>NC_045672.1:20590919-21926575 GCF_003331165.1 Xiphophorus hellerii
TGTGGAAGGAAACACAAAATGTTTGACCCAAGTCATACAATTTAAAGGCAAACCTGCTAATACAGAGAAAACGTATGGAAATTTCTGTTTTAAAACACATTAATGAATCTTTGACATATTCACTCAATTTTGTTGCACTTAGCATACAGAAATTATTTTGGTTATTCTAGCTGACATAGAACAAAAGAAGTTTAGTCTGATTTATCTTCAGACAGTGAGGACAAAAGGTATATGTGCCTTTTTATTTGATGTGTGCATCTGGTTTCAACTGTATGTCTGTAACAACTATATTTCAGATTTTGGTCTCAGTAATATTATTGTCCCACAGTTTATCCTATTTCAAATCGTTTTACACCTTTTTTGTTACAACTCTTTAGTCATTCTGTCTGCTGTGGGTAGGCCTGAGGCCCCTTTATTTTTTGGGCTCAAAGAGTCAATTTGAACTGAATTTTAGCTGGTTCAAACGCAATCGTCCTCCTTAAAAATATGAGCTATTGAGTCTTAATCCTTAGCTGAAAAGCGAGGGCCCCTTCAGGTGGCGTATTTTTTATTTATTTTTTGACAAAATAAGCCGCTTTTATTAAGAACAGCTTTGCTAGCGACCATCTACACACTTCAGAGTCAGAACAGTTTGAGATCTGAAAGATCCTTGGCAGCTCTGTGCTCAGTCTTTCACTTTGTGGTTTCCCTTCATCCTATGGAACAAAGCACCCCATCTTTGGGCCCCAATGAGACCTCCATGTGGGGACCACCTCCCTGTTCTGTCAGACTTCATCACAGCTGCCTGTGGAAGTGTTAAATTTCGCCACATCTAAGATGAACTGACATCACTCTTAAGGTTTTTGTCTGTCTTATTGTCATATGAAAACATCTGGCACTGCTGTGTAAACAGACGACAGAAAACAGAGACTGGTCCTTTTATTGGTAGAGTGAGATCACAGTTAGATTACTCATAAATCATTAATTGTGACTTTTTTCCCCATCTTATTGAAAACTATTGTGTCAGGCTAAAAATATAAACATTAGCTTTCCTTAAAGAAAAAAAATCTTTCATTTGCACTTGAATGTAACATTTATGTTGTGAACAGAGTATTTTAACATCTTGAGGCCTGATAATACATCTTAATATTAACCTTAGCGAAAAACAAATTAGGCAGAACATAATTTAATAAGTTTAAACTTCTTCCCACACAATTTTACATTTAACTTAAAATACTGTTTTAGCTATAATAATAATAATAATAATAATAATAATAATAATGTCATATCAGAAATTTTCTGATGTATTTAGAATAACTAAAACATAAACACTAAACAAACATTTGATATTAGTGCTAAAATATCTCTAGTGTTAGGAAAGATGCAACAAAATGATTTTTTTTTTAAAATCTATTTAGAACTTAAACACTTTTATTGTTCACCAAGCTAAAGTATATTTTCACGGAAGCCTACTGCATACTGCTAACCAAAATAAATCTAAAAATATTTTTTTTGAAAGGTCCATTTTTGCATATGACCCACTTTCAAGAGAACTTCCCTCTGAACAGTGTATGGGTAAAGGTCCCATACACTCAAGCTAGAGAAAGTAGGCACAGTAAGATGTCTTTTTAACTGAATCACCCCTGAGGGTACAACAAAAGTCAAGACACACGTCTTACATAATGCACAGGCCACTGTTGTTTTGCTGTCCTTTGTGCCCTCACCAACATCACGGTCCCTACCTTCTGCACACACTGACCTATCCCCCTTCTCTTTTTTTTATTTTTATCTTCACAGTGACTCTGCCTGAAGCAGAGACGCAGCTTCTGCCCAGCTGAAGTGGAGCGAGGATGAAAGCTGAGTCACATTCTCATTAACTCGCATGGCTGCACTCTGCTCCACAAAAATAAAACAGTCCTATGGATGTACAACACGCACATCCACAGATGAAACAGCCGCACACATAGGCCTCCGCTTGCTCGAAGACACGTCAAAAAACATTTCTCACATTAGAGCCTGATGGCCGTGCAGATCTAAAAAGAGTCCTTATAAGAAGGAAACTAAAAAGTAGCTCTGTCATTCCTTTACATGGACATCAAACCTCCTAGACGGTCATGCTGTCACCAGAGACAGTCACAGCAGCCCTGAGCACTGACAGCAGATAACTGCAACCTCTGCTATAAAAAGATCAGCTGACACAGTCTGAAAATGCCTATGGATAAACATATGGACATCAAAACACTCAGCGAGGATAATTTTTTTGAGCTAACACACTACTCTGATCCAGGGAAATACTCCTCTGATCCAGGGACTGCTCTGAAGAAACACCCACTGCTGTGGCATCCTGTGGGCATCTCCACCATCCCTTCAAACACCATAGATTGTTCTTAAAGCGATTAGTCAAGGAAGCTGGCAGAGACAATTCATCCAATGAAGGTGTCAAAAAGCTGAATAAACCACATGGACTCTCTGTAATAATAGAGATCAATCTGTGCTGCCATCTAGAGGCCAATTTTAGCACATTTAAAATTGGCCACATTTAGAAATGATTTAATTCTCTTTAAAGTACGTTTCAAGAACTTTTTGAACATTTGAGTTGAGAACATTTCATTAAATTCAATTCTGTTTATTTATAAAGATCCTCTTTATAGAAAAAATAATAATCTAAGGCACTTTCCATCTCAAAGCATCCAGTTCTTGTATAAATGCATAGAAATATGAATTTAATTTAACCCAACCATACAGACACACTCAAATATAGTGGAATACATTCCATTTCAATGCTAGTTGTAATACAATACTGTGAAAGACTTTAGAGCCATTCCTCCTCACTGAGTAAGCAAATTGTAGCAGTGGACAGAAATGATGTCCGATGACTGACTGGGCGTTAAGAACAGCCGAAGCAGAACCCGCAGAGAACAAACAAAGAAACAAACAACAACAACAAAAGCACTGATTCAGCACTTTACATGGTAGAAAAGGCTGGAAACACAAACTATATTAGAAATTTAAACTTCTAAAAATCTATTTTCGATCAACGATTTTCAAGCGTTTCAGTTCAAATAATTTACAATGGAAGAGAGTAGTGGTTCAATATATACAGATCCATTCAATGAACTACAATATCACTGAAAAGTTAATTTTTTGAGTAACTCAATTCAATAAGTGAAACACATTGTGTAGCTTAATTACACACAGACTGATGTTCTCGAGTCTTTATTCCAGTTAATTACGATAAAGCTAATGAAAATCCAACATTTGTGGTCCAAATATTATATTAAACCAATGGGTCTTAAATACCTTTATTCTGCTTACTTTAAATAAAAAAGACAATCAATATTAAAATTTACAGGCTCATAATTTTTTTAATAACTATATTGTAAAACAATCCACACTGTACTCTCCGTTTTATAGTTCTAAAGTCATAAAAGTTATTTTATAGTATCCTCAGATAAAAAAAAAAAAGAGATCATATAACCATGAACCAATTTCCATGAAGTTTGTAAACAATAATACCAGTGCATGTTTGTCTGATCTGATCAAAGATCTATGGTTTCACACCTCTTCTGTCTTGACGGACATCTTTGCCTTCTTCTGACGTTCCGACTTGGGTTTCTTCTTTTTTTGATGTAAATCAAACTCTCTCTTTATTTTTAGTCCCTTGCACTCTCGTTCAAGCTCTTCTTCGTTTTTTGGCTGCTTTAAACCTGTCATTTCTTTGAGGTTCTGAAACTTCTTGAGGTCACCACAGAATAAAACCTAAAAGAGGCAAATAAGTGGTAGCAGCAGATCCACAGTGAAAGAGATGGAAACATAGTGGATGATGATACGTACCGAATGGGCCCAACCTGCATATGGCCCCCACAGCTTTCTGAAAAAATCCCCTGCAGAGAAAGGGTTCATTAGATATTTTGTTTTTGTAGGAGGAGAACTTCAACAATGTGTGGAAAAGCCGACCTATATCTCTGTGAACTTTTTCTGTGAGGGTCTTTTGTCCGTTATCAGAAGTGTATTTATAGTCCCGCTTAGCGATCTGCCAAACATGTGTGTCCACAGGAACGGCCTCACACTTATCCAGACACATCAGACAAACACAGTCTGCCACCTACAACAAATACTATTATTACTTCATGTCTTAATATCTGCTCTAAAATTAATATCAATAAAATGTAAGGATCTAACATGTTTGCGTTCTGTCTCACTTTGGTGCCAACTCCAGGGAGGGTTCGGAGAGAATCACGGGCCTCCAGATACGGGACGTTTCGTAAACCAACAAGCCACTGGGGCCCGTGTGTGTCCAGGATCTGCTTAGCACTCTGCTGAAGGAACCGAGCTCTGTAGCCAAAGCCCAGATCCCTGAGACGTTCCTCTACACCGCTGTCTGCAGATCACAAGAGCAGCATATATGAAATAATAAACTATGAAAAAGAAAAAGCTGTTGAAAAGGACATTATGAAGTACTAAATGTGGGTACATCAGACAAAAAGCACCACAATAAAAGAACCAACAATAGCCTTTCATGAAAAATAAAATATGCCGTAGTTCAACAGTGGCTTGAAAAATTAGTTACTTTTACACAACACCTAAACCTAACCCTAATTTCTTTTTGGGAAGAAAAAAAAATGAAATCATACAATTTTCCTTTCATTTGATACCTTGAAGTTTGTGATTAACATGAAAAAGTTCCACTTTAATGAAACATACTTTTTTCTGTTTTATCTGCAAAATGATAAGTGTTTGAAAATAATATTTTTTGTACGGGTGTAGAGAGACTTGGTCAATCCTGTAAAGGGCGTGCAAATCCTAATGCAAAGTTTCATGCACCTGCCAGTGCGGACAGTGTGGGAAAGTCATGGTAGGAGGTTTGATCCAGCTGACAGAGAGGGCTCCCCAGAGCCTGACACAATCTCTCCACCATGCCCTGAATACGCGAGATGTGGTTGTTGGAAGTGCAAATGAAGGAAAAAAGGCATTCTATGGGGTCCTGACGCAACATCCGCACACCTGCAAAAACACCAAGCAGTGCATTTTAGATCTGGTTCAATTCACTGTGAAACAGTAATATGCATACATGAACAAACACACTAACCTGTAAAGATGTCAGAAATCTTCTTGAAGTGAGAGTCTGCTGCACCCCACTCCTTGTATAGATCCCCCAGCTTCACATGCAACTGGAAGTAGTCTCTCAGCATCTGTGCTTCCACCTCAGAGTGGTGTGAGGCACTGACAGACTCTGCCCTCGGAGAGTCTTCTGAGCTGTTTTCTCCACCAGCTCCACTCTGGTGTGTGTACACGTAGTACCAAAGAGTGTCTTCTGTTTGAGTCAGGGTCCAAACACGCCCCCCTATGACTCCAGTCCAGTGCCCCTCTGCGGTTTCTCTCCAGCTGTGAATTAATTAAATGATGCTTAAATGAAAAAACACAAAGAATACGCGCAACTTCCGGTTCATTTAATACTATGACTGATCTGTAAACACTCACCGGAAAGTTTGTCCACAAGCAAGGGTGAGCTCCAGTCGCAGCTCCGACTTTGCGCATGGCAAAGATCGCCACAATTTGGCCCCTGAAGACAACACCGCATGTTTGGCCATACTTGTTCGGAGCTAAAAGATGCCTTTACTGACCGATAAACGATCTGTAGTCAAAACGCTTTGATTTATCGGCATGCGACCTGCAGAGAAATGAAAAGCGACTATACAGATAGCTATATGGTGGATTCACTCTTTACCCGTCAACCGGCAAAATCTCCGGGTGACTAGTTGCGAGGGAGGAGTTTCTATAGTAGATAGAGGTGGAAGCAGGTGGGAGATGAGCTCACCCTAAATATTTGAAGACCACACACCGATTAGGCAAGAAGATAAAAAGGCACACAATTACCACCAGTTGACTTAATAGTTATTTGTTTCCTCTTTTGCTGCCAACAGCCCTGCTGTGACATGTACTCCCCTAGATCTTTCAAAGTTGGATGTGATATATGGCACTAAAATGCTAGCAGCAGTCTTCAGCAGCAAAACTACAAGGTTATCTACAGTCAGTAATTGAACAAAGTGAATATGATGAACATTATGAATTCTGGGCACATGTGGTGCACAGATATTTTGCATGCAGTTTGGACCAGATTTTTCACAGCCCTTAGTTTGCTTAGATTGAGTGCCGCCGGTTTCCTTGCCGGCTAATAAATGGAGCGGAGCCAACTGAAGGAGCCATCAAAACTTTCACAGAGTTAACACAGAAAATGACGGACAGAAAATAAGTTACACTGCGATGGAAATATTCACACATGTAAAAAATAAAATAAAAAAAGAGCGCTTTTCTGTTTTTAAAATGATCTCTCACGTAAATAAAATTTGATTATGTTACAAATTTTTGCTAAATAGTGACTGAACTATCAATCTGATGCAACGTTACTCTAATTCTGGAAGTCCCTCCCTCGCTGATGTCAACAAACAGTTGATTGGTTAATAGACTTATACTGTAATCAAAGCTCATTCGTAATTGGTCAATTCTACGTGTGGGGTTTGTGCCCCATTGGCTAATAATTTTCTAGCGTAATATTTTTGGTTTGCGTTAGACAGGAAGTCTCTCTTTCGCTCTTCCTCTGAGGAGACGGAAAGTGTGCGGTGGCGTTGTGTCTGTGGTGGTACCGATTTCTAAAGTGGACTAATGGCTGATACTTTGACACTTTTCACCTCGATTGGGCTCAGCGAGCAGAAAGCGAAGGAGACACTGAAAAATGAAGCTTTGAGTTTGGCACTAAAGGAAGGGATTATTCAGGTAGTAGCTCACTGGTGCAGCTGGGATATGTCGCTGCTCCGCATATTAACTTAACTCATTTTGAAACTAACTAAGCAACAAACATCAAGCTTAAATACCACTTTTGCTTTAAATTTTAAGCTTATATTTTTCACATTATTTAATTTGGTATGAGTACTTTCTCTTATGTCGACTGCTATTTTTAAGTGTAAAAATGGAGAAAAGGCAATATGATCAATTTTTAAAAACTGTTTTTGACAGGCTCAGCGTGTCAATGGGGCATCTGGAGTGGACAAAGCCATGGGCACTTTGCTGTACAGTATGGCCTCTCGTCTTAAAGACAACAAACGCCTGGTATTTCTGTCAGACTGCATCGCTCAGAGGAAAATCTGTACAGAACTACAGCTGGCAGGTAATTTCTTACAACATTTGATATGTACGATGAAAGCAAAGCTGAATAATAAACCTTAGGTTGATGTTGACTGCTTTCTCACTTATGTTATCTATATTTTTTGCAGCTGCTTTAGACTTTGTCAAAAGTCATCCTGAGGATCCCATCAGTCTGAAGGAGTTTGATGAAACATGTGGTGTAGGTGTAGTCATAACACCGGAGCAGATTGAGGATGCTGTAAGTGCATAATCTCCCACTGCTCTGAAGCAAAATGCCTCACAAATACAGTCATGCACTCTTAGCTTTTTTTGACATATTATCACATTACACCCAACACAAACCATTGCCTAGAAGCGGAAGTTGAGCCTCATTTACCAATACTTCTAAATACATTCACAGGATCAATTACCTCAAAGAGTCATTTTAATTAGAAAACATAGTCCACCCATGTGTTTTTTTAATCAAGTGACACATTGGTGAAGTTTAATCTCGCAGCATTACAAAAACCCTTAACATGCAGCCAGAGAGTCACTAAAAGAATTTTAGTGATTTAAAGCAAGTAGTCCTGACTGTCTGGACAAGAAAAACAAAAAACATTATTTAAATTAATTATCACAATATAGTTTAGAAATTACCATTCCAGTTTCTAAGAGAGCATTTAGAAACTAAAATTAAACACACAATTCTCAGAAGCATAGTTTGTACATGATGTATTATAAGTAAGCTAATAAAAAATGCACATCCTTACCTAGCAATATAATCGCAATCTCTGATCCGTCTCGTAAAATTGATTAAATCATAGTGGCAACACATGCTGTTTACAGGCCACATTTATTGTGTTATTGACTTCCAAAGCCTGCCGTTGTCATTTCCTGTTCCTCAATAGACTATTGTAATAGTTTTATTGCATTTATTAGAATGTCCTAGTTAAAGTCCAACTGATAATCTGTGGTAGGAAACGTAATGCTTAGATCACAGGTGTCAAACTCTAGTCAGCTCTAAAAACTGCTGCTCTTCTGCAGTTTTTAGATGTGCCACAGGTACAAAACACTGGAATGAAATGGCTTGATTACCTCCTCCTTGTGTAGATAAATTCTCAAAGCCTTGCTGATGACCTAATTATTCTATTCAGGTGTGGTGCAGCAGAGGCGAATCTAAAAGTTGCATGACACCGGCCCTTGAGGACTGGAGTTTGACACCCTTGGCTTAGATACTTTCCATCTAGCCTCACTGAGCCCGAGCTGATTCACAAAGAGAAATGGTCTAAAACTTTCATCTCTAGCTGTGTGAAGCTGGAAGAGACACAACTTGGGAAAACTCAAAGCTATAACTTGAGCAAAAAGTGATTTTTACAAAGTTTTGTGACTGAGAACTAAATAAAAATGCATGCAACACTCTTAATATTTTTACTTGCAAAAACATTTGAAAACGGTCTCAATACTTGAACTTTAGATTTACACGGTAAACAATTTACAAACACAGTAGTTTGAGTTGGTTGATCACATAAACTCCCACTAAATGCACTATAATTTGTGATTGTAATGTAACAAAATGTGAAAAACACGGAGAGGTGTGCATTACTATTGCAAAGTGGTATAAACCTCTCACTAGGTGCGCCAGCCATGGTGTGTTGAGTGACAGTGGAATGTTGTGCAGGTTGAGTCTGTCATCAAGAAGCACAAGGAGCAGCTGCTAATGGAGAGGTATCGCTTCAACATGGGATTGCTAATGGGTATGATCTCACATTTTTTTGAATATTATCACAGCCATTACAGCAGAACAGACAAACAGAATGTCTTTTTATTTGTTGTAGGAGAAGCACGCTCAGCTCTAAAGTGGGCCGACGGGAAGGTGATCAAAAACGAGGTGGATGTGCAGGTATACATGGAGGAGGAGTGGGTTTGCTTTAATTAAATATGAACAGGTGACGTTACACATTACCTTTGGTTTTAAAGGTTCTGCACCTGCTCGGACCCAAGACGGAGGCGGATCTAGAGAAGAAACCCAAGGTAAGAGAGCTATTACATATGTGAAGGAAAGTTTATACTGCTCTCACCTGAGCTGCTTCCTGCTATGTTTTCTGGCTCTGTGTAACCGCTGCATCCTTCATGCTTTGTTATGCAGGCACAGAAAGCAAAGGTGTCAGAGAATGACGTGAAGGCGAGGAAAGAGGAGGTGACATTGAATGGTGAGCTGCAGCAAAGCAGACAAAAGTGCATTGAACTGTTTCGTATTGAGCGTGTGTCTTTTTTTTTTTTGGTTGTTTATTTATTAAGGTGATGGAAATTTTGTGGAAGGAAGATCTCTAATGGAGCAGCTGAGAGGAGAAGCACTGAAGTTTCACAAACCAGGTGAGAAGAAAACTCTTGGCATTTAGATGAAGTAGCATCTTTTTGTCTATTGTTGTTCTTGTTGTCAACATTAGCAGTAGCATGTCTCTGTATGACTATGACTGTATTATTGTACTGTAGTAGTCTGGACACACTGCAATACAACAAACTGCCCCAGATTGAGATTGAATAAACTACTTTATGTTCTTTGATTGATAATAATTGATAACCTGCAAAGAAAAGTCACATCTTACACATTCACAGATTATATTTCTTAGAAACCAGTTAAATCTCTCTCTGGTACATTAAGGTATTTTCTGCATATTGGTAACATTAGACAGGGTAATTTATAGTCTGACTTTTACTTTTGTTGTTTTCAGGAGAAAACTACAAAACCGAGGGTTATGTTGTGACTCCAAAAACAATGGATCTCCTTCAGAAACACATCGAGTTCACAGATGGACAGGTACAGATGCTGAAAAAGTTCAAATATCAACATAAAATGAAAAGTGTTCATATTAAATGATCTGAGTGACTGAGTTTTGCCTGCTTTTACTGCTTTAGATCCGTACCCGTTTTCCACCTGAGCCCAACGGTATTCTTCATATTGGACATGCTAAAGCCATTAATTTCAACTTTGGTTACGCCAAGGTACATTTGCCTAATTTAAAATCAGTTTGCTATTTTTTGTGAAGAAGTTTTCTCTGAATCTGAACTCTTTCTGCAGGCAAACAGTGGGATTTGTTTCCTAAGGTATGATGACACCAATCCTGAGAAGGAGGAGGAGAAGTACTTCACTGCCATCAAGGACATGGTGGAATGGCTGGGTGGGTTTAATTGATGTTTTATCTGATTATAGTGTAAATATGATGCATGTATCAGGATTCCTCCACCATCCTAAAAAGTCTGAAATGGGATTTACGTATTTTCCAGGTCTAAATAAATATGATAAAAGAAAATCAGTGTATGGAAAAATTTTATACTTTCTAGACTTTATTCCCTATCTTATTGCAACTCTTTGTTGTGTGAACCCTTCCTTTCATCCTTGTTTGTAGGCCTTGCTTCTTTGCCCCTCCTCCTGTTCATCACTCCATGTTTTTTCCATGTTCCATACTTAAAGCCCTGACCACAGTCATCTTTATATTTTGTATTTTTTAATTTCTAAACGTGACTCAGACCATGTGTAGTTGAGACCTGGAAAAGCAGGAGATTTTTAAATGAATATTATGTGCGATCCTTGTATTATAAACCGGCTCCTAATCAGTGCAGCTGTGCCTCACAGGTTACACACCGTACGATGTCACGCACGCGTCAGACAACTTCCAGAAACTCTACGACCTTGCCGTTGATCTGATCCGCAGGTAAGCGGGGGTTGAGAACGTTCGTAGGGAGTTTACTTTGACGGACGGCTGAATTTCTGATCATCCTGTCTGTCATCAGGGGCCATGCGTATGTGTGCCATCAGAAGGGTGAAGAGCTGAAAGGCCACAACGTTCCCCCATCTCCATGGAGGGACCGACCTGTCGAAGAGTCCCTGGTGCTGTTTGAGAGGATGAAGAAGGGCATGTTCGCCGAGGGAGAGGCCACGCTGCGGATGAAGATGGTCATGGAGGATGGGAAGATGGATCCTGTGGCATATCGAATCAAGTACACGCCTCATCACCGAACAGGAGACGAATGGTAAGGAAACACGTTTTAGTTTTCATTACTTTAACTTAGTTTCAATCAATTAACTTTTTGGTTTATCTTCCTTTTCAGGTGTATTTACCCTACCTATGACTACACACACTGTCTGTGTGACTCTATTGAAAACATCACCCATTCTCTGTGTACCAAAGAGTTTCAAGCCAGGTATATCAAAGTGTTTGATCTGCATGTAACTGCTCTTGGCTTTGGTTTGAAGGCATCGGTTTGACCAAGTTTTTCTGCTTTTTGATAAACGTTTTTAGGCGTTCCTCGTATTACTGGCTGTGTAACGCTCTGGATTTGTACTGCCCCGTTCAGTGGGAATATGGCCGCTTGAACCTCACCTACACCGTTGTGTCGAAGAGAAAAATTATCAAACTTGTTGAGACTGGTGTGGTCAGGTGACAAAACAAATCTTTATTTATGTTGAGATTAAATTTATGTTTTTTTTTCACTCTGGTTCTTACCGAGCCCCTTAGGGGAAACAAAGGGATTTTTTTTCTTTGCGTCCTTTCACAATACATTTGCTCATACACCTTGGAGTTTTTTTTGTGTATAGTCACAGGGATAAAAACAATATCAGTTAAAATTGCAAACTTATTGTGAAAGAAGGCAAGGCAGGTTTTTATAGAAAAAAACTGCATGGCTTACAGACATTTAATAAAATATTTAGCTAAAAAGAAGCTTTTACACAAGTTGTTTTTGAACAAAAGACAAAATAGCAGATGGGTTCTAAAACCACCTGCCTTTAGAAAATCAATTGGTCTTTTCTGAAAGTTACAAAAAGTTACTCTTCATTATTTATAATGTGCTGTACATAACGAAATATCAACAGACATTCTTCTCAATAAAAATCTGCTGAGTGTTTAATTTGTTGAATTATTTAAGACTCGAGGCTTACGTTATTGAAAGTTATGAGTATAAATCACTTCAAACTATTATATTCTGGACTAATAGCAAACTCTGCATTACACTTATAGGCTTGTGTTTGATTTTTGTCCCACATACACCTTGTTGATCTTATTTTTTTTCCCTTATCCAGAGACTGGGACGACCCCCGACTCTTCACTCTGACTGCTTTGAGGAGAAGAGGTTTCCCCCCTGAGGCCATCAATAACTTCTGTGCACGCGTATGTAGAGTGGAGGGATTTTGATCTGCTGCACAGATCAACAATGATTTAAATGTAAAGGAATATGTTGTTGTGTAATTGTAACTACCTCTGTTTCAGGTTGGTGTAACCGTTTCCCAGACGACGACAGAACCTCATCTGCTGGAGTCGTGTGTGAGAGACGTCCTGAATGACACCGCTCCTCGTGCCATGGCAGTGCTGGAACCCCTCAAGGTCACCATAACAAACCTCCCCAAGGACACAAAGGTTTGTTAAATTACTTTCAAATAAAAAATACATGTGATAAAAATTTATATATTATTAAGTTTAACCTCACTGTGATGGACTGGCGACCTGTCCAGGGTGTACCCCGCCTCTCGCCCAAAACGTTCGCTAGAGATAGGCACCAGCACCCCTCCTGACCCCACTAGGGATAAGGGTGTCAGAAAATGGATGGGTGGAAGCTTAACCTCATTGAGTAATCAAACTGCTGTTGTCTTCACTCACAGATGGATGTAAGGGTACCAGACTTTCCTGCCAATGAGGCCAAAGGCGCCCACACCGTTCCATTTACATGCACAATATTCATCGAACAGAGCGACTTCAGAGAGGTTAGAAAGATGATAAACAAAGAGCTCCAACAATATTTTTGTGGAAGCCTTTCATTGTGGACTTATTGATTTTTTTAAAATTTTTTTTGCAGGTAATGGAGAAAGGTTACAAGCGTCTGACTCCAGAACAGCCGGTTGGCTTGAGACATGCTGGGTATGTCATCTCTGTCCAGAAAGTCATCAAGGTAAATGTCATATAACTGTAATACAAGAAATTCAAGAACCATTGAGTCAAAACCATTTTTAGGGAGTTAAATTTGTAAGAACGAGGTGAATCCATTTATGATAAACCAGCCACCGGGTGCTGCTGCCTCAGCTACATATTTAAACTGCATTAGTGCATGTTTTTCAATGCATTTTTTTAAGATAAGCTATCTTTACCTATGTTATAAATCATGTGGAATAATTAGATTTAAGGCACAATTTGTCTCAATTAAGTATGCATTAAGTTTAACATGAAATCATTAAGTGTAAAATTAAAAAGTAGAAATAAGCAAATATATCTACACATATTTCTGATTTTTACAAGTATTTTTAGCTTCCAGTGTTCAGTGCAAACATTAGTTTTGGATAAACTGTTAAATCACCACATGGCAATCAAGTTATTACTCAATAAGTCATCTGATTCCTCTCTGCTTCTCAGGACTCTCAGGGTAACGTGGCGGAGCTGGAAGTGACCTGCTGCAGCTCAGAGACTGCAGAGAAACCAAAGGCTTTCATCCACTGGGTCAGCCAGCCGCTGGTGTGTGAAGTGCGTCTCTATGAAAGACTGTAAGTCAGAAGCGACTGCCATCCACAACTAACAACCTGTGATTTAAAAACTCAACTAAGTGAGAAGTCTCGCCCGCTTTGTAGCTTCCTGCACAAGCACCCAGAGGATCCGTCGGAAGTGCCAGGTGGCTTCCTGAATGACATCAACCCTGTAAGTCTTTGGCAAGACTTAAAAATGTATCTTCATCATTCAGTGGTTAAACTTTGATTTAGGAAATACACTGGGCACTTTTTAGATTTATTCCAAACCATGTATAATTGTCTTTCTGCTTCACAAATATGCTACTTTGGTTGGTCTTTCACATAAAATCCTACTGAAATTCAGTAAATGTTGTGCATGTGACAAGATGATATTTGTAGTAGTTCAAGGGATATGAATACTTTTACAAGTTTCAGGGGGTTTACTGTCTTATCTTCTCATATTGTCTTCTCTAGAACTCCCTGCAGGTGGTCAGCAGTGCCTTAGTGGATACCTCAGTGAAGGATGCAAAAGTTTTGGATAAATTCCAGTTTGAGAGAGTTGGTTACTTCTCTCTGGACCCTGACAGCTCAGCTGATAAGGTACAATAAAACTCAAATCAATATTGAAATGCTTCATTTTTATCGCTAGCAGCTATTTATAAACGTCTTTTAGATCCATATTAAATACATACACACTCTAATGGTAAGACATGCTGTGATGTGTTTTTTTTTCCATTTCAGCTTGTTTTTAACAGAACTGTCACACTCAAAGAAGACCCAGGAAAGATCTGATTGATTAAAAAAAGAAGCTGTGCTTATTCCCTGGAGCCTTCAGATACTTGACCACTGTGTTTGTATCACTTATGTTGGAATGTCAGCAAGGACACAGACAGATCTGACTGAGACTGCTTTAAATTATATGCCTTTTCTTGTTGCCTGAAACATTTCTAATCAGCTCTTCTCATGTATGTCTCGTTTGACTGGTTCATAAGGGAAGCAGCAAACTCTGAGGCTGCTTTTTGGTTTGTCTTACGGCTTTACCAGTCAGTGTTAAGAGCCCCTTCAAGATTTGTGTGTGTTTTTGCTGCAGCAGTGACTATCTGTTATGTGGGTACCTGTAAGCAACTTTGATTAAAAAAAAGGGGCTTCCTGAGCAAATTTTATTATGACTGATGTTTTACGTTAAGGGGATGCTCTCAAATGCCATATTTGATTTTCTTACTGAGGTGGTACCATCCCATCTTGTGGTTTTTAAGACTCACATGGGTCCTTTGTACAGCAAAAAATTAAATGAATATGATTAAACTGTCTGCGTTTATGATATAGTGAGCATGTTTCCATATCCATGTAAACGGCCAGTAATGCACTGATGGTTCTTGAATATTTATACTTACCAAAAGATTGCTCAATGGTTTGTAAACCAAATGTTCATGAAAAAGTGGGCTACCTTTTCACACTATTGCTCAAGGTACAAAGGGAGAGATTGTTTACTAATGCCAAGGTATTCTGAGCCTTTTTTCACAATAAAAGTAAACTTCAGACAGTGAACTTATAAATTCTTTAAAGAAAAAGCTTTTTGAGTGTGGAGTCAGACCTGGAAACATTATGAAGAACAGTTCCAGTAAATGAGTAAGATCTTTGGCTGCTGCCGCACAAATGACATTATTATGCCAGTGATTAATTTAGTCATGTCTTCAAAATCAGAAGTGATTACTAGAATAAACAATGAGGGAAAACCCAGATGATTTATGTCATTTAGGGCTGTAGAGTAACTTGTACTGGTGTGCTTGACATTTTTTCTTAAGTGCACCTAAAGTTTTAACTGTGATGTTCTGAGTTTAACAATACAATACAGCTACAATGCTCAACTCTGTAGTCTATATTGGCAACAAAAATCAATGCTAAAGTAAAGCATGAAGACACCTGCTTTACATCACCACTTCTTCCAAGCTTATCTGAATCAGGATAATACATTTAACTCAAGACTTTTACAGGCAGCTCATAAACTCTGTACTCTTGGATAGATAAATGTAGCTAGTTTACCACTTTTTCGACCTTCATTCTCATTATAGCAGTACATAAAATCGCATTATAGTATAACTACTACTGATGTAAACTGATTCATCACATATGGCATCAGAATAACAGTTGTATGGACAGGAATACTTTTGAGCTGAGATTTATATGACCACAATAAGAGCACTTAAAACCATAAACATTAAACAACGTGGGATAACACCATGCCAGACTGAAGTGCACGGGAATTAACTCCCACCTGCCCAGAGCTTCGGAAGTCCCTACTAAATATTCGGTGCATCTCTCTGGCACCACCTTAAAAGATTTAGATGCCAGTGAGCCACTAGGAGCGTGTCTCTGGAAGAACTGTGTTTTAAGGTGGAACGATATCTGCCCGTCGGGTCTGCGTTTCTGATTGTACGAGTCGCCTTTAACAGATTACAAAGCAACTGAAGATCCTCGCGATTTTACCTGTCAGAATTATCGCGATAGCACCCCAGAGTTACAAATCGGTAGCCTATTGGTTTGAGGACGCTGTTGTAAGATGGCGCCCAGCGGAATATGAGTCGGGTGGGAAAAAAAGGAAAAACTACAGCTAACGGAAAAAAGCAACCCATTAGGAAGCTGCTAAAAACACCAACAGTATTGCGCTGTCCAGCTTATTGGAGGAAAACCGTTGTGGACGACTTAAACTTCGAGCTGTTAGAGACAGGTAGCCAATATCCATGCTAATACTAGCCTATTAGCTTTAAGGTAATCAGAGAAAAAACAGTAAAGCGCAACTGACGTATGATGGTTTGTCAGGAACTGATGGTTTGAACACACCTTTAATCTATTGCGAAGCGACAATTGCCACCTGAATTGTTGGATTTAACGCGTGTTTCCAACGACACAGTGATTGGCTTTATTTTGCAAACAACACGCGGCTAGTTAGCAATGCACCTGGCTAACCTAGCGCGTTGTGTAATCAACAGCTTGGTTGGGGTCTGTTCAGACATGTAGCCGTAAACATTACAGTAACATAAATCCAGTTTAAAGCGTGCCCGTTTCATCCTGAATATGTTACCAACCCAAGTCTGCTGCATTCGATTTGGAAAGTGACCGCGCTTTTGTCCCAGCTCGTTTACACTCAGCCGGAATTAACCCTTTCCTATTACAATCTCTCTGTGCTATCACCAGTCATTTAGCTCTGACTGCGTCCGACTGAAGCCGGTGTTGAATGGTTTTAATGTAGTCATCTTTTTTTATTATTATTTTATTTATTATAGTTTTAATTGAAATTCAAAATTTCGCTTTATATCTTTTCCTCCAGGTTTCCATCTCATCTAAGGGATAACACTCTGCAGCTATGAATAATGCCATGGATAGCAGCAGCTCATATGAGGAGCTAGTGAGACAGAAAGCTCGGAGCATTCCTCAACATCGTATGAAGGAATTCCTGGAGTCCTTGGCCAGTAAAGGTCCTGATGCTTTGCAGGAGTTCAGCCAACAAAGTGGAGACACTACAACCACCACTACCACTATGGTTTACCAACAAGAGACCAACTGCATCTATACAGACAGTACAGAAGTGGCTGGGTCGCTGTTGGAGCTGGCATGTCCGGTAAATGAAGTTTGTGTGTTACACCCCCCAATGCAGATTCAAAAATGTGTTTATATATATATAATTCAATGAGTTTCCTTTATTTTCATGACTATTGACATTGTAGATTCACACTGAAGGCATCAAAACTATGAATAACACACGTGGAAATATGTACTAAACAAAAAAGTGTAAAACAACTGAAAATACCCCTTATATTCTAGTTTCTTCAAAGTAGCAACCTTTTGCTGTGATTGCTGCTTTGCACACACTCTGCATTTTCTTGATGAGCTTCAAGAGGTAGTCACCTGTAATGGTTTTCACTTCATAGGTGTGCCCTGTCAGGTTAATAAGTGGGATTTCTTGCCTTATAAATAGTCATGAAAAGAAAGAAAACCCATTGAATTAGAAGGTGTGTCCAAACCTTTGGTCTGTACTGTATATAAATTGCAAGCACATAAAGAATGCACGATTAAACTTCAAACCAGATTATTTAAGTTAGTGCATCAACTATGTATTTTCATTATGATATTTGTGTGTACAATATATACATATATTGCATTTTAACAAGAACCTGGTCAGCATATGCTGCATGTTATATAGTGTCGTGAATTCAGAGTGCATTCATTATGAGTACACAAGCATGCTTGGTTGCATGCTTGGCTTCATGGCAATAGATGCACACACTTGACACAGATTATACCCTGCAAGATACCTGACTTCCTAGCTACTAAAGGACTGATTGTTAGATTTTATTTTTGGGTTTTGAAGTATTTAAATCTCACCTTGTCTAATCTTGGAGGTCTTTTACCAAGTCTACTCTTGAAAAGATACACCTTAAAAAATAGGATGCTTTTAAATGTTTGGAGCTCTAATCTAAGTAGAGGTAATTGTGTGTGTGCAGTTGCTTTTTCCATTTCAGTTCAGAAATATTAAAAAACTCCTTTTGACTCAGGTGGAGTTTGATGTTGCTTCTGCATTGTTTTATACAGTATCTGTTTTATGTGAATTTTATTTTCATCTCTACTAGTGAATTATGTTTTGTGTGTGTGCTCCTGACTTTGCAATTTAATTAGTTATTCCTGATCGCTTCTTCCTTTGAAGTATTTTAGTGGTGTTTGTTGTTTAATTATTGCAGTGCAGAAATTCTCTACAACTTTATTTGTTTAGCTCAGGGTTTTCAGATGAAGGGCAAGTTATTTTAAACTTTTAGATGCCTTTGTAGTCCAGCACACCTGAATTAAATAGCTGAAAAACTTCTGCAATTTCATGCTATGTAGTTTATACAGATTTCTGCTAATGACATTTGTATTTGATTCAGGTGTGTTGAAGCAGTCACCTGGCTCAGTTTATGTTCACTCTGATTTCTAATGTGGAATACAACCTTAACCAAAATGACTGCAATATATACTGTACATATGTAATTTTGTTTTGAGAGTGCTTCTTTTAAAAATGAAAACCTTATCCTCTGTTGCAGGTTCAGGTGCAGGTCCAGCCACAGCAGCAGCAGATGCAGGACTCTGCATCACAACAGACTGTCCAACAGAATGCAGAACAACAGATTGTGCAGGTCAGAATCTGAATTTTAAGAAAAACATATCGTCATCTTATCCAGTTTGATAATATCATGTTTCTGCTTAATGTCCTGCTTATAATAATGCACAGGTGCAAATTCAAGGCCAGCAACAGGGTCAGATGCTTGGCCAGGTACTCCAGGTGCCCGCTGGTTCCCATCAGCAGCTGCAGGGCATTACCACTGCACAGCTGATTCAGCCTGGGGAACTGACAGAGGAACAGCAGCAACAGGTTTGTTCATAAACTATTGGTACTGGAGTTTATAGCAAGATGAGGCAGTAAACAGGTTGGGACTTTCTTTCACACAGTAAGTCTTGATTCTCAATTTGAAGTTTAAAAAAAATTTTTTTTTTAATGAAATCTGAGTATTAGTGTTTTGTTTTCTGTTTTTTTCTTTACATAATGGCTGGAGCTATTGCAATGAGATATTGTAATAGCACATCTGTGTAAAACACAGTAGTGTACTAGAATTTTTTTATTTTACTTTACTTTACTCATTATTACTTCTGACCTTGTGTGTTTCAGCTGCAAGCCCAGCTGGTGGCAGCTGTGGCAGGTGGGCAGCAGATCCAGATCCAGACGGTGGGGGCCCTGTCGCCCACTCAGCAGCAGGACGGTGTGGAGCGGAGGGTGATGGGAACCGCGGTTGCTACATCCCAAGCACCAGGGGTCCTGCAGCCAGCTAAAAAGCGTAAGGTGGACATGCCCATCACTGTGTCTTATGCCCTGCCTGGTCAGCAGGTAGCCACAGTGTTGGCAATCCCACAGGGTCAGGGGCAGCAGCAGAGCTACGTGTCACTGCGGCCAGACCTCCTAACTGTAGACAGTTCCCACCTTTACAGCGCTACTGGTACGATCACCAGTCCCACAGGTGAAACCTGGACCATTCCTGTGTACTCTGCTCCTGCTGGGTCTGGGGGCCGTGAGCAGGTCACACACATTGCCATCCCCCAGGAAGCTTACGGGACGGTGCAGGTGGCAGGGACAAACACTACAACATTGACCACAATGCCGACCCAGGTCACCATCGAAAGCGATAAACTAAAAAGCCCTACTAGTCAAAGTCAGACTGTGCAGGCGGTTTCCAGCATAACGAGCTCCACTGGGATGAGCAACCAAGAGGAAGTGGTTCACACGCTGGCCGCAAACACGCTCTTTCCCGCCCAGCTGATGAACGGAAACATCCACATTCCCGTGGCTGTGCAGGGCTACTCCAACGCCACACAATCCATTATCTGGGACCCCCAGCAGCAGGTGCTGCACACACAGGGACTGACAGGGCAGGATGGACAGCCGCTACAGGTAATAACACAGCATCCTTTCATCCTGCAGGTGTTTCATTTCAGCTCAGTGAAAGTTTTTAATTTTTGTTTTGGTTGGTTGTTGTCAGGGTCAGACGGTGGTCGCAGAAGTAGATGGTCAAGGTCAGCAGCAAGTGCAGGTGCAGGAGCTGCTGCTGCCCGCGACCCTGAAGCCAGAGGAGGGGCTGGACGTGTGGCGGCTCTGGGCTCAGAGGAAAAATGCAGAGCTGGACAAATCGGATCAGAACAAACTTGCTCCAATAGGCCGTGAGAGACCATGCATTTTACTTAGAGTTAAAGTGACAAACAATAATTGGTATGAACAACTTTCCCCATTGTGGGATGGTAAAGGATTTTCTGTTCATTTCTCAATTGGCATTTTTTCTTATGTGGTGCTTCAGGACGCCAGGCGCTCCGTTTCCAGGAGGATCTGGTGTCGTGTGCCGTGGCTGAGCTCTGCATGGGTCTGTCTCTGATGACAGCAGAGGCTCGGGGGCTTGAAGGAGAATCATACGAGGCGGATGTTCTTTATTATGTATTTCTCTGCATACAAAAGGTTAGTTACACTCATTCATCCCCAAAACTCTGTTGATCTGTAGCAGATTTTAGTTAACACAGAAAAGAAATTCAGGGCTTTTAATTTGTATAGTTTACAATTGAAGTTGGAAAAATAATTATTTTGTTCCCATAGTCTTAAAACTAAATTTTACTGCCTTCCAAACAGGAACTAAATGAAAGTTTCTTAAGTGTATTTTGACATTTTGATAGAACTCTAGGGCTTGTTTTATTTGTCCTGCTAAGCATCTCTGCATCCAATAGACTAGAAGTTAATGGCACCACTGATGATCTGCTTCTCTCTCTTCTTCCCTGCAGTATCTGTTTGATAACGGTCGAGTTGACGACATTTTCTCAGATCAGTACTATACTCGTTTTGCTCATTGTCTTCATCTAATCTTGGACCCCTGGAGGCCGTCAGTTCATCCTCTAGGTACACTAATATTTTTATTTATTTTTTATTTTTTGAATTTGCTCTGCATAAATTCCCTAAGTTCCAGCTGCATGTGCAACAGTTTTCTAAACCTACCAGCTCTTGATATTCTGCTCTTTACTTCTTTCTCCAGGGTATGTTATTCCCAGTCATGTAACAGAGGAGATGCTGTGGGAGTGTAAACAGCTGGGAGCTCATTCTCCATCAACACTGCTCACAACTCTCATGTTCTTCAACACAAAGTGAGTTTCAAAGCCCTCCAGTATTCTGATGGTTCTGCAGACATTTAATTAACAAAAAGGATTTTCTTCATTTAATGATGTATAATCAA
This sequence comes from Xiphophorus hellerii, assembly GCF_003331165.1. NCBI lineage: Eukaryota > Metazoa > Chordata > Actinopteri > Cyprinodontiformes > Poeciliidae > Xiphophorus > Xiphophorus hellerii. The sequence goes on from NC_045672.1 coordinate 20,612,304, forward strand.
ATGTCGATCGGTCTGCATTCATCTACTGTATATCTTTAGTAGTACTGCCTCATTTTTGTTGTTGCTCTGTTTTCCAGATATTTCCACCTAAAAACAGTGGATCAGCATCTAAAATTGGCTTTTTCAAAGGTGTTGAGACACACCAGGAAGAGTCCCAACAATCCCAAAGACAAAAGCACCAGCATACGGTACCTAAAGTCAGCGGAGAGGTTCATAGGACAGAAAGGTAAGGTGATAAACAGATGTTAAAGTCCTTTTATAATTGCATAATATGATTCAATTCAAACTATTGACCAGTGGCCTTAAAAAAAATGTTAGTGTGATTTTCACTCTTTTTAAAAATGCAGTAGTACTCTCTTGTAGACTGTGTAAAAATCCTGTTTATTATGTTTACTCATGTATGAGGTAATCAGTAGGCCTGTCACAATAAGGCATAGCTCAATTATAAAATGCATGATAAATTAAAGCAAGCTCAATAATTTCCATTTGCATGATTTATCGTTTTCTCTTTCTGGTAGAAGTTGTTTTTGGTAGAAAAACTTGTACCTGTGCTTTCTGATTAAATCCAAAAAGTCTTCAGTTTGGTGCTTTGGACTCAACTTTTTTTGAAGGACAATTTTGTTTAGAGACTTCATATTTCAAATATTTTTGTTGCTGTTTTGTTTATTTTGGTTATATGAAATAACTTCAAGTTGTAGTGTTAAATGTTCATTAGAAATGAAAGTGTATTTATCTTTAAGAATGTATTCATGCATTATAATACCTCTAACATTATATCACTTGAAAATGGTCTCAAAACAATATTATGGTTTATCGCAATAACTTCTGTGATAAACATGTGTATAGAGTTCACACGTGTAATCAAACACATGTGAGCTCTAAACCCAAAGGATAGATCTATTATTTGTGAATTTTGTTAGATTTTTTATGCTTTCACACAAACATCATCGCCCACAACTGTTGATTGTTTATGACCAGTTTCTTTTTTTTTACATGGTCTCTTTTGCTGAGGTAGAACCTCAAAAAGCTGCACATGCCTTGTGCTTTCCGATAAAATCCAAAATGACGAGTTGCAGTTCTCCATTGAGAGTAACGATGACTGTCTTTACTTCTCGTTCAGTGACAGATGACATGTACTCGGAACAGCTGGAGGACCCTGAGAACCCACTGCGCTGCCCTATCAAGCTCTATGATTTCTACCTCTTCAAATGGTAAATAGGAAGCGACTTCTTAATAAGATTTAGTTTCTCTTAGAGGAGCTGCTATGATTAAGTAAAATTACTGGTTGGTGTAATTGAAAGGGTGTGAAGATGCTGCACTCTGCGCTGAAGTGTCTTAATTTGCAAGATTATTGCTGTTGAGAATCTGAAAAAAAAAACATTGCTGCTGAATAATCTAGCTTCTCCATCTTTTAAAAATGAATATTTATTGAACCCTAAAGACCTGAACCTTATTTGGTAATTCTATGTCTTAAAAAGTCTGAAATACAAACTCAAGTTTATGTCTTAAGTTTGCATGTTCTATCAGGAATGCAGCAATGGGAAAAATTGGGGCTAATGTTGACATCTGATAGTAATGTAGTTGTTTTGGAGGATAATCGATATTTGAGATTACATGCTTTTTACTAATGTTAAAACACTGGAAAAATGGACATTTCCAATATGTTAAGTGATCAACATCAGTTAATGCCGATACACCGTCCACTCTTATGTTCAATCATTAATTGTTTCCTTCAACTTCTAACATGTTGTTTTGAGAAACATATTTTACCTTCATCTCTGAGTTGTTGCTCTTGCTGAATGATTTGGGTTTATTATGTTGTTCCAAAGCTACATATACCAAGATTAATGAAAGTAATAAATGAGAGCTTATATGAATAAGCTCAGTTGCTTTTCATTCAGTGGAAAGAAACTGTATCCCTAGATATCAGCTGTCCATTCAAATTTCCTGAAAATGTTGCTCCTAAACCTGACTAGCATACATTTTAATTGTAGTTAATTAAAATGATGTCGCATTTTTTATTTTCATTTCCAGCACCTCCATCATGCAAAAGTGTCTTCAAACGTCAGTTCAAATTGTGTAATTTGAAATCATGGATTTTAGTAGGTGGCTAAGACTCATTGTCTATAATGGTTATGTACCTAATTACATACCATAGAAAGCTGTTTAAGTTACGTAGCCGGGTGTAAAGACACTCGAATCATGTGTTATGAAGTTATTTTTTACTTTCCACTTTGGTTTTGCAGAAACTGTTTGATTAAAGAAGTACCCTACAGTAACTTAAAGACTTACTTTGACAGTAACTCAGGGCCGGGGTTGGAGAACCTCTGCCTAAATGACTTAACAAGAGATCCAATAATCAAACTTTCCCTGGCTGTTACAGATCGTGACCAGTACCATGCTTGAAGGAGAATAAAATAATGTTATTTTATGGAAATTATGCTTGAGTAATAGCCAGTAATGAGGTTCTGATTTTGTAACAACAGAAAGTGAATGGGTTACAAGAATATCTCTATTTATGCTATTAAGCAGTGGTCCCCAACCACCGGGCCGGGACCAATTGGTACCGGGCCGCGCAAGAAATAATGAACTACTTCCGGATCTTTTATTTTGAAAATCCTAAACCGGATCTTACCGGTTACGTCTTGCGCGTCTGTTAAGAAGCAATAATATTTTTCTGTAACATTTAAATTCTAGAATGTGTATGTGATCCTTTTGTTTGTGAAATGTTTGTTACCTTTTGGGTGTGTCCTTGTAGCGGCCATCTTGGAACCTACCAAAGAGGAGGCCCGCCTCAAACCCAGCTCTTTTATAGAAAGGCCCATGTTTGCCGGACTTTGATTGGCTGGGCAGTTAATTGAGAAGGTGGGGACAACAGTATATAAGAGGACTGTTGGCTGAGCCAAAAGGGGGGGAAGAAAGCTTGAGAAGATGTCATTTTGTCTTGTCTGTGAGCCATGCTGTGCTAAAGGAGGCCTAATAAACCACCTTTGTTTATGCTACAGCCAACTTTGAGGAGTTTTTTCTTCCACACCACACCTCTCAGTGTAACAGTGGTGTCAGAAGTGGGATGGTTTACGCCTGTGAATGAAGGAAGACGACAGGCTAAATGAGAGGAGTAGGACGTGGAAGAACTCGTGGGACAAAGAAAAGCCCCCTTTCTGAGATGGAAGAAGGACAAAGCGGAGGACCAGCAGAGCCGGATTCATTACCTGAAGGAGCCATGGCTGGTGAAGACATTTTTGAACCGGTTGTGCGGCCTAAGCAGACTACAGTTGGTGCTGTGAGTAAAGAACATTCTGAATCTGACATCTTTGATGAAATAAGAGAATTTATGCGACGTTCTAAACGTACAGAAGCAATACTGTTTGATCAGATTAAACAGTTGCGCAGTAACATGCCAAAACTGCGAAGTGATGTTTATGCTGAACATGAGCTGTCTATCGAGACTGGCATTTCTACAGAAGCAGCTTTCCCAAAGCGAGAGACTAGGACACTGTCTCAGCTGTCTGCAACAGAGGAAGTCCAAGGAGCCTCTGATTACCAAGCTGAACCTCATTCTCCATCTCAGCCCCAGCGGCATATAGCACAAGGAGCTCCAGCACAAAGAGTGGAACCAACCCGTGGAGGTGATCCGAGAATACCTGACTTTAAGGAGGGTGAGGATCCTGAAAGTTTTTTCATACGTTTTGAACGCATTGCTAAAACATGGGGATGGCAACCAGCTGATTGGGCTGCTAGAGTGGTCACATTATTGACTGGAAAAGCCCTTGAGGCATATGCTGGAATGGATGAGGACCAGTCTGACTCTTATGACGCTATTAAAGCTGCTGTGTTGTCTAAGTTTAATGTAACAGAAGAGACCTACAGATTCCGGTTTCGAAGCATCAGTGTTCCAGTGGGAGAGAGTGTACGTGAAACCTATGGTCGGATAAAGGGACTCTACAGGCGATGGATGCGGCCTGACAGTCGGAGTAAAGAAGAGATTGGGGAAACAATCATTTTGGAGCAGTATCTTCGTGTGCTTCAACCAGACGTCCGCACATGGGTGAAGGAGAACAATCCAAAGACTGGAGAAGAAGCGGCAGACCTGGCTGAACGTTACCTGGCTGCTCACAGAGAACCTTTTAAGTCAAGAGAGACTGAGAGACCAAGGTCTATGGAGGTAAAACCTCCAGGTGCAACTAATGCTGACAATTTGGACAAGAGGGGTGGTAAGAAGTATACACAGTCTGGACTAAAGTATGGTCTCATTTGTTACTATTGTCAGCAGCCTGGTCACAAAGCTTCTTTATGTCCATTAAGAAAAAGTAAGTCAGTAGAGTTATGTGTGGTACCTTCCAAAGAACATAATTATGAACTTTCTGATGACGTGATTCCACATAAACATGTAGTTGATGTGGTGATAAATGGCAAAGCTGTAAAAGCTCTTGCAGACACAGGTAGCTCACAAACTCTGGTGAAATCATCTTTGTTGAGTAATGTACTGCCTAACTTTAACAAACCGGTAAACATTACTTGTGTTCATGGATGTCAGAAAGAGTATCCAACTGCTGATGTCACTATTAATGTTAAAGGACATGTTTTTATGTTGACTGTTGGAGTTTTGAATCAGTTAGCATATGATGTTATCCTAGGAGAAGATTTACCAATCCTAGACAGTTTGGTTCAAGAAAACTCGGTGGCTTATTCCTGTGCTGTCACCACACGTTCCATGAAAAAGGGTTTAGAACCTCTGCCAGATGTAGATGATGATCTGTATGAAGTAGGAAATAAAATCAGGAAATCAAAACGACAGCGTAGACAGGAGAAAAATAGGAACAAAAGCAGGTCAAAACACCCTGAACCTGCATTGCCATTAACTCCATGTATTGATTTCCAGTGGAAAATTCCTAATAACTTTAAAGAGAGACAAGAAAACGATCCATCTTTGAAACCTCTCTTTAATAAAGCACATAAAGATGGTGGAAAAGAGAGTGCTGCTGAGTTTAAAAGTTTAGCAGGAGAGCCTTTCATTATAAGGGATAAACTTTTGTATCTAGCAGACATTGATGAACCCAGACTTGTTGTGCCAAAAGAATACCGTTCAGTAATTCTGCATTTGGGTCACACTATACCATGGTCAGGGCACTTAGGACAGGCAAAAACTTATAATCGTGTTGCCCAACGTTTTTATTGGCCAGGATTATATAAAGATGTAGTTGAATACTGCAAAACATGTCATGACTGTCAGTTGGTGGCCCCTACTAAAGTTTCAGACCGTGCCCAGTTGCAGACATTACCTATAATGAGTGTTCCTTACGAGAGAATCGCCATGGATATCATAGGTCCTTTACCTAAGAGCAGTAATGGCTATAAATATGCATTAGTCATCTGTGATTATGCAACCAGATATCCAGATGTTTATCCATTACGTTCTCTGCAGGTTAAACACATTGTTCGGTGTTTAGTGGACCTTTTCTCCAGAGTTGGTATCCCAAAGGAGATTCTGACAGATCAGGGTACCAATTTCATGTCACAAGTGATGAAAACTCTTTATGATCAACTGGGTGTAAAAGGTATTCGTACTACTCCATACCATCCAGAAACTGATGGTTTGGTAGAACGATTTAATGGTACATTAAAGCAAATGTTGAGAAAGTTTATTGATGATGCTGGCAAAAACTGGGATAAATGGTTGCCTTTCCTTTTGTTTGCTTACAGAGAAGTACCACAAGCCTCAACTGGTTTTTCTCCTTTTGAGTTGCTTTATGGAAGACAGGTTAGAGGCCCTTTGGATATGCTGAAGGAGAACTGGGTGGCTGGAGTGGCATCAGGGTCCAGTGAAGCGGCTTCACCAACAAACATCATCTCCTACATACTTCAGATGAGAGACAACCTGGAAAAGTACAGAGAACAAGTTAAAGATCATATGGAGAAGGCTCAACATAAGCAAAAGGTATGGTACGACAGACGTGCCCGTGAAAGAGAGCTGAAGACGGGCCAGAAAGTCTTAGTACTCTTGCCCAGTGGGCCAAGTAAGTTGCTTGCTAAATGGCAAGGACCCTACACTGTGGTTAGAAGAGCAGGACCAGTGACTTATGAAATTATCTGTCCAGAAAAACAAAAGTCAAAGCAACTGCTTCATGTAAATCTATTAAAGGAGTATCATGAAAGAAATGTTCCAGAAATGGATGTGAAGCAGATCCTGATGGTACAAGATGTTCAGCCAGAAGATAGTGCTGTGTTGAAAGATGGGGAAGCTGAAATGAGTCCATGCAGAGAATTGACCAAATCTGAAAAGGCTCCTAAGCATCTGACTCCTGATCAGTGGCAACAGCTGGGTGAGATTAAACAGTCTTTTCCATCCCTGTTTGCAGATGTACCTGGGCGGACTGAAATTATAACACACAAAATAACTTTGAAAGATACAACACCTGTTCGTCTTAAGCCTTACCGGATTCCAGAAAGAATGATGGATCCACTGAAAAAAGAGGTCCAGATGATGCTGGAAATGGGAGTTATAGAGCCATCAAGAAGTGAGTGGTCAAATCCCATTGTGTTGGTTCCTAAAAAAGACTCAAATCAACTACGTTTTTGTTCTGACTTAAGAAAGTTAAACAGCATTTCCTGTTTTGATTCTTATCCCATGCCACGCATTGACGAGCTACTGGAAAGACTGGGGAAAGCCAAATACATCACAACATTAGATTTATGTAAGGGTTACTGGCAAGTGCCTTTAGATCCATCCTGTAAGGAATACACAGCCTTTCAGATTCCAGGAATGGGTTTATTTCATTACACGGTTCTACCATTTGGTCTTCATGGAGCACCAGCTACCTTTCAAAGGTTGATGGACATTATTCTTAGTGACTGTTCCACGTTTGCTGCCGCCTACCTGGATGATGTTGTGATCTACAGTGAAACTTGGGAGAATCATCTACAACATCTAAAGGTGGTAATGGCAAGGATCCAGAATGCTGGTCTCACTCTGAATGTGAACAAGTGTGCATGGGCACAAGAAGAAGTAAAATATCTGGGCTACCTTGTTGGCCATGGACAGATAAAGCCACAACTTGAAAAAATAAGAGCCATTCAAACAATTCCCAGACCTCAAACAAAGAAGCAAGTGAGATCATTTTTGGGCTTAGTTGGGTGGTATAGAAGATTTATACCCCATTTTTCAACTTTGGCAGCCCCTCTGACTGAGTTGACAAAAAAGTCTACTTCTAAAATTATGTGGAAGGAGGACTGTGAACATGCATTTCAATCTTTAAAGAAACTGATTTGTCAAGCTCCTGTTTTACAGAGTCCTAACTTTTCCAAGCCGTTTATTGTTCAAGTGGACGCTTCAAATGTTGGTCTTGGAGCAGTGCTAGCTCAGGGAGAAGCTGGTGAAGAGAAACCTGTCCTTTTCTTAAGTAAAAAGCTTTTTGACCGGGAGAAAAAGTACTCCACAGTAGAAAAGGAAGGACTTGCAATAAAGTGGGCTTTGGACTCTTTAAAATATTATCTCCTAGGAAGGGAGTTTACTCTGCAAACTGATCACAGACCTCTGAAGTGGATGCATTCCAAGCAGCATCAGAATGCCCGTATATTACGTTGGTGCCTCGCCCTTCAGCCATACCAGTTCACCATACAGCATTGTCCAGGTAAGAAAAATCTTATTGCTGACTACCTTTCTCGTTTACCTGAGTTTTGTAAACCAGAGGGGGAAGAAGTGAGTAAATGTTAAGAAGCAATAATATTTTTCTGTAACATTTAAATTCTAGAATGTGTATGTGATCCTTTTGTTTGTGAAATGTTTGTTACCTTTTGGGTGTGTCCTTGTAGCGGCCATCTTGGAACCTACCAAAGAGGAGGCCCGCCTCAAACCCAGCTCTTTTATAGAAAGGCCATTTTTGCCGGACTTTGATTGGTGGGACTTAAGAGGGTGTGGACAACAGTATAAGAGACTGTTGGCTGAGCAAAAGGGGGGGAAGAAAGCTTGAGAAAGCATTTTGTCCGGAGCCAGCTGTGCTAAAGGAGGCCTAATAAAACACTTTGTTTATTTACAACCGGATCTACGGTTACGTCTTGCGCGTCAAAATTGAGCCAACTTGCAGCAGAATGAGTAACAAAACAACATCGGAGTACTGCGCGCGCCCCCCAACAACAGCATCGGACTCGATACTTACGACGCGTGCACCCCCGGGCTGACCGGTCCGCGCGACTGAAAAGGTTGGGGACCGCTGCTCTAAAGTATAAATAACTATAACCTTTAATCTAATAAGTACACCCATAAAATATCCTCACTCTTGTTTCCGTTGTGTGTTTGTACAGTCCTCAGAGTGCTAAAGGCCGTAACGACACCTTCTACCTGACCCCGGAGCCGGTGGTGGCTCCAAACAGCCCCATTTGGTACTCAACACAACCAATCCCCCGGGAGCACCTGGAGCAGATGCTCGCCCGAATCCTTGTTGTCCGTGAAATCCAGGAAGCGCTTAACATGTCGGAGAGCGTGAACTAGGACTTGAAAGAGAAGTAAAAACAGAAGGGACTCCTCCTGTTTTTATCAGCCAGCCTTTGATAGCTCGTCATGAGTAGTTTGCTCTTCTCACTCTCCTCATTTTCTTTTCTTTTGGGGTGGCATGTATCTGTTTATATCACATGCCGGCCTACCTTGGACATGAACTGTAAATACACTTAAAAAATCAATATATAGGGAGATTTGTCTCATCAAGACAGTCCCCCTTTTTGTCTTCGTTATGGCCAAAGGATGTAGAGTCTAATAATCTTTTAGTGGACCTAAACGCTAATTTAAAAGTTATTTTATCTGTTGGTTCACTTCACCAACAGTCTGATATAAATGTTAATTTTCTTACCTGTTTTAATCTGTAATATATTTCCAATTGTCACCATGGTTGGCCTACACTATGCTGCTTTTCCTTTTCCTATTTGTTGTTTTATTTTTTTGTCTGCCTTGGTCACTGTTGAGTCTCAGTGAATATCTGAATTAAAAAAAGACAAACTAGGTATGGAAAAAGTCTTTTAAGTTATATACATTTTCTTTTCTGATATCATTTTGTTTGTGTTGAGCCTACTTATTTGGAGATGCTGAGCTTTTGAGGTTGCCTGCTTAAGAGCACCCTCTGTTGGATCTTGGTGGTATTAAATCACATTAGTACTTAAATCCTCCATGGATTTGACTGCAACAGGCTGGCACCGCCTAATCTGCAGCTAATAGCACTTGCCACAGGGTGAAGGTGTGGCAAAGGCAGGACTTGGACGCTGACGTCTGCTGAATCCTTTATCTCTTGAGGACATTAAACACAAAGACTAAAGAGGGATCTAATGTATCATGTCTACTGTACTCCATAAAAGACTTAAAGTGGGTCAGCCCTACATGTTCTATAATGTATAGTACCAGTAGTTTCTCCATGAACTGTAATGGGATTCAGTCATTTAAGGAGAATGGCAGTGCCTGTGTGTTTTTCAAACATGACCGTTTTTGTACAGCCACTACACCGTGTGTCTGCCTTTCTGTTGTCACCTCTGCACCCTGATTGATAGACTTGATTGTGTATCATGAAAGAAATGCACAGTGGAAATTTTTTTTCCAACAGTTGTTAATAAAATACATCTCAGCAGTCTTTGTCACCAATTAAGGTAAATAATTAGCTCTCTAGCTGCTCCCACCTGGAATCTTTGCTCATCATAAAAGGTTTTTTGTTGGTGACCTGATAAAAAGCCTGTGCCTGCAGTATTTTTACTTCATGCAGCCTCCTTTTCTCATGAATCAGAAGTGATTTGCAGAATAACAGGTTTAACCTGATGAATTATTCCCTTAGTTCTTCCTCCTGGTTACAGCACAAACTGCTGTGTCTTTGTTAAAGGCATTTATCTGCATGTTGTCAGGGCAGTTCTGTGCCTCTGGGCCGTCTCCTCGCGCTGCATGCACAGCGTTGCAGCTTTAGTCATTTCCTACACTTGTATAAAGCAGCATCAAGAAGGCCCCTCCCCCCCCCCCCCCCTTTTTTTTTTACATCCAATGAGATGGTTATCAGTTCTTCCATGCCTTTTTCAGAGAATATCTTCAGGCGTTTTGTGAGTCCGGATTCATCTGCGATAAGGAGGGTATTAACCTCCTCAGTAGGTTCCCAGGTTTAAAAATCTGTTGCAGTGTGTTCTGGGGTTGGTCTGCCGGAGGTTTCTGTTGAGAGCTGTGTCGCTGCCTCCTCCTCCGTGAGCTCTGAGGTTGATCCGTCTTGTGTTGGTTAGAATTCAAATCTGGTACCTGCATCTGTTGCCTGCTGAGAAAGAGGAGATGTTTCATTCTGTCTTCATGGGTTGCCTCATAATACTGTCATCTGTGTGCAGTGGGGACTTATTTCTGCATCCCTACCTTGCTGATGCTCCTCCACTGAGCCAATGTAGCAGACAGTGATGAATAAATATGTACTGGTCCTGAATACACACAAAGGAATGAGCAGGTTATGAAATGGCTTTGTTTTGTTTGGATGGCATGAGTCAGTTAAGTACTCAGTCTATAATAAGTAGTTCAATTATACCTCCCAGTATGGTTAGTCATCAAAATGTTTGTTTTAAACTCTATATTGATTATAGAGTTTAAACCATATTTCTGGTGGTTATTTAGTAATTTTGATGATTAGAACTTGTAGTTAATGAAATATTTGGTCTCCAACAACTTGAACAGGACATAAATCAATAAAAAAACATTTTTGATGCATAGATGTCTGCCTACCAAAAAGTAAATCTACATATAAGGTTTATGCATAGTACTTAATCGGGGCACTGTTTGCATAGATTGCTGGATCAGTGAAGTGTGGCATGGACTCAGCCTGTGGCATTGCTGAGGTCGTAAATAAGTCAAGGTTCTAGCCTTCAGCCTGTCTGCGTTGTTTGGTCAAGTGTTTCTCTTCTTGACAATACTCGACAGATTCACTGTGGGATTCAAGTAAGAAAAGAAAAACTGGCCAATTGAGCACATGGTCTTTGGCAGTTGGGGGCAGATGTGAAGTCCTGCTGGAAAATAAAATCGATATCCATAAAACTTGTCTGCAGAGAGGCATTCCTTCTAAAGGTTTGTGGGAGGTGATTGCATTTCATGTCACGTAGCTCCCTAAATATTCACCAACTTTGGAAATTTTGCGATGTACCCAAAGCATCTTGGGTTCTGTCTCTCTCTGCTCTTCCTCTAAACTGTCCAATTCTTTATCTCCTAAGACCAGGCAAGACCTATCTTTCATTGTCTTTGGCTCAGGATTTATTTAACACAAGAAGTGCAAAAGTATCGATTTATGTCTCGGATATCATCTGTGTGATGCCTCGTGAAGCTCACTCTTTAATGGGATTTGCATCACAGTCTGTTCAAGGTTGTAGTTATTACATCAGGCACATCTTCAGCGGAATAGCTGGTAAGTGAGTAATAAAGGTGTTGCAGGGCTCGGTCAAAGCCTAATCTGAATCATACTTTCCATTTGCTGAACACCTTATATTGAAAGTTTGTTCCCAATATTTATAGAAAGTATTCTATGGTATTACTTAAGATTTTGACATGTTTACTATTCAGCCAGAGGTTTCTCTTGACAGTCGCCTCTTGCTTGCTAAGATTAGGGACTGTTGCTAAGGCACCAGTTTGACTCAATTGCCTTGGTTTCCTTGGATATCTTTATGAGTTTAGACCTAACTAGAATCTGTTTAACTGGATATAAATCAGACCTGCTTGCCTTTTAAAGTGTCTAGGCAGGATATTTGTTGTGAACTGGTGCTATATAAATAAACTGAGTTGTTATCACTTTAAAATATCCTTATAGCTGTGTATTTAAGTGATGTACAATGTAGACTTACAAGTGTCTGGACCATTGACATGCGATGCAGTCGCAGGTCCCTCACAGCACCTTTGATGTCAGGTGGGATCCCTCTCATGCTCAGCTGCATCAGCCACAACAAAGTCACAAACGTCCCTGACCGGCCAATGCCTGCACTAAACCACAGAAGCCGAGCAACAAAACTGTCAGAGTGAAACATAATTGATCCCAGACCTTATATTTTTTTGAAGTATATGTTAAATCCAGAAATCACACCTGCAGTGCACCACAGCTGGCCCCAGACAGGGTAGAGCCTCCAAATGTTGTCGCACATGCTCAGTGAATGCACACAGAGAAAATGGGTTTGGGACTTTCTGGTCCGGCCAGGACGGGTAGTAGTAATGTGTGATTATCCTGTCGTTTGGCAGGTCCCTCTGAAAAACAAACATTTGTTCTGCGTATAAAGTAAAAAGTGTGAAAAGGAAGAGCAGATATTTTTCTTACCTGTCGCAGGTTAATGGTAGTAACAAAATAATCTGGACCCTGTTTCCGAGTCACTGTTGTTATTTGGAAGAGCCCATGATAAACTGTCCCTTCTTCCAGAGACCAGTACTTTTCACACAGTACCTGTACACACACAGGAGGCGCAGTCAATCATGTAGCACAGTTGGAGCAAAAATTATGTGCACCCTTTTAAAGGTTCAATGGTCTTTTGCATCAGGAAGGAAATTTTAGAGCCAAAAAAAGGAACATAACTCAATGAACCAAGTAGATTATTCAGTTAACAAGTTTAGAATAACAAGTTTACTTTAGTCTTTAGGTTTAAAACATTTTTCTTCAGAGATTCAGTTTTTAAAGAAACTTAAGTTAGAAAAGTACAGTTTGCAAAAAATAAAAATGCAAAAAAACGTAAACATTCCTTACTATGTGTCATTGTTTATGGAAATGTTATGTATTGCATGAAATGTCTGGGAAGCATTTTTTTAAAATTACATTTACATTTTAAAACATTCAATTCTTTTGCCCAAAATTATTAATTACATTTCTTATTCTTATTGATTAAGATCCACACACAACTCCAGAGTTTGCAGGTTGCAGACTAGTGCTTCAGTTTCCATGCTACATGTTAATGTTAATAAAGATAAAATTGGAAACAGACACATATGGCTTGCTTAGAATAGTTGCCAAGAGGAAAACTCTTCCATGTAAAAATGAATTTGGCTCAAGTTTAAAACTAAGCCTAGTATAAAAGTACAGCTTAACCCTCTGATGCATGAATTATGATCCTTTGTGTCAGAATTTTTTTTCCATTTTTTAAAATTCTTTTCTTAAGGCATAAAAAAGGTAGGAACATTTTTTTGTAAAAATTATTTTTTTTATTTTTTTTATTTTTATGTGATCAATTGTAATTTTGTCCAAATACAAAGTTGTTATTTGAAAAATACATCAGTAGTATTGTTCCTTAGGGGTTATCTGATGTCACAATATTTTTTTTACTTGCAAGAGTCGTCTACAGTAGAAGGAGGGACCGGGTCTGTTCTCATGCTTTTTTGTCTGTCGGCCATATTGGATTTAACAAAAATAATTTCTTGCATTTGCAGCTGATGGCCAGTAGTTGATGGTATATTTTATGATGCATTAGTGTCCACCTCAGTGGTCTGTGTGCATTTATAACATAAAAATCCACAGGAAGCACAAGAAAATGGCTTTTAGATAGCTGTCCACTGTAGTGACCACTATGCATGAAAGGGTTAAACCTGGAAAGCACACGTGAGGGGTGATGATTTGGTCTTGTTTTGTACCCACAGGCGTGGGCTGGGTGCTTTGAGTTGGCCATGATCTCCTCTGTATACCAAATATGTGGTAGAGTCAAATCTGACTGATAACTAGAGCTTTCCCCAAACTGACAATCATTTCAAAGACAGCAGCAAATCTACAACAGGATGACTAAAATAGAACAGCATCAAGATGAGAAAGACTGAGACTGAATATGTCTTAAATAAAACACCAATTTCAGGTCATTGGTGTACAGGCTATTGCATTAAGGGACAGTTTTTAACACAGCCTTTGAATTTTGCCTTTATTTAGTCATTAACAGAGTACAGTACATGTTTGGTTTAAATGAGATTTAAGTAATTTGAGGAGCACAAACAGTTTTGTTATGTCCTGATTTGTAATATTTTTAAGGTGCAAACGGTGTTCCTTTTTTGGCCTAGGATGATCAAAATTGAATACATTTATAGATTTAAAAAGCCTAAAACAAATAATGTGGATCACAGATTGTTTTTGTCTGGGTCTTTCTTTTGCTCCTTCATATTTGCAGGATTTGCAATCATGTTGATGGTGCAACTTGTTAGCCTAATGTGAATGGGTGGATTGAGTTAGGACAGAGGCAGGCAATCAGAAAACACAAGCGAGTGTTTCCTGAAGTGATGCTGCTGCTGAAAGAAACTTATCAGACCCTCCTTGTTTGTCCTGATACATAATTGCTTCCCCCAACAGACTATTTCAGGTTTGAGTTTCTGCTAAAATAACTAAGACCATGTTTTTGTTGATGTCTTTTTTGTTTTTAACTAACAAACTGGGGTTTTGCTTATGTTTTTGAATTTGGGCATTGCTAAGTTAACCAGTTAGCATGTCCCTGAGGTAGAAGCAAACAAGCATCTCACTGTGTTCTTTTCTCTGAGAGCGGTCACCATGATGATTATCCTGACGTTTTGCTCCCAGACCATCCTCCAGAAGTCGGCTAAAGTGTTGGATATTGGACCTTGGGTGCAGATGAAATCCCTTTCTGATCCACCACCCTAAATGCAGATAAACAGATACATAAAGTGATGATGGGACCCCAGTGAAGATGAAGATGTGGGAAAAGTGACACAAACTAAAACAAAGAATGAGAAAGAGAGAGAGAGCTCTTACAGGGACAAAATTTGCATTGATGTAATCAGAATTTGGGTTCTGGTTTTGAACTGAAAGCCTCACCCGACAGTGATCATCTGCAATAAGATGGAACAAAAAAAACAAACAAATAAAACCCCATGTCAAATATTTACAGACACGCTTATCGTAATTGGAAGTAACGTCAGATGCTGTCCACTCACATGGCAAAATGCAAGGGTATCTGTTTTTTTCTCTGTTGGCCTCCAAGCTGCCGGCTCTACTGGGGAGATCTTTCCCAACATCATTCAGCTCCTGCTGAGAGTCAGCACCATAGAAACAGATAATGCACACTTTATAAAACATAACTCTGATGTAAGTGTCGTTTATCTTTGTAGTAGTTACCCTAAAGGCCTGTTTAAAGCCTCGGTTGTTATTGGACGCCAGTTTGCTGCATTGGAAATTAAAGTCCTGCAGAATCTGTGATCTTGAGAAAGTCTCCATCCTTCAAAAAACAATTTTATTGAATTCAATTAAGTCTGGCAATATTTCCCCCAATCAGACTTAAGGATGAAAAATAAAATTCATACATCATTAATTTTTATTATACTGAACATCTTTTCCCCTGAGTGCTTTATTTTGTTCTTTTCTGTTCTTAAACCTGCTTAAGTTCCCTACTGCTGCCACATCTGCACCATATTTATGACTAAACCACAGTACTAATATGATTTTGTTTAAAATGGAACTTTTACAGTTTACTGTTATTAGTAATACAAAAATAAATACCCCAAACCTAACATTTTAAGAAAGCGGAACCCTAGTAAGATTGTTGTCAAGCTTACCTCATGTCTTTTCCTGAACACAGTCCTGTCCTTCAAGTATAAACTCAGTGGGGAGAGTTTAAAGCTCTGGATATGTCGTCAGTGCTGTGAAAAATCCCAAAATTTGAAATGAAAAGAGTAAAAACGGATTATTTTTCCAATTATCAGTCATTTAGCCACTAATCAGAAGTACATCAGATAATAAAACATTATTTTTCTATGTTAAAATGAATAATCTAGTCCAAGGTAATACTCTCCTCTCCTCCGCTTCATTTTGATAAAAAGCTTTTGTGCAGGAGGAGCAAAACCAAACATTCACAGAGAACAATTAGCTGACTACTCACCTGACAAGAAAGAAAACCTGCTTGATCAAGTTCTTAACCCCAGACATCAACCAGCAGAGCAGCTTGAGTGTGGTGTGCCTGCATCAGGTTTGCGTCAGTCAACGGGCCCCAAAAACAGTCATTCACAAGGAGAGGACCGCGATCTGAGTCCGCCGCTCTTCCCAGGCTGTCTCAAAGCTCCCAGGTGGTGGTAATGCTGTCTGAGGCACGACTAAACGAAACATGGGTGGGGATGGTGGGCGGAGAGAGGAGCACAAAACATCAGGGGAGGGAAGGAGGTTTGTGAAAGCTTTGGCTCTTATTTACACAGGTAAAGTCAATCCTTTCTGTCTAACGAAGGGTTCTCGTCAGTTCTAGGAAATCCCTAGACATCAGCTTCCTTTGTTCTGGACAATTTGTATGCAAGATGTGTGATGAATTTAAGAATAGAAACATCACCGATGTTAAAAAAAAGAAACATGTTGCAGTAAAATGAATCATTACAGATATATAGAATATTTTCCTGCACCATATTAGAACAATTCACAGTAAAAGATATCCTCATCATGATGCTGCCATCACCATTGCCTGACTACGCAATTCAAGAGGTGAGGCCTGAAATCTTTCAAACAATTGGAAATTTTCCCTGTATTGTGTTTTAATGGGTGTAAAGACTTTGCCTATCATTGTCTATAAGTTTACCAATTGTCCTTTACTCCCCTTTTATAAGTGAGGGTTAGGGTTAGGGTTAAGTGGATTCAAACTATTTAGTTTAATTTGAATCCAAATTCTGCTCCAAGGATGCTACAACCGGTCATCAGATTTTTGACAAAGGATCAGGGTCAGTATGGGAAGCCTATAAAGCAAAAATCAGTGGGAATTGATTCTTGATGAATTTGTCTTCATCAAGAAGACAAGACAAATTCTTGTCTTGTCTTCTTGATGAAGGCAAGAATATGCAGCAGAGTGAGTTGTTAGCCAATTTTCAGTTTCACATCCTGGCCTGTAAGGTCATGACAAAAAAAAAAAAAAAAAGAAAAGAAGGGATACATCAGTTTTAATAGTCAATTAAACAAAATTTAGTTACATCAAAAATAACTTAAACAACAAATATGAACACTTGTAAGCCAGTGGTGTACTTTGTGGATGTTTGTGAAATGGGGTACTGTTGTATAGCATAAACTAAAATACAAAATGCATAGACCTAAGCCAAATCTGAGGGCTACTTCCTACATTAATGTCACGGGTTCTGCTTAAAAATACCCGGAACACTGAGCCCGACAATTCCCAGTCAACACCTGACACCTGGGCACTCCCACTTCACAGTAGTTCGACAGGTTTGGTCTTCACGTTATGCAAATCAAACAAAAGATTGAGTACATTACGCAATACTGTAGTATTGGCGAACGTTTTTAAAGTTTTTACTGCCGATTTTAATTATTCTGTAGACACGTGCTTCCTGGAAATGCTCGTGGTACATGAAAAATAGCTGCGTTGTTGGGAGCTCCTTTCCAGAAGTTACTACAGAGAAACACAAACAGGCCCAACAACATTCGGGAAGCCAACTACACCACCCGCAGCTTTTAAAACCCTTATTCTCAACCTCACGGTCACGCTGTGACAACGGAACAAAAACACATTAATCAAGTCAAACGACATGCTGATCATAGTGGACATAGTGGCGTGCCCTCTGCACAGTTCCTCACTTCTTGTTTCGCTTTTGATAAGCTCGTATCACCGAAGCCTGGCTCTGATTGGACAAGAGGTGAAAAAGGAAGTAACGAGCGTCGAGTTATTTTCCTGCATATAAAACCATAGAAAAAGCGAGGTACGGGACACGAAGGGGCACTGTTTTTAAGTTGTTCAGGTGAAAGAAATGCCCTCCTTTGGTTATTTTATGGCAAGTGGAAGGCAAAGATAGATAAGTTTCACTTTTCCGATGGATTAATATGAAAGGTCACTCTTTCTTCCTGCTCGGCTCGACTCCAGGAGAAAAAATAAATCAATAAGCTGGACTTAAGCGTAATGAGCCGCGAGGGTGCAGAAATGGACCATGCACGAGCGCCGGAAACACAGGAAAGCAAGGTAACTAAATTAATACATAAATACAGTGACGGGTACGCACTTAACGCTTAGCTTTGTTGGATGTACACAGTGATGAAGCGTTTAAGGTTGTGGACCTGCCGTTCCACTTTAAAATAATAACAAACACGGTGGTTAATGGCTCTGTCAGGTCAGGACGTCAACAACTCTAATGGAGTATTGATAGTAAGTTTAGTGTAATAAGGATCACAAGAGGGCGCCAATGAGCTTCATACACATTAATTAATAAAGGTAGGGTGATTTCGTGGTTAAACGCATTTGTAGAAATAGACTACATTTGAAGTCGCAGACAGAATTCACATAAATGAAAGGTATTTGTTCTTTGGTACTGCTTTTAACATATAGTTTATCACATAATAGGACAAGATATTTATTTTAAATTAGTGTCATTGCACAATTGTTGGATTTTTTGCTTCGTAGTTGAAAGAAAAAAAAACAACTATATAATATTAATCTATTTATTTATTTATTTTTTAAATCATTTTGAGATCCCAGAAAATGTATTGATTTATTTTTAAACTATTTATTTATGTTTTTTAATCCAGTGTTTTCTCACAGGATTGTTTTCCCAGTTCTTCATCTACAAAAATTGAATGATTTATGTACCTCGTTACTTTTTCATTGAACTACAAATGTTATCTTAGTGTCAGAAAACAAAATGAAAAGTTTTTAATCTTTAAAGTTGAATGTTAAAGAAGTTTAAATGTGAAAACATTTTAATCCATTTCCTATCAAAATGTTTCCTACCAGTTCTAATAATATCATCTTCTACCTTCGCAGGCTGACAAGAAGCTGACTGGCAGCACTGCTTCTCCCGCCGAGGTACAGCCCGTTGACTCAAAATGACCTTTTTACTTTAAACGATTCTGTAATTTTAGTATGTGTGAGGAATTATTTTACGTCTCAATACAGATTAAAAAGAGGCCAATCAGAAGAGTGAGAAGTCCATCTGCACCAAGAGCATGGCTATCCAGGTCTTACAAACCAAAGTTTGGAGGGCATGTCTACAAGCCTCGGTGAGGCTCAAAATATACTTATTAAACTATTATATAATCTATAAAGTATATATTTGTAACTAATTCAACCTAATTTCATTTAAATGTCTTCCATAATGCAGTTTTCCAGGAGACCACCATTCATTTCACAAAACTGGTTTCCACAGTCAACACCATCACTACCTGAAGAATCAGGCTTACGTCCATCGCAAGGATTACCCTCCACCTAAACCTTGGTTGCTCGCAATGAAGGAAAAGGAGAAGGAGAAGCAGAAGCAGAGGGAGAAAGAGAGGCCGAAGGAGAAAGAGAGAGAAAAGCAGCATCACGAGCAGAGAGAGAGCGCTGAGAGAAGTTCACCTTCAAAACAAAACAGTAGGTTTATGTTTGTAGTAGAAAAAATCTAAGTCACACACATCTCATACATTATATATCACTGCAAAACCAAATGTATTAATCTGTTTATAAAACAGCCCATAATAGGCCCATTCATTAGTTCATACAAGAGATTCACAAACAAATTTCCCAGTGATTCTAATGATCTTATTTTACCGTTACCTTTTTAGCATCAGTGAGTGCACCATACATGACAAGGCTCTTCTGAAATGAAATTGTGTTTTCTACAAAGACATCTCAGTTGTTCACTCAGGCTGCCAGCTAACTAAAGTAGGAAGAAGATGTCAGCAAATAACAGGAAGGCTGAATATGTTGCAGAATGGTTTCTGTGTTTTATCTTCCACTGTCATAGACATTTTAGAAATGTTTAAACTTCATAGTTATTGTAAGTTTTCTTATTTTGCAGCAAATACATGAAGAAGCTGTCATTTACGGTTAATAATTTATGTTAATCACGTTAATTATAAAAATAACAAAGTAATAATAAAATTGGGCCGCACAGTGTCGCAGTTGATAGAAAGAGAGGCCAACTGCTGTTGCCTTGCACCAAGAAGGTCCTGGGTTCAATTCCCGGCCTGGGGTCTTTCTGCATGGGGTCTGAATTTGAATTTCTCCCTGTGCATGCATGGGTTCTCTCTGGGTACTCCGTCTTCTTCCCACAGTCCAAAAACATGACTGTCAGGTTAATTGGTTTCTCTAAATTCTCCTTAGTGAGTGAGTGTGAGTGTGTGCGTGTGCATGGTTGTTTATCCTGTCTGTGTCTGTGTTGCCCTGTGATGGACTGGCGACCTGTCCAGGATGTACTCCGCCTCTCACCTGAAACATTTGCTGGAGATAGGCACCATATGCATATACTGTATATTTATAATATAGCTGAAATATATGTCCTATCGTCAAATACTATAATAGGACATATCATAGCAATTGCAATGTATTAAATTGTGGTACTCTTGGCCTGTTTTACAAACCATTATTTGGTGACTTACATTGGATGAAAAAACATTGTTCACAAAAACAGGCCAATGTGACTAATTGCAGTATGATAGGATGCCACTAGATGGAAGTGTATTCAAGTTAAGGAACTTATCTTGTTTTCTTGAGCTCTTTGCGCAACAAACATTTGGAGGCAGTTGCATGTTGTATCTGCTGATAGGTAGGTAGAAACTCTAGTAGCAACAAACCAGAGTTACATAAAGCTGATCCTGCTCTCAGTGTATGGATCATGTCATCACTGAGCTGTTTGCAGGCCAGCTTGTTTCCCCCCCTTTGAACAGTGTGGTGCTGCTTTTTTTTCAGAGACACATCTGTTAGATTCTTAACAATATCTTTGTGGTCTGTTAGTGGTAGGAGTTCACAATTTATCAGTAAAAAGGTGGTGTGTTTCTATGGTTGTAACACTGAAAATCCACGTATCAGATTTTTGCTAGTATAAACTGGTGCTGAGTATCTTTATCTTCCCTTGCACACAGCCATTTTATTTGTGCGCATACTGCAGCACTGTGGAGGTGTGTGTTTGTGCATGTGTGAGTGTGGAGCAGGTTTTTTTTGTGTTCCTGAGTGATGGTGCGATGATGGTGACTCATCGCTGATTTGTGTGTATATGAGAGTGTGAAAGATGAAGAGAGGGAGAGATTTACCCGCAGAACATAATGAACCATAACAAAGCTACGGCTTTACATGGGAATACTGCATTCCAGCACTGCAAAGGCTGGCAGGTCATGTAAAAATCTGTATTGATCTCAGATCTCAACGGTGGAAAAAATTAACAAGAGGTGGAACATCGGTTCAATAAAAAAATACTTGTAAATATGCAAGGTGTTTTATCTTGTTTAGTGTGGTGAAATCTCTCGCTGTGCTGCTGAGCTGACCTTGTGGTTTGTGTGTCTTCCAGCTTCTAGGCCTGTCTTACCAAGGTCCACTTCCAGCAGAGACAAGGACATACAGATCACTGTAAGTTCACAGGCAAAAAATATGCTCCATTCTTACACCTTCACTTAAAAATTGATATTAAAACCTTTAGAGACCCATCTTTAATTATTGTCATTTTTTTCTGTGCTAGATGTTTATCTAAATATTTTTTTTTACCACAGTTGTTGATTTATTTGTTAGAACTTCCGCTAATTTCATACTGATACAAAAACGGTAAATTAAAAGCATAAAAACTGAAGCCCATCTAAAGAGTGAACATTAGAAGGTCTGTGACTATGAATGTTTTCAGCAAACATTCTCGTAATGGATAGTTTTATCCTCTGGTCCTTGGAACAGTATCAAGATAAAACACTGTTCACAGGATGTTCAGTAGACTTTTAAGTAACCTTTATTATGTTCACTAAATTAAGTCTTTGTGGTAAAAACAGTTAAAAATTACAGCAGAAAAAGTTTCTTAAAAGTTACACAGAACTAAAAAGTAAGGCTTCGCAAAGAGTTTCATTTTGAAACTTACAGATCATCTTTAGGAACATTTAGAGAAGAGTCCATAAAGCTTCTGTCAAGGTTAGTGAAAGTTTTTTATAACATAACCTTTAGAAAGTATTTGGTGGACATTCCCTAATAGCAGAGGCGGCTGGTGGTGATATTTGAAGGGTAGGCTAATATGAAGTCTGTGTGTTACACCCCCCAATGCAGATTCAAAAATGTGTTTATATATAAATATATATATATATATATATTTTTTTTTTTTATTCTTTTTTTTTCGTTTCTTTTTTCTAATTCCAATGAGAGACCCATCCAAGTTGAAAAATAAGGAGAAAACCTGCTACAGACAACCATAAAAAAGCAACCATGGAAACATACCAAAGACCAATTGCATAGATCCTCTGCAGTTAATTCCCCTGCATTAATTCCCCAACACTGGACACAATCACACTGATAAAATGAAACAAGATACAATATGTTTTTAAATGAGGCCTACCTTATTTAAAGAGAAACTCACTTTAACGACTTTTATGGGATGCAAAAAGGTGAAATGATCCACCTCATTTATGCTAATATTACTCGCCATCGCTCCTTCTCGGTCTACGCCAAACCACGCCCACACAGACTTGAGCTCGAGGAAAGTCCATCCTGACTGGATGAATCCTGTGGCCATGGGCTGGCCCTGGGCTGACTAAAATTAGCCCCAATGTGCCGCAAACCGACTCCTTTCAATCATTTTGAGCCGTGACAGACAGTGACGCTGAATGGGGCTGTCAGAAGTTAGCCCTTTGGAAAGACCCCTGGATTTTCCTCAAGCGGTTTGACACCAGGTTTGTTGAAAATTTAACAAAATGTGATACATTATTTATAAAATGTATTTATTTTTAGGTAGTTATTTTTAAGTAGTTTATTTTAACAACTTTATTGTAAACGTCAGGGAGGGCTTAGCCCTACTAGCCCACTTATACCAACCATCCCTGCCTAGTAGTTTCCACAAGATTATTCTTTGTAATTTGGAACAACATTTAGAAACAACATTCACTGAAAGTTCTCCAAAGATTAGAAGACTTGTAAGTATTGAGTGAATGTTCTCTAAAGATTTTACACCTTCAGAGAACATTCACTGATATCTCCCAGTAGAACATAGCCTTAAAATTGATATTAAACTGTCAGTGAACATCCTTAAAAGTAATGTTACCGTTTCCTGCTGGCCATTAAATGTGGCACATTTTGCCAGTTTGATTACATGATTTTCATAAATATACTCACTCTTGGTTATAAAGTATTCTTAGGTTTATGCGTGTTAAGGGTTTTATCTTTATTTTGATTTTACTTTATCAGATCGGAAATATAAAAGAGATTCTTCCTTTTTTAACCAAGAAAATTGATTGGAGGTTAAACACCATGATCAGCAAATGTTGAAACTGAATATTTTGAAACAGTCATTAACTGATAAATATGATTGTTGATTGTCATCATCATCAGCCTGCTCTGAGAAATTCTCTCTTCTTTAAGCTAAAATGTCTTTACATTTTATAATTGTTAAATATTTATTCTTTGATATGGTTGTTAATTTATGCATCCAGCAAGCATCCATACAGCATTAACAGATTTTTATTTTTTGTTCTCCAGACAGGAGTGTAGATCACAGAGGGTTTTTTTTTTTTTAGCTTTAATTGAAGCGGCTCAGGTGGCTGAAATCAAAGGATTGCATGGTTATCTTTGCTGATGTGAGCACAGCGTGGAGCGCAGCTGCACGTGATAAACTGCAGCTGGTTGCTGCTGCAGTGAGGCTGAAATGATGAAAGCCAAGGCTTTCTTTAAACTACGAAAATATTTGATAATGTATATTTTTGAAGATATTGTTTCTCTTTTTCTAAAACGTCTCTTTTTAGAGAAAATGCACATGAGCAGGGATGGTTAACGGTCCCCTGGTGAAGAAGTCAATGAGATTGCTTCACTGGCAAATCAGGATTGGAATTATACACATAACATCTGACTGATTCAATTAAACATGCAGATCTTGAAAGGCATCTGTAATCAAGTGCTCATTGGTGTGGTGGTTAGAAGTCCTCAAATAATTAGATTTTTTTCTGTTTTCACAATCAAGATGTGACATTCTTACTAGAAGATTTTAATGAGAAATTAAAATTTAGATGTAACAAATGCTACTTCTATTTGGAGAATATGTTTCCTAGTTTTATATTTGTTATTGTGATTTTCTTTTTTATTGCTTAGCGTTTTCTTTTTTTGTCTACTGCATTGTACTTATGTTTGCTCCTACGTATGCTACTGTTCATCTGGATTCATTTTGCCTGTTATTGATGCAGATGATTCAATCTGCTGTCACAGTTCATTTTGAATTACATTCTCAAATGTGGCTAAAATATAGAGCTTTGATTTAAAAATAAGGTCTTTATCAAAGTTGCATTTAGAAATCCAGTGATGCACTGATTAGGCTTTTAATTGCTTTTGCAGATTTAAGTTAAATAAATATAACTCAGCTGATTACAGTTTTCTGGTCGATCGTCGATTACCCATCTAAAATGGGTCCGATTTTGACTGACAATGAAACGTAGCAAGAATATTTGCTGACTGATTTATTGGTGCACCCCATTTTTCACAACGCTATAGTAGTTTAGAATCTAACATGAGACTAAGTAAACACAAGTCTATCTCAGTTTAGACTGAGATAGAGTGTCCCTGCAAATATATTAAAAAACATGCAGTTCGTTGGTAGAGTTACACACTGGAAGAATGGCATTTAGTGTATTTACTTAACTTTAACTTAATTAAATATTAATATTATTTAAGAAATTGGATAATTTACTACATGTACATGCTGATCACTGATAAGAGCATCTCATTTTGATCAATGGGTGATTTATTGGTTTATTTTTCATCATTTCACATTTTCCTCTTTTCTCTTGTACACCCAAGAGAATCTTGTTCTCTTGAGTCTTTTCTGTTGCTGTTCACGACAAATTAATAAGATCAAGATTCTGGATATTGAATTTGCATATTGCAGTTCCTTTTATGGTCTGTAACTTTGTGAATACGAGGATGTGTTGATAAATTAGTCTCGTAATTTTTGCATGAAGAACACAAATGAACTACTTTCTTGGTAAACGCAATCTGCTTTGAAGCATCATGCTATCTCAACATTCATGAGGAGGCGTTTTATAAAGGTCTGCAATCAAAGCAGGCCTTTATGAATATGGTGCACAGTACTGGAACAAGATTCTCTGGACAGATGGATCCAAGATGAAACCTGGACCAGAACCATCTGAGACGAACAGTAAGGAGGACTGAAACGAGAGACTCCGATCCAAGGATATAGTACATCATCTGTTTAGCATGGTGAAGACTGAGAAATGCTTGGGACTTGAAAGAGCTGACAGTGGAGTTAGATGATCTGTATTTACAGATGATTTATCTGTTAGGAAAAGCATCAGAATTTATTTTCAGCTCAGATTCAGGAAAGTGGTGCAAAACTAAGAGGTTGGTTTACATTTCCCATCAAGCCCAATTTGTATAACCGTGCAGGTTTAAATGTAAAACAGAATCATGTGTGGATATTGATGCTAGAACATCAATCTGCAGGTGGATCTTTTAGCGCATCCTGTCGAGGTGGCCTGTGTTCTCAGAATTGGTTTGTTTTTTAGAGTGAGGCGAGATGCAAAACAGAAACAATAATCATCGATTTTGAATGAGAGGCACAGCAAAGAGGCTGAATGTCTGCAGTGCTTAGAGGAATTAGGAAAAGAGGAAGATGGAGGCTGGGGGAGAGTGTCTCATTGTTGAACCACCGTTAGCTGCCAATCAACTTTTAGTGACTGTACAGGATTTGCATCCAAATCATAAAAAAAAACCAGTTTTTACAATTATTTTAGTTTATCCAATTAGTCTGGAATGCATAAAAATTGAGGCATTATGTAAAGCAAATATGTTTTCCTCAGTATTTGTCAGATACTACACTTAAGCTGATTGCCTAATTTAAAAATCCATTGCTCTCGTGCACAAAAGCATAATTACATAGATAATTGCAAAATATTACCTCCCTGTCTTAATACTGTCCTAAAAGTTATTTTATTGCCTCAAAGAACAAGTCAATAAATACATTTGTGTGTTATGAAGCTCTGTTCCTTGGCTGCCAATCTTTGCAACACTATTATAGCTATAAATGTTTAATTATTGTTTGTTATATATGTTTTTTTTTGTAATTAGGGAGATAACTACCAACCTGATGCTTATTTGGAAGTTGAAAAAGTCAGTGTGACTCATTACATCTGGATTAACAGGTTGTTTGATTTACTTGAAAGTTATGGAAACATCCAGCTAACTTCACACCAATCTAAGACCACCTTGCAAAGGCGAGCGGCAAAATGTGCATTGATGCGTACGTGTAGTTGAGGTTCTGGTTGTGTTAAAAAATCAGAATTCCAGCTGCAAAAACCACCACCATACGCCCCAGCATAATGGCTAATTATCTCTGTACATTTCCTGACAATCCCAATAAATACTACACTATACTGTATCACTTTGTTGCGTCTAAGCCTTGAAGAAATATTGGTTTCCCTGTGATGCATTACAACCAGAAAAATCTGCGTTTGTTAGGATTTTAAGATAGACATCAAAACAAAGTTGTCGAAAATGGTGAATTGAAAGAAAAGGGGAACATGATTTGATTTTGCAGCAGATTGCTGTTGATTTTAGGTCTGGAGTTTGACTGGACCGTTCTCATATACGACTCTAAACTAAGATCTAAAATATTCCATGGTAGTTGAGCGAACCATGCCAGTCTCAAACCTTAAACACATCTTCTTCCAGTGTACCCTGTGTTTAGCCAGGTCTTGGTAGGTTTGCAGTTCTATTTTCAGAAGATGGACTGAATATGCTCCATGAGATATTCTGACCCTAGGGCATTCTCTTTAAGACTAACCTGCCCTAAACTTCTCCACAGTTTTACCTCAGACATGTCTGCACTGTTCCTTTATGTCCTGTGACATTGTTTATTCAGTAATGTTTTCTAACAATACTCTGAAACCTTCCCAGATGACCTGGATTTATATTGAGACTAAATTACACATAGATTGACTGCATTTAGGAATCAGATGACTTTTGAAGGTAACTGGCTGCACTGAATTTTAAGGTATCACAGTAAAGAGGGTAATGAAAATCTCAACAAAATACACAAATGTTTGTACTGAGACAAAATGTGTTAAGGTATGTGAAAACCTTTGTAATTTACATTATGTCAGGTGAAACCTGCACTTTATTTTGCTGCAACGTTTCAGGATGCTCATTAGTACATCAATCATAAGCTGTGTTTACAAGCACGATTTTGGCTAACAGTGAAATACCTAAAGCTTTGGTCCTGTTTGGCCTCTTTCTTTGCAGGTTTTTCAAAACGAGCGAAACCAAAGCAGAGAGAGAGATCACAGAGAGCGAAGCAGAGATGGGGAGCTCCCTTTAACTGCGAGCCAGACGGCAGCACGAGACAGAGCCATCCAACAGAAGAGGAGAGAAATAGATGAGGTGGGGGGAGAGTGTAATTACACAAACAATTCACCCACATGTCTTGAGAGAGGAATGGTTATAAAGTGATCGAGAAAGAGCAAAGATAAGAGAAGCGGGGATTAGAGGAAGAATGTCAGAGTGCAGATCTTAGGAAGCGCTGGGAGACATGAGACAGGCAACAAAAGATTTGTTTGCAGTAGTATAAACATTAATTTTGTAGTGCCGAGCCCGAGGCAACAGAAGTGTCATTACTGGGTTTTTTTTTTTTTTTTGCCAAGCCTGGCAACGAAGGCCTTGTTCACAGTTTAACATGACTGAGAGTGTTTTTCTTTCATGCTCTTTGTTTTCGAATCGATCAAATAGAAGCATGACAGGCTCACCTGTCTCACAAGAGACTCCGCACGTGCTTTAATGTTGCCTTCAATGTGACAGACATCACATGAGGCTGTGCTCATCAGCTCTCTGTTTATGTCAGAGACTGTACTTGTGTTTCCACCCACTTGATGGAGAAGATGCTTTGGTTCCTTTTTTTCATATCTCCATGGTTGCAGGGATATAGAAGCACTGCAGCGATAAAATGTGAGGCTGGCGATGGATGCTGATGCAAAAATGTCCACAATAGTTGCTGCAAAGACTATTCTTGTGAACAGTCTGCAGGATTATACTTTCAGTAATAATACATGAAGAAGAAAGTTTTTTTTGGCAAAATAATTTAATTAGTTTTTTTCTCCTCTCTGTTTCTGTGTGTCCTCTATCACTGGTTCCTTTGCCCTAAAGCATTGAATATTTTTGCCTTTCAGGTTTACTACCAGGAGAGTGAAATGTTCGGCCTTGTAGCAAAGATGCTAATTGCAAAGGATCCATCCCTGGAGCGTCCCATCCAGTCGTCGCTGCAGGAGAACCTTCGGGACATTGGCAAACGCTGTGTGGATGCCATGGAGAAATTTATTGAGGACTATGACTCCAGGAAACTTTTGCACTAATCACACACCCAGATTTATGTGTTCTTTAGCGACAGAGATTCTCAGTGAGATTCACGTTTTTTGACATTTTATCTGACGGAGTACATCTTTTTTGATTTTTGATTTTTTTTTTATGACTAGACTTAGACTTAGACTTAGACTTGTACTTTATTGATCCCTTGGGAAGACTCCCTCAGGAAATTGAAGTTACCAGCAGCTCCCAGGCAAAAAACAAAGATAACACACAGTAAGCAAAAGTGTAAAAGAATACAAAAATACAAATTAAATACTAAGGTACACACTAAATGTGAGTAACCAAAACCTTAAATTAAATTAAAATCAAAATTAAAGTAATGTTCTAACAGTTTCTTAAATGTTGCCTGATATGTTTTAAGCTGTTTCCAGTCTAATTCTATTGGAAAATTAAGATTTAATGCTGACCATTTTAATGTGATTGTAAAATAACTACACTGGTCATTTCGCTTGAAATGCATTAAAACTAGAGAACTGTGTTTTAACATCTGATGTAGTTTATTCTCACTTCTCTATTTTCATTATACTTTCATGGTTTCTGTGCAGCATTTAAACTGTTGCATGGGGTCAAATATTTTTAGAAACTTTGTAGGTCATATGTAAAAGAAGGCAAATGGGTCAAATGGTGACCAGCATACATGCAGCTCTTAGATAAGGTACAGTGCATCCGGAAAGTATTCACTTTTACCACATTTTGCCATGTTACAGCCTTATTCCAAATTGCATTAAGTTAATCTCTTTCCTCAAAATTTCACACAGATTCCCCATTATGACAATGTAGAAAAAAGTTTCAGATTTATCTAAATTTTATAAAAATTTATCAAATTTACATAAGTAATCACATCTTTTACTTAATGATTTGTTCATCCACATTTGGCAGCAATTACAGCGTCAAGTTTTTTTAAAATATGATACCACAAGTTTAGTACACATATTTTTAGGCAGTTTAGCCCATGCTCTTCAGAACTTCATCCATCAGTTTGGATAGAAGCCGTCGGTGAAGCCATTTCCGGATCTTCCCAGAAAGGTTTAATCGGCTACAAGTCTGGACTCTGGCTTGGCCTCTTCAGAACATTCACAAAGTGGTTCTGAAGCCACTTTTTTGAGATCTTGGTCATGTGTTTTTGGTCATTGTCCTGCTGAAAAATGTTACCCCAGCTTGAGATCAAGAACACACTACAGCAGGTTTTTATCCAGAATGTCTCTGTACATCTTTCCCTCTATCCTGACTAGCTTATCAGTTCTTGTTGCTGCAGAATATCCCTATACTATGATGCTGCCACTACCATGCTTCACTGAAGTGATGGTATTGATCGCGTGATGGGCTGTGCCCGGTTTCATCCTAACATGACGTCTGGCATTCATAAAAAAGAGTTCAATCTTTGTATTACCAAATTAATGTTGTGTTGGTGCTAAATCTAAAGTTTAGAAAAACAGACTCACCAGGAGTGGGTAGACCATATAATACTGAAGAAACTATGTTTTCAAGTATATACATGGCAATGATCTTTTTTTCAAATTTCAATGGTATATTGGTGTTCGGTAGACACCTCTTAAATGACTTGGATCAGTATCGAGGACAAAGACATTGATTGGGACTTTCCTTCTTGTGAGCAATTCAGTTCTATGGGATGAGTAGCTAAACATTAGGAAAAAATTAAATAAAGCAAAACCACTTAAAACCTGTAGTACTCTGTTTGGAACAATCAGACATTGCAGTTGCTTTCACTTGCTTTGACATTTCATGTCAAAATATCTGTTTCCATGCAAAGTGTTGATGATTTTTGTCACCCCATCACACTGAAGCACAAACAGAAACCTTGCTTTGAGCAAAATAGTACAGTACAACTCACGTTAAGAGTTTCCTGGTTAAAGTACACTTTATTTTCAGTATGAGACAACAACAACAAAATTCACATGCAAGCCTCCCCATTTCTATGATATACAAATAATGATTCTTTTGTTACAAAATATATAAATATTTAAGACAATATATACAAGACATTTACAGTACTTCATCTATTATTAAAGTGTATTACTATATATACATTTAGCAGGTATTTTTTGTAATATCATTATAATTATTGTTTGCATTAGTATTATTATTGTTAATATCATTATTATTAATACTACTATTTAATTATTCTTAACCATCTGTAAGTAAAACAAAGCATGTTGCAGAAAAGAAAACAGGACCATACCTGACGTTACTGTGCCTGAATGGGCAAGGAGCAGAGGCTGCCCGGCTCTCTGTCCTTGGTAAAGCATGGAGAGCTGGCTATGTAGAGCACAAGTTTCAATAGACTTTTATTTTTTTGTACAAGCTGATAACAGGGCTAGGAAGCCAACACTATATTCCAGCAGCATTTTGATTCCACAGAGGTAAACAATGACGTAGCTTGGAATCTAGCACATAGCTTTCACTATCCCAGCACAATTTCTTGTCGGTCCGTGTAGAAGAAGTCGGCTGCTCAGGGCTCGGTTCTCTGAGCTTGCAGATCGCTGCAGCTTTACTTTCCGTTTCAGACTAAAGAAATTGTTCAGATTCTCTGTAACATGAATACACTCACAGACAGACACGCACGTACACCATGTTATATACCTTGACCACGGCATATTAAGCAGTCCAATTCATTAGTGCTTCCTGGTGCCATCATTGAGTTGGTCTCAGTCACTGTAAACATTCTTGTTGTGTAAGCCAGCTGAGCTTCCTCTTATGATTAGATCATTCTGTGTAGGTGTACACAACCATAACCCAGTGTAGAGTTGTGTAAGCTCACAAGCCCAAAGAAATTGGCTTTTTTATCCCTCAAACCCTGCCAAACACAGAAACACACACACACCCTGAACACACTCTCAGCTGTCTTACTCTCACCTTCCCACTCATTCTGTTCCTCCTCTCAAGCACTTTCTTCTGTCTTCTTACCTTTCTAATTCCCTTCGCTCTTCTTCCCTTCCCTTCTCATTTCCTTGCTCTACATCTAGGAAATTATACAGTTTTTGCTCTTCCTCCTCTGGCGGCTGTGGAGCTGGCCATGAATCGGTCCGTGCAGAGGCCCGTGATGGGCCCCGATCCCAGATGGGCTGTAGCGGTGGCGCAGCTCCTCATTGTTGATGTAGCAGAGCTGCACAGGCCGAGGGATTGGATCGCTCAGGTAATACCCCTCATCAGCTTCAGATTCAGAAGAAGAGGAGCAGCTGGAGCACCAAGGGTCAGCAGCCTCCATGTAGCCATCATTCCAGCATGGCCCACCCAGTCCCACTGGTTGCCAGCCAGCATTTTGCAGAGTAAGGTCAGAAGTGGTGCGTGGGCAAGGCCGGTGGGGCATCTGCCTGTGCCCGCTTGAGTCCACACCATACAACTCCCTAGCAGCTTGACCGGAGGGGAAGCGGTCGTAATCCTCTTGTACGCGACGATAGGGAAGCTCCACCATTTGAGTGGGGCGGTCTGCCACTAGGTGCAAGGCATTGTCAGAGCGCGAGCGGCGGGAGCGTTTGTGATGGCGACCACTGCGGTGGTGACCGTTAGTCCCACGATGGTGTTTGTGGGGTCTCGGTTGTGGCTGCTGTTGCTGTGAAATTGACTCCTGGGCGTTTATGCGGCGGCGTGGCATCCTGTCACTCATGGGAGCCATCCGCAGGTTCCCACTGCTGCCCATCAATCCAACACGACCTTTGCCATCACAGCCAACGTCTTGCGGGCCCTCCCAGTACTGAAGTGGGTACCCGACTCTCAGGGGAGTGTACATGTTGTTGTTATAAGGGCGAGAAGAGGACAGCGACTCTGTACTATGGAATTGGACTGAGGAGCTGAGGGTACCCATGTTGCTCTTCTCCGACACATTTACGCCTGAATCCTTACTCAGGTCAGGCATGGAGAACCTGGACAGATGCTCCTGGCGCTTAGTGGCCCCATCTAGAGAGTTACCTGTTAGGACAGGACATCAAACATCATATTTTTCAGTCACAATAGGAAGATACAGTTCAATAACAAAGAGCAATATCAAAAAGTTCATTCATTTTTGAGCAAAAGTGAAATTCATATATCATATAGTGTCATTACATACAGAGTGACAAAGATCAAGTATTTATTTCTGTCATTTTGATCAGATTATATATTTTTAGTTGCTTATAAAATTATTATATTACATAAGACTAATAAATTTGTCTTATGTAAGACTATTTTCTATTACAAAAGACTTCAAGCAACTGAAAAATATGCCCTTGTTCTTTACAGGATATATTTTCAGTACTTGGTTGAGGCTCCTATTGAATCGAAGTGTCGGTGCAGCATGGCACGGACGTGATCAGCCTGTAACTCTGCTGAGGTGTTAAGGAAGCAAAGGTTGTTTAAACAACAACTTATCCCTAATCTGCATTACCTGGATTCTGAGGCTCCCCACTGGACCTCCTGACTCTGACCAAATGCAATGCTAAATTTACTTTAAACTTCAAATAGGGGGCGTGCTGTGGTGGCGCAGCACGCCCCACGTTTGGAGGCCTTAGTCCTCGACGCTGACGTCGCGGGTTCGACTCCCGGTCCCGACGACCTTTGCCGCATGTCTTCCCCCCTCTTCTTCCCCTCTTTCCTGTCTGCCTACTGTCGAAAAAATACGAGCCACTAGCGCCGCAAAAACTCTTCGGAGAAAAAAAAAAAAACAAACAAACAAAAAAAAAAACTTCAAATAGAACTTTGGACTACTGAGGGACAGTCCAGTCCTCTTTCTCCAAACCTCCGGAAGCTGTTTCTGACAAATGACAATGGCTTAAAATAAAGGAATGTAGATGACTCCAGACACAGTCAATGCCTTGTGAATCTCATCCAAACTCTTCAATAGGATTTCTTTTACAATCCTGCCAAAGCTGCAGTTATCTTATCTGCACTATATTCCACCACTTGTTTTTCTTTCACAAACGTTTCCATAATTTTGCTTTAGTGTAGAGCACTACATTTACAAGCTTCTCCTTTACCAGTTTTTACTTACCCTTATTGTAGATGGATAATGATAAATACATTTTTATTATTCTTATGTAATATTAACATTTTCAGAGAAGCTTAATTCTAAGTAATTATTAGTTTTGAGCAATAAACACGTGAAATGTGCTTTTCTGTCTGTGCAACAAAACTATGTGATAAGAGTTCACTTTTCAATGCTGTTAATTAAATTGCATTGTCAGCGATGTTTTATTGCACTGTGATGCTACATAGGACTAAGCCACATTGTATAATCCATTACCTGCAGTATTGGACATAGTAATTGAGTCCATGGATCCACGAGGCGTCTGTTCTAGTGGAGTGAGGGGCTCGTTGAAGCTCATGGCAGTGATGTGGTTTCTCCTTGTCAGCGGGGGTCTGCCATCTCTCTGGAATCCATGAAGACTGGTACTCCTCTTGTCAGAGAAACCCTGATTCTGGCTAGACATCTCATTGAAGCTCATCTGGGTACGGAGCTTGTTGGGTCTGAACTCATCCTGGCTGTGATGGATCCAGTTCTCATTGAAGGAGTGGCCCCTAAGGGCAGCCATAGGGGTCCTCTTGGCATTGCCCTGCTCCTTCCCCCAGGAATCAGGCCTCTTGCCTGGGTTGGCAGGACTCTGGGCAGGTGGATGAGCGTTTGTGTTGGGATTGTATCCCTGCCTGGCATTACACTGACCCAGCAGGTGTATAGATGCAGGGGTTGGGGAGGGATCCCGTTTAGGGCCCTCATATGAAGCTGGGATGTAGGGTTCGTCCCTGCTCATCCACACTTGGTTAAGGCTTGGGGCTCGGCTCGGAGTGCGGCTCGGTGTACGGTTAGGTGTCCTGCTCGGAGTCTGACTGGATGAAAGGCTTAGTCGGTCCATTGGAACAGAAAGGGGATCAATTTCAGCAGACAGGCGGTCGGGCATGGGTGGAGGAGCTGACTGGCGGGGCTCTGTGCTCCGGCGATCCTGCTCAGCATTCCTGCGCTCCTTCTTGCCAATCTTGGTGCTGTGGCGGGATTCTCGAGAGCGAGCACTTTGGAAAGCAGAGTCAGAGGAGTCAGACTCCTCTGGATCCTGATACATGGAAAGAAACCAGATTTGTTTGATTATAAAAATGCTTAAAGGAATGTATTTAATCAAATTGTAGTTGCTTTCAGTTTTTCATACCTGTCCAGCACTGCAGGACCGTGAGCAGAAGATCTGCCCCTGCTTTGGGAGGAATGGACGTCCCAGCAGAGAACGCTTACAGCGAGCGCAGCAAAAACATTCCTCAGTGGCATGCCAGTGCTGCCCATCATATGTCATCTGGCCTTGGTCAATTCCTTTAATCACATAGGGAAAAAAAATCCTTTTGACCACATTCCAGAAATAAGCAGAACTACAATGTTGGTGAATGAGTATGCTCAACGATTCCAATTTCACCAGCAGATTAACCTCTTATTTTTTATTTTTATTTCCTGGAGTCAAACATTTGTGATTCTGTGCCCTTACATGATTGCTTGATTTCTAAGATAGCACGAATAAATTTCACAAGCGTTGCTCTCAGACTGGAGGAACTAATCATCCTTCACAGCTCCCATCTGGTTACAGTTTGGGGGCACTCTCTGAAACCCACTCCTTCACTGTTATCCGGGGATGATAATAACCATCCACATCTCACCGCACTGGATCCGCCTCTCTGCAGCTGTGACCCAAGAGGCTCGGAGCTGATACCAGCCACACATACATTCATTATGAGGCTGTTTGAGCTGCTGTGTTACAGTGTAGAAAGTAAAACATGTCCGTGTGTTTTGTCAACTGTACATATGTGTTATTGTAGCTGTGCTGTACCTATGTGTTCCCCACAGGCATCGCAGTACTCTGCATAAAGAGACTCGAAGCAGTTGCAGCAGTGTGGCCGTCCATCCTTCATGATGTAGCGCTGGCCCCCGAGGGTGGTCTCGCATTCGTAGCAGCAGAAGTGCTTCATGTGCCAGTGCCTTCCCTCTGCCTCAGTGCATTCATCAGCAAAGATTAACTGTGTGGTTCAGATATTACAATAGTCAGCAAACACATGAGGTAAGAACACTAAAAAAAAAACTTGGTCAGAACAGATGCTAATATTTCCTAAAATCCCATTGAGAGCTAGGCCCATGTTTGGGGTAATCTAGGATTTAACCAACACGCTGTTGTTTTTGTTCGGTACTTCTTCTATGAAGGCATCTCTAAATAGTCTTTTTACTCTTTGTCACACTAATATGGTTCGGACCATCAAACAAACAAAGGTAACTTGTGGAAATAGAAAACGCAGGATTAGGCTTTAGGCTAACAAGTCACACATTTCCTTGTTCCATGGTTAAATTATGGTACCCAGAAGAACACCTCTCTAGGCTACAAAAAGCTGAATTAAGATAAATATTTTCTTTATTAAAGATGTGGTATTATGTATTTTCCAGGCACATAGTTTCATTTTTATAGCTAATCTGGAGGAGCTGAGTGGGGAAGGCACAAGGGATGGATGCTCTGTGAGGAGGAAACTTGGCTGTAGACTGCAGCTTCAAGTGTGCAGTCTGCCTATTTGTGGAAATAGGTTGTGCACATCAACAACTTATCCAGAAGGTCACTAAGAGCCCAAAACAAAATAAAAAGCACTGTAGACAGAGTCAGCGTTCAGGATCAAACAATTAGAAAGAAATTTGCCAATTTGCATTCTTGGGAGACTTCTAAGGTAAATAATAATAATAAAAAACTCAGCTGACCAAAAAGAAGAAGATGGCCTGTCTCAAGTTTGTGACATAAACTACTTATGCTTTCTTTATTTGATATGAAAATTATCTGAAACATTTCAGTGTGATAAAAATAATGTGAGGGACAAGTACCTGTAAACTGTGTTGTACAATAATCTCTTGTCGTACCCTACATTTTTATCTGCATTTTTCTTTTGTGAGGGTTTAAGAAAAGCACCTCATACACACTTGAACACTTCTTATGTAAAAAGAATAAGTCATGGTGATCAGATGTATTTTAACGGGCTTTTTTTTAAATGAAAAAAAACCCGACATACCATCTGTGGGTGGGACTGTTAAAAAACAGGGATCCTGTCTGTTCTGAAAAATTATGATGACTAATATCATTCAATCAGAGTGAAAAAGAGAATTAACAAGGTCAAGAAGTTTAAAGAGCTAAAAAGCATAAAGGACTGTTGTGTGTTGTGTCTTGTGCTCACTGCAACCGAATCAATGGCCAGATGGTCTACTCTCTGAAGACTGAGAATGCCCATCTGCTCATGTATATATGTATAAGAAACATAACAGGCAAAACCATATACATTGACTGCACTTGTATTACTCTTCATCTAAAATGCTTAGATTTGATATATTACCTTGCAAAGGTATTCACACCCCTTGAATTTTTAAGTATTTTATTGACCAGTGTCTCCCAACCCTGGTTTTTAAACCCTACGTGTTGTAGATGTGCCTCTTTTCCAGCTTCTGCAGAGGAGGTCATGGCTGCATGACCTCCTCTGCATGGCATTTAGTGCTGCTAAAGCCTGTTAATCACCCAGTTAATTCAGTCAGATGTGCAGCCTCAATGTGAGGGGTTTTGAGAACCAGGGTTGGGAACCACTGGTGTAGACCAACACAGGACAGCACAAATGATGATTTAGAATTTCTTTAGATTTAGAAATAAATTATATTTTATTTGGGTCTCCCTAAATAAAATAAACCAAATACCAATTATATTTTTATTATAAATACTTCATATGTCTGTAATTAATAAGTATGATAAACTCGGCTGTTCTATATAGGCTTCAGATTGTTAGAGAACTTAAGTAAACAAACAACACCAAAAAGACCAAAGAGCACTTTGTTGTAAGATTCTATATGAGATCTGGAGGGAGCTGAATTATCAAGAGAGAACCCACTATTGCACAGGGTACAACATGCAAACTCCACTCAGAAAGAACCCATGCCAGGATTTAACAAGAGACCTACTTGCTGCAATGCAACACCACTCAACTGTAGCCTGCTTTCTGTCCTACAGATTTTTTTAAACAACATATTTGAAAACAAATCTTTGCTATGAAAACTACAAATGCTGTCCTCTTAATAAATCATCTGGGTCACAATATGTTCAGATAATTAACAGAAGAGGACTTCACCAGACTTTGGCTAGGGGAAACTACATGCCTAGTTGGCATATTTAACAGAGCCATCTTTTCTCTGTAAACTGGTTCAAAACCTTTTAGATTCTGTGTAGTTTAGGCTTTCCAACCCCAAAGGGCTTTAGGCCCAGACAGGCGCACCTCATCACAGGCACAGCAGCGGGGTTTAAGCCTCTCAGAGTGGTGTCGGCCGCAGTAGATCTTCCCATCCTGAAGGAAGTAGATGAGATCCACCAGCAGCTCCTCACATGTGCAGCAGACGAAGCAAGCAGGGTGCCAACATTTTCCATGTCCCGCCCTGGCAGCAAAAACTACAATTTCCCCTCCATTTATCTGACCTCCGCACTGTTGGCGAGGAAGAGGATGAAGAGAGTGCAACAGGTAGAAAAAAGGGGGAGATGGTAAGAGAAGGAAAAGAGAAATCATGAAGTTGTCTCAAAAATATATATGTAGGTAAAAATAATGAAAGTCTTATGACTTTTTTGATTTAAAAGTCAAAATGAAGGCGAGTTCTTCTGTTTACCTTCTCACAGACCATCCCGGTCACGGTGAGGGGGAATGGACGGACATTCCCTCTGCCTAAGTTGTCTTTTTTCCGCTGGTTGCTGAAGATCTTAAGCTCTCGTTTCTCTTCCTCGTCCAGTGCGTTGCAGTAACGTACCTGAAACATCACAGCTCATCATCATCAGGCAACATAAAAACTGCAAATACCAGACATCTTCAACGTTCACACATTAAGACAGAAAATCTGTGATTTGATGGCTGAAAGTGTATTTCACCTCATTGTCATGTGGGGGCAACTGGTGAAGCAGCTGCTTGATGCGGTACTTCTCTCCTGGGCTGTTTATGTATGGCACTTTCTCCTCTGGTAAAGAATTATAATACTGGTGCACCTAAAACAGACAAAGCAAAACCATTTAAATTCCCAATTCAATCTTGTCTGAAAGACAAGACTGATACCTATTATTTTTAACCATTTTGTAAGATGTCTGTCCACTGATGCAAAGCAATATTTGCTACAATTTTTAGTTTTATCCTTGAACTCCCAATGAAGTCAGAGTCAAAGTTATCCTCCTTTCCTCTGTGCTTGATTATCTCTCATAGCATAAGTTATATATTAGCTAGGAGGCTCATGGATAACAGAAGAGAAAAACTGAGCTGCAGGACAGAGACAGAACTGTGACTGAAGGACACTCCATAGTGGCCAATTTACATAAATTTCTAATAGAGTGGAAATTTTAAGTATTTTGAATCATAATAGGTATCACAGAAAAAGAAGCTTAATGATAACTATTCTTAGCATGCAATGGTATGCAAAAGGATTTTGAAATTTTTTACATTTTCCCACATTAATAGCATGAACTTCAGGGTATTTTAATGGGATTTTATCTGGCAGACTAACACAGCGGTACATTATTTTGAAGGGAAAGGATGTATTGTCTCAACATTAAGACAGTTTTAGAAACATAGTGTAGGCAATATTGTCAAGTTATAATAATTTTCCTCAACAAAAACAGGGAAGCTGGTCAGACTTGATGGGAAGATGAGTGGAGGTAAAGACAAAACAATCCTGGATGAAGACCTGTTAGCTGCTGCAAAAACTCTGAGGCTGGGATGAGAGTTCACCTTTCAGCAGAACACACAGCCAGAGCAACAATGGGATAGTTCATATGTATATATACGCCAAAGTACTGGCAGAAGTCTAAGAATCTGTAGCAAAACTTAAAAATAATAAATTGTATAATAATAAAATTGTATTTATAGAAAATGAAATCCTTTTCCTTCTACTTCACAATTATCTACCTTTTATCAATGGTCTATCATACAAACCCTCCATAAAGGACATTGAAGTTCAAGGGCACTGAATATATTGTGTGCGGTTCCATTGCTTTGAATTGAATGCAAAGTAGTTTACATGTTCTGCTTTATTTCATTAATTCATGCAACAAACTCATTTACATTAATCTGAAATTACATTTAAATGAATTTAGTATGCCCTTCATGCCAACAGGACCCGTTTATGTTTCTCCCTCAATGACTGTTATCCTCGGAGGTCAGCGTCTCGAGTTAAATGTGATTGCGCAATGAGCTCTGTGCTCCTGCAGCTGCAGACTCAACCTAGGATAGAATGAGCTTCTTTAAACTTTTAACAGCTAATATTCACGTTGCTTAAAGGAAATCTCAGCGTACCCATACCCTCAGCATATCCGCTGCAGTTTGAATTCATCATGCAGGACTCAGTGTCCTTGTCCTGATCCTCCCCTTGTATTTGCATGTTAGTTGGTGAAATACAGAAAACGCTGATTGGTACTCAAGAGGTAAACACTTTTGGGATGGAAAGCAATCTTGTCGCTTGTCTGATTTTAAGCAAACTGGCCTCTGAATCAAAATTGTTTGTACTCAGTCAAGTTTTTCAGATTAAGTTTACATAATCAATTTGGTGGAAAATTACTGTAAAATGAAAGTGCCTTTCCTTCCCCTGCAAGGAGCAAAAAGGCACTAATACTATACTATACTATACTATACTATACTATACTATACCATGCAATGCTGTGCTATACTATACTATACTATACTATACTATACTATACTATACTATACTATACTATACTATACTATACTACGCCATGCAATGCTGTGCTATACTGTACTACACTAAACTATGCTATACTGTACTATACTATGCTGTGCTATACTATACCCTACTATGCTATATTATAGTAAACTATACTATACTGTACTATAATGAAAAAGTAAGGTTTAAAAGGTAATGGTTAAATTTTTTTAACCTCCGTTCTCATGCTGGAGAACAGGTGATACACATAAATAACTAAATTAAATCTTTCTCTTGTGCATCATTAGTGATTAATTTTATAAATAATTTATCATTGTAAAAATGCCTCATGTATTTTCCTTAGCAAAATCAATTCTAAATTAGCTTAATTTATTCTCCTAGCAGAGCATGTTTGATCTTCCTAATTTAATGTTTATAAATAATGCTATAGTAATAATGAATCGTGTTCATTTCAGTTCTGATCTGTTTGCTTGTGACACAGAGCACAGAGAATAATTTGATTTAGTGCACTAAAACATGAATCAGGAAAAAGTTATTCTTTTTGTGTTAGAACAAACTTTCAGAGGATCTGCTATTTTTTTTTCTCTGGATTCGTCTTCAAATCTTAGCTGAATGATTTGAATATGAATCAAATCATCTTCAAGCCCTGAATATGATTTGTAGATGTTTTTTGAGGTAAAAATCATGAAAAATAAGAATGCCTTTTTTATTAAAAAATTGTAGTGAACATCTCAGGTTGACCTTTCACATGCACTAACTGCTGTAGTCCAGGTCATTTAAGGCTGACTTTAAAGTGTTTGTCAAAATATGAATGATTTTAAAAAAATATTATTTTGAAATTTAGAAATACTGCATCAGTTACAATATTAAATATTAAAATTTAAAATTTGAGAATACAGACTCAATTTTGAGATTTTTTTGACAACAGTAATTGTTGACTTTTGTTTTAGAATAAAATAATGTAGTTTAGAACAACATAGTTCTCCAATTTATTGACTTTGTACCAAGATGTTGGGCTTACATTACCCCAACTTGACTCCTGATTGGCTAATCAGCTCTTCCTGATGTCTACTCATCCAAAAGCAAATGAGTTCTGATTCCGTCAGAGAAAAAACAATCCACCAATGAGCCTTTGTTTGGATTTCATGCTGTACAGTGTGTGACTACTTTGGTGCAAAGCTGTTAAAGAAACCACATTCCCTCCACCCACCTCAGACGTGTGTGCCACGTCACTCAGTACCTTTATTTAGGAGCAATCCTGAAGCTAAAATGAGGAAGCACTAAGACATCCAATGGCCTGGATAAGAACTAATCTGTGAGTCACAAAGTGAATCAACAGCTGTTATAAAGCTGACCTGAGAGCAAGTCCGGTCGGTTCTTTGACTGAAAAACCAATGCTGGTGATGAAAGACTCAAACACAAGCAGGATAAAGGCAAAATCATGTTCAAAAATCTTTCTTAAAATGAAACGGTGAAGCTTACACACAGTGGAAATATAAGGGCTCAAGAACATAGCAGACAGGACAAAAGGATGTACAGCAAACTACTGTAAACTAAGAAGTAATTAAACTGTGGCAGTAGTTTCTGGAGAATCAGAAAGAAATGAATAAAAGACTGTAGCTTTGGATCATAGGAGCATAAATCTTGAGGAACTTGAACTGAACTTATCGATAGTAGAATAGTAAGTCAGAAAAAAATGTTTTTATGCCTTCTGTTTAGTGAAATCACTACTTAACAGATTTTAGTATGGTTTAGTATGGTTTAGTATGGACATTTATTATAAAATAATAAATTTCATAATAAAATTGTTTGCTGAAGAGAAGCACCAGCTTCTTACAGCTCTAATAGGCTGATGGATAGATGAATGGATGGACGGATGGATGGATTCTTTACTACTTCATGTAGGTTTGTTTTTATAACTTTTGTTGAATCATCATTACTCTTAATAAATAAATCTTAAGCCTGAAAACTACACAAAGTGTTCTATAAAAATAAAACAACCCCTGGTTCTTTCTTAAATGTTTGATAAATATCACTTAATGCAAAGGTCAAGAAACAATCTTAAGATGGATTGATTTTAGAGAATGCCAAAATGATAGATTTTTGACAGACTGAGATAGATTGCTTTATGAAACTTAATAAATCTAAGTCATCTCATGCAAGCTACTGTGTCTTGTAGTAATCAAGTTATTATTAACCTAAAAGTTATGCTTGAGCAAAAGTCCAAACTTGGGAAACAAAACCTTTTAGAAAGACAAACGGAACACAGCTGAATCCTAATGATAGATTCAGTGTAGACAAATTTAGGGATTTTGATTCCTGACAGCTCAATGAGCCTTAGCACATGATTATTTCCTTTTTTAATGGCATTGTATGGAGAGACACCAGAAGTGACAGGCTTAAAAATCATTACATTCAAGTGCATTAAAAGAGAAACAGGCAGCTTCAATTGCCTCCACCTCCTGCTGGATGACAGAGGCTGCAGCCTCTTTCAGCATCCTGTCAAAAGATGGCTGACTAGAGAAAATCACTGTTATCAGGCTTCCTGTCAACTGTTAACAGAGCCCTAGGTGGCCTGTTGTATTAGTGTCTTTCTCTTACGGAACAAAGACAACATGGTTTATAGCTGAAACTGTTGAAGAAATGTATGCATGTTAATGTCACACAAAGGAAAAAGACAAAACTACAGACAAAAATAAAAACAAACTAAAGATGTAGAGATAGTTTCTACTAATTCAATTACCTTGGTCAGGCATGGCATTAAAAGGCTGTTAAGATGCAAATAGATACAAATAGGGAGCCTTAGAGTGTGCAAGCTCAGATAAACCAAATTGAATTTCCAATAAGATTCAAACCAACATTCACTGACTCCAATTACTTTAATTTCACTAAAATAAAGGACAGACTGAGCTCTGGCTAGCAAAAGCATAATTAAAATTTACCCACTAATGAAACATCACTAATACTTGTTTCATTCCTACAGCCGTGTTCAGACAATAAAATTGATCAGAGCTGGAAAATGTTGATTGGATCGCACATAATCAGAGGACAATGGATAAATGGATGGATGGAAGGACAGGTTGATAAAAGTCCTCAAAGCACGATGCCTGATCAGTACAGCTTTACATTGAACTGTGGCTTCAATTCAGTTTCTGTCCCTCAACCTAGATTTATTATTCTTAATAATTACTTATTTGTGATTTCTTATTCTTAGTTTAAGTAACTTTCAAAAATGATGTTAAAGGGAGCTTGTGGAGTACAAATTTCATTGCCAGATTTTCTTTTTCTGAGCATATGACAATATAGTTATTTCTATGTTTAGCTATTTCTCCCTTGGCCACTGAGTGTGTTCTTTGACAATCTGGAACATCTTGAAGAAGTGATTTTTCCAACAATGTAACTTTGTGGGCACTTATTGCAGATCACTTGGCTTCTCAAAGAGTTGCCTATATTACAGAACTCTCAATGGAGCTTTTTGACCATTACAGAGTTTTTGCCATTTCAGGCTATCCTTTGATCCATTGTAGTGCTTTTCCATTTTCCTCCACCTCTTTCTGGTTTGGTTTCCATTATAAAACATTGTAGATCATTTTCACTGAGCTGCCTATCATTTCCCCCCTCTTAAATAATTTTTTAATCAAAGTTCACTGTTCTTAACAATGTGTGAAATGGCCCATTTTATCCACATTTTCCCCTTCAGACTATCACTCTGTCTGGCACAAAATTTTCCTACATATAAATTTGGTTTTAAACTTGTTAGCTGAAAAATGTCCCTTCAATTATTTTTCAATAAAATGTCTGATATTTCAGTCCCAGTGATTGTACTGGATGTCATCCCGGCCCTTTCTCTTCTTCCTATTCTAACCTAAAGAAGATATAATACACACAAGGTGAAATAAAACAACCAAGATGTGTTTTTTCTCTTTTGGTCAAACAATTCTGTTTACAGCTTCAGATTATGAGGAAAGTGTTGCAAATTAGATAAACCAGATTAATAAATAATTTTCATTGCTTTGGCTTAATTAATATGGTCTGCGTGTTCAGAATGAAAAACAGCAATAACTAATGAAGCATTAAGCGTAAAATGCAGCTTGAATATCATGGAGCTCATACCTGCTCAGGATTGAGGCCTGGGGGAACCCAGGCGTACTCTTCCAGAGCACAACCGGAGTCATCGTCGGAGGTGGAGTTCCTCTGGAAGTCATACATCAGCTTGGTGATGGTCTTTTCCATCTCCAGAGACATGGCTGTCACAACATGCTCTTTCACACACAACCGTTTAGTGGACACAGGTATTCCTGTGGAGGCAATAGACAGGAGCGTGTCACTCAAAAATTACAAA
Organism: Xiphophorus hellerii; assembly: GCF_003331165.1. NCBI lineage: Eukaryota > Metazoa > Chordata > Actinopteri > Cyprinodontiformes > Poeciliidae > Xiphophorus > Xiphophorus hellerii. The sequence continues at coordinate 20,656,562 of NC_045672.1, forward strand.
ATAAATGCATCAGCGTGAGAAATAAGGTGGAGGATCTAAAGCGTTTCTGCTCTCCTCACTGAGAAATCTTTCTGTTGATGTTATGATGACAGATGACTGGTCTTATTTGTGCCTCATTGTTTCATCTATTCTCCCGTCAGTGATCACGTAACTCCTTCACCGTCTAATCTCAGAACATAAATTACTCCTGAAGGAGGATCAGGAGGAGAGGACACCAGCTCACAAATATTCCAACAGCTCCTTGGGAAACCCTTTTCATCATGTAAAACTGGTATTTTACCTTATTAAAAAGAAAAAAAATAATTTACATGAGCTGTTTTAAAGTGATGGCTCTAGAATGTTTCCTTTCAGAAAAAGGCTCCTAACTTGACTTCTCTCTTCTTTTGTGACTGCCTTTATTTCTTCTGCTAGTATCTGTGGTGGTAGGGACATAATTATGAAATGTAAAGTTGAAAATCTAAATTTAGAAAATAACTTAGTTTACTATAGGTATATTTATTCTGATGTTTTTTTTTTTGGCTTATCATCAAAAGTATTTAGACCCCTTTAATTCTTTCCTGTAATGTAACAATTTCATACGTTTAAGTCTTATTTAAGGGTTTTATACTACAAACAAAAGGAAAATTCACAACTATGAAATGAAAGGTTTTCAAAAGGATTTACAAGTCAAAATCTGGAAAAATGCATTTGTATTCTGACCCCTGGTTGTTTATAGTACATTTCTACCAACGTTGCATACAAGAAACTGAGAGATTATTCCATTCATCTTTGCATTTCATAACAGCAATTTATAAGTCTTGCCACATATTGTTGTATTTAGCTCTCAACTCTAACTGAGTTATTTGAACAAATAAATATGCTGTGCTCTAAACCACCACATAACTCTGGTTATTTGTTTAGAGTCTTTCTCCTGCTTGAAGGAGAACCTTTATCCCAGTCTCATGTCTTGTTTAACATTTATTAGTTTTTCTTCTGTTATTACGCTGTGTCTAGCTCCTCTATATACCCATCAACTCTGACCGATCCTCCTGTCTGTGCCGAAGCATCAGTACATTATCATGTTTCCCCTCCATGTTTCAGGGATGAAATAGAGTGTTCAGGATGAGTTGCAGGGTTAATTTTCTAACATATGTAGGGTTTTCCACGTACTACAAATAAAGGTTCTGGCAGTTTGCTGACAGGACTTTTTTCAACAATGGCATTTTTCCTTGTCACTCTTGTATAAACGCCAGACTTTAGGACTGTAATGCTGTGAATATTGATTTTTGGTTAAGATGTTGCAGACTCTGGTAAAAATACTCTTCTATGCTGAAGAGGATCAAACGAAAAAAGCCTTGTCATTCACTATGCAATTTCTGCCTCCCTCACTAAATGTGCACAATTTGTGATTCCGTGGCAACATGAGACATTCTGATTGTGTTATAGCCTGTAAGTCGGCTTCAATTGGTGCCGTAATTAACCTGCAGACATAATATATTCAGCGAGAATGAATACATGGATATCATCACGAAAAGAATCAGTGGAAAGGTTGCAGATTTCTTTTTCTCAGCTGAAACAGATTAGGTGTTCACCATGTGTTACCATAGTGATTTCTCTAGATTCAAATAAAGACACCTTTTCAGCTCAAAGCTCTTTAGGTTGAAAATATTACCTTAAAAATGCTTCTCTCTGCACCCTGGGGATCAGAATCACAATGGCAGGTCCCAGATATAAACACATCCAGTCAAAAAGGGCATGATTCAATCTGGATTCTTATTTGGAAATATATTTTAAGCTTTCCAACATAGATAAGCAGTAACATTTCCCTGGTTTCCATTGAGTTCCCACAAAAAAGACGTGTGATATCACCCCGAAATATAACCCCGAAATATAACCCTAAAGCTTGCAGCACAATCTAATTTATCTTTAGATGATCAGTTTGCTTTTCTCCTCCTCCTTCTTTCTGTCTGAGGAGAACAGATGCACACATTACTGACTTATGAATAATTAACAGGAATAGGCATTGCCTCCACCACCAAAGTATGAAAATGACATGCAACTCATTTTCCAGGCAACAGGAATATTTAGTGAACCAAGATCGAACACGAGATTGAGTCGTGTTTACATCTTGTTGGTTGTTAATTTAATAGCCGCTGAGTGGATAGATATTAGAAGATCATTGGAATGAAAACGTAGCATCATCAGTATTATGTATGACTTAACATTTGAAAGAGATCGTTTAACTTCAGGTTGTTGAATGTCATCGGAGAGCGCGATCAGACATGTCAGTGCAGAAAACCCAGCAGCAGACGAGGCCTTTGTTATGTCTGCAGGTCACGTATCGAGGTCTTTGCAGTTCACTGACTGAAACAACAGCAGATGATGGCAGGTGAGAAACTGTGAACAGGGCCTGACATCCTCGAATCAAAAGGATTTCTCTCAAAACTAGCAGACAGCTCCTCTCTGTTATAGTTTCAGGCAATAACACGATTTCCTAAAGATTAGAAATCAGAGTGGGGGCTTGTAGGGGGTAGCAGCTTAAGCTGTGGCCAAGAAACAGAAGACATCTGAACAGACTGAGTCAGTGAGTCAGCCTCTATCCCAGCAGATCTAGATTTTCTTTATTTCTCTAAGATGAGGGTTGCTGATTTCTTTGTGAAGATGGATCACAGGAGAGTAACCTTGAGCGTCTAGCCTGGCCTGAGGCTCTTTGTCATTAGTGCACAGAGACTGAGTGAGTAGACATCAGTTCAAGCATGACTTACTGTGATGGCATGGAATGAGATCAGGGGTAAAATACTGGAAAGCCTGGAAGCAAGTACTAACTACACTCTGGCACTGACAATATCAGGGTGAAAATGCCATTTGTTTTGCATTATGGTGTGCTTCTGAGGCCAACAAATTCTCAGCCCCTTTTCTCTTTATCTTTATCACAAGCTCATCTAGTTAAACAAGAAGCATGAGGGTAACTTGCCACTACAGCAGTCTTTCACCTATTTTATTATCTGAGCTCTTAGAAATGATATTTACAGTATCTACATATATTGTATTACTTATCACTACCAGAAGAAAAAAAAAACTATCATTGGAAAATAACAAACTCTAATTGACAAAAACTGATCGCACAAATGGGATTATTAAATTGGATATTCAAACTAATTTTCCTTTATAAATTCTTGCTTCCTGTTAAGAAGAGGTTGTTTCTTTCCACTGCCTCCACATGCTTTCTAGGGAAGAAAGTTACTGCTAAGTAAATTATCTCATTCAATCTGCTGGGCTTATTTTATTATTATAATTTTAAGAAAATTACATTTAAATATAACTTTGACCGCATTGAAGTAGGACTGAATTCAAATAAATATAACAGAACTTAGATCTGTCTGAGTTGTATTGGTTTCATCTGATTATATGCTTGTAGAAATGGATGAATGAATGGATGGGTAGATTGATAAATTACATCTAATAAATACGCACAATTCTGTTTCTGGAAACATTGCATAACTACAAACAATTGTTAATGGAGAAATGGTTGGTTATGGCCAACATGATCATGGAGAAAATGCTGACGTTCAACAGACAGTGACTGCAGGCTTAGCAAAAACTGGTTGTTGATGGAGTATACATCTCCAAACCTATTAATGAATGTTAAATGAAAGGAAAAAATGTGGTAGAAAAATATGTTGCCTTGAAGGAATTGTGAAGCAAGGTTTATTCAATATTTTGGGTGAGATTTTAATTTTTGTTTACAGAGGAACTCAGCTGGGTTGCGAAGCTACAATTGAGCTACAATTAAAATCTCACAATTGTGCTTTGAACTTCAGAAATTATCTTCTCACTCTAACTTCAAATCACAAAGACTGTCTTTAGCACATACTGCCCAACCCAACCAAAGTCTGGAATAATAAAAAGAGGAGTTATACTTTGTGACATGGTTTACACTAGCAATGTGTGCCACCAGCAAAACACTTTAATGCTTCCATTAATCTGAATTTAATGAAACTCCAAACACAATCCAAGTGTAGAGAGGTTAATGGATTGAAATGAATGCAATGTTCATCCTCTTTCTCTATTGCATAGCCATAGAAAATTCACAGAGAAGGCTGTGGCATGTTCTCCGCAAACACTTTGAGGAGATGACAGCATCACTGTTTGCACCAGTGCTCAGATTAATGGTCCCCTTGCATTCCGCCTATTAAGATGTACTGTAAGTCTCCGCTGTGCATTGTTAAACAGAGACAGCTTCCGTGCCCGGCAGCTCCAAAGCAACGTGTCATCCTCACACTCAAACTTTTGACTGAACAGTCACATTGTACAGAAGGCCGCTGATGAGTGTGACTTTTTGACGTAATACACACTCACAAGCACGACCGGTTTGTCACAAACACACTCCTCTGTTCTTACCCAGCAACTCACGCAGAGGGAGGCAAGTTGTGAATTTCTACTTCCTGGAGGGGGCTAATTTTGGGAAATTCTTTTTGACAGATGGATTATAACGCTGAGGGGAAAAGAACAATATTGCACTTGTAAAGGTTTATTTATGGTGTTGTTCATGGAGCTGGAGTGAGATGTTGTTTGGTTTCCTGTTTGCTTTAGTTCAGTGTATGAAAGTAACTACCGTTTTATATTTTAGGAAATTAAAGGTTTATTGCCGTATGCAGAAACTGACAAAGCTGGACAGCATCCAGTGACTTCATGACTTATCAGTACAGTTTTACATTAGCTCACACAAGTTAATAAAATCACTTTATGAGATCTAATGAAATGAAAAGCTTTAGACTTTAGGATTTTTTGTTCAATTGAGTAACCTTTTGCAGGATTCTGTTTTTTTTTCTGGGACTTTCTCCCTTTGTTGCTTCCACAGCAGTAACCAAAGGCAAATCAGATAGCAAGGGTTGAAAGTTACCCCAGAGGCTGCCCCACTAGAGAAGGAGTACTTTCTGAGAGGATCCTGAACCAAGGATGAAGTCCTGTGATGGAAAGGTATTGATTGGTTTTTTTTCCTCATGGAATATTTCTAATATTTTGATTCAGCCACTCCTGTGCATAAACTCCTCATTCCCCCCCCCCCCCACTAAATGTTTAAACCCAGCCACTCATGTTCAAAATCAGCAGTTTCCAGTGTTTTCTTTCAAAAAAAAAAAAAAATCAAATCAAATGAATTATCCATACTAGAAACTTTAATTAAATGAAGTATGTGAAGTATGGACTTCTGATTTCAGAATCTGTAAAATGGGAGATAATAAGTCTAACGATGTAAGTTGATAATATATACTATTGATAATATTTGCAATGTTTTTTTTCCAATTGATTAAAAACACATTTAATAGATCTACAGTGTGAATGAAACAAACTAGTAAAGCAGCTGCATGGTTACAATGTTGTTTCCCCAAAACACATCTCAGTCTTTAATTTTTACATATCTCTGAATGATACTAATTTCCAGTCAGTTTGAAGCAATTTTAACTTATCTGCAAAGTGGAACCAGTTATTAAAGGCATTTTTTCATGTAAGGCATACATTTCAGCTTAGAGTCAAGAATGTAGAAAACTGTGACCTGTTGTCTCTATTTAAAAAAAGTAAAGACAAAGGTCTGCCTCAGTGAAGTTCATAATAAAGTTTAATAAACTTACACCTTGCTGTACATATTTGGAGTGACTACATAAGTTAGAAAGTGCAATCGTTGCAACAGAGTCATTAGCTACAGTTATATTGTTGATGATCTTGTCTTTATTTATCTGTCTGAACCTAGACTTTACCACTTTTCCCTGGACAGATTTTACTTTACAGTCACATTGTTGAAGTGTATAGTTAGGTCAAGTCAAAGTTGTTTGTATAACACATTTCAGCAACAAGGTAGATGTTAAATACCATCATCATATCAAGAGTAATCCTTATCAAACATTGACTGAAGACTAAAATGAATCAATGTTCCAGTCATTATTAATCAAAGGAAGCTCAAAAGCATTGAGGTTTTAGTCTTGATCTAAAGGAACTTAGTGCCTCAGGATCTTTGCCAAAGTTTGTTCCAGATTTGTGGTGCATAAAACCTGAATGCTTCACACATCTTGTAACTTACAACTATAACACACCATCCCCCACAGATTTTACTCAACGTCAAACCTCTACGAACACGATCAGCGACTAAATCGATACAGCAATGGACTCTCAAAGGACTAAAGTAAACTTTGATAGAATTTAGAAGTTAGTGTCAGGCTCTATGTTTCTGTTCATGTTTATTGGCTTAGTGCACAAAATCAGTCGTGTTTAATTTGGATTTGCACGCTGACCATGAAATGATCTTTTACTGTCACCTCCTCTTCTGTCATCCTCCTTAGTAGGGGTGTAAGAAGGCAAGAAGATGCATGAAGAGAGCTCATAAAAAGCAACAGCAGGCATTTAACAAAATGAGACAGCATCAAATAGACCTGACAAGTGGCACAGCTGCATTGCCAGCCTACTGCCGTATTTTATGATCTGTCAGATGTGCAGTAACGCTAATGGTGACAACTTATTTATGTACTTTTAATTTCATTTAAAGCATGAAATGATGCGTCACGGCCTTTTTATATGTTACAGCTGCCAAGAAGATTTCAACACAGTGGAGCTTCATTCACCCCTCTCCTCTTCTCTAACTAAGCCATTTTTAAGGTGTTACACTCATATTAATCTCAAGGTATCAGGCGAGACAGAAAACAGAAGAGACAATGAAGCAGGAAAAGAGAAAATGTAAAACTGACACTTTTGTTTGTGAAAGGAGGAACATGTGGGATTTAGTGACATCTAGTGGCCAAATTGTAGAATGCAAACAACTAAACTTGTTTCCCTTTAAGCTCAGAGGATAATTATTGAAAATGTTGAAAGTTCTTTTGTTTATAAGGAGCTTCCTTGGAAATACTGCAGTGTAAACAGCCATAGGCAAGGTGCCATACCACTGCAAGGAAGATCCAGGAAAAAAAAGAAACATCTCAATACCCTGAAGTGTTCATGTTTGACATTCGTGTTGCGATTGATGAAGTGTTGGGGCAACATGCTTCTGCTCTTCTATATAGCAAATATGGGTATCCTCCCATAACTGCTCTTCTTGAAAGGTCAAAAACAGGACAAGCTGTCCTTTAGTTAAATGCTGTATGATGAATTCTGCCTAGCATAAAGGTCTGGGGTAATTTTGGGTAAGTTGTAGAGAACCACAGCTCAGCTTTGGAAAATCTATAAACAGTTAAACAAGTTCTTGACATTTGCAAGAAGAAGGCTAACCAATTCTTGAAGCAGTCAGAAGGTAAAGATTGCTGATAAATTAAAGCGTTTATCTTGTAAAACTAGAACATTGTTAATCATATCAAGATCAAAAAGCTGTTTGTGTTTGCGCTAATATAGCGTAATTTTGACTCTTCGTCCTGGTTTAGTGGTTTGTCAGGCAAATTAAAACATAAACTAGAGGTCTTAAAAAACATAATCTTTTAATAAATGTTGCCTATAGGGCTCATATTAGAGAAGATGATAGCAGAAAAAATAGATTGTTAAAGGTACTAAAATATCCTACCTGAGCAGTCTAGCTTAACATTAGCATAATAATCAAGAAAACTAATACTAGAACCTCTTTCTTTTATACATGCATTTTATTGTAGAATGAATAGTATGTTGGGATCAAGTCTCAATGTTTTAAAGGGCCCATCTCTCACAAATTAATGGTGCTACATTAAAAGGTGTATGAAACATACTCAAATATACATATAAACACTAACTCTTACGCCTCATAATTTATAAATTGCATAAGCCCTGTTTTTGAATTTCTCTACTGCATATAGAGCAATTATACTTTATATCATAAAGTATATACTACACTTTTTATGCAATCTTACTTTTTTGTTTACTTTGTCATTTTGCGTGTCTCAATTCTTGACAGATTTATGCAAGAACATCGTACATAAAAATGTTTTATCATGTTCCTTTTATTTCATAATTATGCACTTCTGGGTGTTGGGCTATCATAAAATCTAACGAAAAATATTACAATTGTGATTGTATAAAATATGAAGAAATTGAAGGGCTGTGAGTATGTTTGTAATAATCTAGACTTGAGGTTCCTGGATACCTTGACTGCGCATCATAATTATGTGACTTAAAATTTACTTTGTACTTATATTACAAAGGAAAGAACCAGTTTCAGTAAAGCCTCTCATTGTTAAAATTAGAAATTAAAAAGAAATTTCTTTTTGGCCACTTTACAAAAAGTGCCTGATACCTTTAAAGATGCATTCAATTTGAGAAAAATCCAATTTTGTTTCCTTATATCTGACACTGATGAAAGCAATTTCAGTCAGGTGCAGCGACTTGTACATGGAAGAGGAGACAGCTCATCTGAAGTGATCTTAGTGAGGCAGCAGCCATCTAACCATCTAACTGTGGGTCAGCTGAAGAAAAAAAAAACCCTGTGAGCTACCATGGCAACCGATTGGTGTGCAAAGTCTTGAACAACAGTCATCCACGAGTATCTGCAGAAATGTGTGACTTTATTGATATAACACGAAAGTACAAGCAACGAAACAAACCTGAAAGTAATAGCTCTTATTTCTAGCCATCATCTCTACTGAGGGGAATTTTCTTCTGAGCTTTTCTCCTCGCATGTACAAGGACAGGGTTAAACAAACATAATGTAACCTGCTGTAACCTTTTTTTATGGCTCATAGAGCCCAAATTGTTACTGAACCTGATATTTTTACCATCACTTTGATCTCCTTCCATTCAGACCAATTAGCGGAGCCTTCATTTACACACAAATTAAATGAGATTATTCAAAATCCAGGAGAGGGCAGATATTCACAAGTATAATGTAATTTTCAGAGCAAAGAGAGGAGAAAAAATTCACAATAGCTAGAATTCCTCGGAGAGGGAATACACTTGGAAACATATGGTTTCTGTGAGAGAGAGGGACAGAACAAGAAATAGGCTACTGTGAAACAACAGATAAAGGGCTGCGGATTCAGTGTTAAGAGGAACGCTGCTCCTTTTTTCACGTGTCATGCTTCACCCACCTCTCTCCTTCCTCCACCCATCCTCATGTGCCTCTGACTGTCAGGATCTGTGTTTTCTGTGTTCATTTAGAGTTTTTTGTGTCCTTAAGTCTCTTCGTTGTCCTGTCCTCCCCTTGATTGTTCCCAGGTGTGTCTCGTCTCTGTGATTACCCTCCCGTGTATTTAACTCCACCTGTGTTCCTTGTTCCTCGTCGGGTCCTCGTCTATGTTTCGTCTATGTTAGCTTCAGTGTCGTCAGTGTTTCCCTGTGCCTGCTGTCCGTTGTTTTGACTGGTTTCCATCATTAAATCCGCAAATTCATCATACCTGGGTCCGCTGCGTCTGCCTCACCACCAACCCGCACCACACTTCATGACAGTAGGACCCGACCAGACCGAACGGTGAGGCTGCTCATGATGGACCCAGCTGCATTCAGGAGGTTCCCTCCAAAAGAGCAGAGCGGAAGGAGGCGGAGATCCGGCAGGGAGGAGAGGGAGCTAGCGGAAGCCCTCGCCGACCTGCAGCGGGAGCTTTTCCGGGGGACAAGACTGGTGTTGGCACCCCCCGGATACGGCCCCCGTCGATACCTCCGTCCGGGAAGCCAGCGACCTGAGCCGCCGGTGGAGCCGGCCCCTCGTCGCTTTCCGGAGCCGCCACCTCCGCTGCCCGCTCGGAGACAGCGACGTGAGCCGCCGGCAGACCCGGTCCCTCGTCGCTTTCCGGAGCCGCCACCTCCACGGTCAGCCCGGAGACAGCGACGTGAGCCGCCGGTGGACCCGGCCCCTCGTCGCCTTCCGGATCCGTCACCTCCGCTGCCATATCGGAGACAGCGACGTGAGCCGCCGGTGCACCCGGCCCCTCGTCGCTTTCCGGAGCCGCCACCTCCGCTGCCCGCTCGGAGACAACGACGTGAGCCGCCGGTGCACCCGGCCCCTCGTCGCTTTCCGGACCCGCAGCCGTTTCCCAGGCTTCGCTCCGGCTCACCTCCGCAGCCGTTTCCAAGGCTTCGCTGCGGCTCGCCCCCGCGGCCGGTTCCAAGGCTTCGCTGCGGCTCGCCCCCGCGGCCGGTTCCAAGGCTTCGCTGCGGCTCGCCTCCGCGGCCGGTTCCAAGGCTTCGCTGCGGCTCGCCTCCGCGGCCGGTTCCAAGGCTTCGCTGCGGCTCGCCCCCGCGGCCGGTTCCAAGGCTTCGCTGCGGCTCGCCCCCGCGGCCGGTTCCAAGGCTTCGCTGCGGCTCGCCCCCGCGGCCGGTTCCAAGGCTTCGCTGCGGCTCGCCTCCGCGGCCGGTTCCAAGGCTTCGCTGCGGCTCGCCTCCGCGGCCGGTTCCAAGGCTTCGCTGCGGCTCGCCTCCGCGGCCGGTTCCAAGGCTTCGCTGCGGCTCGCCTCCGCGGCCGGTTCCAAGGCTTCGCTCCGGCGCACCCGAGGCCGAGTCAGCCGGCGTTCCAGCCGGCGCACCCGAGGCCGAATCAGCCGGCGTTCCAGCCGGCGCACCCGAGGCCGAATCAGCCGGCGTTCCAGCCGGCGCACCCGAGGCCGAATCAGCCGGCGTTCCAGCCGGCGTTCCTTCCGAGACTCCCAGTGTTCCTTCCGAGACTCCCAGTGTTCCTTCCGAGACCCAGACCCCCAGCGCTCCGACTCAGACTCCCTGTGTTCCTCCAGAGACTCCCTGTGTTCCTACCGAGACCCAGACCCTCTACGTTCCTTCCGAGACCCCGACTCCCGAGACCCTCTACGTTCCCTCCGAGACCCCGACTCCCGAGACCCTCTGCGTTCCTCCTGAGACCCTGACCTCCTGCGTTCCTCCTGAGACCCTGACCTCCTGCGTTCCTCCTGAGACCCTGACCTCCTGCGTTCCTCCTGAGACCCTGACCTCCTGCGTTCCTCCAGAGACCCTGACCTTCTGCGTTCCTCCAGAGACCCTGACCTTCTGCGTTCCTCCAGAGACCCCCAGTGTTCCTCCAGAGACCGAGACCCCCAGTGTTCCGACCGAGACCCAGTCCCTATCCGTTCTGACCGAGACCCCCAGTGTTCCACCCGAGACCGAGACCCCCAGTGTTCCACCCGAGACCGAGACCCCCAGTGTTCCACCTGAGACCGAGACCCCCTGTGCTCCGACCGAGACCCTGCCTCGGGGGGCTCGTCGTCGCCGTCTGTGGGCGGCCCCCGGGACTCATCATCGCCGCCTCCAGCGCCGCGGACGGCCGCCGGACCGTCTCCGTGGTTCCCGCCTCCAGCGCCGCGGACGGCCGCCGGACCGCCTCCGTGGTTCCCGCCTCCAGCGCCGCGGACGGCCGCCGGACCGCCTCCGTGGTTCCCGCCTCCAGCGCCGCGGACGGCCGCCGGACCGCCTCCGTGGTTCCCGCCTCCAGCGCCGCGGACGGCCGCCGGACCGCCTCCGTGGTTCCCGCCTCCAGCGCCGCGGACGGCCGCCGGACCGCCTCCGTGGTTCCCGCCGCCGCGGACGACCGCCGGACCGCCTCCGTGGTTCCCGCCGCCGCGGACGACCGCCGGACCACCTCCGTGGTTCCTGCCTCCTTTGCCTCCGCCCACCCTGTGGGTAGTTTTTTGTTTGTTTTTGGACTCTTGGCCCTTCTTGTGTTTCCGCCCACGATGGTGGGTTGTTTTTTGTTTTTCTGGACTCTGGCCCCCCGTCCAGCGCCCCTCCGCCCACCCTTGTTGTGTTTTTGTTTTTTCTGGACTCTGGCCCCCCATCCGGCGCCCCTCCGCCCACCCTTGTTGTGTTTTTTTTTTTGGGCGTCTGGTAGCCGCCCTTGAGGGGGGGGTACTGTCAGGATCTGTGTTTTCTGTGTTCATTTAGAGTTTTTTGTGTCCTTAAGTCTCTTCGTTGTCCTGTCCTCCCCTTGATTGTTCCCAGGTGTGTCTCGTCTCTGTGATTACCCTCCCGTGTATTTAACTCCACCTGTGTTCCTTGTTCCTCGTCGGGTCCTCGTCTATGTTTCGTCTATGTTAGCTTCAGTGTCGTCAGTGTTTCCCTGTGCCTGCTGTCCGTTGTTTTGACTGGTTTCCATCATTAAATCCGCAAATTCATCATACCTGGGTCCGCTGCGTCTGCCTCACCACCAACCCGCACCACACTTCATGACACTGACAGGCTCTGTGTGGGTGTGCATAAGAGAAAGAGAAGGAGAGCGAATGATGGAGAGAAAAAGCTCTTATTTATGTAAAAGCTGACATGAGAGAAGGTGCTCAGCTGAAGCACAGAGCTGGACCGAGGCTTTATTAACTCTTAACATGCGGAACGCAACCAGTAAACGCTATGAAAAAGTAATGCCAAACTAATATTTATTCTCTTTGTGCAGCGCAATTAGTATTCACACTTCTTTTCTTCTTCTGAATATGGTTGGGTTTTGTTATCTTTTTAAGAATTCTACAATAACCAGGCAATAATGACAATATGACCGCAGGTTTTGTTTGTCTTTAAACAATACAAAGATTTAAATGTAATATATACATATGTGATCAGACCTCTTGTTTTGACACTCAAAACAGAGTCCAGGTGTATCTGATCTCCACTGATCAGCTGGAAGATGTTTCTGCATCTTGACTGGCGTCCAGCTGTTGTAAATTCATTTGAATGAACTGATTTGAAATGAAGCACATTAGTCTACATAAGGTCTCATAGCAATAAAGGAAATTCTGAGGCCAAATTATGTTTGGGAAAGAAACAAATCTAGAAAGGGTTTGCAGTCACCATTATTCACAAACTGAAGCTTGGAACCACAAGGATCCTTTTGGGATCTGACCAAACTGAGTAAAGCGAGAACAGAATGGTCCATTAAGGCCAATATAGAGTATATTCTCAGCAAAAACATTAAAATGTTTTCTTTCCTCCATGGCTGCCAGAATAAGAACATAGTTCTTTCTGGCAGGTGTAACCTGTTGGGTTCCCAGCTAGGAGAGTTTGTCAACTCTTTTAACACATAGAGAGTAGTCTGATGGGGACATCCAGACATTTAACACGGGGAGGGTGGAACCCTCTGGGTTCCCAGAAATGTGTGTTATTGTTGTTTTAAAAATGACAAGGTTAACAAATTTAATGTATGTAAATTAATATCTTAAAGTAAGATATGATAATTCCCAAGTCTTATGGTGGGAGGTGAAATGGGTATGAGTTAATCAAAAAGAACTTAAACAGAAGTAAAAGACTTGTTAATATGTGTTGTTAAAATGTGGTGTTCTGTTACTTTAAGAACGAACCATTACGGTATAGTTTATATGAAAAGTACAGCTCAACACGAGGTGTGACAGACAAGAGTGCTGTGTATACGTTTGCTATTTGGTGATTGCTATTCTCCTAAAATCTGATTGACTTGGGGACTGGACAAGAGGAGAGCGAAAAAAGAAGAGGAGAAGAAGAAGGATTGACGAGAGCGTGAACAGAGGACGTCGACGAGGAGACTCGGTGAAGTGTCGCTGGGACTTTGGGTGAGCAGTGGTGGAAGAAACGCTTGCTCGCCTGTGAAACCACCGAGTCGTTGGACAACCACCTAAGGACCGCGAATGGACCGAAGGTGACGCGTTCGGTGAGCTGAAGGCCGGGGTTTTGCCAAGGAGACGGTGGACCCGGAGAGACCTGCTGCACCTGAGTCGGGTCGCGGTTTGGATTTTCCTCGCCTTCGTGGATAAAGTAGTGCGGGGTTCGACTGCTTTCAGGAGACCGGAGTCGTCGGGAACTTACCTACATCAGTCGCTGTGGGTTGAGGATCCGGGGTGAGTGGAGTCAATATCAGGCCTGCAACGGGGGTTTTAATGACTTTTTTTGCCGGCTTTTATTTTGTTGGTGGGCCCACTCATTAAACACTGGCAGTTATTGTATGTACATTGTTATTAGAAGTAAAAACTCATGTGTTCCGGAATGTTATAAATAAGTTACTTCTGAACTCTTGAGGTGTTTAACACAGAGGGAGAGTCCCTATTTATCAACCCATAGGTTGATAAAGCCTTGTGTACTTTTATTTGTCATTTGTGTTAAATACATTTAGGTCTAAATACGGTTCCCACGTGACACCTGTGGTATGTTTTCATTTCCATTCTTGAGTTAGTAAATAAATTCTTTAACCTTATCAAGTGTCCTTATTTATGGGTCAGACCTACTCAGTTTCACTGGCTGGACCTTGGGGTGTTACAGTAAGCTTTACGAACCCAGAGCGTTAAATCTAGCATAGATGACAGAAAGCGCTACACAAAGACATGTGATACTTTACAAGAACTAAAGTTTCTGATTTATAGAAGTCTCTGGACGTCCTTTCCCAACATAGGCACACCAGAGTCACATTTCTCTGACACCATGCATAAAAAATTCCTGCCCAGAAAACATGTTGGAAAAAATAAGTTGCAAGCACCAAGGACAGTTTTATGTCATTTTGTTCTTAAACCCTTGGAAGACAAAACTCAGTTCTTTGTCTTTTCAGGGTATGTACAGGCAGAACTCTAATGGTCCCTTTCTTGAATTTTACCAAAACAAATTTTAGATAAGATGATTAGAAGAAATGTTCCCAGGTTTTTATTTAAAAAAATCAATCTATCTGTCTGTCTGTCTTTCCGTCAGTCCGTCCGTCCGTCTAGCCCAGGGGTGGCCAATCCTGGTCCTCGAGGGCCGGTGTCCTGCAACTCGTAGATGTCTCTCTGGTCCAACAGACTTGAATCCAACAGCTGAATCACCTCCTAAGTGCAGTCAAGTTTTCCAGAGTCCTGCTAACGACCTCATTATTTGACTCAGGTGTGTTGAAGTAGAGACACATCTAAAAGTTGTAGGAGACCGGCCCTCGAGGCCTGGAGTTGCCCACCCCTGGTCTAGCCAGTCCAAAATCTGTAAGCCTAACGTTGACCCAATGAACAGATCCAAAATAAGAAAGGAGTGACTTCAAAGCAGTCTGTGAATTTCCTTTGGTGGTCCAGTCAGAGATTACTCAAATCCATTTGAACATCTCTGAGAAGTTCTCTAAATGGGTGAAAGCAGCACTGTCCACAGACAAGAAAATGGAGAAAATACCAAAACAAAGCTTACAGACAGAAAAGCAGGAATACCAGAGGTTGCATTTGTTGTCAAAAGTGGTTCAACAAAATATGAAATCAGGGATTTGACTATTTAGAAAACAAGATACTAACAAATGTGGAGATATGTCTAAAGCATGTTTTAGCTTTATCATTATGTAGATCTCTGAGAGAAAAAGAAACTCCTCAAATTTATTTTAGAATGAGATTATAATGTAAGAAAATGGAAAATAGTGTGAATATTTTCTGGAGGCACAGTATGTTTCCTCTATAGAGTGTGTCTTTAGTTTTTAAATTTTTTATTCACTGAAAAAGTCCCTTCCCATACAATCTCCCTTTAAAACAACAGGGAGATGGAGATTACTCTGGAATATTATTTATGTAATTAGTCAGCTGCAATCTAAGACACTGGAGGTCTGAAATTAACTCCCTTTACACACAAATGCCAAACAAAAGGAGAACTCTAATTGTCTCTGCAGGTTCGGAGTTGTCAGCCACTGTCAATGCTGTATGTAAGCAATTATGTAACAGTAAACAAACACTGAGTGAAGTTATTAGTCCAACATACAGTCATTAATCAGCCAACGCCTTTTACGGACTCAGCAGCAGGATTTTTCGCCAGCTTTCCTTTTCCTGCGATTGTGAAGGCTGTCGGATCATTTATCATTCCGCACAAGGAAGCTGAGAGCAGATGCAACGTGTTCCTCTCATTCACTCCTCTGGAGATAATGGAAGCTCTTCACAAATTTTGACAGCTTCGCACCCGCAAAGAACCAGAACGTCCAGTAGTACAGTAGGAGGTCTAAAGGTTTCAGCTAAAACAGTTTCTATAGCTGTCAGTGTTTGGCACATCTTCCAAGAGCCACAGGATGGTTTAGGTTACCCATTTTAACAAAAGCCACTTTAAAAAAAGTACTGCTTTAGTCAATCCAATTTTGGCCAAGTATTTCCTCTAAGGCCACTTTATTAGATACATCTTGCTAGTACCAAGATAGACCCTTCTTTTTTGCCATCAGAACTGCCTTTATCCTTCATGTTACAGATTCAGCAAAGTCCCAGAAACATTTTCTGGGTCAACATTGACATCAAAGCATCATGCAGCTGCTGCATATTTGTCAGATGTGTGTCCATGACTTCAATATCCTGTTTTACCACATCCTAAAGGTGCTCTACTGGACTGAAATCTGGTGACTGTGTAGAATGAACTCATTTTTTTCTTTTCTATCATCTCACGCCAGTTTGTCCATTATCCTCTGACCTCTGAGATCAACAAGGCTTTTTTTGTCCACCAAGAGCTTCTCACTGAAAATTGTCTCCTCTCTGGACCACTCTCTGTAAACCAGAGGCATGATCTTGTGTTAAATCCCAGTAGATCAGCAATTTGGCAACAATTATTCAAAGTTGAAGTCACTTCAATCCCCTTTCTTCTCCATTGTGTTGCTGCAATGTGCTTAGTTATTACACTATTTATGTCAACAAGTAGTTGAACAGGTGTATCTGCTATAGTTTAAAATGAGACTAAGTCTAACTCTTATGAGAAAGCAAAACTTGTGAATTTCATTTCCAAAATTGTTTATGACAATAATATGTAAAATATTCAGGACATAATCATGCAGTGTATATCCAGCATGTAAAACCCCAGCGCACAGATGTTTGCCTCCAGAAGAGAGTATAGATAAAGCTTTGCCAACACAATCATGAAACAATCAGAGTCAAAATATGAATCTGAGATAAAAAAAAAAAAATACACAAAACCAACATCAAATCTATGTTTTGCATTTGGAAATCTGTTTAACTTGAGCAAATTTGCCTGCAGTATACAAGTGAAGCAGCTCTTTAATTGCTAAGGTTTTTTTGTTAGCTTAGAAATGCTTCTTTCTTCTCGTTCAACATGCAAGATTTAGAAAACGTTCATACATATCCAACTCACCCTCAGAGCACTTCTAATCAGTGCCATGTGCCCTTTCATGTCTAGAAAAAAGGAGCTGTGGCAGTGAGGCAGGATTTAGATTATAGTTTTGCTTTTACTAATTAAACTAATTCGCTTTGCCACCCTTTTTTAAATATTGCTTTCATCAGCCAACACTGGCACCCTTCATGCTGGCACCCGGAGCTACACTGGAACTAATCTGATGGCTCATCATCTCATTCCCTCACTTACATAATCGACTGATGTAATCAATTTTACAGGACCGCAGACGGATGAAATCTGGTATCATCCTTTTTCACCTCGGCCGGTCTTCTGATGCAAATGAGTCAGTGAGGACAGTTTGCCTTAGTGTTCTGCAGGGGCAAGCGTTTGATAACACTCCCAGCAACAAGCAAAACACAACAAGAAATAGGTTGGTGTGAGATTCTGATGGCATAACGTTCAATCAAAATAAAGCAGTTTTATGGTACCACATGAAAAAAAAATGTCCCAATTGATATTATTTATTCCAGAAATGAAACCCATATCACTGCTATTCACTATTTATTATTTTGATGGATACCAGTTATTTTTCCTCATTCTAATTTCCTACTCTTGCAGTGTTGGTTGTGTTGTACCCAACCATTTAAAGGTACAAATTAACTGTTGTGGGCTATTTAACAAAAAGTTAGACATAATTTTGTAACTAACAACAGTATGTTTATAACCACTTTGCTGACTGATTATGTAAAGTAATTTTCTGTTATCTGCCCGTAATGTTCTGTAAGGAAATGTGATTTTATGACTCCAATAAATATAACTTACAAGCAGGAGATAGTTCAGAGTGGTTTGATCCGTCATTTTTCAGAAGATTTATTGGGACAAATAGGGTCCAGAAGCAGAATAAATGAAAAAAGGGGGTTTTTATCAAATTTTCACAAAATTACTTATTCCTATATAACATAATACAGTGAGCAAATTCATTTGGCTCAAAGGACAGCAATTTCCACATATAAAAACAAAAAGCTAATATTAAAAAAGAACATGTTAGAACAACAACCTTAATATCTGAAATGGGTAATATTCTCCCTTCATCTTTCAAAGATTAGCATGAAGGATTGTTTATTCATGGCAGCATAATTTATCTTTTAACTACACTAATACAGACAAGATCAGAGCTAAAGATGAAACTTAATTAATTCCTTAATTTACTCATTTATTGTAACTTATAGGCCTTTAGATCACAGAGAGAACATTAGTGGTACATTTGTCTATTTTAAGGGAGTCATTCTCATTTGTGGGTTGAGAAAGTGGTGAGTGAAACACCACAATGTAAGTCACTAATAAATTATTTCCAATTATAAAATGACATAACTATATTACTTACTTCTGAAACCTAAAACCTAACCTGATATCTTCTCTTAGCATTGCTATTAATTTTTTTAATCTGTTTTCATTTTCCTAGCAGTGATGCAAGGATTTTCAAAGCGCACCTGCAGGGGTCTTGGTGGTCATGTTAAATTTAGATTCTTCAGCCACTTTTATCTCGTTTTCTCGTCTGTGGAAAATAATCCACTGATTGCAGGAATAATCCATCTTTAGCGCTCATAAACTGAAGCCACAGGTTAATCTTTGTGAGATTAGCAGTGGAGTCCCAAACAGCATAACAAATATGCATGTTTTTTCATGGTCAAGCTTTGAAAGGACATCTTAGGAAGTGTGTAATTTTTGTGACAGACAAAAAATAAAAATAATTTTACCGAACTCTTAGAAAGCAGAACCTTTAGGAGTAAGGTGGGTGCAGTTATATTGTTTTACACATGAGATTTAAGCCATTGTATGATTACTTATCTCAATAATTATAAGAATACAAAGAAAGCAAACCAACATGCAACACTTTAAGTATATGGGTAATAAATATCTTCATTACATCACGCACCAGTTGGATGTATGAAACTATAAAACAGTTGTTTGTTTTTTTTTCAACCAGCTGTAGCCTAACAAGAGTGATGGGTGGTTCTCATTTAAGTTTTCCTGTCCAGAAATATTTTCAAACAACCTAAATTATCTTTTTTGTACATGAGGAAAAATTGTAGTAGCAGGCAGGGGAGCAGCAGTGCTACATTACTCTTTGCTACATACGGCTAGAGGAAACCTCAGGCACTTTCTCCATCATCTCAATAAAAGGACTGTAGGCTGCGGGGAGGGTATGTCCAGCTTGATTCCTCCAACCCTTCATGTCTGTAATTTTCCTGTTGAAATACAATGGCATGTTCTTTACCTAATGCTTAATATCAGCATTTGCACTTACTGATGGTGACAGAATAAAGCAGTGTTGACAGGACCCAAACAGTAACCCACTGCTCCACTGATGGTGGTGTGCCAGCCTCGCTGCTGGACCAACAGCAGCCCGAAATGTCAACCCTTGGCCTCTTTCCCCTCCCCTGCTGACCTCGCAGTTATCCCTGATTAATTATACAGGGAAATGGATACATACAAATATGCAAGCATTACCTGAACACATACTCAGTTGTTTTTAGGTTTTTTTTTTGTTTTTTACCCTGTTTCTCCCAGAGATGGATGACATCACATAATGGCACGAGTGTTGGATATATTGGAGTCGTCCTAGTTGAGCAAATACCACAGCTTTCAAATAGTCATTGAGATTCATTCACTGAAACAGGAATCCTTATTTACAGCAGAGTAAACAAATATAACTTCAGCAGGAAGAAGCGGCAAAAAAGTGTGTGTGTGTGTGTGTGTGTGTGTGTGTTTTATATAGCAACACTAAACACAATATAGTGAACTGTACATGTGCTTAAATTTGTCAGTTTGGCTGTCATCCAGCCAACAAGCACCAGCTCTGTAAATACCACGTTTTTCCAACAATCTCCATCTCTAAGGTCTTTTTACAACAGTGGTACGGCAGTGTTTTGACTTCTTCTGCTTATTATGTTATGTCATAGTGAGAAAAAACTAAACAACAACAAAAAAACATATCCATTCACCCTTTGCAATTGATTGAAGATTATACTGTAATTGTTGTATATGTTCTGTTTTTATCTAGCAGTTAAAGTAGGAAAACATACCACAAAGAGATTTTTTTAGCCAACCCAAAAATCAAAAACGGCTTCTTTACATATTAAACTCAGAGATTCCCTAAGCACAGAAAACGGTTTACTCATACTTCTGATTTGTATCTCATTAAATCAATACAACACAGTACTAATGTTTCATTAGATATACTGAGCCATGCTGCCCCATTTTTAGCAGTGGTATAATTTGTTGTGTTTGGAGTTGTTTCACAAACTGTTTGTTGGACTGGTTAGTAACAATCTTCTCCCTCTATCTTACTTTGTTCTGCCAACATTTGTGGTACTAGGTAGACTGATCCCTTGGTAGACTGAAGATATATCTCCTTACTGTACACTATGACAATGCAAACAATAATGTGCAAATATCTTCCGACTGCTAGTCCGATCCACTGCCACCAACAAGCTTCAGTGGATCACAGGGAGGAATACTCGTCTTCCAGTTTCCTCCCCCACCTCACGTTGGCGCTTAATGCCAAGTTGCTTAATGATCTGTGTATTTGTGTATGAATGTGTGCGGCTAACATAAAAGCTCTTTAAGTGGTTGGCATGACTAAAAACTGCCACATAAGTTCAGCCCATTTGCCATGAAAAGACAGCCTACGTAGGATCAGTGGTACTTGTACCGCAGTTTGGAAACCATTACTCCACAGGATGAACCTTATGAAAGGAGGCTTTTCAAACAAATTCTCTTCCTGCTCCTCTCCATCTTGTTTGTTAACCCGAACATGCATAGAAGAGGAGGTGTTGATCAGTTGGCTCTTTGGAAAAATTATTATCAAGGACACTCATGAAAGCAGCCGCTGCGCTGAAGGCGAGTTAGAGATTCTAACAACACAACTGCTCATTAACTTAGCGGCCCTGATTGGCTGTCAATTTCACCATCAATCCCAAGTTACACAACTCTTCGTTTCAGTAACAAACAGCTCTCTTGTAGCACCAATCAGCTCATAATCCAGTTATGAGGATTAAATTCTTACCGCAGCTTATTTGGATCAGGACTAACAAGAAATTAATTGAAAAGGGTTTGACCCTATAGGAATAAAGCTCTGCAGTTCAGCTGGCAGAACAGACTGAGGAAAAAGCTTGGAGTAAGTGGCAATGCTGGTGATATGAGTTAGAACATAACAGTCGAACTGGTCGTCTGCATTACTCATCGAAAAGCTGCAAGGACATAATTTCCATGTGCTGATCTGGAATGTACATCCAACCAAATGAAAATCTTAAACCAAATAATCCACAAACAGTCTCATCAAACTCATCTTCTCTCTCACACACACACACGCACGCCTGCACGCGCACATACACTACTATTCATATCCCTGATGTGCTAATTGCTGGAGGTGTGTTCCTCAAATCCAAAGTGGGATTCTCTTACCTACAGATGCACAAATTTTCACAAGGACCTGAAAAGCTACAATTAAAGGGTGACACATTTCTGCTCCTCTCCCACTGTGTGTGGGATGGCCTGAAATAGAATTGCAGGGTTTCAACAAGCAAAGCGCACTCCACTCTGCTGCACATGCAGGCACCATCCTGCAAGCTCGAGGAAGGAAGTGGATGATTGGTTTTGTAAGAACAGTTATTTTACCTAATGCTCTGCTTGGTGCAAGATCAGGTAATACAACACTAAATGCTAACATGGAGGAGCAGTCCCCAGACTGGGCCAGTGCCTTCCAGCTGGACTCTACATTCTCCCTCTACTTATCCTGAACCACAAACTCAGGCCAATTCCTGTTGGATGAGGCCATTTATAACACTTGCCCGGTAGTTTACTCTTCACTACTGGGGCTCTTATTATTCCGGAGAGCTGGCTGCTGGAGAGCAGGGTACATGTGTGCTATTTCTGTGCGTATTTATTTGTTTCGGAAGACGTGTGTTTGTGGTAATGTGCATGTGTGAGAATGTGAGAGGTAGAGAGGGAACAGGAGAGAAAGAGTCTGTTGCTATGCATTTTTAGACGTCCTCCCACTGGTCTCGTCACATGAAACATCGAGGCAGAGAAGAGTTGAACACATAAATTTGTTTTGTTTTATTTTTTAATTTTATTTTTGATGCGGTGAAAGCTTGAGTAGAATATTAAGAGGTCGGGCACATTTCAGAGCTGCCTTGATTCAGTGAGAGAAAAAAGGGCTTGAACCCCTTTATTGCTTCTTATTTTGGCATACGGCTCAATTACTTTGATGGATTGCAGGGCTATACGGGGCTGCGGAAAGACATCAGTGTGGTTTACTGTTGTATCAGAGCCGTATGTTGTCTTCCAATTTCACCTGTGCTCAAGAGTCATGTTATATGGATTATTATGTAACTTGTGAATTATGCAATGATTTGACTGAAATGTATTTAACCTTTTTTTTTCACTATGTGAAAATGATGTATGAGTCTTTATAAAAGTGTCATTTATGTTTTGCTGTTCAAGCAGGTTTTAGGGACTGTTTTGAAATAGAGTGACTGAATTCATAATTTGTCCATGTCCAGGCACTTTGCATTCATTATAAGTTTGTGGGAGTGCTTTTATGACTTGGTTTGATTTAATTTAATTAGTGCCTGCCATAGAAATAAATGAAAGGTAATTTGGTGCATAGACTGCATTGCCACCACTGCCCTGTATGGAACGTTACTCTGAATGTGTTCCCTATTGTTTTCCGGGCACTTTATTGTTGCTCAAACATAAAAGGGCACCCACACAGGGTCAAGATGTTGGCATCTTGAGTTTCCATGACAACATACTTCAACTAAAAACCCTGCCCAAAATCCTATTGAATTAGGAGAAAGCAAGAAGAATGATAAAAACATTCACACACAGTGACATCATATTTCTGTCTAGAGTAGTCTAAGTTTTAATAATCCTTTTGATTTTCTTGAAGTCATTATTTAGGAAAATAACAACCCTCCTGAAGCTGATCTGAAACTTTCTCTTAACCAAAAATTCATTGTTTTATTTCTTATATTTTGTAGAAACCTTCTTACAGAAATGTGTCATTATTGTAGCAATTACTTGAAGACTTCCTCTGTAGGCTTCTGTGCAACACACAAAGTCGCATATTCCTACCCACCGGTGCTTGAACAATGTAGCAAACAAAACACCTGCTCCTCCATTTTAAATGTGGGGAAGCACATTTGTTTTTCCCTGCAGTAAAACAAACTTCTCAGTTAATTCTGATTGTACATTTTAAACAAGCAAGTAAAAGGTTGTATTACTAAAGTAGAGCCAAATTTTATTCCTACCGTCCTCTACCTCAAGGTTGGTGCACTGATTAGCACTTTTACCTCAGAGCTAGATCTTTGCTGCTTTAATTTGCATGAAATAACAATTTAGCTTCCTCCTTCAGTTCAAAAATATGAATGTTAGTTTAAATGGTAACATGCTAACATTAAATCCCCTGCAGGTATGTACATGAATGATGGACTGACAGCCATTCCAGACTGGACCACATCTATTGCCAAACACGATCAACCAGGAACATAAAAGTATTTATCATATTTTTTTAAATCATTAAAAATAATCTTTTTATATAGTTTCTATCATTCTTACAGTGGAGTTCTAATAATTCACATAGTTCCTTTTTATAAGGCATTATTATAAGACATTATTCATAAACGAACAATTGTGATGTTGTTTTGTGACTGAATTCAAGGATGTATACAATTTCAAAAGTCAAGTTAAACAACTGAATCTTTTTATTTTTTTGGACAGAGCTCTTTGTCATTGCTCCTCCTCTTTAAGACATTCATTTTACAAAAAAACACAATCTAAATTTTTGTAGTGATTTGATAACATATAAAAGGACTTATTAAATTTTTTTATTAATATTAGTATTCATGTAGAGATCTAACTCAACCACTGCTGTGCAAATTTAAAATGAACAAAAACTAGATGAAAGCCTGAAAAAATTCAGATGGATTCACGTCATCACCAAATTTATTTTTAAATATAGAAATAAAATTGCTGTTGCGAAAATTAATTGGGTCATGTTGCATTTGCAAACTTGTTGTAGCCACATTCATTTTCTTTTTTCTTGTTCTGTGTTCTCTAATGTGGCAAACATTTCATTAAAGCTATCTGCTCCTAAACACAGTTTTACTATTGTTGTAAGGCAGAAGTGAAAGAAAATATTCTAATTTAAAACTGTAATATAGTCACTTTCAAAGGTTTTATTCTTTTAGAAACTGAGAACCTTCAATAAAATACAATTCAAAGAAAATATTTGCTCTGTTAATTTGTTAATATGTACTTAAGCAATCTCAAAAGAGCTTCAAAGTAAGGCTGAAAGCAAAAAAAATCACAACTTAAGTCAAACTTAAGTTTGTCTCTCTTCTTGGACCATTATTTTTGTACTTCAATTATTTAGGCATTGTAATAACTTGTATAAACTTAGGATAATAATATGGCATTCTGAAAATAAGTACTAGATAATATGAAAAGAGTGCTAATATGTCAGTCTGTTTAAAGTGGCCCAGAAAAGCCTTTGGAGGTCTGTAAGTTTCATCTAGCTCTGACAAAAGCTCACATACAAAGAGCAGCGTCCATTCACTGCTAATGTGATGAAATAAAAAAAAAGAGGTCATTTATTTCTGTGTCAAGTTTGAGAGGATTTTTCTGCTCTGACGTATTTGACTGCTGATAACTTGGCAGCACAGTGTGAATTTCACAGATTCACTCCCTTATACAGAAATCTCAATATCTCACAATATTTTTTATAATCTTTCCTTACTGACAACAGAATAGCCTTCTAAATAAAAAAAAAAAAAGATTATCTGTGTGCCTGCGATGAATTGGACAAGTGGGCTTATGAAGAAACTTGCGTTGCTTGAAATGCCGATTCCTCATATTCTGTACATGCGCTGAGATTAAAACAAGAAAAAGAGGAGGAATGTGTGTTTTTGCGTGAACTGGTTAAGCTCTCTGTCTGGCACTGAACTCTGGGGTTTATAGAACAACCCACGTTCAAAAAAGTGAAGAGAGTCGCCACTGAAGGCATGATTCATTTGACACACTCTGTCATCAAAAACCAGTCCTTTTGTGAAGGCAGGCGACAAGAATCAACAATAGACCTGTAATGACTCATGACAGAGTTGTTTCAGAAGCAAACAAAGGCATAGCAACTGACAGTGACGGTACAAAGTGAGCAGACAATGAGATTGGATGTATCGATCAGATCTCCTTAGACAAGTCGAAGCTAAAGATTCTGAAAAGGAACAAATCAGTTTTAGTACGACGCTGCAGCAGGTTAACTGCATCTCTACAACTGGTAAACTGGACTTTTATGATACATTTCAAGCATCTGAATATTCCACAGATAAAACCCCCCACAAATCTTTATCATAAATAAACATATTGAGTCCTCTATTAAAATACTTAAATATGTAGGTAGGCCCAAAAATATTCATACTTCTGGTAGATTTATTTTTATTCTACCAAGAAGTTTTTTTCTAATTAAATGAAACTGGGATCTCTCTGAAGATAATAAGACAATCTAAAAGCAGTTTGAATTTTTAAAGTAAATCATTTTCACCCATTTCAGAAATGGAGGGAAAAACCTGTATTGGTTGTGAACACCTCCTTATAAATGGCCACCAGCTTTATGAATGTTTCCACTGTCATCAATCTTGAGGTTAGAAAACCGCTATGCAATAACCCCAATCTTTAGCTTCCTCAAAAAATTTCTGGCTGGATAAGTGTTTCTATGTGGTTGGGTATTGGAAGACAAACTAAATGTGACATGTTTTTTCAGTAGTCGACTGCAGGCTAGCTAATCAAACACTTAGCTAACGAGCTAATATCAGCTTGTTGTACTTCTACCTTACAAGGATCAAAACAGGAAAAATGTGACATATTCAACACTACTGCCAAATTTAGCTTGTGTTTATTCTATATGTTCGACTGCCTATTTATCAAAGTCAACATAAAAATAAACAAATGCTATTCACAAAATTATTATGACTGTAATAATATTTTAGCAACAATATGAACAATTATTGCCTTTTTAGTATTAGTTTTAGTAGAAAGCAATTTGCCAGTGTTAAGATCATAAATTTGATGGAAATACATTAAAGCCATGATATTTTTAATCAATGTTATCACAACATGGCACTCTGATACTGGCCCATTCCTAATTATAACAATTTATTCATGTTGTGTGTTAAAATGAACTTCATGACCTGATATTTTATAGTTAGATGTCTAATTGTTTATTATTGATGATGCAGACTTGAAAATAGCTATTTTTACAGATGTTTATTTTTCTTGTTTTTCCCAAGTTATTTCCCTGTTAAAAATGTCTGGTTTAAAAGTCCTTGTCCAAGGCAAAAGTGTTCATATAACTGTCACTATAACAGTTAATTGCAGCAATTTATGGGTAAGGATGTCAGATTGTTGGCCATTGCATGGCAATTTTCATATACTTTTTCACGAGAAGTTAGATTTCTTCATGAACTCTGCTGTACAGATGATGTAACTTCGAGTACATTTATATCTTTTAAATTCTTCTGTGACTTCAGTAAAACTGCAGTGTGATGTAAGAAAAGTTCACTTGGGTTCATCAAGACAAACACTGTCTTTTCCAAAAGACTGAGCGCTATAATAAACTCAGTACAAGGCCATAATAATCCCAATAAAAGGTGCAAAAACATGAAAAAAAAATGCCCTTTTCAGGTTGAAAAGAGAATATATTAGCTTCCATGAGCCTAAAAGCTAATATAGTGAATAGCTCGAGCTGTAGACATTATCGCAAAACATAATTAGTTAATGAGAAAAACTTGGAGGCCATTAGAGCTGAGCTTCTGCAGCTGAAGGGCAACGACAAGATGTCGCACCTAAATGGGTTACAGAACAGCAGGGCTGAGTGCGTGGGTGTGTGTGTGTGTGTGGGGGGGGGGGGTGCGTGTGTGTGTGTGTGGGCACGTGGGGGTGGGGGTGTTGGGGGGGTGGTCTGAGATGCAGCTGAATATCAGGAAAAGAAAATGACGAAACCCAGTTATTTTGCTATACAGTTCGCT
The DNA here is from genome assembly GCF_003331165.1 of Xiphophorus hellerii. Classification (NCBI taxonomy): domain Eukaryota; kingdom Metazoa; phylum Chordata; class Actinopteri; order Cyprinodontiformes; family Poeciliidae; genus Xiphophorus; species Xiphophorus hellerii. The sequence continues at coordinate 20,683,564 of NC_045672.1, forward strand.
TCCATGCTTGAAGGAAAAATGGAGTCATCAGGCAGCTTAATAGATTGTAGATAACAGAGAAGGACTTAGTAAAAGACAAGATATAAAGAAAGAGATTATAGGAAAAAATCACTCAAAAGATAAAAGGATAAAAAAAAAAGTTGATGAGAGAAAGGGTCTAAGGAAAGATGTCCCAGTTCCTCCCTGCACTACAAGTCAACATTAATCAGCCCTCACTTTCAAAGGTCTGAAATGTAAGAGCAGCTCCTTGGCTGTCAGTTTGTCTAGGATAAAAGATGTACCAAAGATAAAAAAAAAAAGCTTAAATCTTCACATATATATGTGTATAATGAAACAATATAATGAAACCAGATATTTACACAAAAGAATAATTACTGATGTTGAACATCAGGCACTTTTTCTGTTTTAGTTGAATTGTCTTCACCGAATTTATATTTGCTGCAGTAATCAAAAAGAGATTGATTTTGTTTCTATTATTTTTCATTCTGTCAAATGTTTACATACCTTGCCTTGGTATTTGGTAGAATTGCATATGACTTGTTGAAATGTTTTGGGTATCCTTCCATAAGCTTTTTACTTCCAGGAATTCTTCCTGACAGAACTGATGTTTTTTAGTCAGGCCCATTTTAAGCTGCGCTCACAAAATTTCAGCAGAACTGAGTTCAGGACGTTCTTTCTCTATGGTGTGATTTATTTTGTGAAGTATACCGGTCCAAAACAATAACTACTTCACAAGCTTCCATATTTTCTTCAGACTGTAATTATGACCAATTTTTCCAATTTTGGTGTCATCAAAGCAAATGTCACCAAAATTATGACTGTCTTTGTCCATGAATAAATTTGCAAAATATAATCTTGCCTTCTTGCTGCTTTTGGTAATGGCGTCTTACTTCTCTGAGTGGCCTTTCAGGCCAGGTGGTTACAGCTTCAACCTTACAAGGTGTTTTGCTTTTGTGCTAGTGTTGAGTCAAAATGTCAGACCAAAACAAAAGTTCTCACTGGGATACAGAAGCTGTCTCCTTCCTAAACCCTTTGATGGATGAACATTCCTATGTTGTTTCTGTTAATGTATAATTGTTTGAACAAATGAATGTGGTGCCTTTAGCAAACCAGAGTTGTGAACATCCACAATCCTCTTCCACATATCTTGCCTGAATTTGTTTTTACTTTTGCATGATGTCACAACAAGAGGAAGTGACGCGTTTGAGTCTGGTGTTGTCTTACACTATATTCACGGCTGTGCATCCATTTAACTCAAATCTTTTCACGCTTTCAAATCCATATCATCATCTGCTCTTTCCCAAATAGTTTGCACATAGCCATCTTAGTGAACGTTAACTTCTGAATTTCAATAAAGTAAAACTAAATGTAATCATTAACAAAAATGTCTGGTATTTTGCAAAAAAACCAAAACAAAAACAAAACAAATAATTTGGGTAATCCTAACTGAATTTAAACTGCAAAAGATTAGCCTGGTTTAATGCAAAACAGTGAGGATAAAATGATTTCTACTGCAGCGCATATCACTACCTGACATTTTTTTTACCTATGTATTTTCTTAAACTAAATTTTACCAATTGACTCATCTAACAATGTGTTAAGAGTCCTTACCTGACACCCTGCAGCTCTTAATTGCTTTTTAACCATGTTGTTCTTGTCCAGAGGCAGTAAATCTAGTCTAACATCTGTTCAGCGAAGCCTGTAATTCAACATAAAATGGCAAGCTCTGTATATGCCGTGGCATTAATAAGTGCTATTAAATCCTGCCTGTTAAAGTGTAGGAAGTACTTACTGTAGAGTCTCTATAGCTATTAGTGGATGACAGATCTTGTGTGAGCGACACGCTGCTGAGGCCATGCGAGACTCTGGACATTCTTAGCATGGGAGAGACTTTTTTCAGTTAGAAAACCATTATCTTTAAACTTAAATTCAATTACGTTCATAGCTCTCCCCTGATTCCCAAACTGATGACCAGTCTAATTCCTTATTCTCTGGCACTTTTATGACCAAAATGTGACAGAAACTGAAGGTGCCAGCAACAAAACAACAAATACTCAGAAAAGGAACCTGGAAGGGAATGGTCAAAGTAAACAATCACAGATCAAAACAAAAAACAGGCAGAAAAACTAGAATAAAACATCTATTTTTTAACTCTAAAATTAGATGTTTTATAGTAAACCAGAATATAGTAGAAATAATATTCTAGTTCAGTAGTAGTAATTCATGTGCCAAACCAATTAGTTTTATTAGAATAGTTGTCCAATGACTGATTTTTTTTAGGCAAAAAAAGTGAATACTGTGCAAATGCAGAGCAAATATGCACAGGATGGGTAGAAACAATAAGCAAAGCAGGAATTTTGAGAGTGAGAAAGAGGTGAATAAAGTGAGGCCTGCAGCAGGAACTTTGTCTCACTTAATAAGTGCTAATAAATCCTGCCTGATAAAGAGGCTTTTACTGTTTTCCTAACAAAAACATTGTTTGACCAACCTAATCAAGGCTGAAATCCATAAACTACATGCATTCAAACCTCTAATGATCACACTTGTAAGACCTATGTCCAGGTTATCTGTTTTGTACCCTGAATATATTTTGATCACCAATCTCAGATACATAGAGCTGATCCAGACAGATAAACATACATTGTCACAATAATTTTGAATGACTTAAAATTATTTAAATCAACTAAATCCCAAAATTATATAAGTTTTTTAGAGGGTTTTTTTATTTTTATTTTTTTAACTTTTTTAAATTAAAGTTTAGCTATGTTAATACTATTGTTGTCAAGTGGTCAAAGTTGACCTCTTTTGATGGCAAACACACTGCTTCCATGGAAAGCATGGAAAAATCTAAAAAAAAAAAAAGATTAAATCAGAAATTGTAGGTGTATGCTCGTATTCTTTATTGTAATCTCAATGACTGTAAAACCGTCTCATACCTTTTTACTCTAATGGGGGTCTGGATGAGAAACAATGTATTTTTATTGTGCTCATGATGATCTCTGTGGTATGGAACCACACTATTATTGCTGGTTTGTGACCACATGATAAAGCATAAGCTAATTAAGTTCTGGCCACAAGTTAATATGCCATGAAAATGAGTCCACTAAACCCTGGACAAGCCTTTATAATGTTTTCTCAACATGAATTTGAGTCTATAATACAAGACAATGTGTGGTTTTAACATGACTAAATGTAAAATGTTCAATTGTATTTATACTTTTGGGAGGTGTTCTCTAACACATAATGTTACAAAAAATGGCTCTTTTTTTCTTCTTTAAGCCATTCTTCAGGAATTTTACTTTGCATTCATATCTAGGCATAAAGTGCAGCATCATAAACACATCAAATTAGTTTTGCTTCTAGGGAAGAACAGCAACAAAATAAACTGCCAATTTGAGTTATCCCATGAATGCTTCACATGCAAAATAAATGTTTCTTTTAGGTTTATATCTGCAATAGCAATTAAGAAAATGAAAAAAATGGAATTTCAATTATCACTTTAAGAATAAAACTGAGTTGATTATTTCTGTTCAGAAATGTAAATAAAATATCATCAAGGATTTCTATCCTTTGACATTCCCTCTTACTGGACAACAGTGATCATATTTCTTACAGTTTACAGGGTTACCATACTAATTTGTAATAGCTATTGTAATGCTAATGGAGTAAAACACAATTTTCTTCTATTTTCAATTCTTCCAGGCTCTTATAATAAAAAATGCATTCATGCATGACTGATCTAATATGTTCACGTCCATCTTGGATATTTTAAATGTAAAGCATGCCGCTTTTTGCAAGCATTTGAGAGTATGAAAATCCTTTACTCAGAGGCTCCCGTAATCATGCCATTAGTGTGAAGATGGAGTGAGTGTTGAACCTCGGGGCTCAGGCGCACAGCAGATGATTCCCCTTGAGTTCACTTTCCTCATATCCATCACCCAGAGAGGCCAACCCAACACCACAGCCAACACCAACCACGCCACCAGCAGAAGCAGCATGGCATTTACATCATGCTGTCTCTGTCCCCCTGGCATTAATCCATGCACCTGCAAAATGACGGCAGCCTCCATTTGTACCTGGATCTCTCTGAGGCCAGTAATTTCAGCGAAACAATCTTTCTCTGACTAAGCGTAAATTGAGGATATTTTCCCTCACTGATCCCTGTTGTAAGCTAGTCAGCACTTTGTGGGAGACAGAAAGATTGGCTAGAAACTGCTGCCATGGCACTGAAGGGACGTGCTGCTGTAAATCAAGCTAAAACCCCAGTCTGAACAAATCGGCATTCCTGTGTCCTCGTGATTTAATCTCGGTTTCTTATTTTTCTTTCAGCAATGTATGTACAGTACTGTGAATAAGCATTTGACTCCAACAGATTTCTTCTGTTTCAGTTTTTTGTGGTCAGAAAATCAAACAAATTTCAAAATAAGACAATAACCTGGTTAAAGGGAAAGTCATTTTTGAAATTATGATTTCAAAAAAGTTGCTCAAACCAGCCCTTTGTTATAAAGTAATTGCCCCCCTAATCCTAATAACTGGTTGTGAAACCCTTTGCAGGCAGCCGCTGCCAGTCAGCATTTGTGACAACTGGCAAGGAGTCTTTTACCACGCTGTGAAGGAAATTGGCTCAATATATTTTGTAGAATTATTTTCAATTCAGCAACAGCAGAAGATCCCTTTAAGTATGAATGGCCTGTTAAAGGTCGTGTCACTGTAATTCAGTTGGTTTAGATAAGACTTTGACAAGACTTTGGATAATTATCCTGCAGCATAAACTGCATAAAGCCTCTTTAGCTTGACAGTCTCCTTAATAGCATAGTAGCTAACAAAACACTACCACTGCCATGTTAAACTGTATGATGTTTTGTTTTTTTTCCCTCAAATGCTTTTCTAGTTTTACAACATATATAATGGGAAAGGCATCTTCTAGAGAGCTCTGATTTTGTCTCGTCAGTCCATAAAATATTCTTCCAAAACTCTTTGCGATTATCAAGTGTTTTTGGAAAATGTTAGATGGGCTAATAGATTCTAGGTTCTTCATTCTTCAAATCTGGGGTTAATCAGGCTCTTATGACACTTATGAAACTAAGCCAAATTTGGGGTTAATCATAATTAATAATTTACCATGAAAATATCAAATCAAATCAAATCAAATTTTATTTGTATAGCACATTTCAGCAGCAAGGCATTTCAAAGTGCTTTACATCATATCAAACACAGAATCACAATGCAATATAGAATCAATCATTAAGTCAAGTTCCATCACTAAATTTGTAATTGATTACATTTCAAATACAATTCTAACCAGGTGGGTTTTAAGTCGAGATTTAAAAGAAGTCAGTGTTTCAGCTGTTTTACAGTTTTCTGGAAGTTTGTTCCAAATTTGTGGTGCATAGATGCTGAATGCTGCTTCTCCTCATTTGGTTCTGGTTCTGGGGATGCAGCGCAGACCAGAACCAGAAGACCTGAGAGGTCTGGAAGGTTGATACAACAACAGCAGATCTTTAATGTATTGTGGTGCTAAGCCATTCAGTGATTTGTAAACTAACAACAGTATTTTAAAGTCTATTCTTTGAGCTACAGGGAGCCAGTGTAGGGACTTTAAAACTGGTGTTATGTGCTCCATCTTTCTGGTTTTAGTGAGAACGCGAGCAGCAGCATTCTGGATCAGCTGCAGCTGTTTGATTGATTTGTTGGACAGACCTGTGAAGACGCTGTTACAATAATCAATGCGACTGAAGATAAACGCATGGATGAGTTTCTCTAGATCTGGCTGAGACATTAGTCCTTTAATCCTGGAAATGTTCTTCAGGTGATATAAGGCCGACTTAGTAACTGTCTTTATGTGGCTCTGGAGGTTCAGGTCAGAGTCCATCACTACTCCCAGGTTTCGGGCCTGATCGCTGGTTTTTAGTTGTAATAACTGAAGCTGTGCATTGACTCTAGATCGTTCCTCTTTAGGTCCAAAAATAGTAACTTCAGTTTTGTTTCTGTTCAGCTGGAGAAGGTTTTGGCACATCCACACATTTATCTGTTCTAAGCATCTGTTCAGTGATTGGATGGGCTCTGAGTCACCTGGTGACATTGTAATGTAGAGCTGTGTGTCATCTGCATAGTTATGGTAGCTAATATTATTTCCTGTTATAACCTGAGCTAGTGGGAGCATATAAATATTGAATAAGAGGGGTCCTAGGATTGAACCTAGGGGTACCCCACATCTGACCTTTGACCTTTTTGATGAGAAGTTTCCAATTGAAACGAAGAAATCCCTGTTCTTTATACAAGATTCAAACCAGTTAAGCACTGGACCGGAGAGTCCGACCCAACTCTCCAGTCGATTCAGTAATATGTCATGGTCAACAGTGTCAAAAGCTGCACTGAGGTCCAACAGAACCAGCACTGTGGTTCTCCCACAGTCCGTATTTATATGGATGTCATTGAACACTTTTATGAGGGCGGTCTCTGTGCTGTGGTGAGCACAAAAACCAGACTGGAAGGAGTCAAAGAGGTTGGTTATAGTTAGGAAGCTAGTTAATTGTTTACACACAGCTTTTTCAATAACTTTGCTGATGAATGGGAGGTTGGAGATCGGCCTGTAATTCTGCATTAGTGATTTGTCCAGATTGTTCTTTTTTATAAGTGGTTTGACTACTGCTATTTTCAAAGCCTGGGGAAAACGCCTGATGAGAGCGATGAGTTTACTATTTGGATCAGATCATTAGCAATAACAGGCAGGACTTTCTTAAAGAAATGTGTGGGTAAAACATCCAGACAGCAGGAACTGGAGCTTAGTTGACTTATAATTTCCTGTAGGGTTTTTTAATTAAGTATTTGATATTATTTCATTTTTCCTGTATTTGTTTTGTTTGGGCACAGCATTGGTACTGACTTTATAGTGGATGTGCAGATTAATCCTCTGATTTTTTGAATTTTCTCTGAAAAGAAGCTTTAAAACGGGTTGCAGACGGCATTAGATTGAAATTCAGGTTGTAACGTCATAGTCAAAACGTCAAAATACAATGGTATTTTCACATAGGGGTTGAAAACTACTCTTGCATCTACTCAACTTATTATTGTCTCAAATTATAAATTGTCAAATAAGTTGAAACGGCATCAATCAGTGAGGTTGCTCATACCTAGAATAACAGAGCCGAAAAGTAGATCAAAAATAAAACTGCATCTAGATGACTGCAAAGTAAATTTATATGACAATAACTATGGAATATTTATAGTCAATCAGTATTTAAAGAACCAAAGTAAGTCAGGATGTTGATGTTAATAAGTCCTGAATAATGTCACAAACGAGGCCAAGGAGTAGCTTTGGGGACAATTACAGGAGTTTGGTAAGATTGAATCACAGTGCTGAAATCTCAGCACTACAATAAGCGGTAATGAGCAAGCTAATGATTGGTTTATTCTTACCAGTTTGGAGGCTTTAGTTTAGCACTTGGGAGGACATTAGTCATCAGACAGGAAAGAGCCATGGGGAGCAATCCTACATCCACTTCAAAGGGAGCTTGATTGTGGTAACAAGTGGTTGCAGGATAAATATATTTCACCTTTCACTCCACATGGGAATCAAATCAGGTCGTCTGAACCTCTGACATTTAACAGAACATGATTCAACTAATTTCCTCGCAGTCCGTTTACTTCTACGAGTTATGTGGCTCATTTTTATCTGCCAAGGTTAACAAATAAGTCACCCGCAAAAGTTTCTGAAGTTTTATAATGTCATTATTACCCATCTACTACTAACCAGGATACTTTAATCAAGATTCTAATTTGCTAATCTTCTTAACAATTAATGATATGTAGAATAATATTTCTATTTTGTGTTTTAAATTTACTAATGCTCACAGTACAGATGTTTTTTTAAAAGGAAGACATAATACAGCTTTGAGTTACATAACTTCATATATAACATAAGAAGGCAACTTGTATTTTATTTAAGGGCACCAGATTAAATGTCGCTAACCTAAGGCATGTTGTAATAATCAAAAGAGGCTCCCAATAGCCTTACTTACAGAAAATTTTATTTTACTTTTAAGTCATCAGAAGACATACAGAACTAAACTAAAAATACCCCCAGAAGAAGCCACTTTGTCCAAGGTAGATATTTCTTCTTCCTCTGTATAACATTTAGCTGGACTAGTTTGTAGACAGATACGGGTTTTGAATCACACTCTCCAGTTGCAGTGCTTCTTTAAGTTTTATTTGGATTACATGTATTTAATATGTTTAAATCACTGCATAATTTTAAAGTGCCAGAAGTGACTAAAACATCTTCCATCAGAGATGTTCAGAGGATCTTCCTTACTTATGAGCAAATCAGGTACAGCATCACACTTGATGTCAGCCTTTCTATTTGATGTGTTATGTGAAGGCGGCCTGTGAGTTGAGTTCTTCTCTTAGATGACAGTGTGTGTTCTTTGTTCTAGCTCTGTCTTGTGACGGGTCTGCAGTGTGCTGGATGAGTCTGGAGCTGCGTCACCGCTGACTGTAATGGCAGAACACTGCAGGGAGGAAAAACTACAGCATTCGACTTGTACCTTTTGTTCTCAAAAATTACAAAGAACATTCTTACACAGATGGAATACTGAATGAAATACTTTCAGATGTACAGATTTATAATGGTTGTTATACTCTTCTTGTGACGGCTTTAATAGAACATTGTGAGTGTAATATCTGAAGGAAGTGTTTATGTTAAGTAATCCTGCAATAGAAATGAACTGGAAAGACTGTGACTACGTGATCGACAAACTGCTTGTAAATTGAAGATATAAACATCAAAAGCTCAATTTCCATGTAGCACGACTGAGTAAATGAAGGCTGTCCTTGTTATTATCTCCCCAGAGCATAAGTCTCCCATTTTAATTTTAAAAAGGCACAGCAGGACAAATTCTCAGCGTCCTGTTTGGAATTGACTGCAGTGCCACACAGGTTTCATTTTCCCACTCACCAACATCTCTAAAAGGCAGCGCTTGAAGCTACTGTACAAACTATCACCAAGGCAACCGGAGCGCTTCATAAAAATATCACAAAACCAACAATATGACACAAAACAAGAAGGCCACTTCTGATCAATTCATATGTGATCACAAAGGCAAATGGTTATTTTTTGAACTAACAAAGTTTCCATCTTTTTACTGCAATACGGCACTCCATCACATTTACTCTGTTTTAGCAACCTCATCCACAAGAAAGGTCAGCATATCTATTATTAAATGACTTGCCTGGGTATATTACATTATTGATCAGCTCAGAACTGCTTCTGAAAACACCCTCTGTGTCACTGACCCAACTGTCATGTACAGTATTGTAGAACCCCCACCCAAAATTTATATTTTTTCGTTTATTGCTTTTCTTACCATTTTTGTAAATTTTGTTTTCAATTGTAAAACAAATGGCAATAGCCAACAAAAACGATGTAAGTAAATACAACAAGCAGTTTTCAAAAGATACTTTGATTTAGACAAAGAAGTCATCCAAACCAACTAGGCTTTATGTGAAAGGTATTCCACCATGTGTTCAATCTTGAATTACCTGTCATTAGTAGTTTTTATGGAACGATTAGTTCAAACTCACTTGTCACATACAGGCCAGATTCCTGTTAAATTAAGAAATCACTGAAACAAAACCTGTCTGACTACAAGAAGTAGGCCAAAAGATTTCTAAAAGCATTTAGCTGGACGACTAGTTCAGCTAAATGCTGAACTGGCCACGATCAAAAGAAACTCAACAGCAGATCAGATACAAATCAATAATGTTCATCTGTATGGAGAGAGATATAAACTTATTGCTGGGGCTTTTGGACTTCAACGAATTCCACTAGTTGTGTTTCTATTGATCATATAATTGTGCAATTTGACACTTTGAAAATAAATTTGCTTAATGGAAACAACAATTATAAAAAAAACCTGTTTATTGATAAACCCCTATCGACACCTATCAATAAGATGTTTTTTGGGGCCATACCAAAGTCAGTTTATCTCACAAAACTGCGATGGAAACACTTTTTTCTCAGTACACAGGTCACATGATCAGCAACCAGATGTTGCCAGTGGCACAAAGAACAAAACAACAGGAAGTACTTGAAGGATCATGGCATGTCATGTTTTTAATGACTTATCATGTGAACAAACTAATTCATATGTGATTTAATTTCTTATTTAATTAATTTTGCAATTGTAAAATAAGTTGGTTTTTTTGACAGTGTAATATTGACAACGTTTTGCGCACATTTCTAATGGAAATGCAGCTAGTGAGCTATTTTCCATGAACGGAGAAAACATGGAGCAGTAATGAACCTTTTTAAGCTTACCAACATCTAAGACAACATTAATGACTTATCACAAGAGTCCAGATCAGCACTTGCTTTAGTTAATTGCCTTAGTTGTTCAAGTTTCAACAAAAAGAAAATCTTGGCAATAGGTGGATTTGAGACCAAAATCACTACTGTCTATAATAGCTTCTCTAACATTTCCTAAAAAAAAAAAAAAAAAAAAGATCTTAATGTCTTGTTTTTAGGAAAATAATTCTGTTGACGAAGAAAAGAAAAAAAAAGTGGAACTTTTTGGAAGGTGTACCCAGTAAAACTAACACAGGTCACAGTCAAACATAGTGGTGGTAGTGTGATGGCCTGATGATGACATAGACAACTCATAATTGATGAAGCCATTCTGCTATCTCATAAAAAAATCCGCAAAGGGAATATCTGACCTTAGGTTTTTGACCATAAATTCAATAGCACCTTCATCATTATTCACTGATTCAAAGTACATGTGCAGGTGCACTTTTGAAAGGCTCTAACAAAACCAAATTGAGGTTTTGGAGTGGTCTAGTTAAAGTTCCAAGCTACATCCAATAAAGATACTTCTAATACTTGAAACCTCCCAATGGTGGATTCCTCCTCATGGATCTAAAAGCTTCATTGTCTTTTATTATCACAGACAATTGATGGTATTTATTGCTGCCAATACTGGCACAACCAGTTATTATGTTAAGTTACTTTTTCGCACGTATAAATGTTTCTTTGGACAGCTTTTTTAAAAATGAAATCATAATTTGAATAATGTATTTTGTATTTACCTTAGTTACCTTTAATGATCTGAAATATCTGAGAGTGACAAAAGCAAAAGGAAGCAAATACTTTTCACAGCACAGTATGTATGAGTACTCCAAATTAGTCAGAAGCATAAAAATCAACCAAACTTTTCAGAAATTGTTGGACAGTTTCCATAAATGTAAAATAATAATAAAAAAAACTGTGTGACGTACTTACTTAACTGAACAAGCGGGTTTTGTGTTGTTGATGGGAGTTGTGTAACATCTGACTGAGCCACCTGAACTGTCAACATATCAGGACCATAAAAGCAGCTCAGGAGCAAAAATGTACTGTGAAAGCACCGCATGGGGCAGAGCAAGCAGCAAGAGCTCAGAGACACCCGCCCACCCTTCCTGAATCAGCCGTTTCTGTGGCGACCGAAGCGGAGAGGGGTGGAGGGAGGCGCGCGGCGAGATCGAGGAGACAAACATTTGAAAACCTGGTGGGAGAAACATGGAGGAGTGGATGGACTGATGGCGTGGAGGTGGTGGGGTGTTAAATTGAAGGGTGGGGGACCGGTGGGGAGCTAGGGTCGAGTCCTCAGCATCACAATCTGTGACAGATTGACAGTCAAAGGCAAACAACAGCAGCATTCAGTGAAAGACACAAACACCTCAGGGATTTATTTTTCCCTGTCAAAGGCAGCTCAGGCCGTGGCCATGGCTCAGGCGGTTAAATGTCTTTCTGTATAATCTCAAACAGCAATTCACTCCTTTTTAAAATCTTCATTTTGAAGAAATTTTGAAGTGCTATAAATAACGGCAGCATGGGACTTACTTTTAGATTTCTAACAAAAGTGGACTCAACAAGTGGTAGGTCACAGGATTCTGAAGTAAACACAGAGCTGCCATTAAACCCACTGAGATTACGCAGCAAACAACATGGAGGAAAAGGTGCTAAATCAGAGCACAGGTTTTTATCATGCGTGCAAACAACGAGTACTATGACACATAGAAATTTTACTTTTGACATATGTACAAAAACTATCTTTTGTTTAAATTAGTTATTTAATAGTTATTACATAATAGTCTCAGCAATGATTTTAGTCTTGTACCACCTTGTCTTCTGACTGTGTCAAAGCCACACACCAGTTAAGAATGGCTGCAGAAAATCTCTTGCGCAGTTTGTGCCAAAAGCTCTCACTAAGCTCAGGAAAAACAGTGAAAAACACAAAAGCCTGTGGCTCCTCCTGACAGTTGTCGCTAAACTCCACGCAGACCCACTGCGGGCTGCTCAATCTGCATTCCAGCAGATACTATAGTCTGCCTTAAGCGCGGCAGCTGAGACGCCACTGTTTACATTGTGTTTTCTCGTGTTTGTCTGCTTCTGAGAACCGGTGAGAGATCAGTATGGGAGCCAGAACATGTTCCCTGTAAACCTAGTCACACACATGGATTCACTCATAGTAAAAATAGGGATGAAATATGATCATTTCAACTCAGGAAGGTGCAACACTTCCCTCCAAGTCTGAGCGATCATACACATGTAAAAAAAATAAAATAAAAAGAAAGAAAGAAAGAAACACCCACACCTCTCACATCAACGTGCACAACAAAGGTAGATACACCTCATCTCATAGCAAGTGTCAGCAATCAATCGTGGAATTTGTTGCAAACAGTTAAATCATCAGAAAATATCTAAACAATAATAATGAATCATCGCCTGAAGCAGCTCATTGTTTAAACCTGATTTCATCCCGACTTACCTGCTTGTGATGCTGATGTCAGACTCCTGGTGGTGTGTGAGAGTGTGTGTGAGAGACAGAGGCTGCTCAGACAGTGGCAGAAGTGCGCAGAGACTAGGCTGAGTTGGTCACACCGGCATGAACCAGAAGACTGACTGGTTTCTGCTCTGCACCTCGCAGTTCACTCCTCTTCCCTCCGTGCCTCAGAGACAAACAGCAGCTCTTCCTCCGCTGCCTCGCCCTCCCTTTGCCTTTCACACAGACTGTGGAGCAGCAGCAGAGTGAAGGAAGGAAAGAAGGAAAGGTTGGGGGGCTGCAGATTCTCTGATCAGTCTCTCTTCCTCCCTTTCCTGTAGGCAGTATCTCTCCCCAAGTATGCCTAAAGACAACAGCAGCTGAGGGAATAAAGTATTAGGGATGGGGGGATTTTAGAAGTGGTTTTATATATTAAGTTGCAGGTTTTTATGTTGTGAATTGTGATGTGAGAAACAGCGTGCTCCATCAGCAACACTGCGCACCAGTGCTCATGCAGGCGTATGTTGGGGGGAGTGGAGGGAGCTTCACTCCCACCTTCTGCTCCCCCTTTTCACAACCGCCTACCCATCCCTCTTCTTGCCAGCCCCACACCAGCCTGTTGAAATGAGTCATCAGCCGTCAGCCAATCAAACAGTGGCACACAGCTCGAAGATTAGAATAACAGGAGTATTTATGCACTCCCATAAGGAGATGAAAATGAAATGGAGAATTGTCCAGGAGGACCTGACATTCTTGGTGAAGTGATCGAAGCAAACAGTAACAGACTCATTTTAAATTAAGTGTGTCAGCACTGCATTGTGAATGTAATTTAATTTTAGTTTAATGTCGTACCTGGTGAGCAACAATTGTTTTATTTGGTCAAACATTTCTTAAAACCGCATATTTACATATGTATGAATTTGGAAATGTGCAGTGTTGATCGCTACATGACTTGGAAAGTGTGACTCACTGGTATGTGATTCATTCAATCAGACCCTCAGCCACTTTTGAGTAAAACTTTGACCTAACCTCCCATACATACCCTGTAAACTGAAGGTAAATGACTAAACTGGGGCCTGTAATCTTAGGCTGCTGTGTAATTTAGACCTACGCAATAAATCACAGAGATGTGAGTGTGCTGGGAAGTAGGAGGTATTAGAGCATAAAAAGAACCTGAAGTTAAATTTACTGCTTCCACTTAAACAGGGATTGATGAATGGGACTTTGCCTGAAACCCATTTTCTACCTGTTTAATGCTTTTCAGTCATGAGATTACAGTTCAATTTGTTCTCAATTGTTCTTTTCCAGCTATGAGAAGCAATTGTCAGATTTACATTCTGGTTGGTACATCTGAAGAATTACAAAAATAAAAAAACTCATGATTAAATGAATGATTAAAAAAATCAAAAATAAATAAATACTTGGGGATAGATGTCTTAATTTCCCAAAGCAAGAACATTGAAAACTGTCTTTGGAAGACAAAATAATATTCCAGTCAGTGGTCTTGGTGAACTATTTTTTTCTTATTTTATTTTTAACAATTTAAATAATTAAAACAAATCAAAAAGTAATTTAATCATAATGCCTTCTATACACTAAAATCAACTTTAGTTAAATTAAATGCACAATCCACAATAGAGATGTGTGGAACAAAGAAAAAGCATAGAGCTGTTTAATTGGCCATAATGCATTAAGCAGCAGGATACAGTGTCCACAAAAGGTCACCAAGATAATACCTTGGTGGACGCTTTTTCTTTATCTTTCAATAACCTCAGCGCTTTCTCTGAGATAAAGAGCAGACACACTGGGTATCATGGTAGGCTACTGCTAATTAGGACTTTAGGGACATTTTTTTTACACTCTTGGGTTTTGTCTGTTTGCTGTGTAATATTATTTGTGTAAGTTATTTCTTATTTCTAATGTGAATGCAGAAAAAAAACTTGGTGACTGGCACATTTCCCAGTTGCATCCACTTGAATGCACAAATGTAGATGTTCTGCACATGATGTTACAAAATAAGAATAATTGTTAACATCACTGGTTAGAATATCATGACTGAGACACATTTATTTTGAGTCAAATTTTTAGGGACTTTGGTATGCCTGTGAAGTCTACAGTAAATAACACAGTAACTGTAAGCTTATAACCATAATCCCCAAAAATAACTCTTCAACAACTGTAAACCCTATAAGCTGTGGTGGAATATTGTCAGGGACACATGTCAAAATGAACAAAATGTTTTTATTTATAATTATTCCATGTTGCTTGATTCAAATTTAATCCGTTGTACAACCGCATCACTGCAGTCTGCAAGTGAACAAAAGTTTTGTGGTTCCGATTAGTTCCCTTCTAGATGCGTTTATTTTCATCAGTGCAGAGACAATGTTTGCATTGTGTTGCATGAAATTAGCTATTGTTCCTATCAAGTCATTTCAGTAGAATATAGTGTGAATTTTGTCTAGTGTCTCAGAGATTTGGTGTTATAATGCTAAAACATTTTTCATTATTTGAAAAAGGTTTGAGGCAGAATAGGAAATAATGTCAAACACATGATAAGGGAATGGTGGAATGCTATTTATTTGAAACTCCATAGTCTAAAACACCTTTGCAACACTAGATATATGCACAAAAGTAAGATGGTGCATACTGTTACATCTGAATGGTAGGGAGCCAGAGTACTGTCATAAAATCTTTGTATGCAATGGGCAGTACAAAAGCAAACTACCACATGTTGTCAGCCTGGTTTCTGTACAGCAGAGTGAATTCTTTAAACAAAACTCTACAAAGCATTGAAAAAAGAAAAAAAACCATTTGCTGTCATTTGCAAAATCTAAATGATTTGAATCTACATTAGAAAATATTTAGGAAGATCATTTCAATGAAAGTTAAAGAATGAGCAATACTGAACTAATGTAGAATATATAAGGCTTAAGGTTAAAAAATATGCAGTGCAAGATATTAGCCTTGAAGTCTGATGCAAAATGCAAGAGGGCCCTGCTTATTCCACCACAACACAGGACCTTGTAAGTGCAGCTCTATCCAACAGATAGAGAAAGATGGCATGACAACCACATAATAAGTGTGCTTGACATTTACATCGGAGACTTGAAAATATCAGCCGAGATGTGAAGACATTAGTCATCCCTCCGGATTGCCTAATATTAATGGAGTATTGTTTCTCACATCTATGACATACAAAAACTTTTGTCAAGTAAATGTCTCAGAAAAATGTCAGGCAGCCTTAGATGTTCCAGATTTTTTTTTATTTGTAAGCAGAAAAAAAAAGCATTACATAAGACAGAAATGTGTTTTAAAGCAGATCCTTGTGCCACTCTACATTAAAGCTAGAGGCACTCTTCTTCAAAAACGCTCTTATTCACAATGATGTCTCAATTAGTGGCAACTGAAAGCCCAAATTAGAACACTTGTGTCAATTACTTTGGCAGATTTATTAAATTATTAGCAGATTTGTTACTTAAAATTTTACTCTACAGGAACCTGACTTTAAAAAAAGAAGAAAAAAAACATATACAAAGTGTGTGTGTGTGTTTTGAGGTGTTCAGTCCTCATGTGGGACTCCTGTCTCTTTGTCTCAGTTTTTCAACCAAAGAGGATGTTTTTCTTTTTTTGCTCCCCCTGAGGAACACCAAGGCTGATACCATCTTAAAAGGGGAAAAGCTCTGTCCTACATCACTGCTTTTTGCTTGTGAGGAATGACTGGGTGGCTCTGGAGGAGTGTGACACAAGGTTTTATCCCTTGTATCAGTGTGTGGTGACAGGAATGACATAGATGAAAGGAACGGACCCCCAGAAGGCTTTCCGTTTAAAGTGTAACTGAGGGTGGGTGGGTTTGTAGGTGCCGGTGCCTGTGCCTGTCCCAGCAACATGTACAGTATGTGTGTACACTGTGTATGTTTCAGCTGCATTTGCAGTGAAATATTTGCATTTTAATGATCCATGTTGCTGGGTGAACATTGAGGTCATGAGGTCAATAGAGGAAGAATATAATGAGAATGATGGTATAGTGCATGTTATCCTGCTTCCTGTTTGATTTGCGCACACAAGTTTCTCAGTCTGATAAGTATGGTTCTCTAGACTCGGTGTCAGCATGGAAACAAGGTACGAAAACAAAACGTTCTGTAAATGAGAAGCAATACAGATGACAGACTAAATATTATCAAAAAATTTTCAAAATATGCAAGTGTACTGGAAATAAAACAAAAGTTTAGGAAAAAATGACAATGAACTTCCATTTTCTGGATAAGAAAATGGAGTTGCAGTAGTAAACTGCAACTTTATTTTTGTTTAAGTGATGGAGATGAAAACTATCTGAAGTACAGAGGAATACCGTAGCACAGATTGGCAAAGAATCCTGCCAGAGCAACACTTTAAAAGTAATTGGTGACATTGCAATCCATGAACAGATCCTCTGTAACAGCAGCTTTTTAAGCTATGTGGTTCTTAAATGTGAAAGAATGAAGTTTGTCTGTATTTTCCAGGACAAACCTTTACTGCGATGAGCGGTGTAAATGGACCACTTTGTATTGATTTTTATCCAAATAAGTACCTTTGGAGAATTAATTTTTCCAATATCGACTATATGAAGATATTAATCACATCCACAGCCCTAGTACTGGGTTATTGGTGCAACATTTTAGGCACTGCGTGTAAATCCTATGGTGCCTTCAAGTTCCAAAGCTCATCCCAAAGAATTTGTTAACAGGTCAAATTAAATTTTTAGCGCCCTCAGTTAGAAAAGTTCTGAAAATTGACATATGTGAACAGCAACTCAGAAGAAACTCCTGACCAAATCCACAGACTGCAGGCAATGTAGCACCTTTTTAAGGAAAGGTTTTAAACTCTTCAATGTTAAGATCTGATTTTGTGCTTACATTTAAAAAAGAGAATACCTTAGATAATAGAGATGGCTGCTAGCCAGAGGAGAACAGCTGCATATCCTGTCCTTTTCTGACCTTTACAGTTGTGCTTTTAAAATGTTTTAATGTTGCATATTGGCAGGTAAGGTAGTAGTAACATCTTTCTAGCCATAATGTATTGCATTTTTATTGATGATAGAAATCACTGTAGACATTAAAAACTGATTGCTAAAACACTATTTTTGGACATAATAAAATGACTGCCAGCAGGTAACATCATCCACATGCTTAGCTTCTCCTGAATGCACTTAAAAACTGGTTAGTTGTGACTCATAATTTTCACAACTTACATCACTGTTCATAGGTTAGACAACAAGATGAGTGATTAAACAAGTGAAGGCTTTCTTTCTTATGAAGAGACATGAACAGACCCGAAAGAACCAGAAAACTGCCTTAAGTTTGAAAATGAAAGGAGAAGCCTTGATTATCCCAGCGGCTCATCACTGTTTCATGAACAAATACTGAGCAACATCTGTGCTCAAGCTCCTAGAACAACAAACACATGGTTTGGTATTAAGAATAATCACAATGTAAACAGCTGTTTGGTGTAAAAGTAGAAATGTGTAAAGATAAATGATACAGGGTTTTCCCAAAATGAAAATAAAAAACACAATTTAAATCTGACTTATTTTTCTTTCATACAGTTGCTAGAGTCAGCAGCCACTTTATGTTGTAACTACTTATGGATTCCATCAACCCTCACTGTAAAGGAAAAGAAAAAATACTTTCAAACCCTGCAAAAAAAAAAATGCTTACTGCTGTACTTTTAAATGAGGTAATCTAAACCTCTAGAATTTAAATAGTGTAGATCTTTTTCATCTACGCTATAAAAAAGAATGTTTCTTTTTCTAAGGCAAGTTTACTTAGATGACAATCATGTAAGAAACATTTTCATTTATTATATTACCTATGACAAAACCTGGTTTTATTACTAACTGGGAAAAAAAGATTAACAGTTTGTTGAAACTGTTATAATCATTCCTGGGTACCAAAATGAGGGCAAAAATAAACTAGCAAATAAATAAATAATATCCTTCCTCTATTCAGCTGAGACCAGCTGTAATTCACACTATGTTCAAAGGGTGAAAGGCCTGCCATCGCTATAGCAGAAAAATAAAGCGAAAACACAGTACACATACAAAAATACTGGAAAAATACACATCTCCTTTGCTTAAAACAGACACACTGTGCTCATCATGCGTTTGTTTGACTCTTCTTTTAATAGATGACCCTCAACATCACATAGTATGTTCCTGCCTGCTCTATTTTGTGGTGAGAAAGTGTGAAAATTTACAAACTAAAATGGACCTGTGTAAGTGGTGAAGTCCCAGTGTCCCTTTTCCAATTACCGAACCAGTTTTCCATCCCATGATAATTTCTAGGTGTGTGGCCTGGTGTTTTATTCATGCTAATAGCCAGAGGTGCATTTCTTCCCCAACAACTGCACAACTGTCAAACCACAGACAGATAAAGCAGTCTTTACATTTCCAATGCAGGATTTCACAAAAACACAATGTTTTTTTAAAAAAGTGTAATGTGATCAAATCGTTTTTATAAATAGCCTTTAGGTATAAACACATGTCATGTGATGGACTGGGGCCCTGTCCAGGATGTACCTTGACTCTCAACCAATGACTGATGGAGATAGGTACCAGCTCTCCCATAACCCTGAATGGACAAGTGGGTACAGACAATGGACAGATGTTCATACACAAATATTTTACATTGAGTGAACATGTTTCACTTTGTTCTCATAGTGTAGATTGTACTTTTTATAGAGCTCGGGCAACTTGTTAGAAATTATTATCAGGTCACTGTGCTTTCAGAGATACCCTTTGAAATTCATGCATTGCACAGTGTTAGAATTTTGCTTTCCTTTTACAAAGACCTAGCATAAGTGAAGGAGCTTGTGGGGTTAATTCTCTGTGATATTTATTGATGCTGAAGACCATTAGGACATGAGCCATCGATCCCTGCAGGTTAAATGCACAACTGCAAAGCAACAATAAAAGACGCGACGAGTCACTAAGGCCAGATAATCTACTTTTATGGGCCCAAAAGAAACACAGAATGAAAACTTAAGGTGAATCAGATTTCTTTTTGCAGTAAAACAAAGAATGCATTTCCAATAATCAAAATAGATATTACACAAATTTCTTTTTGCTCTATGAATATTATCAAGCAATCAACCAACAAAATTTTATATGTATAGCACATTTCAGGAACAAGGATGTTCAAAGTGCTTTACATCATAAAAACACAAATATCAACAAATGAAATATTATATCTTTCCATGTGCCATCATTACACATCAAAATCTTGTTAGCAACTCTAAACAGGTGAGTATTTAGTTTTAAATCAACTCAGTGTTTCAACTGTTTTACAATTTTCTGGAAGTTTGTTCCATATTTGTGGTGCACAGAAGCTGAATGCTTCTTCTCCATGTTTGGGTCTGGTTCTGGAAATGCAGAGGATACTAGTAGCTTCTTCTTACTTATTGATGTCTGTCCATTGTTTTCATTCATTCCCACGTTCACATTCCCTTGAAAGCTCCTGACTACTGATACATGCTTTGTGCTACTCCAGGATATTTAGCTATCTAGTCTATATACAGTATGTCACACCAGTCTATATATGAGCACACTCTGAAAAATAGCGATTCGCTAACTTGAAATAAAAAGTGTGTAATAAAGCATATTCAGGATATTAAACAGGTTGTTTTCCACAGCTTGAAATTTTAAGAGCTATAGCTGTCTTCAGCAGAAAAACATCAGGTAGAGATATATAATTCTGGGAAGCTACACTTGAAACAAATAATGTATAAACCTCATGCTCTTTTTTTCTCTCAAAAGCTCTGGTTGTCTAATCTACCGCTACTTTCATTCTGTAATTTAGACGTTTCAGTCTAAGTATAACTGCAGATGAATGATATTTCCCATAACTACTGATTTAAAAAAAAAAAGAAACAGAAAAACACAATAGCTGAATTCTCAACATCGAACAGCCACACGTCATATATTGTGTGTCCATAGACACCTTTAGAAAAACATTTGTGTGAGCACTCAGGAGACCCTCTGCATCTTTATTTTACTTTACTATGATTAAAAACAATGGCTTAAGACAATTGAAAACAGCATGGATTTCACAGATGAGCACCACATCTGACTTTACGCTAAAATATACTTGTGTTTTTAAAAAGTAAACATTTTCAAAGGTTTTCTATGCTATAAGTTGCCACAAGTGCTGGATTATTATATATCTAACAAAGACACAGGCAAAAGAAATATTCTGTACTTAAGCTGTAAATGTTTGAATTATTCTATAAGCTGTACAGCTCTATAAACATAATTTATATTTCTATACAGTGCTGAATAACATCTTGCTGCAGCAGAGTGCTGTAATAGAAGGAGCCACATCTAAGGATTAGATTGCTTATTTTAAAATACAGCAATTTGGTTGTTAGCGAGGGCAATAAATCTTCTCTGATTGGTTCGTACATACAGAATGAGCTCCTAGACTGCAACTCAAAACCCTCCAATCCACTCGAGGCATGAATCTAAGTAGAAAGGCCAACAAGATATCTATAAACATTTGTGCATTGTGGAACTGAACCTGTCTGTAGTTATGTTTACAGACTTTTCTATGCTCATGTAATTGATAAACTTGGCATAGTTTTAAGGATATTTTATAAAGAACAAATGAAGAAACCTTAACTAATTTACCCGTCCTTAATCATTAAAGGACTGGAAAATGTTTAATTTATATGAAATTAATATTTCGTAAATGGCCAGTTAAGCTATGACATTACAAATTATATACTACTTATTAAATTCTACTACAAAGTAATTTTTTTCTATAGAAGAAAATTTAAGACCTATGTAATTAATAAATAATCATTTTATCATTAATTAAAATAGAATATTGTGTTTCTTATAGAGTATTGTATGTTCAGATATCAATATAATTAAAAACACCTCTGTTATGTACGATTTAAAAATACTAATAATCAGTCATAAGAAAAGGCACTGAACTCTGCCTCACATGTTTTAGATTTAATTAGATTTAACATTACTTTATCATTATCACTTTCAAAACATTTACTCAAGAGAGTGATAAGGTTAAGTGGATTATCGGTTTGTTCCCCAATTCATTTCTTTCTTTCTTTTTTACATTTAATGTACCATAAATATTCATGAGCTACTTTTCATTAGAATTAGAATTTATTCAAGGATTAATTGAATAAATTAATTCAGTTAATAGGTAATTGTAAATTATTTTTAGTCCCCGATTTGTCCACCTAATAAGTTTCTTATTTGTTCCCATGTAACAAACCAAATTCTGTGGCTCTGTTGTAGTGTTTCACACTCTTCTTTACAGTAGGAGGAATAAAACTGTAATACCTGTATGCTATTTATCACATGTCTATGGCTGTCACAGATTAAAGCGCCAAGTTACTTTACAAGCAGACAGATCAGGTTACCCTAACCTTGTTAGAGCCATGATTCAGGGGTCATTTTATATGGAATATACAAGCCCATTTTCTTTTCAGTTGGGTTGTTTCATGGTCCCCATCTTGTTACCACCTCCTTTCCCCACAAAGAACAGAACAATCCATAACTCATATCTGTCAAACCAAACACGTCCCATTTTGAGAATGACTTGAAAAAGAGCCTGAAATTACATATAGCATCATACAATCTGTCAGAGAGTATATCATTTCTCTTATCTTACAAGAACACTTCATATTTTTATATTTTTGTTTTTGACAAATACTGTTTAAATGTTTCTAAATGTCAGTACTCATGATGAGATGAGATGATCTAAAGCTGAAGACTTTGCCAAAAATTGAAAAGCAGATGTTTTATCAAGTTGCTGTTTTAGTTTAAAACTCCCTTTCTCATTTTATTTATTAAAGGGTCCATTATTATATTGTATAAAATAAAATAAATCTAAGTCAGACTTCCAGTTCAGGCATTTAGAGAACCAAGTTGGCCAGTCAGGGTGAAACCAAGTTCAAACCTAAGAGAGTTTTACAATCTTTAAAATCTAAAAATGTTGCATAAATTCTTGTAAGATTTATTTTAAATGTTTAAACCACTATCATATTTATATAAAACAATTATGCAGAAGTCTGCAGCCTAACTGGAGGTACAATACTATCTTCTGATAATAAACTAAACCGCACTACAGTTAATAAAAAAATTGTGCCATCCCTTTGTCACTCCATTAAAGTTTATATTTTAATAACTGTATAATTACTTATACAATTCTCTTAGCTAAGGCTGAAACAGCTTATGTTGAAGAGAAAACAAAGAATAGACCATCTTTCATTTTTCTCTCTACCCCTTCTCTTTTTTTAATATTAACACAAGGAAAATATCATAATCATGTCAATGTGTTTGAGATTTTTTACTAATGTGAACAAAGTCATAACCAAAGGAATAGCGAGCTGTTTTATATTATTTTCTTATATTATTATATTTTAGTGTTGAGCCGAACACATTTAAATTACACACACAGACTCATCACAGATTGAACATAATGAATGAGCCCAACGTTTGTAGTTGAAGGCCCATTGAAAGCCAGGATAAGGAACGAGTTGAGTCTGTGCTGCTGCCAAGAGCTTAGATGCTGGATTTTTGGAGTGTTTAACTGGGCAGAATGGCACATTGTAGGACCAAGAGATCAGCAGACATTAACGCACTACTTGCCCAAAAATCTGTGACACACACACACACCCACCCCCACACCCCCACACACACACCCACAGCAGACAGTGACTAGCTCCTTCTCCTAAATGATCAAAAGAACTTTGTGGAAATGTTGTGTCAGCTGGTTGTGAAAGAAGTGAGAAAAAGAAAAAAAAAACATTTAAGTACATTTAATGATTAATAGTGTGGTTGATCACTATGTTGGGAATCCAAATTTGAAGTTATGTATTTATTAATATTTATAATTAACAATGTATTATTAATGAAATTATTATTACAGTTCAAGTTCCTTTTGTTGAATCCAGGCACAATCCAGTATCTTTGGAGTCACATGTCAAACTTGTCAGTCTCCCATGAAGGAATGAACTAAGAATCACAGACAGAAGAAACTTTTGATATGACAAGCCAAAATCACTGACACACTTATTTCTAATTAAGTTTTTATGAACAAAAACTTAATTATGAACAAAATAGCCCAACTTTGCAGCTCATTTACTGTAAAAATAACCCTTTTTTTTCTCTAACTATTGACATGCAGCCAACTACTGATGGAAAAGACAAAATGGATGCATAAAAATTTAATGATAAAATGGACTTCAACTCATTTTAATACACAAACTATGACAAAACGAAATGGTATACTGAAAAATAACTTCAAAACTAACTAATCAAAACCCCAAAACAAAGAAAAAATCTGATCAGTATTACAAATCAACAAATGAATAAATTACTTCATTATTCAAAGACAAGCATGTTTGGTCAATTGGTTTTAACGATGTATGTGCTATGCAATGGCTGCTGGAAAAGACAAATGTTTTGTCGTCGGCTGCAATAAATAACGTGTCCATGCACATTCACCCTCTCACGTAGAACAGAATTACTTGGCTCTCTTCTACATTTCAAAAGCAATGTTCCAGTCACATAGACAAATAAATTGACCAATTTATTATCAATAAATTTCCTAAACCACAAAAAATTTGACAGTGCTAACCCCTTCCTCCTGGCTCTGATTGGTTGTTTCACGCCAAGCTGTGTTTTTCTGCAGACAGCAGTAGGACCACATTGAGATCTAGATAAAATTTTAAACAACCTAATAGATCAAAACTGAACTAGGTCATGTTAAAGATTAAGTAGCAAAGATTAAGTTCATGACATCTTCAATTTATTTGTGAAAATACAAAAAAAAAAGTTTAAAAATATTCACATTACAGCCACATTAAAATAGGACAATCAGTGAATAAAATAAGGGAATTTATGAACTAGTCAAACATGAACAACAGCAGTAAACATTTATTAGATTTAACTTTAATCAGTTGTCACCCTCACAGAGGAGGCACTCTGCAAAGCAGCCTTGGCTTTCAAACCCAAAGAGTAAAGAGTAAAGAGTACCTGGAAATGAAAGCTGCATGATATCCCAAAAAGCATCATCGGCTTTGTGGCGATGTGCTTCTGTATGTCACTAGTTTGTTTCACAAAAAATCTTCTGCTTCACTAATGCAGGTTTAGGACCTCTGTTTTTATTGATAAATTTTAACCTTAACACATAAATAGGTTCACAGGATATTTGTGCTTTCCTACTCTGTCCTCTGTCAACACACTGTAGAAATGAATAATTTAGAAAGTCTTGCGTCAACACTGGACCATTTATAGCCATGAGTGCCTTCATGTTTGGACCTGGTGTCAGAGAGAAGCAAAGGTAACATAACAGCAGTCTAATGCTATTGACACATGGCAAGTACACAATGTACAAGCTGAGAAATATTATTAGATGAGTGAGTTATCAGAAACTGAAATGGAGGAAAAGAGGTCAGAGAGGTGAAAGTGTGGTAAGTGTGGTAGAAAAACAGAGCTAGAAGCAGGAGTTCTTATGACCAGCAAAGTGAGTTCTTCAGATTTTATACCTTTTAACTAAATCAGAATAAAGATAAGAAAATTAATGCTAATGATCAGAAGTGAAGATCAGGGTCTCATCTTTGCTTTTTGGAAGTGGAGGAAGAATAGGGTTTTCAACCCTAAAGCCCAACTGGGTTTAGTTATTGAAACTTTTGGCTATAAAATTAGTTAAAAAATGTGTAATGAGTGAATGCTTCTGCCATGTTTTCCATGATAACTTCTGAGCTTAGAGTCTAGTATGTAAATGAGAGCAGCTGTTTTAGGTAATTAGCCGTTATAAAATATTTTGGATGTCCAAAGATCATAGACAGACAGGCAGAGAGAAAAATAAACTGTTAGAGTTAAATTTAATTAATTGGCACAGAGAACTGACACCTAATTTCCACAGATCTACATAAAAATGTTGGAAGAGATTTGATCTATAAATCAAGGTCATGTGAAGAGTTTTCTATAATATTCAAGCAGATGGGGTGCAAAGCCTTCCTTGTCTATTCCCAGTTTCATCCCTCAGGAGCCTAATCCATCATCTTCTGCTCTGTCCTGGCCCCGCCTTCTCATTAGGAGGGACATGTTTGAAACTCTACCCCCTCTTCACTTCTTGAAACTAGAAACAACACTTGACAAATGTAGAGAGTCAACTCCTCTGATGTGCTTTCTCGTTAAATGTTTTTATTTTCTCTTCCTCTCTGCTAATCATGTTGAATTATATCGACTTGATAATTAATGGCTTCAAAATGTACAAGTATGCCAGCTCATGAAAAAACAATTTTTGGTGTAACATTAGACGGAATGGTGGCAAGCTGCTGAACAGAGCTGCATAAGTAATATTTTGCTGCATGTTTAAGGTTGTTGTGTTCATGAGTGTCAGCTTATGATCCTGTGTTCGGTTATGTTCAGACTTGCTTTGGTTCGTTTTACTTTCTTTCTTCTGCTTAGACCTGGTGTTAATTTAGTTGGAAGTTTCCAGTTTTTCTTTGTCACATCCTTGTTATTGTCGTCAGTTCTGCTCCTTCTGTTGTTATGTGTCGTTGTTTGAGGCTGGCATTGGATTTGTTTTATCAGTTTTTCCTGCCAAACTTCAAGTGGCCCAGTTATTTGCGTAGGTTCTGTTATAGCATCATTTCCATCACGACTAAGAAACATTTCGTCACGGAGGTCAGAAAAAATTGATGAGATTAATGGCTATCGGAAAAGCACCTGAGCGGATAGTCCAACTATGTAATAAACTATTTTTTTTTAAAATAATTGGTTCAAGATTTTGAAAATAAGCACTTGAATAACTACAATAAAACTTAGAGGCTGTATGTTCTACATGACTGTTGTATGTGCTTTATAACCAGAATGAAATTAAATAAATGTTTCATATAAAGGTTGTTATAGTTGTATTTTTATTATTTTATATCAGAAAGAAATGCTGTTTGACTTTTGCTTTTAAAAAATTGTCTTAGCAGCATGATACAGTAAAACTATAGTATTTTTACTCAAGCGAATCATTCTTTTGAATTACATACTGGCTCCTACTCACTTTGGATAAAATAATATATGAATCTTAGTTTGGGTTTTGACCACCATTTCCATGACATCTACAGTGCAGATCCCTGTTTGCTTTGGAGACAAATTTGTTAAGAAATGTCACTTGGCTGAGATTGAATGGCAAAATAAAAACAAAAAAAAGAGAGAAAATGTCTATGGACGCTTAAGATCATGGAGTCAGGGTAAAATTGGAGTAAAGTCTAAACAAAATGACTATCTAACAAGTCTCAGTTTGCCTCAAAATCCATAGTTTAGCCTATGAAAGATGAGAAATCATAAAAGGAGTTTAGACAGGCCCAATGAATATGTGTGGCTTTGAAGTGGTTGTTGTGTGAACGTGTGCAGATGAGAACGTGGGAGGTGTCTTGTGTGTGGATCTGCGTGTGTGTATCTGAAAGTGTATGCTGATGAGGGGGACATTTGTGTGCTCAGTTTGAGGTTCATCCACCAGAATCTGGGATGGCTTTCTTGAAAAACCCTCCAACACTACCTGCCAGGATCAGCCTGGCAGTGTAGTTACATTCTCTCCACATGTGTAAAAATCGGTGTACGTGTGTGTGTGCATGTCAAACCGAAGCCATTACTCTTCACACTCTGCAGGATTTCAGTGCTCCGCACATGCACCCCGGATTCATCGCCTTAGCAACCAGTCGATTGAAAGATGATGAATCATGCCAAAGAGTGCTAATTTCTTTCCAGTTGTCAAACATGAACAATAGGTGGTATGAAGTAGCCACAGAAACGCCACTGTGTATCTGTGTGTGTGTGTGTTTCAGCTTTGTGGGTAACCACAAAGAAACAAAGGAGGAAAAAAGTCAAGGCAGGGTAAATCAAGGCTAATCAAGGAACATGGCAACAGAAAGGAGCGGGAGCAACCCAGCAAATGTGGTTTATGCAGCTGTTATACATGTGATTACACACAAAGGGTTCAGCTAGGATGTAAAAATAGGTCCAAGTGCCAAGAATAGTTCGACCATGGAGGTTTCATGTGAGATCAGATGCTGCTGATGCAGAATGATGTGATTTCCTGCACTAAAGGAAACATTAACAACACCTCTGACCTCATCTCCTTTGTACTTAAGAAGACTAAAAGGTCCAACATGTCTTTTCTGGAGAAAGATCAGCCTTTTTTGATGAGGGGGAGTGCCCAAGGGATTCATTTAATACACGGTGTCACCATACAGTAATAGCAGTGGTGTGAAGGATACTGATTTAGAAACATAGACATGCATCAGATACAGCACATCCATGCTCAGCAGAGGCTCGGCATCCTTGACCATGTGAATAATGCATTAAAAAAGAGCCAGCTGGACAGCCACACGTAGCCTAGATGGGCTAGTACTAATTCAGCAACAAGATGCAAACATTGCCTCAGTTGATTCCTGTGGAATCGATAATGAAGCAGAATGTGAACAGAGAGTTGTAATGGGGAGTGCTGAAGGCAAACAGCGCCCACTGCTGGTATGTATTCAGAAGGTTGTGCAACAATGGATGTGTTGATTTTCAAGACTTTATTTTTCAGATCTGAAGCAGAACAGGGACAGGCGCAACAATTTTCCAAATAGAGTTGGTTAGACTTAGAAATATATTCTGAAAAACAATAGATCATCAGTTTACCTCGAGGTACAAAGTTTAAACAGTAACAGTGACATTAGTGCTGTGTTTAATAGATTTTTTAAAATTCCTTCATATTAGCACAGCAATTGGATTGTAGAATTAGTGAAGAGGAACCCTTTTAAACTCAGTTTGGTTCACCGATTTTGTGCCTCGTCTACTATTTTTCCCTATTGGTTTTTTTATGACCAGCCATAGCTTTGAAGTAGTTTTTTTTCTGGAAAATATGTTCATACACACTTCAAAGTGTTTTATAACTGTAGTTTGTGACATATAAAACAAAATTCTAAGATATTTTTTATTAGTTTTTCTGTGTTATTTTAATACTAAAAATAAAATCCATCTTTTTTCGATACACAGGATCAGATATGCATGCCTCTTTTGAAGTAACACTGTCACTCTGGTGTGTTTGTGAACACCCAAATGCAGGCAGAGGAGGATGCAAAAATACGAAAAAAAAAAACAACAAAATAACAAAAACAAAACCCTAAATTCAAGGTCTAAAATTCTAAGCAAGTCCAGAAAAACAAAGGCAGATCCAAAGAACCATGGGCAGAATGATGGAAAACTGAATTAACCAGCAGGTTAGAGGATTTTTTCTGGTCACCATTACACACATTGTGTTTAATAAAGTTAGCTTATTACGTTCACTTTTGCAGTCCATTGTGATGTCCTCCACCCAAATACACACCATGTCAAATTAGGTTTTTGGATTTTTTGCACAATTTTCAGAAAGTGTTGAACCTTTTCAAGATCCTTGAATGGAAATGCATACCTTATTATCTAGCTCTCTTTTTAGTATGACAATACAGATCCTTTTGTCTTGTAAAAGACAGCGCTCCTATGCCATTGATAAGTGTATAAAAATGTTGTTTATTCACTAGAACTTTTAAGGTACTTCTAATCAATTTAATTTAGCCTAAGCTCTGTGCTGTCCTTCAAGTTTTCCAAAACTCCTTACTGATTCTGAGAAACTACTCCTAAGCTAATTAGAAGTTCAGCTCATTTCATTTCTCCACAGGCCGAAAGAAAATCTGATCTGAAAATTTGATCAATACTTCCTCAGAAGCAAGTGAAAAATCTTGTGGACGATTTGTTTATTTAAAAATTTACTGCATACAACAGCTTACATCAGTATTTTTTTCATCCCCCACAAAGGGTCTCTCTAAATGAAGGCCCCGATCTCAACATGGCTGCCTTGCGCTTAAAACTAAGCAGCAGTAAAATCTGTCTATTGACACCTCTGATAAGTTATATTTCATGAAACCAATTAACAAAATGTTTTAAATTAAAAAAACATTTGTAAAATCACAGGTGTGAGACTGTGATTTTACCACAGTTTGGAAACAATGGAATCAAATCATTTAGTCACTGATTAAAATACTTAATATAAATATTTAATAAAGTAGATCTGATTATCTTTGGGTCGCTGTGTAAATATTGTCTTTTTGTCTTTGCTTAAAAGAGTATTTAAACAAAGTTAGAATAAATTATTTAAATCATGACCAATGCTGATGAAATCATATTTTCCTTCAGACTTAAAACTGATCTCAAGATGCTGGACATCGTCTGATGTTACTTTTGCTCTTACGGGCCTGATGATGTCTAACTCCGCGGTGTGAACTGTATGTGGGGGCTGGAGGTGCAGAATGTGCCATGTCCTGGTCACAGTGTTCCCTCCTCTCTACCGGTCACTCAGCAAGAGAGTTCCTGTGGGCAGAGTGAGAGAGCTTCACACTCTGCCCACTCATTTGTCCTCTAAAAACCACAGTCATCTTTAACAGCCAGCCAGCCTGCACCAACGTTTGTCAAAGTTTCTCCAGCAAAATATGGGTAAGATAAATTGTAGGTCTGAGTGAAGGGCAACCCTGAATTTTCTCCCAAATATGAAAAGAATGTGACACTGACATGTCTGAGAAACTCTGCCAGCTACATTGTTGTCAGTATTTACACATCTTTCTTCTAGATCTTGTAATGTTTTCAATTGATCAAACTCAACTTTTGCAGTCTTCTCTCAATTTACAGGTAATAAGATTGCATGTTAAAGGATTTTTAGAGGGATCATAATCATCAATTAAAATTCTGTTAATTGAAAACTTCACAATGTCAAAGAACAGATTAGTCCGCAGGAGATTAATCAATGCTCAAAAAAAAAAAGAAAGACCATAATGAAAACGGGGCAGAACAGGTTTTTAATATGACGTGATGTTAAAAAAAATAAAAATAATTCCCCTTACAGATTCTTTTCTGGTCATATATCACACTTCAATGTTTCAAATTATTAAAAGAAATTCAAAACCTAACAAAAGTATCCAGAATAAATATCGAATTATACTAGCTATATATGGGGGAAAAAAGTTTGTATTTCCTTGTTATCTCAAACTAACTGTAAATAACAATGTACTTAAAAAACTAAGGTAAATTTCCTTAACCACATTATTTCTTGACCTGCCAAAGCTAGAAATCACTTCAGACAACAGAACCTGTCTCACAACATAAGGTGGGCTAAAATATTCCACAAAGCAACAAACCTTACCCTGATCAAAAGATATTCAAGAACATAATAAAACATTTTTTATATCTAATATGACCTCCAAAGCTTCAGGACTTTAGGATACCCTTGGGTATTCCATGGTATTAACAAATGGAGAAAACAGAAAAATGGTGAATGAAATAGATGTTCCATCAAAACTACTCTAAAAGCCTCATGACGCTTCATCCAGGAGGTCATAAAAGATCAACTATGGCATCCATTGAGTTCTGAGGTGAAAACCAAATAGCCCACAAAAGCCAGTCTTAACATTTGCCAGAAAACATTTCAATGATCCCTGAAAGCTTTGAAAATATTCTGTGGACTGGCTAAAGATGAATTTTGGAAGGTGTGAGACACAAGAAAAAAGTAAATTAAGTTTTGTTCTTGTCTAAGTCCAGATAAACATCTAATTGAGAGGCAGTGCATGACCTTAACCAAGCTATTCACGCTGCCAACTTCTCTACTGTTGCTAAATGAAAACTATTTTGTAAAAACAGAAAATGTGTCAAAATTCCTCCACAAATTGAAAAGACTTGTTTCCTGTCATCATACTGGCACAATTAGATTTAGACTAATATGTCTGTCGACATATGAATTCTAAATCCTTGCAATTACTTTAACTTCCAGAGGGGGGCAGCAGAGCACCTCTTTCGCTGCATAACGTCTATGTTAATCTTCAAGGCTTTGTGGCTCTAAAAAAATGACAAATGCCAACTGCAGCTCCCACTAACATTAATATTAACATATTAACATTTGTTTTATTTTCCTAACTAATTTATATCACACTATAAAAGGGTTGTTTAAGTTCATATTAAGATATCAGTAATCCTCAACTCCAACCTTATTTTCATTTTGATAAAAACAGCATTATGTGGCATTTAGTCATTAAAAATGATTAATAGTTTGTTATTCAAGTTGGCAAGTTTACCTTGGGATTTGACTATTCCCAAGGTAACTTTTCTTCAGTCCTGAGAAAAGTTACACCTGAGAATCTTCCAGCCGCTTTCTCAGTTTAAATAGATTGAACACTGATCCTTAAGTTGTCTGACTTGCATCTGGACCAACAATGTAAAGGCTTCCAGACCAAAGACATGATGAAAGTGGAGATGTTTGCTCACATTGTTGCATATTTTGAATTTACATTTTGGCAGTAATGTTAAACAAAAACCAGGATTTTAATTGTGAAAGCAAGTTGTTTGTGTGTGACTTTAGTGTGTGAACACAATCCAAAGCCCTTGTTCGTAACATGCTTAGTGATATATTTGTATTTGTGAAAGAGAAATCAGATTGACTAATATTTACCTTATGTCATATGTACGTGTTGCTTTGACTGTGCATAATATTCAACAGCAGTTTTATTCTCCAAATTTCTTACAGAGTACTTTGGTCAAAGTGAATTGTTTTAGAAGTGCATCGTGAATTGATTTGAATTGAGTTATATGAAGACATGAGTTAAATTTAACTTGCTGTAGTCAAGCAAATAATGTTTTTGTAGCACTTGACAATAAAAAAATAAGTTTCACTTAATATTCACCACAGAACACATTTTTCATTTGGTCTCTTGTTTTGGTGCTCTTGTTCTTTTGGTGTTTTATTTTTAAAGACCAGCAGAGACATTAAATGTAATTCTTGGATTACACACTGGATTAACCATTTTTTTTTTATTTTGAAAGTGATTGTTTATGATAATTAATTGTCAAGAAACGTTAATATCTTTTGTTCATTGGTATTGTAAAGAAAATGTACTGAGGACTGTACTGGGACGTTGAATACCAACAACAGGTAATATATTAAAACAGTGTAATGAGCATTTGATAATTGATATCAATGACAGCTGTAACTGTCATTGTAGAAAAAACTCTAATGTTTTATACTCAGATGCAATGATTGCTATATTAAATATGTCACATTGAACAGTCTCTGTCCCTAAAGGCATTCCAATTGCTTTTGCAAATGTGAAGAATGACAGAAAACCACCTGTTATCATGTTTTTCTTCTTGGGTTGTTTAATGTGTGTTTCCTTTCTTTAAGGGAAAGTTAATAGGTTATAAAAACTGCTTGTGAACTTGTTTTTATAAAAGGATAAACCATAAATAAGGCATTTACCTTTTTTGATTTGCTGTTTTGCCCTTTTTTGTCAACATGTTACAATCCCGTGGACTGTTTTGATTGTTTTACAGTCAAAAGATCTTTTTAGAGACATTGAACAAATATTTTATTTTGTTTCTGAAAAACTAACACATAAAGAAGAACAAAGCAAATAAGGTATAACGTCTTGAGAAGCTTGCATCCTACAAAGTGAGAGTGACCCTTTGCACCATTAAATCTATTACAGGCTTGTGAAAGGAATACAGTCATAAGCTCCAAATCCCTTTAATACAGCACCCATTAGGAAAGTGCTGAGCTCTTTACCAACAGCTAAGATGCTCCAGCACTCAGCAACACTCTGGCCTCTGCTCTACATTCAGTGCAATACAGGAAACCTCTGATAATAGTCAGTTTAGTTTAGCTGAGTTCAATAACAACATGAATATATTTTTAAATGGTACAGAAAACAAAATATAACTATTGTCTAAAGATGATGCTTAATGTTTTTAGATGGTCACAACAGAAGAAGCTGAAATATCTCCCATAATATGATGTTATATTGTTATGTTATTATTATAGTATAATAATATGATATAGGACAACATCGGGCTGGACAATGGTGCAGTTAGTAGCACTGCCTGCTTGCAGCAAGAAGGTCCTGGGTTCAAATCCCACCTTGGGTTATTTTTGCATGTTGTCCCTGTGCATGCATGGGTTCTAAAATTTTCTTAGGTATGAGTGTGTATCTCACAGTGTGTTTTTTATAGTCTCTATTGATTAAGGTTGTTCCCTGATGCTGAAGACAGGCACAGCAACCTCCATATTTTTGTTA
Organism: Xiphophorus hellerii; assembly: GCF_003331165.1. NCBI lineage: Eukaryota > Metazoa > Chordata > Actinopteri > Cyprinodontiformes > Poeciliidae > Xiphophorus > Xiphophorus hellerii. The sequence goes on from NC_045672.1 coordinate 20,717,505, forward strand.
ACCACCAACTACAATGCCCTCAGTTTATCCAAAATGTTAAAAAATCTCAAACATGATTGTTTAAGAAAGTGAAAGTGGGGCTCTGACTTCCTTAGAAGTATATAAGTACATAATTATTGCGCAACAATTATACTTCAGAATTATTACACAACTAAATAAAAAAAATACACATTTTCCCATCTTACTTTTATTATTTGTATATGTTTAAGGGAGAATTATGAACACACAACTTAAAACTTTCCAATAAACATGACAGACTTAAAAAATCAGTGACTAATGTAGCCATGGTTCTTTTCTTCCATTCATTGAGTCTATGAGTTTATTGATCAGTAGATGATCAACTTTTTGTGCAGCAGCAATCACAGCCTCCCAGACACTGTTTAGAGAGGAGGACTGTTTGTTCACTAAAAGTCTCCCATTTGAAAACTACCCATTGTCATGTTTTTCATTTTTAACTCCTTTATTGGCTAGTCATGCATATGAGTACTTCAATGCATGTATGGAACACTGTCCTTCATTGTACTTCAATGCATGTATGGAACAAGTGCATGTATGGAACAAGCCTTTTTTAGAAAGATGCAGACTAATTCCTGCATCTTGAAGAGTTGATTTTGAGCCCATATTCAACCTGAAAAGGTCCAAGCACCTCATATTTAGTAATACCAGCCCATACCAGGACCCCACCTCCACCTTGCTGGTGTCTGACTCAAAGTGGAGCTCTGTGCCTGTTACAGATCCAGCCACACAATCGTTAAGTCACTCTGTTTTCATCCATAAAACCTTTGAAGAATCTGTCTTCAGATATTTCTTGGCCTAGTCTAAACACTTCAACTGATGTGTCTTGTTCAAAAGTGGTCTTGCTTACCTTGGTCACGTCTTTGAGCTCTGAACACCTTGTACTTCTGAGTACTCCAAGTAGGTTGCCATTCTGAAATATAACAGAACTGGAAGATAATGATTCCAGGTAGCTTCACACTTGATTTCAAATCCTTGGCAGGAAATGTGCATCTTTTTTGTCAACATGTTACAATCCCGTGGACTATTTGTTACAAAATCACACCCAAATATCTTAGCAATTTCATGTATATAGTATATCATATTGGGAGTTGACCTTCTTAGCCCAGACACTCCCTCATTACACAGATACATATCGCCTTAATACATTAAGTATTCAATTTTATCCAGATGGTAGTTAGAAAATAGAGCTAAAAAGGATGATATGGTCAAAATTCTCATATATACCACAGTTCCCCATTCAAATCAAGACTCACTTCTGGGTCATTTCTTTGAAGCAAGTGCAGCATTCGGAATCAGCATGAATGCAACCATTTGCAAATATTTGTATGTTTAAACTGTATTTTTTTTTTGTTTGTTCGTTTTTTTTTTCTTTACAAATCAACAAATCAGCAAATTATTTTACCAAACACATTAAAGATTTTTAGGAAATTTTCCAGTTGGTGCTTAGGATGTATAATTTACTTTCCAGGGACAGGATATCCGAAGTGACAATTTAAATCATCATGTCAACTCAAACCGGTTGTTTACCATTTATTTCTGTGGACAATATAGCTGGTTGCAATCAAGGTTTGTAGTAGATATCTATTGAACAGCTCCAAGACAGGCATGAGCAGGTGTAATCTTAATATCTTGATGAGTGGTCAGTTATGTTTGCAGTGACGGCTGGATTAGATATTAACTGTGGCCTAAATCAATTTGTGCTGACAGATTTGGAAACTGATAATCCACGATGTGCCTTTTAAAAGCCCAGCTGAGGCCACCAGAACCATTTGTAGCAAGGTCCATCTCCATCGTAATCTCAAACAGCCAGAAGAAACACCACCGCGGGGCTGAGAGCAACCACAAACCGCAACCATGAACGGCACAGAGGGACCCTATTTTTATGTCCCTATGGTTAATACCACTGGTATTGTCCGGAGTCCTTATGAATATCCTCAGTACTACCTTGTCAGCCCAGCAGCCTACGCTTGTCTGGGTGCCTACATGTTTTTCCTCATTCTCGTCGGCTTCCCCATCAACTTTCTCACCCTCTATGTCACCATGGAACACAAGAAGCTGCGAACCCCTCTAAACTACATCCTGCTCAACCTTGCTGTGGCTGACCTTTTCATGGTGTTTGGAGGATTCACCACAACAATGTACACCTCTATGCATGGCTACTTTGTCCTTGGGCGCCTTGGCTGCAATCTGGAAGGATACTTTGCTACCCTGGGTGGTGAAATCGGTCTCTGGTCACTGGTTGTTCTGGCTGTTGAAAGGTGGCTAGTTGTCTGCAAGCCCATCAGCAACTTCCGCTTCGGTGAGAATCATGCTATTATGGGTCTGGTCTTCACCTGGATCATGGCCAATGGCTGTGCTGCCCCCCCTCTTGTCGGCTGGTCTCGTTACATCCCAGAGGGCATGCAGTGCTCATGCGGAGTCGACTACTATACCCGTGCTGAGGGTTTCAACAATGAGTCTTTTGTTATCTACATGTTCATCTGCCACTTCTGCATTCCTCTTGCCGTTGTGTTCTTCTGCTATGGCCGTCTGCTCTGTGCCGTCAAGGAGGCTGCTGCCGCCCAGCAGGAGTCTGAGACCACCCAGAGAGCTGAGAGGGAAGTCACCCGCATGGTCGTTATCATGGTCATCGGCTTCCTGATTTGCTGGCTTCCTTACGCCAGTGTGGCCTGGTACATCTTCACACATCAGGGTTCTGAGTTTGGACCTCTCTTAATGACCATCCCAGCTTTCTTTGCCAAGTCAGCCTCCATCTACAACCCAATGATCTACATCTGCATGAACAAGCAGTTCCGCCACTGCATGATCACCACCTTGTGCTGCGGAAAGAATCCCTTTGAAGAGGAGGAGGGAGCATCCACCACTGCCTCCAAAACCGAGGCCTCCTCTGTGTCCTCCAGCTCCGTGTCTCCTGCATAAATGGAGCAACAGGCACAGGCTTCATAATCCACTATCCAAGAAGAAGACTTCCACTCCCCCAGGGAAACGACTGAAGGCTAACGTCTACAGAAATAACTTCCTCTTTTTTATTTGTACAAACGACTTGGTTCAACCTAAAGACAGTTGCAGGGAAGGTCAGCCTATTACAGAGTTGTTCCTGTATGTACAGAATATCCGACTTATCAGTCTATGAGTATTTATTTCCTCAGAATAAAGGGGAAAAATCTTATTCTCTATCAGTTGGATCCTATATGATACTGGCTTATTTTTGAATGTAGAGGCATGTAATCAAGGCAACGTAAAATAAATCGCACTTTGCAAATGACTCATCCTGTTTATGTTTTAATTTTAACTTGGGTGGAAAAGTTCATATGACTGTAGTATATTTATTCAGATAAATAAATAAATGTCAATGACCTATTCAAAATGCATTTATGTCTGGAGTCAATTTCTACTTCTTCTGTTTTTAGCCTGCTTTGGTGATGTCTACCTCAGAAATATGTATATCATATACAATTTTTATATAACATTTAAAATATTCTTTATGTGGTGCCTGCAAAGCTAATATAATCTAATTTCAGTCTCAGGTCACCTCGGATTTAGATCTTAGCATTATAAAGGGATTAAGATATTAATCTTAACAAGGATACATATAAATATAAATGGACATGACACAACATGGTTTATCTGATTACAAACACTGCCTTAGAAATAAAAGGTTAATAAAGATTAAGGATTAATACTTATATTACCAAAAGAGACCTTCAAACAAAGGTTATGAATATGGAGAAGTACAATTGGTGCACAGAAGAATATACTGATGTTATAACTAAAATAATTTACCAGAAAACTAAAGAAGAGTAAAGAATGGATCTTAAGTAACAGATAGTTTTAGACGAGAATAAAACTGAAATCATTACTAAAATATGAGGTCATTGCTCTGGGATTACACATGCATAAATGATTTATTTATAGATTAATATTCTTTTTATTCCCTGCATGAATTTTGAACGAGAGGACTCAAAGTAAAACAGAACCTTCAAATCCAAAGAGTTACTGTGAGAATGACTCATTACTTATCATTTTACAGTACAATTCAAATGTGGGAACTGCATAAAGTTTCTCTTTAACAAAAAATTCTCTAACAGTTGGATTCTATATATGATAACTGTTGGATATGATACATCCATTTGAAAGTAATTGTGATGCTTTCAGCACCAAAAAAACAAAAAAAAACTACGGAGATAGACGAAAAGGGTTTTCAATGTCGAAGTAATTTCTACTCAATGGGTTAGTTGCTCCAATAAGTCGAATGGCACATTTCATGTTGAAATTTAGTGTGTTTTTTTTTACTGAAAGAGACAAAGAAAATCAAAATGCTTCTCCTGGGACAACCAGCTGTGTAGAGAAGTGAAATCCTTTTGAATTTGTATGCAAAACTTTATTTGATAATAAAAATAGCATCCACATACTTCTTTTGATAGCTACATATACATTGTAATCCATCTGAAGGAAAAGAAGCTGGATAAGTCCACATCTACTTTTACTTTGACTAATGTTATGTATAGCTTCATGGGTCAAATAAAGCTATGGACAATGTAGTATTTATATATGCATAGTTATATAAAAAAAGATTGGCCCATATACATGTACTGCTTTTATCAACACAGAGACAGCATTATGTCTGGAGCACACTGCAAGAAATAATGCTTGAAGAACACAGACTGCATACAAGTGCTTTATAATACAAAGGCAGGCTAACCATAGAGAGATTCAAACCATTTATCAGCTGTTGATTGACCAAATACAGTCTTTCATTTTTAAAATGTCTTTATATACCTGACCCAGAGTAAATCAACATATTTACCATAAATTGTCAGGTCCATTTCAGAGATATAAACACAATATCACATTCCTCACTGCAGAGGTTCTTCATAAATTTCTGTTTTGTGCAAGAAAAAGGCAACATTTTATTCCTTGACAAGTTCCTAGTAGTTACATTGGGAGAGAAAATCTCTTTACAGGTGATGACCAACCTCCTAACTGTGACTCTATCTCTCCCTCTCTCATTTTTTGTTTGGTTTTGTATTTTTATTGAATACAGTACCATAGTGACACCGGTGATGAAACAATGCATTTGTTGTGGTTCATCCAATATATAGTTCTAGTTTTCAAACAAAACATAAAACAGAGAATAATCACACAAAAACAAAAACATGAAAAAGCAGCAGTCAGACTACAGTGGCGTGACAGTGTGGCTCAGAGTGGCAGAAATAGTTGTCTCATCTACCAGGACTCACTGTACGTTACCGTGCCAACAAACCTCATCAGCTCAACGTGTCAGGGCCCAGAGGATGGACAATGGGTGTAATAAATATGAGAACTGGGCTAGAAATAAGTGTTAGGGATTACAGTGTTTCTTTAGGCCTAACAAGGTTGTTACACTACATTTTAACTTACACATGCATCTTGCACAGGGATAATTAATGATTTTTTTTTTTTTTGGCATATCTGAATAAACGTACTTTATGGCAGCTTCAGCTGGCAGTATGGCAAAAATGCTGACTTTTCTAAATTACTACACAGGCTTTTTGAGAAATTTGGGAAACTCACTGTGTCATGAACAGATTCGGATGTAGTAGAAAGAGGCTGCTTCAGTTTAGAGAAGGGCAAAACTAGTCATTTGGTTTAAACAAAAAGTCTCAGGTCCCAGCTATACTACTCTAGATATTTTCAATGTTTTCATCCTTTGTTAAAAATCTATCTGTATTCAGTAGTACAACTTTTAAATGTTGTAATAACTGTGCTTCGCCAGCAGGTGGTGATAATGCTAGCATTAATGACAATTTTAAAATAATATTAATCCTGGTGAAAGCTGTGCTAGGGTAAAGATTCTTTCAAAACAACTGGATCGTATTTCCTTTCACTAAGTTTATCCTTTGTCCTCAGATCTTCTTCAGCTTACTGGGAGGAGAGTCCGGACAAATCAAGAGCGATGTGGGAAAGAATAATTACCCCACTGTTGTTACAGTTTTTAGCATAGAAAGGAAGAGCAGGCAATTAAAAAGTCAGATTCTAAGTCACAATTTTGGTTAATCACCACATATCCAGAGTAAACACATTTATAGCACACACTGACTTTTAAAAAAAATATTCTTCACTTTCTCTTACCAAAAACTCACCTTCTGCTCACCAAAAACTCAAATCCAAGCTAAACCACTCTAGAAATATAAAAAACTGAATGGAATGAATAGATCTATTGTGAGATATAAGGCTGAACACATTTGAAAAGCAAAAGCTGGTAAAATTAGGAAATATGTTCTTTAACTTCCGCCTTCTTTTGAAGAAAAGAAAAATTAAATTGGCTCTATTGATGCCGTGGTTTCTAGAAAAGAAATGTGTATCAGGTCTAAGAAAAGTGTTTCTCCAGGTCATTGTTTCCTATATAATCTCTGGACATCCAGTGGAGAGAAAGTTTTTACAAATCTTCGCCTTATAGTGCTTTTTTATATGTAGTTTTTAATTGAAAACTCTATGGATGGTAGGCGGAAGCACAGCAGAAAACATCTGTGTTAGTGTAGAAAGGGCCTCAGAGTCACTGAAAATAATTTCTATTAGGAATAATATGGGCTGTCAAACAATGATGCAACACAAGTTGAAGTACAGCATGCTTACACTTCTACCTCAGCCCTTAAAGATTTAATTAAGCTCACTCAAGATGCGAGTGAAATTCTAAATAAATAGAGCAAAATTAGAAATGTCATATATTATTACTATTTATAATTTAATGCTCTAGTTTCACCATCCAATTTAAATGTAGAGCTTTGCTTTACTTCCACAGTTCTTGTGAACCATCAGTAGTTATAGTGTCAGTTATTCAGGAGCGAAAAGGACACCTAAAATAATTTCAAAAACAAGCTCAGGATTTAGGATTTACCACAAATGGAAGCATTATTCAGACCTTTGAAGGGAACAAATATTTAAAGTCAACAATGCCTACAAAAAGCAATATCACTGATTTCATATGCAGGCACATACAATACCTTTACTACAGTACAACAACCTCTGTTATGCTCAAAATAACAAGAACAATGACAACACAACCAGTATAAACTGATAGAGGGATTGTACTCCTGCTGTTTTTATAAATCTCTAGATGGGACCACAAGTAGTTTAGTCAATCAAATCAATTCATAAACAATTCAACCAAATAAAGAGTAAGAGTTAGTATTGTTACAAGTCCAATTCCAGTGTATGTTACGTAGTTTGTACGGACAGAGGAGAGAGCAGTGAGGGTACTCTCCTCCCTCTAGATACTGAGGTCTTTAGAATTTTCTTTGTACAGCCTTCTCTTGGGCTCAGGGATCTGGTTTGAGCTGCGGTCTCCGGCGTTATTGATGGGTCCTGTCTTGTTGTAGGTAGCGTTGTTGTGTGCAGCGTTGTTCTTCATCATGCTGTAATAGTCCTTCAGTCTGGGCGCTGCTGCATAGTTCAGCTCATCCCGGCTATAGTTGCTGTCAGGGGAAGAGTCCTGCTCCGATCTGTATCGCCTCTCCATTGTCCCGTTCATCCGGTGTCTCTCCTCCTTCCTCTCTGAGGAAGAGTCTCTCAGAAGATTGCCATTCTTAGTGGCTTTCTCATACGCACGGCCTCTGGGGAGAGAATCCCCTCTGTTGTTGACGCGGTCCGGGGTGGACGACTCGCTCACTCGTCCAGCTACCTGGGACTCCTTGAGGTGCTTCCGTTCGAAGAGTTTCCGCTCAGGGGTGACCGAGAGGAACCCTCCATCATCGTACTCCTTCTCAGGTGTGTGGTCCCGGTGCGCACGCTCTGCCCTGCGGTCCATGGATTTCGCCCGCCGACGATCTGGAGATGAGTTGCGCTTCCTGGTTGGTGAGCGATCGAGGGAGCCACGACGGTGCAACTGAAACCTTCTGTCCAGGGTAGAACTGCTGCTCGAGAGCTCTCGACCCCGCAGTTTTTCGGCAGCAGCAGCCTTCTTTCCCGAGTTGTCCTTCCTCAGAGTTTTCAGGAGCTTGGAGATACCACTCTCTGATTCAGACTTCTTGACTTTGCGGCCTCGGCTCTTCTTGTTGCCAGCGCTGCTGTCGTTGCTGTTGTCGGGAGACTGCTGTCGGAGGGTACTTTGACTGTGACTGTTATTCCAGGTGTGATGATGATCGGGATTAAACTGCCGGCCGTGGAAGTCCATCAGATCCGAGCCAGCCCAGTCCCTGTTTTTGTCCATACCTCGGCCACGTGCAGCCTCCTCCAGGCGTGATGGTTTGTGAAAGTCTGGTGGATAACTGGACTCCAATGAGGTGTGATATCGGCTTTTTGGTGGCAACGTTCTCACTTCCGGAGTGTTTTGTGCCCTGGGTGCGGGAGGGTGCCCGTCACTGCTGCCGTCTGCAGGAAAGGCAAAAGGGAGAGGGATTTGATGAATGCAAATAGATTTGAGTTACATTTACAGTATCTTGCACAGATGACTTTTCTGTTGCATTATGTGATTGCTTGCACTGGCACAACACAAATCAATGCAGCTATGAATATCATGCAAAGACGTGTTCTTTTAATATGTTGCATGTTTTCCAAATAAACAAGCAGCCTTTTCTATAGTGATATGTCAGATTCAAATTTGAATCTTTGCAAACATAATAAAAAAAAAACACAAATCTTCTCTGGGAGTTGAGTTTACGTTTTTAAACAGGTTACATCAGCAAAAGCAGGAGCAACACATCAGCAAGTGAAGGGCAGCGGTTATCAATGACACAGCAGGCACCTAGGAGGTCATTCCAAACAGTATGATAAAGGCACACCAAAACAAACCAAAACCAAATTTAAAATGTGCATTTGGCTGAATGTCTGCCAAATAACACAGGTTGCTATGGCAGCAGCATGTGATGAGTGGTGGCATTAAGTTAGTTCCAGGTTTTTTTTTAAGTGGCAGAAGGGTACGGTTTATATGGACTGACAGAAGCCACATAAGTACAGTTTAATTCAAGCGTGATGAGACATAAAGTATGTCTACAGTGTAAACACATCCGCACACAAACACAAACAAAGTAGGATGCAGGTCAGGATGAGCTGAAAGGCTGTATAAAAACTCAAAGTGAGGAGAGGGGAGATGACAGGGAGAGTGAACTGGGACAGAGTTGTTGTTGTTTTTATTTTTTTTTACTACAAACCGTTGTCTGATTTTGGCCCATTAGGTAGAAACAGGGCTCTCCCATCTTGTCATTCCTCAATGTACCAACAGCGAGATGAGGAGCCATCATCGCTGGAGAGAGGAGGAAGAGCCCAGCAACAAGAGACGATCAGAGAGAAGGAAGGAGGAGGCGAGAGAAGAAAACAAATAGAACAGACAAGCTGTTTTACAGTACATCCGTTGAGAGAAGAAGGGGTTTGGCGTGAAAGACAAAAATATTCTTCACTTCAATTTTTAAAAATGATCCCCAACATAAATCTCTGGATTACTATGAGAAATAATACAACAGTAGAGAACAGAGCTCCGAAGAGCAAAGGCATTGTTAAACCTATGGAGCATCTTTACTGTACAGTTTCCTGTATAAATCCCACTATATAAGTTTTAGTCATTCTTTTATCAATACAGATCTCCTCAGTTATTGGCATTAACTTAACGGTAAAAAGGTAGTGTATTAATCTTTCTGAAAATTCCAATCTTATCTTGAATACATTTATTCAGTAATAAGAAAAATGAGAATTCTAAAGAAATATGTATATGATTAGAAGGTACTTTGGTAAGATACAAAAAGTCTTCAACAGTTCAGGTGTGTCTACATTAATTAATTTGTGAAAAAGTACTAATGCCCTTTGTTAAGCAAGGTGGAGAATCTGTGGTGCTATGAGCATATTTCACCTACGAAGGCTCAATGAGTGCATGGCAAAATAAACTCCTTGAAATACAAGAAGATCTTGATTTTAACATAAAATTACAATAGTCTCAGATCAATATTGTTTTTTTTTAATGTATTGATCTAGAAAACATACCAAATCAACACATAAAAACCTTGACAGAGACAAAATCCACCGTCTTTCATGGTCATCTAAGTCCTCAAACCAAAAACTGAAGCTGAAGAGAAGAGTGCATACAAATTCTGGGCAGATCTCTAAAGACTGCAAAAAAAAAAAGGCAAAAGATTCCTCTCTATATTCTCTATATGCATCAATATTATAAATGATTGCCAGTAAGTGTGGTACATATATCTTATTGTAAATTGTATTTCTTTTTATTAGTAGCTTTGTCCCACTGAATAACTGTACTCATGTAAAAAGCTGGATTTTTTCAAGTTTTCTGCATTTGGCCCTATAGAATAAAATATGCATTTATTATTCTAAAATATTGTTAAGTATACAATAAAGATGTATCTGTTCAAGGAAATACATTTTCTATTCCACTGAGTTTACAACATGAAAAAAAGATCCGACTTCTTTACTGGAAGGGAAGTAAAGCATCTGCTGCATGTTAACCTACCATATTCAGGTACTGATCCATCGCCTCTCTTCAGGACAAGCCGCGCCCTCCGACCTCCGTTCTTGATCAGTTCAATGGCTCGTGAATGCTTCATGTTCTTTGTGCTCTCACCGTTAATCTCCAGAATCTCATCTCCCACCTGCAACGGAGAAGGTAAGTAACTGGGACAGCCAAGTGATAAAGTGGCCTCATAAATAATGCGAAAAGAGGAAATTTAGCCTGACAAAATGTTCTTAGTAGAGAATCAGAGGGAACTTGTGAGTTTCATACCCTCATCTTGCCATTTCTGACAGCAGCCCCATCCTCGGCTAGTCTCAGCACGTAAAGGTCCATGTTGTATTCCCGGCCTCCTCTTAGGCTGAAGCCAAATCCTTTGCTGTCCCTCTCCAGGTCCACAGAATAGTACTCGGCGTCCTGTGGTGTAAGAAAAAGTATATATCTATACACAAGAAACACTAGGAAACAGTGACTTATTCATTGTGCTGAGGACAGCGACTGATGAGTCCAAACTTCAGAACTAATCAAGTCGTGTTCCACAAAAAAAACCCTCAAAATGTCAATGGCAGTACAATACAGTGGAATACATGAATAATTAATGCAGAAGTACATGTGAGCAGGGTGCAGATCACCAAGCAAGGGCAGCACAAGGGCTGCACCCCAAAGTTTCCTCATCCAAAGTTTGCTTCAAACACAAGATTTCTATGTGAGAACATAATTAGACTGGTCAACAAAATGTTAGATAAAAGTTCATACCAATGTAGGTATATATAAGGTTATCACACATCATACCCTAATCTCTAAACATAAAAAAACAGCTTTTTTTCTAAATATTGTATTGATTTGATATCACTATATTCCTTTCCATCGTTTCTTTGATAAATGCAAAACTCCTTCAGTTCATTAATAAGGGAACCAAAAGAATGACTGAGTTGACTTCGAAATGCCATCACTGTGCAATGCAGTAACAAAGTCACACATATTTAATGTTTTTCTGTGACATCAGTTGTATTGGTGTGCAAAACAATGCACACCATGCAAACCGCTCTCACTTATCAGGCATTTTAACACATGTCAAATGTAAAAACTACAATCTATATTTTGTTTGCGAGTCCAAACAAATGAAAAAATTGTAGTTTAATTTATGTTGCTGATAAATAATAAATAAATTGTGCCAGTTTCCCGGACAACTCACTACAAGTCATTATGTGCACATTATGACTTTTTTTATAATGCTGCTAAAAATGAAATGAAGTGAAAGTTCAACTCATCCCGTGGTTTAATTTGCATTCTTAGTCTTCAACTTATCCCTTCTACGTCCATCTCTTGGTGTGTTACTGCCCCCTACTGATTAGTAAAATATACTGCGGTTGAAAAGGTTTAAGAACATTTCTGTCTTCTTTCACCCAGTCCCTTTTTTAAATTACAGGTGAAGTACACAAAAGTTATGCTCTTCTCAAGAGACTCGCTGTTGTTGTCATGAATCAATTTGTGTTTCTTTAGAGAGGTGACAATTCACAAATTTCCTCACCACAAGAAATATAAACATTATTTGAGTGTTAGATTGGCAAAATATTGCAAAACTAAACAAATGTACACAAAAACAATCTAAAAATAGCACCCTTACAAACCAAATTAGACAGTTTATAACCAAAAATAGGTTATTTGGGCTTAGATACACTTTAGTTTTGAATGTATTTTCCCAGAGCAATAAATGATTCAACACATTTGTTATAGTTTTAGGCAGAACGTAAACCATGACTTCATGTCTTAACATATACATGGCAATCGCAAGTAGAAAATCAGTTAACTGCATTGAAAATACTGACACTTACCTGCATTTGAGTTTGTGAAGGAGGTGGAGGAGGAGCACCTTTTGACTTCGAATGATTCCTTTCAAAAAGAAAACAAAGATTTCATGCTGGCAATATATTTTATGCCACATTAAGCTTTACTATTATTATTACATATGAAATTTGAAACTTAAAAATGTATCAGGACCTACCTTGACTCTGTGGTCTGAGGTGTGTGCGTGGTGGTTATGGTAGCTATTTTCTCTGCATTAGTCAGCAGAGAAGCATTGGAAGATTCTGAAAATAGAGGGACAAGAAGTTAAATTAAGTGGGTGTTTTTATTAAATGCCTCAGCCCAGAGCGAGGTCTCTAAAAGGCACTGTGGTGAACAAAATACCACTGTCCAAAAGAGTTTCTTAAATCACCCTTAGGCAGCTGTATTGATCTGATGCTAACTGTGTGTGATGCTGTCATCTGCTATTTTCCTCACTGACAACACTGAACACTTTTGCATGGATCGGAAACAACACAAATGTAACAAAAGACTCTCTCTTATTGTTTTGACTAGTTTAAGATCAAAAACTTAAAAAAAGGCTGCTTTCAATTGGAAGGAGCATAGCTCTAGAATATCAGCCTGTTTCATTCTTCTTAGGCACCTTAGTCACTTTTCACTAATCTCCAAAAAAATATGACTTCCTCGCTGTCCTACAGAGATCAATCCAAGTCCCTCTTGGATTGTGTTTCTAGTATCTGTATAGGTTTCACACTGATGGTGACTCTTGTCACCACTTTTCATCCCTAATCTTTTGAAAATTCATTTTAAAATGTTCTGTGTCCGTTGAACCAGTATTTTTCTATCTGAAGATGATATACAGTGATTTGCAAAACTATTCAAACCCCACTAACCTTTTATATATTATGTCATGATGAAAACCCAAACTTCAGTGCATTTTGTTGGATTTTTATCTGATAGACCAATACAATGTGATGCATAATTTTGAAGTGAAAGGAAAAGAAAAAATAAATAAAAATGTGACATAATTATATATTCAGGCCCTCCCTCCTTTATACACCTGCATAAAATCTAGTACAAGTTGGCTCTAGCTGTAATGTGCACTCAGTTTATGATCAGCTGTTTTACATTGGTTTGTTATAAACAATAGTGCACAAACAACATCCTGAAGACCAAGAACAACTTCAGATAATTCAGGGATGATGATTAAAGTAAGAGTTAGATTATATACTAAATAAAAGGAAGAGCATTAGTCAAAGAAGGAGCCAGGACACCAATAGAGCTGCTCTAAACTAGTTACAGATATCAACTTCTCACGTAGGATAATATAGATAGAAGTATATTCCTGTGTTTCAATGGTCTAGTCAAAGTCCAGACCAAAATCCAATTAGAATATGAAACCAGACTGCATTATAACCCAGGGGTGGGCAATCCTGGTCCTCGAGGGCCGGTGTCCTGCAACTCTTAGATGTCTCCCTGGTTCAACACACTTGAATCCAACAGCTGAATCACCTCCTAAGTGCAGTCAAGTTCTCCAAAGTCCTTCTAATGACCTCATTATTTGACTCAGGTGTGTTGAAGTAGAGACACATCTAAAAGTTGTAGGAGACCGGCCCTCGAGGCCTGGAGTTGTCCACCCCTGGAATAACAGTTCTTACACTGGCCCTCCATCCAGTCTGACTGTATTTGAACTGTTTTTCAAAGAATAGTGGACAAAGTCATCAGTCGTCTCTCTATGTGTGAATCTGGTAGATACACACCTCAAAAGATCTGCAGTTGTAATTGCAGTGAACAGTGGTTCTGAAAGAATCGACTCAGGTGGTCATAATACAAATACAAAGCACATTTATCAAAAATATTCCTTCTACTCCATAATTTTGTGCCACTTTGTGATGATGTATCATATATTAAGTTTGTAGTTGTGCATTGACAAAATGTTATGTTTAACAGGCATCAAAACACCTGCAGGAAACATGCAGCTTTGGGAAGTAGACTGCTTGTGCTGAGATATTGTATTATATTTAATAGTAAAAGTTAGTGAAATTATCACCAGAAGAAAAAGTGTTTAATTTGTTCAATCCAGAAACGAAATGGACAAAAATCAAAGAAAAGGGAGAATTTACTTTGGCTTACTCCTACCTAGTGATTTTGCTTCTTACAAAAGGCTCCACGCCCTGATAAAAAAATTTCTCATGTCTCTGAAAAGCATTGGTGCCCTTTGCCTCCCACTACAACTATGAATAAGTCACATCATGATGCATTATGAAACATCCATGTGATGTCGAAAGATGAGAGCCTTACCATCGCCTGGAATGATCCTGAGTGAGACGGTGTTGCCAGCCTCCTTGATCAGGTTGACAATGTCTGAGTGCGACTTGTTCGTGATGGAGCAACCGTTAACGGCCAGAATCCGGTCCCCGACCTTCAGCTTCCCGCAGCGGTCCGCCGGGCTGCCCTCTATGATGCGGCCTATTTTGTGGGGCATCGCCACACAAGCATTTCCAGCTTTTTATGTTAGATGTGTTTGTGTTTGTTTTTTTTTTTCATTTTAAAAACAATGTGCGGTATAGATTTGTTTGATTGAGATGATTATTTGTGTTGATTTGCATTTAATGTAAGTGGGAAACAAGGAGAAAACATAATAGAAGAAAGAAAAAGGAGGGCAGATTAATTATTCAAATCACCAAGTCCCAAAATCACCAAATGAAGGTGAAAAACTATTGGAGTTTGCACACAAATTACAAATTTTATTGTAAAAAAACAGAAAAGAGAAGTCAAGCTAAAATTGATGTACTCCTTAATAAAAATGCAAAGGATGTCCTTTTGTCCCCCAACTTGACATGTTAATTAAAGATCTGGGAATCTGATATATAAGTGGATCAATGGGTATTTATACAATCAGGTACCTGAACTATGGTACCTTGGCTGAGATAATGATAAGAATTCAAAGGGAAAGTTCAGAAGTTTTTTTTAGGTGAGCTTGTGTTAAAATGTCATGAGCAATTCATATTTAACCCACCGTAACATCATAAGAAGTTAATTTCTAACACTGTACTCTGAAGGACTTCTACTGTTTAAAAACAACTCTGATCTCATACATTTGCTTGGATAAGTCTGAACGTGACTATTTGTTGCTGCAGCTTTAATCAAGACGAAACTAAACTTATGGTTTAAACAGGTGTTTGTTTTGCAAGTACCCAAAGTGAAAAAAGGATTATTTCTGTGATCAAATGATTATTTTCCATCTGTTACCAACAGACAAGGAATCAAGAGAAATGTGACTAAGGAGTCTAAATTTAAAGCAACCACTGAAATCCCAACAGGTGTATTCTTTTGTCTTTGTAAACAAAAGGTCAGAGAGGAAAATCAGAGCTAATGTACTATCAGAGAAGAAATGTCCATCTAAAAAATACTATCCCTACTGCTGAAAACAGATAGATCAGATATAATTTCAGGTTTAAGAAATAGCAGGTTGTTGTGATTTGCGATCTTTCCATTGTTAACAACATTGATAAACCAAAGCAAGAATAACATACCACTTAAAAATTACCAGTTCACAATAACATTAAATTTAAAAACAGCAAGTTAATAGTACCGTAAACCATATTCAATTTTCTCTCTGTTCTTCATCCTTAGAAGTGGAGTTGATGAGTCGTTGGTATGTTAAATAATTTTATTATATTATCCAATTTTAGTTTTAAGTGCAAAAGTTGATATTCCCACATGTTTTAATCTGTATTTTGTGCAAGACACATTATTTTTTTTTAGGTAAGATGGTCTGGACGTTGTAAACAACAATTTGGGTTATAGATAGATTGTAGATTTCTTGTGAGAAAGTTATATACTGCACATATGATACAAACTGCTTATAACCTTTTCACAGAACCTCACCATATTCTGAACTATCCCTTTAAGACTTTATGTGAGTCTAGGCAGGTGATGACTGAAAACATGACAGGACATCGTTGAATCAAAATGAGTTTAGGATTCCTGATGGCAACTTAGGGAAAATCCCTGCTCTCACCAGTTGTCCTTCTCCTTCTGTTTCACTTTTTCTATCTCTCCTACAGCTTTCATTCAGAAATCTGTGCAGCATCCATATTAATTACATAACCTTTCTTCACATTCACCTCTCCTCTGCCTTGATTGAAAATGCACTTGTATGCTGTCACTTTATTTAAATAATGAGTTATGGGACATTACAGGGCTTGACAAGGATTTAACACCCAATCTGCTAAGCACAACACCAGCTCTGGGTCATGGAACGAGGGGATCAGCTGGGGGATGGGTTTTGATAGACTTAGGAAAAATGGTTTTTGTCCAACACTTATAGGGAACTCAATCAGACGAAACTGCTTTTATTTTTCGCAGAACTGACAGGCATTAAGAAATCTTGAAGGAACGCTCAGAGTAATGTCACTTGTTAAAAATGAATTCTTGATTTCAGCCCGTGTCCCACATGGTTACAACCCATTAGAGGAGTGAATACAGGGCACTATAGCAGACGTCTTAGTCATGCTTAGGAATAAAGGAGGAGCAAAAACACTAAAACACAAAGGGGAAGAAGGAAAAACAGAAACCTTTTAAGGCCTGAAGAAGATCAGACAAGGTCATTTTCCAACACTGTCATTGTTAATAACACATTAATTCTAAAATTGCATTCTGGAAAGCAACACCATTAGCTCCTGGTATTAGTGGAACCTCCTCAGGACACTTAGTGTGGCTAGAGTATCGTCCAGTCTCGTCTTTCACCTATGACACATCACATTACATTATCGTAACAGCTAAATACACAAGGGTCCTTGATATGACATCTGTGTTCATCACTCAGAGCTTTATACTGAATTTGTTCAAGGACAGCTTGTGCAATTTCTCCTCAAAGCCTGACCGACTTTACTGAATGCATGTCTGGTGTGTTGCTGCGATGCATAAAAGTTTAATATTGATATCAGTGGGATTGAGAATGTGATGGAAATATTGGTGAGGGCCAGGATGAGGAATACATCTTTTCATATGGGTGAGAGAGCAGCAGATTTTAACAGAATTCTGGCTTCTCTACAGAGTAAACAAATTTCACAGTCCTGCATCACCTACCGAATGTGGTGCCAGCATCAGGCCGGGAGACGGACGACACAATCACAAAACCGAATCCTTCGTTTTCTCCCCGCTGGATCTCCACGTCGTAAGGCTGCAGAGAGGCCGGAATCACAGCGCTCCCGCTGCCGCCTCCACCACCACTGCCTATGCCGCTGGTAGATCCACTGCCAGAACTGACTGTGTTCAGTGAGTTCTGACTCCCCTGAGGGGTCCGCTTGCCTTCTGTTAGGCTGGGAGCCTGCGTGCTGCTGTGGTGTGAGGAGGCCGGCGATGGGGGAACGTCACCTTCTCCCTTTGACACTGGGGATAAAGAGGGTGAGAGCACAGTGGTCAAATAAATGAACTAAGAAGCAACTGGCAACAATATGTTTACATAACACAAATGTGACCGTGTATGACACACAGATAGATGTACATGTTTAACGAGAAACTTTCATCACCTCCGTATCCGGGGGTCTTGCGTCTGACCGTGAGGTTGACATGACCCTGTTTGGCAGCCTGCTGCATCAGCTGAACCACCAACTGGTGTGACTTTCCCACTACCGCTGTGCCATCCACACAGATGAGCTCATCACCAGACCGCAAACGGCCATCTTCATCTGCAGCCCCGTACTTCACTATGTGCCCAATGTAGATCTGGAAAAAGACAGAAATGTTTCACTCAAGATACCTTTAACAAATAAATAAGAAATTAAGAATCTGAATGTTCAGAAAGCCAAAAAAACAGGGAGTTCAGTTGAATTATTTCAGTGTGTTTATGAATGACAGGAGAATTTAAGGGGCAGTATAATGTATATTCTAGGAACATAATGACATAACGGCCAGCAGTACAATCAAGTAGCTATGCTACCTTCAATTGTTATACAAATGTTAAGTTATGAAGTATAACTTAAGAGAAATATGACTTTATAATTTAATGCCTTAGAATTGGGTCTTTGTCTCTAAACTCCTGCTCTTTCTGAAACTCCACCTTCAGGATGTCATCACAACATCGCTCTTCTATTAACCCTGTAAGGTTTTTACTAGCGTTGCACTGAGAAGTAGCTCATATAACGAGCTCAGCAGATGTACAGTTCCACCAGATGTTTACTAATTGCTGCTGGTTAGTCTGAAGGAGCTAAATGGGGGAGTTACTGCTCCCCTAAGGGTTTTGCACAGCTGAATGGCTGTCATGGGAAATGAAAGGATTTCTCAAACATGCATGACAGAATCAAGACAACACTTCAGGTATGTTTTTGATTAATAACATTATAGAATGATGTTATTGTTATTAAAGTGAATTTTACATAATGCTGGCCCTTTCATCATGTTTGTTGGATAAACATTTGATACTTTGGAGATTAGAAGAAGGTATACCAAAAACATCCAAAAAATGTAATCCCACAGGCCGACATTCAGATTTTGAAACAATTAAACTATAATGGCTGTCAAAGAAATGTCTGCAATCTTTATTACCTTTTATAACTCTACAGTTAGAAACTTCAGCATATTTTCTTTGGATTCAATATTCCAGAGCTTCCACTTATGCCCTCCCTATAAAGTACTGTTTAACTCAACATGCTAACCTCCTCGGACTACGATATACCAATCTAGCTGACTGAGCCCAGACTGCTCTGGCCTTGGCCCATCATATCAAAGCAGACTTTCTGCTTGTGAATGCTTTTGGACCAATCAACAAACCAACTTCCTGTGAGGCAGGCTTGAAACTTTCTACCACTTTACTTTATCCAATTGCAAGCTTTCTGTCATTCTTCAACTTGCTTTCCCTTTCAAGACAAATATATGATGCACAACAGCACAAGGATTGGAGGATACGGCCTTTGCTTCTCCTAACAAGCTGTCTGTAAGGTTCTCTAGAGAGCAACAGCTCCAGATAGGGAGTGGGAGTAATTTGTTAAGACTTTGTGCTATTCTGGTATAAAGGCAGACAGAACTGAAAAGACAGGGGGGAGAAAAACTAATGAAGCAAGCAGCCTGAAACTGAGGAGCATTCAGAAAAGTATTGTTACTGTATGTAAGCATTTATATACACACTTATCTATTAATTTGTAAGCATTTACAGTAAATAATGAGATTTAAAGGTGAAGAGACACTTACAGGTTCTCCAGGCTCATTTCCTCCCAAAATGCGGAAGCCAAAACCAGTATCCTTTCGCCACAGGAAAATGTCTTGCTCCTGGCAATCTGGCACTGAAACATACATAAAAAAAAATCTGTGAGATGTCTCCTTATTGATCCATTACAAACCTAGAAGTTACTATTTTTATCAACTACAACCAGTGCTTTCTAATCACTAAACCAGTGCATCATTGTTCAGTGTGTCTTGTCCTTTTTGCAAAGGCATTGTCACAGAAATATCCAAGATACATTTGTGTTTTTTCCTTGCCTTACTTTCTTATAGAGAGTACACCAGGCCCAGTACTTTTGTATTTAGTCCTTTCCTTCCTGGAGGAAGCCATTGAAAGAGTCTCAACTAACTCCCTTTAACCTTTTTTTTCTTTTTGCATAGAAAGTACACCTAGTTAAGAGCTTCTATATGTTTGCGTTGTGTCTACTTCTCAACATTTTCTCAACCAAAGAAGTGGTATTGTCAATTTCTTCATTTTTTTATCATTACTAATATGAACATTATTTAAGTTTTAGGTTTTCATTATGACTGTTATTTTATCTCTTCTATTCTCACTTGTAATTTAGAAAGCTTTTTGCAAATGAACCATTGTTGGCCTTGTGTTTTATACCAAACAAAATTTTTATTGAAAGTCAAAACATACCTAAACCCATCTATTTAAGAACTCATTGGTCAGTTTAGAAACATTATGGTTTGTGGTTGGTTGCTTCTATCGTCTTGTGCATGTTCTGTTTAAGATGACCTCAATGAAAACCTAAAACCTCACCTAAAGGAGATATATTATTAATTTGTATTTACAACACAAATTTGAATTGCGCAGATTGATTTTTTTCTTCATTTTTCTGTCTCTTCTCTGCTTTACATCTTACTCAAACATGTGCAGTGTCCCACACATTCGCATCTTGCCACAGAGTAAGCAGACTGTGGAGGAGGACGCAGGCAGTTCAGTGTCAGTCTGTTCAACCCACGGGGCCAGCATGCACAGGAGGCACAAGGCCTCTTTTAATGCACCGCCTGCTGTCAGTACGGCTGCCTCTCGAGGCCGGCAGTGAACCCAAGTCCCTCGCCTTCATCTAATGTGTGGTTAGTTTGAAATAAAGTCACTACTAGGGTTCTAATTAACCCTCAGTTCACCTGGGGGGAGAAGTGATCAAAGCTCTGTGTATATATTTTAACGAGAGAAGCAGCTGGACTTTCTCTTGCTTTCTTTAAGAGAAGCCATCTCTTTTCCATTTCCATGGGTCAGAACTAAGGCAGCTTCTTGGTTCAGAAGTGAAACATCTTCCAGAGTCAGAGGTTAAAACAAGAAAGATGTTTTCCATCTATTTTACTTCTGCCCTCCACCAGAGCATTTCTGGAGAATTTGGTGGGAATGCTAGGACTCACCTGGATAAAGAGGACATGACGTAAAACCAGAGTGCAGAAATGACTCTGTTATTTTTAATATTATGTTGAGAAAGAGATAAGCCTCAATGATGCTTTGAAGTCAGTATCACTAGCACATTTATTTTAAATGTGTCCATATTATGTTTCCTTCCAAAACTGGTGGGATGCATACAAATTAGCAGACAAGAATAACACAGTCATTACTATCTGCTCACACTAGACAGGTTACTGTTATCAAGGGTACAGACAAAAGTTGCTGCTTCAAAAGTGCACCACAAGCTCTTCCTATGGCTTAAAGTTCTTTCAATGGAGAGCCGTCACTCCATCCCTTCACCCATCTCACAAACTTGACCTTACAAAGTCTTGTGGGAGCTGATGCCCATTTCTCATTGGGCAAGAGGTGGGGTATACTTTGGACAGGTCACCAATCCATCACAGGACAGACAAAATACACAAAACAGGACAAACATTCAACAAAGGGCCACTAAGCGAGACCAATTAGCCTGGCAGTCAGGTCTTCGGATTAGAGGAGAAGGCTGGAGCGCCAGGAGGGAAAGCATTCTTACACAGGGAGATACACAGCAGGAACAAGCAAACTCCATGAAGAAAGATCCCAGACTGAGGTTGACTGTGCAACCTTACGGAGAAAATAATTAATTCATCTTTTAGTATAGGAGCAGAAACAGATCTAAAATCCTGAGAGTTTGCTCTATTTGCTCTTGCAACTTTCCTCAGTTTTTGCTTTTTTTGACACACATTAGTGTCTAAGATGCAACAGGACACTGATGGAAATCATAATAGCAGGTCCACCTCTATTTTCATCCAAAAAATAAAGCTTGAGATGGTCTAGTCAAAGTTCATACTGTGATGGAAATGCTGTGACATAACCTTAAATTGGTTTTGACGCAAACAAACTGCACACTATGGCAGAATTAAAGCAATTCTGTAAAGAAGGGCCAACACATGTATCTGTTTATCCCTACTGACCGTGTCAATCATTTTCTTTTCATGAGAAACATCAAAAAGAAGCCAACCGGCTTTCTTTTTCTGCTCTTAGGATTCACCCTTCCATCACACTCTCCTTCACTGCAACAGTGCTTTTCAAGCACATACGTTGGATGCACAAATGCATCTGCTGACGAACTCAAGCAGTGTTTGCAGGGATGGGGTGGTATGAACAGCATGAAAATGGAGGCAGGAAATCTAGGGCTGTTAGTAATTCTGTTTTCCCTCTTTCTTGTTTCATTGTGTCTCCTCTTGCTCCCCCGCTGAATCAAAAAAGGGGCTGTAGCTTCTTCAGAGGTTATCAAACATATACACCAATCATCTGCAGCTTAAAGCAACCCTCTCAAGACCCAGTTAATATTTAATTAGCAGCAGTCCTAGTTTCTTCTTGCTGACATTCTTATTAAGCAACTCTGCAACATGCGGCTGGTGCACAACTAGTGCATCTGGCCAAGAACAGTAATTCGACAAGCCAACAACAAACTTGCCGTGCACATCATCCCACTCTGATTACATAATGGCTTTTTGTTGCCACATGAAGCAGGATTTGAGAGTTTATAGCACTGCATACTTCTTCAGGTCTGAATGATTTAGATCACACAGACTCTCCTTCTCATCACATTTTCAGTGTTTCTCCATGAATATTGCAGGAACAAGCCATGGACTAGACAGGATATAAAAGAGCTTCATAGCTGCAATCTGAGGTATCAATTGTGTTTTTTTTTAGTTTGCCATCCAAGTAAACTTTTCAATGCATGAGACGTTCTCTTTTGCTTCGTCTGATGAGATAATGTTTTATCTTTCAACATGAGGTGCATCCACTTTTGAATTTGTGACCTTTCATTTAAAAGATTTGTACATCAGATTTTAAAGAGGAAGGTATTGATGGTGTGTATACGTGGCAAATTAAAACACATTATGTGCCTTTTGATTAGCTTGTTCCCAAGGACACTTCTCCCTCAAGGCTGTTTTTGTCACAGAATCGGATGTGACGATGTGTAAAATCTTGAAGCAAGCACAAAAAAGCCTTAACATGCCACACACACGTGCCTCAAATCTTTCAGATAAGTTTTCTTGTAGATTTTTGACTCAAACTCCAACGAAGTGAAGCAATGTGTGGTTGCTTTTAAGAAGAAACCTTCATGGAAGATTTATCATGCCTCCAACAGGACCAAAGAAATATACTCACGTCGACTTTCATACATGCTCCTGGACTGCGCCCAAATCTTGAAAGGGTCTGGCTTCTTCTGGAGGGTGAGAGTGCCATCTGCAGGGTCCTGCAGGGGCAAGACCGGCAGAGGCTGTGTGGGAGCTGCTGGAGTTGGGACCACTGCCTCACTGGGCATGGCAGAGGGTGGGTGGCTAGGAGAGTCGGTGTGGGCGCTGCGATGGCTGCACACACTGTGCTGGGAGCTGCTCTGACTGTCCTTTCTCTCCAACTGGTGCTGGATGGATGGGAAAAAAAGAGAGACGTTTTTGAGTGTAATGGAACCAGGGGGGCGGGTGTGAACTTATAGTCATAAGATGAAGAAATAGGGGAGAAAGAGGAGAAAAAAGTAACAAACAAATCGAAGACAGGAGTGAAAACAGAGAACAGAGAGAGAGAGAAAGACCGTTCAAGGTCATCTTTTTTAGATATTGTTGTAGAACATTTCTCACTAAAAGTGTCTACTGAGGTAAAAGAAGGGATGACATGGTTTCCATGGATGCAGGACAAAGACAGGTTGAAATAAAGTGAAAGAGATGTTGATTTTTTTCTGAATTTCATTTCTCTTTATAGCCGAAGATTAAAATTTTCTTCCATCTCCAGTACATAAATGCAACCACGATGCAGAATTCACTCAATTTCACTACTATGCTTTAAAAGTTTTTTTTTTGTTTTTTTTACAAGCTCCCCCTTTTTTCATGTGTTTATCCTCCACAGAAACTGGAGTATGTACAGATTACTATGTTAATATTTGTTGACCTGGCCTAAAAAACACTTTCCAGACATAACAATAAGTCCTACTCAGAAAATGTGATTATGACAGTGAAATGGGGGCAGCTCTGACAACTGAATCACTCTTTATTTATTGTAACTAATAAGATGGGGCTTGAAATAGTGGAGAAGTTATTTCACTCATCACACTTTATGAGATGAAGGGTCAAATTCCCATAATGCTTCATAATGAGGACAACAGCCACACAAAATTGACTTTTCATTCAATCACAGGAGACTTGATAATGAAGTGGCGTAGCAGAGAGTCTCTCCTGCATATGGGAGTTTACTGCAAGCATCTATGCAGATTCTAGACTGAAGGCAAAGAGGATGTTCTTGGCAAATGGAAAGTCACATGCAGCGTGACATTTCACTGACATAACACAGGGGAGAAATCTGGCTTTTCCTTAGACGAACACTAATCTGGAGTGACACTCAGCCATGGCCACTGTTGGCACTCGACCCCCAAACAGAGTCTACCCCCCTTCTCAGAATGCAACACCATGTGACCTGAAAAGGTAACTTCCATATCCCTGATGGATACCAAACTAATCCTAATCCTAATATCCAGTCAAGTCAGATGGATGCTTTCAATGTCAGTTACAGGAGAGTGTTTCTTCTGTCTCCGTTTGAGAGAAATTAACTTGTCCCTGACATCTACCGCAGACACGGACAAAATCTGACACACAAAAAATAAAGAATCAAACTTTCAGTCATTGTTTCTACCATTACCATTGGTGACACAGTCATTGACACACTTGCTTTGCCTTGATTTATAATATTTCAGAAGGTTGGCACATAGACGAAGAGGCCTCTTTAAGCATTCCTGTTTGCACAGTATCTTGTCTAGAGTTCTCCTCAGTTCAGCTTAGGACTGGGACAGACATGTAAGAAGGCTGATTTTGAGTCAGAGCCACACTGACATTTATTTGACTAAATCTTTGGTCCATTCCATTGCTGACAGATCCATTAAACAAAAACCACGTATGTTTCTGTTTAATGGTAATATGCACCAAATCTATTTCATTAATGCCCTGGTATTTTAAGGAGTTCATACTGTTCTGCACTTCAAAAAGATTCCCATGATCTTTGGGAGAAAAACAGGCCCACAGTTTCATAGATTATCCACCATACCTGGGAATCAGATGGTCTTCAACATATTTATTGTTTGTGTGACAGAAACCACCTTACAGAGCTTTGTCTCGTGTCACCAAAGAAAATGATTTATTTTAAAGTCCCTCAGAGTTGAGGAAACGCCGCCTGTTGACGTTTGTTATAGTAGAAGAGAAACAATTTTTTGTGGCATCACTCCTATAACTTCACTTTTGGCTAATGCATATCACCAGAGAGTTGAAAAGAAGTCTTGGTTACTCCACTATACCATTCAGTTCTCCAACCTACTATATATATTTTAATCTCTTTTACCATCCTGGTCACTGTGTAGTTTCAAAATAACTACAGTTTCAAAATAAATAAGACTCCTCATGCGGTCTACTGGCCATGTGGCTTTATTCCATGTCTTATTTGTACTCCAGGAAAACAGAAATTTATAGATTGACAATTAGCTCCTAAAAACTCTGATCAACTTTAACATAATTCATTGCACAAATTCTTAAATTGTCACTATCACTTTAATTGTATCACCACTGATTTTGTTTAAAATAAGTGTTTTTTGGTTGTCACCTGGTAATGAAAAAATTTTTCTTAAATTAAAGGTGAAATTTACAATTGCCCTTGAAGAATTGCCTTGCTGATTCTTTCTCAGATTTTCTCTGCCGCCTTTTTTACAATCCACAATTTTGGAACATGACATTGTTTCTCCTCTTTCTGTCAGTGTTCCCTCTGTAACTGTGGGTGATCTGGGTGACTCACAGCTGTGTTTCCCTTCCTTCCTCTCTTCCCTTTTTATCCCAATCTTCTCTTGTTGCCTCTTTCTCTGTGCTGTGGCTGTCTGCCCTCCTCAACAGCTGGTCACAGTTACACTACTCTGCCCAGGCTACGCTATGCTCAATCAGTCACAGAGTGGCAGCATTTCAGGAAGGGTGGGATGCTAAGACAAAGTAAAGAGGATATAAAACAAAGAAAAGTGACAGAAACAAGATCAGAGATTAAAAAATAAGGATCAAACAAAGCTTGGCACAAAGCTTGGCTGGTAATGAAGAAGAGGCAAAGATTTCTGAAGCTTAAGATCTCAGTCACATCTCACAAGTCTGTGCCTTCTGTTCTTAAAATAGCACTTGTTTCAGTGAGGAGTGTGCAGTGATATGCACACAAAGAGGAGAGTTGAAGACAGTACTCACCACCAGCTTTGGGCTTCTCTTGGCTGGCACCACGCCTGCAAAACATCGACACAAAGACAGGGAGAGCATTAATGACCTGCAGTGCTCTTCCTCAGTCCCCTCTGGTCAGATCCTCCTCAGGACGAATGGATGAACCTTCAGGTTCGTGCTGCAGACTAGAAGGCGACTGGCCTGATCCTCCTCCTCGTTCTGCCTCCTCTCCTCTCTCTAACTGAGCAACACACTGTGCCTGGCTGATCGCTGATCTAAGTGTTCTCCGCCCCCTTTTTCTGTATCCCGCTCCACTCCGCGCTCTCAGCCGTGCTAACAGAGGAGCGTCATCAATCTGATTGCGTTACATAGACTGGGCGATGCAGCAGGAGCAGCTACAGGTCTCTTTCACACCACTTCTCCAGGTGGAGTCTCAACTCTTACTTGCACTGAACAAACAACATAAAAGGGAAACCTGTCTGTGTACATCTTCTGAGTGACTCCAGAGCTGCTTCCTCCACTCCCAACTCCACTGCTTTGCTCAGGGCTGACATTGAGAAGCTGATCTTCTCGCTGCTCCCTCCCCCCTTCTCTTCTACTGTGCACCGTGCCTCGCTGTGCCCTTATCTCTCTCTCTCCATCTCGCTCCTACAACATACTGTAAAGAGTAACCAAGAAGATCAATCTCATTTGTGCCTATAAAATATTAATGCTCGCAGCCAGATGTCAGGGGAGATGTCAAACAGCATATCATTGTAGGGAATAACACACATGCCATTTAACCTTTCCAAATATCTCTCATAATTTAAGGTAAAGCATCTTCTACCTCAAATATTAGGTCTACTGAAATACAACCTGGCTATTTAACCCACACAGGACTCTTTCATCTTTTCCCAAGGCGACCCTACATCAAGCTTTTTTTCTTGGCACAGAACATGGAGACAAAAATAGACAAATGAATGCATGAACGACATGAGACGGGATAGGGAAGAGGGCTTGACGTTTCCAAGGTGATCAGGTAGTTTTGTTTTGTTGAGTGGGGGAAGGGAGTATAAATAGAACATAATTTTAATATTAACTGTAGACCTTTCATATATTGCATCCTGCTTTGTCTTCATGTTTGCTATAAAGAAGTAGTTGCAGATTTTCTTTCCTCCGGGGTGTACATCGAGTGTAGAGGGAATCTACCATTGACATCACAACACATCACGCAAACATCCATCCCAAGCTCCTTCTGCTGCATTGGCAAAAAAATCATTAAATGTTAAAACTCTCTGTTGCTGCAAAGCCCCTCTCCACTCAATTCATAATTTATTGCCATCTTTTTTTTTTCTGTTGCACGTTCTCTCCATCTCTCAGATTATGGTGTGCCTCTTACTGGACCAAATGGATCATCTCGCCCACTGAGCAGAGGCTTAAAGCTTTGCTTTATTTTATTTTTAATTTTTTTCCACAGGCCTAAATGATTGCAGATGTGCTTGTGGGTGCGGGTGACATAGGAAGGACGTCCATCACTGGGTCAAATGTCATGTCAATGTAATTGTTTCCTATAACACCGACTGGTTATGTGACCCATGCAATCTACACTTGGCAAAGTGGAAGGTCAAAGTAAAAGACACTCCTACAAGGCAAATATATTTTATAGGAAGAAAACCTAACGATCACAACTGTTAAGTCAAAAGAAGAAGAAATAGCTCGAGCAGGAAGTTAACAGCCAGACCAGTGAGGTGTTGTTTGTGGACATAAAGTTGAGAAAAAAGCTTTCTTTAGCAGCAGTTAGTTCTTCTGTATTTCCACAGATCACCTTATTAAATAAATCAATAACAACTGTAAACAAAAGTTCTTCCAGCATGTTTATCCACAATAATCAGCTGTAGCAGCATTAGTGTTTCTCTGTGATTGAGCTAAATAAGCCATGATATTGGTTTATAGTCAGCTGACTAAATCATTCGTGAGCCGCTGAAGCTCAGAAAGATAAATCCAAGAACTGCATCATGCTGCTTCATTCAGCTCTGAAGAAGCTGCCATAAACTGATTTATGCAATAGATCTGTGACATCAGCAAGTCTTTTTTATGCATGAACAAATAACAGTGCAACAGTTCAATAATACTACAGTATTTGACTACGTTGCAGCTGCTCACATTAAGGGTGGAAAAAAAAATCTTGTCAAAGATCTGGTTTTGTCAGAGACCAGGTAAGGAATCATGAAGCATTGATCAGTGGTGGAGCATAAAAAATTCCCACAGGAGAAATGGTTGGAATCTTCTCCACACAAAAGTAGGATATTTGATAAGCATCTTTTTTTTTTTTTGATGAATTTCCACCAGTCAAATTTGGAGCCAGCAGTTCCAGGGAGGATCAGAATGAGTCAAAGCATATCAGCATTCCTCAATATAAGATTCTCACATGATAATTTAAAGTAAAAATAATAGTTTTACTACATCATATGTACACCAAAAATATTAAACAAAAACATATATAATGTATTCTAACTGCTTTTATTTAAAATATAGCAACAAATTATCTAACTCCTGTTAAAAATGATACTGTGTAAAAAATATATTTTTGTTCAACATACAGCAAAGACCAGATATTGTCAGGTCTGGAGTTGGTTTGGGATGGATTCTAGTTTTGATCACTGTACTTTGATTTCCTTAGTCTCATTCTTTGATTAGATAAGCCTTATTTCCGTTTTACTCTCTTAACCACTCTAGTTTAATTATATTCCTTATACAGTATCTGCTCATTATATCTTAATATTAGATTCATTTTCCTAGTTCCCCTGTATATTTTCCCGTGTCCCTTGTGTCATTTTATTTCTTTCTCTACTCAGCCTGCCTTCTGCTCTCTTCCCTCACACCTACAACCCGTTAGCTATCAGCCCCAGTCTTTTGATCCAGCCTTCATCCCTCACTGTATTTAAAAAGTTTGTAATTTTGAAACTGTAAGGTTTTTAAACTTTGGTATGCCTTGATACTGGTGTGTACAGGAGCATTTACTGCAGATATGCCTTTTTAGGCTTGTTTGTTTTTGTAGAGATAACCGTAGGGCTGTTTTAAACAACGCAATTGTCAAAATGATTGTTGCTACGTTATTCAACACAGCCTTTACTGACTACGGAGTACATTGTGGTGAAGTAAATATCAGTTTTATTCCCCATCTGTTCCCCAAAGAATTAAGATGATGTTCCACATTTTAACTTCCTGGGTTTCTAAAATTCAATATTGCAGAAGAGGTGCTGGGATTCTTAGACATGATCTAAATCTAACAGTGGTGAAGAAGCAGAGCAGGTTCATGCTTTAGGGGCTGAATTTAATGTCAATCAAGCTGTAAATATACTGTAAGTGTTGAATGTAGGTTCAGCTGTCACCCTCTTTGTTGCCTAGCTACAGAAACCTTGACATTTGTTGGCACTACTAAGATGTGGAGCAGGACCTAAAAGATGTAGTTGTTATGGAGACTTAGTAGTAACCATAAGATGTCACGATTTAGAAAATTTGTCTTGCTTTATGTTGCATATCTAGGTGTTTAAAGTCTTTTAATTATGGCTATGAAGTATTTTAGATAGTAGGTATAGATACTTTTCAGACTTACTAGAATACAATGTGCCATTTTGAAGAGGGACTAAATATATCATATTCTAATTCATCTTCCTTTGTCAATGCAAATATTGATTATTATAGATAACTGATAAAAAATTTCTGGACACTGATAAACTGAAAAGTGAAAAACAAAAAAAATCATTGCAAGACTACAACACTGAAATAAAATATTGCAGGTTTTTGCAGGTTTGCAAGGGGAGTTGAATAGTGTGGAGTGAACTGCACTTTGGAAATGCAGTTATAAACAAACACACCTTGCAATGTAAATATTTTTTGAGGAATATTGTGGATAATAACTGGAATTTAAAGTATTGTGCAACTCATTCTGGTTCTACAAGAATGAGAAACGTAATGTCAAGCAGTTCTGCAAGCTAAGAAACTAAACAAAATACCAAGAAAAAACAGAAAGCAGGACACTACATAAAGGCTTTTTACCCAAAGTAGTCAAAAACCTGACAAGGCAAATACGTGAAACGGAGATTGTTTAGAGACCAATGCTGTGCGGATCTATTTGTTGTAAAGGTGGGGAGAAAAATTACCAAAATATCTGCATTCGTGCTGACGGCAGAGGAGGATCCTCTTTATTTCACAGTATGAACATTTTATTTTTCTAATGGTTAAAAAAGATTTACTTTTATAATGTTTTTTCAGGAATTTATTACCATCTTTCAATTAATGTCAGAAAAAGATGAGATATAAGAGAGTATACCAGTCTTGCACGCAAACAAGTTTTTTATTTTTATTCATAAGAAGCAGAAACATCAAATATTCAGGCCAAACAACACATAGATGTTGTTGAGTGGGCCCAAACGATGTACGCAGGTTTATCATTCTTTCATCATTTTCAAAGGGAATCTGCAGCAGCTTGAATGGACCTTACTTCTCTGAGCTGCTGAGGATGTGGCCTTGGTGACTCCAAGCTGAGCCCACACGGATTGAGTGAATAGTCCTTCCTCCAGGTTTTCTATCAATTTTGTTAGAGAAAACAAAAAAACTGAGTAATGCTTTGGTTTATTAAATAAAGCCCGTCAACCTTTGTCCTTGCTCTCCATACAAGATTGTCCCAGTATCCTGCTGTCCTTTCCATTCATCTGCTCTAAATTATTTTGGTAATAGTTCATTCCTCCACATTCATTTCCTCTTGATTTTATTCCCCTTTCTTTTGTTTTTTATTTTCTCTCCTCTTTCTCCTTTTCTCTGGGGACAGAAGCACTCTGCAAGATTGTCATAGCAACAACGATGGAAAGAGAAGATGGAGGAGTCATAGCTGGCCTGCCCTCCTTTACAGGGAAGCGCCTAAGTGGGTGAGTACACTTGATGCAATCTTTAATGTTGTAGGTGATGAAACAAGTATTTAATAAAAAGAAGTCACTTATAATTTATCATTCTATTTTTAATGGAGAAAATATAATTGGAATAAAAATTTATCCACTGGTGCATATTTGCATTTTCTATAATTAAATAATTTCTAAAGACATATTCAATAATATAAAAAAACTCATTTTAAATAGATCAGCATTTTGAAAACTGTTTATCTTTCAAAAGAAGACAGCTAAGCTATGCACATTAGCCTAATTAGATGTCATTGATTTAATTAGGTGAAGTTAGAGTTTCTTTAAGAAATTTACAGGTAATCCAGAAAAGTGCACATAACTCCTGGTGTCTAAAACTACTGTGTGAAAGATGTGAGAAAGAATTTATACACTGTGATTAATGCACAAAACAGAAACAAATAGTAGATTATTGATGCAAGCAATCGGGCGACCCCTTCAGGGCATAATGACCTAGGGGTCTGCAACCTCGAGCTTTCACAATAGCTCTGGCTAAAATGCAGATTTTAGCTATTTTTTTCATAGCTAAAATGCCATTAAAAGTACCAGTAATGTTTTTAGATCTATTTTTCTTGTAAGATAGGTGCCTTATTTTTTTTTTACAAATATCACCCTTGCATTATATAAAATGTATCCGTTCGTGTTATGTTTTTCTTTTTTCTTTAAACCTAAACTCAGAGATAAAATGCTTTTTAGAATAACAACATATTCCCTATTGTAGCTATTCATTAAGAACTAGAAGTTGTCTTTTCAAAAGGATGTAGGATGTAGTTCTTGTGAGGAAGCCCCATCAGCAGCAAGCTGAAACTGTTCTACAAAATAATCTATAAAATAAGATCGATCGGCATTTCATTTCCTGCACAGTGGCGCAGTTGGTAGCACTGTTGCCTTGCAGCAAGAAGGTCCTGGGTTCGATTCCCGGCCGGGGTCTTTCTGCATGGAGTTTGCATGTTCTCCCTGTGCATGCGTGGTTTCTCTCCGGGTACTCCGGCTTCCTCCCACAGTCCAAAAACATGACTGTTAGGTTAATTGGTCTATCTAAATTCTCCCTAGGGGTGTGTGTGTGTGTGTGAATGGTTGTTTGTCCTGTATGTCTTTGTGTTGCCCTGCGACAGACTGGCGACCTGTCCAGGGTGAACCCCGCCTCCCGCCTGGAACGTAGCTGGAGATAGGCACCAGCAACCCTCCCGACCCCATTAGGGACAAGGGTGAACAGAAAATGGATGGATGGATGAATGGATGGGCATTTCATTTCTATTTTTGATTTATATGGCTGAGTTCTTAGTACTTAACTTTTTAACTCACTGACTGTTTTTTTTTTTAAACACAGCTACCCAGACATGATTGCAAAACATTCAGGCATCCCTGTTCCATGCTCTATTTGTATAAAGTTAGGAAGTTCAGTTTAGAGTGATTCCGTCAAAGTGACAAGGACAGACAGAAATGTATGACAGAGGATGTTTTTAATCTGCTGTGCTGATCTATCAAGACAGAACACTTGATTTGAACCTTTGACGAAAATTCTTTAAATTAGGTGAAGTTCAGGTTTTAAGCATCTCCTCACCAAGTAGAGCTATAGTAGCATGTGTACCTCATATTTTTTTATAGAAGGCTGTCACCAAAAAAAAACAACTTGCATTTTGTAGTCTTTACTCCTCTTAAAAGCTGAGTCTGCTCACTCTGAGTCAGACAGCAGAGATTGATGAATCGCTGATAAACAGATTAGGGCTTTTCCTTCTCTCGATGAAGCCTACCTTATTTCTCCTCCCCCTGCTATCTGTCTCCTGTACATCTCCGAAACCAATCCTCTCATACACGCTTCCCTTTGGTGAACTTCCCGCTCTGCTCAGCAAATCTCACCCTCTCTCTTCTCTAATCCTCCACCTCCACTCTTTCGAAGCACGATCCCTGCTCCTCTTATTCCCATGCACTCCTCTTACAACTCTTTTTTTAGCTATAGTTGACCAACACACTAGCTCTGGAGTGAGGATAAAGTCACAGATGCATGCTCAACCATAAAGTCAAACAGAAATCTCATTGGAAGGAGCTTTCAGTCAGTTTCAATAAATGCAGTAGCGGTTTCTTCAGTGATACATCTTTAATTTTCTGCTCATGCAGTTTACTGATACTACATATCTAAAGCTACTGTCTCACTGTCTCATCATGTATGTTAGTGTATCTGAAAACACATTTTATGTATGTCTAAACATGAAGAAATAAAGTTTATTTTGTAATGCATTAAATTGGTTTCCTAAAGTTGTCAAGTTATTGTGAAGTGAATTAATATGAAAACATATCTGAGTGCCCCATCATGTACTTCCGGTATTCAGCATGACGAGGTGAGTGAATCTACAGACAAAGCATCTACATTACACAACAAGAGATCATTACTGTGACTGCTGAATAACTTTTGCATATGTTGTGCAAATGTTCCATGACATCTCTCAGATGCAACACTTGTGCCACATTACAAAAAAAGAAAAGGCAGCCTGCTTTGGCTTCAGATCTATTCATAATCAGATATGGCAGAAAGCATTGCAGGAGTGTGAATTACTTTAAACTGAATATTACTGAAATACAAAAGCATAAGCAAAGACACGATAGTGTAACAGGAATTATTCAGATGTACTATATTTGTAAAGTAATTAAGCTAAGAGGAAAATGACATGTTTGAAAAAAAAGGATTCCAATGAAACTGAAAACTCTCCACTGTATTTTTTATTTAGTTCTTTATTATTGTAGCTGACTTTTCGGCTGATAATTACAGCACCTTACCAACTGATAATCAACTGCTTTCATAATCTGTTTTGATCTTTATGACTCTGCAGTTTTTCTGTCATTATTATTACACAGCACAGAATTGATGGAATTAGCATTAGCAATCCCATCAATTCAATCCTTCAATCCAATAACTTTGTCTACAAGTTAAAGTTTGATCTATAATTTATAGACAAAGTGCACATGGATAGGTTGGAAATTAAACATTTCTGAAAAACCTACAAAAAATGTCACTGAAAATTTGTACAAAATGCCCTGCCAGATTAGTTGCTTATTTGTTATACTTGAAATTGAAAGCATCCAAACAAACACTTGAAAATTGCAGCCCCGCCTCCACCTCCCGCTTACCCCTGGAAGGGTACTGTGTGTCCCTCATCACCTCGCCATTCACCTGAACACCCCGTTATTACAGGTTGGTGTTAAAGCCAGCAGACATGATCTACAAACCTGCCAGTCACCCTGCCAGCTCCTGTGACTTCTGAAGCCTCCTACCCATTTATCCTCTCATTTATTCCCTCTCTGTGCTTTGCCCTCGGAGCTTGCTTCTGTACTATTCGTCTCCTCACACCTTCACACAAACCCACACACAGAGGTTCGTAATGATGCTGACATTTAACACAATACAGCAGTTATTCCAGCAGCAGTGCACAAGGTCAACTCATTAGATCTCATAATTGATGTGTGGTGCATATCCCAAGCTGCCGTCAATATAGCAATCACGTGGTTAGAAATTTAACATAGAAGAATCTGAGGAACCTTGAATGCGTGTGTCTGTTTGAATACTAGCTCATGTTTTTTTCTTATTTGACATCTTGTATATAAGAACAAGCGTACTGATTGAACAGGCAAGAAGTCCAGTTTGTAGAAACTCTGAGTCTATTTATAAGCCTAAAAATGAAGGCCTTTCCGAAAGCTCCATACGTTAAAGTGCCTTACCTTTCACATTCTCACGTTAGGGGCACAACTTTAACACATTTTACTAGGATTCTATGCGACGCATGAACAAAAAATAATGCAGAATTGTTAAGTAAAAGAAAAAAATAGGAAGGCTTTTTTTGTTTGTTTTACAAATAAAAGTCTGAAAAGTGGAGCATGCATCCTGTATTGAGTCAATACTTTTTGCAGAACCACCTTTTGCTGTTATTAAAGCTGAAAATCTTTTGAGATATGGCTCAAAGCCTGAAGATTTTCTCTCATTTTTAGAAGAATATTTCAAACTGCGTTAGATTGGAAGGAGAGAATCTGTGAACATAAACTGATAAATCTTGCCACTCATTTTCAATTTGTTTGGACTTTGCTTAGGTCATTCTACCACATGAATACAGAATGCTTTTTTTGAAAATCATCCATGTTTGTTGAGTTCTCTTTGAGTTCACCTTAACTGCTGCCAGTTAAAGTGGATTGCCATGCACTCCAATTCTGGAGGATGGACTAAGCAGTGTTCTGTGAAATGCTCTAAATGTGCAATATTGTTTTATAACAAAAACCTGCTTTGAAT
This sequence comes from Xiphophorus hellerii, assembly GCF_003331165.1. Lineage (NCBI taxonomy): Eukaryota > Metazoa > Chordata > Actinopteri > Cyprinodontiformes > Poeciliidae > Xiphophorus > Xiphophorus hellerii. The sequence goes on from NC_045672.1 coordinate 20,752,834, forward strand.
TTCTCTACAACTTTCTTCACAAAATGTTTACTGTATTCCTTCATCTTCAGACCTCTAAGGTCTCCACAGAATGACTTTATTAAATCTGTAGTAAGGGTTAGACACAGGTTGACTCTATTTACTTAAAAGGAGCTTTGTGAAAGCTTGTGTTTGGGTTTTATTTAAGGTTATCAGATTAAAATGTACTAAGCACACCCCATTTTTTAAGATTTTAAGAAAATGAAATAAATGTTTTGTTCTTTGGCTTCACAATTACAAAATGTGGTACTTTGTGTTGGCCTATCACATATAATGTCAGCAAGATGAATTGCAGTTTGTGGCTGTAACATGGCAAAATGGAAAAAAGCTCAAGTGGTGAGAATACTTTTGTAAGACACTATTATATGTGATTTCAATAGTGAATATAACATGAACCATTATGTGGAAAGGACAACAATGAAGACAAAGCTTGATTGACTCTACTTCATTTCAGATGGTGATTAGGTGTAGAAACATGTGAAACACATCCAACTACTGCAGGGGCAGTTTAAGGTGACAAACATTTACCAGTGATCTACGAGCCTCTGACCTAATGTGCAGCAATTTTCTCCCCCTCATTCATCTATCTTGACTCTCTACCCATCCTCCCACTCTCTCACACTCCTGTACCCCCACCCTCATCTCATCCTGCTGTCTCTGTACCTTTCCTCCTTCCATCCTATCCAGTCTTAGCATTTTCATCCTGCAGCCCACTCTCTTTCTCTCTCTTCTCCATTTCATTGTGTCACTCTCTACTTGCCAACTATTCAGACAGTTGTCTATTCAGCAGATTAAACTATGTTCTCTTGTGCACTTCATCTCGCAGCATGTCATGTCAAAACTTCATTTCCTGCAGACATTCATCATCTTCATACTCTGAGATGTCACACATACCTCTTTGCACTAACATGGTGACTTCACTGCCTCTCGGACATTTGCTGAGCAGATCCACCACTTGGTTGTGGCTCATATTCTGGACATTTCTCTTGTTGACTTCCATCAGGATGTCCCCCTCTTTCAGGCCACGGCACCGTGGATAGTCCACTATCTGCTTGACCCTCTGTCCGCCTCCCGTCAGACTGTCAGCGATGGTGAACCCAAACCCTTTGTCTCCCTTCTCCATGTGGATGGTGATCAGCTCTGGCTGGGTGGCAATGGCTGAAGCCAGGGTGACCACATCACTGGAGTAGCCGTGTGAACCGTTGGAGGCTACCTCGGCCAGGGGGCTGTGCGGCCGTGGCTCCCGCATTCCATTGATGGGTCCGGCCTGATTGGTGGGTGCGTCAAAAGTCTCTTGTCCATTGACAATGATTGGCTCTTTATCCAAGATCGCCACAGATGTCACTAGGCTGGTGTTGGGGTCATCGGGGTCAAATGGCAGCGGATAGCCACGGCATAAGGATAGGTCCACCATTGAGCCGATAGGGATGGACTGGAAAATCTTCACCACCTGTGCATGAGTGTAGCCTAGCACGATGGTGTCATTCACACTGACGATTACGTCGCCTACAAAAAGGAAGACGGTATCTTCAGCAATGTTTCTATTACCCAGTAAAAACTCTGTTACTGTTTGTTACATCTCCTATTAGTTTCACAGTAGTGAGATTTCAAAGGTAAGTTGTTCAAAAACACCTTTGTGGGTTTCTGAATGAAAGCAGTGCCCTCTTTTGATGAAGGCTGTGTACTACACCTGTCTCCATTTTGCCATCCACAGCTGCAGGCCCGTCCAGCACCAGACTTTTGATCTGCAGGAACTCATCGGGCTCGTCACCTCCAACTACTGTGAAGCCGAATCCACGGCGACTTTTCTTCAGCTTGGTATTGATGAAGGTTCCTTTCAGCTCTGCAGGATTTCTGGTGAAGAAAGGTTTCCCTCCTGGAGAAAGCAAACAACAACTCAAACTCTGGTCCAGAGAGCACACTGCTGCATATAATCAACAACCCATTGTTTACTTTTAATAAATGACATGGGGAACACAAAGTATTTATGAAAGAAAATAGGAATTGACTACAATATGGAAGAAGAAGGAAGTTAAGATTAAATATGCGAGGAAAAACATAAATGTATGGAAATGTGTAATAGTGATGTTGGTTTAAAGGACTGAAGAAAAGCTCAAGGTAGCCATAATATACACAGATCCTGATAAGAATGGTGAAATTAAGATAAATTAAGAAAAAAAGTGTAAATATAAATAAATATAATAAAACAGCAATAAAAGAAATAAGCATATACAATGATTTAAAATCAGATTAAAGAACAAAATATATGTAAAATATTCTACTGCCAGGATATATAATTTCATTTGCTGGACAAAACTAAGTAGCACTACAAAAAGATAACCTCGGGCACACATGCCATGTTAATTAAATGAAGGAGAAATATCTACAAGTGAGACTTACTCTTAACTCCAACCGGGCCAGGAGGAAGAGCAGGTGGGACTTGTGGGTCCCTGTAGGTCTCCAGGTGGTTTGGAGCATAGCTTGCCAGTGGAGCTGCTGCTGATGAGTGTTCCTCTATCCACTCTGCACACACATCGATCATTCCCACTTTAATCCCATACTTACCATACAGGTGCTGAATTTATTTATATGTAACATGAACACACATAAAGAACACACAATAAACACAGAGCTTAAAGCAAACTCTGCATGTATCCATTTATTCAAGTAACTATTTAAAAAAGTGAAACTTGTATAGATTCTTTACACATACGTAGAAATATTTCAAGTGCTTAACTGATTCATTTTGATGATTATGGCTTAAAGCTCACATTTTTCTGAAAAATTTAAATAGCACTCAAGACCATTAAGAAGAGATTTCTAATACAAGATGGTTTAGCCTACACAATCATGGGGAAAGAACTGCTTGACATTCCCCCAAAAGTAGAGAAAGCCCCCAAAAAAGGTACTGCTGAAGAACCTGACGGTTCTCAGAATGCATCATCGAAGCAAATGATTAGAAAGGCTAAAAAGAAAAGGTAGACAAAGGTGCACAAGCAACTGGGATAACTTCAGGCTTTTTAAGACTGCGAAGCAAAGACACTTTAAGAGTTTGTGGGGGTTTCAGAAGCCTAAGTCAGTGTGTCAAACAGCATCACACACTGACAGATCCAGGAGACAGGCTACAATCATTTTAGTCCTTTTGATAAGGTGCTGCTGCTGAATAAAGTCAATACCAGGACTATGTTACCTGGGAAAGGGAAGAGGGAAAAGGTTTGACTTGTTGCTCAGGGTTCCAAAGTCCTCTTTTTAGATGGATGTAAATGTTGCATTTCATTACAAAATCAAGATCTCACAGTAACAGGGAATGTTTCAACAGTCAGCAATGCTTTGGGAATCATGATACGTGGTATTGTTGGGCCAACGTGTTTTAATAAATCCGAAGTCAGCACAGCTGTTAACAGGAAACGTTAGACAACTTCATGCTGATTAATTTTCGCAGCAGGACGTGGCACCTGCCGAATCTTGACAAAAGTAAAAACTACGTAGAGAGAGACTAAGTAGCATAATCCAGAAGCAGATGAGTCACCAGAATCCACAGTGCAGATGAACTGAGTGCTGCTGTTAAAGCAACCTGAGCTTCTTCGACACTTCAGCAGAACCACAGGCTAATCGCCTCCATCCCACATCTCAATGATGCAGGAATTCATACACTAGGAGACCTGACAGAGTAATGAATGTACATCCTGTAGAGAAAATGGATATACTTTTCAGTAGGTGGCCACTTTTGAATTAAACAAATGAATTTTTGTTCTTATTTATTTTTTAAAACGTCTTTGTGGCACTAGTGGCTTTATTGGCACTTACCAGACAGAAAAAGTTCAAAGATCTCAGGTTGGGAATTGAACAAAGGGCGGCCACGTCCGCTACAACATCCAGTGCCCCGTTTTTGTTTATCCACATTTTTCGCATTTCTTTCTATAAGCCATTATCATCAAAATAAGCAAAAACAAAAATCACAAATGTCTCTTTGTGAATCCAATTATTGAAATTAGTGACGTTCTTGATAATATACAAGTTGCACATTCACTAAAATTATAAGTACAAGTAGTATTCAGTTCAAACATCACAGTTTTACAACAACAGAGATAAAGTGAACATCCCCCCTTTGTTTATAATGATGTGATACTGCAATGATCAAATACAAAATGGTAGTTATGGCTAAAAAACACATAAATTAAAACCTGAATTTAAAGACAACACCAGGACTTGGGCCAGCTTAATTTTGGTAAAACCACAAGTAGCAAAATTTGGAAAACCTTATTTTTTTTAACTGCAACATTATTTGGAGAGAACATGTTAAAAACAACAACAACAACAAAAACAGGACAATGAGGAATAATAAATTCTGGCCGAACTCCTGGCAAACACCAGACGAACAAGAAAGACATGACACTGACAGACATGAAGAAAGAAAGAAATGGGCAGGAAACGAACCTCGGATATACCGCTCACCTTCTGGAGGCTGCGGCGGTTGCTGCTGTTCCAGGATTTTTTGACGCCGCGCCTCCAACACTGGGTTCTCATACTGGGTCTTCCTGTTTATATGGCTTTGAAAGACAAACATAGGGTAAAGAAAGAAATCACAGTGATATAAAACATAATTGTGCCTGTAATGTCAGAAAAAAACCCTTCACCAGTATGTTTTTATGGAAAAGAATGACCAGATTTGCAAGAAGACTTTAAAAGTGGCAGAACCCACGTTTGTCTTTGTGAAGTGATGCGTCAATGAGGTGATTAACTTACTCAACATAATACACTCCATACACCGGGTCATCTATTCTCTCCCATCCTGGAGGCAGCTCTGGAATACAGAGAGTACACAGCATTAAACATAAACACTCTTATCTCAGTCATTAGCACAGATGAGATAAGACCAGTGGTGGGGATACAGTGATCTTTATTTGTCTTTCTGCTTCCAGCGAATTTGTCAGAACATGTTATTTTTTATTTTTTTTTAATTTTTTCCATTTTTTTCTCCGAAGAGTTTTTGCGGCTCTAGTGGCTCATATTTTTTCTACAGTAGGCAGACAGGAAGGAGGGTGAGGAGAGGGGGGAAGACAAGCGGCAAAGGTCGTCGGGACCGGGAGTCGAACCCGCGACGTCCGCGTCGAGGACTAAGGCCTCCAAACGTGGGGTGTGCTAACCCCCTGCGCCGCCACAGCACGTCCCCAGAGCATGTTATTTTATCGAAGTTGAACTAGTAAAAAATATGTCCTCAAAATTACAACCAACAACAACTTACTTTACAACCATTTTACTACTGTATTTTATGAGATTATAGCAAGAACAGATTGGACGTCAAGAACAATTACAACTTTTAATGGATCCATGTTTCATTTTTATTAGTTTAGTGAAAGCACACTCCATTTGTTTAAGAACCATTATGCTCTTTATGGCTACAATAATTACTTTTGTTATAACTAAAATTTTACAAAAAATGGAGAGATAAAAAAGGTTTTTTTTACACAGTCATAAACATCGCAGAACAAATAAAGAGCTGGACTAATTATAGAAGATTTGCTTTCTTTTCAGTGTGAGCATCCTTCATTTTCAATGTGACATCTTAAACTATGCTTAAAAGCTGTGTGAAATGTTCAGCTGGAATTGTGCCAGTAGCTACATAGTAGGTTTAAAAATTGAGGTGCATCTTTCCAAGGAACATAAAACCAAAAATTAGGAAGGATGTAGGAAAATATTTGAGCCCACTTGTACAATTTTTGAGATTCCGTGGTTTTGATCAAAACCAGAATGAGTTAAACTTGTTTAAAACTAATTATATTTTTTTAACAACTTCAGTGTTGTGTTGTTTTAAGATTCTGCTGAAAGAATGTCTGTTCAAATCAGTCATCAAAAGTCTAACGTCAATGTAACATTCATTCAAATTATAAACATATGTAAACCCATTTTTAGCTGTAACGCCATCCTGGAGGGAGCCATTGACTGAGACAATACTGCCAACAGCTAAATGTTCTCCCTCTCCTGCTAGTAACTTTTTACTTTTCATTAACATAAGTAGTCCTGTGGTAGTTTTTCTGTTTCTTTTTTGCACATTCTGCTTTGTCTTCTCAAACCACCAGTTGGTTGTAGCAGATGGCTGATCGTACTGAGCCAGGTTCTACTGGAAGTTTCTTTCTATTAAAGTGGAATTTCTCCTCTCCACTGTCACTATATGCACGCACAGTATGAAGGATTACTTTAAAGTCCATGACAGTGCAAGCGATTGTATACTGTCATTACATGGTTGTCCAGGAGGAGTGAATACTTCGTGTCAATGACTCGATGCAACCAGTTGGGTTCCCCTGAACTGGAAAATGTTTAGTTTTTTTTGACAAATTAAATTATAAACTAAACTTGAATGTGCAATGAGGACACTGTTGTCTTCTAGTGATGCTAATACTTGTTAAATGCATAATCTGGTAATTTGTCAATGAGCTTTGTTTCTTCAAACACCCATATTCTAATCCAATAAACACCACCAAACAACAATCAGTAGCAGAATACGCAAAAATTTGCAGTTTTTCCATAAGTGCAACCTCTAAACAGATGTTCAACATACAACTAATACATTTCCTTACAATTGTGGCACTATTCAAGGTGACTTAAGTAGTTTTTTCATTTATATATGAAAATGATTTATTACAACACACATTAATACAACAAAGAAATATTCAATTAAACACAAATGTACTTTTTGTGTGAAGTTTATATGTCAAAACAATGTCTCAAAGAACAAAAATACATAAGGGAATAACAGATTACAAAAAAGACAAGAGTTTTGATGACTGCCTTTTTCTCTATTTTGTCTACCTGAATAAGGAAAAAAAATCCTGTGTAATATGTTACAGTTTAAACACAGAATCATAAAACCGTACCTAGATTACTCTCCAGGTCTTCTGTATGTATCCCTTCTTCTCCAATATTGAAAGCAGGATGAAACACAGATGAAAAAAAATGAGGAATAGAAAAAAGTATGTATGACAGAAAAAAAGTTGGTTAGGAATGGAGGAATCGAGAGCAAATAAGAAATGAAGTGACAATCCAGAGAAAGAAAAGCAGGGGAATAGGAGACCCTTAGAAATGGGTTAATCTAAAATATTACAGCAGCCTTTTAGGAACCTGAAGTAGTGCAGCGTTTCCTTTTTATTTCACCACTTGATGGTGCAATTCCACAACACTGCACATAACTCAAGTGTCATTTGGATTTCATAAAGCACTACTTTATTACTATTAAGGAATATGTCAGTTCCAATGACAGTAGCCTCATGAGAAATCTATGACACATTCCCAACACATGAAATGTTGCAAAAGAAACCAAATCAAAGCTTGAAAACATTATTGGAAATCAACAAAGGCATCACTCAAAACACAAGAGGACACCTACGACTGAGAGCCCATAATGTCTTTAAACCACTACACAGAACTGTGCATATACAATGTAGTGCTCTAAATAATGTCTGGAGACTTACCATCATCATCACACTCTTCCAGAGGCCTGGGGGCTTTGTCTCTACATCGAGGATCCAGCCAGGATGTGGTCTTTGTGTTGTGGCTGAGGAAATAAACAACACAACGCAATAATTCAGCAGCAAGCAGACAATCTGTCATATCAAAGCACAGCAGGGGCACCTGAACACATCAATAAAAATTAGACAAAAAAGAAAATATGTCAGCAAGTTTGCAGAGGACAGACGCTGCCTGCTGCAAACACGGAAGAACATTGGGGACACAGGCAAGGAAACCATAAACAACCTGATTTTTTGTCTCTACTGCTAGGTGAAAACAAATTGTAATTTGGTGATAGCAGAAATTAACATACAAGCTCTGAAAACACACAGCCATGTCCTGGTGGAGAGTCTTTGCCGTGCTGCAGAGGACAGAGAGGTGGAGGTAGTCAGGTAATCAGGATGTGATCTCCTTTTGAGCTCGGGACATGCAGGGATTAACAGGAAAGCGGTTGCGCCCAGGGGGCTGGGCAGGCCGACAAACCAAATCATTGTGAAAGACAGGCCAATAGGCCAACAAAAGCAGCAAAAGTGGAAATAAAACAGAGTGCAAACACATACAGCAGAGGCTAAAAAGAGAAAGACTTACTCAGGCACTGCCAAGGCCGTGTTCAATAGACACAACTTTTAAACAGTTCAAAATGTGGATACATACTCTATGAAGTACAGTTCCCCGTTCTCGGTGTAGGCCATCTCCCAGTTTTCGGGCAGCGGTCCCACAGGGTCCTCTGGAGAGACTTGGGGCTCTGCAAGTGTCTGCTGCCCGCTCTCTGCAGTGGAAGTGGCTGCATTGTTCAGACCACAGGGTAGAGCATTATCACGCACGGGGTACGGCCGGAGAATGCCACTGCGGCTCTCGTCCTGGTCGTTAGGGTTACCTGTGCACAACAAAGGAGAGGGGAACAGACTACGCACTAAGGATCCTGGATGACACAATGAGCATGACATGGAACAAGAGAAACAGGAGAAAAAAAAATCATAGTTTGTTTTGTGCATGCAAGATGGAAGAAACAGACATGCTCACTAATTTCATGCAACTTCAGTCACATCAAGCTCCCAGAAATTCCCTTCCCCCAGTTTACCTCTAGCTTATTGCTAGTGGAAGTAAAGGAGTAACAGGATATGTTAATTCCTACAGCAAAGGTCCCTAACTCAATTTGACCCCCACCCATTTTACCTCCCTAGCAGTAAGTGTTTTTCTAGCTAGACCAACCCCTATTCCCACTTGCTTCCCCCATTTTGGCTAGATAAACTCCAACACTTCTCCAGGCCTTTCACTGGCTGCTCAAATGCAAATGCGACGCAGGCCGCCCGGCAGGGGAATAAACTGAGTGAAAAGATTTAAAGCATCAAAGAAGAAAGAAAATAAAAGCAGATGTCCCTCACACTAAAACAGGTTGAAGACAAGCAAGGGAAATACAGTTGTTTGCAAGAGTGTTTATACCCCTTGGTCTTTTTTATATTTTCTCCACATTACAGTGACAAGTTTAATACTGGGATTCTATGTAATGTACGGTACTATCAAACCAAGTACAGCATGATTATGTAGTGAACAAATAATATTTTCTACATGTAAATACCTAATAAATTTGTATTTCATTTGCACAGCATTTGTTGAATACATTCATATAAATTGCATCGACAGACAAACTTAATACTTTGTGTTGCCTGTCACATAAAATCCCAATAAATACAAAAATTTTGTGGTTGTGTGATGTCATAAAATGCAAAAAAAGTTGACAAATTAGGTTTTTAGCAGTTATCTTTGGAATTGTTTACAAGTATCAGTCTGTAAAACATTAGACATTAAAAACTCTTCTGTTGCCAGATGCAAAAATGCAACACATTTAGTCGACTTGTTGAGTAGAATTTAGAAGAACATGAAGGTTGAGGCAGAATAGAATCAGAATGAATAAGGATGTGAGTGATGTGGTGTGGAATTCATCTCCACCACAACCTCCTCACAGGCAGATGGCAGTGTTGGGAGGAAAAGATTCTTCATCACAAAAACATGATGTAACTGCCAGACACCCATAATCCTACAACAGAGGAGCAAACCACAAACATACAAACACCAACACTCTCCTTCTGCAGTCCTCATCATGTTCTTGCATATATGCACTTAAAGGGCATCCCAAAAGAAGCACGAGTTGTTTAGGAAACTCAGCAGAGATGGAGAACACTACACATGCAGAGACCAAGAGAGCCAAACAATCATGCACTTTGACAAACACAAAGAGACAGGAGGGGCGCAGCAATGCCCTCACCTGTAAAACTGTTGTTCATTTCCGTGGCCTGGTCGTCATCGTCATCGTCAGCAGGCACTACATGGACTTTTTGCATGTCATGGTAGGACTTGGTGCGCTTCGGGGTAGACGGATGGGAACCCGCATCACTGAGAGTCACTGTCCCAATGATGGGCTGCCTTGGAGGCTTTGGGGTCCCATAATAGTTACCTAGGCAACAAGGAGGACATTAGCATGCTTGAGAGACGGAGAGGGAGAGAGAAGGGGATGAAGAAAAGAAGCCAGGGATAAAAACAGGCAGTACAGGGGGACAAAGAAAAAGCAGCCAGGGGATCTGCACATAATCTTGTGTGGAGAGTAAGAGACACGACGTCGGACTACAGTGTGTCTACAATCCCGAGAAATAAGCAGCTGGTGAGAAACCCAGAGTGTTCCCGTTTGTGTTATGGCTGTCTTATGAAAACCCTGAAAGCATTGTGGCTCAACTTACAATATTTGGTTTGATCAAGCTGAAACTTAGGTTGTTATTATTATTATCCAACCATCCATCCATCCATTTTCTTACACTCTTGTCCCTAGTGGGGTCGGGAGGTGCTGGTGCCTATCTCCAGCTAAAGTTCCGGGCGAGAGGCGGGGTACACCCTGGACAGGTCGCCAGTCTGTCGCAAAATTATTATTATTATTATTGCATTACAAATTTTATGAATGATCAGACTACCTCAACCATGCATGTGTATGCATGTGTATGCATGTTTGTCCTTTCATGCAAGCAGCTATGTGGGAGCTGATTTTGCAAAATTCAAACAGAAAATCCTGCAAATTTATAATTTACTCAGTGGAAAGTAGTTGACATGTTTCAGCCACTTTGATCTTTCACACATCTCTTGATGGATAACATAATGGTTGCGTAGGCCAGAGATATTTACAAGTAATTTATCCAAATTCCAAGCCACGTCTCTAATGACTGAAATAAATATTTTTCTAATCCAACTTAATATTTGGCCACTTTGTTGGAGTGTCACTGCACTTATTACCCACAACTACTTTAGATTTTCATGACTAAGATCCTCAAGGGCAGCAATTTTCAGTATTAGTATTAATGTTTGCCAGTACATGAATAGGGTTTTAAACTCTGGCTGTCATTTCAATATTAAATAGTGTCCCTTCGTTGACTCTGAGGTAGAATCATATTTGCTTACAGTGAACACTGTTTATTACTGTCTTTCCGAGTTTAGTTAAAGCCAAATTAGTTGTTACGATGACTTGCACACAGAACCTGCGTGATGTTTGTAAATTTGGTCTCGGTTTACCACCATTCACTTCTCTCTGTGTTGCTACTTCACTGAATAAGACCACTCACTATTCAGTAGGATTAATCTCTCCCCCCCTAAAAAAACCCCTGATAAAGTACAATATGCAATGCTAATTTTAGGGTAGATTTTGCAAGACAACCACAGTTATCTCAGCAATGCTTTATTGCAAAGCTACACAGACCAATTATTTGCCCACGCCTAAGAAGCTTTGGCATATCTGTTCCAAAAAATTTATGAATAAAGCCATATAAAAGGTAAAGGTAATTTTATTTATATAGTTCATTTTCAGCAACAAGGCAACACAAAGTGCTTTACAGGAATTAAAAGGAAATACAAACAAAATTACAAACCAAAGGAAAGAGCAAAAGAAGAAAAATAATCTAATGTTGATCTAGGTGCTCCTATTCAGGGTTGCTCAATAGTATCCTCTGGTATACACTAAAGTGGAGTCCAAACTGGTTTGCTAATGCAGATACTATGAGATATATATATATACTGTATACATATATATATACTATCTCTGATAGTCTTTGACAGTCATCCAACTATCAAAGATCTGTTGTACTGGGCCCGCCTGCTGATGTGTGGAGTGCCACGGACTCCTGTGGACAGGTATTTGACATTGTCTGTGTGAAAGAGAGTAACGTGCCAACACACAGCAGAGCCAGTGCCAAGCAGATTAATGTCGTAACATTTTCTCTCTCTCTCTCTTTCTCTCTCTTACTCTCTCATGCACACACGCACAAACACACAAATCTGACTTAGCAGTGCATAACGCAAAGCCCAACAAACAATCAGCCACCCACATGTTTTACACACACAGGTTTGTGTCAGTCTGAGACTTAGCCTTGCACAACGCTGTCCTAATCAGAGTGAGAGGGGCAGATGTGGAGAGACCTGCTGTCTCCTGGATGAATCTCCCCCTCCCATCATGCACGGTCTAATCAGAATCAACTGAGTACACTGTCTTACAGCCTGCCTACATGCAGGAAAAAACTAAATATGATGGCTGCTATGCTCGCCCGATCTGTAGAGAATGAGGACACCTGCTCTATCGTGAGTCACATGAAGTGCCACTTTTGATTTTTGTCATCATTCTCCTCACCTTCATATGTTCCTACTTCCAGTAGTGTGCCACTCTCCTCCAGTTGTATGAAGTCCTCCACAGATAGGAAGTTGTAATCCAACCCTGGGACCTCTCCGTCTCGAGGGGGACGGGTTGTACCTGAACAGAGGAGAAAATTCAAATTTCTATCAATATGATTCGCAAATGACAATGAAAACAGAATTATTGTTTGAAGAACAACAAAACGTTTTCTTAGCACCTACAGTCATGATAGTCTGTCACTACATCTCAAGATTCCTTCAGCTGTCTGAGATGAGTATGAGCCACCAAGAGGGGCTCTGAAATGAAGACGGTGTGATTGTAATTCAGCACCATCATTGGAAGCACACTGCCTGCGAATATTATGTCAAGAAATTAAATCAAGGATTGCATCTCGAGCAATTGCTTTGTCTCATGGGAACCTGCAGTCTGCCAAGTCCAGGTCCAAGAAAAAGGTCACCTTAAACAGCGCATTCATGTTCATTCTGTAAATTTGCTCTTGGTGTAAATGTATGGATTTACTATGAAAATTGCGGTTTTGTTCAAATCTGCTGATCTGAGGTTATTGGATTAGCTGCAGTATGTAATAATTTCCTTGGTGTTTTACTAATTTCACAGTTGGACCGTAAACTAAATATAGACATAGATAGTAAATAGTAAATTCTTTCAAAATTCGGATAAGACTCTCAGTCAACTTCATAGGTTCAAATTCCCTGTAAGGTCGTACTGGTTGAACAAGTAGTGATTAATAATTAGTGCTCTGTGGTAATTTGCAGTGCAGTCAGATCAATTTGTAGGTGAAAGCTGACACCAAACAGTGGAGACAGGGGATATTATGTCTCTGACATTGAAAAAACCCAAACAAGGCAGATGGTTCACATAAGTTGAATCTCATCTGTAGTCACAGCAGAAGTGCTTAAAGGATCATAGAATACACTCAGTCATGTATATATTTCAAATAAATATCAGCTTTAACTCAGACATACCACTGTTTGACAGCTTGAAGAAAAAACAGACATGCTGGGTTGATGACATTGTTAATTTAGAATAAATTTTAAAAAAAAACAGTCTCTCCAAAAAAAACTTCAAGTTCTGATATTTTTTGGTCCAAATGATTACAAAAACAACATATTCACACAAACATTGCATAACTATTAAAGTTATTTCACCACCTTCAGCTTCCCTTGTGGCTTCCTTGATGCTGAAAATATATCTGATGAAATATACATCATTATATTTAACACAGGACGTCTGAGAATATGTTTATATATGGATGTGATCTACTAAATCTCAGATAAGTATTTTTCACTGAGATGCTGTATTGGTCTCATCAATAAAATTATTTAAATGACTGATGAGTAGATTATTTTAACACCTAATGTCACAAAAACCTTGCTATCCTGTATTAGTGAAACATTCATGTAGTATTTTCAACAAAATTGATCGACACAAGCAATTGAATATTTTGTGATTGAACTGTTGAAACTTTATATATGCAAATATATAAGCAATATGATTTGCTTTACACTTAGTAGGGGAACATGTCTATAACGTAAAATGTTTAAGAAAAATAGAGACAGACAAAAACAGGATTTGGCAAAAAATATCATTTACCTTTTTAAAGTAGAACAAATAGAGGTTTGCAAACTCAAACTAAGATTGTATTATTGTCCAAAATTAATTTGGATTTTTTTTTTCTCTAGTTGAGCAGCCTTAAGTTATACTAAATGATCCTATTCATCCTCAGAGTAGAAACAAAGTACACAAAAATGAGTCTTTCACACAATGATGAATTCTTCTATCCACACAGCGTGGGAAATTATTGAATGGCTTATTGGGCACAAAAATATTGTGAATTATGCATCCAGAGGATTTTGAACTCATCGGATCTCCGCTAAACAGAAACACCAATGGGGGACAACAGACAAATGTTTTAACAACAAAATCGAAATAACAACTGAAGAATTGTATTTGTGAATGTGGTTCCTCGACCAGCAGATAAATGCCAATAGATGTCCAACCCAAAGAGAACTAAATGTAACACAATTCTCACATTTCATGATCAGGCTCAATGAGTCTGTGTCACATTTAACAAAATTGTATTGACTAGTATTTTTGTTTTTTTTAGGTTTTGTGGATTCATAATGAAAACTGTTGTCAAAATGTTTCTCAAAAGTATACAAATATGCTATTTTACATAAAGGTGTGTAAACTTAGTCTAAATGAAAAAAAAACTCAAAGTTTTTTGAAACATCAAGTTCTCCAACCTTGAACATTTTGCATTGAGTGTGTGTAGATGAAGGGTGTATTGCTGCTGTGCCAGGGCCAAGGGAGTTACTTTTGCCTTCACGTCTCCACAACTAATGACTACCTCTCCATCTGGGGATGAAAGTTTAATGCTCTGTACACAGTCTACAAATGGCTGTAAATGGCCAAATAACTGTAAGCAAAAACACCCAAAAAATAGGCCAGGCTCCCATGCACTTGAAGCCACCTCAAGCTTTTCTGACATGTCACTGAGTGAATCTTAATTAGTGCAGAAAAAGCAACTGCATAGTACAGTATGAAATTAAGTGATTCATTATTGGGCCATTGCTGCAATATTCACGTACCAATCCCGTAGCAGCGACATACAGTATATGTGCAGTTTGCATCTCTAAGATTATTGTCCATATCACAGTTTTTTTTTACACGTGCAAAATATTTGCCGCAGATCCCATAGGCTTCAGTATTTGATGTGTAAAAAGAGTATGTTGCAGCACAATATTGTAACAAAGATATAAAAATGTTAACCTGATGATGGTCTTGGAAGAGAAGTCAAAGAATCAGCAAAGCAATAAGGCTCTTTTTTGGGTTCAACCACTCTCACTGTACAATTAAATAATATATTCTCCTCACTGTTGTTAAACCACAGATACATACAGACCATAATCTTGCACTTTTTCTTATTTTGTAAGGATAAGCTCACTAAGCCTTCTCATGTCTGAATGTTTACTTTGGTCTTTCTAGTATGCCAGCTCATACTGCATCCCTGAAGGTACATCCAGTCCACAAAGCACTATATAATGAGCTAGCTTTTACTAAGCCCTGCTCCATCCCACACCTGCAGTGTTAAGAAAAGACAGATATTCTATTTCTGTTTCTATATTTGGAAAATTATACAAAAGATAAACTGGCAATAGATAATAGATAAACTGACACAGATAATAGATAAACTGGCAATAGATAATAGATAAACTATTATCTATGTGTCAGATAAACTGACACATAGATAATAGATAAACTCACACAAATCCCTTCGTGTGAGGGATTTGTGAACATACACAAATCCCTCACACGAAGAAAACAACATGATAAATCATCTAACAGTCAGTTTACAGCAGCAGCACACAAGCCAAGCACTGCTTTGTATTCACCTCAGCAGAGAGAGATGAGATGAAAGTGAAGGTGTCTGGGAGTTTGAATCATTGGAATGGGAGGTCCCCTGATAAAAGGCAATGTTTTTGAAGCTCAGCGTGCTTTAAAAAGAATGTCTTCTGTTATTGCAGCCATTTTCACCACAAACAGTGTCTCGGAGAGGCAGACTGATTCAAGTGTGCCAATATGAGAAGCTACTGGATAGTTATTTACATCATTGTCGCATCAAGCCATCCATTATGGACTCTCAGCCATTCATACATATCAAATAAATCGATGCAGCAATAAATCATCCAAGACCTTTCTGTCTTAAGGTAAAAGGTTAGAGAGAAGAAGCCAGAATCATTTTGGTTTCAGATCGTCTTCAACATAGCATTGATGCCACGACTATTTGACATAATCGGTGACCACAATAATCTGCAAACATCACTATTTTTGGTCAGCATATAATTTCAATGAATTTATCTTTCATTTACCTAAAAATAAACAATGAATTTAACAAGGGTCACAAAATTGTCCCTCCAAGTTGCAAAGCATGAGGAGAATCCCCAAGGTACAGTCAGAAGGTACATTTGAATGGGTCTAAATATCTGAGTACTGTATGAGAGTATTTAGAGTTTGCCAATGACAGTCAGAAGTTTGGATGGCGATAAAAATGCCATGCATGATGAGCAGCAGAAAAGAAAACACCCTGGGACAACCGATGAGCCATAAGAAAAAAACACACACACACTTGTGTGAGCTGTTGAATGTAGTTTAAAGATAAAGTTGTCTAACTTTCTTTCTGAGCGTTTTGCTTTGAATAACTGTGTAACATTTATATGCACCGTTGATAAGTTAATGAGGCGTCAGCATGAATTAATGTGCAGACTTTGTGCATCCGAATACATTTACATCATACCGTTTTAATCACATCTAATTGTGTAGATAATGTTAATATCTAAATGAATCAGATTTAAACAAGGCAAACTAATAAATAATACATGCAGTTAATAAATGCAGGTCATTTGTAATTTACATGGATTCTGAAATCTCAATTATTACAATTTGAATAGGTTTGATAATAACAGACTATTTTCCCTTTGTAGATGCACCATTTTCATTTCATTCACATTATATTTGACACCGTGAAACCTCATGTTCCTTGGATTCTTATTATTTTCTAAAATTAAATAATGAAATTATCAATTACATATGTTCTATTCAACTGTCAAAAGGTTTATTCCCCATAGCTGTAGTTTTGCGAATTGAAAAACCTCAAGACCTCAACTTTTACATACTTCTTTTGCACACAAGCAAGAAGACCCACAGCTGACCAGTTTGCACTGTAGTATGTGTAAATAAATATTACATCATCTAATGCTATTCTGCATAACAAAAACCCACAACTTTGTTAAGATAGTTGTGGGTTTTTGTCAAACTTCCCTTAAAACCAAAATATTATGTTTGCTAGAATCAAACAATTCAAGTTGGGTAGAGACTGTAATCCCAGCTGAATGTCAGACAGTCAAAAACCAGAGAGAGCATCACTTGTTTCAGAGAACAACAGTAACAGTGGGGTCAGGCTCATCTCATCACTATCATTGTGGTGAGTCAATAAGAAACAATGACAGGCCACAGTCAGGCCTCGCTCTGATGTACTAACTTACTGTGACAGTCATCAATCTGTGTATTGTTCACTCACAGTTTGAGAAGTGTCTGTTTCTGGATGAATAGAAAATATAACACAAACGCACTTGATCTGTGGCGGTGTTGGAGTGCATGTCCTTTTGTGAGCAAGTTCTGCCATCAGCATGAGCAGTGCTGCATTTTATACTGCTGCCACAGATGAACAACATGCTGCAGTTCCTATTTTTAACAGTGGGTGCTGCAGTAGAAAAGATCTGTCTCAAATCAACAAGTGGTAGCTGGTTAAGAATCTAAAGGAAGAACATTCCTACTGTTAACTCCACAGTATGATCTTTCACACTTAGCGTTTGAAGTTTACAGAAGATTTCAAATCAAGTACTCCTTTTGTGGTTATGATCAGCTGTGCATTTTCCCCCTAAAAACAACAAGCCCTCAGATTCTACCCTGCTGCATTCCAGTTTGGCAAGCGCCACATTCACTGCCTGCAGAAATTTACAAAACCGGATTGTACACAGCAAGATGAAACAACAGAATCCCAAAAATGAGAGAGAAATTTTATTTTCTTTAGACGTTTACATCCATAGTATTTGGTAAACTTTCAGTGAAACTATATGACTAAGATAAAATATTTTGGTGTCCTTCTTCCTATGCGTTTCTCATAATATTCTCCATTTGTGGATCTTTCCTCCTGACAGTACTGGTGTGCCTGAGTCAGATTTGTAGGCCACTTTGTTCACACACGTTTTTAGCTCTGCACACTGATTTTCCATGGGACTGAAATTCAAATAATAGACTTTATTATCCATGAACCACTTTGAACCAATTTGGCACTTCACTTAGTATCCTTGTTCAATATGAAATAAGTGCCTCAATCTGTACTTCATGATGCCATCTATTCAGTAATATACAGTACATCAGTCCCTCCTACAAGTAAATATTTATTTTTCTTTGATCTTCCCTGAATATTTGATAACCAAACCACTGCAGGGAAATCAGACCAGCCCACCCATCTCCATACCTCAAATAAGTTTTTGAAAAGGGGATTTTACATACTGCATACTGTTAAAAATATATATATATATTTTTTTGTTTGGCTGGGGTTAGTAATGCAGTGTTAGTTGTGATGCTCATGTAGATATTGCTACTAAAACAGAAGGATGCTAAACAACTTTAGAAGCTCTCTAGGAACACATCACCTTACAGCACAGATATTAAGTTCAAGAGGCTGCATGTCTTGTGCTTTCAGACTATAGCTTCAGAGCATACTAATCTCACTTAAGCCCTCACAGAGAGTCTCTGTAGAGTGATGATCTAATCATTGGTCAAAAATCCTGCAAATGTCTAAGGCTACACAAATGATCATAAAAAGCACTCTCCCAGGGTATTTAATCTATTTACTTTTGTCCATTATTTTGTTAAGGTTGTTCAAGCTGTTGCTAGAGCTCACAAGCTTGCAAAAAAGCTGTCCATGATGGAATAAAAACGTCTCACTGAAATGGCATTATACAGTATATAGAAATAAAGTTGGGAACAATGAAAAAATATTTATTCAAACAGAAATATTTTTAATGAACACATTAATTTATATTGTAAGACGATGACAAGGGATACCCAGGCTCACTATTAATCATGATGGAGAAAAAAATTATCTGAATTAAATTTTACTGAAAACAATCTACAAGGATTTCCTGCTGAGCTGTTCCATTAAGGACCACAAACCACAATTTAGACAGAGGTCAATGTAAAGTGCTTTTGCTGCTACAGCTCTGAAGTCCAGCATGTTTTGTGAAGTAAACATTGAATCTTGTATCTGGGCAAAAGACTACAGGGTTGTGTCTGTTAGGAAACAATCAAGTACATATTAACTAACAGGTATCATTTGTGAAAGCTGTCTGTGGTACAGTCAGGAAAAGGTACAGCAATGATGGCATCATGGTAATTTTGTTTAACAACTTTTCAAAGCAAAGAAACAGTTCTCTGCACCATCTGTCTCTGGCAATACAGCTGGATCTCAGCACTCCAGTAAACCTTGTTGCAAGACAACAGAGACCGTCAGACACATGGGAATTTTCAGATATAATATACAAAACCAGAGGCAGCAAGAAGCAAAGGTAGCTGTGTGAAGTAAATGTAGCTGTGTGCATCAGTGACCAGGTACATTTGGTGAATATTTAAAAATAAGATGAAGCAACATTTTATGTCCTGGTGACATTATCAGAGCAGTATGTCCTGGAAGCACCAACCAGTCACAGTTACATGTGAACTGCTGCAAAACATAACATTTCTGGCTAAGATCAGTTACTGGCCACATGTTGTGCATGACAACAGTTTTCAACCTATTTTCTTTTTTGCTGTTGTTTCTTTCCAGTGTTTTATTATTATTATTATAATTATTATTATTATTATCATTATTAATGCTGTTCATGTAATCATTATTTTTTAATAAATCAGCCAAAAAAACAGCTGGCAAGTGCAAAGTAATCTCAATATAAATATGCGCTTTCAAGAATATCAGAGTTCAGTCATCTGTTTGTGTATTGCTTTTACTTAAAGAATGATTTTATATTACCCTGAGAATTTATGAAATATAAATAGGCCAGCCAAGGAAAAATAATCAATTTACTTCAGTGTGTTATTGCAATGTTTGATGTTACCAATTCCAAGTCAGGCTGTATCATTAAAAAACACAATATTTTTGCAAGCAAGAATTACCATTTCTGACTTTTGTAAACTGGGAATCATGCACTTAGCAATGACAGTAGTGAACATCAGGTTAGAAATCTCAAGGCTAAAACGCAACATAAATATTTTTACTGTAGGATCTCAAGCTCAGGAGGTTTTGTGTTGAACAGGATGCACACTTAACATGTGTATAAGTGTGATAAAGATAGATAAAGAAATATCTTTATTGCAATTTTAACACCAAGAAATATTCAAAATATTATCTTGATTGGGTTCAGGGGTCTAAAAAAAATATAAGAGGTAAATATAATGCCAAGCAATTTGCCAATCAAGGCACAAATTCTAACAGCTTTAGGCAAACAAAAATTGACTATTGCTAAAAAAAATTATATAGGTGACTATTCCCTGAGTTGGTTCCTTTTCAAAGGGAAATCTGTTGAAAGTATTTTAACACTTATAACCAAAGATTTAAAATCACATATCCTGTAGATGCTGAACTTATACCAATTTATTAATTTTTAAAACAAATATCAAAGTTCTCAACAGAAACTTGAAAAGGAAAGAACTGATCACTGATGCACTTTACTGAGTGCAGTATCTGCCTGTGTGCTTCTTACAAACACACAAGCTTCAACCAATATCTGAAAGACGTAACAGAAGTGAAAATATTTTTAAAAGGATCAGAAAAAATTATAAATTACAATGATGATGTACTCAAACATCCCGACATCAAATTAAAACCTAAATTTGTTTATATTTTATTGACTCCAATGTTAGTAAAGGCAGATTTTCTGTTTGAACTTGTGTCTGTTAAAAAAATCTTACAACTTATTAGGAAATTACAGGCTCATTTTCTGTGTAGAAAATGCTTGGGCCTTTGTGTGTTGTTCCCCCAAACTGAAAGATTAGAGCCAGGGAAGATGAAGCTTCTGTCTCAACATCCCAGCAAGGTTCAGTTCAGCTGAAGTATTCAACAAACAAAGGGCTCTTTCATAGAAAGCAGCTAGTGTTTAAACCAAAAAGGACCCACAGCAGAAACTCAGATGAAAGTCAAAAGATTATTTTAATCAGTCAAATAAAAACGGTAAAAAGTACAAAATCTCTACACATTTTTCAAGTCAAAACTGTAACTCAAGCTAGATTTAAAAATATAAACACAAAACTTCACTTTGAATTGTATGAAAGATGCTTTTACATTGCTTATGGTTTAAATACAGAACATGTATTGGATGGATGGATGGACACAGGTGTAGATTGTAATTAGTGTGATAGACTAGTGGCCTATTCAGGGTGCACTCTTTCTTTTTCTCACTGTAAATGAATTTACAATTTTTCATTTTACAGTAACTTTTTAAAAAAATTATAATACATACCTAAAAGCAGTAAAACCAGTATTTTTACTCCAGGCTACGAAAGTCTGACTCTAATATCAGAAAAAGCTTAAGCATAATTTCTAGTAGTTTACAAGGTTTGTGACATAGTACTGCTTAGACTCTGTCCATTATGTGACAATTCTGATAATAAAGTGGAAAAGGGCTGTGGGAAGAATTAAGATTTTTGAGTTCAGTTTATAATGCAGATATACTCCTAATTTCTGGATCTATTAAGCTGTTTAAGAAAATGTATTGATATCCTCCCATGCCCTGTATAATATAAGAAAATAACCTTCCTCTTTGGTGGACTTTGCTTTTCAGTGAAATGCAGAAACATGATTTGACCACTGTTGTTGTGCCACCTTTTCCCACATAGTAAGGAAGTAATTTAATATAGCTGACTTATTCAAGGACTTATAGCAGGCAAATGCAGGAGACAGTTTTGAGGTGTGACAAGGTTTACACTACAAAACAGATGTTTTCCACACATGATTGGGTTTGAAGCCTAAACATCAACATGAATCCATTCCCAGAGGGATGGAAGGAGATGTGACAGGGAGCATCTGCCAAATGGTGGAATAGCATAAAAAAGGAGATGGAAAGGAAGAAAGAGGGTGAAGGCAGGACAGACACATGCCAGAAAAAAAACCAATCACCTAATGGGCATGTGAAATCTACAACTAGCTCACACTTTCTACCTCACTGTCTCCTCTTAATGAAAAAAACAGACAAACTGAGGAATAAAACATGCAAACAACCCCATTGGCTGCTTACATGGCACTTACTCTGCTTTTCATGTTATCAGGTTATTGTGGGAATCAAATCCCACAATTTGATTGTGACACAAAACAAATAAATCGGGACATGTTTACAATTGTTTGCGTGAGTGCAGTATTGATCTGAGCACTGCTAAAAGGATAAAGGGTTTCAGGCGAGCCTGGCTTTGTCTCCGTCACGTCACCAACATTGTCTTTACAGTATGTCCATGTGTCTTTACAGCTACCCTGTTTAAAGCTTTGCAGAAATAGTAACGCTAAAGCAAACAGCCTTTGCTGGGGTCAGCAAACAGCCTGACAAATTTGCAGCACTTTGAGAGAAAAACTGCTGCATTTAGTAAATTCAAATGTTTTTGTAGCTGCTTTTCTGTGTAACATCATTAAAGCAGATTAATATTATTTGCAATACTAATACACTAATGACAGCTTAACAATGGTATGGTTGTATTTCAATTCACCTATGTTGAAATACAACCATGTTCCAATCGACACAGATCAGCTTCCCAGTCTCTCCTGAAGGAAAGCACATTTCCACAACATGATACCACCACCACCATGTTTCATGTGGGGAGTGTTATACTCAACATGACATGCAGCGTTAGTTTTCTCGCTTTTAAGAAAGCTAATCTAGACTCAACTGCTGGAGCAACAACAATGGTTGTTAAAATACCACCATATCATAACAGGAAGGTATAACTGAGGCCAACTTCATAAACCTTCATACTAGTTTAGCCAACTTATATAGCATTTACAGTAAACACACACGGTTTCAGGGATGCACAGCCCAAAATCAACAATCATGAAGATAAAGACACAAAAGAGCAGAAGTGTAAACACACATAAAGCATACTGTAGTCGGTTTAGTCTGTTAGGAGTTTGAACTAAAAATATAAGGTTGGTAAGGATAGGATCTGTCCTCACTGGCAGTTCATAAAAAGCTTCAGAGGCACGGGACCTGTGTCCCTCAAGTAGCCTGTTTTGAGTGCCTGCTATGACCCACATCCTACCTCCTAATACTGGGCCACTTACATACTGTGACTGAACATGTATCATAAGCTGCAGGAACATCAGAACCGCCCTAAGATATTAATTACATACCTTGAAGTTGCACACAGAATGAAATAGGATCCCCATGGAGTAACTCAGGATGTGAATCTTGATAGCCATTTAAGAGCTTCAGTTCAGAAACACAACAAATATTCAAATAGAAAATAAATAAAATTGAATTTAATAAAACTAGAAGGACTGTATGAGATTAAAACTCCCAGCTCAAAACTAAATGATGTTTAGATAAAATATACACATTAGATTGCTTTAGTTTTTATCTGGCCATTCTTCATATAATATATCAATAAGAGGAAACACAAAAAATTAATTCTGACATCCACATGTTTAAGCAAATGCTTTAAAAGTTACCTTTGAAATTGAATACACAAAGAAAAATCTATTTCTTTTTGTTTTATTTTTTTAATTATTATTTTATCACCAGAAAACAGATGTTTATTAAAGATAAACATGATTTTACAAGCATTGAACATATGCTTTTAGTACATATAGCAGAAAGATAATTCACATTTCTTAGGCCTCTTAAGCTACAAATTCACACAAGCTCAGCAGATTTAAACTGAGAGGTGAGCTATTATCTGGGTAGCCTGACAAAATATTTTATTACTGATGAATGCCATTAATTAGCCAAACCAGGCCAGTCAAATATATCCATAGGTATCATGAGATCATTTAAGATGTTCTGATGCATCAGTCATTCTAGCCAAGCCAACAAGCATTTTTAAATGAAATATCTGCATTCATTTTTTGCAAGAATAATTAAAATAGTTCATGGAATTTCTGAAAATGAACACAATGTTTTGCTACTACTTTAGTAGATCATTTTATGTAAAATCTCTTCCTACTCATGCACCCTAAAAATCATTTTCTAATTTCCTTTCATCATGTTTCTCAGGCTAAAAGCAGAGAAAGAGAAGAATATACAGTATGTAGAAGCCATTAAACAGGATAAAACATCCTAACCTCACAGCTGACACGTTGAACCATTGCAAATTAAATTTTATCCATACAAATTAGCTCGACCAAAACATCCAACCAAGTTGAATTTAATTTTATTACTAATAGTACAATAAAAAAAATCTACAGCACAAACAAACAAAAACAGCACCATATCTCAGTCCATCACCTCATGGGACATGTCAAATAGTAAAAGGCTGAACAAGTATGACTCTTCTGAAAAGGTTTATCTTTTAAAAATCAACATCGCAGCAATGCTTAGCTGTGGACAAGGTATTATGAGAGAGATGAAAGCAAAGTGGAAATAACATTCATTCAAAATCATAACCTCTAGCAAACCTTCATGCATGATGGTGATAGGCTCATTTTTGGGTTTGTTTCACTGTGACATGACTTTGGCACAGTGAAGTAATGAAGTAAACCATGAACACTATTGTTTTTAAAAGCATTCCTAAATGAAATGTAAGACCACCTGCCACCAGATGAAGCTTGTTTGATTAAAAGTATCAAAGAATAAAACAACAGAGTCACTTAACAGTAACAAACTTACTGTTAAGAGTTATTACTGATGAATGCCAAACCAGGCCAGTCAAACCTATCCACAGGCATCATGGATACAATTTAACCCCTACGTTAGAAGCAATCATGGAATTAAAGCTGCAGTGTGTAACGATTACAAAGAATATGCTTTTTACATATTTGTTAAAAATGTCACCACATTTCAACAAATATGTAAAAAGCATATAAAATTTTTTATAAAGGTTACACAGTGCAGCTTTGAGTTTTAATACACTCCCTGCATCTAGAGGTAGAGCCTAATAAACTAGAATATCATCAAAAATATTTCAGTAAAATTAATTAAAAAGGTAAAACATACATTATTTGCATCTGCACAAAATTGTAAAGGAAAGATAAAAAAGGCTTTTTAATGAAGAAATGCTATGGGTTGTTTCTATCACGGACAACATCCAAAAACAGAGTAAGACACAAAACAATCTTTACAAAAGGTGGTTTTAATGAATGCTGTATCTAAAAATTCTAATGGAAAGTTGAGAGGAAGGAAAAAGTGTGGACCCGGAATAGAGACAACCACAGTCTTTATCTGCTTGTGAAGCAAAGCCCTTTAAGGGATTGAACAGAAATTTCTAATGTTTGAGCTAAGGTTAAATATATCATTTCAAGAGTACACTTCAGCACAAGAAGAGTCTGACATGGAGATCTTACTTGTTATTCAACAGAAGAAATACAATTTTGCAATGCAGTTTAAATCGAGGTCCCAGATTCTAGAGAAGGAGTGAAAGGATACAGAATCCAACTTGCTTGAGGTCCTGGATGAAGTTTCCACAGTCAGTGATGATTTTGGATGTAATGTCATGTGTGAGTGCTACAACCATCTAGCATAAAATTTTAGAGCAGCTCATGCTTCCTTCTGCTGACAAGCTTTAATGAGATGCTGATTTTATTCTCCAGTAAGACTTGGAATCTGCACACGCTGCCAAAGGGACCAAATACCTGCTTTATTGACCCTACTATATGTGCTAAAATGACCAGAAAACTTAACTGACCGACATCCTTCACTATAGAGAATTATTTGAGTATTGTCAAAAGGAAAATGACAGACACCAGATCCAACAATTCAGATGACCTAAAAGCCACTATTAAAGCAACCTGAGATTCCCAGACACCTCAGCAGAGCCGCAGGCTGATCACCAGTGCTGTCACCTCCGCACGCTGGTGAGACCCGAGGAGCCTCTGGGGATTTATCTTATGAATATGTAAATATTTTTTATGTCCCACCAACTACAGAGATACAGTAAAGTGCTCTCAATTTTGTTCTGTTTTTCTCCCGGTAACTAAAAGAGAATATGTTGCAACATTTCAGATGTTTCACACGCAGATCCTTTGTCTTTTCCCCTCCATGACTTTTAGACTTATATTATGCAATGATGGGTCAAGTTTTATTTTGAAAGCAGGAAAATAATTTTTACTCTTGAATGACAATGGATAATATTAGAATTAAACTATTATTTCTATTTATGCGTTATATAAGTAAAATGAACATGTAAAAGACTACAAATTATGAAATGGTGCATTTTAATGTTCACACATTTTTAAGTCAAAAATAATAACTTAAATAGGTGAGATCAATTTCTCCATTGGCTCCCTTTTATTAAGATCCAATGGTGACAATGAAAGCTAATAGTATATCTACTTTAACAGAGTTAGAAACCTGTCCCTAATTTAAATACCAACAACAATCACATCCCTATATCCAGGTGAAAACTGCCCTCCAGAGTATTAACAATAGACATTGCGATGACAGCACTATGTTGCCATCTGATACCCTTCATCGCCTTCCTGCTGTTGATGGTCTGGGGAGCTTCCACTTATTGTCTAACACTGACACACACACTTGCAGTCACACACAAACACATGCAACATCTGCTGTTTTTAACCCCTGCTGCTTTTATGTGTGAGCATGGCAGGGAGTGCATACAAGAACAAGAACTGACCTGAGAGTGAGATTAACCTTAGATGAAGGGATTCTAACTAATGTAAAAAAAAAACTGGTGTTTTCCTTATGAGAAAAAAACCCAAACAGTTCTATTTAAATAACAGAAACAGCAAGAGGTTTGCATTGGACAAACATTTTAGTGAGTAACTACAAAGGAGTAACATGCTGTGTATTTAAAATAGGGCATTAAAATCATAGGTCCAGCACAGACTAGAATTTGTTTCCAGAATAAACAGAAGCTTTGCGTTGATGCGGAACTTGTGTTGTGAAAACAGAAAAAAAAAACCGAAAATATGTGAACATCTTTTTGCAAGACAGCTGAACAGGAGCAGAGACGGCAAACAGCCGCAGAGGGAGTTAGGAGGGAACTCTCCTGGGCCTTTAAGCCAATTATCAGAGCTACATTGATTGAAGCAGCACTTTAAGGCCTCGTCTACACAAGCAGTCCCTTAATACACTGGTCAAGAGAAGAGAGTGTCTCAACCACAAATTATGCAAAGATAGCCATTTCCACCCATTATGGTGTCACAGGGACAAATCCTTTCAAACATGGTCATGTAAATATTATGTCTTTCAAATTGAAAGTTTTCAAATATTATAATATAAGGGCACTGACCAAGAAAGGGGCTGATTTATTGATTCCAGAGTGAAAACATGACATATTTGGAACAGATCAAGGACATTTTATGAAATAGTCACTAAAAAGATAATTAGCAGATGTAAAAAAGAGAAATGCATCTTAAGCCTGAAGTAGGCATTGGAGTTACAAATGTGAGTAATGAAGAAGAACCTGATTCAGTAGCTTTTCAACCTGGTGTTTGCACTTACCAAACTTCATTTTTACCCTCCAAATTCAGGTGTAGGACACAGATGGGGACCTAAAGGGATAGTTTTGATTTTGTGTTGGTTTTGTGATCACTATCAGTATTGGTTCCCTTACTAGAGTTTTTAGAGAAGTCAATAAATCATTACAGCAATAAAAAGTTAACAACTAGTTAGACAAAAGCCCATGTTTTATCTGATTTTGCCAATTTAAAACAATTCAAATAATTCCTATGAATGGGTCAACCGGGCTAACTGTTAGCTTTTCATCGTTGTCAAGAAAATCCGAGCTCATCCCACTTCCCCATGCTGGAGATTTAAGTTTAACAGTAATAATAAATAAAGTTATCTTTAAAATGAATCACTCAAGTGACATCAAGGCCCAGCAGTAGACTTAGGTGTCAATAAAATAAATCTGGTTGTGTGTGTTGTTTTTGTCTCATGCAAACTTTGCTTTAATTCTACTTTTCTCTATCTAATCATAAGAAATCATAGTCAGACAGAGAGAGTCATTAAACAGGAAAAGCAGGTTTCCTGGAAAAAGAGGAAGTTTCCAGCCTGCAGATTTATAAAAATAGCTGAGACTATACCTTATTTCAAAGCATGAATGTTTTAAAGAATGAAATCTAAACATTATTAGTAATTGGATAAGATTCAAAGTAAAATACTTATATTAATATTGGTTTACTTGTAATAATACTTACACTTATATTTGTGGGAACACTTACAAGAAAAACAAGTAACTGTAACTTTGGTATCAAATAATTAGAATCATGGATTATTCTTGGTTTCTTTTCAGAAAAACATCTGTAATAACTCACATTAAGATTATAATAAGTATAATTAATAAGTTATGGTTATAAAATCATAAATGAATGCTAAATCAGAGAAGCTAAAGAAAATAAATGTGATATAAATGTGATTTTGACATTGAACTTGAAATGGTGTAAAACATGTAACTGCAATTAAACATCACTGATATGTTGGAGGTAGATGGTAGGTGAAAGGTGAACGGTTAAGGGAAAAAGGGGAACTAACAGGAGAGCAGAGATGACCAACGCCTTATTTAGAAACAGATTGAACAACGTAAACGTTTCAGAGAAAATGTCGTGCAGGCAATGGACACAGGAGGTTGAGCAACCCTGAGACATTAGCACAGACATCAGGACATAATGTCGGGACATATGAGGTTGAGCAACCCTGAGACATTAGCACAGACATCAGGAAATGTCTGTAAGACAGTGATGGATATGAGATCATCTGTCTAAGCAGACAGCAGGCGCACCAGGGGGGTGGATAAACCCTATAAAAGGTGGGTGCAAAAGAGGAACCTTTTGTTGGATCCTCCGGGCAGCTTCGAGCCAAGATCGAGATGGACAAAGAACTCTGCAGCTGAAGAAGAGCCGGGGCCACGGAGCCGAAGACTGTCCTGCCATGAGGACCAACCCGTCAGGCCCTGCAACCTGTGGCTTCGAATCGCACTTCTCTCATCAGCTGGGTTCAGACCCCAAAGACAAAGATGAAGACAAAGACAAAGGCAAAGACAAAGAAGAAGAACTGGTGCCTTTTTTCCTGCCAGCACCAAGTCCTGTGTGACCTCACCATCCATGCGGAGAAGAAGCCCATCAGACCTACAGAGATTCCTGCCTTCATCGATCAACTTCCTCCTCCTGCTGCAACACCTTCTTCATCATCAAGCCAGGTCTGGGGTTCGAAACGCCAAACTCCGTCCGTCTCTCTCAAAGGTTCCCTTTTTTAGTTCTCAGTGTCAGCAGTAGGGAAAGATAGACTAGATGATTGATTTTACTTATTTGATTATTTCTGCTACTGAATTAAGCTGTACTGACCCTTGCAAAACTGCCTTACTAATAAAATATTTAGCATAAAGAAAATCTAAAAGATGTTGTGGACATTCAGTTAATGAGTCACCTTAAAGTTCTTTGATGGTTGTAAAATAGCTATGATGTTTGATTCTGGAGAGGAAAGGTGGAAAATGTTTTTAGGTTGCTGGTAGCCCAAATGTAAAACATCATCCTTGGGACTCGCCCGAGTCACTAAAACCTACCTGGTTCAATAACAAATGCAAGTTGTAAAATAGAGAACGAGCGACCGTTAACAGGTGTGCTCTGTGAAACTAGTTGGCTGTAGGCTGCTCAGTCTGGCTAATTCACAGGGGGAAGAAGGGTGGGACACCTGGATGTAGGCCGTCAAAAATCAGGTGAATCGTTTCTCGAAACCAGCTTAAACAGAGTTTACTTCAGTTCTGGACAGGGTAAATCCCAGCAGATTTAGAAAACTCAATTAACCCGTTAGAAGGAGAGCTGGTAGCACATCTCCCCTCTCAGAAGAGGAAGTACGAGAGTGAGAGAGTAGAGAAAGGAGGGGGGGGGGTGTTGCGCAACAACATCGTTGATATGATTTTTTGTTTTCTAGAATCTCAATTAGTCAATTAAAAGCAAAGGAGCCACTAGTAATAATAAACTTAGAGAAAAATCAGACATCTCTTTAAGGCTCAGATGTTGACTGAAGTTGCATGTACGTGACAAACACAAAGATCTGTGACCTGATTTGAACTCAAGACTTCACTTGAAGTTGTGCTCTTAAGACTTGACACTTGACTCATGTAACGGTGAAGGAAAATCCTAGGTTTATACATTGTTCTATTTTTGAGGTTGTACAAATAAAAGTAATATGTGACATTATAACATTATATTCGAAATAAATACACAGATAAACGAAAAAATAATAATTTAAAATTCTCTAACAGGTATGCATATCCTATATTCTCCTGTGAAAATGTCAATTTAATAAGACAAAGGAGTACATGATTGGATGTCAAAACCCGCAGTAATATAGTGTTAATGGTGGACTACACAACATACATTAAATGAGAGTTATTAAAGACTTACAAGACAAACTGGAAAAGATGACCTGTGAAAATCTTTTGTTTTGCTAACAAAGCTTCATATAACAAAAATAATTTTCCCAGCAAAAAGGCAATGGTTTTCTCTTTAAAACCTGCAGCTTATGTCAAAAAATAAATTAAAAATGAATTTAAATCCACTTTGTACAAACTTTTGATTTACATGAAACCTTGACGGACCTTGGGATGTTACTAAATATTACACTTTGACAGCTTGGCTTCAGTTAGTGCTTCCATACAACTTTAAAGGGGATGCTGGCCTATAATGATTTATGAAGAGAACAGGGAGTGAATCAATGTAGTAGAGGCCCTTAGATAATGATTAAGCAAATAGCCACTCCGCTCCAGATCCTGCCTATGGTTAAAGGTGCAGTTAGAAGCACACCATGCTGAATTAGTGTGAATTAACTAAAATGGGGTTAAGCGAAGCTTCAACACCAATCTGTAATCCCTTATTGTGTTGCATGATGATACAAGACTAATTGAATGTTGGCAGATCTTTCAAAACCTCTCTTTTACTACAATTTCTGGAGGCACAAAAACTTCTCTATGAACAGTACATACAACTTTCAGTTTAACACATTTTCATAAATAAAAATCTGGAGTAAAATGAGGCTTAACTCATTTTACTCTAATGAATAAAATCTAAGCAGGGCTATTGAGGACATATTACTCAATTTTTATAAGTGTAAAAAAAATCACGTAACAATACTTATTATCTTGGAATGAATACTTTAAATGGAAACACTGCATGCTTCCCTTACCCATCTGCAAATTACACCTCAGCGCACCTTTTGTGTTATTTGTGGTCACTATTCTTGAAGGGAAAAAAAGGGATATTCAGTTTTGTAGTTTGCCATTTGAGATGGAGCATCCTACAAGCTGAACCAAGCTAAATTTCTCCTCCAGGTATCAATGCAACACATATAACAATATAATTATTTTTGCCTGTCTGATAAACTCTTGTATACATTATTTTCTCTATGAGAGAATATTGTATCTATATTTACGTTTAAACAACAATACAAATACAAGTGTGTTGCATTTGAAATATACCAGATAGTTAATTCTTCTACTCACTCAAGGAATTTTCCACAGGCCCTTAAAACCTTAGTAATTAAGCTAGGGATGCAGCTAGTGATTATGTTAATAATCGCTAACTATAAATAAAACTGAAACATTCTGCAGATTTTTTACTTACCACTTAAGTTTATATTACACAATATTAGAAATCCAAATAAACAAATAATTCAATGTATAAATAAATATTTTCTTCCTAAAATGTAA
Organism: Xiphophorus hellerii; assembly: GCF_003331165.1. NCBI lineage: Eukaryota > Metazoa > Chordata > Actinopteri > Cyprinodontiformes > Poeciliidae > Xiphophorus > Xiphophorus hellerii. Next base: position 20,784,467 of record NC_045672.1, read on the forward strand.
TAACATAGTATTTCTTCAGTGAATGTTTGAACATTTGTAGCAAAGGATGTTTCTGCAGCTAAAAATACTGTAACAAAAATTTGTGAAAAGCTCAACTCTTTCTGCTTGACTTAGAATCAACTTAGTGTAGTGGGGATCAGTTGATTATATTTTTCAATTCACCGATTATTAATTGCATAGCAAAATGTGCTTAATAGGATTTTTTTTCCTTTTTTTTTATAGAATTTGAAACAGGTGAAACTCAAACTATGCCACTTGAGGAGTTCTGGGTAAAACATATTTACACTATTTCTTGACATCAGTCCTGCATTGAACACCGATAAGTTGAAAAATTAGACAGAATTGTCTGGTACTGTGTGGAATTGGTTGAAATCTTAATTAGCAGACCAGGGCTACTTTGTTTCATTTGGCAATTATTAATCTAATCAAACAAAGGTATGGCGTTCCTCAAGGCTCCATTTTCTGGCCATTTTTTGTACATCCATTTGTTCCCTCTAACTATGTTTTCTTTCAGTGAAACCACATGGATGAACAGTTCTGAGGCCCATATCAAGAAGTTAACAAGTCATAATTTCCACCAGCCTAATGCATAAAAGTCAGAAGCTATTTTTTACAGTCACAAAATTATAAGATTAGATATCAGAACTCAACTAGACTAAAACAGCTGCAAAACAAATGAAGAAACCTGCCATTATGGAATCAAATAAAATTTTATCATGTAACTAAATCGGCTTACTACTCACTTAAATCATTGTCAAAGTAAACGGTTGTCCACATAAGCTACACACACACGCACACACGCAAAGTGCATGCTTTTATTTTCTATATTAATTTTTAAATAATGATAATAATAATAATCAGGTGCCTGCAGCTCCCCCAAAGTTCTGGATCATATTACACTAGTCACCAGTCTTAGTCTTTGTAATATTATACATTTTAAATACATGTCATATTTATTGAGCAGGTACGACACTTAGACTTCTGAGGTTATAGGATAACTGTTCCCTCTTGTGTTCTCAGGTTTGGAACTAATCAAAGCGAGGCATCATTTAGTATCTATGCTCTTAAATTTAGTATCTATGCTCTTAAATCTATGCTAATTTTAGAGCATAAAATTATGCTCTAAAAACTCCCTGAAAGTCTAAGAGATGCAGAAACCTCTGCCTATAGTTTTAATCAAGACTTAAACGTATTATTTACTTTACCAGATTAACTTGTAGACATATTCTTGTTAATGTTTTTCTTGCTTTGAATAAAATTTTCTTTACATGTATTTTTTTATTTTTTATTTTGGAAAAGCACTGAATTGCCTTGTGTATGACTGTACACACTGGCCTAGACTAAAAGAAAAAAAAAATTGTGAAATTGAGAAAAATGTTTCTCAACTTAAGTTGTTCAGCTGAATGTAATATGTTAGGTTTTATTTCTGAGGTATTTTATTGGCACAATAATTAAAATATAAAACATTACCCAGGTCTCTGATTACGGAAAGTATGGCATTCTTTCTCATGTAACCTGTTTTATATGTTTTGTTTTGTTTTTTACAAAATGGACCTCTAGCAGGTTCCTTGTTGTGATTCGTTGAATTAAAAGATGATGGAGTTGCCATTAAAGAGGAGGTTAGAAAGGGGGAGAAAACCCAGATTCAAAATGCTGCTACTGCCCAACACAACAGGCTATTCTTTCAGCTCGCGCCACAACACTCCTTACAGCTGAGCCCAGCCGCTATTCTCCTGCTGTTCTCACTGCTCCCTCCTTTCAATATGGGGGAAAAAATGAGGGGGAAAGAGAGGGGTGAAAATGAATAGTGGGCAAGCACATGCAATCTGAAGCATCGTTAGCTAGGAATCTTGTACAATGGCACAAAAGGCTTTGAATTTAACATCTTCATAGAAAAGACTATTTGTTGGGGAAATCTAAGGCTGAGAAGGAGGAAGAAGAGGGTTACTCAAGGAGATACAAATGTAGGGTAGATGGGGAGGAAAAATAAAGAAAAAGATGCTGCTGCAGGAGCTAACGACAGGGAAAAATGTCCTCCAACAGCAGGCGAGGGTGTCAACACATCAGTGTTTAAATTCAGCCCATCTAACCATCTCTGATGATGAGATCCCTCATCATCACAGAAGCACACAGCAACACATCAAAACATATGAAATCAAAATGCACAATCTGCGTAAGCACTGATTCCAGCCGTCTCTACACCTGAATGTATTTCTGCATCTCTGTATCTGTATATTCTCCCCACCCACATCGCTACCAATCTAATCCCGGAAGCCAGGGCATCACTCCCATGAGAAGAAGCAAAATGTCAGAATTACCTCTAAAACGCCACTGCTTCTGCTCTCTTCCTCTCTGCACGCTAATCCACGGAATATTTCAAAATGACAAATCCGAGCAGGCTGACTCTGGCTTTTCCTTCCCCATCCAAAACCATCCATGGATCATGCAGCTGTCTTTCCACCCGTACAGGCTTCCAGTTTACAGGCTCATTCAGGCTGGTGGTGAGTCGGCAGCTGCCGTTTTTCTTCAAAGCTCCACAAGCAGAGCAAATTAGAGGTCCAGCCCAGCTTAGAGGCTAAGCCAATGTGTGCTATTCACACTTCGGTTCCTGTCTGAGGCCAATGGCTGCAGCCTCACAACCCCCTGCATACTACCGCCCACTGCCTCCCTCCCTTCTACTCTTGTTCTCTTTCCTTCCTCTCCTCTGTCTTTTCCTTCATCTCCTACTTTCTTAGTCATAAATATAGACTCTTGACATTACCTAACACATGGTCTGTTTAGATAAACAATGAGCAGTGTGCAGGTCTCTGCAGTAAAACAAATAAATAAACAAATAAAAACCTCGAGGGGTGAGAGCAGGGTTAAAGAGGGGAGCAAAGGGCATAAAAAAGGGGTTCACACAATAGACATGGACTGTGCAACAGATGGTAAGAAAAGGACAGTGCAAGACAACACAAGATAGAAATTCCTAGTATTAAGCACAGAAAACTGGTGGTCAATGTCTGGCATTCACCAGAATTTGTTGAAACCAGAGATTCAGAACCCGCTGCATAGTTGAAGGAAGCTTGTAATCAGAAAGTGCAGGCCGGTAACTGCAAGGGCATATGATGGTACCCAGACAGTCTCCTTATAAAACCCAAGATTTGTTGCTAGAGAAGCAAGTCACACAATGAAATTTAATTTATTTGTCCTCATTGTCATATTCATCAAACTACCGTAAACAAAGTAAACTACAAGGACATTGCTGAAATTAATCAATATATATGTGTTAGATGAAACTAAGAATGCTGGACGGTGTTTTTTTTTTAAGGCAGATGCAATAAAATCTATACTATAACCGGTTGCTTATACAGGCAAACTATGTAATGACAAGATAGATACCCTAATGATTACTTGGACTATTTGGGGGCAAATAGTTCAATTACAAAAAATTGTCAATATTATATTTAACACAGGTCATAATAAATGTAAATATATTTGTATACTATTGAAAAACTAAGTCTTACTCCTTGGAGATTTAGATGTAAACTGTTTCATCCAACCTAGTTTGTTTTATTAGAAAAATGAGATAGACATCTCAGGAGCATCAACTTTGAGATTTGAGAATTTTTTTTTACTTTTTATTTAATTGAAAAATTGCATTTTGAAAATTACTTGCATCCATCTCAACAATTAATGCAAAAGGCTTCAATAGCAGTATACCCATTCAACCCTTTTTATAATCACTGACCAGATTTCTGTAAGTTTCTTCTGGTACTATTTAGTATTAGTGATGAGCTCCAACTCATCACTTATATAGGAATTAAATCTTATGGCTTTTCTATTATAGATTTAATTCATTACTGGCTAGGCAGCTCGACTGTGTTTGAGTAATAAAACTTTTGATAAAAATTTTCCTTCAGATTGCAATCTATTCATTTACAATCTGCAATAATGAAAGTACCAATTTCAATTTCAGTTTCACAATATATAACAATTCTGCTCACAATCAAAATTTTAATAAGTACAACACTGAAATCTCAAAGACTGCAAAGAAGCAATGTTTGGTTATGTCAAAGGCCATGCAAGCAGATTCTGAATGTGAAAAATATATTTGGCCTGTTGGATGGACTTTCACTGCTATCGATTATTACACTTGATGCATATATTAATGACTTCGGTGGTAAAGCTAATAAATAGAACTAAGATGATCATTTTAATCAATATTGTTATTGTAATATTCAATAATAGCATCGTAATTATAGATGTTCCTGATATTGTGCAGCCCTATATATCACAGCTTGTCAAAGTGGGAATAGTAGCTCTATTTTGTCCTCACTGTGGGTAATGCTATTAACCTTTAAGTCACTAGAAAAATCCCACTGCGATTAAAAATGTCTTTAGCACCAGAATCCTGACCAAAACTGGCAGCAGCACAGAGTTTATAGAATTCTGCCTACAAAACAACCAAAACTACACAGGTATACTTCTACTCAGATAAACCTGAAAGTACAGATTGACCGATTCTGAAGGCAGGAATTTGGAGACATACTGTACTATAATTTTTCCTTACACAATGATTATCTTAAATCATCAGTTTTCCAAAACATCCCCAAAATAACTGTGAAATGATGCACAGTGAGTCTAAAATAAGATACTCTTTTTATATCTGGAAAAGTTGACTACAACATGATTAAAACTTTTAAATGCAGATTCTCATTGGAACCAACTATAGGTTAGAAATCATCAACATAATCAGCAAGTGCTGTTTTCTCTCTTGGAAAAAAACAACAACTGTAAAGTTAATCATAAAGCTGGTTTGCAGATTACCTAAGGTTAGCTTACAAATCTGGAGCATGGGGCGCTACACTTTTAATGCTTCCTTGATATTTTGTTAGCTCTGTATGAGTAGATTATGGTTCTCTACTCAAAGCAAAAAATCAAACCGTTCTCCTAAATCAAGCAGAAGTGCCACTGTTACAGTACATTTTATTAGCTCTGGCTTTAGTTTCAGCTTTTAGAGGTCAATGTGGAGCAAAAAAGGCCCCAAGAGAAAAAGAAAAAAAAAAACTATTAACAGGAGTGGGAGTGATTTAAACTCAGACACAGCAGCAACACGAACACAAATGTCAGCAAAGAAAGCTAAAGCATATCTAATGAAGCAGCATCACTTCTAGCTTGGAGGCACTCAGGCTAGCTAAAATACAAGTTAACTGCTCATCCCTGGCACAGCATAAGCACATCCAAATCATCACAAGACCCTCACACTCAATACTGGACCATAACAGAGGATCTTTGTGCACTCCATGAATGAAAGCACTTAATTTCTTCAACCTCCCAAGGAGGGCCATCATCAGCATCATCATTAACAGGCTAAAATAAAATTAGCTAAAAAAGCTAACAGTAAGAAAATGAACAGGGAGCAGAATCTAGCCCTATTTTAACTGTTTAATCAGTTAAATAGACTCCCTTGCTGTATATTGAACTCGCATTAGCTCAGGTCTGCTGTGAATATGCAGAAGCTGCAGTCTGATGGTTTTAAGTTGACCTGAGTAACTGGGGAGAGCCTGTCAACCATCTACACATCCTCACTTGAGCATTAACAAGATCAAAGGACGATTATCCCAGAAACGTTTGACGAAGCACAGTGAATAAGGATGATCTATTACATCAACATTATTGTGAGCTACATTTTGTACGCATAATCACGGTGGGTCGGCATCAAGATTAATTAAGTTGATTTCCAGAAACTGGGGCGAGGGTGCAGTTTTGTCCTAATCTCCAGGTGCACAAGCATAGGAAGAGGTAATGGAGGATTTACCTCCAAATTCCTTTTAAGTGGGATTGGAAGAAGATTGGCAATATCAAAACAACATCAAAGACCACTGCCTCCATGGCTGCCAATTGACAAGCCAACCTCACAGATGATGAAACAAAAAGGACAATTTCTGGTTATAATGGCCTACATATATTCTGTGAATAATTTTAATGGTGGCAGATGATGTTCCTTTGTGTATATATCCACAAACAATTATAGATATTGCTCGACAATCACCCTATTCATAAAACATGAACCTCTCACACACACACACGTAAACACATACAGAGAAGGGGTGCACTTGTCTTCATACACCATTGCTATGTAAAACACTGCTTGAAAGAAACAGAAGCCAAAATGCTTCTGTTTCTTTCACCGTTGACAGAGCAAACTGTGTGTTATTTGGTCACATGAGCAAAAATATGAACTGTGCATGTTTGAAAAGCAGGGGAACAGAAGCTGGGGCCCACTCATCCGTTACTAGAATGAATGGCCATCATTAGCATGAGGCTCCTCAGCAGCACCCTGCAATGCAGCGACACACAATGGCGAGTGCCACGCTTCCCCCTCAGAGAAGCCCTTTTGTTTGGGCAGCATCTGGACCTGACCTCCCTGCATTCAAGGCTGATGACCCCCCTCTCATGTCTTCCCTTCTTCTCTCCAATCTTAAAACCTTCCCTGCCTCTGCTTGCTAGCACCTTCTTCCAGCTAAGGAGAGCGGCCATGTCTTGCTTCTTGAAAAGAATGTCTGTGTATTAGTGAAGCTTATACAAAGCCTGCAGGGTGAATCAGAAAAGCAAAAAGGAAAAAGCACCACGGCTATTGGCCATCTGTCCCTCTGGGTTGGACGTGCCTGCTCCGAGCGTACATGCCCCCCCTCACATAATTCCCATCCCTACTCCCACCATCCCTGATTCCCTAGCCTATATACACAGCGTCAACCACACACACACACACACAAACACTCTTTGCCAATGCATACACCACAGTCTGATGGTGGATGATGGCGAGAGCATCAGAAAGAAGAAAGAGAGAGAGAGAGAAGAATACAATAAGGAGCTGCCACTTGCCTGGATGCTGAAAAGAGCCTGGAGCCGGAAAAAAAAAATCAACCAGTAATCCCTTACTTTGTGTGAGCGGCAAACAGAAATTTGTCTCCCACAATGATTTCCCCGAGATCGGCAATGGAGTGGAAAACAAGGAAGCGAGGGAGTGAAAGACAGCAAGAAAGGGAGGGGAGGATGAGAGAAAGAGAGAGAGAGAGAGGGGTGGTGATGAAGAGTAAGAACAGCAGAGGCAGGGAGACAGCGGGAGCAGCTAGAGTGTGACAGAGAGAGACGGAGAAAGGCAGCCGCCACCGCCAAGCCACAGGGACGCTGACACTCGCTTGGAGGATTTGAAGTGAAGAAGAGAGGAGAGCGACAGAGGGAGGGATCAGGTGGGGGGAGGGAAGACTGGTTCACTCTGTGGTTCAAACCCTGGGATAACGCAGAGATAACCCTCATCTACAAGCAGCAGCTGTAGACGTGAGAAGGAAATGAATCCCAAGAGAAAAAGAGAGAGAGACTTCCCTATCATTTGTGACATTTGCTGCACATGATAACAATGGCCATCTGTAGCAACAAGCCAAAGAAAAGGAGAGGAGGGTGAGTGCTCTACTAGGATGTCCTTCATATAAACATTACCTTCATGGACGTTCTTAGGCGAAATGACAAAAAAAGTATCTATATCAGCTGATGGTGCAGGGAAAAGCACCTGTTTGAGTCAAGCACTGCAAGAGAGAACAACAGATCCACTCAGGAGAGGGGGAGGAGACACAAAGAGACGGAGACAAAGAAAACACAGGCCAGAGACGTGTGGCTTTTATTTGACTACTTTTATCATTCTGCCTTGTCATGCTAAGAACAAATTTGCATGGGTCTGTGTGTTTGAAGAAAAGAAAGAAAGACACAACAACAACAGTGATTGTAGGTCACTAAGAAAGGAAATAAGGTGGAATGTAAAACAGATTTTGCAAAAAAAAAAAAAAAAAAAGGTTGAGGTCAAGTTAAAGCACAAGAATAAAGATAAACTCCATATAAGCCAATACAAGTTAAGATAACTCAGTATACTTTATATAGAAAAATATAGGATCAGTCCTTTTTTAATCAAAAGAGATTTTCACAATTTTACTTGAATGTGTCTCAATAACTTAGAATGTCAATGAAAAGTTTATTTTAGCAATTCAATTCAAACTCTTTATATAGAGTATGCCCTGATTCAGATGTGGACAAGTAAGCTTCTAATGAACTGTCCTGGAAGAACAAACTTTATACAATACCTTTCACACCTTCTGGTATTCATACTGTTTGTCCACTATTTGTTGCAGTTCTTCCTTAGTGAAGTTTGGAGAAGTTTTTGACCCCACCTACCATTCTCTTCATTGAAAGTACTCCTCCAGCTTTGACTCAACTTGTTTTAAGCTTTTAATTACTACTTGTGAATCAGATATGTTTGTTTTGAAAAGTTTGAGAAGGCCACTCACTGTGAATTTGTGCTATGAACATCATCTGAACTGAAAACTAAAATCATTACTGATTATGGGCCAGTTTCTTGTCTTGTAGCAACATCCTAGCTTATGAAGATCAAAACTCATCTGCCTGACTTAAGTCTTTTGTATTTCCCATTTTAAAGACGGTAAAAGAAATGAAACTTTTATATACTGTACATTAGGTAAATGCGACATCAATTACAAATACACTCAGATGTTCTAAATAAAAAAAAAAATTCTTCTGTCGTATTTATTTAATATCAATTTTAAGAGGATCAAAAATTGTGTTTCCAAATATTTAGCTGAAAAAGCATTTATTTCTAAAAGTTCTACAACAAGTTGTTATTTTTTAACAAACTGTAGCAGGAGGGTCAATAAATGTGGCAGACAATGTACAAAATATGGCAGAGTAAAAATCTGCCTGATAAAATTAAATACCTTGTTAGCAGTATCATTAAAAAGACACAAATTTGCTGTTTTCAGTTGACCCAACATCTTAAACCTCAAGAAACAGCCAGAAAAAAATATTAGTGTTTTTATTTAACCACAATCAAAGGTTTTTGGTCATGAACTACAATTTGTAGGCAACACCACAACATCTCAGTCAGGTTTTACTTGAGGCTCTAACTCAGTCAAAATCTTTTTTGGCTTGATTTTTACTTTTAATCATCAAAATATGAACTTGCTGGTGCTTTTATAACCAAAGTGACAAAGTTGTACCAAGCTGCACTGCTGCAACCAAGAGAAAAATTAAACTGCTTCAGAAACGTTTGACAGAAGACCCAATAGTGAGTTGTTTTTAAGCAAAATAATACCGAACTAATAGAACTGAACAAAAATGTCAAAATTTGCACAGAAACATAAAGATAAAACCTTAAATAACCTTTTTAGACAGCTTATCAGTGCAAGTTTCATAAAAAAAAAAACTCTCTGATTTTTAGTGCCATATTTGAAGGAAAAAGGAACATTATTGTGCCATCCCTACAATTTCGTACAGTTTTGGGATGACACAAATACAATGTGTGTGCATTTTTTATTTTTCAGTTTGGTTTTCTTTACAATTGTATGGTGAAGTTAGATATTAACTATTTCTTTCTGAAAGGCCCATTGACATTCTTTATACTAATCTAGTTGTTGTTCAGGCTAGGGATAACAAAAATACTGAGAGGTAGAGTAAAACATTAACCTTTTTCATGGGAACACTACATACTGAAGTCCTGTCTAACAATTTACAGTATGTTTACAAGTACAGAGTCTGCTCAGATGTCCAACAATTCATTCAGAAACAAAGAAACTTTAAACATAGATATTTAATAAGTAACAACCATCAAGTTGATTATTAAATGTTTCTTGTGTTAGATTTCTACAACCTTAATGAGCAACAGGGACTGCTAATGTCCGCCAATTGTTTTCTTTTTAATTCTTCAAAAGGAATTACTTTCAAGCCTATGTGCTGTTGATTCCATAGTTTGTCCTCAGCATGTAGAAAACTATGTGTCAAATTGTAACCCTTGGAAGAATTGGAGTTGTTTATCACATAATCAGGCAGGAATCTATTTTCAATATATCAGAACATTATAATCCGAGGCAGGGCACCGAGGGAGGCTCACAGAGAGGCGGATTTAACAGTCACATGGCTCAGTGCAAAAGAAGCACAGAGACTGAGAGTGAAAAAGCCTCGATCAAGAGTAAAACAGAGAGAGAGTAAAACTGCATCCATTTGCAAACTATATTTTCCTAAGGTGCAGTCCTAACCAGATACATGCAAAACAGTAAACAAATCCTATTTTAAATAGAGAAGAGAACTGAGTTGATCACTTCATTTGCTTGGTTAGATCATAACAACTTGATTGGTTAGAACATTAAAACATTTGATTACTATGTTTACTAATTAATACAACAATGGCAACATCAAAGGTCCAAAGAAATTAAGATGATCCTAAACCCTCCTAGCATGTTCATTTCTGAGGGGGAGCAGCAAAGATCCTGGGTCAATTTGACCTAGAACATTTTTTAATATGCAGTAGTGTCAGAGTCCAAACATTTCTCCCAAAACATTTTTGTATATTATCATTAACTCCATGACTAACAATTTCAATCAATATTTAGTGCAATGATGTTCTCTACCTCTAAGAAATAAATGATGAATGAGAATAATTCAACTTGTTTTTCACAAAAATAAAACCATTTTGATTTTTTTAATGTCTACAAGAAAAATCTCGACTGAAAAATCAATGGTTATGCATGAAAATTATATTGTACCCTAATTCTTCTCCAGAGCTCCTAAAGCTATTTAGCTGTTTGGAAGACATACAGTACAGACCAAAAGTCTGGACACACCTTTTAATTCAATGAGTTTCCTTTATTTTCATGACTATTGACATTGTAGATTCACACTGAAGGCATCAAAACTATGAATAACACATGTGGAAATATGCACTAAACAAAAAAGTGTAAAACAACTGAAAATACCCCTAGTTCTAGTTTCTAGTTCTAGTTCTAGTTTCTTCAAAGTAGCAACCTTTTGCTGTGATTACTGCTTTGCACACACTGCATTTTCTTGATGAGCTTCAAGAGGTAGTCACCTGAAATGGTTTTCACTTCATAGGTGTGCCCTGTCAGGTTAATAAGTGGGATTTCTTGCCTTATAAATAGTCATGAAAATAAAGAAAACCCATTGAATTAGAAAGGTGTGTCCAAACTTTTGGTCTGTACTGTATATTGCCAGAATGAGGACCTCCCCTTCAAATGTGCATGAAAATTTATTTTATCCAACCTCTATCTACTTCTCCCCTAAAACAGACCTTCTTTCTAGGTTAGTCATTTCAAGGAAGATTCTTTATTGAATTGGGCAAGAGTAGCCCAAAAACTGACTTGATGTCTTTGACACGAGTTACTACCGTACTAGTAGGCCCTGGCACTGTCATTTTCAGCTCACAGTCTTCTTGGTGTGTACTTTACGTCATTTATTTCATAATCAGAATCATCAGACTTAGAACTGATCTCAATAGTGATGGCTGATCACACTTCAAACATTCTGTATTTCACTGTCATGATCAAAGACAAGTCCCAGCTCCTCCAGGACTATCACCTTTTTATTTCTGCTGGTCATTTAATGGAAATCTGAAAATCACTACATAATGCAATATGTAATGTTTTTGGACTTCCCTGTAGAGAATATGTATATGTTCTCCCTCTCCTTGCTGAGTGTCCACTGAACATGGATCTATCAATCAATCAATCAATCAAATTTTATTTGTATAGCACATTTCAGCAGCAAGGCATTTCAAAGTGCTTTACATCATATCAAACACAGAAACACAATGCAACATAGAATCAACAATCAAAACACGACTTTAAGTCAGGTTCCATCAATAAATTTGTAATTGATTACGTTTCAAGTTTGCCCATGGGAATAGAAAAGGTTCACAGCACATACCTTCTCACAGTTTACTAGTGAGGTAAAGAGAAAAGGGAAAGGGTGTGCACTTGTGTGTCTGAGAACCAATCCAGTTAAAACATTAACATGACAAGTTTTGTTTGCCTAAAAATGTATGCTAATTAACAAGGGGTGCGCTGACAAAAATCAACGTGGTCTAAAATAGCCCAAAAATGAGCTTATATTAATAGTCACTCACCTCACACCCCAGCAAATAGAATCCAGGCTACATGTTGTATCACACTAGTAATCCCGACTGCTAACTCTTAAGGGGTAAAAAGCATCATATGGCTTTATAAGAGTTTGATGTTAAATCATAGCAGTCACAGTGTTGTTGGCATGCCAGTGGTTTTATTAAATTCACTATGCTGGGCCATAAATACTTCCTAAGCTGGAGGATATTAATCTTTTAATGTTGTTTTCTGGGAGTGCTTTTTTTCCAATGTTGGTGCTCTTAATAGTACTGAAATCTTTATTTTTCAGTGCAAGTGCTTTTACAAAGATGCCTATGTTTCATTCGGTTTTTATTTTCATTTGTAAACAATGTTAGTTCATTCAGAGTTAAACTGCATTTTAAGGTGCGTGAAGATTTAGCTTCGACTTAGCAAGCAAAACACTTAGAAGTACTCTAGAAAAACACTGAGAATTGTTGGACTTTTCACTCAGATCCAAGTATTAGGCAGCTGGGGAGTCTGGCTGGTTTCTAAATATTTGGTTTAAAGCAACTCTTTATGTATTTAATCATTCAACTTAAGGAACTGCTTCAGTTCTGTCAACAGGACAATGTTTTTGTGGGCTGTACTAACAAAATTTTTAGACAGTGCTTAAAATTTTTTATTTTAAAATACTAAAGATTATTTTTTGTGATGGAAGCAAAATGAATCAGAACAAGATGATTTTTCACTACAAAATTAAAGAATTATATTTGAAAGACGGAGATGAAACAAATAGGAAAGAAGCCAAAGAAGCATAACAATGTGGAAATTATGATCGTGTAATGCTAAATGATTTTCCTTCTCCACTTAGATGTTCGTGTTTAAGCATGATGTTAGGTATTTTACTCACAAGGCACAGCATGGCGATATAAATTGGTGCGGATAGTCTTCTGTAACTCGTGGTCAGGTGACGTTTTCTGAAACCTCAAGCTCAAGAAGTGCTTGAGATCCTTGTTGAGCTTGTGACCTGAAAAAAGGAATCAGAAACAAAAACAACTGAAGTTAAAAATAAAACAACTTTAATTAAAAAGGTAATTTTATTTTGCTAAAAGGTTACAGCAATGGACTGTAATAATACAGTCAGATTTTTAGTGTCAAAGAGCAATTACCTGTTTGAACATTTTGAACAAGTGCAAATAATTAAACTTTTTAAAAGTTTGTATGATGTATGCTGTAATTCTTACAATATTAAACATTAAGATTTTTGTGCACTCATAAAGATTCATGACTTTAGGAAAACATCAGAGCAGAACAAACAAAAAGACTGAAAATGTGCCACTGCTAAGATCCCAGATAAAAAATACATTAAAAAAATCAAAAGAAACAAAAACAATGTTCAGTGTTTGAGCCTCACATCAATAAGACACACAGTATGCAACAGGATTTTTCACTCACTGGAAGAGGTTGCAGCGACTCACTAAAAGTTACTCTGATTGGATAAAATTCCACAGCACACCCAGAATTTACCCAATCGTATGTGTGTTTGCTGCTGACTGAGTTTGAACAGAGCTCTGATGCTCACAATGGGGCCAGATGGCCAGAGCTCGCTCTCACGCCAGGGTCTCATTTAGGACCATTTAATGATCTCCAAATATATCACCATGTCTGCCAGGGCTGGCAGACAGTTCTTGGGGGAGGTGCCATGTCCCCTTGTCAGCCTTGGATCCCAGCAGAAGAGTTTCCTCTGGTTTCTATGCTTCAGGATAACAGAGTCTGCTCAGCTTCCTCATTGGAAGATTAGTGATGGCTTTACATTTTCTAAAGTTCTCTTATCAAAGAAAAATTTGCATAACAGAAGAATCTGTGCTTCTTTTTATAATTTTTTCTGCATTACAACCTTGAATCTATTTCAGTGGTATTTTGTATAACAGACAAAGTAGCACAAAATTATGGAGAAGAACAAGGACATTTCCATTCAAATAAGTCTGAAAATTGTGCTATGTATTTATAATATATCTCCCCAAGTCTATTTATTGGACAGATTTTGATTTTACTTACTTTCTTGCTTCCTTCACTGAGATGAACACATTAAATTTTTGTAAAAGACTAAGAAAAAAATGTGCGTCCATACAGCAGGATGCAGCAATGCACTGTAGCACAGAAAGCACTTAGCCTGGTATGGGATGGCAACAGAAGTGAACCAGTAATGAAGATGAAAGTCATTCAATTTACTTGTGATAAATGTAAGAAACACTAAATAGCTAGCCAGTTTACCAGCTTGTTACCAGTATCCTCAACCACCTTGAGTCGCAGAACACACTGAAGAAGTCTCAAACTTTTACATGACAGAAACATCCAGGAAGAAAAAAAAAACCTATATAGAATATACAAGATTAAATAGTGCTGGCCACCACGGTGTAAACAACAAAAACATTTTGAATGAGATTCAGCCTAAGAATATTATTGTCAAACTCAAATCTCCTCCTGCTTTGAAATATTTCTGCCCAGATGTTGAGACACTGCTTGGTATTCTACATTGCTCCATTTTTCTATTCCTAAACACACTAACACACACACACGCACACAGCCCACTGTGTGTAATTCAGCGCAAGCAAAGCACAGTCAGGTAATTGTTACCTAGCAACCAGCCAGTGCTGACGACCATGATTATGGTCCCTGCTAGGCAAGCAGAAGTCAAATTGTTAAAGGAAAAACAGATACAACAGCATTCTCTCTCGTTCCCTTTCGCTCTTTACTGCAGCAACACACAGTGTCACACTTAACATAAATAAACATTTCTATTATGTTTCTATAAATGTATTCTCTGTTGCTTCCTTTTGATTTATACAACCCACACACAAGTAAGGATAAATATGTAACTTATATGTTAGCATTTGTACTCATCTTCTTGTCAGATTTCCTGTCTCAGACATTTTCCCAGAGATAAATACCCTTGTCAGGAACAACCTCCTCCTGCAGGCATGTAAAGTGAGCATTGACTGGGCCCCCCAGGTGTCATGCTCCATCAATGAGAAAGTCATCAAATATTCAATATTTATGTGGATTAGGACTGTGGGGATCACGTAATACAATCACCCCACTGTGTTGCAACTTTGCTTTTTTTTGGTTGTGAAGATAAAGGCTTATCTGATCCATTTTCATTGCTCTTAGATATGCCTAAAGATTAGTTTTAATATGTATTTATTATAAAACTAAACTTTACAAAAGCTCCACCAGTATCTTATATGACACAGTCATATAAGAAATTCAATCATCTGTTTTCCATGTCCATCTATGAAGATCCTGTTCCTGATATGATGATTTCTATTGATCTTCCCACAAGGAATACTTGGGAATACATAAGGAATACTTGGGTGACACAGGCTTGCCGTTAATTAGCTTAACAGTTGCGTATAAAAAGCCTTAGGAAGCTCATAAAGCAATTGCATGATTGGTGCATTCTCAAATAGATAAAGAGCAAAAATCTGGTTCATCATTGGGTTCAATTTCCAGATAGCTAAAAGTGCCAGTTCAGCTGTTCAAAGAATGATGTGCCATTGTATGAACCTTGTGAATCTCCAGCTTTTATACTGCGTAGGGAGACGGTGGATTCTGGGGATTAACGTATTTTGGTGTGAAATGTGTGAATTAGAAGCAGAATGAACACAACACTTTGTGAAGATACTGCTGGCAAGAGAGTGCCATTACTCACAGCACAATAAGCACAGTACCAATATGAAATGAGAGCCAACCCAGAGAGGAAGAAAACATTACTTCAAAACCAACGTAAAACCAATTATGATCAGACCTAAAAAGGTATGTGTGAAAGTGGCTTATTTGACAACAATCCTACCAGGAATGATGGACAAAAATTGCACCTATTAATAAAACTGTTCACTGCTAAAGGCTTGTGAAATGTTGACCACAACATTTGACTAAAGTCAAAAAATATAGTTTAAAATACAATTCTACCTATTACTTTGGCTATAACACAATATAATGTAAAGTTTGAGGAAAGCAATAAAAAAAGAAACATGTATAATATCAGTAATGTTTTGCAGATTCAAATAATCCTGACTGAGCTGAAACAGAAAAAAGTTTATTCTGACAGTGAACAAAAAGAGTGTGTGTCTTTTTATACACTGTATGTAAACTTGTAGCTTAGTCCTGACACAGAACCCTGAGGGACTTCACTTGACAGGCTGATTGAATCTGACATGATCGGGTTGACATGAACACTGAAGGCTTTGTTTGAAAGGTAAGACATACAGCATTGAAAATATGACCCAGATATCTTAATTAGATTTTGCAGCCTATTTATTAAGGCATTTTGATTGACAGTGTCAGAACTGAGGTACAGTCTTACAAAAGACTGCAGCCATCAATATCACTTGATATTCTATGTGGAGGAGTTTAGGATAATCTTATCTGAAAATTATGAACAAATAGGTAAGTTGTAGTATCAGATGTGAAGGAAAGTGATGGTGAAGCGTTTTTGACATATTTTCTCATGTTTCTGAAAAGCAAGGCAGATACACAGCCATGTAATAATGTAAATAAGAGACTGGTGGGTAATTTCAATATGCTATGTTGAATGAAAAAAAAACACTTGTTCAATAGCCATGTTTAACATTTTTGGTACTGGCAAGTAGAACAATAGAACTGCAAGAGAAAAGAGAAAAATACAGCCACCTTCAATTTCTAGGTTTGATCTTTTAGTCAGTCAATGCATGTTTTTTTAAAGTTTATCTTAAAACATAATAGTCCTACAGAAGACTGTTCACGTAGAAAAGATGTGAAAGCTGATAGAGATTCATCTGTGTCCTCATAACACAATACTTTATAATGGAGGCTGACAATGAACCAAAAACTCTAAAATTCCTCCATCAGAAGGCTATAATGCACCAGAGATATTAATGCATTGTGAGGTGGTTCCTAAGAACTATTTGCAGAAAGCTGGTGAAATACTGCATGTGGCAGGGATTGGTGCTTTTCAGGCTTGATGATGCAGAATGGAGCTGTGTGAGGATGTGAGGCCTCTGTCCTCTTACAGATAGTACATGATGAGAGAGAAAGAGAGAGGCATGGATTTAACCCAAATAGGAGTGGATTATACACATCCTCCATGCTTCCAGTCGGCATTACATAACCTTAAATCTAGTTATGCATCCCTGTCTCATTTTAGAAGAGGGGTTGGAGGGAGCTGAGTGCAATCAAACATCTGAACACAAACAGTTACACATTTCCTCCCACATAAACATGCACAAAACACATCCATGTGATGAAGCTGTGGTTTTAATTGGATGGGATTTCATAATGGCGGACAAAATTAACATTTTGACAGGATTTAAACAACAAAAAAGATGATTAGAAAGAGCTCAAGCATATGTGAGTAGCTGCCTCAAACATCAGCAGCTGCAGTCTGTAGTACCACACAGCAGCTGTTCTCAAGTCATCGCTGCTGCCTGTCCATCATGACTCGAGAAATAAACCTGCACGTGGCTGTATGTAAAAGAAACAGCTTAAACAGAAGTGGCTTTCATTTTGGGAAACGTCCACATCTACGTGTGCTTCCTGTGTGTGTGTGTGGGGGGGGGGGGGGGGGGGGGGGGGGGGGGGGGTGTAAAACTCTTTTCAGCTGCTAATTGGGATTCTTCTGCCGTCCTCAAGCTCAACACTGCCCTCTGTGTCTTTAAGCCTCATGACTGAGAGGTCTGCTTCATGTAGACGAGTATCTATGGCAACACAGAGTCAGCCAATGACTGTCTCAAGCTGTGTGGTCATAATTGTGTGCTGCCCCCTAGTGGCTGAGTTCACTGTTAATTCAAAACCTAAACTTTCTGAGGTTTCTTTGAATGGACAAGGAAGATGGATTCACTTGGAGTACATATGAAAATAAAACATTGCTTTAAGATGTTCATGAAAATGTTTCTTTTTATTTTTTTAATTGGATTTACTTTTTAATGTTTTGGATTAAAAAAATCTGCATCTCAATAAATATGAATATTTATTTGATTTCAGTAATTTAATTCATAAAGTAAAAATCATAGAATATATTGATTCATTGCACACAGAGTAATATATTTCAAAAATGTTTTTGTTAATTTTAATGGCCTATAGCTAAAGAAAACATAAAATTAGGTTTCTTCAAAAATCCCATTGCATATACATTAAGA
Source organism: Xiphophorus hellerii (assembly GCF_003331165.1). Classification (NCBI taxonomy): domain Eukaryota; kingdom Metazoa; phylum Chordata; class Actinopteri; order Cyprinodontiformes; family Poeciliidae; genus Xiphophorus; species Xiphophorus hellerii. The sequence goes on from NC_045672.1 coordinate 20,802,564, forward strand.
TCAATAAAGGACAATTTTAAACCCAGAAATATTTTATTTTTCATGGCCTGCCGACTTGACAGTTGTCCAGCAGACAGTCTTTGATAGTTGGAGGGTAAGACACAGAAGGTTACTGCTGAAGCTGCTGGTTTTTCACAGAATGCTGGATCCAAGCACATTATGGACAGCCAAGTGGAAGAAAAAAAGTGTGGTAGAAAAAGTTGCACAAGTAACTGCACCAGTGAAAGGGGTCATGAAGCAAATCCTTTGTAAGAGGCAGATGGAGCTCCACAAGGCGTGGACTGCAGGTGGAGTCAGTGCTTCAATAGCTGCCACACAGACATATTAAGAACACACTCTGTTAACGCCTTTTTGTTTACCAATGTTCTCTAACAAACCTCCAAGGCCTTTACAGAACAGATGAATTCATAATGATTAAATATATATTGACGCAATTTATTTCTTAGGTGACTTTTGAAATTTATTGCTTCTACTGGATTTTATTTAGGGCCATGATTGTTAAGGTTTGCTAAGAGAACTTTGAAATATTGTTTCTTATGGCTGGAAGAAAGAAGAGTCATATTCCTTTTCTTGTTTGTGAGTTCTTACAGTCTGTTCTTGACACATTATCTTAGCATACCATGGATTCTACAGATGGATCAAATCTCTATTCAACACCTCCCAGGAGGTGAACTACAAATGCATACTACACATTTCAGATTTTCCATTTAAAATGTGTTATAATGCATGTATTCCTTGCATATATTTTGTTTTGTGGTTTGGTTTTTTTTTGGCAAATTTGGTGTCACATTCACTTTCCTGTCTTTGACCTTCCAGACTGCCAGGTCTGGGTCAGGCTAGACCCTGGTTCAAATATTAGTAAAAGCAAAATTCATCCAGAATGTAAAGGCCCAGATATTTCACAAGCCTGTCTGTTATCACTTTCTGATTAGGTGGGCTCCACTGTGTCTGCATCCTTCAGTCTGTTGAGGGGCTTTGGCACAGTAGGGCTGTTTCAAATTAAAATCAAAGCTTTTCTGTCACAGTTCACATGTACTAAACCTTTTATAAAACAAAACTCATCAAACCTCGTGTTTAAAGTTCCAAACAAGTTAGGCAAAAGTTTCTGATATCCGGAGACTGCTAGAATGCACAGCAAACAAGTGCTAAGTCTGTGTGTTTAATACTTGAAATTTTAATAAATCAGTACAAAATAAGTCAACATTTCTTTATTTAAATTAATATTTTTGATGCACAGTCTGCTATCTATCTTTTTAATTAACAAATTAGCATATTTTGACAATTGAAAAAGTTTTCTCAAATAAAGACTCTTGATGTACAAAATGATCACTCATACCACATTTCCTCACTATTACATCTATTTTAGTATTGTTATTGTGCTCTACCTAATTCACTCCATGAAAATCACATGTAGGAAGCTTTTCATTTTGCTTGGGTTTCTGGACATTCCAGAAAAAGTTCCAAGTGTTTCAGGTGAATTTCTCCAGCACAGTTAACACTGTGCTGGAGAAATTCACCTGAAACACTTCAAACTTTTTATTTTACTTCTCCAGAATTATCTGACTCAATACATTTGGCTATAGGTACTCAGTAAACATTGCTGAGAAAATATTTGCTGAACACATGAAGTTACTTTTGATTTTACTTATCAAAGATTTGCCTTGTAACTTGGTTTATTTGCAGTTCCACTTGTGTGAACAAAACATACAAAGAGATTTTCACCTTCTGTTTTATAAACTAAGCTTTACTTGGAACACTGAATATTATTAACTGGTGTTGCAGTAAAGTAATGCTACACTTTCTTTGGTTCTTTTTCACAAAGATCTTGGTTGTGCTTAGACTGAGCGTGCCGTGAAAATTACATGAGGTTGGGTCTCAAAATAGTTGCAACTTTGAGAACCACATTAAAATTTGTTTCTGTAATTTCATTAAGCCGCCTTAGGTTTTTAATTTACTTCAACTGTTCATGCTTTTGTCTTTAAAGACAACAGATTAATCATTTTGATGGATATGCAGTGGTCAGACTTTCACAAATGTTCAGTTTTGATATAGTTCTTGATTTTAATTTGAGTCGATTCGGATTCTCTAAGGACGCCAACGCACACAAACTCATCTGTGTAAAGTCTGTTCTAATCAGCAGTTTTAGCAGTAGCAGTTAGAATTAAACAAAATATGCATCAAAGAAATATTGGTAATCTGAATTTCCTTTCACTGTTTGTCAATTAATTTTCAAATTAGTGGACATTTTCAATTTTTATGCATTTAATGAAAAATAAATTAATAATTTCAGATTTATTTAGAATTTAATTGAATAAAATTATGATAAAACATAATGATAATAAAAATGTACTTAGATTTATTTAACCTAGTTATCAATCAGAGCTCATGAAGGAATCAATCATGTAAGTTTAGATCAATCTTTAAATAATACTAATAGTCAATTTAGTCTCGCATCATTATGCAGTTTGTTCTAATTCTGGTCATCTATGCACAGAGTATTTTAGTTATTTTTTGTAGCTATCCTTTCAAATATGAACATTTATTTTTTACTATTAATTTGATTGTCTATCAGTTTGTTTTTTTTCTTTTTACATCATGCTCATTTTATATGACCACAAGCTTAACCCTCACTACTGTTCGAGGACAAATGTGTATATGTGTGAGCTCAAACCGAGAACAAAGAAAAGGAATTTCCTTCAGGGGACAAATAATATTGTATTTCCTTGGGCTGATTTCAAATAATAGGAACCAAGAAGGAACTGGAAATGCTGGTTCTTAAAACAGTAAATCCCATTGTTTCTGCAGCTTCCTTTGGTTCTCAGGACATCCTGTCAGTCTACACGGAACACTACAGTTACAGATGAGAGCATTTAACTCTGCATTATCTAGTAATGTAAGGAGGGGCCGGCTGAGAGAGGTGAAGATCAAGATGGAGGCAGGAGGTGATTTAATCAAAAGCTGCTGTTCTCCCTGAAAGGCTTCACTCTGCACTCTCAGACTGATAAAGTACCTACAATCTCCTGCTATTACACAGTCATTACTCAAACGGAGAGATTTTGTGACAGCTGATACAGAAGATATAACGGTAATGATATTAAGCATGGTGCTTACTTATGTCAATTATAAATTAAATCTCTGTGTTTCTGTTAAACACATAGACCTGCTTGCACATACAAATTGTAGATAGAGGAGTGGTGTGCTTAGCATCACCTACACATGCTCACCTCTAGCAGGCGCTGTCTTTGCTACTGTTTTAGAGCCCTTCAATCAGAGTTGAAATAATCACAGAGTGCATCAGTATAAGGCTCTGGACCACATCTCTCCTGCCTCTTGCTATAATTACCTCTACGCAGCCACACCCAGAACGCCTTTCATGATGTTTTCACTGAGATCCCTCTTTTACGTGAGGCTGGGGTGCATATAGAAAACAGGCACGTTATCATCTGACATGCTCGTGCTCAGCAGAACTAAAAATGTCCACAGCTCAAAATTGAAAATTAGCATACATTTGATGTTACTTCAAACAAAAATGAACATGAAATTGAAGTTTTATTATCACAGAAAGGTTTGGACTTTTAAAGGCCAATTATCATCATGTTTCAAAGCCAATTAAGTATGAAACCCAATTGGTGTTTTTGTTCTTCAAAGTGAACAAGCAGTTTCCAAATACATTTTTTGACACAAAAGGAACCTTCTGAGTAGCACTCAAATTCTGAAATGTATTTCCACAGATGGATGAACACATTGCATCTGTAACAGCACCATCTTGAATCCCGTCACTGTCTATGATTGTAAACACAGAATGGATGACACACACCTTTTTAATTGAATGGATGTGCGGCCACTTTTGGGTGACACAGAAAAGATTAAATGAGCACTTTTACTAGGAAGAACATCTGTGCAGTGAGAGTGGAGAGTCACTGTGGGTGTAAACAAGCTAAAAATGGATATATATCATTCAGATTTCATAGACGCTGTGAAGTAAGACTTCTAAGAGTCGGCACAAGACTGAAAACATTTTCTATGTATAATAGTGAATAATAATTTGGGAGGGAAAGTATTTCTAAACTGATCAAGTTAGTCCAAAAGAAGTAGTAGTGAAAATGTCAGAATACATACAGAAAAAAATATATAAAGCCACAAGTTAAATTGAATATAAAATAAAACAAGTAGTAACCCTTAAAGCTTTAAAGTGTATGGATAGTATCTAAAGTTCATATCTCTTGAAGACAAGAAAGAAAATTTAGCAAAGACCTGATGCGGCACCTGAGGGATGAATCTTTGTCAAACTGATCCATTTACTGCTCAGTGATATTTCATTTGAAATTACCTCAACATAAGGGACAATCTACAAGCAATTCTGAAGGTAGAAAACTGTGCATGACAAATCCTGAATACCTGGGCTAAAAATTACATCTGTACTTTGAGGACATGATACTTTACAATTGAAGATGAAAAAGAATCTGCTGTTTTTGACACAACCTATTTTATTTTGAACAGATTATTAACGGTTGTGGCTGCAGTGGTATGTTCAGGACAGTACTGACCCGGTTCTGCTGTGCTGCTGAGTCAGTGTCAGCAAAGCATGATGGGAAAGCATGCTTGATGGAAGAGTCACAGACAAAAGCATCATCAGACAGACAGAAGCATACACAAAGGCAAGCGGAGGAAGTATGTTTCGCTCCAGTGCGCTGCATCTGTTCATTGCTAAATATATCCAAAGGAACCCAGGCTGCACAATCTCTTTTCTCCATGTTGCAAGCTGACTAGGCCAAATGTTAAGGGAAGAAAAAAGAAGGCAAGAACAAAGAAGGCTAGTGCAGTTTTTAAAGACTTGAAGAAGCAACGCAAGCCTCTAGGTTGAATCATTTGGAAATCATCCTAAACAAACAGACAGAAATTAAACCAGACAAAAAAAGGAAACGTATTCGTGTCAAAAACAGCAATGCCAAACTCAACATCTTCCAAATACTGTAACAGGATCTCAATTTATAGCCACTGGTATCGCTTTAAAAAGTGTGGAAAAACAGTTCTTGTGTCATGTTTCCAAAGAAAATGGAAACAAAGACCTATTTTTACAGTGTCCATTGTACTAATTTTTCTCCCAGGGTCAACACGTGCAGGAACACTGAAGCTTCCAGCAAGCTGAATCCTTCCTGTCACTAATGGAAAACATAGAGCTACAGCTGATGCATAAGAGTGCCATCATTTTTAACTGGCTGCCTCTGTTAAATGTCACTGTCTGTCTGGCTGTCACACAGAAAAGGCCCTTCTGTCATTAAAGCACTCCTTTCAGAGGTTCCAACATCCACAAGCAATGAGAAGGAGAAGAGATTCACCTCCCCCTTCTCAAGCAATTCTTCTCTATGGAAAAACTTTTACCTTAGGCTTTAAAGTGTCATCACCAGCTAGCTCATATGATGAAACACAATAAAGACACAAGACATGATTATTATCCTATTACATTTGAGCTGTGGTTTATGTGCATTTGAATGAAGGATGGAAAAGGAAGCATAGGTCCGCAGAGGACGCTAATTGTGGGTTGTGATCGAAGAAGATCTGAATGATGTTAATGCAGTTCGCAAACAAACCAGCGAAGTTAAAAGACCAGTTTAGTGGTAGTGCATCTCTGAGGCCTGTATGTTGTTAAAACTATAATAACAGGATATGGAACACCACGGTTAGGTAGCCGTTTGAAACATGAAGCCATCCATCAGATATAAAGAGCCGTGAGCAAGGAGAGAGCTAACAAACAAGAGACCAAAAGGGGAATTTATTAAATCAATCTGTCATGTGAAGAGTCTTAGCATGCTGCCTTATAGAAGTTGAAGTTGAATTTTATCTCAAGAAAAAGCATTACTTTAGAATGCCAAATTAGCATTATTGTTATAAATAAAAAGCCAAAAAACTTTTGGGCTGAAAGAGACTGTAATAATTTCTATATATTTCCATACAGTTTAAAAGAAATGGAGCACAGACAGATGGAACTTAAATGCAGATGTGATCCATTTACAGTGAAGCCCACATCTCAGTTTTCATCAAAACTGACTGCGGATAGAATGAAAACACAATATGCTGACATCTGGAAAGCAACATAGAGAAGATTGGAGAGAGAATCATAAAAAGCCAGAATTCTACTGAGTACAGATGCACTGATCAGACTTAGGGTGTATCCTGCATCTTGACCAATGACTGTCAAACAAATGGTAAACAATCTTATATTTAATGTAGTTAAAATACATCTTGGACAGGTGACATGTTGTCTAATCTACCCAAGGAATGTTGAGAAACTACTTTCAAATATTTACTAAATCCCTAACAGGAGCCATTTCAACTTCACATGGATCCTCAGTTTCAGACTTAAGATTAATACACAAGGATGTAATGTCTATTCACATTCCTATGATGAACCCATGAAAAAGAATCATCAGCTTAAAATATCTGTTCTTTAAAATGTAGAAACCACAGATTTCCCTTTGTAGCTTGGAAGACATCCGATATGTCATTAAATGAGGAACACAGGCACAGACCACAAGAGGAGAAAGAACATTTTAGAAGAGAGGGGGTCATTATGCTGCTGGAGCAGCAATCTGTAATGGGGAGTAGTTGTTACAATACTATGAAAAATAAGATGAGTTTCTGTCTTTGTTTTCTACTTTTTACTTCATCTATTCTCTAAGAATTACCAAGAACCTTAACAGAAACCTCATCACACTGTAGTTTTCTTGTCTGAGGATTTAATTTTTGTATGAAAAAAACTCCAGAATCTGGTACAGCAAGAAAACATTGCTTTAGCATAATCATTTTTATTATTCATTTCAGTTTTAGTTATACACATTAGCCCTGTTGAGATCCACAATATAATCCTCATGAGGGAGTTGTTCAAACAAATGTGGCAAACTAAAGTTGCTAAGTATATGGGACATCAGTATTTACATAGTTTATATAACTGATGCACAGCAGTCGAAACAGTGACCCAATAGCTATATTACTTAATGTAAAACTACACCATGCTTACACTATGTATGCGCAAATAAGAACTCACTAATTTCAATGTGTCAAATTATGTGTGTTTTCTGAAGTATTCAGCCAACAACATACAAAATTACATATAAAGGGCTTTATATTCCACAGACACAACTTCATGTTTTTCATTCTGACACAAAAAAACATGTTTAGATATACTAAGATAAGAAATGCAACAGCAGCTTTAACAATATTTTTTTGTAGGATTTAGTATAATCAAGCTTTTGTTATATTCACTAATACTCTTATAGCTATGGCTACATGAATGTTAAAACAGATTAATTATCCCCTTCCTTACATCCTACAAAGCAGTAGCAAGAAATCCACCCAATCTGCCAGTAGACATCAAAATGAATGGATCGTTTCCAATGCTTACTGAGCCATATTCAAATCAGCAACCAGGTCAAGATCCAACATAGAAAAAGTGTATTTATTGAAACCAGAAACATTTACCTTGTGCTATTTTTTAAATTGTTTCTGTTGAAACTATTATAAACAAGCCACAAGGAAACTGCAAGATGGGAAGCAGACTTTTTCACCACACATTCAACACAAAATTAAACCCCAAAGTAAACCAGAACACCACATAAGACCTACATAATCATTGGGAAAATGCTGACAGACTGACACTTTCCACAAGGGAAATAAGCCACAAAAGACAGAAGATGGTCAGTCACAGAGTCCTCTATCCAAGCATGTTAAAGGGAAATTTTGGGAAAGGAAAATGACTGCGGTTCCTTCTTTATTGTTTATAAGTAACTCTATAAAGAAATTAAACCCTGAACCACAGAACCAACAGCAAACCACAGGCATCACAACACTAAAATACATCCCTATGTGTGCAAAAAGTTTAAGAGACAAGTTTCTCTTTTTCAGTTGAATTACTGAAATTAATTCATTTTTCAACAATTTTACATTTTATTTAGATTAACCTGCATACGTGTACAACTAGCGTATATGTCAACAAGGCATCTGGCAATTTGAACCGCCCTTAAAGATGGTCACCAGGTTTAGGGGGGATATGAGCAGTCACAAATTTCACTATAATGTGAAATTTGACCACACTTGTTCAGAGCTGCATGTTTGTGTTGCTTTTTTTTGTGTCGCTGTTATTTTCACTCTTTTTATATGTTTTAATTCTTTTTTCCCCATTGGCAACAATTGTTGCCTTGTATTAAAAACATTTTCACTGACATAAATAACTTATCTTGCAAGATAAAATCCTTGGGATAAAACAAATCAACATCACAGTTAGTAATTCATTAGATGGTGTAACACAGATTACTGTTATCAAAATTAAAGAAAGCATTAAATCCACTCTGCTAAACCAAATGTGTTTATGTCAGTGAAACCATCTGACGCAAAAGATGCACTATATTATACAAAAATAAAAAAGAATGCTTTATGCAAATGCTGTTTAGTTTTTACACAAGATTTTTTTTTCCATTAAATAATCCCTCTTTCAAGTTTTTCCCTTGTCCTCTGTGTCGTCCCCACTTCCCCAAGACCCCCTACTTCCTTCAAAAAAGCCAGATGCTGCAAACTTCAGATAAACAGCTGCAGCTCGAGGTCAGTCCCTCCCCAAAAGAGCCAGAGGCATGCAAACAGTCCCATCCCATGTGGTTATGTACTGTATATCAGTTGTAACTCTGACAAACAGCAGAAACAGAGATGTGCCTTTCAACATCTTCTAACACTGCCTAAAAATACTTATTTGCGCCTGCCCTTCTTTTTAAAAATCAGTCATCTGGAGATATTTTGGTCAGAATGCTCCATTTGCAGTGACAGAGTAGTGATTAAACACACTGATGTACTATCTACAACCTCAGACTGAATCTCTATATTAGGAACAGGGCTAAATATAAAATACTAGAATTCCTTTTTTCTCTCTATTTCAGAGAGCTTGATGTGCTTAAGTTGGTTTAGTTTGAGTATGTAAAGGCACAACACAGAGATGAGCCAGTTGAACAAGGTGTGTTTGAAAAGTCAAAACGAACAGCTGCTACAGGAAAGCAATTTTAATTATCGTAACTTTATGATTCACAACAGGTGAGAAATGGAAAATGACTACTATTAATTACAGTAATTAACTAAAAAAAAATAGACTTTTAGCTTGTATGAAGGCCTAAATAGAGCTAGATACTGGTCATCACCTGAACAGCACTTTAGTCTGATATGATTATCTTTATGAGATGTGTTCTCATCCCTTGGAGCATTTTAGGACACCTTTACAAATAGTGAATCAATTAAATAAAACATTTTACTACATGAAGTAAGCTATGAAAAAAAAATCTAAAAAACTACCATGTTGTTTTCAATGAGGACCATTATTCACAGGCAAAGACAACATGGGACAGTGGTTAGCTTTCCTAAGAGTGGTCGGCTTACTAAAATACACAAAAGAACCAAGAACATCATTTAAAGCACTACAGGCCCCTCTTGCTTCAATTAGGGTCAGTGTTTATGGTTTAAGGAAGGGTTGGGGAGCAATGGAAGAAACCATTAGGGTAGCCTTGTCTGTCATTCAAAACATTTCTGCAGTTAAGTCTGGTCTTTGACAAAGAATGTTTTTGTGATGGGGATTGAAACAAGAAAAATGTACTACTAACAGAAATAACTGTGGGGAAAATGTTTTTATTCTATCATGAACACAAATAAAAATAATAATTAAGGCTGCACAACAGAGTTGGACAGAATCTGATGGCAGTAGATACTCAAACTGGAGACAAAAAGAACTTGCCAAAATGCTAAAAGTCACAGAGAGCAATGATGAGAAAGAGAAGAAGAAAATTCACATATCATGACTGATATTGCAATACCAACATTATCGCCATCACATTTTCTAATATTGTGCAGCCCTAGTATTATTAAAAGATTACATTCTCTTTGAAGCTGTATAAAATTCTTACATTTACCAGATTAAACCTAGACTTGGACTAGGTTATTACCTCAAAGCTGCAATGTGGCTCTGTGTTCAAACAGAACTAAAATATGCAATAGTGTCAAAAAAAAACAACAAAAAAAACAGTAAAACGTCAGTTAACAAGTAACTATCCTCTGAGTGATCCTTGCTAAGATACCAAACACATGGGAATTTGCTGAGAGATGCATTCTTTATATTTCCTCTGTATTTGAAAATACATAGATGTACGTATGTTTGACTGAAGCAGCTGCAAAACGCTGCTGGTCTTTAAACCTCTTTACACCACGTCAGTCATTCAGTGCTGGGATCTTCTTTCCTTACACACTGTGGCTAATTGAGAACACCAGAAATGGAACAGACTTCAAATATCTTAACAGTGATGAGAATAACAAATGGGGAAAGGTGGTTCCTGCAAAGCTGCTTTGATTTAGATAAGGCTTTCTTCCATCTGACAAAACCTGCAAATTTATGACCGAGAATAGAGGAGCCAGTGTGGGCACTGGAACAAATCCCAAATGCACTGTTACACAAAGTTAATACGGGTGTTTGACTGTTTGTCTTCACCTGTTCAGTCATCAGTCCTGTGGTGGGATTTCACTTTTCCCACCATGTTTAAGTTGAAAAAAGGGGAAAAGATTCTGCTGATCCAAACTTGGCTCCTATCTACCTATATAGATATATAGGAGCCAATTATATATATATATATATATATATATATATATATATATATATATATATATATATATATATATATATATATATATATATAAATAAAAGGTGGTTCCTGCACCACCTTTTATAGATAGGGTTAGGTCAAACACTATTTCTACCATGGGAGAAGTATTGTTTGCAGCAACAAGCTGCAGATTTTCTATCATTCTGTTGTGGAGAGTGCGATCTCTTTTCCCATCATTTATTGGAGCAGCAGCATCAGAGCCAGGGACTTATAAAGGCTAAGCAACCTGATAAAGAAGGCTGGTTCTGTTCTGCGGACTATTCTTTAAAATCTGGAGATTATTGTCCAAAAAACTGATTCTTCATGAAATCGAGAGAATCCGGCACAACCCTGTGCATCATTTTCACGACACTGTTATACAACAAGACAACGTCTTCAATCAGAGGCTTCTACAGAGTCACTGTAATACAGGCTGCTATAGGAAATCCTTCCTGTCCATAAACTTCAGAATCTACAGTTTTTGGAGCAAATTACATAATATGAGTTACAGCAATATTTCATTTGAATTTGTGGCACACTGGTTTAATTCCACCATTTAAATCAAGTGTGTTGTAATCTGTAATTATGTATCTTTTCATAATTAGAAACAAAACAAAACAAACCTGACAAACAAAACAGACCTGAAGTAATTAAACAATTCATAATATTTAAAACTTATGGAGTTGGATTTATTTGAGATGCACCACATGTGCGAATAGAAGAGAATGAAAAAGGAGGTAAATTGAATGAGAAAAGATGCATGTCCTAAAAGGTTATAATACAACAGTGAGGGTAACTTAGCCTGGCCATTAACCCTGAGGAAGGAAGAGCTGACCAAGCTAAATTACTGAAAATGAAGGTTGTGGGTTGTGGGTTTAATAATGGCCTAGCTCTGGTGGGAAAACATCCTAATGAGAAGCATCAGTGCAGACAAACATAAAGTTAAACATTATTCTTCACTTGAACAGACAGGTCACCATAACAACAATTTGATCAAATATCCACCAAACTAAATACACTTGGTTAGCAACCTATCAATGCTAACATAATGATTAATTTGAAAAACATGATTGATTTTTTTTCTCTCGGGTCTCCAACTGATTTTATGGTCTTCAATCAGCAGCATTTTCTGGCCTGGACTCTGTAGCACAGTCGCTGTTTCACTATGCTATTTTAAACAAGTGGAAGCCCATGTAAGTTATCTGTGAGGTAGACATAAAGTTGAATCCACCATTTATTTTTAGATGATGTAAAAAAGAATTTAGTATTTGTTTGTAGGTAGAGTCAATCAACAGATCATTCATTTTTCCATCTAAATTTTGCTAAAAAGTTTTTGTATCACAGTTCACCTAACTGTTTTTTCACTTCTCAACAAAGTAGTCTATTTTATGTTCCTTTAAACCTGTTTTAGTCATTAACTCAACGCTTCTTTCTCTCGGATCACAATTATTATATCCATTGAAAGCAAAACTCAATAAAGCCCTCAATTAAATTTCAAATGTATTTTACTGATAGCATTCCTTTTATTATCCAAAAGGTACACCAATCAGGCATAACATTATGACAACTGAACTAATTAGCACATATCATCTTTATCTTGGTAATTGTTATGGAGGTGTAGATTAGGCAGCAAGAGCATAGTTTTCAGAGTTGGTGTTCAGAAGCAGGAAAAATGGGCCAGCGTCTAAATAGAACCAAATGAATAGAATAGAAATCATTTAATATGCTTCACTAAATAACAGCAGGAATGTTATTTGAAATAAACAAGAGAGATGTTTGGAAAAGGGATGAGAATAATGTTTCACGGCTGCTGAGAAGAAGGATCACCTAAAATGCTTCTTTTTGCAAATTAGATGCAGCAGCCTGTCACTGAAGGAGCTCTGCAGTTCAGCAACAGCTTCATTTGGTGTAGGTGACATTGTCCAGCAGTGAAGTTATTTTAGCCACAGTTCTTCTGTCTCCCGCCACCTGCTTTGAGGAATGGCTTTACTGATAAGCTTATCTAGCCACTTCCTCTCACCTGTAGACAAGGTGCTGTTCCAACAACTACACCATAGATGGCTTATGCCAGAGTAAAAAAAAAAATGTCTTTAGCAGCACTCAAAATGATCTGCCTTTTGGAGTGCTTGGGCTGGATTACAATGGTTAAATGGGAGGAGGGAAGGCTTATCCGTGTGGTCCAGCACTGAATGGGTCAACAAACTGGGAAGAATCTGATCTGGACCAACTGAACACATTTTCTTTTAAACCATGTAGATGGCCGAGTGTATTTGCACATATTACCAGGATATAATATATGGATGTAACATGTGTACCAGATAAATAAACATTGCTGCAGATAATGTACACCCCATCAAGGAAATACTGTTTGTTGACATGTGGCCTTTTCAGCAGAATGTTACACTCTGGAACAAAGAAATGGTGAGAAGCACAGCAACAACTTTGAATGAACCACCACAAACTGAACATATGTGGGACATGCTGGATAGGCAAGTCAGATCCATGGAGGACACACCTCATTTTACAGAATTTAAAAGGTTTTGTGGCAAACATCTTGGCACCAAATACCACAGCATGTCTTCTGGAAATTAGTGGGGGTTCAAATCTTGACAGGTCTGGGTGGTTTCAGCAACAAAACAGAGACCGCCTAGTGGAATAGTGAGCTCATCGAGTTTTGCCTGATCAGTCTATTTGGATAAAATAAATTATTTTCACCAGTATGAATAACATCACAATTCACAAAAATACAACCTGAAACAGAACGTTTGCCTCCATAGTTCACAAGGACAACATGCTTAAAAGTAACAGAAGAAAATAACAGAGGAAACTGTGGAATATCACAATGACCTAAGTAACCAAAATAATTAAACATATTAACCTTCATTTTGTCTTGCAACATCAACAAACTACTTAATAATACACTATTTTACAACATAGTATGAATTACAAATATCTACCTATGTTATATAAAAGCAGTCAAAATGGAAGGAGGCTTTCATGGCCATATTTAAGGTCAGTAGTTAATTTATCTGCACTAGAAATGCTTTAATGTCCCCCTGCACAGTTCTAACCTGACCAGTGTTTACAAAACCAAATCACAAATCACAGCCTAGGCTTTGTGTACTGGAGCAGATATGACTAACAGTTCTCCGAGGATGTTCCAGAAAAAAGTGCCTTATGTCAGCTTGCATCATGCCCCTAAATTTCATCTCCAACTTAATGTGTATTTATTACAGAATTTCCTACTCATGCTAGACTTTCTCTTCATCCTCTGCTTCCCTGCTATTTTTTTCCCCATAAAGTAAGCCGTGATCCTGCCAGAGAAATGTAGACATTAGAGGCTTTTACAGTCTGCGCAAATTAATCTCTTGCAGCACTGTAGCAACAGCCTGGCAACTCATTAAATATTAACAAGCCATGTCCTGCCAATAGAAAGTCTTCACAGCCTCATGCACTTTTAACAGCATGAGTGGTGTGCTGTGTAAGAACAACAAAGGATAAGTTAAAATAAAGTGGCTTTTCTGTAGCACTTACTGCACCGTTGTGTGACATTAGCTTTAACACACTGGCTGAAGCTGGGTTATAACAGCCAAATGTTTCACATACAGTAAGCATGCTTACAGATTAAACAGAAGGCGGTGTAAACATTAGTCTCAGAATATCAGCTGGTGATGGTGCATAAAATGTTTTACATACTGTTAGATCCTGCCAGGTCGGGTCAGCCTTAAGAGCTTATGAGTAACCTATAAATGTTAAGATTTAGAAGCTAAGAGTAAGAGGTATAGTGAGAGATGAGAAATCCTTATGTGAACATTTTATGCTCACATAATGAGCGTAGTCTGATGAAGATTAATCAGTCAAAATTGCTTTAAAAAATGTTTGAAGTTTGTGAGAACACTTTTTTATTCACGATAAGGTGCCTGAAAACCACTACAAAAAACCCAAACTAAAACTAGAATTGTGATTAATGTATATAAGAGGAAGTCTGTAATGATCTGAAATGTTCTCCAGATGTGAGACATTAAGAAGTTTGAGAGTTGCATGACTATTTATAGCTAGTGACTTGTGAGTATTCTTAATATTCTTTCACCAAAATATTGCACATGAAGAAGTTTAAAAGCCTCTGAAAGCTGTACTTCCAAGGTCTCACTAGTTCAGATTGTTTCACATGAATAAGTTTGTTGAATATTAGTCTTAAATCAGAGAGCTGCAGTTGATCCAGAATGCTGCTGCTCACATTCTCAATAAAACTAGGAAAATAGAGGGCATGATTCCAGTTCTAAAGCCCTTCCACTTATTCCCTGTAGCTCAGAGAATAGACTTTAAAGTGTAACTGACCTCCATTTTTTTTTTTTTACTTATAAACCATCTATTTAGGTTTCTATCTATATGTATACCACAGATGTATGTTCTATACGAATTTTGAAATTTTTTATGTAAAGTTTTTTAGTTAGCAGTTGAATTCTCCTATTGCTTAAAATGGCATGGCTTTATCTCATGCAGTACCGTTTTTTGTCACACAGTTTGAGTATAAAAGCCTTTCAGAAACAACAAAACCCAGTGGAGTTGGAATACGAGCATGACCAAGGCGAGCATCGATTGATAGAATTGCTCAGCTTCACAAATGTGTGAACTATTTGCAATGTGAACAGGGGTCTTCTGTGCTCTGACTATCAGTGACGATATACTGCAGGACAGACAACTGTCAGACTGACTGCGGTGCTTGGGAAGAAGAAGATCACAGTAGCACTCACACCCTTGCTCAGGACTGAGCAGGGCTGCAGTCAAACTGCACAGAGTTGACACCGTACAAGTCTTTGAAAACAGAAAGAAAAAAAAATGCTGGATTTGTCAGTTGCTGACTTTACATCAGAAAGTCAACAACTGACAAATCCAGCGATACCTCCTCTTACACCTCCGCTCCTCACCACACTTGGTTGTGCCTTTCCGTGTCTCTTGGCTCCGCCCACTTTGCTGTAAGTTTTCAAAATTTGTCAGGGACAGGGGTAGTGCTTTCATACGGGAGTTAATTACATTTTTAAATACTTTTGTTAGTTTATAAATCAACAAACGGTGATATTTACAGGAACACAAATAGATTAACATTTTAAAATGAAAAATATTTGACCAGTGCTTTTCATAAGGAATTGACTCGCATAGCAGTTGCACAACTAAAATAATCCAGCTTCAGGCAAACAAATGCATGTAAACTGTGGTTTAATATTAACCTAGACCATCAATTTGTTCCAGTTTCAGGTCTACTAAAGAAGTGTTTTCTCAACCGTGGTCCTCAGGACACAGTACCCTGCCTGTTTTAGATGTTTATCTGCTTCTCCACTCCTGACTCAGATGATTGCAACGCAGCAAAACCCTGTTAATCAGTTATGAGGGAAACATCTAAAACATGCAAGCATTGAAAAATGTACTTCAAAAACAAAGAAGACCAGTAAGTGACTTATTATAATTGTGTGCAATCAGGAATCTTTAGCTTGTTCTTTTTTAAAAAACAACTATTAATAGATCATTTAGCTATTCCATAAAATCAAGTTCATTCTTATGTTGTAAAACACAAATCTTACTTTTAGTGAAAAAATAGATTTTTCATGTTCTTAATTATTATACTTATTTTGTTTTCAAAAATATAAATTTCAGCAATGAGAATATTTTCTCCTCTGCTCTATGCAATTAAAAATGTATGCCCAATGTTGGTCTAATTTATTGGCTCAATATGTAATTTTATTTTATCTCTGTTTGTCCCAGTTGCTTTAAACTTTATAGTTATTGTTCTGAGAGTAGACATGGGCAAATTTATTTGATAAGCTATCTTTTTTAAACAGACATTTTTTTCCTAGAGAGTAACAGAGACTAAGATAAACTGATCTCTGAGGCTCTACTCTAACTCGACATCTTCTCAGTTTTCACGAGGAATCTTTGGCTTTCGTAATCAAGGATGAAGTAAGTCCATAAGTGTAAATCACTTCATCATTATTAATTTCATCCCCTCTATGTCACAGTAAGACATTCAGTTTTCTACTGTTTTTCCAACATTGCAGAAATTCCATTTTGTCTTATGCTCATAAACCAAATAACATTTATCATCTCATCTTGTGAGCTGGCTGTTTTGTCATATCTCATGACTTAAGCATGGAGAGAGAAAAACCTTGTAGTATTCTTTTCAAGTATTTGACACAGCTTGTGTCAAAGACTTGACACAAGTCACAAGGCAGTTACTGCCTGCTTGCAGTTACAGTGCATCCAAAAAGTATTCACATCACTTCACATTTTGCTATGTTGCAGCCTTATTCCAGACAGCATTAAATTTGTAACATAAGTAAGTGTGCATAACATGAAGTACTGTAATACTTTCTTGATGCACTGCATTTTCATTAAGCACTTATTGAGAACCATTGTTTGAGAATGGTTCTCAATGCCAATGAGAACCTAACTAATATGGTCAGGTTCTCAATGGTAACCTAACTAATATGCTTCCAGGAACAGGTCCACTACAGAAAAGATCTAAAAGGTTTTCATATAATCGAACTTATTTACCACAAAAACACCCCCAAAGCTACTGATCTACCATAAAAACACCTGGAAGAAATTGCATACATCACTCAAATTTATCTAGTCTGGAAACGCTGAAATAACTGAAACTATATCTATATAGCTTTATCTACAGATCATTACAACCAGTCAAAATAAAAATATACTTGTGTCACTTTTCAAAGTCCAAGTGGAATTATCTTGTCTCTGTTTTTATTTTATCCACTGAGAGCCACCCCAATTATTTTCTTGCATTAGATACAATGATGATACAGTGATGCAAGATCTCCATGGAAAATATTCAGCTAATGATTCCACTGAGCAACCTGCATCCTTACATAAAACCCAGCCTCTATATAGGAACCTCATTGTTAAATATTAGGCTTGAGAGAAATGTTCCTAGGCAACTAAAAAATTTAGTTAAAACGGATAATTTCTCAATTCCTTACATCTTAACTTTAGACAAAAATTAACGTTAGCATTTGATCATTATTATTATTAACAGCAATAACAAATCTATTTTTCCCATATGTCAATAATCCTATTATTGATTAATCCTTTCCCTTCAGGGTCAGCTTTTCAGTGACCCCAAGGTTGGTGTGCACTTTGAGTCGCCCTTAGCAGAATAAATGCTTACACTCCTAAAATCTTGAATTATTAAAGGGATACTTCTCAAATCTCTCCCCTAGTAGTAAGGAAGATGACAAAACCAAGAAAATTGTGGCATGAGTAAGGGGAAAAGGCAGACACAACTGAGGATTGTTTGTGTAAATTCTACTATGTATCATCAGTGAACGCCCCAACTCTCTGGAATCCATGGTATGCAGAGAGCTGGCCTGGTTTCCTTTATTCGAGTTTAGGTTCAAGACGGGACTCAGGATCTCAAATCGTCCATTTATCACGAAGAAGGCAAAAACTACTGGATAAAAGATTCCAAAGTAATTTAACGACTAAAGGAAAGTTCAACAGTGGATCTTTTCAAACTTACATATTTGTACATTTTTGTGGGACTTCTCAGTTTTAAAAGCACACACTATTTACGTCAATAAGTATATACCATGGAATGCTACTTGCTGCACAGCATTCACACGTCAATAAAAACCACAAAACGTCAAAGGCAATAATAAAAGTTTCAACTGAAACTGATTTAACCATGATAAAGAAAAGAAGTTAACATGTTCCATAACACTCCCTCTTTGGACTTTAACCTGACTGTCATAAATTTGGCTTGTGTCTGAATACAGTACAACTTATTTGATATAATGTGGCAGCAGCCTGGGAAAGAAAAGATATTCTATCACATTTTAAGTTCGCTATTATAAAAATGATATATGTTGAGGAGTGACAGACCATGTATTTACTCAAAGATTTATTTTCTAGAGAATCTCACAGCAGTCCATTCCTGGAGGAGTGTCCTAGTGACAGAAAAGAAAATATTGCATGTATCAGAAACTGCACTACAAAATCTTCAAAGATTTGAGTAATAATAGTAGTTTGGTCATTTATTTTTGTTAATGACACACCTCTAATAGGAAGTCTGAATCCTGAAGAGAAGACTTCGAGATAAAATCCACAAACCAATCAGGTGGCAGAACTATCTTATTTTCTCTATATATAATCAAAGTCACAACTATGCAATCAATCTGAATATGTGGTCAAACTACAAACATGCAGCAAATCTCAAAATATTAAAGTCAGTACAACAAGGCCACACAATTGTATGTCGCTTTTCGGTCTGCATTTATCTTCCAAAGAAACACACCTGTGAGGCGTCACAGCGCTAAGCGGCCTACTTGCACACACTGATACCGTTTCCACCTACAGCAGTCAGGTGGTGCAGGCCAATGTAACATGAGCCACATCTGTTTGGAAAAGAAAGGATAGCGATCACATCAGTCTCACCGATCTGTCATCTGGTCTGGGTCAGCTTGGATAGTTAAACCCTTCCTGGTTGTGCATGGGAGCCTCGCAGATTGCTAAGCACAAAGAGGTCTTGTGAGCCGCTCATACCGTCAAAGCATATCCCCTCCTTTAATTAGAGAAGGAAAATCTGCTGACTCATGCAAGAAACTGATGACAGATGGACAAGGATATCCTTTATGTCACTGCTCAGAGCTTTGCAGCTTTCTTGGGAAGCTTTTCAATTGAAGGAAAAAATATTTAGACAACTGTAAGTGGATACTAAAATAAAATTATGCGACAAGTTTGGTCTGAATAAATGGTACAGTCACGCAACAGTGTTAGTTCGATGTTTTGGGAACAGGTGGTGAAACTTCAATTCCAGAGGTCAAATATTCTTTGTGGACATGACATACAAAGACAAAGATGCTGCACTGACTGTAAACAGCAGTTATATAACATGGTTAATGATTTTCCACCATAGGAGGTACTGCTTGCCTTATCAAATACAGCAAAACTTCCTGTGAGAAACTCCATTTGAATAAGCACGACACACCAGAAGTGAAATATTGGAAACAGGAAACCTAAGCTGTAAAGTAAAGCTGTTCAACAGACTTTTCAGCATATAGTTAATCAAACTCCCTTGAAATAAACGTCATCATGGATAAAACAGATTACCTTTATCTGTTTTTCTTTTTGTCCTGGTAACTTGTTGTGAAATTCAGATTTAATCGAGATAAACTCTACAGTCATAAACAAGTTTCCACTCCCAGAAATCATATCATCTGTAAGGAGACTAATCAAACTTGTTTTAAATACATTGTTCTTTTAGATTTGCATTTTTCTTGTTTTATTCCTGTATTTGGACATTTTTAATCAAATTTTGCATTCCTTATGGAGTGTTCTGCCTTAAAGCAGTTGAACTCTTGTTATCACAAATCTTAGAAAGTATTTTTCCACCAAATTTGAATAAAAGCATATAGACATGCTAATGCTTTCAAGTAAGATACTTTTAAGCGACAACATTGTTTCCTGCAGAAGTGCAGTACCACACACTTCTTCAGAAAAACATTAGGAAAATAACTGGGAGGGAGAGAGAGTTACAAGGCCGTAGATATGAATAGAATTGAATAAGAATTAAAAATTAAAACTGGAGAAATAAACAGATACAGTTCTACTGTGTCACTGTGCATTTCTGCTACACTTGTCTTGATTTTTGTTTTGCTGGAAACCCAAGCATAAAATGCAAACATCTGGAATGCACATAATGCACTGAATACTGAGGAGGAATGATTAAGTAACATAAGGCTGCACAAAATATCAATTCACAGCAATATAAAGGACCTATGATAGGTGGCTATCCTGTATTCCAGGTGCTATGCAATAAAACTGCTGACAAAAAATATATCTGACTACCCTATATGAGTTAGTTTCCATTTAAATTTCTATTGTATTTGTCACTGCCTTCTTAGTTCAAAAACAAACAATTTTAAAGAAAAGGGTGGCAGCATGTGGTTTGATTCTTGCACGTACTTCTGACTTGATTGTTTGAAAAAAAGATTTAAAAATATACTTCATTTCTTGCAAAAACGTAGACAAAACAATTACTTAAAAATCTCTTACAACTTAGTTGAAAATGGGAGTTAACTTAATTTGATGTTTCAAGTTCAAAAGCTGTTCCAAACATTTTACAAAAACCTCTCGTCATCACACACAAAGGATCTCTGCCACACACCTAAAAGGTTCCCAAAGTAATCTAAGCAATTAAAATATGAAAATTGATTACAGATTTTGGTTCTGACATAAATATATTTAAACTGTCCTAAGAAAAAGTAATTTAATAGAACTTATCATTTACAAAACTTTGACATAAATGGCCACAACATTATTATGAAATAACACTATTGGAATGTCAAACCTTTCTCAACTTCTTCAGCCTTTCTTATGAGTCAACGGTGTGTGCTGCAGCTATGTGAGAAGCAAATTGAGGAGGTGAGGGAAATTTTGCCAAACTGATGCAGAACGGAAAGAGAAAGGATGCAAGGGGGCCAGAGAAAAAGAAGAGAAATATCAGTGCATAGCAAACAGTAATCCACTTTGCATACAGACCTAGCAAAACAACACAAGGCAGTTTGACAGATCATGACATCCCACAGAGGAAAATCCATCTTGGTTCGAGGTTCACTGGAGTCAACTCTGGTTCAAACACATAACGCTGAAGCCCTTGCAACTGAAAAACAACTTGAATGTTTCAGATCTCTCAGAAATCTCTTGTCTGCTATAACATTTACCAAAAGCAGATTATTAACTCAATCTTTGACCCTTTTGTGATGCAACTGACCCAAATACACACAAAGAAAATTTAGAAATCTTTTTCTTCAGAGTGCTTTTTAACAACTATCGGTATATGCTTATAAAATCATGCAGTGGAAACCCACACTTCCTTACCACGCTGTGTTTTACAATGAGTGCACATTTTACTAGTGAAAAAAGGCACACATAGACCACAGGATAGTATCTTTAAGGCTGTGTTGCTCTCCTTCTGGGCATCTAACAGACAGATGCACATGCAGCAGGCTGGAAGCAATAGGTCAAGCTGCCTCAATACACAAGCAGTAACTGCACAACAACAACTACCCCCAGTTAGATGTGTCTTGCTGTGATGGGCAACAGTACCCTCACATCAGGCAGCAAAAACAAAACAAAAGTGAAAAGTTCCAAGCAAAATCAAGCTCTGAGCAGGCCATCAATTGAAGGCAACATTCATACATGTCACCAAAGCTGACTGATATTTCAAAACGCATGCAACATCAGAAAATAAGATTAAAGCTTTTGGTCCAAATGACACAAACGGCACAAAAACACATATTCTGTAACATGCTGTCAGCCACTGGCAGAGAAATTTCCAGATACCCATGGTCTGTCTTAAATCACAAATCACTGCGGTGAATTGCTTCGACACAATTATTGCTTTAATGATGGAGTAAGTGGTCTAAGCTGTAACCCTTTAAGTACGACCCACTGTGGCTTTGGCAATGTCGAACAAATGAGGGCACAATGGCTGTCAGAGCAGCTTCATGTCAAAGCTTATTTACTCCAGGCTGCCATGGAGGGAGGAGCGGCAGTAGTAGCACTTCTCTGCTTCACTCACATCATAAACAGTTTGTAAAGTATAATGCTGTGCTATTTGCAACAACGCAACCAAAAAACATATTCCCTAAGGATTTCACAGCTATTATGTGTGACTGCCTTTGGGCCAGGAAGAGCAATGAATGCATGAGATACAATTCATTTAGATGCAATGCTACAAATTAGGATGAAGCAAGAGAATGAGGATTTACAAGTGTACTAGAATAAATAAACTAAAAGCAACTAATACAAGATGTTACCACCATATATGTATGATGATGTTGGGTCAGTAATATCTGGAAATCTGTCATGGGATTCACAGAACAGATTGTTACAAAATTAATTTCAACAGGAATATGTCAAATGGTTATGCTTCTTGGCAGCAGAACAGCAGCTAAGTAAATGCTTCTACCTCACTCCTACCTGACACAGAAAACATCAATGAGCTCTGTGAATGTAATCGGGAGTAAGGAGGTTGGCTTCACTTTCATACTTTTTCATTTGATACATTTTTGCCCCAAGAGTACTAAATAATACAGAAATCTTAAGCTTAAGGGCATGCTAATATCAGCAGTTTGCATTAAGACAGCAACCTTCCTTTGTAGCCATTCCCCAGGAATGTTTTGTGACAATAAGCAGTTTTAGCTACTATTTCTTCCTATGTGTCTGAGCCAAATAAAGATAAGTGATTGTTTTAGGTGGAATCCAAAAGTAGATCAGTATTTTCTTTCGTCTTACATTTCCAGTGTCTTTGGCATTAGCTCAATGTGACTGCTGATTGAAATTAACTGTAAGTGGACTGATAAAGTTTAAGTAACAGAACAGATGATGTCTGCAGAAAATTGTTCTGTTTGTGACATTACTGTAGTGCATCAGTGAAACAGATTGGTTATGTGGAAAAAAAAGTGAGTCTTACATAGCTACTCCATGGCTCTTAACATAAAGTAGCCTATTCTGATTAAAGAGTTATGCTTGTGCATGTCTCTGCACATTCTCGTAACAATGTTCAGCTGGAATAGAGAAGTAGTTGAATGCTGCAAAATCGAAGTGCAACAAATTATAGATTTTGTCACAGTTTTGTTACTTGCAACTTTGTGATTAACAGGAATGATTGTCTTACCACAGAGCACTTTTAAATCCCTCCATATGGTGCCAATTTATTAGATCCCCAACATAATTTCTCCAGATTTTCTCAAACCCATTGTATAAATCTCTTAAATTCTTTAACTTAAATTTGAGCTTTAGACATTGAGATCACTCATGTCCTCTTGGCTGGACAGTGTGCTCTGCAATTTTGCCAGATATCAGCATTCCAGACATAACATCATCATTAATAGGGAACTTTAAGCCTCATTCTGGGAAGCTTTTAGTGCTGTATTTTATTTCCATTTCTTGATTATGGCCATGAAAGGGAAAATTACCTACCATGAGCGACCTCCTTGAAGACATTTGAAGAAGAGTTTTCAAAAGTTACATAAAAACAGCTGGATTAATTAATTTATGTTTTGTTTCTTTGTTGTTGTTTTAAATAGGACCTAAATAGTACATGAAACATATGCTTCCTAAATTGTAGGTGGCTTTTGATTTACATGTGTCACCAAAAGATTTGGTCCCCATCAAAACTTTCTGGAGGCGCCCCTGGATTCATGCCGGTAATTTTTACGTCAGGACTTACCTTGACGAACAGTTTTTAACCTGACAGGTCCTTTGCAGCAGTTGATTACAGTGTAGATGTCATAAAGAGGTAATCCAGACACTGACAGCCCCTCAACTTCAAGAAGCAGTTCTCCCTCAGACAGTTTCCCGTCCTGGTAAACCACAGCATCCTCTCTGATCTGTCCAATGTATGCAAACTCTCCATTCTCCGCTCCACCGTGCAGCTCCACGTTCAGCTCCCCATTCTCGTCCCGGATGACCGCGCACTCGTTCACTTTTGTTATCCAGTGGTTCTTCTTCTGAATGACTTTTGACATGGTGGGTAGGCTCCAAAGAAAACCCGTAAATTCCGAGTAGTGGAAAGAGAATGAGTCGATTCATAGCACGGAGGACATCCCACGGAAAAAACCTTCATGTCCTTTGAGTGCAACTTCGAACATGTTTACTCTTAAACTTGGACATGCTGCTCCTCGCTCACGTATCCTACATGGATCAAGCTCCAGACTTCAACAGCTGCTGTTGTTTCCGCATCTTTAGCAGCAGCACACGCTCTTATTCCTCGTAATTGGATCTAATCCCTCCCCATAGAATTATTTCAAGATTTATCTCACAGTTCCGCCTCTTTCGTTAGAATAACACAATGTTTGCTTTCCTTTTAAAACTTTCTGTTTTAGGGGAAAATTAGGAAAGAACCTCTATCACCAAGCTTCTGTGTATGACAGCCAGCGGCTCCTTTAAGCAGGTAACGCTTCAAGTTCCCTCTGTACAGTGGGGATGGAGAAATAGGGGGGAAGGCGCATGCGTCTCGCTAAGACTCCACGTGGAAAACTCCAAGCCAACCCCAAACCTGCCGGGTCTTGAAGCTCCTCCCGCCGACCAGCTCTCGTTTCAGGGCGGATTACTGCGATCCGTGCGTTTAATCCTACGGGAACTCCGGCAGGCTGTTGTCCTGACCCGCAAAATATGGAAACGCGGACACTAAGCGCCTTCCTCTGTGAGCGCGAGCTGCTGCTTTATGGATGTTGTTAAGGTGCAAACTCCAAACCCGCCCATTTAGTCCAGCACCGTCATGAAGTGAGTCATAAACAACAATTACTTTTCATCCGGGAAAGATAAGCTTCAGAGAACATCCAGGGATCCTGGGGTGGAAATCTAAATTATGAATATTTTTAAGAAAATTTATAAATTGGTTTAAAAAATTCTGAAAACTTATTTTGGTTCAGTCATTTAGTAATTTTTACAGATTTTTTTTTTGTTGTTAAAATTGTTGTGAAAGAGCTGATCTTTAAAAATAATTATACTAACTGTAATATTTTTTGAATTAAAACATAGTTTAGGTACAGATTGCTTCTCATCAGAACTCACTTAATGTAACTGACACCACTACTACTAATACTACTACTACTAATAATAATAATACATTTTATCTGTCCATATTTTGATTAGTGCAGAATAAATGTGGCAACAGACAGTATGTGACTGTTTCAAATTATGATTTATAAAATGGGGCTCTATTATGGCTTTCTTATCTACAGAAATAAGATTCCAACATTCCCATTTTTAAATTAAAAACTGCCCTTGAGCAAGCCACTTCTTTTATGCCTTACAATTTTTTATTTAACCATTACAAACATAATTTTTTCATTTGAGTTTAAAATAGCTCATTTTTTCCCCCTGAAGACACAATGCCTTGAAGTGGAGTTCACATTTTAAAGGTCAATTAGTTTTTTCTGTTTTTCTTTTTCTGACCAGTCCAATTTAATTGTGGACAAAAAAAATTCCTTGCCATTGGCAAGCAATATATGCAATTGAATTATCCAGAGCCTGCAAATAACAAGTCTGTGTTGTCTGGACAGACCCAGGAGGGATCAGGTGAGAAACACATGCCATTGCAAAGGAAAACAGGCTCTGTGTGTGCTTCCTGCCAGTTCAGATAAAGTACAGTAACTGGCACTCTACCACTGTGAGGGCGGTGACCTGGATAACAGAACATAAAATGAACCTTTCCATCCCATTTCACAGAGAACATTTTTGTATAACTCCACTCTGATCATTTTACACCTCCTGGGAAACTATTTCTCTGAGTTTATTTTTTATTCTTTTAAACATCAGATTTACACCAGGTTAATTTTGGCTCTATATCTATGTCCAGCCTTTTTTTTTTCCAACAAGCTCACCACTCTCTTATTTGCTCTGTGCTGCAAAGTGGGCTTTGTTGCCTGTCATGTCACATGACATTTTTGTTGAGCAAAAGTAATGGCTGCAGGCCAGTGAACGTCACACTGATGTACTCTGACTGATGAGATGCAGACTGTTTCCAAGACAGAAGCCTGCGAACACCTAAAAATTTAACATGCAAAAATTGCTTTCATCTTTCAAATTGCAATAATATATAGAGCTCCATAATTTATGTTTTAAGTTGATGTCTTTAATAGCTAAGATGGAACAAGTTTTAACCTTCCTGTTATGTTGTGGGTCAAATTACCCGTTTTAAAGTTTAAAAAATGTAAAAGAATACTTGGAAGTATTTTTTTTTTCATGAAACGTTTTCTATTTGTCTTAATAGGTGCACTTTAAATATAAATTGAAAATTTATTCAGTCTACACATTTGCAAACCCCCCTGCGTCTACTTTTTACATAGATACTGTTCTGGTCAATTTGACCTGGCAGTCAAGTTGAAGGGTAAAAAAGATTTTTTTTAAATTTCCAATTCTATATGTTTCCTTGTAGCTATGAACCATGTTTCACCACACACACACAAACACACCCCACGACACACATACATGCGCATGTGCACGCCCACGAATTCACTTTCTCACTATTCTCTTTACTTCACTAGGAAACTGCGAGAAAGCAGGTGTTCATACAACTTTTGACGGGAACATTTTCTGTTCCTGTGGACAAACTTCAGCCACACTGAGTGGACACTCAGAAGAAGTGGAGGAAAAGATAAATGCTCTCTGCATGACTCATTTATCTTCATTTTAATCAGCGGGTCAATTTGACCCAGAACAGTATATGTGTCTCAAGTTCAATGATAAAGATCACCCCTTGAAAAAAAAGCAAAATGTAATATGAAACATTTTTCAAAAGATCAATTTCAAGGAAATTATTGTTTTTTTTGTGTCTAAGTTTTTTTCAGTGGACATAAAAAATGTAAAATCCATTTTTTTTTGTCCAAATGAGTAGGTTGTCGTCATTGATCCTTTATTTGTGAGATATAAAAAAACATCATTGCACAAATATTGATTGAAATGGTTAGTATTGGAGTTAATAATCAGATACAAAAATGTTTTGGAGGAATTTTTTGCGTTCTGACACTATTGCATGATTAAACACTCCCCGGGTCAAATTGGCCCACGAACATTTTTGCTGTACCTCAAAAATGAACATAACGGAGGGTTAAATTATGTAAACAGCAAAGAATAACAATGACAATAAAGGAAGAAAAACATAATGAGAAACAATTGAAACACAAAAATATTTTACATTCACAAGAAAATTTCATTCAAATCAAACTCATAATTTTAAAATTATAAAATAACTTAAAACATAAAAGCCCTCTGCACATGCACACACTAAATATGTTGTCTGATTGATCAGATTCTTTTTTAAAGCGACTGTAAACAGCTATTTAAATTTTTTTTTAAAACAGGCCTGTGATTTAATCCGCCCTAACATTGATGGAAAATGGCTTCCAGAAATTTGCTGCCATAAAACCGAAATATTAGTTAACAACTATAAATAATTTTTGATCATTTTAGTAGTCCAAAACTTCAAAGACCAAAACAAGAAAAATTGTAATGTGACCAATAAATAATACATCTACCATTTAAGGTATACATTTTCATGTGTTCCACAATATTACATTCAAGAGAGGAATGCTGTTCCTGTGCTACAATAAATGAGATGATAACTCTGCACTCAATGATACTTAAAGGCCACTCTGCAGAAATGATTCTTAGATCAACAAATACAAAACATCAAGTACCGTATGACGAGGGCTGTGCTTGTTCTCATGAGCTGGGGTTATTGAGCTGCAAAATTTCAGGAATGCCATCAGTTCACAGTATCAACACTGCAGGTAAATATTAACCAGCAACTCAAACACTTGGTTCTTATCAAGCATACTGCATTACAGCTTTCAGAATGAAAGGAACACAACACAGTCAAAGCGGTTTCACTGATTCTTATTGTTCACTTTGAAACCATTTTTTATTTCTAGTGATTAGTCATGTATGAATCTACTTCTAACTTGTAGAGGACATTTAAGTAAAATACTTATTACGATAATGTTTCATAAGTTGTGTCACATGTCATGAATGTGCCCATCATATTTAGATTGCATTTGTACAAAATCTTAAAAAAAAAACTATTCAGAAAAGGTTAATCTGACTTTCAAGTTAATGCATCATTGCTATTGTTCAAATCAAACAACACAATATTTCTTAACTTTACTGGGCCGGTCTGTTTGTTTCACATATACAACCCCCTTTGTGGTATCAGCTACTTAATGGCAGATGAGAAGAGACAATGTTTTAAAGAAATAAATGCGAATTGCTGATCATTTTCTAATTTTAAATTAGTACATGAGGCATCTGCCAGTAGAGCAGTGAGCTGAGTCTTTCAAAAGGAAAGTGACTTCACTGAAATTTGACCTGATCTGGTGAGGAATGTGCCTGGAAGATCTAAAAAGAAGAACTTTTTTGTTGAAAACAGATACTCCCAGTAAAAAAAAAATAAAAAGACTAATTTTATATCCATTGGTAGATTAACAAGTTATGTTTTACATTTGAAATAAAACTAATATTATAACAGCTATTTGTCATAAAACATTATCCCTGGATTATTAAACATTTCTTAAGCTTTTTATGTCAAAACAAGAACTCTTATCGAGGAAATATTTTCAATCTGACTATCGATAAACTTCCTCCAGTACTTAAATGCACATAGAGGATACAGGAAACAAGCAGACAAAAGACATAGAAATAGCTAAGTGCAAATAAAAATGTGTATCCAAAGTAAATGTCTTTCATCTAGTGAAGTGACAAAAAGATCTTTACAGGGAACGCTTATCTATCGAGACTGATATGAAGAATCCAAAGGCTTTTATTTGTCAGTTTTGCCCCACTGCAGGGAAATAAACAGGTAAAGAAGTGGGAGAAACAAGCATGCTCAATTTTGGGAAAACATGCAATTTCCTCACTGTTTTTCATCCTTTCTTGTCAGCATGATGTTCTGACAATCCCCCAAGATGTTTAGCATCTCTGACTGTAAAATCTAAATCAGGTGTTGAATCAACTGGCCAAATATAGTCATGTGAAAAACTGTGCACACCATATTTAACATTTAGCTCTTTCAAAAGAAATGTTGAGCTATATTAACATGTAATCTCTTTTCAGTTGGAGAAAGTTTACATTATGGCTAAACACTAAAACACACTTTGCTTTGTTCATTAAACAAAAGATATCAACAATACTGAAATGGGCTGCACAGCGATGCTGTAAGTAGCACTGCTGCCTTGGGTCAAGAAGGTTCTGGGTTCAAATCCTGAACAAGGGACTTTCTCCATGGGGTTTGCATCTTCTTCTTGTGTAGGCATGTGTTTTCTCTGGGTCCTCCAGCTTCCTCCCACAGTCCAAAGACACAGTTGTTGGGTTACATGATCACCTGTACTTAGGTGTGAGTTAGGTCTTAGTGTGGATGGTTGTTTGTCCTGTGTTGCCTTACGATACCGGCCTGTTCATAGTGTAGCTCAAGGCAACATAACGTTGGCCAAAGGCAACATAACAGAAAACTATGAAAACACTAAACTATTTAAGTTAATTTGAATAACTTCAAAAAGACTTGAAGTTACTAATGCAAAAAATTTACACAAAACAACAGGTTGTTGAAATTCATTGTTCCTACCTGTCCAAACAGAGATATTTAATACCAAGCAACCTCCAAAAAGCTCATATGCAATACATCTACACACAAATGAAGACAAATGTTTTTGTAATTATTTTGAGAAACTTTGAAAAAGGTGTAATGGATGCATGTACAACTGAAAAAGGCTAGATGGCTGCACGTTGTACTAAATAATACAGTTACAAACTGAACATTTATATTTTATATGTCTCATTACGTACAAGGTTTCAATTTTCTCTCTAAACAGGTGGTATCAACTTTTTTAAGCTTTATATTATGTTATAATGTTATTATCAGTAAACACCTGGTAAAACTGCTTGTCAGAGCTTTTCATAGAAACTACTCAGTCCAACGCTCATGAGGAAAGTTGTAAATGGCAAAATGAGAAGCATTCTTTTGATGATGTGCTGAAGGCGACATGTCAGAAATAGTATGAGCTTCTTAAAGACACAGAGACCTAAATTCAAGGCAGAGTCAAATTTCTTTAAAGTCATGTTTTAAAGAAAAACATGACATACACTGCATTTTTATAACACCTGAAGGTAACATACTGACTGTGCTATGAATGACACTATGAGTCTGGAAAATACACCCCTTTCAGTAAAACCTTATCTTTACGTTTTAATAAGAACAAATATCATTTTCATACCAGCAATGTACTGTACCACACAATTTTTTCAAATTAAATCTACACATGTATAGTAGCTCTTAATAAACCCACATATTAGAGACACAAAGTCATCAAAATTCTAATTATGCTGGAAACAAATCTCAAAGTAATTGGTTGGTATTAACATGGGAAAGATAAGATTTAAGCAAATTTGCACGTTAAAAATCTGATCTGTTTATAAAATACATCAACCGGTAATTAAAACTTAGGCCATTCTTAAGCTTGGGAACCCTCTAAACTGCAAGTGTGGATAAGTGAGAGCCTCGATGACGAGGCAACATGAGTTAATTTGCAGTGGATGATGTGTTTTGGCCATCCAACCCCCACCGTTACATAAGAGATGCACGCTTGGCTGCCAGCGTAGAAAACAAGCCGTGTCCCCATGCATTGAGCTTTCCCCTTCACTGGTTCTTAACCATGCAGCACACAACAAGAGCAGACAGTGAGCAATATTGAATTATTCAAGCACAGAGAATGTTTCAGCAGAAGTGGGCTTTTTGTAAATAGTCTGAAAAATAGAGGAGAAAATCTGAATTATGTATTCAGGAAAATGTTAAATGGAGGTTTTTCACTGAAAGTTCCTTTTTAATTACATTTACAGATACTTTAATTCAATTACCTTCAATTCAGTTTATTTATCTACTGTCAATTCATGTCTCAAGGCTCTTTACCAAAATTTGTACTTCAGCAGCTGTAAAATTCCAATCAGCCTCCTTATATTGGTACAAAACTATCTTCTCTATCAATACAAAAATAGAGCAGTGTAATACAAGAAAATAAAAGAGAACATGTATTTTCCAATTGATAGATTTGTTTTTAAAAAGTTGCAATTCAATCTATGAAATTCATACTTTTTTATTTTAATTAGGCAATTACACATGTTTAATGGTATAAAGTATGCAACAAACAAAGAAACTGCTTCTGCACAATAATCTTATTTTCTCTTTTGATTTAAATTGAAAATAAAATTCAGTTTCACCTCAAATTTCTTTTTTGAACAAGTTCTAAAACAAAACTATCACATTAAAAAACCCATTATTAATTATTTTCTCTCCTCTGTGAAAATAATTATATATAAAAAAATATTTACAGAAAAATTGAAAACATTTCCTTACATTTTCTTTAGAAACTTGAAGTTTTTATTGCTAAGGCTGATTTGCTTGTATAGCACAATAAGGATGTTCTATTTTATTTCAATAAACTATTAAGTGTTTGTTATTGATCATTAAAAAAATGATAAGCTTCTTGCTCATTTAATGACTCACCGCTACTAGTGGTGAGTCATACCTGAATGTTATACTAACTAACTAACTAACTAACTAACTAACTAACTAACTAACTAACTAACTAACTAACTAACTAACTGTTTTACCATGAGATACCTTAAGAACTAAAAGCATTTTAAATCTATTGATAACATATACCTGACAGATAATCTCTCTCCAGGTTTGAGTTTATTTATTGTTGCTTTGAATCTTGTCTCAATTTCATGTGGTTCTAATGCTCAGTGAAAATCCTTTTTTGTATGTATTTTCAAGAGAGAATGAAGGATTGATAAAAAGAGACTTGTAATTGATTAAATCTTAGTACAGGGTTGAATATTCCAGTTGAGATCTCACCAGTCTAAACATTTTTAAACTACAGAGCACGCTTGTTAAGAAAAAAAAAACACTGAAAAGGCCTTTTGATTTAGCTTTTAATTCCCATTGGCAATTAACAATAGAAATGACATTTGTTGAACAAAAGACAGATAACTGTTTTTGTGTGCTGCTACCCAGACTCCAGCTTCCTCCCATAGTCCAACTCTGACTGTTAGGTTAACTGGCCTCAAATTGCCCTTAGACGATTGTGTTTTCATGGTTATTTGTCCTTTGTGTTTCTGTGTTGCCGTGTCATGGACTGGAGACCTGTCCAAGGTGTTCGCCACCTCTTCCATAATGACCACTGGATTATTGGGATAAACAGGTATAGACAATTAATGGATGGGAACAAAAGGAAAAAAAAAACTGTTTTCAGTGTAACGTTTTCTGAGTTTGTTTTGTAGATTTTGTGAGGCTGTTACTGTGAACAAAACACACAGGATATGTGGTGGATTTGAAGAATGTGGATGCTTGAAGTCCAGGAAGTCACAAAGCCACGCAATTAGGGGAGGATGTCTTTGCTTTTTTTAAAATGAGGATATCCTCCTCGCATAATCACCAAAATGTCATGTGGTCCACTCTTCTTAATTGTATCACACCAGGTTTATTTTTAGGCTTAGTGCCTTGTTTGCTTTCACTCTTTATTCTTTTACAAGTTTTTTAAAACAGACCACTCAAGAATCAGAGCAAGGCGGTATTATGGCCTTAATTTTTCTGAAGTGTTCACAAACAAGTCTCAGTATTAACATGCCTGAATCTTTGTTATAAGAGAATTCATATACTGACGTAATGTTTGAAATACTCTTCTTCAGACTGTCATTGAGAACGTTCCTGTTGTGTTTGAGTATTTTTTGTGTTTTGATGATTATCAGAATTTTGAGATTTATCTGGCCTTCAGATATAAACAGAGGATCTTCGCCAACACTTTTATGGTAAACTTGATTAGCCCACTCACAGATCAATTCTCACTAACATTTCTTCGACCTTATCCATGGCTAATCATGTTTTTGAATTCTGCATAAACACAACTTGTTTTACAATAACTAGGCTACTCAAACAATCTCTGACAGGATACGTCAGGTTTATTTATTTTGAAATTCATTCTTTCTCATTAGTCAGTCCACTCCCTGTGTTCTGGCTTTCTCCAACAGAACAGAAAAACCTTCTAATTTAGTATGACCAAGAACAGCTCAGTTGTTTATTCTTTGTTGTCCTGTGATTAATTAAAGACCCATCTAGGGTTACTCTTGCATTTTATACATTTCCCACTGATGACAGATGGGTGGACACAAGTAGTACTGAATAAGAGAAGAAAGACACTCCAAAAGGACCTAAAACCCTAAGAAACCATTTGAAATCTTAACTTAAAGAATCCAGTTTTCCTATCAGTACCAATCAATTTCTAATCCGGATTGATGATGGTTTCATATTAGCTATGTGTCACACAAGAAGTATCTATTGATTTGCATAAGATAAGAGCAATTGCGACCTTATTGAATCAGTGCTTCTTGCTTGATTTCAGTGAGAGTAACTAAAAATAATCAGAAGAGATATGCAAGAACTGCAGAGAGACCAGGAATAGCCAAGTGTTTCAAAGCGAAATATTGCACATTACTCTCATTTGCCATGTCTGCCATGTCTACTATTATTGCACACTACCTTAAACTCTACTGCCAAAGAAAGCCACATTCTATCCCATTTAAAGTTTGCTGCAGAACATTTGGACAAACCAATGAAAGAGCAGACTTTTCAATAAACCACTGATCCCAAACACACAGGCATATAAACTCTCACTGATTTCAGAGAAAGAAAAATTTCCAGAAGGGTGTAATATATATCCCAGCATGAATCCAACTGAAAATTAATGAAATAACTGAATATCAGAGTGTATAAAATAAAACCCTTAAACCACCATGACTTGTAGACAATTTGGAGTTTCTTTCTTTAAGAACAAAATGTTTAATACATTTTTATTTAGCATGTTCAAAACTTAATATTTGAGTGGTTTACATTATAGCAATGTTCATAAATTTACATACCCTAGAAAGATTCAAGATTTTGAGAATTTTTTTAAAAGTATATGTATGATAATGCAAAACATGTCATATCTGTTTGTGGTTAGGTAAAGCCATTTCTTGTCAAGCAGTTGTGTTTATTCTCTTTAAATCACAGTAACAAAAGAAACTACAAAAATTGACTTTATCAAATGCACATACGTAACCCAGTTCTTAATATTGTGTCGATGACATCGATGACAGCTTGAAGTATTCTGCAGTATTTGTGGATGAAATAAAATCTGACGTCATCCTGACTGACAGTCTAGCTGTGTGGAGTGTTAAGGGCATACTTTTTTAAAGTTAGGAATTATAAATATGACACAAATAAACAGGCTTTGAAAATCTGCAAGATTTCAACGCATTATTGAAAAACAGTAACATGTAGTTTTATAGCACATTTAAGCAATGCAGACAACAGATATGGAACCTCCATAGGAGTTGTCCATAGGTTCCAAAAGTTTGGACACAACTGTGTATCCAAACTTTTGGTCTGTACTCAATACAGACCAAAAGTTTGGACACACCTTCTCATTGAATTCAATGAGAAAGTGTGTCCAAACTTTTGGTCTGAACTGTACATGCTGAATTCCAGGTCAGAACATACATATCCAAATCATTATTAAACAGTATTGTTATTGCTTTAATGCTAAATGTTATTATTCCCATTCAGCTGTGTGGTTAATCAGGTCATATTTAATGTAACTATAAAATGAACTCACAGTGTTTGGCAGTTTCTCATCAACACGCATAAGGCGAATTATAATTTAAACCAATCCACAAAGGTGAGGCTATCAACACACACATCTCTCTGTTATTTCTTCTCTGTTCTAATCAAATATTTATCTAAACACACATTCTGCAGCAAACCAGAAGCTGTAGCACTTGATGCAATTTCCAAGTGTGTGCCAGATGTTTTCTATTTATCTAGAGCAAGAGTTTAGTGATGTCTCCTCATCATTTAGTGGAGAATGTAAATCACAATTTTTAAATATTTAGTATGAAATCACTTTGTTCCCTCCAGCTTAAAATGTATTTAATCGATTTTAACACAATTGAATTGTGTGCAATTATTCCTTTATTTTGAACCCAGCAGAAGAATACATTGACCGTATTTACATTGATAACTTTTAAATAGATACCCCGTTGTGGGACAATCAAAAGCATTGTGTTAAAAAGCTTAACACCTTCAGAGCTACAACAAAAGTCAAATGAACTTATTTCTGTATGTTGTGCTGCTAAGATGCAGTTAATATCCCTTAATTTGCTTATTTCAAAACCTCTCCTTGTTCAGTTATTGTTAGTGATGTTAGCAAACATGTTGCTGCTTGTGCATCAATGTCATCACCATTTCATATGCATTTGAGGTCAGTGCCAATAATTTACCTTATCATTGTGGACCAGCTTTTCATGTATTTGAACTTCTTCAACATACACTCAATCAGATTTGCAGACACTGTTTTCACTCAGCAGTATGTGTGTTCTGGATTAGGGTTAGTTGATCAGTTTTAAATTAAAACGTAAGGATTTCTTTCAAGAAACCCTTTGTCTTACAGAAAGACGGACAATCTTTTTCATCATTGTTGAAGCATTTTTGTTGGCCACCTAAAGATAACAGACTCTTTTTATGTTTTCCCAGAAAGAATGAATAAGATCAAGCTTCCCAGTCCGTGAGACTGGATCTCCGACTCAGTCAGAGCAGGAGGAAGACACATGCTCTAATTTCTGGCAGATGCTGACCTCTGGTGGCCGTTTGTATTTACCCATACAGGTCTCGAAACAAAATGAAAAATAAACTTTAAGTTGGATACACTCTGGAACAGTATGAAACACTCACAGAGCTCTTTGGGATGAATATGACATGGATGTGCATAAAATATGTCTTTAATATGTCCTTTGGTCTCAATTTCAAAATTTTTGACCTCCCATTGTGAAGACTGGCCCACACATTGTAATGCATATTGACTCCAGATGCAAATGTAGCCTAATTCAGAGTTCGTTGGATTTAAATTCAAAAACATGACTAAGAAGAAAATTACTGGGATCAAATTTTTTTATGTGCTGGATTTCACAAAATGAGTGCAAATAAATAAGTGAAAAACATGCCAACATTTTGTATTTTATACTTGGAGCAGCTGGTTAGAATTTGATGCTTAGTGTTTGTGACTTTGCAATTTAGGCATGTTTGTTTGACAGAGTACTTCCATTGAATCTCATTCAGCTGCTCTGCTTTGTATCTGTCATATCGTATAAGAGTTTCTATAATTCTACAAGATTAGTGCAGCTAATGTGTTTTTGTCCCCATTGAGGTTTTGCTTGCTGTAACTATGGCAGCTTCTTTATTTTTCCTATTTTTTCACAAGTGTCTCTGTGTTTAATTTCGGATGAGAAACACAGACGAGATCGACATGGATCGCATGCAAAAATCAAAAGAGTTTGAAAATAAACAAATAAATCACCACAGAAGCTCCAGGAGTTTTACATTTCCCATGCCCACCAGTTGAGTGGGCTCACTGAAAAGGTGAGAGGCCATGCAGGAGTGACGCAAGGACAGTGTGGGATACAAACATAAGAGTACTGATCTACCTGACCCGCTCAAAAGTCAAATGTGCGTGAGACTGAGCAAGAGATATTTTGTTTAAAGCCTGTTTGTCAATAAACATTTCTAAGTCTGCATCTGGATGTGTGTAATCCTTTCCATATCAAACTGTTTCACTGGTTCACTTTAACTGCTCTCATCTTGTTTCCAGCTTGCAACATGCTCAAAAAACGGCCACAAAGATGATAGCATTTTCATTACATTCCACACAACAGGTTTCTGGAATAATTGTTGCAATATACAACAGATTGTGGGCTATTAAGTTATAAGAGGAAACATTTTCTTCTGAGCACAAGTAATGCTAGTAATCATCCTTTTATGACACCGGTATACGGAGGGTTGAGGAGCATTCTCTTTTTTTTTAAACAGCTGCCTGCTGTTGTTGACAGCATCAATATGACAGCAGTCAGAGGAAAACAAAACAGATTATCTAACAAATTAGTTGAAATTCACTATAAATCTCAATCTCGCTTTACAGACACAAACTATGATGAGTTATACTGAGATTATATGTGTTACAGCAACACAACACAGTGCAAAATTGCATATTTGAAGGATAATTCTGTATTTTGATTTTGATTTTTTACAAATAAAAGCCTGATACAACTGGTGTGCTTTTGAATTTAGTTCGTTAAATCAATACAACCTCCTTTTTGCCGCACATAAAATGACAGTTCTTTTGGGTGTGTATATTTGTCCCAATTTTGAATAACAAAACAGTTTTCCACATTCTTAGCCTAGTCAGGTTTGATGGAAAGTGTTTGTTAAAAAGTTTGAAAGTTCTACAATTTGCTTTACTATCACTAGCATATTTCTACAAAGGAGTAAGTTTTGATCGAAACCTGTCTATAGTAGCTGTGATTGTTTAAAATCTGTAAGACATTTTCTTCCCTGTGCCTGCCTAAAAACGCTCCCTAAAAAAATGATGCGTTGGAAATATTTTTTTACAGGATGATGCCCATGATGAAGTTTCCCCACACAAATTGTTTTACATGTACTCCAAAAAATTCAGTTTTGGACTCATCTGGCCAAAACTCCACACATCTTTAAACACTTCTTCTTCTGGCTTTCTTTCAACATCTGCTTTCTTCTTGTGTGTAATAGCCACAATTCCTGCATTTATTTAATAAAGGCCAGATTTATGGCGTCCAGAACCAGTAGTTTTTTGGGGTTTTTTGTCAATAGATTTCCCCACAACACTGACATGTTGAACAGTGGATCCTTGCCACTTCTGTATTCCAATTTTTCTAAGCATTCATTTCTTGGTGATTTTGCAGTTGCGCCATTTCCTTCCCATTTTCAATTACAGATATGACACTCAGTGAGATAAAAAATTTGGGATATTGTTTTATAACATGACTCTACCTTAAACTTTTTCACAGAGTTCTCCTGTACTCCTTGTCTTCATGGTGTTTTCACTTTCTAATGTTTTCTAATAAACCTCTGATGCCTTTAAAAAGTAGCTGGACTTATAAGGTGAAATCTGGCTGAATACAAATCGTTGTTTCTTTTCCTTCAACTTCAGACTTATTCACTTCCTTTTTGTTTTCTATCACAAACAATGTCACAATGTTGCAAAATGAGAAAAAATTAAGGAGTATGAAACTTCTTGAAAGACATTGTTGGCTGAATCTGTGTATGTATTTATTTCCATCTAATTTCCTCCATTATTTTGTGCAAGTACAAACATTAGCTACACTTCACAGATGATTTGATGTAGTGTGGCTGAACTGCTGTTTTTCTCTTTTAGTTGAGTATATGCTGAAAGAAATGTGGCTTTCTCTCACAGGTTAAATTAGGGGCTGACCACAAGGCTCCCCAATGGTTGTCTGATCTGAACCCAGATGCTTCTTGAAGTGTGTGGTCAGTCAAGTGTCAACACACTGACAGGACAGATATTGTGGGATTCTCATAGTTCAGCTCAGGCACTGAATAGTAGAGTAAAAACCTCACTGAGCAAGACATGCGTATGAAAACACAGAAACCTGTCAATTCCCCTCCACTGGAAAATGCACTCAACATGGGCTCTGCCTCCTGCCAGCATTTTTTATCAAAACAGCAATCCGAACTTCCACATGTGTATTGAGCTTCACCCTTTGCATGTTTTTTGTGAAAATGTGCAGTCCGTCAGTGATCTGTCTACTGGGAACTTTCGTCATTTGGACATAGACATGTGAATTTTAAGGATAATTGAAGAGTGGGGAAAAGAGACAAACTGAATGAAAACTCATGACATCCTCTTTATTCGTACCACTGATTCACTAACACAACTGTGTCAGAAACTGTTATGTTTTTAAATCAATGCTCCATGTTTGTAACATAAAAATACTATGTCTAATGTATGCATACTAGTTTAATGTATGCATTAAACTAGTCCTTGTTTAATGCAACAATAAAAGTAAATGGACTTTAACACATCATGTGCTCATTAGCTCTACTCCCTCTTCACCTACGACTGCAGACCTGTCCATGGCTCTAACGCCATCATCAAGTTTGCAGACGACACCACGGTGATCGGCCTCATCAGAGATAATGATGAGGCCGCTTACAGGGAGGAGGTAGACTGTCTGGCTGAGTGGTGCGACAAAAACAACCTGCAGCTGAACACCGAGAAGACCAAGGAGCTTATCGTGGACTTCAGGAGGAACGCTGACCTACATCCACCCATCCACATTAAGGGGACAGTGGTGGAGCGTGTGGACACCTTTAAGTTCCTGGGAGTCCACATCTCCGAGGACCTGACTTGGACGACCAGCTGCTCCAAACTCGTTAAGAAGGCGCATCAGCGCCTCTTCTTCATGAGGACCCTGAGGAAGAACCACCTGTCCTCAGAGATCCTCATGAACTTCTACCGCTGCACCATTGAGAGCATCCTCACCAACTGTATTACAGCTTAGTATGGGAACTGCTCTGTCTCCGAACGGAAGGCGCTGCAGAGGGTGGTGAAAACTGCCCAGTATATCGCGGGGGCACCGCTCCCTGCCATCAAGGACATCTACAGGAAGCGGTGTTTGAAAAGGGCCGGGAAAATCACAAAGGACTCCACTCACCCAGCACACACACTCTTTTCCCTCCTGCCCTCTGGGAAGCGTTACAGAAGCCTACGGACCAGAACCACCAGGCACAGGAACAGCTTCTTTCCCACAGCTGTCACGCTTTTGAACGCCTCCTGACATAAAACATAAACTATGAGGACTGTATTCCACTATCCTCTCATACAACAATAACACATGGACTATCCTCACACACACACACATCACGGACTGTTTTCTTCACACACACACACATACAATCTGTAAATTTTATCTGCCATTATTTATCTTGTATTATATTATATACAGTACATATATAATCCATTTCCTAACATTCTTGTATATTCTGTATAATCTGTATAATCTGTGCATATAGCTCCTATATTTATATTTATATTTATACACAATATCTATATCTCTTTGCTATAACCCCTTATAGTCCATACATACTGTACATAGTCTTGTACATCTGTAAATAAATATTTATATCTCGTAGAGCACTTCTGGATAGATGCAAACTACATCTCGTTGCTTGTACTTGAGACAGTGCAGTGACAATAAAGTTGAATTCTATTCTATTCTATTCTACACCACAAAACACCTAGGAGGTTACTTTAGTTGTGCTGGTTTTAATTAGGATGTAGCTTAGTTTGTACCTGGTTTTGGGTCTCAGCAACAAAACAGATTTTTTTTCTTCCAAGGTACTTTTCATCAGGGTAATTAAAGTCTCATATGGAAAAAAGGAATCAAACACAGGACTGAACAACAATGGCTGGTGACTAAATGAAAACAGAAACACCAAGGTTATCCAGATGCAGCAGACACATCCTAGGTGACCTCAGTGACCTGAGGGTGACCTCAGTGACCTAGCTCACCGAGGTCACCCAGACCTCAGTGGGGAGTCAAACTGATCTTTCACTCTCAGGAAAAGATGAGCAGGTGACACCTCATGCGTCAGAAAAGTGGTGTGGTGGGAACAGCCATTTAGCTCGAGCTTCTCTGGAGGTTGGGCTGAAGGTTGGTGAGATGGTATAAAACCAAATATCTCTTCAGATGTCGGCCAGAAAGCCTGGCTGCAGAGGAGTAAGCAATTTTGACCCAAGGTTTAAGTCAATTCAGCATATTCTTTGGCAACCTCTGACAGCACAATGACAAATTCATTTTTTTTTTTATTAAAGATAGAAAATGTTTGACATAATTAAAAAATAAAAGCTCAGTGTTTTTTGTAAACATTTTACAAAAGCTTCAAGTTAGCTATATTTGTTAATCTCTGCCTAGTAAACCTCAAATGTATTAAAGTTTTCTGTGGCCACGTGAAATCACAACATAAACCTTTTCCTATTCTCTTTGACTCTTCTGATATTTCACCAAAGCCCCATCTATTTGATGTCACTTTACACCTAATGAAGTGGTCAGAGAAATTATTTTTTCCACATATTTACAGCAGTTATCTTTTAAAATTTATTATAACAACCATTTTTTTCTCTTTCAATGTTTCTGTTATGATGTCCTGACCTACAGTATCTCAATTGATAACACTAAAACTAGTTTAATTCAATACACATTATTCCAGCCATCCATAAAGGTCAGTGTGTATTATTGCTAAAGGTATTGCTTGGCAATTAGGTGGTTGTAACTTCAGTTCCAACTTCCTTCCCCATATACAATTGTGCCCTTGGGCAAGACCCGTAATCATAACTTTGTTCATTGTCACTGCATGACAACATAAAATACACTGCTGAGAAAAAGTTTTTTCCCCAGTTACAGATTTTTATTTATTTTTTTACTCCCTCTGTCTTATGTTTCAGATCATCAAACACATTTTAGCATCAAAGAAAGATAACCTGAGTAAATAAATAAAACACTATAAATGAATAACGTTTTAAGAATGTGTTTTACTCTCAAAAAGCAACACAACATTCCACGATCAAATCACTGACATCAGTCAGTCTGGAAAAGGTTACAAAACTATCCTTAAAACGTTCAGAGTCTAGCAAACCAAAGTAGTGAGAACCATTATCCACAGATACATCCAAACATGGAAAGATGGTGAACTTTCCCTGGAGTAGTCAGCCTAAAAAATTACTTCAAGAGTGCATCATCCAGGAATTCACTAAGAGCACCATAAGCTCCGCTAGACTTACTTGCCTCATTTAAGGTCAGCCTCATAATTCAACAATCAACAGACTGTGACAGTGGCTCCCGTGGGAGAGACTGAGGCCAAAAACATCAATGGCCAAATAGAAAAAAAAAACAAAAAAAAACCATCTTGACGATTTACAAGACTTTTGGTGAAATATCTGGTAGACTGATAAGACAGAAGTGGAATATTTATTACGTTACATTTGGTGCAAAACGAACAGAGAATAAAAAATACTCAGTCTAAATACTGGTAGTAGAATAGAGCTGAGTGCATCTTTGTGGCTTAGTACCTGGAGAACTTGTAGTAATTTATGGAATCAAGTATTCTTCTTTTTACCAGAAAATTCTGTAGAGGACAGTATGCCCATCAGTTTGAAACCTGAAGCACAGACAATTATCCAAAGGACAGCAGCAAGTCCATTTCTGAATGGCTGAAGCAAATCAAAATGAAGATTTTGAGTTTCACTGTTAAAGTCTGAATTTAAACTTCAGCTCATCATGATCCATATCAAATAACCAAACGTGACTGTCAGAGATGAAGAGGGACTGACAGGGTAGGGGCTCATCTGAAATAATGTGGCGTTACACAGATCTGCTGTGGTGATAAACAAGCTGTAGCAACCAGGAAAGCTTTCTTCTTCATCTTTGTTCTGACACGCATATGGTAAAAACACTGATGAAACATTAATTTTTATTAAGAAAAAGAAAGATTTAAGAAGAAAAAAAAACGCATTCTGCAGCAACAGCTGGTTCTGCAAATGACTTAGTTGGAAATGGGTCTTTCACCCCCTCACAGTTAAAGAAGTTCGATTATCCACTGGGCCTAGGCTTTTAGTAGATTTTTGATTGGTAAATAACATCTGCTCTGTCTGTCTGGTCAGCTCACACCATCTTTCTTTCCTCTGGAGCTTCTCACAACCCTACAGAGAAGGTGTGTCAGCCAGTGACGCCAGCTGTCTAGAAAGCTGTGTATCCAAAGAGCCTTTCGTCCTCAGGGCAGGATGGTGAGAGCTTCCTCTGGGTTATGTTTATTACAAGAAGGGTTGTGAACCAGTGCAGAGGGATTGGATGGGGGGTAAAGTTTGTTTTCAAGAGGTCACACTGAGGAAAGCTCCAAACTGAGTGGCTAAATGAAAACACAGTTTGAGAGGACAGGCTATAAAAAAGAGTCAAGGATCTGCACACAGCACATAGACGCAGCTTTCACAACTTCGGATTACACAAACCAGGAACTTCAGAGTCAGAAAAAGCTAACATATAACG
Source organism: Xiphophorus hellerii (assembly GCF_003331165.1). Lineage (NCBI taxonomy): Eukaryota > Metazoa > Chordata > Actinopteri > Cyprinodontiformes > Poeciliidae > Xiphophorus > Xiphophorus hellerii. The sequence continues at coordinate 20,845,766 of NC_045672.1, forward strand.
CCTACATAATTAGTCTGTTTTTGTCTGCCTGCTGTCAGAGAAGTCACCATGACTCCACTGCTAAATTGCTGGATGTATTTAGTTGCCCTATCTCTGGCAGTGAACTCCAGTCATGGCGTAAGAAGGTAGACATCTTGCTTTTTTACAAGTCTCTTGCTCTGCTTGCAGTAGTAGTACCAGCTGTACAGGTATACCAGCTGCAAAATATATTTGAGAAGGAAAACATGCCGCAGCAACAAAAAAAAGAATGACAGCTAAGCAAATGAAGACAGGACAACAAATAGGTTTTAGTGTTTTGTTGCTAAAACTTATGCTCTGAGATGGGTTGACATGTGTTTTTTATTCATTTTTTCTGTCTTGGCATTTAGAGGAAAATATGTCTGGGCTTTATTACACTATGGCTGTCATACTGAGACCCTGACCAGACACATGTGTCAGAAATTGAAGAAATATTTCTCACAGAACTCAGAACCACCTTCATTAGCTCTATTTGCATTAAATTTGGTTCAGTTTTTCTCTCTCAAATTTTCCTCTTGCTTTTCTGTCTCTAGAATTGCTCTCAAGAAGATGCCAACCATCAGAGAGACGCTACAGGAGATGGGAGTTTCTGCAGAGCAGGTGTTGACTGAACTGGCCCAGATGAATGCAGCCGACCCCAACAATGGGACAATTCCCACACCTTTAACAAACTACTTGGATGTAAGACATTTTAACATCCATTTCCATGTCTTTTTGTGTGCATAGTCATCAAAGAAATCTGAAACATATAATGTATATATTTTTGTGTAAATGATTCTGCAGGTGACAGGAAATAAAGACGTGTTAAATTGAAAACATATGGGTTTGCCCTTTGACAAAAACAGACCCACGGCTTCAGGGTTTAAGAGGCCCTCAAATGCAAGCACTTTCCTCACTGGTCTTTGGACCAATGCTAAAATTGTCTTCTTAAGTAAAACTGTCGATTAAATTACCTTTGAATTGGAGGTTCATTTAAGAGTTATTGCGTAATCTTTTATTCCCCCCAAACCTTGCTTATGGAAGAAAATACATGTGGAAAATATATTTTAAAAGAACTCGTAGAAAGCCTCAGAAACACTGTCCTGTTTGTCTTTAAACAGACTCAGTACTTTGGAGAAATTAGTATTGGCTCCCCAGCCCAGATGTTCAATGTGGTGTTTGATACAGGTTCAGCCAACCTGTGGGTGCCCTCGCAGAGCTGCTCACCTTTTTCAACAGCTTGCTGTAAGTATCAGTGTGTTAAACTATAACTGGAAAAATAAATTTCATGTATTGGGTTGAAATCTGGTAAAGTGTGGACCATTGTGGTGCAGTATACTCTTACGTACAAGAATCCAGTTTGAGATGATTTGAAATTTGTAATGTTATCCTGAAAGTAGCCATCAGAACACAAATATACTACACTGGTTGACTGGTTTTTAAACTATGTTTAACTGGTTGTAATGGATTAAAGTAATGTATTTAGGTTTAAGCTTTATGTCTCTGACATAAATACATTTTGGATGTTTAGTCACTCACAACAGGTATGATTCTTCCCAATCCCACACTCATGTTGAGAATGGGACCGGATTTTCAATCAACTACGCCTCTGGAACTATCAGGGGATTTCTGAGCGAGGATGTTGTTGTGGTGAGTCAGAGTCTGGCACCAATAAATCAGAGTTGCACCAATTTAAATGAAAGACATGCCCTTTGTATGCCATGTTACACCTTTCTGTCTTCTGTGTATTTGATCCCTGCAGGTCGGCGGCCTCCCTGTTGTTCAAGTATTTGCTGAAGCCACCTCTCTGTCTGCCATGCCATTTATATTTGCCAAGTTTGATGGAGTTCTGGGGATGGGCTATCCTAACGTGGCCATTGATGGCATTACTCCAGTGTTTGATCAAATTATGTCTCAGCACATCCTCAAAGAAGAAGTTTTTTCAATCTACTACAGCAGGTGTGTTCACAGATTTCCTCTGCACTTTATCAGACAAAGTAAAATCCTTATGACAGGGGAAACATGATTCCCAAGATGGACAAAACTGTTCAAAGCGCTTACCAGGGCAGTTTTTTAAATAAATTGACATTTCACAAACTTGATATGTTATGAGTTTACGAAAAAATTATAATCAACATGCAGCTAAAAATTATGATGTCATAACCCCATCTCCGATTAAAATCCTGACCTCAACCATGTCTGATATAACAAAAAAATCAGACATGGTTGGTACCTAATGCTCAATCTATTTGTATGTGTGAAATAAACTTGAATGTGTAGAGCAATAAAAGTGACTCAAAACCAGGTTGACACTTCCTGCTAAATCTGATCTTCCACCCTCCACCCTTGGGAGGTGATCTGAGCAAAATGAAAGAAAATTACCTCATTTTATTAATTGTTAATATGAAATCACCAATAATAAGTAAATTTCATTAGCATTGCATTATTTATTGCCATCCCTGGTAAGGATGCTCCAAAAGCCTAAAAATAAGCTTTGAGCTGCCAAGTAATTTCTTACGAAACAAATGCTGCTATTCTGTCACAGGGATTTTTGGGGATGTTTTTATCTTCCATGCCATCCTTCAAACCGTTTTTCATGGTAAGGCAAATAGGGGTCAATTTAATAATAGCCCTGACCATAGATACAAACAATTTTTAGGAAAGTAACAGTTTTTTCTAGCCTGATTTATGAGGATCAACAGACTTTCTCATAATGGATGTTCTTTTGAGAGTTGGGTTTTATTTGTACCCCAGGAAGGCAGGGAGTCATGGAATAGTTCTTAGTTCTGATACCATTGCTATGCAGGAATCCAGGAATGGAAATCCCTTTTGATCTGTCAGCTCTGCCAGGGATAGAACTACAAAGAGTGACTTACTGGGCTGAACAGGACTATTTACTTTATTAGAACCAGTTTGTGTTTTTGTTCCACGGTCCCGTCACTTTTACCTCTCTCAGCCGGTTCTGTCAGCTGTTCTGTCTACCCTGTATCACTAAGAGTAATTTCTGGCTTTTCGTGCTCGGAGGTTTGCCACTTTAGATTCAGAAATTAATTAAATAATCTGCTGTTGTTACTGGATTTAAAAGCCCTACCATGACATGTTAAAGCCTGACTTGGAAGAAGGGAGTTCATGTTGGTTTAAGGTGAATTTTAGGACGTTCTTTGGACTCTATTACATTTACTTTATGTCATAATAAATTAAATAATGACAGTGGGACTTGTGGGTTTAAAAAAAACAACTGATTTCCAAATATTCAATAATTTTTTGCCTGCCTCATTCTTCTAAATAAGATTCATTTATCATAATGATTACTAGACAATGCTTCAAAGATGCCAATAATTTACTTGTGTTGAATAAATGGTGTTAATTTAGCGTAAAGTTTTACACCCCGTTAATAAAAAGATTCTCAGGCTTCTTCAACATCTGGCTCACTGCTGTCCAAAATAGGAAAAAGATAAATGGGAAATTTATGACTTTACTGCTTGTTGCATCAGAGCAACAGAATGCAATTCCAAAAGAAACAAAAAGAAACTGAATTTAAAACACAACTTTGAACCCTTTATCATTTTACTTATAAAATCTCATAAAAAACAAACATATCAACTTAGATCGCAGTCTTTTGCTTTTTAATGTCCTGTATGCAAAAGGCATGACATAAAAAGTCACATAACCCTTATGACACTGTCTGACATACAACAACAACAACAATAATAATAATAATAATAATAATAATAATAATAATAATAATAATTTTAAAAAGCAGAAAAAAGCAATTATTTTTCATTCTGACATTTTGCAACTAAAAATATTTTTGGTAAGTTTCTGCAGTATTGTTGTTGCTGTTGGCTTATTATCATACTGGATAAATAGGCCATAAATTTAACCTTCTACTCAGAAACCTTTTTACTTTCCATTAATCATAAATCATCAAACCCACATTTTTAGAGGTGACAAGGAGAAAATGAATAGCAAACCATGAAGCCTTCAGACTGTGAATTTAAAACACTGACACATCACAAGGCATGGACCCCTGAGGCTTGGAGGAGTCAAAGCCCAATTATCAAACTAACAGCAGACCCTACATCTGTGTTCAGAGTTTTAAGTCTTGGTTGTTTATCTGGGTTTCTTTGTGCTCATTTGCCTTCCCTTTGTAGTTACAAAATGTCTATTTGTGGTAATTTTATATCTTGTAATAACAATGGTCGAACTTTGTAGTGATATTGTCACTGTTTCTGATCATTTGTTTGTTAGGTGTCAGTTTATATTTTTTCTGCCAGTCTTGTGACATCTTGCATCTTTTTATGATAGTTTAATGTCAACATTATTTTGAAATGAAGGCCAAGGGGCCTATGAACATTTGAACCCTGTGGCCTGTGCCCAACAGGCCCATTTGTAAATCTTTTTATATTTGTACATGTTTTTCAGGGACCCAAAACACTCCCCTGGCGGAGAACTGCTTCTCGGGGGAACTGACCCAAACTACTACACTGGAAATTTTAATTATCTGGAAACAAGAGAGATGGGAAAATGGGAGGTCACCATGAAAGGGTGAGATATTTGCTGAACATACATGCAATATGGATGTGTTAGTATATTTTTTTGCATGCAACCATTCAGAAATGATACTTTTTGTGTCTTGTTTGTGTAGGGTTGCTGTGGGGGCGGAGATGATGTTCTGTGCAGAGGGCTGCACAGCTGTGATCGACACAGGCTCCTCATACATCACAGGTCCGGCCTCCTCCATCTCAATGCTGATGAAAACCATTGGAGCTCAGCTGGATGAAACTGGAGTAAGTCTCAAACTCATGGCAACAAAGTTTCCCACGAAAAATAATAGGCTGCAAAAAAAAAAAAAAACTTTACCTGCCATTATTCTTCAAATACAGTATAAAGTCAACTGCGACACTGTGAAGATGTTGCCTAGTGTCACGTTTCACCTGGGAGGCCAGGACTACTCTCTGACGCATGAAGATTATATAATCTGGGTAAGATGACAAATGATTGCTATTGTATTGTGCAAAATGCTTCAAAGTAGAGCACAAAAAATGTCTGAAATAAAACAAACAAAAAATATATTTTTTGAAAATGGAAATATTCATTCTTATCATGCATTGCAAATAAGAATGCAATGTATGACAATACCAGTTCTTCAAGTTGGTCTTGTTAAAATTATGAACCCCAATGTTTTTTACTGTGATTTTATAGCAAAATAATTGTGTAGTCAAATGTCATCTAATAAATAAATAATAAAGTTCATCTGAGTATAATTTAAAATCATTATAAATGTAGTTGTTCTGTTAAGGCCTCAGATGTTTGTTAGAAAACATTAATGGAAAACAGTAACATTAAGACCAAGGAGCACAGCAGACAAGTCAGGGATGAAGTTAACATCTCAAGTTGAATGTCCTAGCTCAGACATTAATTTGATTGATCTGAAAATGACTCAATTTACAGCATTTACAAGGAAATCAACATTTAAAGGAGAAGCTAAGAGACCTGAAAAATTGTAGACTGCCAAGATTGCCATCTTACATAAGAGTGGCAAGAAGAAAACAATTCTTTAAAAAAAACCCTGTTAGAAGTTCTTTTTGCAGCTTTTATTGGGCTGGCTGCAGAAGATGTGAGTCAAGGTGGGGGAGGGGAAACAACCTGAAGCATTCAGATAGAGCCACAGGAATAGCTCTGTGAGGATTTTCTGTATGAAAAAGCTGTCTAAAGGATTCATTGATGTCCAGGATACATTTGTTAGACATTTTTAAACATTTAGCACTGGTTTAAGATATTTATTATTAGTCTAAACCTATTGTTACAGCAATCACAGTTCGAAGGAGACGTCTGCATCGTCTCCTTCAGGGGCTTGGATGTGCCACCGCCTACAGGTCCAATCTGGATCTTGGGAGCCAACTTCATTGCCCGATACTACACAGAGTTTGATCGTCGCAATAATCGGATAGGGTTTGCTACTGCAGTCTGACAATAACATCAAGTTCAATTATGTTCATCTTTCTCCCCACTTTATTTTTTTACTGCTGTTTTCCATCTTTTTCTTGTCACCTCTAAGTGGGGGACTGACTTTCATCTGCTTACAAGATGAGTATTTTTTAAATAGCATTTACTGATGTTTTTCTCTTTTATTTGACTCAGGTTGCACTATAAATTATATAAAAAAGTAATTTTTACTCTTGTTTATCAATAAATTAATGCTTTCTGTCTGTCACTCTGCTTGTTATTAAAACACATAAATATATTTCATATGAGAATAAAATTGCCGTGCAAGATATTGTTGTTCTTATTTGTTTCCATCTCAGTGTAGTGTATGCATTTTGGGACCAAGCGCATGCTGTAGTTGGAAACAGACACTGCAACATATTTTATCTATAATATCAATGCTGGGTCAACATAAATATCATCATAAAATGTCATTAATGTCCTGAAGGTGACAACGACCTATTGTGAAAATGTCGGTGTGTTTAAGCAAAATACAAAACAAATTAGGCTTTCTTTCTGTCAGCTTGATTTTATAAGATGCGAAAAAATCAAAGGATTTATATTACAATGTAGGAGTTTTGCTGTTTGGCCAGTTGGAGGTGTAAATTGAAGATGCGCTGCTCAAGTTTTTCTTTACCAACAACAATTTCCAGTTTTCCTTGAGATCTGACCTGCTGATATTTTTTTTTCTAAGGAGTATAGCAAAAGAAAAAATCTGCAGTGGATATTTTGAAAGATGTAAAAGTGCTGAATTATACAGCTTGCCAATTTTATTTTAATTATTCCTTAAAGTGCAAAATTTACTCATTTTAGTATTATATCATGCTATAACGTTATTCCCTCACCAAAAACATGTTGCTTTGACTTGTCTTTGAATCTCCCATGCAGCCGTTCGTGGCTGCCTAAACATTTGCTCATACAATGCACAGCCTTGGCGCTGCAGTGACCAGCATAGCTCGCGCCCCACAGAGCACCTCTACTCTGTTCAGCACCACCAGACTTTCAGCAATAGCAATTAACAGACACCTGGTAGAACTGAGTGTCTGCTGAGATGTCATGCGAACAACAACTCTCCTAAAAACGGTTGTAAATGACATCAGTGGATGGCTTGAAGAAGCAATGTTGTGATGAAGGCAGAGTGTTGCAAAGGGTAGGAGGTTCTTAAAGAGATAGAGGCCAATTTCAAGGTTTCAGATACAGCTATGATTGACAGTCAAAAACATTTTAAATTGTTTTGATATACATCGTTGTTTACAACAACTGAAGGTAACAGAGTTAATCCCTTGAAAATACATGATATCCATCCTTTATCAAAAATGAAAAACTTATGTCCCTTTGCTCTAAATCCTGTACTTAGCTGTCAGTTTATAGAAAATGCTGGAAGTTCTTAGTTTTGATGCATTTTTCAAACATGACAAGTAATTTTTTGTTGTTGTTTTATTATCCTACTGGTGAAACTCTACTGCAAACCATTTGTGATTTAAAAATAACTTAAAAAGACACTTCATGTCTTTTGTAGACACCTCTCTGTGTCTGTGCAGTTTTTATCAGAAAATCAAACTGTTCTTGTTAAACTCTTGTCTTTTAAAAAAAGAGGCTCAACATTAAACAAGCTGAGTAATCAAAAACTTGCAAGCAAACATGGATCTTTAGGAAAATTATTTGAGAACGTCATTACAGTAATTGAACAATGGCAGAAATTTCCAGCCCAGATGACAGGGGACATGATAAAACAATACAAATTACAACAGCACTTTCATTTATCAGTTGCCCTTGTCAGATCTTTTTGTCCCATTTTCTCCAAACTCCACAGGAAGTCCACTCTGTAGTGACAGTAGAGAAGTAATGTGTCTTTGCTCCCATATCCTTGAATTGTCATCCTGGGAGTGTATCTGTTGAAAGTGCACAGTGAGGTGAGGGTGGACTCACCTCACGGTTAATCATTTAAGTGTACTTAATCGGTGCATTTAATCAAAAATCCAGCCAATGCACAAATAGCTCTCTTAGTATGAGTTGGAATAAGTACTCTGAGTGGAAAACTGTCCAAACAATCACTAACATCACTAACATCCACTCCTGTAATTGAGGTCTTTCAAACTGTTTGCTACATATAATTGTTGCTGAACTATACCAACAATAAGCATTTATTAAAAAAATCCAGATATGTATGAATGTTTTAAATTCAAAGCAAGAACCCATTAAGGATGCGTTCTTCTTCAATAAAACATGATTTTAATGCAATGGGATTTTATGTGCTAGACCCACACAGATTATTGACATTTCTAAGATTTTCTTAGAAATCTTAGAAATCCCATAAAAATGTAATTTTTATGGGAAAAGAGGCGCAGGGGGTTAGCACGCCCCACGTTTGGAGGCCTTAGTCCTCGACGCGGACGTCGCGGGTTCGACTCCCGGTCCCGACGACCTTTGCCGCATGTCTTCCCCCCTCTCCTCACCCTCCTTCCTGTCTGCCTACTGTGGAAAAAAATATGAGCCGCAAAAACTCTTCGGAGAAAAAAATAAATAAATAAAAAAAATAAGTCATTGGATGAGTCACAATTCTTTGAAGCATCCAGTAAGTTACAAAACCTACTGCACCATGCACATGACTTGCAACAGTCCCAAGAAGGGTTAGTGCAACCAACAATGTAAAGATGTATGCATTGTATGCTCTTCAATCAGGAAGTGCAAAGAAGAAATAAAAGAAAAAAATGCTGAATAAGTATGCACAGTGTGAAAAGTTCAGGTAAGTTTGGATCATGGCACTGCTTCAACAGTTAAAATCCTCAGCAGTGATCAGAATTTCAAGCAAGTTTGATTTTTGTGTGACCATATGATTGCTGAGTGGGAGCTCGCTTGTTGTGTGTGGATGGATGGATGTCTGCCTTTCTTTTAAGGAGACAGATGTACGGAAAAATAAATATTCACACTGTGTTTACTTTCATTAGAAGTTTATTTACTATTAATCTTACAAAGTTTGATCTGTTTTATTGTACGAAGATCCACCAGCTGAAGTTTTTGGTGAGGCAAACAGAAAAGAGGATGTAACTGTTCTTAATTATAGATCCACCCTGTGAGCTGGTTCTGTCTGAGTCTGTTCCATTCCATCTTTGTACATGTGCTAATCTTGAAGGCTCTTTGGGTATGTGTTAACGCACTCTGATATGTCCCTTTGATTTCTGAAGGGGTGTATAAAGATAGGGGATCACAATGTCTAGTTCGGAGTTTGTCTGACAGCCTAACTGAATGCAATCTCTCCGCCTCAGCTAAGGTGTTTTATGTTTCAATAAAGCTGTGTTTGTTCTTTTATTTGTATCCTGGTCTGAGGTTTCTCCCACTTATCACAGATTTGCAACAACTTGCAGATCCATTTTTGAACACTTTGTTCCCCTAAATACAACACTGCATGTTTAGTTTATTTCTGAATAGCTAACGGCTACTGTGTGAACACCACTGACTTCAATAGTTCTTATCTCAAAGTATATTTTAGATAGTTTGCTTGCTGACTCCTAAAGGGTGATTTTTTGAAGAAAGTCACAGGAAGATTCATTGCTTCTGGGAGTCTTGGTCACTCATGTTTTGCCACAGTTCCAAACACCAATGCATGACTCTTCGTGTTATTAATGACCTTCGATGCTTTCGGAAGAAATAAATTCATCCACTGGAAAAGATTTACTGCTCCATGGAGGGAACTAAATGGTTACTTTGAGATATTCTTACTTATTTAAAGTGTTCTCCTCTTTTTCCTTGATTAGGGTCCATTCATGTAATTTCCCCCTCATTCTCAGTTCTGATGGAATTTAGTCATGTCTGAGCACTGATCCTGGGAGAGTGGGAAACTTTTATTTCATTACTGCATCTGTTTACCTGTGTGAAAACATGCATTAATTCAAACATATTTTAATGCAGTGGTCATCACACTGTACTCAGGATGACCTGAGTGACTACACAGAGTTGTGATGAATAAGTGCTGGAGCATGTCTGAGAAAGAGTAAAAATAAACAAATCTTACACGTATACCACACATACCATGTGTGCAATCTTGCATACAACCATCGGATAAATGAAGCCTAATATGGTGTAAGTTCTAAATCTTTATTTATTTTAATATCAGGGACAAACCTTCTGTACAAGCATATTTCAGCACACACCATATTTATCTGAAACACAGCCAATGTTTTAGAAAGTCATCTCTCATTGCTTTTATTGTAACTTATCACAACATCTGGATCCAATACTATAATGTACTTCCACTGAGTATTAGAAAACAAAATCACTTTGAAAAAATTATAAATTTTTAAAGTGTGATCATTTGATTCAAGTAGTTTAAAAAGATCTAAAAAGGAGAAAAGAAAACAGCATTAGTGATGCCGATCGTGCATCTGGTAAGTGTTAAAAGGTAATTTCCTAAAGCTTTGGACTCCATCATTCAACAGCAAGAAAGATCATTCACATATTTAGGGTTTTGGCATTTTGGGTGCTTAGCTAATTTTACCAAGGGTAGAAGTCTCCATAAGTTTTCAGCAAGGTCAAGCTGTAAAGTAGTTAGAAAAATTACAAAAATATATAAACTACATCATCTTAAATGTTGGTACCAGCAGAACACATAAAAGAGACTGAATAAGCTTGGCTTGTTTAAGTGGGTTGTCGAGAAAGTTAGTTGTTTCTTGGTTTAGTAAGTCCTGGTTTTGTTGATTTTGTTTGACATAGGTTCTCTTTTTAAAATGAGCATCAAAAGTTTGAAAGTTGCATCAGACTACTAGACCACAGGACTTGGCATTAATAAAGAACCTATTCAATTCTCCCATTTATTTCAAGTCAAAGGGGAGCCCATTAATCTGAAGCATGAATATTGGCTGAAGCTGGATAGAGCAATAAGACACTAAGCCAAAGCACTGAAAAATCCACAATAGAATGCTACAAAAAGAAAAAGGTCTTGTTGCTGCAGTAGCCCGGTCTCTACAGATTTGATCTCGATTAAAATGTTTTGACAGGATCTTACGAGTAGTGCATAAACAAAATCCCACAAACCTCGATGAACTACAGCAAAGTTTTGCAAAATTCATAGCTTTCATAGCCACATAAAAATGTCGCAGAAAATGTGCCACATTTTCTAAAGTGAAGTCACTTTATATTCACAAAGTGACTTCATTTATCATTGCCATGTGGATCTCTTAGGAAAACATGGAAATTTGCTTCGTAACATTTTAAACACCTGCTAAAAATGACTAGGAGTTACAAACTGCATCGGGTGGATCATATAATTTTATTCACAAACTGCATCGGGTGGATCATATAATTTTATTCAACAGTAATTTTTTTGTGGTATTTATAAATAAGTGTAGCCATGTGTGTTTGTGTTCAGGGTTTGATCAATCATTTCCACTGCTGACCTTTTCACTTTGAGAGCTGATAGCTCATAATTGTTTTTGTTTTTTTGCATGAAAAACTTTTTGATTAATGAAATCAGAGGAAAAAAATTGTTTTCCTCTGTTTGATTTCATTAATAGGAAATTCAGTTGCAAATATTTCCGATTTGCAATTAGAGATGTCAAAATCATTTTCATATGGCATTGAATCACAGAAGTATGCAAAATTATTGGCACTTTCTGTAAATATGTATAAAATCCCTTAAAATTGGGGCTGGGACTTGAATGAATTACTTTGGATTAATTACATAGATTTTAATACACTAAAATGTTAATGTAATTAATTGATTTTGCAGTGATTAAGTAATCTGGGACATGTTGCATAAAACAGATCTTGTTTCTGTAAAAGAAACTCAATTTACCTTTTAGTTTAGATACAAGATTTTCATTGTGGTCCTTAAAAGAAAGTTTTTCATCTAGATCACATCCAGGTATGTGTAACAATTGACCATCTCAATCTCTGCCGTGTTAGCAGTTGTTATAGTAGGAATCAACTTGGGTAATAATCTACCTCCTGAAAAGGAGCTGGTTTTATTGTTGTTGTTTTTTTTGTATTGTTTGTTTTTGTCTTTTTTTGCATTTAAGACCGATTAAAACAGGGGTGGGTAACTCCAGGCCTTGAGGGCCGGTCTCCTGCAACTTTTAGATGTATCTCTATTTCAACACACCCGAGTCAAATAATGAGGTCATTAGCAGGACTCTGGAGAACTTGACTGCACTTAGGTGGTGATTCAGCTACTGGATTCAAGTGCGTTGGACCAGGGAGACATCTAAGAGTTGCAGGACACCGGCCCTCGAGGACCGAGGGTTAAAACCAAGTAAGGTTTGACTGAATCTGATTAAAAGCAGATTAGCGAAATGGGATGTGCTGTGGTGGCGCAGAGGTTAAGCCACCACATAAGGAGGTTAAGTCCTCCTTATGTGGAGGACTAAGGCCTCCACATAAGGAGGACTTAGTCCTCAACACGGTTGTCGCAGGTTTGATTCCCGGCCTGGCAACCTTTGCTGCATGTCTTCCCCTTTCTCTCATTACCCACTTTCCTGTCAATTAACTATCAAATAAAGGCCACTAGAGCCAATAAAACCTTTTTTTAAAAAAAAAAAAAAAAGCAGATTAGAGAGATTTGAAAGTTTGGACAAGAGAATTGGAACAACAGTAAATTCTGGTGTCATCTGCATAAAAGTGCATATGATGCAGTGTATATTGGTTTATTACTATAAAGTTGTACTTATTGTGGTCAAGTGATAATTTTTGCATCAAGTTGAAGATGTTATGCAGTGGACTTGAATCCTCGCATATAATTGCCACAAGTTTTTACAGACAAGAGGGAGCGAATCGGAGATTTGACAATTCACATTGTGTTTAGAGTGAAATAGTATGGTTCAGTGGTATTTCACAAATATGAAGATCATTTAGGTTGTGTGTCAAAGTGAACAAGAATTAAAGCTAAAATTATTCTTAAGAAGCTCCAGCATAAATAAAATCAAGCACAGGTACATAGGAGAAACATTAAAATGGCCTGTATTAATTAGGATATTTTCAAAAAATGCAGATGTGGTTCAATGATGTATTTTGTATTGATGTATTTTATGTAGGACAAAAATATAAAAAGCAAATGTTAGAATTTTAAACATGTGTTGGATCCTCCAGCTTTATGCAACCTCCAACTGATTTAAAAGCTCAGAAGATTGCTCACTGGCTTTAGTTCAAAATAACAGTGCTGGTATTACACATTAAAAAGAACAGTATTAAAACTGACTCATACTCACATTAGGTTACATTATTTTTTCAAAATATTTATTGATGTTCAAAGCCTTTATCCCACCCTGGTAAAATGTGAGGGAAAATATTTAGGTCTCAATTATCCACCAACTCAGTTGGAGACTGAAACATTGTAAAGCAGCAACAGGACTCCAGTTGAATGAATAACTGGGAGTTAATGGTATCTCTACATGATGGAAAATCATTAGAAAGGGTTAGGGTAATTGTGGCACCCGAGTGGTGTCCCAAATAAATGACTGCAAGGATTGTGAACAGAGTTTCAAAACAGACCAATAAAATTTACAATAACTTATTTCAAAGGTGAATAATTAAAAAGAAGGGACAGGCAGTCTTTGAAGGCCAAGTCAATAAACAAATCCGTAACAGACTCTTAGCTGGCCCCGGGGGGGCGTTCCTCTACTGCTCCCGGTCCCTGGCGAACCTCGGCAGCGATCCAGCCACTCCTGCTCCTACAGCCCGGCCGCCCGCTCCTTGACTGCGACCAGTCAGGCGACTCGCTCCCCTCAACAGCGATCAGACGGGTGGTACTCCTTGGTGACCAGTCCGCCCGTCTCTAGTCCTCCGGTCCGCCTGCGCCGTCCTCCAACACCAACAACCAGTCCGGCTCCGTCTGCTTCTCCTCCTAGCTGTCGCACCGTCGATGGCTTATCATCCTTCCTGGTCTGCACGCTGCTTAATTAGATGCAGAACACCTGTGCCGCTGCAGTGGGGCGTCTCCCGGTGTACATGGCAAAACAACCAATCAAAAACATGCAACACAACACCCCAAAAATATAACTCAGCTAAATCTAAGAAAAATAAATAAGTTCAAAATATAACAAGCAGTCCAAAACAGCAATATAAGAAACATAAATTTAAACCAAAAAGGAAAACCAAGGCCACATTACCACATAATCCTAACCCTATCGCTAGTATAATTTATACTAAATATAAGTCCTTTATGCTAAGGGGGTATAAGAAAGTCCCTTATACTTATACTTTCTCCTATGTTTTGGAGAAGTTATAGTTGGCTATTAAAAAAAAAAAAAACATGTTTAAATGACACACAACATCAATGAACTGTGCAATGCCGTAAGAGCTGTGGTGGAGCCAGAAAAACCAGAAGCAAACCACCATCCTGCTACAACCTCTTGTCATCTTCTTCGTCATTTTCACCAATAGTAGCATCCGGCTGTTGATCATGTGATTCATGTGATGCAAAAAAAGTGTTTCTTTTGCAGTTTTATGAAATACTTCTAGTACAATATGGCCGAAAAACCACCTTGTCTTAGCATAACTACTTTTTAACAAAGTTGGCATGTTTCCATTAAGCAAATTTATCTTTGTAATTTCAATATGAGCAATTCTCTGGTAAATGGAAACACATAGTGTAAACAACCAGAAAGCATACTATTTGTTTTGATGGGTGGCCCATTTTTCTTTTAAGTCTTTTTTTTTCTGATGGTTATAATTCACTACTAACGACACTGGAGTCCCTCCATGTTGCATGCCTCTATTTGAAAATTTAAGTTGAAACACGTAATAAGACTGGGGATGTTGCATTATGTTAAGCTGGTGTACAGCCTGCCGGAAATTATTATTAGAAGAAGAAGAAATAAAGGAATGCCAAGGAGGCAATGTAATCATATGAATGGGCTAGAGAGGAAAACATTTAAAACATGTGCGCCTGAGGACCCACATTGGCAAACCTTACATTATAGGATTAAAAGGAACATAAAACAGGAACATAAAATGGGAACATAAAAAACAGAAAAACTTTACATTGCAGCTGCAAAGTAAGGGAAAGTGATGATAGGTTGAAAAGCAAGACAACACTTTAAGTTGTTCCAGTTGTTATAAAGCAAAGGCCATGCAAAACAAATGGGGTGTTCGTGACTTTAAGGCGCTCAGAGTTTAAGCATTTTTCACATTTCTGGATTAGTGAAACATAAAAACTGAATGCTGCTTCTTTATGTTGTGTTCTGATTCTAAGGGTGTAGCATATACTAGGACCAGAAGTCCACAAAGTTCTAGAAGGTTGATACAACAGCAGATCTTTAATGTATTTTGATGCTTAGCCATCTAGTGATTTATAAACAAACTGAAGTACTTTTTAAATATATTCTTGGATCTTCAGGGAGTCATTGTAAGGACTGGGGTGATGTGCTCTCTTTTCCTAGTTTTAGTGAGAATGCGAGAGGCAGCGTTCTGGATCAGCCGCAGCTTTCTCACTGATTTTATGGATAGATCTGTGAAGACATTGTAGCAGTAATCAGTGTGACTGAAGATAAACACATGGATGAATTTTTCCAGATCTTGCAGGGACATTACTCCTTTAATCATAGAAACGATCTTCAGGTGATAAAAGGTCAACCTTGTAATTGTCGACCTGTGTCAGCATCATAATGTGATGTTTTACTGAAGGGTTGACTGGTGCACATCATAAAACAGATCACATCACAAGGGAAAAACTGAATTTGGATTAAAAAACCAAAACATAAACCAGTAAGTTAAAGCTTTGACAAAAAATGGGCAGTCCAAAACGTGGCAGGATCCTGGATGGGGTGTGTGTGCGTGTGTGTTTTGTGCTTGTTAGACTCTTTTCCAGAACAGAGGATTATCTGTTATTATTATCTGACACCGAGAGGGCTGCAAAATCCACACCTGTCTATAATAACCTCATTACCTACTGAGTTAAGGAACTGGTCTTGCCAATTGCCAATAAAAATCAAGAAGAAGAGTTAAAGAAATGTCAGGCAGCTGCCTTTCTTGGTCTTTATTTTCTAAACCCACAGTGTTACCTTTGAGGGGTTATTTGTTGTGAAAGTCAGTTTATGCTTTCTGTTATCCTACTCCAGTTTACTCCTTGTGATTTCTCCACATCTCAGGTTGAATAAGACAGGTGGTTCCCTCACCAATCTCTTTGAGTCAGATCTCCTCACTCACTACATTGTCATCTACTACAGCTCCATCTTCCTCAAATAGATA
This sequence comes from Xiphophorus hellerii, assembly GCF_003331165.1. Classification (NCBI taxonomy): domain Eukaryota; kingdom Metazoa; phylum Chordata; class Actinopteri; order Cyprinodontiformes; family Poeciliidae; genus Xiphophorus; species Xiphophorus hellerii. Next base: position 20,861,930 of record NC_045672.1, read on the forward strand.
GAGGAAGATGGAGTCTCTAATGCTCTCTGTTAAAAACCATCAAGATCTCTGTTTCACTTCCAGCGAAATCTGCTCTGAAATACAGACATTTGCCCACTCCTATATACCAGGGGTGCCCAAAGTCGGTCCTCGAGGGTCAGCATCCTGCATGTTTTAGTTCTCTCCCCAGTGGTAGTAACCTTTTCAGCATGTCAGTGTACTTCTTAGGTCACAGGTGTCAAACTCCGGTCCTCAAGGGCAGGTGTCCTGCAGTTTTTAGATGTGCCACAGGTACAAAACACTGGAATGAAATGGCTTAATTACCTCCTCCTTGTGTAGATAAGGTCTCCAGAACCTTGCTAATGACCTCATTATTCTATTCAGGTGTGGTGCAGCAGAGGCACATCTAAATGTTGCAGGAGACAGACCCTTGAGAACTGGAGTTTGACACCCCTGTCTTAGGCCTTCTAAAGAGCCATCATCGGATCCAGGTGCATTAAACCTGGGAGAGAACTAGATTTAATGTTTCCCAACCCTGATCCTCAAGGCACACTGCCCTGCATGTTTTAGGTATTTCCTTGCTTCAGTCCAGCTGATTTCAATTGATGACTGATTAATAGGCGTTTGTTGAACTGCAATCAGTTGAATCAAGCACATTAAAGCAGGGAGACCTCTAAAACATGTAGGACAGTGTGCCTTGAGGACCAGGGTCGGGAAACACTTAACTAAACATGCAGGATGCCGGCCCTCGAGGACCGACTTTGGGCACCCCTGCCATATACCACCACGTTTTGGCACACTTTATAACTCTCTTCTCCACCTCAGGAACCCATTCCTCTGAAATCCCCCCTTAAGGATTCATCACCACATTACCCTCCCCATTTCTAGCTATCCCTCTATTCATCAAAATGCCACCAACTTCTGAACCAAGACTTCCTTAATCATATATGTCCAATTCATTTTAGTAAACACATTAGATTCTGAGTCATGCATGTGGGTCAGGAAATTATCCAGCAACATGTCACAATGACCTTAAGCATAATGGCTAAAGGGAAATAAAGTCAATGTTTGTGAGTCAGCCAGGAGCCCTCCAACAGTTAAAATGGGAAAAGTTATAAGAAACAAATCAAAGCAGTGTGTGGAAGGATGAATAAAGCTTTTGATCAGACTGGTACAGCGTGAAGCCAGTGCTACAAAATATAAAGAAATTGTATGCAATTTTTGGAATTTAAAGAAAGTAGAACAATATTCCCTAAAAAATAATTTTCTTATTACTTCCCCATTTAGCAAACTGACCAAATTTCTGTATTTCTAATTGGCCTAAAACAAGAAACGTCTGTCCTGATTTAATGCCAGCATGAACAAAAGTGTGATTTTTCTTTTTTACATATTATATGTCGATATTTGGTTTTAAATGTATGACAGCCAGCACTGAAATGCTGTAGTGTGGACACAACTACAACAACATGAGGATAAATCACAGAAGGAATGTAATTTATCCTCCAGCTACTCAGGATGAATTTAGGACCCTTTTCAAACATGGACCACCGCTGACCTGCTCATGTGAAAACATTTCAACTCTTCAAAGCCAACCTAAAGCACAAACATTTGTAAGGGTTAGAGCATAAACTCGAGGTGTTTCCACCAAATGTAAATGTCAAACATACACTTTCCTATGCAGAATAATATTTTCTTAAATTACTGCCAGTGCCAAGTTCTCAGTGAAGTGTGTTCTATACATGTCCTTGGTTATTTGTTTAATCAATCCTCATTGATTTCCCACTTTTTTTACCTCAATTTACACCAGTTAAGTGCTCCTTTGGGTAATCACACATATGGGCTAGAGACTTCCCCCAAGAGATCAGATTAACTCATGGGTGTGAAGTTGTTTCTCTCTGATTTATTATGTTGAAAAAAGGATGGTGAATTGGGCTTCCTTGTGCAAATAATGGACTCTGATGTTGTAAAAAAGTAGGATTGTTTTAATATCTGAAAGCCCAGTTTGAATCAGTAATATTTCAAATTATTTTGATTAACCTAGTTTTAATTTTGTTTTAAAAATATATGTTGAATGCTAACTTATCTATTCTTATGTCAACTGAATTTGCAATGCAAAAAACAGTTGTACATAAGAACCATGGGCAATGCTTCTTTAATTTCTAAATCCTGATTTTAGACTTTAATAAGACTCAAAAGAATAAAAGTTAAAAACATAATAAAGTAATGATGGATGCTTCAAACTGTTCATCTGAAATATTCCTTAGTTAAATGCATGGGATAAAAAACATTGCTCTTATCTCTAAACAACTCTGTTTTTGTTTTTTTTCAGTATTACACACTGGTTTTAAAATCTACTTTTATTAATACCTAAACATATTTAATGAGAGTCATTAAAAAGCTCTTTTAAGTAGTAGATAACATCCACCTGAAAGTCACTAAATGAGGTTTTTTTTATTCTTTATGTATTAATTTCTTTCTAACAAGAAATCCACACAATGATAATTGAATTGCGATGTAAGAAGAAAAACATTTTAGTGTTATGTGTGCAAAGAGAGCAGAACACTGCATCTTGAGAAAAGGTGGGAGGTCTTTAAGAAGGTTGTCTGTCAGCTGAAACAGTCAGTCTCAGTTTGAACTCACTCAAAGGAGAAGGAGCACATCAGGCAAAGCTTTGAAGACCAGCGCCACATGAAGAAGTGCCAGATTTACTTAAGAAGAAATTCCTTTCTGTGGAGTGGAAGTGGATATATGAGAAAGATCTGTCTGCTTCAATGTGTGTGACAGAGGAGTTTGGTGTTTTCCATTGCCAAACACGTACCAGATGACCATCCCTGTGTCAACAGTGAGTCAGAGCAAAGCTAAGGTAGGTGAGAACTTTTTACTAATCAGTTATATGGTTAAAAAAGAAAAAAAAAAGTCTGCTGCTTCGTAATCATCTGTCTAAAGTACTCGGCGCTTGATTGTGCAGTTAACCGACGTAAATGTATTTTAATACCACATAGAGACATGTGGTATTAACATCAACAAATCATGTGATAAGTTATATTTGCATCATGTGCCACCACATTTGCCACACACCGGTCACATTTATGGTTCTATTAGATTACATTAATTAGATTATGTATCATCATCAGTTATTAACTGGGCTTCAAATAATAGTGGGGCAAGACAGGATTTGTGCTCACATTACCAGTTCTGTTACAAGGGAATTGTTCTTTTGACTTGTCTGCTTCAGATGTCAAGGTGAATTATTTTACTATTGTTTTAGAGCAAAAACTTTGTTCACGTGAGGCTTTCCCCTTTCTTTTTGCCTTTTTGTATTATAGCATGAAATCAATGTAGAAGGCAGCTCTGCGTTGCATCAAGAACAGAAGAAAACATTAAAGCAATTCCTCTCATTTCTGCAGCTTTCAAAGAAAGTCTTGTGTTTCCTGATTAATGTCAGAAGTTGCACATAAAGCAAACCCTGTCTCATTTCAGTGCTCTTTTCATATCTATATTGAGGTGTGGAATAATTATCCTGTTGAAAAACTATCTCAACAACTTACATTAATGGTCACTTTTAAAAACAACCGAGTACAACTGAGTATAGATTTTATTTTATTTTTTTTTCTGAGGTGGAATGAATGACGCCAAAACTGTGTTTAAGTCCATCCAGAGTTTAAGTCCATCTGGAGCCCATTTCACTGTTACGGATTCCAAAAAAATATGACCATTACTCAGATTTATCTCTACGTTCTCTCAAGGTCATACTCAAACATCAGGTACTTCTGCCCAGATCTAATCTCAATGTGCACCCCAGTTTAACGAGCAGTGGAGATGCTTTTTTATTTTAACTTTCTCTGAGCAGCTCCCCTCCTCTGTGCTGCTGTCGAAAGGCGAGAACTGGTCCCACTCCAGTTGTGAAAAGTGTTGCAGCAGTAGAAATTCCACTGAAGTTTGCTCTAATATTTTTTTCTTCATGTAAAATGATTTACAAGTCAAGTGAAAGTCAATGAGGGGGAGTGGGAAAATAAGTGAGGGAAAACAGCAGACCGCACAAGATTTTATTGAGCAATTTCACCATTTAAATTGTAGGTGTTTAATGCTCGTCTTTAGAATACAGAAGCTCAGAATGAGTGATTGGGTGAAACTAAACTCAGTTTTACAAGCTCTGGATTTGAACTGAATTGAGGATAATCTTCAGTTTTGTCAGTTGCAGGTAAAGTGCCTGTGTGTGCTTATGTTCCTGAGTTTCCCTCTGTCAATGGCAGAGGTACCCGGTCCATGCAGACACTCAATCACTAGAGAACACCTGCTGGTAGTCAGGCAACTGGTAGGTGTTAAAACAACATCAAACAGATCAGATCAAATATCTCCGGCTGAAATCCTCCCGCTGTTATTTCTACAGATGGACAACCAGTTGAGAAGTGGGTGTTCAATAACCTACACATTCATAGAACAGAGAACTCTGGTAAGACAACATTTGTCCAAAGGAGATGGTTTTGTACAAAAAGTGAACTTAAAAAACAATAATAAAATAAAAGAACACCTCTAAAACTGCTGATTTTCTTTTCCTTCCTTGCAGAGCAAATGTTGCTTTGTGAAAGCTGCTTTACCCTGGACACTGGAGCTGCTAACCGCCCATTTCAAGTACAGTCGGGGCTCAATAAATGATGGCTATGTTCAGTCCCTGAGGGCGCTTATCCTCAACATGTATTCGCAGAGATGCGTGCCTCAGATTAATGAAGAGGTGGAGGTGAATGTATGCTTCTGAATGAAGATAAATTTAAATAAATATTGTGAGAGCTGTCCAAGCTCTCTGAAAGATCATTCCTGCTCTGTCAGAAAGAAAAAAAAAGAAAAAGTTTTGTTTCTTGTAATGTGCCGCAGGATAAGCCAGAGAGCTTTGAGATGGTCTACCGAGGGTCTCCGTTGGAAGCTTTGCAGAGAGTTTCAGAGGTGTTGTCTGTTTACTGGGATCTGGTGACAACCAGTGACTCACCGGTTGACTGGAGATGCCAGCAGGAATACTCAGAAAGCTTTGGCTCCTCGACAGAGCTACCCACAGTGTCAACCACTCAATATTTTACAGGTGTGAAACTCAAACTTCTGGAATGTTGTGATGAATAATGCAGATGTCTGGGAAGGCTGTGATCACAGATCCTGTGAACATTTCCACAGACAGTTATGATTGGAACTCAGCGAAGACTTCGCAGAAAAAAACAGTCAGGGATGTGTACAAGTTTGGCTTCATCATTGCATCCATCAGCGGGGGACTGGTGCTCATTCTTACGCTCTACTGTCTCATCGTCCACAAGGTATCAGTATGTTTCTTGTGAGCTTCAGAATTCACATGTGCACTATTAAAGCTTGCCAGTGCATTTCATTGCTATTGTTAAAAAAAAAAAAACAGCTATTGGCAGGTTGGTTACCCTTACTGTGGTTTTACTTTGTGCATAAAAGTGAGACCTACTTCATTTCTCATAGGAAAGCAGGGGAGAGGCTGACCAAACATTTTGAGCAAAAAATCACCAAAGGCAGATGTGTGTAATTATGCTCCTTCTCCCTAATAGTTTGTATGAGTTGAACAATTCTCATTAGTTTCCAATTTTGTTGCTTTCTCAGCTCTTGAAATCCTTTCAAAGACATATAAGGAAAGTAGGCTTATTATTGGAGTTTCAGGATCTAATAAAGTACAAGTTGTTAAAAAGAACAGGCTGCAGATTAACCCTTTGACATCCCAACTCAAGAAATAATCATCAGAAAATTCTATGCTTTACAGATTGATCTCATCATATTCTTTTGACAAAATATGAATCTGAAAATTGATATTGATGTATTATTAAGTTTGTTCTTAATTCATTATGAGCATAAATGTGAAATTGAAATGATGCTACATTTTATATATATTATGTGAGGTTGTATCACAACTGATAAACATGGTTTTGCCACAATATTTTTTTTTTTTTTTGTCAAAGGAACCTCGATTTCTGTTTTGATATTTGTGATTCACCTTCTAATTTTACTTCTTTACATCTCTAAAACTGATTAGAAACAATGTTGACCACTTAGTCGTCTTGAACTTTTAAACAAACATGGATTTTGTCTCCTCCTTCTGTCACTTTGTTCCCTTCTAAGGCTACAATTGTTTTTTTCCTGGTTGTGAATGTTCAGGGTAGTTAGCATAGCCACCAATAACCTCAGATAGATGATTTTCCTGTAACGGTAAGTTGTTTCAACGCCATTTGCACATTTAGCAGTGAGTACATGAAATTGAGGCCTTGTCCACAGGTAGCCATATAAACCAAATCGATTTTTATGCAATTTGGCCTTTCGTCCACATGTAACATCCATTTCATAGCCAAAAAAAGATTGATAATAAAACCTCTGATCTGAGTGAAAATTTCCAAGTTCTCATTTTTTGCATATTACGTGTGGACATTGGAAATCGGAGATTTAACAGTCTGCAAAAAATAATGCTGCACTTGCGTCACATATGTGACCGTTGTTACTGTTTGGCCATGCAGTGGAGGAAAGATGACTGCATTCAGAGAGGTGCTGATTTTTACATTTGTTCATGCACTTTATCTTGGTTTTTTGTAAGCCCAACTGCTCCAGTATGTTAAGTTGCAATTGCAATGATGAAAAAGCACTACAATCCCAATAGAGGCACAATGCTGTTCAACCTCAAAACGCATTCACATACACGCTGTGACATGATTCCCAGTCCAACTTTTTCTTGTGTTTTGTTAACTTCGTATTCTAGCTCAGTATTTAAAAGTAGTACAACCTCTCTGCCTGTCAACACAAATGAATCTCCTGGAGCCATGTTTAATTCCTAACAGGAAGTTGTGGTTGTTTTGAAGGATTGTGATTGGCAGACAGGTTTTGGCTTTGACCTGCACTGTCCCTTAAGGTTTTGGCATGTTTAAAACAATGCTCAGTCGTGTAATTCAGTGGGTTCTTGAGGATGAACACTTTTCTTAAATCGATCAGGTGTGGAAGAAATTATTTCATAGTAATTAATATCTCTGCTACTTTATTTTAAAACAACCCAGCTACGTGACAGTGTTAAGACTTTCCTCCTAGATTGGTTGTTTTTGGTCAGGAGCTATGCATTTCTTTGGAAGGCAATAGTAGCTCAGGGAGGAGGTTAATTATTTTCACAGATTATCTATCCCATAACGAACTGCCACAGCATGGTGACAATTTTAGCAAACATGTAAAAAACATATTCTTTATAAAAGTTGCATACTGAAGCTGAAATTCTGTTAACCTACACAAACCTATACAGTAGCACGTGATTTTGCTTCTTTGGAGCAACAACAACTTCACACAGGACAGAATATCCTTCCATAAAAAAGGAAAAATTCTAACCAAAAAAAGAAAAAGTACAAGTCGATCATTTTGTATAGTTGCTGATGCTGCTTTTTTTGTTTATTAACCAAATAATGTCATTGATGATGTAGAGAAACCACTGAGCCATATAACTGTATATCGGAGAGCGCTAGCATAGTGGAGGAAAGTAATTGGCATTAAGGGTCCGATTCTGGGCCAGAGCTTTGATTAGTTCCAGAATGTTCTTCAGTACAACAGGCATTTTGTTGCATGTTTTGGTTGGCATGGACTCAAAATGACTAAAGTATTTGCCCCCTCACAGATTAATTAATCTTGTTTTTTGCTTTGTTTTACTTACATGTTACAGAAAATCAAACAAATATAAGTGCCAGAGAAAGATAACCTGAGTTAAAAAAGACTTTTTAGATAGTTGTTTAATTTACTAAGGGAAAACTGCTAATTAAACCAACTTTTTTTTTTTTTTTTTGCCTTTGTTAAATCATTAATTAACTGACATTAACCCCCGTTTGGAGTTCAGTATCACTAGTCACAACAAGCTCTGATTACAGTCGGACCTAAAATCAAGAAATTCAATTAATAGAAACCATGTGACACCATGAAGTAGGCTAAAATATCTCAAAATTCAACACATCATTCCTGATCTAAACAAATTTGAGAACCAATGACGAGCAAAGTCACTAGACATTTGTCAGTCTGGAAATTGTTATAAAACATTTTTGAGGCTTTGAGACTGCAGTAAACCACAGTAAAGACTTTATGCAAAAAAATATATGCATATATAAAAAAAACAAAATACGGAACAATGGTGAACCCTTTATGGTGTGGCTGGGCTAAAACCAATCCAAGATTGCTTGCAGAACTCATCCAGAAAGTCACAAAAGGAAAAAAAACCCAACATCCTCAGATTTCAAGGCTTCGCTTGCCTCATGTAAGGTTTATGTTCATGATTCAACAATGAAATAAAAATAGCATTTAAGGGGTTAACAAATTACATCATCCTGCTAAAAGCGCTTTTTTATTACTCAGGTTATCTTCACTTGCAATTAAAAGTAGTTTGAGAATCTGAAACATTTAACCATGACAACAAGCATAAAACAAAGGAAGTTGTGGGTGAGAATAATGTTCTCACGTCTCTGTAATTTTTGAAAACAGCATGTCTGTGTAACCAACAATGATGCTTACATCAATCTCATTCTGTGATATCGACCTGTTCTTTATAAGCACACACATGGATTTGACTGCTGTACTTAACTCTGGAGAATTACCAAACATCGATTTCGGTTTTTCACCCAACAACTGCCATGCTCCTTTCAATAAAATCAGAGAACAATCTTCCTGAAGGTGATGATGAAAAACAGGATAAAAGTACACCCCAGAAATCCCAAAGGTGTTTTGAAAACCCAAAACCTGTCAACCTCTTGACCTGTTTGATCTTTACACTAACCGTGCGCTTTGAGCTTTGCATGTACAAAAAAGGATGGTTTTAATCTTGCGTTCATATTACAGCATGCTGTGATCTAAAAAAGTATGCACCTGAGTCGTAACTTTGTGGTTGTAACAATGCATTCTATCTATAGTATCTGCAGGTTACCTGGTTTTCCTCTGTGAGGTCAGCATCAACCCCTACAGAAAATTTTAAAATACTTCCTCCCTCTCACTTCTTGCTGTAATTTTGCTGTCTTGACCCAGACAATAATAATTGTTGACATACTTTTAATTTTAGCAGTGATATTTTCTGAGGATTTGTGGCTGTTTTTGAGTATCCTCACAAAAGGCCTATTGTTTTTATAGCAAAAGCCCATTATGCGATAAAATGATGTAAAGATATTGATAGAAATACCTAAAAGCATTCCTGTGGTCCTTTACAAGCTGAAGGAAACATAGCAAGACAGTGGATTGAGATCAAATAGAACTGCTCAAGTGAAAATGCTTCCGTCCTCCTTTCAAGTTGTTATAGGGGTTGACAAATAGATGTTGTATTTTAGTAGAAACATTTCCTTCTTTCCCTCATTTGTAGAGATTATAACAGTCCAGCAGAGTCTTGTGGGATGGTGAAAAAAACAGATAAATAGCTCTGCCATCATCATCTCAGACATTTATCAGTACACTCTTGAGTGTTTTTGACTTGATTTCCTTCCCTCACTGCTGCAATTAGATGAGTTCATGCTCTAACTGACACGGTTTGGCATGCTCTCTTTTTGAAACAGTTTCGATTATGCTTAATGGATTTGCTTTTGTTTTTCCTGTCTAAAAGGATTAGCAACATTAACCACTATTTGTGGAAAGGAATTTGCGCTATGCTGACAAATATGACTGAATACTAAGGATGATTCTCTAGTGAGAAAAGGGATGGGAACATTCTCTTCAAGCTATGATTTGATTGACTCATTGACTGAGCCCTAAAGTGCCATGTACGTAGTGCAGACAGCATGAGAAAGCATGTGGGACTCATTTCTCTTCTGGGAAGTATCAGTTGTTCAAATTCATTGCTTGAAGTGGCATAGCTTACGCTATTATGAGCGTAGCATACGCTATTATGAGCAATATGCACATAATAGTGGTGTTAAAATTATGATTATGAGGCTCTCAGGGATCTACTGTTTTTCTGCATGTACATTACACTAATTTACTCTAGTAAATGTGCAAAGTAAATATTTAAGGACTGAATGACTTGAAGGGGTTTTGTTAATCTTACAGCTTGTATACCACAAATCAAATGTTAATTCTCAATATATGTAATAACAACTTTTTCAAATTTAGCATTTAATTATTTATTGGTTTATTAATTCATCAATTATGCTTGTACTTGGCAGTGAGAGAAGCAGAATTCACTGATCACAAGCTTTTAACTTAGGTTAGACAATGAGTATGTTGTAGTACTTAAAGCTAGAAAAATTTAGATGGGGTGAATTTAGGTAGTTAGAGACAATTGCAAAAGTTGTAAACATGCAAGACATTGTATTGAGTTCAAAAGAACAAGACTTGACCAAATTATATTTGTATTTTTCAGTCAATCTAATGACCTGTAATTAGTGTTCAAAAAATTTGAAAGTCAAAAGACAGATGCAGTCCCTAACCAAGAGGTTTCAAGTTATAGTTAATGGTGGAAATTTGCTTTCAAATGCAATGCGCTATAGCCAACGGACAATTGTGAATGCTTGTTAAATCAATATTTGAAAGTCTGCTTGCATTGGTTGAATATTCAAAACCCTTCATGGTATTACAGAAACACGGATGTGTACATGCAGCCACAGTTGTCCCCTTAGCAACAGAGGGTGGTGTATTTTGGTAATGAAATTCTTCAGATTGAGCCACAGCCAGCAGACAACATAATTTAATAGCAGCAATAATCATATAATGTGATGATTTTATATTGCATTTTACTAGTTTAGGTACAAGAGACTATTCATTGTTTATTTGTTTTTTGAAAGAAATTTCCCAAGATTGACCCTGTTCTTATAAAGTGCGGTTTTTCTCTAGAAGACTTATTTTTGAACATCATAGATGGATAGTATGGATTGATTTAAGCTTGATTTAACTGTACATATATACTGTTTATATAGTATATATATATATATATATATATATATACCCCAGTCACAAAAATGACTGGGGTACCCTCCACTACTCCAGCACAAATGTACAAATCACATACATACATACATACATACATACATAACAATGTGTTATTATTCAAATCGACCCCATACCAAACCATAAAGAGTTCAACATCTGTCAAAAAATGGTGTGGTGTAATATTGCTCACCTTAAATCTATGACCTTGAAAGTTTTATCAGAGGTTTTCCAAATTATCTGTTCCTTTGGTCAAATGTTATTACAGTAAATGCACAAAAAGTGGAACAACAAAGTTCCCTTTAAAGTGGATAATTCCTCACATGTGGAAGACTATTCTTAGGTTTGAAGTTGTGTGCTCTTAAAGTCTTTTGTTTGTCTTCAGGATCTCTCTTTAGTGTTTATTCCTGCCACATATGGCTAAGATACGTTGTCATACAAGTTGTGCCTAAGCCTTGAGTGCTTGCACACTGATCAAAATCATCAGTGTTTGCAGTGAGAATGCTTGGCTATTGGACAGCAGAGTAGATAAAATGTGCAGGAAGTAGCCACAGTTGTAAACAACAGAGTTATTTTTCAAACGACTGCTGCCAGCTTGTCTTTGTGGGGACATGTGGGTCAGTGAGCACAATTAACAGTCATTTTCCAGATGTCAAATTACATATTCAAGTAATCTTGGTCAAGTTAAGTAAATCAGCAAAATATCTGGTCCTGGCTAAATATAATAGCCTAACTTTTACTTGTGTTTAAACAAACTGAACCTTGTGGGATTAAGGTTCCACATGATGTTGTTGTTAATTCTGTTTATTTTTTTGGCATCATTGTAATCCATGTAATGCCACCAGAAAATTTTCACACCCTTTAACTTTGTACAAATAATTGCTCTGTAATTGGCTCAACATATTCTGTATGCAACCTAGATGCCCAAAATACTAGATTCTAAATAACACTGAGTTTGGCTTATTTTGGCCAAAAATAAAAAGTTATTCATTTAAATTTCATCAGACCTGATAACATTGTTGCTCCTGGACTTTCTAAGGATTCACTTACAAGTGAATAAGAATACAAACAGAAGAACAGTTTTTCTCAGTCGCTTTGGTGCATTTCTCAAAACAGAATTGAAATTCTCAAAACTACTAGCTCAGTCTTCAATTTGTCACTTGTACACATCAAAAAAGCAATTTTCTGTTTCTTTTAACAAGTTGCAAATGTTTTTGTGCATCATGCAAGTGATTATGTACGATCATCTGCTTATTCCTAGATTTTCAATTGCTTTTGTCATGTTGATCAAAATGTACTATAAGGGTCTCTGTTGAACAGTCTCGACCTTCACAACATTTAAGCATAATTTCATTGTATAAGTCTTAACATGCAAAATGCTTGAACAGATTGTCATAATATGTCTATCATATCTCTAGACATTTCCATTAAACCTTTTTCTAAATCTGTCCTGAACTGGTAAATTGCTCCCAGGTGATTCCTAAGTTTCTCCAGCGTAGGTAAATGTGTGGAGCATTAGATCAACCAATAATCATCCAGTTTTCTGAAATAGATTGAAGGTGCATTTCATGGACTATCAACTGGCAAACATATTGTGAATAAAGCCAGAGAACAACACCATGTTACATTTCTGACAATGGAAGGACAAGGATTTGGACAGAGTCAACAGCCAGAGAGAAGAAGAAAAGGAAGAGTTGAGGCTGTGGCGGAGGAGTTAAAGAGGCGAAACTGTGGAAAAGGCAGGAGAGGCTGAAGACATTGTGCCAGTTTCCATCGCTCCAATATCATCAGGAAGGCAATGGTGTGCGACTCACAACAAGATTCTAATGGATTTCCTTTCACCATACTCTTCATTCCTTAATCCTACTGAGGAATTTTCTCAGCATGGAGATGAAAGGTATAGAAATACTGGACTGAATCTAAGGAGATTTTTTTGTGCTCTCCTTTCTGTGTCACAAATACATAGTTTGTCAACAAATTACATCATAAATGTGAATCTTGTCCAGTTTCTGGCCATGGATCTCCCACCATCATAATATACAGTTCTTGTCATCAAAGCTTTAGCCATAGTTTACACCAAAGTATCCCTCCAGAGTACACCGCTATATTGACAACATGACTTAACAATTTGACAAATCAATTTGATTAGTCAAAACTCAATGAAACAAGGACCTGACATTGTGACACACTGACATGTTCATTGATAAATATATTTAATTTGAGATAAACTAAGGATTTTGAGAAAGACACTGGATTTTGCAGGTAATCCAGGCTGTTTTGCTGTTTGTACAAATTGTTCTGAGAAATGTACTTACTGTTTCCAAATGCTCCAATGCGACTGAGAAAAACAGTAATAGATTTTGATCCATCCTTACTAAAGTGTAGTTTTCCTGCTCTGACTTTGTCCAGCGTATGTTTTACTCCAAAAGACAGATTTATTTTGACAGTGATTCTCTTTAAAATAATTTGCTACCCAGCTCATGGCACCTACTACCTACTACTTACACAACAGGGGCAAGAGAAAAAAAAACATAAACACCTCATTCTTGGGGCCTTTCCACCACAAATTTGTCTGAATGAGACGTTCATCTGCTGTGAAATTGATATATCTGGACAAAAAACCTAGAAAAATTATTCACTTTGATGGAAGTGGTGGAATCTGTGGTGATTTTAAAACAGTGGAAACAATGGGTAAATAACCACAGTCATCTCGCTGCAACTATGTTCTGCTCTAGTAATATTCTGACTGCACAAAATTCACTGCTTTGCTTTATCACCCTTAGGATATTGAAAGAAATTGAAATTCAATAAAATGATTTGTTTTTCTTGTTCTTGTTTTTAGTTTCCTCTAATTATGCATATTTGCCTCATAACATGAAATCTTTTCTTTCCAAAACAGAAAATTTACTGCCATCATGGATCAAGATTAGACACAAACTTAAAGTAAGGACATGCAAAAGTCAAAACATAAGTCATACTGTTTTCTCACAAATGCAAAAGTGATACTAACGTAAACCTCTCTGATTAAAGCATCGACCAACAGGATATAGAGATGGAACCACAGTGATGTGAGTATTGATCAAATATTGTATGTTTTTGCATACAGTCAAACATATAGAGGTACCACAGCTGAACACGTGTAATAATGGTACTGTTTTCATTCTTCTTCTCTCTCTTCAGAGATCGAGGAGCCCACCACTGCATCAGCAATCACAGTACCTGGGAAGCTGTACATTTTGTCCAATCCAAGTTTTCATGTCCCTATATGTGTGACGCATTCAGCTTACTAGTTCAATCAGAAGCTTAGATTTGACCAAAAATAAAAATGGATGTTTCTTGGAGCTGTGTATATTGAGCCTTATGTATTGCAGGTGTCTTTTTCAGGTTAACTAATTTCTTTTGGGGTTTTTTTTTGTTTTGTTTTTACTGTGGCATTTTTTCCCTCTCTATTTGTGTCCAATTAACCAAGTGTTTGTGATGTTGTCCCCATAAGTTATTTATTTCCATAAGTCTACTCAATCACTGTAATAAAAAAATTATAATAAAAAAATCATAACTATCAGTAGCAGACTTAATTGATTCACCCCATGCTGTGAGCTACCAGTTTATATCTAAGTTTTATTAAAGGATTTCTATAACTTCACAGACTGCATCTTCTCTGGAAAGCACTGAAGTTCTGATAAAAAAATCATGTCATGTTCAGTGTAAATAAACCTTCTCATGTCTGTTTTGAACAATTTCTCACTAAATATTTGTATATCAAAATTTATTGCCATACTGGACTGCTGTGCAGATTCAACATAAACTCTGGTCAATAAACTGTTATTGATCACTTCCTCTAAGTTTTTCCTACTGGAAGAAAATGACGGAATGAATGAAATGCACAAACTACTCACTGTGGCAGCTTTACAAGGGATGTATTCACGTCATACCACATGTCATGTGGTAGAAATAACATCCTGCCACAGTTTATTCATAAGTGTATCATATTTATTCATTAATACGTAGTAATTGATAATAACATGACACTACTGCTGAAAAGTAGTACTGCTGTTCAGGTTATTAATGACAACAGGCTGTCTGTCATGATTTAAACTCATGTTTACCAAGTAATGGTCACTCCTTATGTTTTATAATATAAAATAGCAAAATATCTGACTTTGGGAAAAGCTGCTTCTTATAAAGTGAAACATTTAGTGTTTTATCTGTGTAGGAAGCAGATGCGTAGGATGAAAGGGGAAAGAAAAAAAAAACCACAGCATTTGTAGACTGCTTTGATACAACAAACGTATTCTACAACTTTTCCTTTTGGAAATCATTATGCAGTGGCAGTGATAATAATTTTTTTATCCAAAGATGTTGCTCCATTACTGAACAGGGAAAGTATTTTTCTAATTTAATGTAGAGTCTCTTCTTTGGGGAATTAAAAGCAGCTGTGGAGTGATAGACTGCAAGATGAAAAGACAAGTTCTCTTCAACAATAACTATGTGGGAACTGACTAAAAAGACTGTTAGAAGGGATCCCATCCTGTGTGGTTTTTTTTTAACTTTCCCAGCTTGTTCCTCCTTTTACCTTCTGAAAACACAAAGTCGCCATCTCAGAAATATTGTTCCAAAACATTTTCTGAGCTGTTACTTAGTAAAAATCAGAGATAGGAAATCAAAGCAACAACTGAGATTATGTCCACACAATGCAGGTCTTAATGCTTTCTTAGTGTTGTTGTTTACATTATAATGGTAATGCAACTTCAATCAGGTTCCAGCATGAAAAGTCTACAGTGGTGAAGTGATGCACATGTACAGAAGAAGACATATCACACTCAGCCACTGAGCTTACAAAAGTAATAAGATGTAAATAATAGTGTATAATGATATGTTATTTGTTGTATGATAGTAAAAGAGGATGTCACCATGTGTGCATTGCCTCTGAACCTGTGCAAGTGGAAGGTAACATTTTTTTTTTCATTTATTTCAAGAAACCTCAATAATGTCTGCTCAAATGTTTGTTACCTTGAAGCACATGTTAGTAGGGCTGTCCGGTGTGTTGTGTGAATAAATTCCTGCCTCTTAAATCTGTCACATCAAATCTGTCATGACATAAGAGTCAGAAGAAATGAGGCATGACCGTTCAGAAACATATCCAGTTTAGGAGCACATGTGAAATTTCCCTATGTCTGATTTGAGAAAATCTGATTTGTGGCATACATCCAGGTCATAAAAAGATCAAATAGAGGTAAAGTATGGGAAAATATTGTTGGACTTGTTCCAATTTTGGTGGTGTGACTATCGATTTAGATTTTCACTTGTAAAGCTCAAGTCTGGAACGTAACTGAAGATTCTTTCAGCAAATAAATTATGTCTCGCCTGAGTTACAGTACTTTAGTGTATGCAAACACCTTGTTACCATGGTAATTTATTGAATACCTATGGTTCCTCTGTAAACTTTCTGAAGACTACACATCATTCAAAGAAGTTAAGACAGATTCCAGGCAGATAATGGAAATAATTTAAATCATTAATATTTTGTTTAGGATTTAAAATGCAATTATTTTAAATGATTATTTGTAAAATTTTCTAAAACAAGGCATTGCTCTAAGAGGTGGGTAGTGACTAATTATATTTCCTCAGTTACATTTGCTTGAGTAACCTATCGGTTCTGCAGCGCAAACAGGAAGGTGGGTGTCAAGGATGATAGATGAAGAATATTCCCAAGACGTAGTGGATTAACCAGCAAAAATGGTTTTCCAGGATGTCCTCAAAGAACTCAAACACAGCAACTTTGCATCCTATTTGACCTCACAGAATGAGAAAATTCCAGAGATGAGCTTAATAGTAAAATATCTATTCTTGTATGTACAAGTGCTTGATAAAACACTTGTATAGTGTATAGTGCTTTATCAAGTCCAGAGGAAACCACATTCAGTCATTTACCCATTCATAGCCTCATTCACACACTGATGATGCTAAATTACATTTCAGCCACAGCTAACCTGGGTCCTTTGAGCAGGCAAATTGTGCGCAAAAACTGAAACATATGAAGCAGGGATTTGAACTGACAACTCCTACCTAGTAAGCCACCATCACAATAGTCAAAGTACACTCACTTAACTGCACTGTTCGATTACTGGGATCATGCATGTGTGATTGGATTAAAATGACTTTATTTTTGGTATAGCACCTTGACACGGCGCCTTATGAATTGGTGCAATATAAATAAACTGAAGTGAACTGATTCTTCTCACAACACACAATGGAAACAGGAAGGGTTGTGTGTTTATAATCCAACACTCGAAAGTGTGAAATTATATCCAAAACGTCCTTCCAAAATTTTGGATCTCTGGATATGTTCATAAGAAGTGAATCAAAGTGCCTTTGTCCCCACATTTAGCACATATGTCTGGAATATTAGTATCAGATGTGTTCAATAATGCTAGAGTAACACATTGTCTCATTAGTCATATGTATGGGATTAGCTTAAATTGAGCATTAATAGATTGCGTCTGGGCTTTCAGACTCAGTCTTTCTGAGTCTAACACATATATGTTATGCTTGTACTAGTTTGAAAAGCTGTAGATTGTGAAAAAAAATAAATTTACAATATGATTCTTTGAGAAGTGATTATTCTGCCTGAATTTATTTAGCAGGGATCTGATGTAGTTTCCCTTATGTTTTATTTTAGCCTTTAAAATAAAATAACTTTATATTTTTATCTGTCTGATTACAAACTACATTTGTAATGTGGAAGCACTTGATTAATTGAGTAGCTACTGGTTGATGTGCAAAAACATTAAATGAATATAGAATCAAACAAAATGTACAAAATAGATTGTAAATAATAAATTAGTGTACTCATGTTAGAACTAATATTTCTGAAATGTAACTAATAATATAATATAATATAAAACCAGCATAAAATTATAATAATTGTCTGTTGTCCCTTCAATCAATCAATCAATCAATCAAATTTTATTTGTATAGAACATTTCAGCAGCAAGGCATTTCAAAGTGCTTTACATCATATCAAACACAGAAACACAATGCAACATAGAATCAACAATCAAAACACAACATTAAGTCAGGTTCCATCACTAAATTTGTAATTGATTACATTTCAAATACAATTCTAAACAGGTGGGTTTTTAGTCGAGATTTAAAAGAAGTCAGTGTTTCAGCTGTTTTACAGTTTTCTGGAAGTTTGTTCCAAATTTGTGGTGCATGGATGCTGAAAGCTGCTTCTCCTCGTTTGGTTCTGGTTCTGGGGATGCAGAGCAGAACCAGAACCAGAAGACCTGAGAGGTCTGGAAGGTTGATACAACAACAGCAGATCTTTAATGTATTGTGGTGCTAAGCCGTTCAGTGATTTGTAAACTAACAACAGTATTTTAAAGTCTATTCTTTGAGCTACAGGGAACCAGTGTAGGGACTTTAAAACTGGTGTTATGTGCTCTATCTTCCTGGTTTTAGTGAGAACGCGAGCAGCAGCCTTCTGGATCAGCTGCAGCTGTTTGATTGATTTGTTGGCCAGCCTGTGAAGACGCTGTTGCAATAATCAATGCGACTGAAGATAAACGCATGGATGAGTTTCTCTAGATCTGGCTGAGACATTAGTCCTTTAATCCTGGAAATGTTCTTCAGGTGATAGAAGGCCGACTTAGTAACTGTCTTTATGTGGCTCTGGAGGTTCAGGTCAGAGTCCATCACTACTCCCAGGTTTCGGGCCTGATCGCTAGTTTTCAGTTGTAATAACTGACGCTGTGCATTGACTCTAGATCGTTCCCCTTTAGGTCCAAAAATAATAACTTCAGTTTTGTTTCTGTTCAGCTGGAGAAAGTTTTGGCACATCCACACATTTATCTGTTCTAAGCATCTGTTCAGTGATTGGATGGGCTCTGAGTCACCTGGTGACATCGTAATGTAGAGCTGTGTGTCATCTGCATAGTTATGGTAGCTAATATTATTTCCTGTTATAACCTGAGCTAGTGGGAGCATATAAATATTGAATAAGAGGGGTCCTAGGATTGAACCTAGGGGTACCCCACATGTGACCTTTGACCTCTTTGATGAGAAGTTTCCAATTGAAAAAAAGAAATCCCTGTTCTTTATGCAAGATTCAAACCAGTTAAGCACTGGACCGAAGAGTCCGACCCAACTCTCCAGTTGATTTAGTAATATGTCATGGTCAACAGTGTCAAAAGCTGCACTGAGGCCCAACAGAACCAGCACTGTGGTTCTCCCACAGTCCGTATTTATATGGATGTCATTGAACACTTTTACGAGGGCGGTCTCTGTGCTGTGGTGAGCGCGAAAACCAGACTGGAAAGAGTCAAAGCGGTTGGTTATCATTAGGACGCTATTTAATTGTTTACACACAGCTTTTTCAATAACTTTGCTGATGAATGGGAGGTTGGAGATCGGCCTGTAATTCTGCATTAGTGATTTGTCCAGATTGTTCTCTTATCAGTGGTTTGATTACCACCCTTGTATACAATTAACTTTAAAAGTTTGAATTGACAGTATTGATTAGTAGGGATTTATGTCAGACAAAAATTTATGTCAGACAAAAATTCTTTCATATTTACTTCCTGTCTTGTTGTAAGGTCAGCCAGTGGCGGCTTCATTCATTAGCTGGCTAGATGCAAAGGGACTGGATCTGGTCCAACTGAGCAAGGACATCTGTGAAATCTGTGGGAAGAATGAGGGGCCTGCTGCAGCACACACTGTTCATTGAGAAGAGTAAAAACATGTGTTTACTAGTCTCCAAAAATTTCCAGCAACATCAGAGACTGTTGCAAATCACTTATTAGAAAACATTGTCAGGGTAATGATGAATTCACCAAGTTGGCAGCAGTGGTTTAGCTTTTGATAGAATACAAATGCATACAAATCAGGAGATATGAAAGTGAAGTGAAAAGTGAAATATGGTGAAGTAATACAAAAAAGAATTGTTTATTATGATTATTTTTTGTGATAATTTAGAGCCAGATGTTTTATTAATTGTCCTGATTCCAGGTAAGTCACTTTTTATTTATTACTACACTCTAGCAAAAAAATTAATAAGTCACAGACCAGAGCTCTGACAGCTATTTATTTTGCCACTAAAGTGTGTTTGATTTATTAGCCTAATCCATTCATACATTGCATGGATTTAAGGGCCCACATGATTCTGTTCATGATTTTTGCAGCTTTATAACATGCCACAACTGATTTCTGTTAAAATACCACTTGTCATAATATCAAATATCTTGTTCCTAAAGCTTTAAATGTGTTTAAAAACCTACAATTAAACTAAACGTCATCCTGCTATTAACTATTCTTTAACATAGAAAGTACTCCTCAGTTCTTCTGTTCCTTTTTTGTGTATACGCTCTGAAACTACTTTGAATAGCAACACTAAACTTAATGCATTCTTTGTTCAAAATAGAAATTAGGTGATTGAATTAAAACTCTTTTATTGTAAAGTGCTTTGAGAAGACACATGTCGTGACTTAGCCTTATATATATAAACTTAATTGAATTGAACTTATCTTCACTGTCCTAAACAGACTTCAGACGAACACGAAAGGTTTAAATGACAACTTAGCTTCTTGAAGTGGATTGTAAAATCAGAAGCAATGATCTTGTGCCTGTCACCCAGATGATAGCTTTGGCAACATGTCCCACAAAGAACCATCTTCATCCAGATCTATTAATACAAACAAAGATGGTAGTTTCACAGCACCACAGGTTTACTTTTCCAGATAGAAAAGACTAGGTGGTCACACCAAATATGGATCAGAAAACTGAGTATCACACAGCTGACAAAGTCAGGGTGTTGTGGGAATACTTGTAGCATAAATTCTGCCTCTGCTTTTTGGTGAAGGCAGCAGAAATGTGTTTTATGAAAATGTAGTTAGAAAATGGGCCAAACATTCAATCAACAAGCTCAACAAAAACAGCACACTGGAAGCATTCCTGGTTAAATGGTATTACTTTAGAATACGTTTGAAGTTTAGAAAGGCTTCAACAACCAGAAGCAGAGGTCTGGATGAAACATCACACACAAACTGAAATGAAGTTTGAAAAACAATAAATCGCTTAACTAGAACAATGTCCACACCACATGAAACAGATCAGAATCACTGTGTGCATCTTCAACATTCAGCATGATTTTGCTGCAAATTAAATCTGAATCCCTTTTACCTACTCTCTCCTCATGTTTAACCCTAGCTCTGTGTTTTGCACATGCATGGTGAGGGTTAAAGCATTGCAGTTGTTCCACTGATGGGGGGAGGGTAAAAGGACGCCCCTTTCTTGGCCTTAACAACTGAGACCTCTGTGTGGCACACTTCAAAACGTAGGACTGCATAGACTGATGGTTTTACACTAAACATTCTAAATACAGAAATATGAGCTCAATGAAAAGTATGTTTTATACCAGATTATAGGATGGATTTAAAGGGACCTAAATAAGCCGAGTAATTTATTAAATATAAGTATACATACAAACAACATGAAGGTCTAAAAGTGAAATAAAAGCCTAAAAGTGAAAGGTCTGTTCAGTAAAATGTGCAGCATCTAATTTTTAAATCATGGAATTGTAGTTATTTTTTGACAGAATGCTTATTCTGGAGTGGGAAGGGAAACCTTCTGGCACATCAGCCCCACCAGGAGCTACTTTCACCAGCTAACACTGTTATATACTCCTGACTAAAGGGAGAGATCGGAGTTAATGAGATCAAGACAAGAAAGCTCCCTACACTTACTATTAGTTCCACCCAGAATGTGAGACTGTGGGCTAAGAGGAAGGAGGGAGGTGAAGGAATCTGTCAACATTACTACCCAGGACAAAACAGCAAATATCCTGAAATTCAACAGGAACATAACCAAAAAGATGACAAACTGATAAATAAATGCCTCAAGTAGCACAAACTTGGACTGCAGGAAGTAACCGGGTGGAAACAAGCCTTTGAATGGCAATTACTATGAGGACAGTACAGATGTACAAAATCATGGCACTACAGGAACAAATACTCAGCACAAAAGCAATAGAAGTCTGTTAGGGACAATGATGCTTCTGACACAGGCCAACACAAAATAAGCAACCAGACATAGTGGAAGAAAAAACAAGCAGATCTGATAGACATAGTGGTCTCAAGGGACAATGTCAAGAAGAAGAAACATGAGCGTAATACCAAATGGCTGAAAGAGGAATGGAGAAGTTGTGGAGAGTCAAGGCCTCAGTGGTCAACAGCGTGTTTCAGGCTGTGACACTGAACCCTGGGGAGTGACTGCAGCAGATTCCTGAAGCAACCTCTGAAGCCTCATTCTAGAAGCGCACAGTCCTGGGAATAGCTGAGATACTGCGATAAGTAACATATTTAAATTTATTCACATTCTTAACAGGGTTCCATAAAAGAAATATGATTCCTTTGTGATGCAAAGTAAAAGGAAAATAAATGTGACGGTACCAGTGTGATTAAAATGGGCAACTTGAATTTACGACCATTAATTTAATAAATGTAAGGTTGCAATAATTCTACTTAAAAAGTTACCCATAAGGCACACAGGCCCGCTACAGACGAGGCTTGAGAGAATCTCACTCAATTCATTAATTTTATTTATTACACAATTGTTTAGTCAGAAATATACTAATTTAAAACCACTCACACATTAAAATAGCAGTTATGGCTCAACTCAAAGATGGCAGTGCAAATCAGGAAGGTGACCTACAACAGAAACACAGCAAAAAACAAAAACAAAAGAAAATCGTGCACCAAACCAGGAGTATCACCACTCATTACCCGGAAAGTCCACCACCAACACCACGAGCCGGCCGTTCCTGTCAAAATAAAGGAGACATTCAAATTACATACATTTCATAATTATACAGTTCAGTCCACGACAAATCAAGCAGCAATAGTCCAAACTAAGACCCCGTCCTGGGTCGAACCGCCACGCCGCAGCAGACGCCGCCCAGAGCAGAACCAGAAGGATCAGTACCAGCTGGTAAAAACCAGCCCGAATCAGCCACACTGGACGAGAGACAGGAGCCAGCTTACACCGACCAGGACGGCGGGCATGAAGCCAACAAAACCTTTCCCCAGCTTACTGTCGGGGCTTCGGATCATGTACATCATTAATTGTTACCTTGGACAAGCCCTGCAAACACCCAGTGTAAAGTGCCTTTTTCAATAGATCGGAAACGATTGAGCCGCTTTTCCCCGAACGCGGAAGCTGAGGTGGAAAGAGCCCATTAAATTCAGGCACTTGTGTGGTGCGTTCAAAGCCCACAGGGCGTACTGCCACATAAATATCTGCAGCACACTGTCACACCTGAATAGAAAAACAAGCAATGTTTTTCTATCCTCTGTTTCTGTGGTCTGTTTTCTCTCAGCTGTTTTTACTTTTTAAATTTGTCTGATTTGTTTCTGACATAGACTGGCCTCCCCAGGTCAGGCATTGTCAAAACAGTTTGGACACCGTGGGAGCAGGTGTGGAAAAACAAAACAGTTCTTGGTGGAATTTGTTGCTGCTAAAAAACTGGATATAACACCAGATCTGGTCTAGCACTAGAAGAACGTTAATTTCCACGTGCACAACACAAAATTAATGACTCAACTGAGGTAAATCTGCTTGGAATATTTGTGATTTAATCGCAAATTTAAAAAGACATAAAATCAAAAAAGAAAAAAAATCAAAAGAATTTATTATCACGTGTAACATTTGCTTTCAACTTCTCATGCCTATACACCATTCCTTAGTTTTAACTTTATAAAACGATGTTAAAACCAGGTCACATGGGCTTCAAAGTAAATATTTAGACACATATTAACTAAAGTCAGTTCAGAATAATATAGCGACCCAGTGCATACATTTTGGAATAAAAGGTTTTATGAACTGTACAACCAGCAAAGTGATTAAGTGACAAAAAAAAAAGTCTGTAAGAAGAAAAACAAAGCATTGCTTGATGTGAAGTTTTATGGCATCCCATGTGGTGGAAGCAAAGATAAAAACTAAATCTTCTACAAATGATTGACAGTTTGATGCTATATTTAATATTTTCTTCATCAGCTATTGTGTAATTATGTGTAACAGTGTTGGTTTGGCATAATCCAGTAATTTAGATTGTGATGTTTCTAAAGAAAGTCCATCAGCTCTCTCATGACTGTCTGACTGCCATCTGGATATTAGATTATACAACACCTACTATTTCCTGTTGACTAACACTGGAATTATGATATCACTGGAATGATAACAACATAACTGTTTAATAAAACATTTATTGACCAATGAAGCAGACATTGCAACAATAAGAGAGTATGAGTTAGAGATGAACTCAACTCATGAAAAAACAGTTCTAAACATTAGTTCTAAACATTAATAGAAGAAACTAGTCGTAAACAGTAGGCAGCTTCAACAGGAATGTCTCTGATGCTGATTTTGTTGGCATCCAAACGCAGCACTTTCAGCTTAGAGAAGTTTGTTCCATCAATCGTGTCACAGAAACTGCTCAGGGAAAACTCTGAAAGGGGAGAAAAATGTGGAAACCGGTTATAAACATGAACACATTAAAAGAACTGCCAAACCAACTGCAAGGAAATTGGAATCGGAATCAGAAATACTTAAAGAAACACAACAACAAAAAACATGTTGCCTGAACCTCGTGGATTATGCCTGGCCTCACGAACTGTGTTTGGGTTGCATTCCTGTATTCATGGCAAATTACGCAGGCGCATTAATAAAATTATCTCCATAATTCAGAATAGGTTAGTTTGACCCAGTCAGGTCCATACTGGTTTGGTTTAATTGCCGCTCATCATTATTCATTGTGCTTGTTGAATGTAGCTTGTTTTGTGGATGTTGTCAGATCAAAAATGATAAAATACAGAAATGCAAGAAATGACCCTGTTGTTTATCAGCATGTAGAATCACTTTTTGATACCACTGCAATACATACTACATATTCCAAAATACTACCATAATGACAGACACATTTTAAAAGTAGTACAGCAGTATATATATACATATATACTGTATATATATAACTCTTACATACTGCTGCTTTAAGCCTGTGATACATTCATGTTTATAGTTTTGTGGTTGTCAGCTATTGTTTCTCATTGTAGATCTGTCACTTCTATTTCTGGTGTTCTTTGATATCATTTGTCTTCATCTTTTGAGTCCTTCACATGTTATTCTTTGTTTTTGTTTGAGCAGTATTTAGGTTTCTCTCCAGTCATTTTCTCTCTTTTGATTCCCTCTGTTTCTGTGGTCTGTTTTCTCTCAGCTGTTTTTACTTTTTAAACTTGTCTGATCTGTTTCTGATTCCGGTAACCACTTTCCTCCATATTAATCTTGATCTACTTCTGTGACTCTGAAATTTCTGACTTTGAGTTTTGTTATTGATCTAATATTTTTGCATTTATGTTGCTATGTTTGCATTTTGGTCTCTATACACACAGCTACTGACAACACCCCTTTAGCTCTAGATCTGGTTTGGCGGAAAAACTCCCACAATCTTTGCTGACTCATTTCCAGCTCTGCACCACGATGCATTATTAGATCTGAGTTTCAAGGAGTAACATTTTGGCTGCAGCTCTGCTGCTCCTCCCCATTCCACCCCTTGCCCTGCGCCGTTTGTATTTAAGCCAAAGTTTCTAATGAATAGGCTGTCCCAGTTATATTTGAGGAGGAGGGTAGGGCCAGTGGGAATGGGCTTACTATCCTTGAAAAATAATATGTTGTGTTGTGTTTTTGTTGAATGGGTCCAAATGCAGCAGGCGGTAGTGTCAAATTTCATGAAAAAAAGTAAACAAATTTACAAAAAAAATCACAGGGTGTAGGAACTGTTTGAGGAAGCATAATAGGTCACCTTTAAAGAATTGTTGCTGGTTAAAAAGTGACTACACATATTAATATAAATAAAATTAACACTCGTGTCATTAAAATTGTCAATAAAACTTTTGTTTCACTTTGTTACTTTAAGATTTAAAGAAGTGTGCATACCTTTGATCTTATTTGCGTGCAGATACAGGTTTTCCAGGTTCCTGCTAACAAGAGGGATCTTCTCCAGTTTGTTGAAGGACAGGTCAAGCTCAACGAGTGTGCTGGTATTGAAGACATTGGAGGGAAGTCCTTCATCAGTCAAACTGTTGTGACTCAAGCGGATAAATTGCAGATTAGGATACATGGTAAGAAAACCAGCTGGGACGCTCTTTATGTTGTTATGCTCCAGGTAGAGCTGTTGTAGTTCTTTGGGAAAGCTGTCAGGAATTTTCCTTAGCTTGTTTTTGCTCATGTCCAGTATCATAAGAGATTCTAGTCCCGTTAACCCACCTTCTACCTCTTCTATGACATTTCCCTGAAGTTGAAGGATGGTGAGGTTGGGCATGGACTCAAATAATTTGGAGATGTTTGTGATTTTGTTGTAGGAAAGCCGCAGGTCGGTGAGGGATCTTGGTAAATTATGAGGCACATGGGTCAGTTCATTGTTATCCAGGTAGAGTCGATCCAGGCTTCCCAGCTTGACAAAGACACTGTCGCTGATTTTCTCCGAGCTGAGCTGGTTATGCGACAAAATCACCCACACCAGATTGGTGGCGTTGTCGAACACTCCATCCTGAATGCCTGTGATTTGGTTACGCTGCAGGTAGACATACTTTATGTGTGATGGAACATAGGGAATGTGCTGCAGATTGCGGCTGTGACAGTACATAGCTGTAGGGTAGGCTGTTGGACAATCACACTCCAGGGGGCAATCTACAGCCTCTGACTGCCAGCCTGCATTCTGCCTCCGGCCTCGCAATTGAGACAGCCACTGGAAGGGGCTGTACTGCTGGCTGATGTTCACATCCACCATTTCCATCAAGAAGATGAACACCAATGTCCGCATGATCACTTAAGGAAAGGTAAAGAATATTTTAAAGATAAATACACACAATTTATTCCAATGTTGCTGCAGTATACCTACCAGTTTCTTGCTGCCTCCTTGTTATCCACCTCTCTGGCATCCCAGTCTGAATGAGTGGAATATGTTGCCTGCCTAAAATAAATACCAGCAGCAACCCCCTCTGCAGCTGTGGCCCCAACCATTATGTTTCATTAGCACACATACCTTTTTTCCACTTTCATGTAACCTATATAACAACGTATATCCTGCAGCAACGTAAATATTAGTGCCATCTGTGAGCTAGTTGCAACATCTGCTTTTTAACATCCTTGTTTTCCATCACAGTTTCAAACCTTATCATTAGCCGAACCACTCAAAGTGTGTCTTGCTATTTACTCTTGTGTCATAGAGGTTTTGAAGAGGTTGAGCCTCAGATATTGAATGTTTAATCAACCACAAAAGATGTGATAATCACAGTTATCATTTAAAATACAATCACTTTGTTTCTGCATGCTTTTGTATACTACAATTGGTATGTGTCAACAAAGTATGCTACATTTTGCTGTTTGTCCAAGAACATCTCCATTACCTATTTCTTCGGAATGCTTCAAGGTCTGTTTTCAACAACTTCTCTATGACTATTCAAGTCATAGAGAAGCTCAGCATATGCTTTTGCTGGCGCCTGGATACATCAGAGAACCATTACAGTCCTGTAAACTGTAATTCAGAAAAATCCCCCCTACTTATATCCTCCTCTGGGGTAGGAAAATTGGATGCAGAGTTCAAGTGATTATGTGAATTCTTTGTGTATTTCCTTTCCAGGCCACACTGAGGAAGCAAAGACGGCATGCTGATTTAAGAATCAGCTTTGTTAAAAAGGTAATGGATCTTAACTAGCATTACCAGAGAAGGATCATTTAACATTTCTACCTTTGGAGCCCAGAGACGGGTCGACTGACCTGAAGGATTTTAGCTAGCATCCTATAAGCAGGTGTGAACAGGCGCTTTTGTTCTGTAAATAAGGCCATTACTGGCGCACCAAAGGAAGGGGGAAAGCTTAACTTCCAACTAACTGTCTAGTTAGTTCTATTCAGTATATTCTTTTGACCCTCTTTCGGGACTTCAGGGGGGAGGTCGAAAACCCTGGTAATGCTTAATGAGCTCTAAATTACAACGAAAACAGAAAAATTCCCTCCATTAAAATTAAGCAATCAGAATACTATGTCATGCCACTTTGTGTCATTATTTGTCCAACAACACTTGCCAATTGTATGCTTTGGCACATGCTAGCCTGTGGGCAGGAAATGCTCGAAGAAAAGCAATTGTTTTTCTCATTAATTTGGGAAATGTTATGAATCAAATTTCAAACACTTCAGGGCCCATCATTCTACACTAATGAAAATTTATTTACAAATAAACAAGAACATGTCAAACTACATATTCCAAAATATACACTTTTAAGATGTCTGTCATTATCTTGTGTATAGCTTTTAGTTGAGATGTAAATTTAAATCTGAGGTTTTATTTTGAAGGCAGGTTTTTCCTATATGACTTCCTGGAAATTTTAAGCATTTAAGTAGAGAATAAATAATAATATTATAATTCAAGTGTGTCACAGTTAGGAAAGCACCCTACAGGTCTAGGCTAGTTGGACTAACAGTAAGGAGCTGTAAAACATGTTCTATATGGTCCAAGATACAGTTATGAAGGAGACTTAAAAGAGAAGTTTTTATGCTTGGTAACAATGCTTTAGGCTTAAAAGCATTGACTATATTTTTTTCAGAAAAACAGGATTAAAGAAAGTAATTTTTCTGGGTTTTTTGGGGGGGGTGGCGGGGGGGGGGGTGAGTTGATAGAAAATTATGGCATAGATTTTTGTGTTAGACAGTGACAATGTCTCATTATGTTGATTCCCACTGGTTGTTAAACAAAAAGCATACAATAATAGAAACCAGAATCAAGGTACAGGGGTCTTATCCAAATGTTTATGCTGACTGAAAAAGCAATAAAGCAGGATTTTGTGTGTTTAGTTCTCAAGTTGACTTAAATTTGGAGATAGGGTAGAAATGGGATCTCTGACTTAAGCCATTTGGTGTCACTTGATCAATGTTTTGGGTGAGGATATTAAAACCAAGTGAAACACAGATCTTTTCTGACTCAGCAGCTGTTTTAAAGAAGAGTAATGTGTCAGAGGTCTTTACAAGTCACTTTGTCTAACTGAAGTTTAAAGTCTGTGAGGGACAAGCCTAAGTTAAATATTTAAGGGACAAGGTCAAGTGGTAAACCACTGAAATTAACTTTCTCACATTTTTCCTCCTATCTGCCTAAACAATTTTATAGTTAAAATTTGAATTTAAATTATTATCTCTGAGGTTAATTTAATCCAGGAACATTTAGAATCACTATCTTTTTCCTACAACATTCAGTTCAACAAAGTCAATTTTAACAACTTGTTGTAACTTGTGTTATGACTGGCGTCGTCAACTTAATTATGCAAATATGAGTGTCTCTTATTGGTTCCTAGAAGACGACGGAGACGTCCAATTGGCGGAATCCCGGAGGTGACGGATATAAAAGCTGCTGACGCGGACTTCCTGCCATCCATCGTCAGCTCATCTCAACCGGCCACATTGTTTGTCAGTTAACATCTTGTAAAAGTTCTGGAGTTTGTAGGAGTGAGCTGCCGTTTATGTTTGCTTAGTTTTCTCATGTTTTTCTTAATTAGGGAGGTAAGTTTTTGTCATTTGGTTTATTTATTTTCAATTAGGTAAGTTTTGGTTAATATTCAGATAGTTTCCTTTTGTTTGTTGTTTTCGGCATTATAGCTCATTCTGAAGCCATATGCTCCACTTGTAACATGTTAATCAAAAATACATCGTTTTAAAATAACCTAAAATGTTCAACTGTGTGTGTCAGCTGCTTGAGATCTGAAGAGAATGGATCCTTCATGTTATGGTCTGGCCACCCCTAGACGGGTCGTAACACTTATTTTGAAAATTAATAAGGAAGCCTACAATATTTACCTACCGAAAATCATAAAAATGTGTATGTTCAAAGTGGGTTAACATTAGTTGGCATCAAATTGCTTGGTACATTAAATTATGCAACAACAAACACGTTATTGCTATCCATTAGCTGCTGTTTTTAGTTACATAAATATAAATATAAACTGTCCTCTGGACCAATGAAACAAAACTAGAGCTTTTTTGGCAAAGCACATCATCTCTATGTTCACAGAAGCAAAAGTGAAGCATACCAAGAATGGAACCCTGCTGTGAAATAGACGCTTGGTTTTGTTCTGAGTCAGCTTTGGCTGGCACAGGGTTTCTTGAATATGTGCATGATGACAACTCAAGACTATCAAGGCGTTCTGGAGAGGTGTTGGCTAGTGATTATGGGTCTTTTATCACGATAGTGATTAAAAAAGAACAGCTAAGAGCAAAAGCATTGAACTTTTTTGAACTGGATTCTAGCGACACTGATCTAAAACATATTGAGCATGTGGTAGGAGCTGAAACATGACATCTGGAGAAGGCACCGTTCAAACCTGACACAACTGGAGCAGCTTACTCATGAAAAGTTGGTCAAAACATCCATTGGCATGTGCAGGAGTCTCATTAATGTTTACAGAAATCATTTGCAGTGATTCCTTCAAAAGATTGCACAACAAAATATTAAGGGACCAGTATAATTTTCGTCCAGACCTGCCTGTTTCATTAGTTTTTTATTTGTTTGTTCATGATTCAGTTAAACCACAATTCAAAGGCAATGTCGGATTGTCATTGGCTAAATATCTGTAATGTTTTATTTATAAGATCCCCTTTTATCTTGAAATTAACAAATTCCATTTTAAAAGGTATTTTAAAAATTCCTTTAGTCTACATTAAACTCAATAGCATAGTTGCTGCATGTTTGTACATATATACGATCCCATAAAAGCCCAAAAGTCTTTGGCTGTTAAAACTCATTGGATCTGGCAATGTTTTCACAATCTGCTGTTTTCCATCTTGGGGTCCGTATGTGATTTGGTTGCTCAGATTCCTGTTCTTAGCTGAGTGGCACGCATTATGGTTTTATGTGGCTTCAAGATCTTTGTCCTCACTAGTGCTGCTTAATAGATATTTTCTCCTTTCCAGACTTCTTTCTCTAAAAACATCCCAGTGTATAAAAATCCACCCGCAACTTACAAAGTTATGCTCACGCTGCGTTAGCAAAGTAATTGTTTTCATCTTGCAACAATATTTTTCATAAATGGTCGGTACGAGAGTTTTCCCATCAGTCTTAACATCTTTGCACAAACTCATCAAATAGTCATGTGTTTGTGTTAGTTGTGTTTGCATGAAAAAGTAAGGTGAGCAAAACACATTGGAAGAGAAATCCTGGAATTAAACTCAAAATTAACATTAAGCATAACTGGTCTAACTTGAACAAAAGTTATTTTAATGTCTCCGTCTCTGAAAATTGATTACATAATTTGGAAATGGTAGTACTGGAGACAAGGCTTATTGCTGTCAGTCACAATTTCCTGTGGCATTGCTCTTTCCCTTTTATTGAGTAATATTCCAGTAATATTGAGTAATATTCCAGTTAGAACCCCCCACATATCTGTGCACAGTCTGAATGCTTCAACTAGACAACTACATCAAACATAGAACATGTTGATTACACCCATAAACATTGTGGCAAAGGAACTATGTCTGCCTTGTACTTGGCAAGGCAGTCTTTGGCATCTGTTACTTCCTTTGCAACAGTGAATCCAAAGACCATGCCTATTAGGGTAACAGCACAACCTAGAAAAATACATGACACTAGGTTACCCACTACAGCTTTAAAGGCTATTCAGAACAAATCTTCTGAAACTGTTTTTGTTATTTGAGAAATATTTCCAGTTTAGTGGTCAAAACAGGAATTAGGGATGATTACTTGAGATTTTTATTTTCTCTCCAGACTGCAATACATTTTTCACATGTTTTATCAAAAAAGCCTCTAATCACCTTCAAAAACTCTGCACAAGGCTCTTATAAATAACAAACAGAAACGCTCACATCAGTCCTGTTTCAATGTCTTTAAAGAGGTTTCCTGGTCACGTTAAAATTTAGACTGTCTTTCAGCACTCTTTAGAATCAAGCTCCTTTCTTTGTTACTGAATTGTAAGAGCCACACACTAACTCAACTCCTTAAGGCATCAAACAAAAATTTACCCGTCAGCCCAAAGACCAGGTGTAAAACTTGAGATTTTTTTTTTTTTTTAATTGTCTTGAGAATCTTGATTCATTCATTCAAAAAAAAAAAAAAGAAACAATAAGGACATCCTTATTTAATTGTGCTTTTCCTTAACATAAATATCGTTTTTGTTTTGGCCATATTTAATTTATTTGTGCTTTAATGTGTATTCTCTCTTACTGAATTTATTTAAAAACCGGATTATGGACCTACTTACTAAACGGTTTTACACATACAAGCATAACTGAGCTTTGGGCCTCAGAAGTTCCAAAACACATAAAAAAAAACTAAATACAAACAAGAATTTTGAAAGAAGTTTTACACCAAATGTTTTTTGCCAACAGACGTTAATAATCTTGCTACAACAACCAAATCTGATTCGGTGTAGCCAAACTCATCAATTAGTTCTAACTTGGATTCCTCAGTCCAGACTGCAGCCAAAACCTAACAGGAAAATAAGTTGAACCTAATGTCAGAAAGGGTTAGTGGATGCAATTTAATTAAAGTGGAGGGCAGCATGACACGCAACATGATAACAGCTTTAAGTGCAATGAAAAGCTGGCACAGCAAAGTCCAATTTTATTTCTTTTTCCCACCCTTGGGAGCTTTGTCCAGTCCCTGGATATACTTGCGAGGAACCTGATAATGATCTGAAATTGAATTAACGAAAAGAAATCGTAACTCAGTTTGTTCCAATAAATATATTATTACCACACAACAAAAAAAAGGTTCTTACCAAGCAGCAGGTTTCCAACCTGATGAATCTGGTTACCTTGGATCTGGACCAGGACTCTGTCTTTAGCTCCAGGGAGGATCTGTAAGACAGAGCTGGCCTGGACTCTGTGCTGCAGAGCAGTGGCAACTACTGCAGGATCCAAACCATACACTTCCAAATTCTTTATTAGAGTCACCTACAGATGTAAATAAACAACAAATAAAAACGGAGAAACAGCCCAGATAATATTGAATTATTTGAAGGCATTTTGTTAATCATATAAAGGCTCTGAAAAGTTTGATCTTTTAAACTAAAATACTCCACAAAATAAAAATATCCACTAGTTTCGGATTGTTTTTCAGAGATACATGGGATGTAGGTTCAGGACACCAAACTGAGATGAAGTCATATTCAAAAATATATATTATTCAATATCTGTTATACCCAGCCTTTAAAAAGTGTTTATGTATATATTCCGATATAAATCACACTCTAATCTGTGATTGAAATATCAAATATCTATATTGAGCTACAACTGTTAAGTTAGGAAAAGTTTTGTCACCTTCTTATTAGAACCTCGAGAAGCCACAGAGATGTCTATTGGCTCAATGTGGCCCTTCTTTACTGTTGCTGCTTGTCCAGGAAACACAACCTGATAACACTCTTGCATTCTTCCCAATGTCCTGTGAAGAAGAAGATGATTTTGAATAAAAACTACTGCGACAAGTATCATGTCCCCCCTCCCACATTCTTGGTTTTCACATGAACAGAAAATCTAGTGGAAGGAAAAAAAAAATTATTTCTGAGCCATACACAGAGTCAGAAGCATCTTACCAACCCAAACAAGTATTTTAGTAGGAAAACACTTCTCTATTAAAAATCCTTTTTAAATTGGTGTTTCTATACCAATCAACTAAACAACCACTGGAGTGTGCAGTTAAAAGCAGCTGGAAAAATTACAAAATGTAAATATGAAGCCACAAACAGGGTATGATGACATTCATTCATATTCTTTACTTTTTTTTTTACCTGCTAAAAAGGTCATCCCATTTGAGACACTCTACCTCCTGGTATTCTGATTTCTCCAGTAAGCAGTCACACAGGGTCGGGTTTATAGTCACATAACTGGTGGGAAAAAAAAGAGGAGCTCTGGTTAAACAACTGGCTCTAAATAAGGAAAATGTGGCCTTGTTTCCTCTGGTGAATTGCTAATAGATTTAATTCAATTTCTTTTACTTGCAATTATAGACTTATTTTAGAACATCTTGAGAATCGCTGGCTTTCATAGCATGAAAAGAATAACTTCTTTAGTGTGACATTTTAGCCGTTTTACAGCATCACATGTTCTCAGTACTAAATTTACTTAGCAGTGAAGGTGGAAATTTTAACCACAGTTCTAAAAAACAATGAAGGATGTCTCATTTTGAAACTTATTTTTGTTAAATCTGAAGACAGACCAAGATAAACAGATGTAAAACAGTATTTACTCAAAATAAAACATTGCTACTAATGTTAATTTTTGTTTCCTAATTCTTGAGGCAATAATTGCTGTAGTTTGCAAATCAGAACAATTGTTAAATATCCACTTACTTTTTATTATTCTCATCCACCAGCTCATTCTTCTTCACATATTCAGTGATTATACTTCTGACATCAGCAGGAAACATTGTCATCCCTTTCCTAAACAAGCACACGTCAATCTTTTCATCAGAGTGAAAATGTCACAAATCTTCCAAAACATGATATAGTTTTTATTCTTGAAGCATGGTATCATGTTCCTGCTGGAACATCCCACTGTGTCCAGCCCCAACGCATGACGCTGCCACCACCATGCTCACACATTAGTGCAATGCTTAAAGGTTTAAAAGCCTAATCTTGATTTCTTCAAACATTCCTTTTTGTCTTTAAGGCCAAATAGGTGAACCATTGTCCCTTCTGACCATAAAACACTTCTCCAGATGGCAATGAGTTCATGTGAACAGCAGTTGTGTTTAGGAGTCAATTTTGTGGCACTGACTATTTTCTCGATTCTACAATCTCTGAGACCATGCTGGTTTTAAACTTCCTTCAGGAAAGACAAATAGTGTTTCAGCAGCTTGGTGCTTCCCGGGTTGTTTGTGACTACTTGGGTCAGATGGGTGAAACATGGAGAATAACCTTAGACGCATATCAACCTGTGTTTGGTTAAAGTGGGCTAACATTAAGCTTCTTGGACATGACTCCAACCATACTGAAGTCACAAATTAATTTGGCTTCTAGGTTCAAGTCCGTGGTGACAACATGCAAATGTCTGACCAGACCTATTACACTTTGAGCTCAAATTATTTGCCTTAAATCTGGTCATTCCTAAAACATAAAATACTTTTTAAGAAAGTTAATATAAACGGGCCAAACTATTGGCATAAAGTATTTCAAAGGCCTTTGTAAACTCTGCTTCATCTGCATTAGTGCATGTTCTAAGAATAACAAAAAAAGTACATTTGTCAAATGTCTTTGTAAATATACAGCTTTATATTTTCTTGAAAATGTAAATAAAAAAATATATGGTGTCACACTAAAAGAAAAGCAAAATAAAAAGGATGATCTTGGGGTGTGCAGAAGACTAATATTTATTTGACTCTCACCTAGGGAATATTAACTTATCCCTTCACAAGAGAGATGAGAGGGTAAGGTCAGTTTAAGCAAACCCCGGACACTTTCCTGCTGCGGTGCTGCAGTATCTCCTCAAAGTAAACACCGGCTCCAGCTCTTGCTGTGACGGCCACCTGCTGCCTGAACCATGCAAACATGAGCCTGCGTGAGGAGCCGTGGGCGAGAAAACTTCAAAGTGGACACACACACACACCTCTTATTTGCATCCAAAAACAGTGGCTCCAACCGAGCAGACACAGAGTACAGAGTAGTGATCTCTGGAGGGTGATATGGGGCTTCTCCTTCTCCACTCAGCACCGCCGTTTCTTCAACACCTGCCTCCTCTGGAACGCTAAAGGACCGCAGTCTGAAAAATGTTTTAGTAATTCAAAGAGAGACGAGCAGAGGTAAATGTCTGAAGCTTGCAGAAATGAAATTAAACCAAAAACAAAAAAGAGATTAAGCAGGGTTTAACTCACTGTTGATTTTTCCAGTCCACTTCCACAATGCTCTCCACACCCTTGGTGAGTTCTTTCACTTGAACAAGATTATGCTGCTGTTGCATGACTTGTAGGAACTTGGACAGCTGTTGAGAAGGTGCAAATTATGCATGACGATGAGAGTGTAATATAGCTATGGCTTAGTCCTATTCTGGGGATATTTTGTACCTTTTTATAACTGGATTTCTTGATATCCAGTTGCTTCCCGCTAGGGCTGGAAAAAACGAGGATGCTCTCAGGAGTACTAACTTCAATTTGTTTTCAGCAGGTTTGAACAGATTGGTGAAGACCTTACCAGCAGGTGAACATGTGGTTCCGGAGAAATGTGCTAGTCAGCAGAGGGAGCTCTGACTTCTTAACCTTGCTCTTCAGAGCATGCAGGAAGCACTGCAGCAGCAGGGCGTCCATTTCCTCTGTAAAATCAGGGTATAAAATTTTTTCTGTCTCATGTTATTTTTCTAACATCAAAAATAAAATCTTCATCTACAGGTGAAGCTTTGAACATATCAAAAATGGGACATTTTTAACCATTCGTAGACAAAATGTATTTATTTATATTTGCTACCATGAGGAGTTTTCTGCTCGTCCTGGTTCTCCTCGCCTTTTTCATTGCTACTTTCCACCTTGTCTTCCTCCGTCTCAGTGAGGTTCAGCTCCTCAAAACCACAACAGGCCTGATCTGTAACAGTTTCACCAGAGCTCTGCTGCTCCTCTGCACACGTTCCAAAATCATCATCGTCATCTCTACCTTCTTCTTTCTCATTAATTTCACATTTCTCTCTGTTTGTATCTTCTATTTCCCCATCCTCATCTGGTAAAGAGGGAGGATTTGATTTATCTCCAAACGCCCTGTAAAATAAAATATAAATTTTGAAATGTACCCATCTACGAGGATGTATTTGCATTTAGTGACACTAAATAAAGTCCCTACAAATGTGGGTATTAATAAATAAAAAAGAGCAACAATATCACTGTGACTTGCAAGGAAGTCAAATAAAGCTTACTGAAATAAAAAACAAAAATCAACACCAACTAGTAAACGCCTGAGTGGTTTATCTCTTATGCAAAAGTTTTAAGTCCCTCACCAGAGGTAATCCATGTACGTGTGAAGAACGCACACTCCTCTCCCTTTCATACCCGAGCTTTGCATCTCCGTGGTTGATGTTGCAGCTTTGCCAACAGCAACAGGAGCCCTGCCAAGAAGCACGTAGAGCACAGTTATCCTTATATCTTTGAGGGTGGTGAAAGAAAGCATCTGCAGTTTTTTTAATCTGTGCCACACCTATTATTCACAATCAAAACAGCACAGCAGGACCCTTGTTTTACATCTGGAAGCCCGCATGAAGGCCTCACCACACCTGGCAGCATGAGATCTTTGGAGAAGCACATCATTTCATTACAACCGAGACAAGCAGAGACACAACATATATCATGCTGAAAAGGGAAACTTACCGGCCCCTCCAATCAACTTCTGAAGCACAGGAGCCCATGTTCTGAATACTGGTAGGAGAGAAGGGTGTCGCCACAGAACATACACTGAAAGATAAGAAAAATCAACAATCTGAGCACATTTATCATGCTTCATTTTCTGTTTACATTATGCCTTATTTATTTTTTAGTACCTGTAGGATAAAGTCGTTTCTCCAGTTCAAAGAAGATAGGGTTTTTATGAAGAACATAAAGAGTCACAGCTTCTCCTTTGTGTGCATAAATCCTCACAACATTAATTTCTTCTTTGTTGGGGACGAGCTCAGACAGATCATCAGCAGAAAGGGATGGAAATGCAGCTGAAAGGTCAGCTTTCAACTTTCTCCTACATGAAGTTAGGAGGAAGATTTTACTAAGTTAATTTCATTTTCTTAATCGTATTAAATTGCTTTTAATCAACTCTGCTAAAAACAAAAATAATTTCAAAGATTGAAGACTGTACTAGAACCTAGAGAATGACACTTAAAAGTGTTAAAACTAATAACGGACAAAACGCAGACATAAAAAAAAAACTAGAAGTTTGGAAAAACACATTTCCTTAGTAGACACGTCAATTAGTAATTTTAAAGAAATTGTGGGGTTTAATTTAAACACATTGCTCTAAGAAATATCGCGTTTGTGGTGACAGCAGCACTTACTAACCTGTCTGATCCTTTGAGTACAGTGTTGGATTTGACACGAAACGGTTTGGCAAACATCGTTTTGCAAATGAAATCTTTACAGAGACTACTCTACCGCGTCCACCATGAAACCACTGTGGTTTAATGCGTCAACAAACATTCATCACAGATGCATATTTCTCCCACAGCAACATGTTTCCACTGCTTCTAAATAGCTTTGCACCGATCAAGTGTTTCTCGGTCCGACGCTTATTTGTTTCCGTCTTGAACATCTACCGCGACTTTAGAGAGGAACATGAGTTCCGCGCAATCAGACGCTTCTTAATTTTTCTGTTACAGGGAGAGGTGAGTAAAGTACCCAAAGCTTGTATTCTTCTGCACTGCACTACTTCAACATATTTGTACCCAACAAAGTAAAAAATAGCAAAACAGCCATCCAAGAAATTACTCAATTAGAATAAAAAGGTATTTGAGTGCCTGATCAAAACATCTGATTTAAATAAACCTGGTGTCATCAGATAGATAAAATATAAAAGTGTGTACAAATTGTGCTATTTTAAAGACCAAACTAATGATAAAAAATTCAAATAGCAACAGATTCACACAGAAAAAACATCTTCCAAATAATCCTTACAATTATATATAATACATAATCACAGCATTTATTCATATTTATACAACTGTTCACTCTGAACAGACCATTGTCATGCTCAAACGTAGTAATGGTGATATTATGTTGTGAGGATTATTTTCTTTTAAGTGGACTAGAAAGTTGGTCTATCAGTGGTCATGAAATGACATTCATTTTTTACGCACAGGGCGTTTCTTTATTTTTATCTCACCCACTTCAGTTATTTGCACTCTGTGTAAACACATGATGACGGACAAAGTGTCTCGAAGCTCGATATACTTGCTGTAAACAGAAAGAACAACCATCATGCTTTTAGCCCGCCTGCCTTTTGTCACATGTTCACAACAATTCGCAGAAAGTATCAAGCTGTGATTTTCAACGAAAGTGAACAAATGTCTCATATGTTTCTAACTACTGAGTTTACTGTCTTGCAGTTGGTGGAGAGACAGGAAGAAATTAGATTTAAATCTACTGCCAGTGGTGCTGAAGTGGATTAGTCATTAATCTCAGACATAAATAATTGCTGAATTTTTCTTTCTGTTTTTGGTCACATGTATTCCTATTATTTTCTAGCATTTAAGTGTTTAGACTCAACAGACAGATTTTTCAGTGTCTTATTTCTATGCAAGTATATTCATTATTTACAAATAGGACCCTGGCCATCCATGCTTAGCTGTTTGGAGAGGCAGTTTATTACGTGAACGATTTCAGCTACACAGAGAAGGAGAGATGCCAGTTTCTGTGCAGAGTATCATGCATGTGGCCATTGGTGACTGAAAATACATAAAATGTAAACAGTACTTTTGTTTACATTTGTGGTGGTACTTTCTATAGTAAGAGAAAAAATAGAAAAGAAATATAATTTGTCTGATTACATGACCTTTTTTGTTACCACAATTGGCTGGATTTAGAATTACGAGGCAGAAAAACAACACATGGTTTTGATTTGCCTGTTTGTGAGGTACAGCACATTGTTTTTCACAAGTGATCTCTACAGGCTGAGTTTGACTTCAGGAGGACAGACATGTGAGCTGCTAAGCACTCATGTCAGAAATATCCAAAGATCTTCTTAAATAACATAACTTGCAGCACAAACAACTCATTTGGTCTCATGTGGGATTAGACAATTAAATGCTTCATTTGTCTAGCATTCCCTTTTTACAATGTCTGTAAAGTAACAATATAATATCATTTATCAGATGAACTTTTAGTAGGAGAGACAAATAAGCTAAATGTGTAAATTTGTTTTATGGCTCTAGATTTAGGCTCACAACCGTCTCCCCTGAGGCACTTTGTGCAGTAGTAGGCAGCACTGCCCCTAGTCACTGGTCCTGTTTGGGGTGTTCCTGGTCAGGATATCAAGGGAATATATGAGGATAAATCTCATTTCATCACTCAGAGATGTGATTCTGTTCACATCGTTGGACCATGGCCATTGATGTGCATGGGAGTAGTTCACAGACAAGGGTTAAGCAGATGGGATGCAATTGAACTCCTCTGACCCCACAGTTCTTAGTCAAAATAAAGGCTGGACTGCTCCCTCTAGCTTAGAGGGCAGTTTTTGCCTAAAGTGAAAGAGATTAAGTAGAGGTAGACAATGTGGCTGGAAAACGTTTCATATCAGTCAATATCAATTATTGATTAGTTTTCTGTTTTAAATATTTGAAATACTACTAAAATGATGGCGTGACCCTTCCTGTTTTATTGACAGTTTCACTTCGCACTGCTATTTATTTGTAAGCAGTTATGAGACATGGTGGCAAAGTCTTGAACTGCTGCTGTGCAAGTTACTCACCAGGTAAGTAACTGTTGAGCAACAACAAGTTACTCAGGAAATTGTTTCTAGGTAACTGAAGAGTGAGTGACCACCAGTCTTACTTAGCTGGCTGTAAGGGGCTGAGTGACTGAAGTATTTTCTCTGCACATCCCCCAGAATGCTGTGCGGTTCTGGTTTGATTCCAGGGAAATTATTGAATATTTTACCAGACACATTATCTATTGATATTGATCATGTATTTATTGCGATAGGTATTGTTTTATTGTTGAGCCCTAAATTCAAATATTTGGGTGTTTTTCTTGATGCCCGAGTCCATCTATATTCTGACTCTGAACTATTGTGACAATACAGTTCAGTATTCACAGATCCCAAGATGGATTTTTCTGTCGAACATACTGTAGCTCCAAAATATACATGGAAAATCAGCTGCCCATTGTGCATATTACGGTATAGTGTTTGAACAAAGATGGGGCCACATGTATTTCCAGGACTTAGCTATCTGCTGTTCCCTAAACTTTGTCAGTGCAATGTTTATGGGTGTAATCAACATGTTCTATGTTTGATGTAGGTGTCTAGTTGAAGCATTCAGACTGTGCACAAATATGTGGGGGGTTCTAACTGGAATATTTGTCATGTTCTGTGTTTTTCTGTGTATTTATTTAGAGTTTTCTGTGTCCCTGAGTCTTCATGTTGTCCTGTCCTCTCTTTGATTACTCCCAGGTGTTTCTCATTCCTTGATTATCCCCCTGTGTATTTAGTGTCACCTGTGTGTCTGTGTCTTTGTCGGGTCCTTGTCTAATGTGCGCTCAGTCCTTCGTGTGTCCCGAAGGACTGATCAGTTGCTACCGGCGTTGAGCCCTGGTTTCCGCTCAGTCGTGCTGCCTGTGTTATTGGACTTGTTTTGGACTGTTTTTGACGTTTCCTTTATCATTAAAACAACCATTATTCATCTCACCTGGGTCATCTGCGTCTGCCTCACCACCTCACACCACACCGTTACATGACAATATTACTCAATAAAAGCTTCACAAAATGAGCTCTATATTATTACTGCTATAAAGAAGAGATATACTTAAAACAGTTTGTTTCCTTCTGCTTGGCTTGACAGTGAGCAACTGTTACTGAATTACTTTAGTCATGGCAATGAGATAGGTGATGTGTTCTTGGGCTTTGACATTTAATATTTTTGAAGAAGAAAAATGAAAACACGTAATTAGTTTCTAAGGCTTTTACTAGTAAATATATAAAACTTATTGAAAGGGTTAATATTTCCAGTGTTGGATGTTCAGTTTTATAACCACTATTAACTCTGGCTTGTTAAATATCCTCCTGAGAGCTTAAGTTTTGATGAGGATCCATTCTTGTCTTATTAGTGCCTGGAACTCATCACAAATAGTTGGTCTCCAGATTCCCCACCAGCTATTTGAGACATAACCACAGCCTCCTATTGGGGTTTTATTGACACAGATAAAAAAACTCCTGTGTTCTGATCTTTAATGTGCCTCATCACTTATTTAGTGTGGCGCAGTTAACTATGGATAAACACCAGACAGTTCCTCTTAGAGAACATTTTGATCTCACCTTTTATTCATTTCAACAGGGCTCTTGGGATAATTTATAAGAAAGCCCACTCCATTGGATGAAAAGCAAGACTACATATCATTTCAGGTTCCTCCAAGATCTCTTTCAGAAATTATGATTTCCAGTTTTAAGGATGATTAATCAGAGAAAATGACTTCATACATGTCCATCTATTAAAGCTGCAGTACGTAACTTTTATAAAGACTATGTTTTTTACATATTTGTTAAAACTGTTACCATGTTATGACAATATGTAACGAGACAGATAATCTGTAAAAAGATGGAGCTCCTGAGCAGCTATTGCTGTCTGAAGAAATGCACCGTTCCTGATGAAAAACAACAAATAGGAGCCAGGAGGATCTTGAGACTCAATGTGCTCATGGCAAATAAACAACTTACCACTACAGAAAAACTGTTTATTTGCAGTCATTGGTGGATATGCTGACTAGCCTGAGCGTTCACAACAGGATCTGCTAACGGGGAAAAAGGGAATGAGCAATGCCACAGGAAATTGTGACTGACAGCAATAAGCCTTGTCTCCAGTACTACCATTTCCAAATTATGTGATCAATTTTCAGAGACAGAGACATTAAAATAACTCTCATACCGACCGTTTATGAAAAACATTGTTGCAAGGTGAAAACAATTACTTGGCTAACGCAGTGTGAGCAAAACTTTGTAAGTTGTTTTTTTTGTTTGTTTTTTGTTAAATCTTTCACTATGGTATTTTGACAGTACTTAATAGAACATTTTCCACATCACAATCTTTTATGCTCATCCTTGGGGAAAAATGTTTCATGAGTAAAGACAAAAAACAACTTTTTTTTTGCCAC
Organism: Xiphophorus hellerii; assembly: GCF_003331165.1. NCBI lineage: Eukaryota > Metazoa > Chordata > Actinopteri > Cyprinodontiformes > Poeciliidae > Xiphophorus > Xiphophorus hellerii. The sequence continues at coordinate 20,904,690 of NC_045672.1, forward strand.
CCAAGTTTTAAAGTTGAGAGAAAAAGAAAATTTGATCAGTCGTAGAAAATGGGTCTTCAAAAAAGTATTTTCCCCCTTGCCTTTCAGGGCTTTCGTTTCGTAGTTTCAATCTGGAGAGACTCAGACGGAGATGAGAAGACAATTAGAAGAGTTTATTGACAAACAGAATTTAAAGTCTTTGGCGCTCGGGCCCCGGCTGGGGATAACGGTTATTGCAACGTTAGCGATAGGCTTCAGATGAGCATCCCCGATGCTGTTAGGAACGTCATCCCCCGGGGCCCGGCACTGGTGGTGGAGGTTGAAGAAGGGTGCGGGCCTCGGGACCGGGCGAATGGAGGAGAAGGGGTGGTGGTGGGTTGAGCTCGGCTGGAGAGCGAAGGACACCATGGATGAACGTCCTTATCAGCTGGGACTTGGTCGGTGATTGGACGTGACGTGGCTTTGTCCGGCGTTGATAGGTCGACGATTGTGGGCAGGTCGCTTCAATTAACGGGTCCCGGTGGGGATAAAAGAGTCTTCCAGTTTGAATTTGCGCCTAGGCTTCATTTCAATCTGGAGAGACTCAGACGGAGATGAGAAGACAATTAGAAGAGTTTATTGACAAACAGAATTTAAAGTCTTTGGCGCTCGGGCCCCGGCTGGGGATAACGGTTATCGCAGCGTTAGCGATAGGCTTCAGATGAGCATCCCCGATGCTGTTAGGAACGTCATCCCCCAAAAAGAGGCCGAGGCCGTGAATATAAGGGGGAAAGAAGTTGCGCTGACTTTGGCTACCGAGTTAATAGCGTAAAGGACGTGACATGACAGTTAAAGGAGAGGGAGAGTAGGACGGGAAGTGAAGACCAGCTGGGAATGCTGCAGGGCAAGAGGCGGTAGAATACACAAAACACAGGGCATAGGGACGTGGTGTGAGAGCCGGCTGGGGATACGGCAGGACAAGGGAGGAAGGGATGTTGGGAGGTGACGGCCGGCTGAGGACACAACGGGGCATGGGGTAGCAGAACGCAGGGCATAGGGATGCTGGAGGATGAGCCGGCTGGAAATGCTGCGGGACTAGTGGGATGGACGTGGGCTGGCGATAGTTGGCAGAGGACACGGCAGGGCATGATGATAGGAAAGCCGGCGGGGAATGCGTGGGGTGAGAATGAAGGGATAGAAGCAGGGCTTAGAAGAGGGGATGCTGGTTTAAAAAACGCCAGCATTAACTAAAGAGGGTTGTAGGATGAGGGGAGCAGGGCATAAGACAGGGGATGCTGGTTGAAAAACGCCAGCATTAACTAAAGGAGGGTGTAGGATGAGGGGAGCAGGGCATAAGACAGGGGATGCTGGTTGAAAAACGCCAGCATTAACTAAAGGAGGGTGTAGGATGAGGGGAGCAGGGCATAAGACAAGGGATGCTGGTTAAAAAACGCCAGCATTAACTAAAGAGGGGTGTAGGATGAGGGGAGCAGGGCATAAGACAGGGGATGCTGGTTGAAAAACGCCAGCATTAACTAAAGAGGGGTGTAGGATAGAGGGAGCAGGGCATATGATGGGGGATGCTGGTTAAAAAACGCCAGCATTAACTAAAGCAGGGTATAGGATAGAGGGAGCAGGGCTTAAGATAAAGGGACGCATTGAATAGAGGAGATGGAGCGGGGAAAAGGATACGGGGCAGCTGGCTAGAAAAAGAAGCCAGCTGGTAGCGGCAGGGCTTAGGAGGTAACGAAGACATGGAAGGGACCAGCAGAGGAAGGAACAGGACAAGGGATGAGGGGCAGCTGGTTAGAAAAAGAAGCAAGCTGGAAGCGCAGCGAAGCATTAGAGGAGAGAGGCAGATGGCTGAAGGACAGCTGGGAATGGTTCGAGGCATAGGGAGAAGTGCCGCTGGGAGAAGAGTGATCACTATGGGTGAGCGGGGACACAGCGGGGCAAGGGAAGGTGGAATGCTGATGGGTGAAGGCCAGTAGAGGTGAAATAATGATACTATGGAGTGATATTACTGATAGAGAATGAGATCCCCCCAAAAAGAGCTGAGGCCGGGGCCGAAGCTCAGAATTAGAGGCAGGAGGAGCTAGGCTAACTAGGGGCTTACGGGCTATGTCTCGAGGAGTAATTAGAAGATGATTGCAGAGATAGAGGTAAGAGACGAGAAGATGGTAGATGAAGGTGAACAAAGGTAAAGTGGATGCTATGAAAAGATATGTTAGCTGGTGGAAGGAAGCTAGCTGTGAGATAGCAAAAGAGGATGGGAGAATGAATAGACTAGAGTGAGAAAATAACTGCCTGCTACTGAAGGTGGGATGCTGATGCTAGGATCAGACTCAGAGGGTGACGTTAGAGGAAACGGGCGAAAGACAAGATCATTCTAGAATGAACCTGAAAATAAAAGTGTGAAGGACGATGAGGGGAAGGACATGCATCACGATTGCTGCATAAGAGTGTGCACTTTTGCCTGAGGTTGACCAACCACCACCAGTGGATCGTGCAGTGCTCGTCTGGCACTGAGGGAAGCTGCGAACACGGTGGAGAGATACTCATTACGTGAAAAGAATACTGAAGATGAACTGGGGATTTTTATATATATATGCCCATATATAAATTATGTAAAATTTTTTGCACTTATTGGAATAAAGAACAACGACTCGCCAGATCTAGATCATCATCCATGTGTTTATCTTCAGTTACATTGGTTACTGCCACGCGACTTCGCGGGTCTTTCCGACAAATCAATCGAACGCTGCAGCTGATCAGAAATGCTACTGATCGCGTTCTCGCTAAAAACCAGGAAGATGGAGCATGAAACGCCAGTTTTAAGATCCCGACACTGGCTCCCTGTTGCCCAAAGAATTGACTTTGAAATACCGTTGTTAGTTTGCAAATCACTGAACGACTTGGCACCACAAAACAACGAGGATCTGCCGTAAAGCATCAACCTCCCAGGCTCATGAGGTCTTTCGGTTTGAGCCGCTCTACGACCCTGGGACCAGGCCAGAAAGAGAAGGAGCATTCAGCATCTAAACCCCGCGGATTGGAGCAACTCCCGGGAGACCTTAAAACAGCTGAAACACGACTTTGATTAATCTCGACTAAAACCCGCCTGTTTAGAATGTATTGGAAACATGCTCAATTACAAAGTTAATGATGGAACTTGACTTGATATCATATTTTGTTTGTTGCTTCCCTATGCATGACTTTGGTTCTTGAGCTGTTATGATATAAAAGCACTTGCGCTGAAGACACCTTGCTGCTAAAAAGCTTTGTTGAGTGAGATCTTTAAATACTACAGCAGCCACAAGCATCCGGTAAGGGATGAGAGGAGAGATTTCTGGTTCGAAATTTATTAAATAGAGCTGAGAGTGGTCTACGAGAAATACAGAAGATGAGACGAATGAAGCTATTATTTTCACTCGCTATGCAGTTAATTTTTTATTTTTTTATTTTTTTTTTGTACCAGCAGATGGCAGCGAGACGACAAATAAACCGCAAAAACGTTATCGTGATGATAACTCTTTAGATTGTCATACCTGAATTTAAGTTGCTCGGATATACGAATCCTGCTGGAACGCGGAGAAAACTTACTTTTATTCGTTGACCCGCTCCCGGTCTCTTGAACAAACAGCTCTGAACGGCCTCTAACGATTACTTCATAACGCTGAACGTGAGCTCTTATGACAACGGCTGATGCAGTTTGAGAGTACAAGGAACCAATCAAGGTAAATGTGAATCGGACGGTTTCCTGAGCTCTTAAAGCGCATTTATGTTAATCCATTTACGACATGCTATACGACAGGAATTTGATTGATTGATTTGGCTGGCTAGTTGAAAAGTGCCGTGCGACTACTTGACTTGGACCCAGGCGATGATGAGGGGGTTTGGTTCCTTTATAAAAAGCCGTGGCTTCAGGGCGGCTTGTAAGTGCTGATGGCCGTGTTAACGAATCCGTAAGGGAAACCGGAGGGTGCTTTATGATGATTAGTTCAGAAGCGAGATGGAACGAACGCATCTGGGCCTGGAACCTGAGTGAGCTAGAGAACAAGCTGAGTGAACCAGGAAGTGGCAGGATAATCTGAGAAAAATGGTATGCAGATTTCAGATGAGAGATGAAGCGTAAAAGCATGAGACATGCTTTTACGCTGGACGGGACATGAGCTTGAAATATGAGAAAATGGAACAGCTTGCTTATTAGCGGAGAACCGCCCTGGCTCAGGATAAAATTTAACGGGTAGGGCGAAATGAATCTACGAGGCTGAACATGTACCACAACATCGGTAGCCTGCAGGCTACTTGTCAACGAGCTTAAGGTATTACTAGAGTCGACTTTCAGCTATATGTATTACTAGAGTCGACTTTCAGCTATATGTATTACTAGAGTCGACTTTCAGCTATATGTATTACTAGAGTCGACTTTCAGCTATCTGTATTACTAGAGTCGACTTTCAGCTATCTGTATTACTAGAGTCGACTTTCAGCTATCTGTATTACTAGAGTCGACTTTCAGCTAACTGTATTACTAGAGTCGACTTTCAGCTAACTGTATTACTAGAGTCGACTTTCAGCTAACTGTATTACTAGAATCACCTTTTAGCTAACTGAATTACTAGTGTCACCTTTTAGCTAACTGAATTACTAGTGTCACCTTTTAGCTAACTGAATTACTAGTGTCACCTTTTAGCTAACTGAATTACTAGTGTCACCTTTTAGCTAACTGAATTACTAGAGTCACCTTTTAGCTAACTGAATTACTAGAGTCACCTTTTAGCTAACTGAATTACTAGAGTCACCTTTTAGCTAACTGAATTACTAGAGTCACCTTTTAGCTAACTGAATTACTAGAGTCACCTTTTAGCTAACTGAATTGCTAGTCACGTTTTGGCCATCTGTAGTACTAGAGTCGCCTTTTAGCTATCTGTATTTATGAGAGTGAACTTTTAGCTATGATTGCCTGTATCAAACGGCCCTATTCGCCTCAGTCGGTTGGTTTGGGGAAACATTTGCACGGTTCTTTGCGTTTGCTGATTGTTGCCGAGGTTCTAACGCGCCTGCGCTCTCCTTTGCTGCCCTCTGGGTAACCCAGCGCGAGCGTCTCAGCACTCATGATGCGTTTAAAGGCGGCTTGGAGAAAAAGGCCACGACATGAAAACATCAGATAAGCAGTTTTAACTGCGAAAAAGAGCGAGAACACATGCATGGGAAGTACGGAAGCCCCCAATGTAACTAATTGATGTAAGAATGATGAAGTTTGGAACGCAGCCTGAAAGGCGCATGCGAGTAGGGCCTGCGAGTTCAGGAAGGGGATAAACTAATAAAGTTCCTACGTTTTGTCGCGTTGTAAAGAGTGAATGAGGCACGTGAAGGCTACATCTTACCCCCGAAGCCCGAGGCGGGCGTGGCGTGGGAAGTCCGATGGGAGGTGCTGACGGGCGGGCTGACAGCGGCCATGCGGATTTGAGCCAAAGCGGGGAACCAGTGGGAAGGCGGTGCGATGAACGCTGGCGGTGGAAAGGAAGATGGTGGACGATGAGCTGGGAGGAAACGGCAGCGTAGATCGAAGCAGCGAGACGTTGCGGCCCGGCCGGGGCGGAGAAAGGCTGCCAGGGGATGTATGCAACGTAGACGGTGGGATTATGTGTCCACTTGCCAGAGACAGATCGTGAAGCGGGTGGCATAGGAGCGAGGGCCGGTAGATCCCAGATCGGCGAGAGAGCGGCGGGAGAAGCTGTCTGGAATGAATGAGGCCTGGACCGTAAGGAACTCTTCTTCCATCTGAGGAGCGTCTGAAGGAAAAGAAGGCGCCGAGCCCGCGGCTAAGCGGCTTTTGTGACTGACATTAGAGGTGGAAGGACGAGCAATGACGACGAAAAGGATCTGGTGAGATGGCTGACTGAGAGCTGAGGCGTGCAGCTGAACAGGTTGAGCTCGGCTGGAGAGCGAAGGACACCATGGATGAACGTCCTTATCAGCTGGGACTTGGTCGGTGATTGGACGTGACGTGGCTTTGTCCGGCGTTGATAGGTCGACGATTGTGGGCAGGTCGCTTCAATTAACGGGTCCCGGTGGGGATAAAAGAGTCTTCCAGTTTGAATTTGCGCCTAGGCTTCATTTCAAGAACAAAAAATATATTTATTATTTTTTTCTTCTCACTTCACTATTATTCACTGTGTTACAATAATAGCATCAATGCATGTTTAGTAAATATTTTCTTTAAACTGTTTTTCCCACTTAAAGTTCTGTGCTTCCTGTGTAGATAGATTGTCAAGAGCGATCACTTTCTTAAGAAAAATATGGTGGTTGGTTCTGTTTAAAATGTAATTATTTGTAATACAAAAAAACAAAGAAAAAAAACACATAATTTCAGTTTGGACCTAATGTTTGTCAAGTCCGGTCTTCATGTTTGTTTGCTCGGGTTCTGGAAACCAACTGCAGGAAATTAAATCAGCATGTTTAGAGTCCAAGACCAAACATTGTAGAAATGTGAAAGCATGGGTAGTATGCAGGTTTAGCCATTATCCGTTTTTTAAATAAAGGGGGAAAGTGAATAAAAGACTAGTAAAATATTTTGTGGCTTGATACAAGGCTTTGTGCCCATTGAGAAAAACAAAGCCATAATCAGAAAATGGTCTCTGTTATAGTTCATCTGTTCCGTGACGCCTATAAAGTGCGTCTATTAAGTCTCTTTCCAGATTAGTGTTTGATAGGTATTTTTCCTTTCGAACCTACATAGAAGAAAGAACCACAGACAACGTATATGAATTTTATATCAAGCTTTTGCAAAAGGAGAAGCCTCTGCCAACTGCTCCTCCGAGCTGTTCACACAGCGTTCTGATCTGCTTCCACATGAGCTCCTGTTTTTATTGTCAAAGAAAAACAGGCAAGGGGGCAGTCAGGAAAAACAACAGAGGTCGTAAAACTTCTAACTCAAACAATTAACAACCCAGTTCCAGATGTGATATCTGATCAAAGTTCTGAGCCCGGTTCAAATCTCGGTCAATACTGTCAACAAAACAAAATACGACTGCTCACAGGTAGTTACTAAATTAGGAGGTGTTCTTGCAAAAGGATTTAAGGTCTGAGAAACTCAGTGTTAACTATTTCTCGTAAAGTTGAACAGACAGTAGTGACCTCCATACACACATAAGGGAGAGAACACTTTAAACAGAAAATCACAATGATCTATAGGCTGAATGTGAACTAAAGTAATAATAAAATGATAATACCAAAAAATCTCTAACAGTGTTGAACTGTTACATAAGGTAAAATTACAGTGAAACCTTTCAACTCTTGATAACTATTGCTTTACAGCAGTGCTTCTCAATTCCGGTCCCCTGCATGTTTTAGGTGTTTCCCTGCTGCCACACACCTGAATTGAATCTATGAGTGATTAACAGGCTTCTGCAGTACTTGATGGCTGTAGAACAGGTAATGCAATCATTTGGATCAGCTGTTCTGAAATAGGGGTACAGCTAAAACATGGGGGCCTGAGGACTGGAATTGAGAAGCACTGCTTTACAGTAAAAATACACTTTCCTGATGCAATCTAAGAACTCCCTCCTGAACTTGGACTGGGTGCACACGTACAGGTGCATGTTGACAGCAGCGTTGCTCAAGCACAGCATGGTGCCGATATCTGCCGCGATGTTTACCGCTAGTTTGTAATCATCGCAATCCCACGTGTACATGTCAGTGGTGCAGAGGATGATTTGAGTTGTAGTGCGGGTGATGGACAGCATCACAAAACTCATGGATACAGTCACCAAAAGAAGCACAGATTTTCTCCTCCAGGAGCGAAGAAGAGGTCTGACTTTCCTGGAAGTTTCATCTGCAGAGATGTGAACTCTGCTACTGAGAGAAATGAGATGCAGGGTCAGCCCGTTCAGACTCAAGATTATGACAAAGGGGAGAATGTAAGCCTGCAGTGTTTTCAGCCAAACCAGGGTATGGATAAACTGAGTTGGGGCCTCTTGTTTGTAGACGCATGATGTGTGGTTGTTTTCCTGGATCGAAGCGTTGGACCAAAAGTAAGGAACGGCAGAAAGGTGGCTGACGTCAAATGTTGTGATGACTGTCCACACAGAACACCTCTGGGTGCAAATTTTAGTTTTTTATTTTCCAAGTGTGGATGCTGATGAAACGCACTGCTGTGGACAGAACCACCAGCCACGTCGAAGCGTTGTAGGCTCCATAAGTAAAAACATCCCTCAGGCTGCACCATGGCTCAAAATTCCGAAACGGTGGTATGAGCTGGACATGGAGAGCATGCAGCTCCTCTTCCAGATGACCAGGAAGGTGATGGTGTTGGCTGAGGAAAATAACTAGATCAGTGGAAACATAGCTGACATTTCCCCGACCGGATCCTATAAGTCACAGGTGTCAAACTCCAGTCCTCGAGGGCCGCTGTCCTGCAGTTTTTAGATGTGCCACAAGTACAAAACACTGGAATGAAATTGCTTAATTACCTCCTCCTTGTGTAGATCAGTTCTCCAGAGCCTTAATGACCTAATTATTCTATTCAGGTGTGGTGCAGCAGAGGCACATCTAAAAGTTGCAGGACACCGGCCCTTGAGGACTGGAGTTCGACACCCCTGCTATAAGTCAAATAGCAATTATGCATGTTGGAGTGAAATCAATCAGCAGCTCTTGATATTTACTTACATGGGATCCCGACTGTTGCCAGAGCAGGATAAAAAAGCTCTTGCAGTGTCACCATCCAATGGTTGTGTGAGTTCATGTCTTCTCACCCCACAGAAGCTGCAGTATATGGAAGCTGGAGGATCAGTATTTATTTATGCCTCAGGCAGCAGACAGTCACTCCCACCTCACCTCATTATAAAAATCATAACAGTGAGTAAACAATCTGTACTTTTGTGAGGCTCTGATGACCAAACTGTCCTTCTGCAACAGCAATAAAGAAATCCTCAAGACATTTATTTAAAGAAATAAGTGACAAAGTTTTGCAACACAAATTATTGTTTACCAAATATTGTGTGGCTACATAATACAAAACTGTTTTAGATATAAAAGTTTAATATTCACTCAAATAGATTTGAGAAGATGCTAATTTTAAACATTTGCTGGATTATTAAACTCTTTATCTGACAGTTCCTTACAGATATATTTATAAACCATGAACATTTTAACATATTGTTAGTTCAGTGACTGTGCCCGTGCATCAACAACATAGACTTCATTTCATCAATGGTCCAGCTCATTGAGTTTGCATCACCAGAAAGGCTCCAGGAGACAGAGGTACCTCGATTGGATTAGCCCGTACTTTCTCCGGACCTTAATCCCATAAAAACTCTCTAGGATCAGTTGAGTCGCCAACCAGTGCCTCGTAACTGTGTACCCCACAACCTCAATGACCTAAAGGCGGCTCTTCTGGAAAAGTGGGATGCCAAGCCTCAGTCTTCTTGTGAACAGCAGGAGACGTCAATCTGTAATTGATGCTCAAAGCAACACGACACGTTATTGAGACGCTGACATTTTTAGTCATGGCATATCCTCCACTGTTGTTGGCTTTTGTTTTCGAGGACAGTCTGTGAAAACGTTCAATATCCAGAGTGCTGCCATAAATTATGTCTATCTGTTAACATGAAAGTCTAAGAGCATTTTCTGTCCGATGTTTAAAATAACACAAACCATATTATGTTCATCCATCAGTTGGTTTTAAACATCATAAGAATATAATTTAATTTACATTTAAAGCAATACTCGCCAAAGAGCCCTCCAAAATAAATTGAAAATAAAATAAATGAGCACTTCCCAGGTTCAATAATCAATAATCAGAAGATGCCTACATATCTGTCTGAGTTGGTAAAACAGAAAAATGGTGGAATGTAAGGAATAGGAAAACCTCTTCAAACGCACCAACCTTCATGTCCGAGAAGATGCTTCGCTGCTGTCAATACTTGTCTAAATGATCTACTCTCTGCTAAGAGAGAAGACTCATCTGGAACAGATTTCATGTCTGGCTGAATCATCCTGGCCATCTAATAATTCACACCCTGTGTTATCTTTCACGGCTGCTCACAGCAGTCTGGTTCAACTTAGTACAGCAAGAGTTCCTTCTCTCTGCGGCAGCCCAATAGAGAGACATCCCAGTTTACTGATGCTTTGCCAACAGCATCATGCACAAAAAACACTGGGTGGTCCAAAGATTGCATATGCTATCAAGAGAAAGATGATGATTATTTTTATTAAGGATGACCCTATGTGTAATGTCAGAGTGCATGGCGCAACCTTGTGGTAGCTTGTATCATCTCATCAGTCTTACCTCAAACACACCACCAGTCTTTCTTCAGCTTTTTAGATTAAGTTTTACAAAGACTTTAATTTCTATAAGTTATCTTGTATATTTACAATGAAATATGTTTAAATATATATAATAAATGTAGTGTCTAGTCACATTAAAATCACAAACCAATGTCTTCCTTATATATGACAAGTACAAGGAAGCACCTAATTGTACAGCAAAGTTCTTTCAAAATTTCTTACAGGTTAACATAGGAAAAGTGTGCCACGTATTTGTATTCATCCTCCCCTTAAACAGTACTTTGTATAATCACTTTTATCTGTAGGACCACAAGTATTTAGCTGTTCTTATCCAAATTTAAAATAAACTGAAGGTTAAATAAAAAGTCCTCTCATAGAGTCCTCCCTTAAGAGTGCTTCAGCCAGCTGCTAAGAATTACCCTGAGCGAGGAGATGACAGAAATTCCTTTCTGGAAACTGTGATTGGTTGATACACAAAACAAAATAACGTGCAAACAAAAACAAAAAAACACACACCCCTAGATAATTGATAGAAATTTGATAATGTAGACTGGATTAAGAAAAGTGTCATGATGGTGAAACATTGCAAAATCAGGTTAATTGGCACTGTTGAGAATAAATAATACTGTGTTTTCCTTTTATCTTTGTTAGCTAGTTGCTAAGCTAAACCTAAAGGAAATGACATGTTAGGAAATGCAAATAAGAGGTAGGGGTAAGGGAGGACGCACTAGGGAACTTAGATGGAGGCTAACAAAGGAGATCACAAACCCATCTGGGGTGCCATTTTGTCTGTTAGCTCTTAAAAGTAGCAGGTCATAATGGACCAGCTGTATTTTGGTATTAATAAATGGAATTCATGAATTCAACTCATTGACTCTTCTTTAACCTCATACATCAAGAACTCAGCATGGAGAACAGATGATTCTCTACAGCACACATAATCAACTTGTTTGATCACACCTTAGTTACATCTTTATCTGCCTTTCTTTTCTTTTTCTTACATATACATTGTTATTATGATTTCTCATGGCTTCTTGTCAAATTTAATCCCGTTACGTTTTGTGTTTCCAGTGAAGCAAAATGTGAAGAAATTCTAGGCATGTGAATTCTTTTTTAAGGCAGTGTAACTGCATTTATAGTGCTTTCTCTTAACATAATGCGATACTGTTTCATTTCCAAGAATGCTCATAACAAACTAACCAAAGAATTGGGGCAAATTAGAGGACAAGGAAATAAAGAACAGAAAGAAGGCATTATCACTCCATTGTACATAGTAACATCCTTATCTGTGAGTATTTATTTTTCCCACAATGTAATAAAATGGTTTCCTGCTGGCACACAGAAAGTATCTTTGAGACTTGTCATAACACAGCGGGACACAGAGATGAGAAGGTTTCTCTCTTGGTTTCTCACAGTTTTGGTGGTAACTCATGTTACAACTGCAGCCACGCCAGTTGCAGCCACGCCAGTTGCAGCCACGCCAGTTTTTCATTACCACCATGTCCCCCCGGATGAATGTTCAAATTTATATTCCAGCAGGCTGTCTTCATTACAAACCCATGAAAATCGCAAAACAGAAACTGCGGGGAGCAAGATTTTTAAAGAATTTTGTATTACAAAATGATATCTTGTAATACAAAATAACAATGGAGGTAGGGAATGTTATATACCACTACAACACTTTAGACGAAACCTCATAGAGTCGCATTTAATAATCACTGAAAAGAAATGGCTCAAATAAAAACACATATTATAAGCGCTGTAAGTGTAAGCAGACCAGTCTGTGTCGCCATCTGTTGGCTATTAAATAAATCAGCACGAGTGTTTCACTGTGTAACTGAATCCCAACCAGCAGGTTTGCAGTAAAAATGCCTATCCAAATCATTAAGGTCTGGGTGCATGTCAGAGGAATTACTCTAGCTTTTAAAACCATTATTTTTTAGGCAGGGGAAAGCATACTCAATCCAATTTAGAGATGCAACTTTTGGTAAATTTTCTGTATTAAGATCCGTTTGTTGATGTAATGGACACATTTACTTTATTACTTGAATAGACAGCAACCAGGTGGGGGCAGGGCTACTCTTGGTCCTCTGCTGGGGATGGGTTGTACAGGGGCTCACAATTCACTCCGAGTGAAGCGCCCTCTGCTTGTGTTTTTGACGGGTGGTGGTAGCAGTGTTCTGGTGGGGTTGTGTCCCTTGGCTTTGTGGTGATTGTGGGGTGACGGTCATTGGCTGGAACTGGGATCTTCTTTTAGGCTGTGGTGAAGGGTGAGGTGTGACTTGTGCAACACCACCGAACCCCTTGGTGGTGTTGTCACCTTGACAAAAAGACAGGCAGGCAATAAGACCCACTATATTGTTTGCCTTTACTGTCAAGACTGGACTTGTCAAAAAAGAGAGCGAGGCTGAGGTCATGTGACACAAAAGATGGAATTTATTTCTGTTTTCGGTTAAGATTTCCAAACTTATTTCTGTGTGTTAAGTCCAAGAACAATGAGAGGTGTCATTTTTGGGGGAGACATTTCTCTTGATTTATCACTTTCTTGAAAGTTAGAAGTTTACATTTTTCCATGTAAAATGTAACCTCTAGGATCCCTGTTAACAATCTGGAAAGGGTTTGTAAACATCTGGTAATTCATAACATTGTAGTTAAACGTAGGATGTGTTTTAAGGTTACATTTATGAACATTTTTTGGCACCCCCAGAAAATTTCTGAAAGGGTGGCCAGACCAGGGCAGTAAACATTTCAGTGTAATCTCATGAGAAATCTAAAGATTATGGTGATGGCATAAAGTTTGCCCAACTTCAGAGATTTGGAACTTATCTCCAAAAAGTCCATGTCAAAATACCAAAGATCTGACCAGCAATTAGCTATAATATTAATAAAAAATTTATTATTATTATTATTATTATTATTATTATTATTATTATTATTGTTGTTGTTGTTGTTGTTGAGAAGGGAATAAATAATTTCCAATGTACCGATATATAGTAAAATATAAACAAAAACAGAAATTCCCCAAAAACTGACACTCCTTTTACCTTATTTATTAATCTAGGAGAGATTCTTGTCACATTTCCTGATGTAAAGTTCTTGGTTCTGTGGTTTAAAATTTGCCTGAAAACCACTTTCTTAAACCAAGAGGAATAAATTCATTGACAAACAAGGTTGTATTAATTTCATTTCTTTCATTAAAAACCTTCAACTTGTTGAGCGTCTTCATATTCTCTTATCCTTCTGTGCCGGCAGTGTTTTCAGCTCCAGCCAGTCACTGATCCCTCAGACAAGCTACAACATGTCATCATTCTGAGAGGATTTCACTGCTAAAAGGGATTACACCATTTGACTTTTTTCCCCTGCTAAACTGCTTAGCCAATTTGATTGGGGAGAAAAAAAAAAAAACTTAATGACGAAAGCAAATCAATCTGTAATATTTTTGGAGGAGCTGACATTGGTTTGATGATGTTCATTTGAGGACAGAGACATAAGCGATTAACAATGTACCACTGAGACTATTACTATCACAGTATTAGCAACTCAAATGGCATGTTGCCTCTCATTCATTCAGCTGCTGGTTCGGATCTTGATGGTCGAGCTTAGATGCTCTCTTCCTGTCTTCTGTCTGTTTGAACAAGTGATGGAACAAGTGATGCCTCCAACAGTATGACTACTAAAACAGAGTAGTCATACTGAATTTCCACAAATTTGGCAGTTTTTCATTTTCTATAAATCTATCCCGTAGAAGAAATCTTATCCTCAAACCACCTTTTTTATGACACAATTATCAGGATCCATAATTATTTGGTGAGACAATAGGTATCATTTTTTATGCGTAGCAACCACAGGAGTTCACTGAAAGCACTGAGAATTGAGCTCAATCAGGAAAAGGAAGACAGGGATTTTATCCCAGCACTCCATGGCCTTAATCTGTGGGATTAGGCAACCAGGAAGTTCACTCCAGGGTGTCTGTAGGTGTGCTCATGCGCATGCCGGTGTATGCTTTCCCCCCCCCCCCCCCCCCCCCCCTTTTTCACTACCTCTAAAAGAAAAATATGAAAAGCAGCATGCACTTGCATGCTTTTGTAAAACCGGCAACCAGGGTGATTGAGTTTGGGAGCTGTGGTAGTCAGAGCCACATGTGTAGCAGCAGCAGCAGGCGAGGAGGGAGGAGCCTGCGGGTTAAGACCTAAAGCCGCTTGGCCCAGATGAAGATGGCTCTCAGGCTTCCTGCCAATCAAAGTGCAGCCAACAACCCACTCTCACTGACAGGGCAGGAGAACAGTGAGTTAGATTAACATGAACGTTTGATGTTTGTGGTGCTCACAGTGCCACATGCTCAGTCTAACGTTCAACTCACAGCTCAGTTTAAAAAGAAGATTCAGTCCTATATACCTTGGTACAGTAGCAACAATCCCCAATGAGCATAAACAAGTAAACAGGGAAATCATTTGGACTTATAAATAAAAGTTTTAGAAAAACTTTTAAAAAGTCTTCAGTATTTCATTGCTGATAACATTATAAAAACAATTACCACAACACCATCTGAATTGTAGTAATGAGGGGAAAAAATGCTGTCAGGTTTTCAAAATAAAGTTGATTTAGACTAAAAGTCTTGGTTTTTATTACTGATTGACCTGCAGGAAGTGATTCTGTTAGCCTTTCACAGTAAAGCCCTCAAAAATTTTTTAAGTGAAAGTGGTGTTTTACATGGTTTAAAGTTAAGATAAAAAATTAATTGTACCTCTGTGGAGGTAGATAAAGACGAGGGTGATGGAAAGTAGCTCTTCCATCCTCAAATACTTTAAGTTCATTACCAAAGACAAATCATTAAAATACCAGAGAAAACAGACTAAAATATGGTCAATATAATAGTCAGGTTTTGACTGCATGTTTGCTGAGTGGCTTTAGGCAGAGGCTTGTTTCACTTATTTTGTTGCTTTTTTGTTTTGCTTTTTTTAATGGCAAAAAAGGCCATTAGTTCATGAGAAAAGAAAAGATTCTCTCACCTGAGCTGTAGATATCCGCAGCTCCTCCAAAGTTGTCCCCCCTTGTCTAATTTGTTCCTTGATCTCAATGGTGCTGTTTCTTCAGTAATGATCTCAAACAAACCTCTCATTCCTTTGCAGAAAAACTGTATTTCTTGGATTAACTTATTCATAGGTGAACTGTTTACCAAAGAGAAAACCTCAGAGGGAAGGGTGCCAAATAAAAAAACACCTTTTCAGATTTGTTCAGCAGGAAATTTAGAAAACTATGTATTCTTTTCCATTGTGTAGGTTATTTTGTTTTTAATTAATACAAGAAAACTAAATTGAAATTTGAGTTATGTATTCTAAGTTATTTTAACTACTTTGCTAAACTTTTTTTTTTACCATCTACCTGCTTTTATAAACCATCAAACATGACAGAAAAATTCCCCCTCCTCCTTAAAAAAAAATTTAAAAACTTGTGGTTGTAACAAAAAATGTGATAAAGTCTTAAGGGATGAAAAAATATTTGTAAGGCTTTGTCTCTCATATTGAGAAACCTCAGTCATGCCAATCAGGAGTCTACTCTAAGTTTAATTCAGAGAAAGGTTACCGGTACATGCAGTATATCCCAACAGGGGATGAATGTAGCTGGTTTCTGTTAGTTAAATGAGCATCTGCCAAACTGAGATCCTCAGACTAGAGATGCATGCAGTTAATGGTGATGTAACATCAAGCAAACAAATAATCACAGATTATAAAAGAAAAAAAATACATTTTCCCTCATTTCATCCATTAAATGCCAGTAGTGTTTTTTTCATTTTATCCATATTGTGAAGCAGGTGGTGTGGATCAGTTGAGCTCAGTAAACATAGGCCAGTGAGATAAATAAGGCTGGATAAATCACATATACTTATTCATTAATTCTGCTAGGCAATGTTATATTGCATTTATCTAATAATGCATTTTCACTGTATAAAATGAAGTCCTCAAGTAAAAAGTAAATAAAAATAATCCTTATAAATCAAATAAATGAAGTTTAAGATTGTTCAGTTTCCCGGTACTGCACTCTAAATTTACTTGTAATGCTATGAAGCAGTACTAAATATTAAATAAATAAGAAACTTTGGGGAAGTGGCTCCCACGCACTCCAGGAGTCAGCTTGCACTCCCAGACAATTCAGCCAGTGCAGGGGGTATCAGTGAGAGCTAAGTTCACTGAGTTATAAAGTGTAGCCTCCAGGTAGTTCACAGATAATGGGCCAAGACCACAAAGATGAGTATAATAGAGAAATGTTGCAATACAGAAAAAGAGAGAGGGATGAACACACAGCGAGTGACAAAATGCAATACGGTCTTCTGTCTGAAAAGCACATCAAAAGAGATGCTTAATCGGAGGAGGCAGCGCTCCGAGATCTGACGCGTATCCTCTCTGTCTCTCAATCCCTCTCTGTCTATCTCTCATGATGAGATGATCATGACGGAGAGAAAGAGATGGGGGCGGGTGGGTTAAAAACCTCCTGAATACACGATGAATGTAGACACCAGGCTTAAACTGACTGGGAGGTGAGTGGCGCACAGAGGCTAAGAGCGTGCATGTGAGTGGCATCGTGCACCAGCATCCACTCTCCCCTGCAGCGGCTCTCAGTCTCTCTGGACTCCTCTTAATGAGAGACAGAGAAAATCAGGCACTTTATAAAAACAAAATTTAAAAAACACATGAAAATTTTAAAGGCTGATTTTAAATTAGCCTTTAAAATTTGCACAGATTTCAATAAAAAGGAACAAATCTGTAAAGTAAGGAAAGAAATACGTGGAGGGACGCAGAAGTCTCATCTTTGGTTCCATCCTGCTGAGAGTTTTTTCCTCGCCTGCTGAGGAGAGGAGATGGAGAACAACATGACTGACTGTGAAGAGGGAGAAGGGGGACCCACAAGCCAGGGTGAGTGACGAAACCGGTCATGGGCTGATGTAAGACGAACATGTGTCACTGAGCCGTGTTGTGGGAGAATCAGTTTGAGCTTAAAGAGTTGCTTCTGTGTATCAGTTGTGGATTATTTGGACAAGATTCAGATATTGGACACGCAGGCAAGAGTTGGGCTTTTCTACTTCCTTTAGGTGTGTAAAACAATAATAAAAAAAGAGCAGCAAACATTTTTTGGGATAAATTTTAGATCAGTGGAGACAAACACTGATTTAAATGTCACTTCAATGAAGACTAAGTCCACATTACAGCACATACTGTATATGTAGCTTTAAAGGCACCAGTCCCTTTCCTGCTGCAAACATATCATTGGTACTTTTTTGTGACACATAATAGTCAGATATGACCAACTATGAATGTTTAAATAGGTATAGAAAAAGATTTAAAGCATATCAAAGAAATGGATGAAATTAGCCTTTTAGTCTCTGATTTAAGGCCTAAACAGAAATGTTTTCATTTTGTTCTTGTAGCCTTGGTTTAGGAGTTTGTGTGTCTTGCTCCCCTTTTTACTTGTGGTGTTTTGTCAACCATTATATAGCCTACAATTGACTTCTCAAGGCGTTTGTACTTGACTTATAAAGCTCTATGCCAGAAACAACTTTGCTAAGCCATCTTGTGTAAAATAAAAAAAAATTCTGCCCTTGAGGAATATACGGCTTTAATTGCCATCCAAAGTTTTTGGAAATGTTGTATAATAGAGTGATAAAAAACAAATAGATCTCACAAAGTACTTTTCCAAATACTGTTTGGTGCAAAAACCTTTAGCCATCTCACTATTTCTTTCATTTAAATTTAAATTGGATTCATGCAGTGGATTGATGTTCCAAGGAGTCACAATATATTCTGATTTTATTAAAGTGATCTCAAGAAAAAGCCATTTAGTCTTTCTTTAGGTTTGTCATACACTGTGGTTGAGCTGGTGGACCCAAAGGAACACAGAACACCAGAGAAATGCCAGTACTGAGGAGATGTTGGCAAGTACACTAAAGGAACTTGCAGAAATGGCATTTAAAACCAGTGTGAGCATATTGAAAGAATTCAGCAGTGGAGAATGAAAATCAGAGAGTTCAAATACTATGGAGGCGTGATTAGTGATCTTTAAACCAGGTGAGGCAAATCAGAGAAATGCAGGATATCTGGGGGAGAAGTTGAGCAGGGAACTGAATGAAGGGGAAAGGAAACAGAAATGGCAGACAGGGAACTGAACATGATTCAAAAATGAGATTGAAATCCAGTTTCTTCTTGTCTCATGACAATCTGCTCATGGGCACTTAGCTCCAAGTTCCCTGCCAGTCATATCAGTGTATAAATGTGTTGGCGTGTGCAAATGGGTGAATATTTTCTAGTGTAAAGTTTTTTGAGTGGTCAGTATGACTAGAAATGTGCAATAATAAAATAGTCCATTGACTATTTTGCTGAAACTTCATTTAATGTTTCATATCAGAACTACAGAGTACTGTAAGTTACTGAAAGCAGTTTAATTCACAGGGATTTAGCTGTGACACTGAAGTATTGTAAATATTTTTTTACTCCAGAAAACATAATTTTTCTATCTCTCTTTATGGATCTTTGGACTTATTTCATTTTTTAAAAATAAAATTCTATATTTTCCACTCTCTCTTAAAGCTGCAGGAACTTTACTGTAATCCTCCCAAGCCAATAAATTAATGTTTAAACCCAGCTTCACTTCAAGTTATGACAGGTGTCCTGGTATTGTGTAAATATAGGATGAAACCAAACCAGTGATGAGATGACACACTGATGATACACCCTTGTTTGCCCAGTACTTGCAACCGGTAGAGGGTAAACAGTGAATCTTGTCTCACTGTTAGACTTAAAATCAAAATAAGGTGGTGATTGTAAATACATTTTGGTGGAAAGGTGATCCTTAGCTCTATGAGGAAGTTTTTTTTTTTTTTACTGGGGAATTAAAGAATTAAAGGAAGTGTTAAAAATTAAATTAAACAGTGATCATCTTAGTTCGTATTTCCATAACAGTGGCTATAACTCCTAACTTGATGCAGCAGGAGAAACAGCTGGAGATTACTGGATTATAAAATACTAAACATAATTACTATAGCAGTAATTAAAGTCAATTTTAGTAAACAAAACAAGCTATTTAATTTTTGTTTGTAAAAAATTAATTAATAAATATATCAGCTAAATATAAATATATTTTAAATCAGATGACAGTTAAATAAATGTGATTAAATCAAATCAGTAAATATAACTAAATAAAAAAGTACAAGAAACTTAACACTATAAATAATAAATTAAATGAAAAGGTAATTTTATTAAGTTAAAAAAAGAAAAGTAATTAAACTCCATCCATCCATTTTCTGTTCACCCTTCGTCCCTAATGGGGTCGGGAGGGTTGCTGGTGCCTATCTCCAGCTAAGTTCCAGGCGAGAGGCGGGGTACACCCTGGACAGGTCGCCAGTCTGTCGCAGGGCAACACAGAGACATACAGGACAAACAACCATGCATACGCACACTCACCCCTAGGGAGAATTTAAAGACACCAATTAACCAACAGTCATGTTTTTGGACTGTGGGAGGAAGCTGGAGTACCCAGAGAGAACCCAAGAATGCACAGGGAGAACATGCAAACTCCATGCAGAAAGACCCCAGCCGGGAATCGAACCCAGGACCTTCTTGCTGCAAGGCAACAGTGCTACCAACTGCGCCACTGTGCAGCCCTAAGTAATTAAACTGATTTAGAAAACAAAACAAATAGGATAAATTAAAGTCAAATACAGAAAATTTAAATACAGAAAAATTATCAAATCTAATCTATTAAACTAAACAAATTTGTTAAAAAAGAAATAAGTGCAGGGTACATCATGGACGGGTCAACTTCACAGGAAAATACGGAGACATATAAAAGATAAAAGGCCTAATACTTAAAACTAAAGCACTTTTTCAAATTTAGAAGGCATTATTTATATGATATAAATTCTAAAAAATCTTTTGAACCTAATGCTTCTCCAGTAGATATAGGTTATGGATGAATTTTGCTTCATACAAAAAAGAAAATACAAACAAAAAAATCTATTACAGATTAATAAATGAATTTCCTCATGTCCAGTTTTATCCATTAAACATGCAACATCTCATCTGTTTAATCCACATTAAAGGTCACAGTTAAACGTCAATGGAATTTATGAGCAGGATTAAACTTCAGTTTCTATACAGTGAGAAATAATCTGTTAATTGGTTAGCTTTAACAACACTGTTGGCCATATTTTTGTTAAATGTGTCAGGGCGAAGAAGCAAATGTTGGCCTGTTCTGCTGAACTTAGTCTGATACATCTGCCTTCACTGAGATGGATTTAATCGGCTTAGCAGATGTTGTCAGATCATCCACTGGTGTTTGAATCTGAATCAATCTTTTTGATTGCCCATACATTAATGAAGATTGTCCACCTGACACATTTGCGCAGCCTGAGCATCATTCTTTGTTTCTGGGTTACAGTCAGGAATCGGTGTGTTTTGTCTGTGTCGCTGTACTGAATGCAAAACTTCATTCAGCCTTAACTCAACTATCACTTTAACATTCATTTGATGCTGTCTATTAAAAATATGTGTTAGTCAGACTCAATATTTGATCATATTTTTCAAAAATAACTGTTTCCACACTGGGTCAAAGTTTTAAGCAAAGGGTCAAACATTTAAAATTTAAATGAGTCCAGCCAAGAACAGAGGTCAAATATCCATCCAGAATTATTATAGATGCTTATTTATGAAAGCACAAACATGTGGTCGAAGTACAACTTGCAGAGAAACAAATTTTAGTGGGGATGTGTGGATATATTTGAGCCTTTGTGTTAAAGAAACATGATTACAATTTTTAACTCACACACTCAGGTCTTATATTTTAAAAATTATTGAAGTTTTCTGCTGTATCATCATCTGATCCTTGAAAAAGACTAGTGCAGTTGTATAATTTAAAGCCAAAATTACCCTGCCTATCCACAGGTCAGTATTCACACATTTACCTGTTTGCAGATTTTCGTTTTGTTAAGCATATCTAAAATTTTAAAGAAAATGCAGCTTACAAAGCTACTTGACACACTAATGGCTGTTTTCAAATTAACCAATCCA
Source organism: Xiphophorus hellerii (assembly GCF_003331165.1). Classification (NCBI taxonomy): domain Eukaryota; kingdom Metazoa; phylum Chordata; class Actinopteri; order Cyprinodontiformes; family Poeciliidae; genus Xiphophorus; species Xiphophorus hellerii. Next base: position 20,925,998 of record NC_045672.1, read on the forward strand.
GGATAATCATTATTTTTTTTTGCTCTGATTGGCTGTAGCACTAAGAGCAGCGATAGAAAAGACTGAATGTTAGCTTGACATGGTGAGGTACATTTGGTGTTTGAATCAATAAAATAAACAGTTGTAAGCATTGTCTCGGGTATTTGCAAACTTCAGCTGTTCACAGATAATAATATGTATATAAACAAAAACTGGAGCAGAAAATTATTTGTTCACTAAAAGTTTACAAGCAAATGGTGACATTCTCAAAATCACATAAAATATCTAAAACCAATTTTCAATACAATAATTTCTTTAACCTAAAAGACTCCACATATGCACCTTGACTCACGCATCAGTCTAGAAACATCAAGGCTTTGTTGATTGTCAGTTCCAGTCAGTTGGAAGTGTATTTCACTGATTTAGAGCCTTAAAAGTAGACAAAGATTTCCCAAATTATGTTTTATGTCATGGGACACAGAATTCTTTCTAAAGCCGATTTAGTGACTAAGCTATAAATAATTTTACTCTTAAAAATCATTCATAGGTTAAACGTTTACAGATTTGCATCATATTTGCTATAAATATGAGATTAATTGTGTCACTATATGGCAGGATGAGATTAAGTTCAGACCGAATTGAAATTTGACTTGGATTGGACATTTCGGTTTTAATGTGCAATTCTAAAAAGTGCTGTCATTGCGAAAAGAAAGTATGCCCTCTTAACAGATTTGGTGATTTAATATGTTAACGATTAGATTAATGATCCTAGTTCTAATATTATTTAAATTTTACCTACAAAAAGGTGGTATTATTTCTTTTAAGTGTGGCTAAAATGTTAGAATGTTGTACTATAAATTTAAAAACATGTGAAATATATTTATTTTTGCTTCAGTTAGAGCTAAACAAATTACTTTATATTTAACACACACAAAAAAATAGTTTAAGTACAGCATAACCCCAAAATCACGCCTTCTTCATTTATGTTTTGTTGCTGGAAATGTTTTTGTTGGATTTTTCTGAACTTTTTTGTAAAATCAAAGTTTTTCTTTCATGTTTTAACTGATTTGCAAAAGTCATTCACTAATCCAGTGAAGTCTGTAAATTTCTTTCAGCAGCTACTTTAATTCTTCTTGATGTTTTTTGAAGATTCGGGAGATAGTAGCATGCTTTTATGGAGGCAGCCTTTAATTGAAACAAGTCCAGTGTTGTATTTTCATTGATGAGCATCTATCAGCAGCTGTGATGAGTCATTTTATTGCAGTCTTTGTGGAAGCTATGATTTGTGTCTTGGTTTGACCTGTTTTGGTTCTGTAGATCACTTTAGTTAAACAAACTGTTTTTAAAATGTGCTTTATAAATAAAATGGATTTGGATTTGCTGAAAATCGTTTTTCTCACTTGGGAGTTCAGTCAGCTGGATCCTTTGTTTCACCAGTGAGGTTTGTGTGTAAGGGTGTAGACACAGTTAAGCCAAAAATTATGAATATATTTTAAAATGAATCATTTTAAACAATCAATTTTTAAACAAAATGTTACTAGAAAGAAGAAAATCATTGTTTCCTTTTTTAATGTTGTTTGACAGATGCCTGTTAATTTCTGTTCAGAAACAAACTTCTTTAAGATTATAATTTTAATCTAAATTTGCCAGGCGTTTGGATAATTGCGGGCTCAATGTCGTAATGTGCAAATGTAGACTGTATTTATGCATTTATTTATATTGTATTTATTTATATTGTATTTATGATGAATTCACAATTCACAATTAGTGAATTCACTTCACTAATTGTGAAGTGAAAAGAGAGTGATACAACGTTTAAATGTTTTTTTAAATAACATCTGAATAGTGTGTTTTTTATTCGTATCCGGTCAGAACCACCTTTCATTCCAATTAGTCTTTTGGTTTATATCTCACTCAGCTCATCATGGAAAACCATTTTCCGGTGGGTCTGCTGTTGGCTGTTGTCGTATCATCTTTCTGTTTTTTTATGACGACTTTAAATATCTTTGTGACTTTTTCCTGACCTGCTTGATCTGTTCCTTGGTCATTATGATGTTGTTTGTTCACAAATGTTCACAAATCTAACAAACCTCTGAGGCCCTCAGATGTTTTTTTAATACGATGGATTCATACTGAAATTAAACTACACACGCGTGGACTCGACTTACTAAATTTGTAACTTCTGATATACGTAGATTGGTTGCACTTGGTTTTATTTAGGGATATCAAAGTGTGAAAACCATGTATTCTGACTTAACATTTATTCACTATTTGATTTTGAGCTATCACAATAAATACCAACAAAAATAAGATTGCATGTTTTTCTGTGTTCAAAACATACTCTTTTTTCATGTCTACATTCTACAAGAAATAATAGAAGTGAATTTAACAGTACATTTATACAGTTAACTCTCAGTGATGGGACATAAAACTCTACTATTTCATTGTTGACCAAAGCTGTGTGATGAATACCTAAAATCATAATTCAGAACTTAATTTGTGGAAGTTGTAATTTTTCTCATTCTTTCTTTGAATTTTTTGTTCATGGTTCTATTTTTCTGAAATCTAACAAACAGCTTCATGCCTGTTTTGCCCCCGAGAGGCTGACAAGCACAAACAGGCAGCAGAAGAGTGAGTGAGACGATGAAATTAAATTAAATTAATCACTTTATGGAATTAGCCTTAATTCCTGGTTACAGCGGGCGAGGTGAAAATGAATGTTGGTGTCGCTTTTGCGAAGCTGATTGGTGCTCCTTTCTCACGTGAAGAAGTTCATTTCAGCATTCCTCTACGGACTCCAGCAGCTGCTGGATAATCCCGCTGAGCCTGTGTCCTATTAAGCTTTAAAAAGCTGGTATGAACTGTCCATTTTTTAATAACCATGTCACATCAAGGGTACAAATCTCCACCCTGGACTGCCTTTCATCTGCATGATCCGGCCGAACAGCGGCCATGGCATCAGTACAAACATTTCATCTTCTGCAGCAAAATCCTCTTTATCAACTGATCTCTTCTTACCATTTTCATATATGAACAGCACACCTAAAGAAAGTACTAGACAGAGTTAATGGTAGCAGGGTTTTTGAATGCAAAATTATAAAATTGATGAATTTGACTATAAACACTCAAGATTGTGTTATGATATGTATCTCAGATGGGGATTTTTTTTCATTCAGTACAATATGGGACTGCTTAATACCAAAAACAGTACTTTTTCTGTCACTTGGAAAAGTATGAGCTGTTTGTCAAAAAAAAAAGTTAAATTTTGCAAATACCTTTTACCTTGGCATTAGATGTAGTCATATGTGCAAACTTAGAGCTTATATTTAGAAAACAGGTAAGGTTGATATTGAAAAGTTTACGCATTCCTGTTAATTTTTTTAGGGATGTAAAACAGGACACCGTATAACAGGGGTATTCAAGAAAACTGTGAGGAGGTCCAGTTCAAAGAAATTTCCTCAAGCAGAGGTCCGCAATATCGTCTATTTGCAGTATGACAATATCGGAATACATGGTGTTAAAAAAAATAATAATACAGGTTAAAATAATTTCAAAAAAGTTTATTAGCACTGAAACACAGGATAACATTGTGTGGCTGCAGTTTAAATTAAAAATAACTAAATTATGTATTCAAAAATAAAGAAAGTGCTTAAGAAAAAATAGCAGCTTCAGTTTCCTTTTGTTTGAACAATCTCAATATTTCTGCTCAACAAAACAACTCTCAAAACACCTGAACTATTTCTCTTACAGATTTCTCTTACATCTGTCTTCCCCCAATTTCCCTTGCTCAGTGTGAGAATTGAGCTTTGGCTTGCCCTGCCAACATTTTAAATCTGGGCTTGAAGGAGGTCAGGGCCATTCTCATGCACATGTGCAGATGCTCATTGGTGAGCTTGGAACGATATTTTTGTTGTGTATGTTTGTTGTGCGCTGAAAGCACGGCTTAATACCCTGGTGGACTGATCATATTGGGCAGTGAGACTTCGAATTTTCTGCGTCCGGAGTTCGGACTTAGGGGGGTATGATTGGTCAAATGCTTTGTGCTTAGTCTCATAGTGACGCTTGACATTGGCACTTTTAACAAGTGCCACGGTTTCGGAGCATATGAGGCACACTGGTTTCGTGCTCGCGGGCGGAAGAATGAACATGTATGCATCCGTCCATTCCGTGTTGAACGCTCGATTTTCGGCATCTACTTTTCTCTTTTTAGATAGCGCCATAGTGTTTGCACCTCTTCTGACTGTAATTCACGCCCTATCTTCCTGTATCACCTCCCTGCGTTTCTCGCTTCAATCGCTTTTCGCTCGCCTTTCACCTCCTCTTCCTTATATCACACTGCGTGGATGTCTGTGCCTGGCTACAAACCTCTGCTTCGGTTTGCTCATACAACTCGCTCTGAGTTCAGGCTGGCGATTTGATTCGCTAGTTGAACCACGTGGTTAGTATGACTCGCACGCGATTGGTTTGTAGCTTCCAATCCTTGCTCAGTGCAGTGTTGGTAAAAGCACTTGTGTCAGATAGGGAAAAAAATAAATGCTCCGGTTTAAAATTAATTCTCCCGTCAAAATTAACAAATATTTTAACAATTTACTCCGGGTCCGGATGGGATGGCATATGGGTCCGTATCCGGACCGAGGTCCGTTGGTTGCGGACCACGGCCGTATAAGATCACTGGACAATATTGCTCTGTCTTTTTAATTTGTGCTTTAAAAAGAATCACAATGAAAATGCTTTTGTTAATTTGTCAGACTGCGGGAAGCAATCAGATTTATTTATTTGGAAAGCAGAAACATTAGTTTGCTCAGTCACTTTTTAAATTGGGGGAAGTAAGCGTGAGACGGGGGAGGCTGAGGGAAATAGCCACCTTTTTTCTGCACAATTGCTCAATTACCTGGTGGTCAAACTGCATATTACCTTTCATTTTGTATATTAAAACATCTTTTGATTGAGATACAAAGGTTATTTTCCAAGTTTGTTTTTTTTTTTTTATCTTGAAACATATTTTATTGGTTTATTTAGCTTCTAGTGCAAGCTAACTATCCAAGAGGTCAAGAAAAGTTGCGTTTGCACCAGTTTGTTTTTGTGACAAAAAAATACAGCTTTGATTTCATCAGACCCTAACACATTGGGAAGTTTCAGCCAGGCTTGCATGTTTCATTATAAGAAAAGGTTTCTGTCTTCATCCTTCACATAAGGAGATTTTTAATGGCAGTTGAGAATATCCTGTTGAGGCGGTTGAAAGTTTCGGAGAGTTCTAACGGGTAACCAGGTGTTGAGTTTTGGGTGACTCGAACCTGAAGCAGTAGTCACAGTGACTGGTCTGTGGTGACTCAGCTTGATCAGGGCACAATACGTCTGGGTTGATGTTCACTGTTGATCTTTAGCACATTTTTGGCAGCCTGGGAGTGATCTGTGATCTGTGACACACAAGAGATTGTTGCAGAACACAACCAGAACCTTTTGGAAACTCTTTAGGTGCTGAGTAGTCTCGCTCACACGTTTTTGTCTCGTCTTTTTATCATTTTTGGAGAAATTTGTGTTTTTTCTCTCCTCATATTTCTCCACATCTTAATGATTGATACTTTTGTACATTGATATTTTAGTTATTCATTACTTCAGTGGAGATCTTGGCTGTAAATAAGAGGCATAAATGTGTAAATACCATGAAATTCATACTAGTACAACTGAATATTGTTTCAGGTTCATCAGGTGGAGAATAACAGCTGCGACTTGAACACAAGTCACAGCTTAAAACCTTTGCAGTTCACGGATGTTTGATGTTTGACCAAAAAGTGATTGCACTTTTTAAAAATGTTGCATTTTTACATTAACAGAACTATTTGTTTAATTCAACTGAATTTCACTGGATGAACACTACTTTAAATATGAAAAGGCTTTGAACTTTTTCACCCCCTTTCAACATTCCCATATTAACTTACTAGAATGATCTGTATTCACCTCCACCTATCTTCCCATCAACTCTGACCAGCTTGCCTGTTCCTGCTTTAGAAACGATTCCAACAGCCTGATGCTGCCACCACCATATTTAACTGTTGGGATTGTTTGTTCAGGGTTTCATGAAATGTGAGTTTTCAGTCACATAGTGTTCGGCATATAGGCTAGGGAGTTTTTTTAGAGGGGGTGGGGGGGTTTGTCTGACCAGAATACCTTTTTCCATCTGTTTGCTGTGTAAGAGAAATCTTCTACATAATGGAAGCTTATGTTTTTCATACCCGACATCTTGGCTGCTGTGCAGCTGCTTTCAATGTAGCTTTGGCAGAATGTCGCCAACTGCTTGATGTAGTTTCTTTTTTCATTATTATGAAGAGTCAAAATATGTTTCTGCTGGGCCTTTTTTTAAAATCAACTCTGCAGAGTTGTTGCTGCGGGTCAGACCGTTCCCGACATTGAGACTGCAGAGGGGTGTCATTGAAAGACATTATGATGGAGTTGCAAGACTGAATGGGAGTACTGGGGGACTCCCATTCAGTAGTGTAGACCAGTCTGTCAAGATGTGGGGCCCTCTCTAAGGAGATCAGACAACCAGATGCCAATACCGCTTTGAAAGTCATGGACCCAGAATGGATAACGGATGCTATACTCTTTAATGTTTTTTATTTAATCCTGTTTTACTTGGATGTTGTGAAATTCATCTTTCTTTCCATATTTGATCATATTTGAAATTCTTTTGAATTTGCTTGACAAGTTAGCCTTTAATAGTTTTTAACACCTTTGTTGATTTTTTTCTGTTGTTTAATTAAAGGTAAAAATATATATATATATTTTATTTCAGTACATTATATTTTGAATGTGGAGATTTCTGTTTCTCCAGCATGCAACTGCTGAAAGAAAATAAAATACTTCCATGAGTGCTCAGCCAGCTTTAGGTTATTTTATGAGTCAGTTATGAACGCAAGATAAAATCATAGGACAGATGGAGATGATTTTGTATGTCCTCAGGTGATAGACTGAATGACTTCCTTTTAAAGCAAGGATAGACTTCTGCAGGGAGTCAAATCTTTCTGGCATTTCAGGGCAAAAGTGAGCGATAAACATTGCAATAAAATGAGACTACAGATAAGGTCTAAAGCTACATTTAATGAAAAAAAAAACATTTCACTGTAATTTTATTCTATTGGAGTTTATTTATGTCAGCTTAAGTGCTCCCATATTAGTTAATTTCTTAGTTTATTGCTGCATTATGTTCTTTATGTGTTTGAATTTAGTTTCCCTGGAGTCTATTCTCTTTGGGTTTATTGTTAATGAATGTCCTCTGCAGATTCCCTCATGTTTATTAGTCTCCCTTCCTCAGCCTGTTATGCCTTCCCACACAAGTGCAGACCTGTTTCCAATCAGCCACCTGTCTCTTGTCAAGGCTGGCTTCACAGTTCCCTTCGTGCCACTTTGTAAGTTTTATGTTTTAGTTGTAAAAGGACTTTCATTTCACCTTCTACCTCAGATTCTGTCTGCTATTGTGTCCAACTTAATACCAAACCATGACATTCTTTGCTTTTAACCTTTATTTTAATTTGTCATTATTGTAAATTGCACAAATTATCATTGTTTGCTTGAGTTTGGCCCCTCAAAGATATGTAGCTGGAGTTTTGTGCCATGATGTAAAATACAATACAAAACTAACTTTTGTAATAGCGTCAAAATATTTGCTGTCATTTTAAAACTGTTTTACCCTCTGGACAAAACACCTTGCATGTGAGAGGGTGTTTAAAAAGCAGACATGTTTGTCTGGGACAAAGCAAAGCCTCAGTCCATGTGCTTTTACTTTAATAAAATGCATGTAAGCGTGCTGCACAGAGGGATTCTGAGCTGTATTTCACATTATTGGGGTTCTTCACATGAGTCACTAAAGGGAAAACTGGTATTTTCTGCATTAGAGGATTTTTAAAGGTTGTGGCTTTCAGACAAACAACAAATGCTACAAATCCTTCATCCAAATATGAAGTCTGGGTATATTTTATAAACATCTTGTTTTTAAGAACATTTTGTCCTAAGGAGTAGGAAACACAGCATCCAGAGGTATTATACAGTATGAGGTTCGATGGAGGAGGATGAAGGGAGTTGCTTTCCTCTCAAATAAGAGGTAATCTCAAAAATCGAGGAATCTCAGTTCAGTGGATTTTTTACATGAATCTACACAAAAGCTTCTACTATAGCAGCGGTGGAGATAGTCAATGAAACTTCTACATATAAAAATAAATAAAAAGTTCCATATTTTCTTCAACTATTAGTGATTGCCTTCACTTTGCCATGATGACTTTTTTGTGCTTCTCTTCAGAATAATACCTTTGTTCACTTAGACCATCTTAATCATTTGCATCTGTAAACTCCGGCTTTAGACAATTGATGCAAATGTACAAATCACTATTGCAGCTGAACCTCGTTAACAGTTAATTTGATTCTTTGTAAGCGATGGCAATGGTGAACTTACCATAAGCCGGAGTCTATCAGGGGAGAACCCACGCACGCTTAGAGAAAACATCTAATCTCCATGAAGAAAGACTCCAGGCCTGGATTCAAAGTCAGGGCCTTCTTGCTGCAAGGCGGCAGTGCTACCTACTGAAGCACCGTGCAGCCCGGAGTATTCATTGATCCCCTCAAAGGAGAGGGATAATTATTCAATATTGAATAATTACTCATAACTCCTATGTGTTATAGTTCAGATTTTGTTGTAACATCTGAACAAACACACTTAAAGTTTGTCACTTATTCATTTAGCTCATGAGTTCCTTTGATAAGTTTTTAACTTTGGGGAATTTCCTGTTTTTGGACAAGATTTTCACAGGAAATATTGAATTGACCCTTTTTATACATTTTGAGACATTTGGATGAGGTACAAATCACCCACGGTACTAGACAAAAATGATGATTTTGAAGAATAATGCTTGAAAGACAGTTATAGGATAAAAGAGGGATCTATAAAGCCCCATCAGATTTACTTTTCTCTCCCACTCTCATCCACACAGGCAGCCAACTTTTTAGGATTAGGATGCTGATGGGAATAGGTCTGTTTGATCATTTTAGTATCTTTATAGAAATAAAGTTGAAGCTTTACATTTTTCATCATGGAGTTGGAAGGACTTAATTTAACAATGTGTAGTGTGGTCTGTAATCGGAAGCATTTGCATTGTCAGAAAAATACAATAATAAAGATAATATAATGCAGTGAGTGACAAAAGCCTTCACTTTATAAATATAAACGTTTTGAGTAATGCATGACAAATAAATGTCTTTCATCTAAAATTGGTCACTCGTCATTTCATGATAATTAAATGAGGCAGATGAGCAAGATCTTGCTTTATACCTGATTTTCATTCAGTTCCTAAAACCTGAGACCTTCTCCTCACTTCCTGACATACAGAAAACAAGTCTTACGATGATGAGATCAGAGATTGGACGTTTTATGGGAAAACCAGAAAACTCCACAAATAGAAAGCAAATCCCACCCAGTCATTGTTGTTTCGGGTCAAATAAGCACGCAAGCATTTAATAAAGCATTGTTAAGTTGCATTTTTTCGAAAGCAGATTTTATTCAAAGCTAAGAGCAGGAGTGAGGTTAAAATGCAGATTTAGAAAGCAGAGCAGTGTTCTGCGGGATTACAGCACACTTACTCAAAATAAAATCGATTGTGGATCTCGTTATAAAGGGAAAATCATTTATATTCATATTTTTTTCTCACTTTCGAGAATTGTTCTTTTGCCGATCAAAATGCTAGAATTGCTACTAAAGTTAAAAATGTTTAACAAAACTAAAAATAAAAAAAAACATTTGATGGGCTGTGTGTTTTTTGTAGAACCATTTGTGGTTCACAGGATTACCAGCTGCGTCAGAGCAGTTTGGCTGGTATTTGTCTTTCCCCTTTACTTTAGAGATTAGCGTGTAATACTGCTACAGCTTTGGGAATTCAAGAGGTGACTTGGCTATGCTGCTGTGAGCGGCCAGATGTTACTCAACTACAAAATGTCAAATGGCTTTTATGAATAAAATACCATTGCACTGAATAATGAGGTGGAATGTCTTATTTGTGTTTTTGGGTTTTTTTATCACTGGCCATTTTATTAGGTACTCTTTGCTTGTCTCCCTCTTTTGCCTTTTGAACAGCATTTTCTATGATATAGATTCTGGCGGTCATACAGGCAAAAACTCAGGTTTGGGAGCAGTTCAGTGAGGTCATGAAGATTTACTTCTGTATGGTTTCGAGGAGATTCTGGTCAACCACCTGACATCTCAGGAGGGGAAAGCAGTGCATCACCAACACTGTCTATGGTGGGGATGGAGTGCTACGGCATCCGGAGGCCCACCGCCTCCGGATGTCGTGAGCAGAACACTTCAAAGGCCTTCACAAATGAGCGAAAAATAGGGCGAGAGGTCAGTTGCATCCACTCACCTGTAATTAGATCTTCTGTTTCCTTTTGTCATTTCTACCTGTCCTACATCATTCAATCTCTTCTCTCTTCTTCTTCCCTTACTGGATCCTTCCATTTACTCCACCGTTCCTGGCTCCATTATTCTGCTGCTCTTGTTTAACCCTTTGTTCTGTTTCTCTCATGCCCTCGCTCCTGGTGTGTTTCACCCTCATTATTAGGACTAGTTTTCACTTCCGCCATAAAATTTCTTTCACTACGATCCTCTTGAGCTCCTGTCTGCATTTTGGCTCCACCTCATGAGATAACCTGAAAGTGAAAAGCCTATATTCAATGAATTTGTTAGTAGAGGTGATATTTTTAAGAATTTAAAGATTTCTATTTCTTGAAATTTAGTTTCCCCAAATTCACTTTCTTCGAATAGTCAGAGTTTTTACACAGTGAATCAACTTCACCGACGGATTGATAATTTGTAGTAATCCATAGGAAATCCTAAGGGAGGAAGAACATCTGAAAACCATAATCAGGTTGCATTGCTCTGGGAAGAAGCAGGTAACAGCAGGATCAGGGAAGGAGAAACTGAAATGAAGGAGTGCAACTGGGGAGAGTGATTACTGGATGGAAAGTGGATGCACTGACAGCAGATGGTCAACAGCTGTGAGGGTATCTGAGAGAAACTGATGGGAGAGAACGAGGACAGAACTGAGAAACACCAAAGAGCCAAAGACACACACATGAACTCGCACGCATACACGCAAAGAGCAGAATCTTCACATTTTGTTAGTTTTATACATTTGAGTGTAGAGTTATGTAATGGTAAAACCTGGTAAAAATCTGAATATGCATATGTGTTAAAACCATAGAACTGAAACAGGGTGCATTTTCATTTCCCAATAAGGTAATAGTATTATTAGCTTGGCCATTGCATTCCTGTGCAATCAGTTCAATTATGATCTCACTTTACAGTTCAGTCTGGGCTTTCTCTCATTATCTTGGAATTCTCTGGTAGAATTTTTTCCAGGCCAGTCAGTCCCAGAAGGAGAAGTTGGGAACATTGATTTTCTGCACTGTTTTAGAAGTGTAGGTCCTGTAGTTTTAGCAATGGCCGTGAAGGAAGTGAACAAAGACGTTCAGTCCAGTTAGTATTAAATGAACATGAACAGCCATGATTTTTTGACTCTGCACTTCTCTGTTCGCAGTGGAGGATGGTTGTTCACAGTGCAGGCAATTTCCAGTAAGCTTCATAACATCAAACTGGCGCATTACATGCGTCACAGGCGAGTGTTGGTGATGGGGTAAAATTTGAAACGTAAGTACAGTCCAGGGAAGCTATCATTTCTCAACGAGAAGCGACGTGTACAGCAAGGAGCTGGTTTCACTAACTATTCTACTACTTGTGTTAAAATCCCTACTGCTCTTAAACCAAAGGGCCTGAAATAGCAAGTTGACGCAAATTCTGTGCATGTTTATCAACTCAGTTGACTTACTTTTGGAGATTCACAATTATTTTTCATTAAGTCAGTTTTAACTTGGCTTAACAATGTGTTAAGTCAAAACTTTCTCAAAGCATTATGTTACATGTTATCCCATAGTTTAATCTTGGATCACTTTGGAAGGGACAACTAACTGAAGTGCCACTTTCTAAAACATTAACAGCATTGTCTCATCGAAAAAGATCAACAACAGTTGGTGTAAAGCCACCAACTGTCATTGATGTGTTTAATATTATGTGGTGGTGTGTTGTATGACCCTACTTTGCTCTGAAGAATACTTTCTCCAAGGTTTGAAAGTTTGTCCACGTGAAAATTGATTATTTTAACCGGGCACCCTTTGACAAATTATGCTATAGCTACATCCTGCATACTATATAGACTTTTAACAAATTATTAAGTGCCTGATTGTATCGTAACTAATGCTTATAAATAATTTTTCTGACTGAATATTCTAGACAGGTGAAGAACATATAAAAATTATTTTAGTGGAACTTCTACAACAGTGGAAACACCACTCACATCCTATACTTTGATATTTCTAAACTGAATGAAGAATCATCCCACATGCTAATGTTTTTCATGTTTCAGGTGATGGACACCCCAAAGAGAGCAGTCCTTTCATCAACAGCAGCGCAGCCTCTGATATGGAAAAGAGCCAGCAATATGACGGCAAGAGCATGGCCCTCTTTGAGGTGGGGGCTGCTCTTAGAAATGAGCACAGATCGTTCGTGTAAAGTGAATATTTTCACCCAGGTGTCACTTTGGGCTTTAGGAGGAGATTGATACCAGTCCAATGGTCTCCTCTCTGCTCAGCTCTCTGGCCAACTACTCCAACCTGCCAACTGGCAGCAAGGAGCATGAAGAGGCTGAGAATAACGAGGAGGGGGCTCGGCCGTCTAAAAAACCTGTAAAGGTAGAACACTGCAGCAATATTTGTGTGAATAAAAAAATTTACTTTATTTAGTTTTTCTTTTACATTTTTTAAAATGATTCATACATGAGTATTATTATGACATCCATTGTAAAGTTTAGATTATTGAACAGTTTCCTAATAGTAGAAGGAAAGTAACATAGTATCGGTGACACAAATTCTGTGATTGTTCAAATTTCTAGCATTAGATAATTCAGTTTCATTGGTACCTCCTCACTGATAGACAAGATAACTAAAAGTGCTTTCTGGACAATACATTTGAAGAAATACATGAAGAAAGAGTGACTTAAAAACATCAAACTACTAGTTCTGGCAGAGCGTCAGAAACTGCAGGAGATTCTTAAAGAGACAATTGCAAAGTTAAATTTCTTTTAAGCTATGTTTGATACAGTATTTCCATAACTACTAAAGGTCACATAGTTACTTGATTGTGCTATAAAATTGCACTATGTGCCTGGAAAATACATAATATTGCCCCATTAAACACATTGAGCTGTAGTAACTTGTGTGGAGGAATCATATTTGCCTATCTGCTTTGTCATGACCCCTAATACATTGCATACATATAATTTCCCTGCTATGTTTAAATTAAATAACATTTTAATCAATGCATCAATCAGCTCAAACATTTCAGCTTAATTCAGTCCAGTTTACAGCAGCATATTCGAAGGGATGACTCTATTAGTTCTAATAACAAATGTTGCTGACTAATATTCATGACAGAAAACACAGAATGAAGTTTAACTAAACCACATTCTGGGCCTGGGTCCGTCAATGGAAACGGTTTTTTTATGCACATGCTAGAATGGAGTGTGAAGAACTTATAGAATATCTGTCAGTGTTTTCTTACACAAGGTTTTCATATGAAAAACTAGTAGTTGCTGAATATAGCTCATAGTGCATATACAGACTTGAAAACGAGTAGTTAAAATAAGTACTTTCATGCAAACAGAAGTCAGAATTCAACACATTCTCACTCCCAACTCGTCATATGTTGATGATGTGGGACTCAGCTTCACATGTTGACGCGTCGGTTACCCCCCTTCGCGTCAATAATTGATGAGAAGGGTTCTCTCATTGAATGCTGTACCACTCCCTAAGCTTCCAAAACCGACAATCTGGGTAGGGTTAGGGTAAGGGTTACGGTTAGGCTTAGGGTTCGGGTACCCCCCTTCGCGTCAATTAGTGACGCGAAGGGGGGTAACCGACGCGTCAACATGTGACTCTGAGGGAACCTGCAAAAGCGTCAATATATGACGAGTCGGGAGTGAGAATAGGTTGTCATATTACATGAGGCCAAGACAACAAATGCATTGAGGTATGTAATGAGAAAGCACTTGACCCTTTACATTTCCCATTTGTCATTGTGGTTTGTGCTTTCCAGGCCCCCCAGCTCGGCACTCTGATGGGAGTCTACTTGCCATGCATCCAGAATATTTTTGGAGTGATCCTCTTCTTGCGGATGACATGGATGGTTGGGATTGGCGGAGTCTTCGGCTCATTCGTAATTGTCTTCATGTGTTGCTCTACGGTGCGTTAAAATTCAAATGTTCATTCTATGGTTCATCTGTTGTATAATGAAGATGTTCTTTAAAAAAAATAATAATTACACTTGGGGAAATACATTTCTGTCCATAAAAATGTATGTTTTTTTCTGACACAGTGCATTAAACCTGCAGATGTCCTTGTCTGGCATATTCATTCTTAGTTTAATGTACAGATGTTGAACTTGAATCCTGATATCTGGTTTGATGGGCTTTAGTTGTCAAAATTACTCAAATAAAAAAAAAAGAAGAAATCAAAGCAAAGCTTTGCTGCTTGGAGGTCATTATGTGAAGAGAGATTCAACAAAGTGCTAAACCTTCAATATGAAGAATAAAACAAAATTTTAAGATGTACGTGATAATCAAATGAGACAAATCAGAGATATTATTTGTCCACTGAACCGTTCAATAACTAAATAAGACAGTCTGCTGTTTGACTTGATGTTTGTTGTCTGTTGCTGTTTCCAGACCATGCTCACAGCCATCTCTATGAGTGCCATAGCAACAAATGGAGTCGTACCAGGTAAGGGTCTTCCTCCTGTGTGGGATGTTTTTGTGGGGATGTTTTTCTTCAGCAGGGACAAGGAAGCTTATCAGGAAAATTCTTGAAGTCTATAGAAAATGTGTAGGTGAAAGGTATTTGTGTGGGTCTTGAAGATGAAATCCCAATAACATATTTTCAAGTTTGGGGTAGTACTACGACTAATGAGAAATACTTACTCAAACAAGAGTATGAATACCTCTGCAAAGGATTGTCTTAATGAGTATGACAGATCAGAACACTGAATCCAGTATATGTTTTGACCCACAGCTGGTGGGTCATATTACATGATCTCTCGCTCCCTGGGGCCAGAGTTCGGTGGTGCGGTGGGGATTTGTTTCTACCTGGGAACCACCTTTGCTGGGGCCATGTATATACTAGGATGTATTGAAATTCTGCTGGTGAGTGGATCCAAATGAAAAAACACAGCTTTTGAATGTATTTGTCTTAATTGGCAGTTATTTCATTTGGTGTCTTCGTTCTGTGTGGTACAATATTTAAGTTTAGAAAATGTCAAAAATCAAATCAAAATACAATATTTATTTAGAAGACAGTAGTGCAAACATCCTAAGAAAGAATAAGAATCAGTTAGTTGATACATTGCTGGATTTACTTTTTTTTTTTATTATTGGTGTCAGACTCTGGTGAGCTGCATGTCATCCTATCACCCTTTGTTGAAGTCAAACAGACAATCTTACACACATGATTTCTGTGTGGACAAACAACATAAAAGAGACGAGCAATAGAAAAGAAAAGAGTACATTGTTCAGTGTGACTGTTAGCAAAGTGATTGATAAAATTATAATGCAGCAGGCATATCCGTAAATTGAGAAACGCCAATCAAACATGTTGTCAAAAATATGTTTGAGGTCCCAGATGTTGTCAATCAAACATCTTTGCTTGAATTCTAGCTTTTTCAACTTTTGACAAATTACGTTTGTAATATTTTAAAATAATTAGTACGATGATGTACACAATACATTAAAGGTTTGCTTTTTAATGTTCACTTTTTGTTATGCAGGCTATTTCATTTGAAACTTTGAAACTGTCTTGTCAAATGGTTTGATGTGGTACATTTATTTTAGTAAGAGAACATGTAAACATTTCATTTATTGTATATATATATATATATATATATATATATATATATATATATATATATATATATATATATATATATATATATATATATGTGGGGGGGGGGGGCTGTATTTAGATATTGAAATAATTTATTTTGTCTATACCTTCCTTTTTCCCTCAGATTTATATTGTTCCACAGGCAGCCATCTTTAAGATTGAGGGCCTGGAGGGTCCTGAGGCAGAGATTGCTCTCCTCAATAATATGCGGGTATATGGCACCATCGTGCTCAGTTTCATGGCCATAGTTGTGTTTGTTGGGGTCAAATATGTCAATAAGTTGGCGTTAGCCTTCCTGGCCTGTGTTATCCTATCTATTCTGGCCGTTTATGCTGGAATCATCAAGACTGCCCTTGAGCCTCCTGTCTTTCCGTAAGTGACACTCTTGTTAAGTTTCTTTACTAATCTCTGCTTAACTTAACAATACATTTTGTTGTCTATTTTTGACTTGGCAGTGTTTGTCTCCTTGGAAATCGAACGCTTCTCTCTAAATCATATGACGTTTGTGCAAAGGTCATTGAAATAGACAATGAGACGATCACCACAAAGTTGTGGAGGTCATTCTGTGATTCTGATTCCCTCAATGCTACATGTGATGAATATTTCATCAACAACAATGTTACAGAGATGCAGGGCATTCCTGGGGTCACTAGTGGGATCCTTGCAGGTTGGTTCTGTAACACAACGGTACCATAGTTTGATGATTACGCCACAGACACTTTATGCACACTCATTTTTCTCCCAGAGAACCTATTTGGAAACTATCTGGAGAAGGGTATGATCTTGGAGAAGCGTGGAATCTCATCCAATGTGGATCCTGAAATTCCGACCACCAACGCCAATCGCTACGTCCTAGCTGACATCACCAGCTTCTTCACCCTACTGGTGGGGATTTATTTCCCTTCTGTTACAGGTGACAAGTCCTTTTTTCTCACATTTAAAGGTATAAAAAGCAGATTTTATGGCAGTAATGCCCAAGCATTGATAACAAGCATATTCAAGTACATAGAACCCAAGAGTTCTTGGTCCCAGGCCATCGTTGGCCAAAGGTCAAGATTAGTTTTGTAAATGTATTATTATCCCTGTGGAATTATGTCACTAGGGCACTAGAGTGAAGAGAGAGACATACTGTAGCTGTCAACTGATCATCACTTTGTGGTGAGTTGGATATGGGGAAGAAAGGTCTGCCAGACAGACTTGGTAAAGTCAAAAAAGTGATGAGGGTGAACTAAGAATGTTCAAAGGCGATCTTGAATTTTGAGAAGAGTTTCTCTCATGTTCTCTCGAGTCAGGGGACTTGCAATATGTTTGGATTCAAGATTCAGGAGCTGTAGTCTCAAGTCCACACATCCACACCTGTCATGGCAAACACAAATGGACTCGGTGGAATAAAATGTTACATTGACTATAAAATGAGCAAACCAGTTATATTTGACAGGTTATTCTGAGCAAGAAAATCTATGAAAGATTAAGCCGAAAACTGTGAAAATATTTGAGTGATTCTGGTTATAAAAAAAGGGAAGACAGAATTTTAAGAGTGAAGCTCTAAATGGATTTTTTTTCTGGGACTCACAGGGATCATGGCAGGCTCAAATCGCTCTGGTGATCTGCGCGATGCCCAGAAGTCCATCCCGATTGGTACCATCGCAGCCATCACTACCACCTCCACTGTGTGTATCCTTAATTGGTCAAACATTGGAAGGAAGGAAAGAAAGATCAACATGTGCCGGAGGATTATGAATATGTAAACAAATATTCTTAACGAAGTAGTGTTTCTTAACTTTTCCTCCCTAGATATGTCTTGTGTAATCCTGTTTGGTGCTTGCATAGAAGGAGTCGTACTGAGAGACAAGTAAGTTTGCATGGTTTATTTACTTTTCACTTTTTTTAATCATTTGCATCAGATGGTTTTAAATTCCCCTTGCACGCACTGATAGAGAAGAGATAGAGAGCTGAGATTTTGCCTCCTCTCTTCAGGTTTGGTGAAGGGGTTAATGGTAACCTGGTGATTGGCACCCTGGCATGGCCTTCTCCCTGGGTCATCGTGTTTGGCTCTTTCTTCTCCACCTGTGGTGCAGGACTTCAGAGTCTGACTGGAGCTCCACGTCTACTGCAAGCCATCTCAAGAGACGGCATCATCCCATTTCTCAGAGTTAGTCCAGGAATTCCTACTAAAGCCCGATTTATTTACCTTCCCTTGTCATGCAGAAACAAACACATGAGGATTTAAAGTCTGATGTATGCTTCTTTTTTTTTTTTTTGTGGTTATTGCTTTTAGGTTTTTGGACATGGTAAAGCTAACGGGGAGCCAACCTGGGCACTGTTACTAACAGCTAGCATCTGTGAGATCGGCATTATCATTGCCTCCCTGGATTCAGTTGCTCCCATCCTGTCTATGTAAGAATACCAGGATGAATTCACTGTTAGGCAAAATAATTGCAATTACTTATTTTCATCTTTTTGTTATTTCTAACATTTTGTTTTTGTTTTTAGGTTTTTCTTGATGTGCTATATGTTTGTCAATCTTGCCTGTGCCCTGCAGACCCTGCTGAGGACACCAAACTGGAGGCCACGATTTAAATTCTACCACTGGTAAGCCTTTAAGCCCATATGTATCATATCAACATTTTTAAGAATTTTTCTTTTCAGTTGTGTTCAGGCTTGCAACTCACACTAGCTCTGTTCATTTCCATATGATATGTGGAAAATGTGTGAATGAAAAAGAAGACAAAGCAGTCAAGATTGCACCTTAAAGTTCCAAAACAAAGACAAGGATACATTGGACAATACATTTAAAATTAGGGACTGCATCCTTTGAAGGTCGATTACATCACAGCAGTGCAACAAAGGCTGTCCAAATTCGACGGCTCCTTTAAATGTGTTCTCCTTTTCCCTGGATATGAAGGACTGATGTATCCTTCATTACCCACTGTATCCCAAAATTCATTCATCAATGGGAGATTTTTGTTGCTGTAACAATGGCAGGTGAAGTTAGGGAGATGTACAGTTTTAAATATAAGTACATTAAAATTTGCTGGTACAAACATTAAAAGCTTAATGCAGTTTTGTTGTTAGACTTTTGCCATGTGCATAGACATTTTTTATATATTTTTTGTAAAAAAAAAAAATTATTAAATAATTTGATTCATTAAAAATCACAGATTCTGTGCTTGAACTATTTGTCATAGATATGGCATAATTTGGGTTGTATCCTTTTTTCTCATTCTAGTTTTGTTCTTTATCTTAATTTCAGGATTTTATTGGTTACATAATCATGAGGGGAAAAAAACAACAGCCTCGCCTTTTTAGAGTGCATGACTTGAAAGACTATTTTTAAGTCCAAATATTGTGTTGTAAACATATCTGTTTTTGAAAAAAAAAGTAAGGCAAACTGTTTTATTTATGTTTCATTAAAAATATTTAGGTTTTAGGTGGCTCTAAAATATGACATTTGGCCTTTAAAAGCAATGGAGAGGACCAAATGTTCTGTAAATAGTCACATACTTTTGACATCCTGTCACCAACAGGGCTTTGTCTTTCCTGGGTATGAGTCTGTGTCTGTCGCTCATGTTCATCTGCTCCTGGTATTATGCCATAGTTGCCATGGGTATTGCCACCTGCATCTACAAATATATTGAGTTCTGTGGGTGAGTAATCATTACAGCAGCATGTAATTCATCATTGATGGATAAGGTTTTTAAAATTACAAGGTTTTCTTTGTTTAGGGTATATTACTTATCATCGTAGTTTCAATAAATCTGTTGTCAATTGTTGTTATGTTTTAAAACAGAGCTGAGAAAGAGTGGGGAGATGGCATTCGAGGAATTTCGCTCAGTGCTGCACGATTTGCTCTGATGAGGCTGGAGGAGGGGCCGCCACACACCAAAAACTGGAGGTCTGTTTAGTCATATGATTTGTATTTGAACATATGGAAAAAATGTGCTAACTTCAAACCAGTTTGCTTTTTCCTTTTGATTATTTTTCCACTAACTTGTTGTGGTGTTGTGGTTCTCTGCTTGCTATAAGACCTCAGATCCTGGTGCTGGTGAGCATGGATGCTGAGCAGAATGTGGAGCAGCCCCGCCTGCTGTCTCTGACCAATCAGCTTAAAGCAGGCAAAGGCCTGACCATTGTAGGTACTGCTGTTCAAGGAACTTTCCTTGACAGCTATAGTGAAGCCCAGAGGGCAGATCAGGTATCTTGCTTCCCTTTGAAAGATACACAGCTTTTCTACCCACATTTTCAGTTCCAAAGTGGAATTTCCAGTTGTGCATCTTTGTCTGCAGTCTTTGCGTAAGCTGATGGAGACAGAGAGGGTGAAAGGTTTCTCTCAGGTGGTATTCTCCTCCAACATGAGAGATGGGACATCACACCTGATCCAGGTTGGAGGACTTGGGGGTTTGAAGCACAATACTGTGATGGTGAGCTGGCCTCAGAACTGGAAGCAGCCCGAGTGCTACCAGCAGTTCAGGAACTTCATTGGTAAAGAAACTGTCTACAGCCTCGTCTTCATGTCCTTTTATTATGGCTATATTTGGAAAAAATAAAATAAAATTCAAATTTAATCAAGTTTAATTTTGACCCAAGATATTATTATTTTATTAGTTGGTAAAAGATTGTACAAATCTTTTATTGTCTTTTTCCTCTTTCTGTTTACAGAGACCGTTAGAGAGACAACCATAGCTAGTTTGGCCTTGCTGGTTCCTAAGAATATCTCCAGTTATCCGTCCAATGGAGAGCGCTTCACTGAAGGCCACATAGATGTGTGGTGGATCGTCCATGACGGAGGCATGCTGATGCTTCTGCCCTTCCTGCTCCGCCAACATAAGGTGAGAATCAGCACTTTGTGCTCTTTTTATTTCAGACATTTACTGTGTAGTGAGAAATAATCCATCTAGGTTAGTGATGTGAATTTAAAACAGTATGAAACATTAAGGATTTCAGTGCGTGTTCAAGTTAATGTTGGTTGCCTCAGGTGTGGAGGAAGTGCAAAATGCGCATTTTCACTGTGGCACAAATGGATGACAACAGCATCCAGATGAAGAAAGACCTCATCACTTTCCTCTATCACCTGCGCATTGATGCTGCTGTGGAAGTAGTGGAGATGGTGAGAGATTTGTCTCAGACTTACATCCCCCATTATTTCCAGGAAGACTTTTTTTTTTCTAGGAAAGCTTGCTCATTGTTTCTAAATAAAACCTGTTCCTTGGATTATCATAATGCTTATTAACATAAACATCTGTTTTCCTCTCAAAGCTTGACAGTGACATCTCAGCTTACACCTACGAGAAGACACTAGTAATGGAGCAAAGATCTCAGATCCTCAAACAGATGCATCTGACAAAGAATGAGATGGAGAGAGAGGTAAATTAGAAAACACTTCCACCAGAAGAAATTAACATAGGAAACTTTTCACGGGTTTTGTTATCCAGCGACATTAATCTAATGATCACAATTTTCTTAGTTTTCATTTTTAAATTTGTATTGATTTGCTTTGCACCACTTTATGTTGGTTTAACACATAAAATCCCAACAAAATACATTGATGTTTTTGGCTATTATGAGCCAAACTGAAATAATGTCAAGGGGTATGAATACTTTCACAGCCATTTTCTACCAATTTGGAACAAACTACAGGAATTAAAGGGGCTCTTCGTGTTTCATTTTTGTAGATTCAAAGTATTACTGATTTCTCCCGTGGATCCATCCGTCGTAAAAACCCGCCAACCTTGCAGCCCCAACACAGCACAGAGGAGGGAACCAGCCTGGCAGAAAAACCAGAAGATAAGGTAAACATTTAAAACATCCCCCGTCTCTCTCTCTCTCTGTGTTGTTCAGCTTCTGTGACCTCTGTTCTTTCTTGAAATGGGGTTGCTTGATCCCAGAAGCAGGAAGTGGCTTGGTGAATAATCACTTTCACTTTTACTGACAGGTGTCTCTTTTCATCCTTTCACCCTGTCATCACACGTGTTTGTCTCTCAGTCTGAGGCTGTCTCCAACCCAAAACAGGTCCGCCTCATCCAAAGTAAGAATGCAGCCACCAGCCCAACAAGTCCCACTTCACCTGCTGCCACGCTCGCAGGAGGCACTGTCACCTGGAGAGACAGCAAGGGCCCAGATAAAGGGATGACGGACTCAGCAGCGACACCAGGGGCAGGCAAAGACCCCCTTAATATGAAACCGTAAGTCACCTAGTACCTAACTTTAACTCATGAGTCTGTCTGAGGTTTATACGAAAGACCCAAAATAACAAATGGGCCAGGTAGATCAAAAACATTCCAGGAAGTTAGACTTCACAGAAAAGAGTTTTATATCTGGGGAAAATGTCTAGATGTAAACTTTCAGTTATAATCTGGATCACTTAGGGAATAAAAGCAGACATGATCACAACACCAAATTAGTTATTTGTCTGTTTTTATGAAAATGTAACTTCAAATTAGACTGAACCTAAATTACTGTGTTCACATATGATTTTTATTTTTTTTACATTGTTTCCATGAGATACACGTTTTTTTGTGTCAACTTACACTTTGTCTTTTCCCTTGTTGAAGGAATACAAATTTTCACAAAATGAATTTGTGAAATCTTGAAACATATTAGTAGTTTGTGTGTGTACTTTTTGCATAAAGCCAACCTTTGAACATTTTAATCTCTCTAAGTAAAATACCTTTGGGTCATGTGTTAAAATATAATTTATATATATACAGTACATATATTATATATAAAAAGAAACCTATTGAACTTATAAATGCAGCTACACGTTAGCAGCTCTTTGAAAAAATATTGCTCTTTTTTTTAACTCACGCTTCAGGGAATGGGAGAGCTTGTGAGTATTCACATTTTCTAATCAATTGTATTTCCTTTCTGATTGGAGCATCTAAAAAGCTGTTTTTCTTTTTTCCAGTTGTGAGTTGAATTTCTCTGGTTTCAGGAACCAGACAGATGTGAGGCGCATGCACACAGCAATGAGACTCAATGAGGTCATCACAAAGAAGTCCAAGGAGGCAAAATTAGTCCTGCTCAACATGCCAGGACCACCAAAGAACCGAGTGGGCGATGAAAACTGTATCCTTCTGTAACAGGTGTATACCATTAGTGTTCTTTACTGATCACTTGGTCTTATACAGTCAGTTAAACTTTATGTGTTCTGCGTTGTGTTCAGATGAAGAAGGGAGTCAGACCACAGGAGTTGCTGGTTGTTCTTTAATGCAGGTTGCTGGCAGAGGCCTGCACAAATAGAAATAAAAATCCCCTTTAACATGCAGCTCTTCCATTCACAGGAGTCGGAATTCCCCTCTTCTCAGGCAGCCTAGCGCCAACTGAAGGTAGTACAGCACTGATGTCATAAGACACTCTCTTAAAGTGACAGTACAGGTACTAGTGCTTATCAAAATAAGTAACATAATAAAATTCTTAAAATATGACAAAGAAATAGGATTCTTCAGTGTTACTCAGGATTTTGTGAAATTTCAAACATTATAATAATAAAAAATAAAGCACATTTTCTAAAGTTGTTGCACTTCATATTATTCTGTGTGCTCAAAGTAAGCATTAGAAAAAAACAGCATAGACTTCATATTATTTAATGTGATAATCCTTCACTTGGAGTGTCTCTCAGATATGGAGTTCCTTGAGGTTCTCACTGAAGGTCTCAACAGGGTTCTCCTAGTGCGAGGAGGCGGGCGAGAAGTCATCACCATCTACTCCTGAGAGGCTTAAATTAGCATCTAAAAGAACTTGTGAGTTCTTCTGCTTCTCTGTGATTCTAGGAAAATCCTCTCTCCAACCCATCACCTGTCCCCTCACCTGGCAACCAGACTGCAGAGCTTCCGGGAACGTCGACCCATGACCTAACTCCATCTATTACCTCCAAACTATCTGAGCTCACTTCACCTGATAACGTTTTGGAAGAACTTTCTGATTTATTCTGGATTTTTCCTGCTCATCTATAAGAAAAAAAATTCCTTTATGTCTTTGATCTGTCATTTGACATCTGTGCTATTTGAGAGTTTGTTCATCCTAAATCATCTTGGTTTTTGTCCGAGATTGTATGAATGACAGCACCCAAGTAATAATTTAAATTACTAAATTAATGGAGGTGACTATTCTGTGTTCATTTAGATAAAACTAGTGTGTAAAAGCAACTAAGGGTGGGTTCTTTTTTACTTCAATACAAAGAAATGGCATTCATTCAAATTGCTTTTGTTCAATTTCATGTTTAGAAAATTTGATAGAGCTTTAGATCTAAGAAAAAATATTTTATAGAAATCATGGCCATAAATCTGGTCATTTTTGCATTCTTTTGAATTGTTAACCACCTAGTAAATTGTAGAATTCATATTCAAGTATATATTTTATAAAATATTTTTAAATAATTGAAGAATTATCGGTGGAAAAAGTAAAAATTCTAAATGATATCTCTTTGGAAGAGCAATATCACAATACTGCAGATGACATTACAAAATAGAAAACAATGTGCTTCATCACGATGTATTTTCTTTCTGCTGTGTCAGAGCCATTTTTTATCTAAAATGTCCACATGCTAGCTTATTTTTAAAGATGAATTCTTTATATTCATGCTCTTATTCAGATGTTGTTTTTCTTTTTTCGAAAGACAGGATTGTGCATGTCAGCTGAATCTGTTGCAGTTAATTTCAAAAAATTGACCAAGCTTTGCAGCACTAAATAGAGAGAAAGTCTCGCTCCCTCACAAAAAGCTCTGTCAGTTTTTATTGGTCAACTTTGTGGTCTGATTATACTTTGCCCTCATTCTGCTGGCACGCTGTGTAACTGCTAAAAGTTAGAGGAACAACTTTGTATTAGATCCAAATTTTAAAACTATTTAAAAAAAATACCCTCTTAATTGATAGGGACAGTAAAGTATGTGGTTTAGAAATAGGTTTACAGATGCAATTTAGTCCTAAATGAGATTACTATGGAGAAATGTTCTGGCACTTTTTTATTAGCTTATTTCACAAGCTGCGGTACTGAGAATTTCTGACATGTTGAATTGAATCATGCAGAAACATCTGTTTAAAGGTAACCCTGTTGACTAAAGGTCACTCACTAACTCACAGCTGCACAAAACCTGCAAAATACAAATACGTACAAATACAAACACAAATGTATTGAAAGTGTATTTCAGAGGGTGTCTGCTACAATTTTGAGATGACTTTGTTCATCAGAAACTACATTCATTAGGGTGTGTATGTTTTGATGATTTATTTAATTCTCCAGCTTATTTTATGTTTTTATGTTTAGTTTACATTACATTAGCTTTTACAGAAAGGCTAAACCACAAAGCTTTGTCTATATTTGGCATAAAACTTCATCAGATAACTGTGGAGGAGAGATAGGCCTAAAATATCCACATGTCATAATATATTTTATTCATTTAGGTAAATGAAGAAGGAAAAAATTGGATCCTTAGATGTAATATTTAGTCTGACCCTCCCTATGTAGCAACAACCTCAAATCAAAGTGTTTTAATTTTAGTTTATTCTGTATAAAATAACTTTGATTTTTAAGCTTTTGATTTGTCTAAGTTGAGGACTTTCACTTGGCTTATCTAAAACTTTAGTATTTCTTTTTTCCTTTTTTTTGTTAATTGTTTTTCACATTTTGGTTAAATAGCTTTTGCATTCATGGATCTGATGTTATTGCTGGGGGATTGCTTTAACCATAGTTTTATTAACATTTACAGTGTTGTATAGTTCGGATGCAGCTAAAGAGGCCCAGATCATTATATTACCAACATGCTTTCCAAATATGCTGCTCCTTTCCTGTTAGATTGTGTTATTTAGTGTTTTTGTTTATTTTTCACATTTGCAACTTAAATAAGTATCTTAAGGTTTTATTTGTCTATAGATTGTTTTTCTAACAATATTGCCATTAGATTAAATTGTGAACAAGCAGTCAAATTCCCTTTGGAGAACTTCATCTGTATAACTTACACCACTGGAGGTCAGTGTTTATCAACATTTCTGACTCCTAATAAGAAAACTGATCAGTTGCTTAGATTTTACGGAGAGCTTATTGGTCGTGTGTGTTTTCAAAGTTTTATTTTAGTTGAACAGTCGAAGGAAGAATATCATTGGTATTGAAGTTTCATTTATTTGTAAATGACAGCCAGCTCATCATCTTATGATCCACCATGAATGCTTCTGTGCTTGGGGGAAAAGTGAGGCAATGACCCAAATATGGCAGTATATCCATTAAAGAATGTTTAAGAATTAAGAAGAAGAAAGTCCTCAGCCTAGTTCAAACCCAGATCTTTTTATTATGAACATGTTGTGACCTGAAAAAACATCAGTTAGGTGGGTAGGGTGTCCTAACTTTTTCTTCAGAATATACATTTTTGCTTATCTCTCTTGTTCCTAGACTAAAACAAGTTTAATAATTGTTAAGTGCAGTTAGTTATTTTCTTTTCCAGACAAAGAAATAGATTAGTGATCAACATGTGGGAATTTCTTGATAAGAGACTGTAAATTAATGAGGCATATCAAGTTATTTACATTACTGTATGTTTTTGGTCAGCAGTTTCACCGCTTGGTGTCACATAACTCATAAATCAGAGTGTGTTTCCAGTATCCAGAACATGTATAGATTATCTTTATGGAGTTGGACGGACCTTTGTGATTAAAGTTTAATGACGAAAGCCCACTTCCCTCTCTATCTACTATTACCCCATCCTTTCGTATAGGACTCACTTTGTGTTTTAATTTTCTCTCATTTGTATGATAGCATACAGTTTGCAAATCTTACCTCATCCTTAATACAATAATATATTGCTTTATTGAATAATGTTTGTACAGAGAAGTGTTTGCTTTATTTTACTGATAAAGGTGGTTGCAGCAACACCCCCTGTGCATGTAGGATGTTATTTTACAAGTCATACATACTGGTTCCTAGTTTGTGCATGCTGGGTTTGTTTTACACTAAATGGTATATTAAAGACACAAAACATAATGATACATTTAGCATTGTTGACCGGTTTAAGTTAGGAATGTGTTTAAAACTATTACATATTTTTATGTCTGCACAAAGTGTAATAACTTTTAAAATTAATAAAAGTTGGAAATATGAGGACTCTTTTCTGTTGAGAGCGTATTTTACATTTTTCAGTAATAAGGAAGCTGCGTCTGCTGAAGACATCCAACACAGTGTCTGAAGTTAATTGTGCCCGTTGCACGAACTTGTGGTTCAAGCTACCTTTGACCTTGTGTAGGGGATATGAACCATACAGGACAAAGATAAGAGACCAACCTGATCCGCTTTGCTTTGTTTTTTGTTCTTGGTCATATGCAGACATTAGCTCTAGGAGAAAGGTAACAATTGTGCTGTGAATCCAAATCAAGGAGCCGGAATCTTCATTGTCCAGTAAAAAGAAATATTTTATTTAAAAGTGAACTTTGAGGTTTCAAAGGTAGAGTTGAGAAGCTACAATACAAAAATAAAATGCAATTTCAAAAGGGAATGTGAAACTGTTTCAATCAAATCCAATATTGATGACTTGTTGTCAACATGATCAATCTTTTGGATTGAGCCACCTCGCTCTAACTACAACGTGACAAAAACCTGAACAAGTTTAAGATGTGTGAATACTTTTGCAGGGCAGTGTGCATTTAAAACTGAAAAATCTGTTCATACTTAGCCTTGACTTTTTGGTCAAGGCTAAGTATGATTTTTTTATCGTTGAGGCACATACTTGGCCTTGACTTCTTGGTCAAGGCTAAGTATGAACTGTTACACGCAGAGTCACTCTTTCTCTTAATATTTGTGGCACTCCAGTGTTTTTTAGGAAGAAATATAAGAAGCAGGAGCCTGCAAACTGCAAACTCAGCTTCCCCCCCCCCCCCCCCCATTTCAGTGATAAGCTTCCTTGAATAGTTCCCACAGTTTTACACAGAAATAGGCAATGATTATTAAGTCTATTACTGGGGACAGAGAGTGCGGGTGTTGTGGCTTCTGCTGTAACACAGCTGTTGTTAGGAGTTCCAGGATAATAATTTTTTTTATCATTGGGGAACATTTTTAATGAGCAGATTACGATTCAGCCAGATACAGGTATTCTTATTGTGTTCCTCTTCACCACATTTACTTTGAAACAGGAATTCAAAGATAAACCTACTAAAAAAAGAGCTGAAGAAAAACTGCTGACCTTTCAGAACTGTTTATTACAACAGACAAAGTCCGCACCGCTCCATTTTTCATGCAGAGAAAACAGTACAGTAATTGTCTGACTGAGAGCAGGGTTGACCAATGTTTTTTTTACCTATCTTGTGTAAACAGAGACAGTCCAAGCAGCAAAAACGAATACTGTTATTAGCACCAGACAGCTGTCAGGATGAAGAAGCGGTCGACTAACCTTCGAGTGAGATTACCCGTTTTCCTGTTTGTATCCCAGGTGATTTTTGTTGCCATCTACTTTGGCTTTGTGACCTACGACGAACATGCTGATGCCCGTTTTCAGACCAATCAGACAAATCCAATGCACAATGACATGTACAAGGATTACCCGTTCTTCACAGATATACAGGTCATGATTTTTCTCGGCTTTGGATGTTTGCTGGCATTTTTCCGACTCTACGGCTTCGGTGGGATGGTTTTTAACTTTCTGACTGCCACCTTTGCCATCCAGTGGGCCATCCTGGTGCAGGGCTACTTCCAGTTCTATCATAATGGGAAGATCCACTTTGGAGTTATGAACCTCATAAATGCAGAATTTGCTTGTGCGGTGGTCCTCATCTCTTTCGGAGCGGTGCTGGGGAAGACCAGCCCGCTGCAGCTGCTGGTCATGACTCTGTTGGAGGTGCCTGTGTTTGCGGTCACAGAGTGGATCGTTCTGAAGTATCTGAAGATTAATGATGCAGGAGGGTCTATTCTCATCCATCTCTTTGCTTGTTATTTTGGACTGGGTGTGACGTTTGTGCTATACAGGTCAGGTTTAACGGAGGGTCATGTTAAGGAGAACAGCAGCTACCACTCGGACATCCTGTCTGTGATGGGCACCTTGTTCCTCTGGGTGTTCTGGCCCTCATTCAACTCAGCACTGACCCTTAAAGGGGATGACCAGCACAGAGCCATCCTGCACACCTTTATTGGCCTCAGCGCCTCCACACTGACTGCATTTGCTCTGTCTGCAATGCTGAACAAAAAAGGAAAGCTCACCATGGCAGATATTCAGAATGTGACCCTGGCTGGGGGAGTAACAGTTGGGGCATCTGTGGATATGATGATATCACCTGCAGCTGCGTATGTGCTGGGTATGATGGGCTGCACTGCCTGCATGCTGGGCTACAAGTACCTGAGCCCATTCTTAGCACAACGCTGCAGGATCCAGGATCAGTGTGGGATACACAATCTGCACGGACTAACAGGACTTATATCATGCGCAGCAGGGATATGTGCTATTCTGATGGCTGATGAGGAAGTTTACGGCCCAAGTCTGTATGAGATCTTTACTCACAGAGCACCAGTGGAGGGGGACCCGAAACTGCAAGAACTGCAGATGCTGATTCCAGGTTTAAAACCGGGATTGGGAAGGACTGCAAGGGAGCAGGCTCTCTTCCAGGTTGCAGCTCTATTCTCCACGATAGGACTGTCGGCACTGGGGGGCATTCTGACAGGTTATGTGTTGAAGCTGCCTTACCTTGCAGCTCCTTCGGATGATCTCTGCTTTGATGATGTGGTGTTTTTTGAAGTTCCCCCAGATTATGATGCGCCACTTAAACTCAGCTACAAAATGACTGCAGAGGAGTCTCCAGATGTGCAGCACCAAAGAGTTGTCATCCAATTAATGGACAATAACATAGAAAATAAATGTGCCTAACTTGGTCTTTTGAACTGACTGAAGATGTGTGTATCTCACTATTAAATACATGTTTATATTCATTACACTCTAGAATTCTTGTAGGCATTTATATTTTTGCAATACCTTTCAGTAACTTTGTTGATATAATTCATGCTCCACAAAAACAGAGCTGTCAGCTGCTACCTGCAAAAAGTAATTGTATTATCAAACACTAAAATTAATAAAGTACTGAATACTACATTGTTATGCAACTGCTTAGTTAATTTAACATTTAATCCTGTATTTTAGAGAAAGCAAAACCACGTCTTCATCTCTGAACCTTAGCCAGCTCAATCCCTTGCTGCTTTAGACACAGATTTATGCAAACACAATTGCTTAACATTCTTGGATCAAAATTATTTTGAACTGAGATGTTGTTTTAGGTTAGTGGAGAGAAGTCTGATCTTATCCCTATGTATTTCATCCACTTTTCCTTTAGGGATGACAAAAGAATATATCCTTTTATGTGCTGCTAATGAGCAGCCACTCTTCCATTAAACATATTTGTCTGAGAAAGGTGTTCATTGTCAAGAAAACAATCCGTTCTGTGTTTACAACAATAAGCAGTTCTGCTGCTGCAAATGCTACATCATTGAATAGATGGCAACAAATAACTGAAACAAACCCAATGTGCTTTAATTGAAACACAAATTACAATTAGAATATGTTTTTATTTACAATAAATGTTTAGAATCACAAATTTTAAAGAAATACGTTTCAATATGAGGTTACCGTTTAGATTACATTTAAAAATCAGGTGTTTAAAAAAAGTTGTTTGTTTCAAGACTACAGTTTTGAATGTTAGACACTTAATTACCCTCACACCTCTTACTGTTCAACATTTAACTCCTCAAGTATACTTAATGTTGACCTCCTTCTCACCCTAAAAAAATAACTAATGTGTAACTCTTGCATTGGATGAGCTGCTGTCAATGTTATTTTAGGTTTGGATGGAAATGAGTGTTTAAAAAAGTAAAATCCAATTACAAAGTAATGTGTGAGACTTTAAACAAAATGAAAAATTATCTGCATTTAGATGTATTGCAGTGAAATAAACATAGAGGCACTGTATATTCGTTTTCCATTGTTTCAGACTAATTCCAAAGATATCCCAATACATTCTGCCAAAATTTTTAATATTTTTTAAGTTATATAATCTTAATTCTAAAAGAATTACAAAATATGAATAAAAATAGAATGTTGTTATTTTTAAAAAATTTACAGATTTAACTATTACTAATAGTAGAAGTTAAAAACCAAGGGAACCAATATAAATCTGGCCATCCCTTTGTTGTAGGCTAGTGCAGCCTAAATAAGTCTAAATAATACATAAGTGTTTTTGTTAAATGTATTTGTATTCTATCTCCACAAGCTAATTTTAAACCTTTGAAAAATGGTCTACATTGCCTTGCCAACATATACCACTTAACACTTCATATTTGTCATTCTTTGTCATTCAATAAATGCAAACGTCCGCATTTTATCAGAATTTTACATTACAAACAATTTTCCGAAATAAAATCACCTAGTGTTTATCTTTTTCCTATCAATGGGGGCAGATAGATTTTCTTGAGCTGCAGTTCTACATATCATTTCAAAAAGTCTGAACGAACTTACAGAGAAAAAGATAAATTATCCAAATATTCAGTCTGATTTTCACAAAATAAGTCCTTTAACTTTCAACTTGATATATTAGCACACAAAAAAATCTCTGATAATCTGAACGTTTAATTCCTTCTAGATAGGACATAAATACTGTATACACTCAATGTATACTTCGAACCAGCAGGTGGCAGTAACGTTATAATTTTTCACCACTTAAGCAACAATCGAAGAAGAAGAAGACGAAGGAGACGGAAGGAGATCGTAAAGCCACGACCTGCCTCGAGTAGCTTCTAATAGCAGAAAAGGAAAAAGAAAAGGTTACATAACTTCAAAACGTCTTATTTCACTGCTGCTGTCTGTGTTTAAGAAGGGGATAACCGTCGACGCCAATCTCGTCAGCAGCATATTAGCCGTGGTATTCAGACTTTGGCCCAGCATATCCTCCATTTCAGACGGTAACGTCATTGTTTGCCACTTTCAGCTCGCTGCCGCGGAAACGCTTCGAGTCAGAGTGGCCATTTTGGCACCCTGAACTAAACGCTTGTTTTATCCACCCAGACGCATTCTGCGGCCCTGTAACTGTAACCGTTTCTAAGTAGTTGAGTATTTTATTTATTATGCTAACTGGTTTATCTGTTTATCGAGAGTCTCGTTTGTCTGTTTGTTAAAGCTTAGTTTAAAAAAAAACAAATTGGTTAAAATTAAAGTGACGGTAAAGTGTCTTCAAGCTATAGCTAGTTAGCAATAGCTTGAAGCGACGTAAACCCGTGCGTGGCTTGAGAATTGTGTTAAAACGTTTTAGCAGACCGTAGTTATATGCGTAGCTTCACAATTGGCGCCATTATCCGAATAATAACCTGAACATGTGTTTACATGAAAAACTAAATGGTTTTTTTGATACTATAGGAGCACCCATCATGTCTAACCCGTCTACCTCCCTCCTTCTGGAATCTTCTCGTGTGTGTGTTTGGGTGTTTTTATTTTATCAGAAGCGGGTTTTTATTTATTTTTATTTTTTTTATTTGCAGGATCGAAATGGCGGATGATTTTGACGTCGAGGCCATGCTGGAAGCGCCTTACAGAAAGGTGAGTTGAGAGTTGAAGAAATGGGGCCTGTAAACTGTTATAGTCCTTGTTTTGCTTAGATCTTAAAGTTTTGTTGTTATGAAGAAGTTCACTTGAATGTTGTGTCTGGTGATTGAGTTATTTAAAAACGCAATACAGAAATATAAATAAATCCACATCTATCTCTCTTTATAGACTTCCCTAATGATATCTCACCTCTACTCCCATGAATTCATCTTTGATTCCACTGTGAACTGTGAAAAAAAAGGAAGGTAGTTATTGCGCATATACTGATGTACTGTGGTTCACTTTAGGACTAAAAGAGATTCAACCTAGAACCATCCAGTCCCAATTCGGTTCCAACAAGGTGAATGCCAATGGTTGATGAGCCCATCTTTATCTGTCCAGCAAAGGAGGCAGTATTCAGATTTACAATTGGCTTGTTGACTCCTATCCCCCTTTGTAATGTGCATTTAATTGTGAATATTCATAACATTTCACTGTGTGGAGAACATTACTTGTATGAACTTCCTTAAATATTTGATTACTTAATTGCACTAGGATGTCCCTGAGCCACAAAGACTTTTGATGCACTTATTCCCCTAACAAAGTATTTAATTATGCCAGTTACGCTGGTTAGTTTAGATGAATATTTTTCTCGTAAATATGAATACTGCCTCTTTCAGCATCTTGATTTAATTGCATGCTACACAAGACATATTACCATGACATTTTAGTGAAATGACTGTAAAATACAACGTATTTAGTGTAATTGTTGTTTAAGAAAACCTTGTATTTTCAGTTGTTATTTTTCTTAAGCCAAACAATTGTAAATATTCATGCAATCTTCAGATAATTTTAGTGTTAAAAGGTGGCTTTTTTTGATCATTTTTATTTATTTTTTGGGCGTCAGTATTACTAAGAAGTGTGAATCCCTGTTTGCTTCAGGGCAAGATGTGTGACAGAGGTGGCATCGAGCTCTTACAGTCCAAGAACGAAAATGGGTGAAGATCACTGGACTGACACCAACCACACAGGATCTCTTTTAGTGGCCATGGGCCATGCGTGGTCACGTGTTTAGGCACAAATAGTGGCATTGGTACGACCTGCTAGGGGAGGGGGGGATGGTGGAGAGGACCTGACAGTTATCAAAGCTTCCTGAACTCTGCTAATATGTTGGACATCCCTTTAACTTTTTCATTGTAGCTTTAAGTACTGACCAGCCTTATATTGGGGGGGGAAGGAAGGTATTGGGGTGGTGGAAGAACTGTCCAGATTTGTTAGAAAGTATGAATTATTATTAATTGAATATATTTTTGCATTTTCTCTTCTCACCCCCAACCCCCTTTACCTTGACGACTTGAAATGTTTCATCTACGTCCTCATGATGTTCTTCTATAAACCTTGCTTAGGATGAGAACAAGTCCTATCATGCAAATGGACACGATGAACACGGCAAGAAGTAAGTTTTGGTCATTACTCGTTCACAGAATTTTCCAAAAAAAAGGTGTTGTGATTCACACCATATTAATAAATTGAAATTGTCTTGATCGAAATCTTTATAGATTTAGATCAAGTTAAATTTCGCACTTTACAAAAATGTTGCTTGTGGTAATTTTCCTTCTTGGTTTTAATGTGCCTCAGGAAGAGAAGGAGTCGGAGTAGGAGCCGCAGTCCAGGCTCAAAGAAGAAGAAAAGCCGTAGCAGGAGCAGAGACAGGAAGAAGAGCAAGAAAAGAAGCAGGAGCAAAGATAAAAAGCGCAGCCGCAGCAGGGAGCGCCATCGCAGCGGCTCCAAAAGCAGGGATCGGGCTGGGCGCTACAAAGCACGCAAGAGCCCCATGTATGTAGCTCCTTAACTGTTAATGTGGCACATTCACTCAGCCAGAGCATATATGTTCTGGGAACTCTATATGTTGTTTGATAAGGATGGTTAGAGAGGCAGCGATTCAAGTGTAACATTCAAAACAAAAGCTGACTTTTTTTTCTCTGTTCATTATTTTAGTCGAAAACGTTCCAGAAGTCGAAGTCCCTTCAAAAAAGAAAAGAGTCCTGTTAGGTAAGTTCACCAAACAGTTCAGCTTGTTTTCATGCTTGGGTATGAAAGTCAAAAGCTTTTCCTGTTCTCATGTTTCACATCAGAAACTTTTGTTTTAAGCAGATATTTTATGAGCATGTTGTGGCTGCTGTTTGTTGGACTTTCAACAGAATTGTATTTGACCATTTTTTCTTCCTGTCATCAAGGCAACCAATCGACAATCTGACACCAGAGGAAAGGGATGCCCGCACAGTTTTCTGCATGCAGCTTGCTGCTAGAATCAGAGCTCGTGACCTGGAGGATTTCTTCTCAGCTGTTGGAAAGGTCAGCTCCGTTAGATACATTTTCTGACTAATCAGCTTTGATTTGGAAATTATCTTATGTCTTTTTTTTTCTTCTCACTTAACTGCAGGTCAGAGATGTGAGAATCATCTCTGATAGAAACTCTCGGAGGTCAAAGGGTATTGCATACATAGAGTTTGTGGAGTCGTCTTCTGTACCACTGGCAATTGGACTAACTGGTCAGAGGCTTTTAGGTGTGCCCATCATTGTCCAGGCTTCTCAGGTCAGTTCAGCTCAATCCACCAAACATGTAGATGCTTTAGAGACATTAGTCTGATATGAAATGATGGTAAAAGCTTTGCTAGAAGTTGAACAAATTAATTTTACCTGATGTAACATTATTAAGGAAGCAGTATTTATTGTATAATTTCTTCTCAGTTTAATTAAATCTTGTTAATTTATTTCCAGGCGGAGAAAAATAGAGCTGCTGCTGCAGCCAATAACCTACAGAAGGGCAGCGCAGGTCCAATGAGACTTTATGTGGGTTCACTACATTTTAACATCACTGAAGAAATGCTGCGAGGAATTTTTGAACCTTTTGGAAAGGTTAGAAAGAAGATTTATGTTTTACAGTGCATGTTCATTTCATGTGCTTTGATATTCATCATCTTTTCCTGTTGGTTTTTCGTAGATTGAAGGGATCCAACTCATGATGGACAGCGAGACTGGGAGATCCAAAGGATATGGTTTCATATCGGTAACTGAAGCTTTGCTGTTAGAACCAATGCTCGCTGCCAGCTTCAGTCTTTAGACTCTTTATTCTCTGAAGTTTGCAGATGCAGAGTGTGCAAAGAAGGCGTTGGAGCAATTGAACGGGTTTGAGCTGGCAGGACGTCCCATGAAGGTGGGCCACGTCACAGAACGTTCAGATTCTTCCACTGCTAGTTCTTTCCTGGACAACGATGAGCTGGAGAGGACTGGCATCGACCTTGGCACAACAGGCCGTCTGCAGCTCATGGCTCGGCTGGCGGAAGGTTTGTTACAAATGCAGATGTGTTTTTCAGTCCTGGTTATAAATTAATTTCAATATTAAAGTTGAAAAATGTTCCTCTTCCTCCACAGGAACTGGCTTGAAAATCCCCCCTGCTGCTCAGCAGGCTCTGCAGATGACTGGATCCATACCTTTTGGGGGCATACCTCCTCCAGCAGGTGAATAGCAAAATAGTAACCCCGCCCTCTCCTAAGCCTACTTCACCACAAAAATGTCAGTAACAGATCTGTATTCTTCTCATAGTTCCTACTCCTGCACCAAGCCAAGCCTTGAACCTCCCATCACAGCCGCTGGCCACACACTGTCTGCAGCTGTCCAACCTGTTTAACCCGCAGGCGTAAGAACCGTTTCTAATTGCTTCACAGATCTTCTCAAATTTCTTTTAAGTGTTTGGCTGCTGTTACGTCCTTCTTTTTTATTTGTATGTAAAAAGTTACTTTGTGAAATATTTTTGGTAGCAAAAGGAATAAAAAACATGACTATCACCATGTATATCATCTGGCATGATATACTTATCTATTTTTTTCCATTAGAGAAAACGATCCCAACTGGGCCTCTGAAATCCAAGACGATGTGATTGATGAATGCAACAAGCACGGGGGAGTCGTACACATCTACGTTGATAAGAACTCTCCTCAGGTAAATTTGTAATCATCCAGCAATATTCTATAGTTTACAACAATCTTCCATATTTTAATCAGTTGTCTCTTTTGTGCACAGGGTAATGTGTATGTGAAGTGTCCCTCAATACCTGCAGCAATGGCAACAGTAAATGCACTTCATGGACGCTGGTTTGCAGGTATGTTAAGTAGCTGCTGCAGCAGTAAATGGAGACTTGTAAGCTATGAATGACGTTTTTTTTTTTTTCCCTTTCAGGTAAAATGATAACAGCTGCTTATGTTCCTTTACCAACCTACCACAACCTCTTCCCAGATTCAGTAACGGCAAAGCAGCTTCTAATGCCTTCACGTCGATAGTCTGAGACGTGTTTCAGAAAATCTATGTAAATACATTTGTTTGCATTTCATAAAAATCTCAATTGAAGCAAAGATGCATTGAAATTTAGTTGGCTGTGTACTGATGAAGTGGCCTCACATTTATCAAGGTTTTTCTTTTTTTGAAGTTGCTTTTCAGATTTGTGGTCTGTGTTGTATACTACCACTGAAAAGTAATCTGCAGATATCTATTGGTCTGTACATTTTTAAATATCGTCTTATCTGCTCGTTAAACTCAGCCGTTTTAAATTCATTACCTTGAAATTACAGAATACTGTTGGGTTAATTGACCTAAAATGCTGAAAGTATATTGATGTCAATGGTAATCCTTTGTAACTTTATACAGCCATAATTTCTTTTGTATGAAGGCTTCCAATAAATCTGGCAAACCTCAGTTCATTCTTTTGTTCCCATTTGAGTTTGTCAGGCCAGGTTCAATTTGTGATTAAAGTCTTAATAGCAGCATTGGAGCCTATGGTTTTCATTTTACTGAGGACACCAGGAGCTCATATTGTATGCATGGTGATAAGTGAATTAGCAAAAATTTTAAATTTACCTGTAGATAAAATGTTCACAAATGTATTGCTGATATACTAATTGTATGGTGTATGTGGGTGTAAAATAGACTTCAAGTACACTAATATTGTAAATCACAGCACATAATTATCAAGTTTTTTTTACCATATTTTTAGGCAGTTTCTAAACCCAAGCTGGATAAACTTTGCATACTTAATGGATTTAAACATAACAGGTGATGTGGCCTAACAACATCAACACTGTAACAAGCTGTGCAGAATTATTAGGTAACTTAACATGGCCAAAAACAGTTGACGCTGAAAACTGCCTAGCACTCTTTAAATTCTTAACATTGTTGCAACTTTGTGAGCAGGGTCATAATAAACTTGAAAGATGCAAATAATTATCAACTAGCATGAAGCTACCAGGAATAATCATCTTCCAGTTATGTCATATTCCATAACTATTTACCTTAAAGCAGTGCTACAGGAAGGGGTCATCTTTCAAAAAGATTTGTTTTATGCAGGACAATGCTCCATCACATGCATCCATGTGGCTAGCCAGTACAGATATTCAAAATAAACTGAGTCTCCTTCCTCGCTGTCATTACAGTAAAGGGAAACGGTACACCTCTTTGAACTGTCTGCACTGAAGTTAAACAGATCAAGAAACAGACTCCATAAATGGAAGGCTGTTTGTAAAAGAGAACCGTCGCCTTTGTGATTTTAAAGCAACGTCCATTCAGGTTTTGTGAGAGTTGCCACATAGATTTATCCCAGACTGGAGACGGCCTCAAATCTTGCCTGTGCTGGAGGGTTTGGATTGTTGCGCTTAATTTGAAGTCCTCTTTTCAGATTTTATATGGAAATCAAGATCCTTAAAGTCTGGAGAGTCCCCAAATTACTTGAAGTCAAGTGTTTAATTTCTACAGCCAGAGATGATTCAGGGAGTCCATCTGCTGGTCCACTGTCTTGTCCAGTCCAACATGAAGACAGCTGTCCACCAGGTTTGTTTTTAAAGTACTTCATGCTTTCCTCTGGTGATAAACCCTAAAATGATCCCGATTTAATTTTCCAGCTGGACTTGGCACCTGCCCGTACTGCCTAGAGTACCTAATTTAACAACTATGGCACTTTATTTGATGTAAACTACCAAACCTAGACCCCCAAGACAATCTATAAAAGTCTGTCAACAGGATGAGAAAACAGACCAAATGTAATCACATTAAGGCCGCATTGAAGACACCTGGTCTTTGTTATTCATTTCAGAGCCACAAGCAGTTTGTCTCCACTGATGTAGCGAAGGAAATCCTGACCAAGTAATGAGTACATACACTGTACAGTACATGCTGACAATGAATTGGAAAAAAAGTGTTATTTAATTTTCTAGGAAGCTGATTTTTGTGGTCATTAGCCGTTATCTTACAACACTTAATACATCAACGTCTAATAAAACTATACGAGCTTGACCATTTGAACTGAATTACTGAATAACCTTTTGGTGATTTTCCAGTTTACTGCGATGCACTTGTAGATGAAGCCATAAAGACATCTCAATATTCTCACATCTTCGACTAGCTCTGAATTCTGGTCCATTTATGTAAATTGATTAAATGCAAACCAGGGGATGAAATGGTATAGAAGTATTCACTTTTGATATAAAAGTATGACACAACACAAATTTAATGCGTATTCTGGAAACTTTATCTTCTAACAAAAGTCACTGCAACAACAAAATAGCTTGAACTTCAGAAACATTTCACTATCATTCTAAACATGTCAAGTTTTATTCTTTGCTCTCTTTTTCCCAAAACTGATACTTAGAACCTTTTTTCTCCTCTAGAACAATGTTCACACCTGGGAAAAACAAAACACATAATTAGGTCTTTGTGCTCATCTACCTGGGAAAAATATGGCATGAATAAACTATTTATTCATGCCCAGTTTTAGCTGTTAGCTGGTGAGTAATCTTTCCAAAATATAAGCCAATTAGTTGGACATTTACTGAGATGTATTGTGTCCAACTATGCATCTAGAGCTAAAGATTATTTTATTTTTTACTTCCATAAAAATCACTACATAAAGTAGCATTTTTAAAAACACCTGCAATTGAGAAGTACAGCAAGTAAAATGCATCAAAAGCTACCAGCAGTTCAATTTTGAGCCGATTTAAATCAAATAGAATAGAAATAGCCTTTATTGTCCCACACACAATAAAACTGTGGGACAATTCAGGTGCAACAGCAGCCTCAAGATATGATATCACTCTAAAGATCAAAAAGTGTTAAATATTTTTGAAAAATTAGCCACCTAATTTAACACCATTAATTAAACCTCTTATTACCTTTTATAGCTGGAATGGTTTATGGCTGAAGCACTAGCACTAGAAAGATGAAACAGTCTAACAAATATACCTAACTATTGCAAAAAACAAAAATGCTGCAACCCATTTTGTACTTATGAACAAAATGCTGCAAATGCATTTAAAAGATTTAAAGCTGACCTTAAATTGTTTCACTTTTTTGGAGAACACTCTTTTGCCTTGTGAGCCTGCAAGACAGCGATTGCCTCTTCCACCTGAAAGAAAGAAACGGGACAGAGATGAAAAGAACATCTTAACTCCCGGATTCCTCTGGATTACCAAGAACAGCATCAGTTTCAGCAGTGTCCTCTGCGGTCGGTATCCTACATGTTCTGGTTCTTTCCCTGCCTGAATCACATGATGGTTCATTAGCAGGCCTCAGTAGAACATTACAGCTACATTCACACTGCAGATCTTGATGCTCGAATCAGTTTTTTTGTATGGTCATTCACATTACTTTTAAAATCTTGCCCATATCTGAATTCAGTGCGAACTATTTGGTTCCAAACTGACTGGCATGCACAAAAGAATGATAATATCTTGCACTGTACTCATTGGTGTGGAAAACATGAAGGAAATGTGCATTTACATTTCTAAAGTGTTCAACACAGATTGAAAAAGAGTGAAATGTTGTTGTCCATTTTTCTCACTACTAACAACTCCTGCCGGTGCACAGTATTGGGGAACGACAATGGAAAGAGGGATCAAAGTCACATCAAAACCACTTTGGTAGGTCCAACTGAAATCGCATTCAAAATGCTTGAATACTAATCAGATAAAGGACTACATACAGAAGTGACTCAAATCTGACAAAAAAACAAAAATCAGATATGGCCCATATCCGAGCCTTTACATTTATTTCAACAAGTCTAATCTGGTCACTCAACTTCAAAAAAGAGAAAGAAAAACAATCAGATTTGGACTACATTTGCAGTGTGAACATCGATATGCTGAGAAGGTAGATGGACATTTAAATCACGGGTTGGAACCCTTGAGGATGGGAGCTGGACACTCATAAGTTAAGGACGAAAAAAAAACTACGCACCTAATTCTCATTGAGAATAAACATATTCAATGCACCAACACAAGACAAATGGGCAAATAAAAAATATTTCACTATATTTTGCCTTAATCTCATTCTTGTATCCACAAAAATTACTGCAGGTGTTATTTATACAACTTTGGGATCGACACTATTTGATACTTAATAGATTTTTGTGGAGGTATGTACTACACAGTCTATGATGACAGTCTGTCCTAATAAAGATGTGTAAAATCTGAAGGGACTGAATGAAAAATTAATGTGCCTTAGAGTTCAGGGACTCCGGTGATTCCAGCATGAGCAGCAGCTCTGAATTGTCGATCTCTAGCAGCATCCCTGTGATCTTTCCTGCCAGGTTTGGGTGAAGGGCATGAATCAGTGGATACAGTCGCTCCCCTGTGTGTCACAGCAAGGAGAAGGAAGTATGGAAACAAATACAAACAGACGACATGATAAAGGGAAAGGATAAACTGAGAGAAGACAGACCAAGGAGTTGTTTCTGATCCATGAGCGGAGCTGCAGCCAGCATTGAAGAGGTGAGAGACTCCGGGCCTGGAATGTGAGCTGCTGGTTCAGCCACAGGCACAGGAGCAACCTGAGAATGTAAGCAGTCACCACATTCATTATTGTAATTTTATTTTTCCTAACCACAAATAAAAAGCTCATAATGTTCCCACATACACACCCTAATGCTTTGATGTAAAAAACACAACACAAATAATGTCAGACTTGCACAGATCAACTTAAAAACTCACTGACTTCTATTAGGGGGGAACAAAGCAAAGACAATATTTTTTTTTTTTATGCATATCATTTTGAAACGCATCAAAACTCCTGTTTGAAGAGTTAGAACATTCCTGCTATTGTTTAAAGTTCATCCGATTGGCTCCGTAAATGGAAACACCACAATTGCCAAACTGTGTTTTTTTTTTAATTAGTTTACTACCAACAAAGTTTTCACATATTTGTAATGGAAACGCAGCTACCGTCTCTTAAAATATTTAAGTTTGTTTCTCAATCCAGTTTATAAGTCACATAATGGAGGCCCAGCAGCTGTACCTGTGGTCTCGTCATGGGAGCAGGAACCGTAACGACATGCAGAGGGTTCCTCACTCCAGACGAATACTTGTACTGATTTCCTCTGGGCACTCCTCCAGTCTGCGTCCCTATGTTATCTGAAGGAAGAGCTCCAACACGTCAAACAGTAAGACTTCAATTAAATCATCTAGAAAAAAACTGTTATAGTTTAGGTACTCGTCTTTTGTGAGGAGGTTATGATGCGTGGAGCCTGAGTGGAAGCTTGTCGGACTGTAGTGATGGTTGGTGAACCGCGGCGAGGAAGAGGACTCCCTATATACTGGGCTGAGTAAGGTCCTGGATGCATGAACACTTTTATTTACCCATTATCGGGAAAAAGAAAAAAAAAAGCGAAAAACATCTGTTTTAAATAAAGAATTGAAGAAATTCACCCTGGGCTCTGGGCGGCTGCCCCATCCAACGAGGGACTGGTCTCAGGTTGCTGACTGCACTGTGGTTGTAGAAAGAGCGAGTGGGAGGCTGCAAGATAAGGGGTTGTTTTGACTGAATGGAAAGCACATAAGGCCACTGGATTATTTCAAATCCCTGAGAGACTATGAACGGCGTTAAATAGAAAAAACAATTTAGATGGATAGAGTTTTCAGGGCAGAAAGTCAAAGTTTTTAAAATGATTTATGCAAATTTGCTGTTTTTAAGCCAGCAAAGGTAGTTACACTACCAAAAACAGAGTTTGTTTTTTTTGCTTCACACATTCTACGGGGCAGATGGTTGATATCAGACAAATAATCATGTTCATAATTCTCCTCTTAATAGTCCAAATAATATACCTGTGGTACGGTCATGTAGTATCCCGACTGGGGGTACGAGTCGATGATGGGGTTGCTCATGGTCCTCAGGGTAGCGAGTCTCTGCATGTACTTGTTAGTTAGAATAGCTTTCCGCTCCTCCCTCCTTTGCGCCAGCGCAACATACAGCGGCTTGGTCGCAACAATTCTCCCGTTCATTTCAGTCACTGCTTTGGTTGCTTCCTCTGGAGACGAGAAGCAGACGAAGCCGAAGCCCTTGCTTTGGCCACCTTCAGTCATCACCTGCAGTTAATGAGAGAGAATAGGTAAAAAAAAAAGAATGGTCAATGCACTATACTGTCAATATATATGTATATAATCTTTATAGCCACCATTGGGTGGATTTTGCAGAAATATTACCTTAGCACTTGTGATTGTACCATAAGGAGAAAATTCCTTCCGGAGTCTATCATCATTTATGCTATCATCCAAGTTCTTCACATACAGATTCACCCCCTGAACCATGAAAAAGAGCATCAAATTATTATTTGTTCCTTTTTTCATTCACATTTAGAGACCTGTTGAACATGTCTGGGGAATTCAGTTATGATCAACACTGAAACTTTAACTTAGAAAGTTAGTGTCTTTCAAGAGAATGATATAAAAACAACATTCTCCTGAAAGACACTTCAAAACATATTTGAAGTGTCAAATTTGATTAAATCTACAATTCTGGTAATCTGGGGTCAAACACAGCCACACCTGATAGCGTTGGATGCGATCCTGTTTGATCTGGTCAAACTTGCGCTTCAGCTCCCCCTGGCGCTCCATACGCTTCTGAGCGCGACCTACGTAAATGGTCTTCCCATTAAGCTCCTTTCCATTCATTTCATCCACAGCCTGGGAAACAAGCAGAAGGAGCAAACAATTAATCGACTTACAATTAATTGTTGATTAAAGGTTCATTAGATTAAAATGAGTTCCAATCGATTAATAACATTCACTTAAACCAGGCATGTCCAAAGTCCGGCCCGGGGGCCAATCACGGCCCGCGGTCAGTTTTCATACGGCCCGCAGCTTCAGTCTTATAATGTATTATTTATGGCCCGCCTGCACTGTCAAACAGAATAAATAAATCATAAAACTTGAAACTGTAATTCCTTCTTTCACCAAATGGTGGCAGTACCACTTTAATACTATCAGTCTGCCTTCGTGCAGCGAACCCCTCTCCGCTCATTTCTGCCATGGCCACTGCAAAGAAAACAAGTTAACAGTGAGGGCCGCCGCTTTCAAGAGAGATGGGAATTACAATACTTCTTCACTGAAAATCAAGGCAATTGTGCTTGTCTAATTTGTGAGACGGTTGCCTTG
Source organism: Xiphophorus hellerii (assembly GCF_003331165.1). Taxonomy (NCBI): domain Eukaryota; kingdom Metazoa; phylum Chordata; class Actinopteri; order Cyprinodontiformes; family Poeciliidae; genus Xiphophorus; species Xiphophorus hellerii. Next base: position 20,970,003 of record NC_045672.1, read on the forward strand.
TTCAACGTAAAGAGACACTACCAGACTAAACATGCTAACGCATACAACAAGCTAACAGGGAGTGACCGTGCTGAAAAAGTGAAGCAGCTCCAAGCTGCACTGGCATCACAACAGCGATTCTTCACGCGGACCTGTGAGTCAAAAGAAAATACCACCAAAGCAAGCTACGAAGTGGCCATGTTAATAGCTAAACATGGCAAACCTTTTACTGAAGATACTTTTATCAAAGACTGTGTTATGAAAATGGTGGAGAACATTTGCCCTGAGAAGAAGCAAGAATTTGCGAATGTTTGCCTGGCACGTAACAGTGTGGCACGGAGAGCTGAGGACATGAAACTGAGTGTTTTGAACGGTAACATCTGTCACTATCAACAGTGAAGAGCCAAAAGAACATTTATGCACCTGGATTTATGGCACTTATTTTTATTAAACTCTTGAGTAAGATTTGGTTATTACTGTTGATGTTATGAACCTGTAGATGTGACACAAACTATTACTTTCTCAAAGATATTGTAAATGACAAGAGCAAAATTAACTTGTTTTAAGATTTAATAATAACAGACAACTTTGCATTACTTATAACTCCTGTTTAAAATGTTCTTGAGGCAAAGATATTTTTAAACTCATGTAAATTTAAGGTATTTCATACAGTTTGTTCAATGTTATCTGACTCTCCAGATATGAAAGAATTGCAGAATTTGTGTTTTTAGAGTTGTTCTCATCTGCCTCAGTGGCTTATATTTGTTTTTTTTGTCATTTGAAAGATAAAGATAATTGTGACAATGAAAATAGTTTTATAACAGAGTGTATTTGCATGAAACTTTTGTAGTTAAAAAATGTCCGAACAAACTATTGGCCCCCGGGCATCTTCACTTGATCAAATCTGGCCCTCTTTGCAAAAAGTTTGGACACCCCTGACTTAAACCCTCCAGTGTTGTAGTGTGGCCACCATCCAGGAGAGGGTGCCAGTGGTCATCCTTAAGTAGAGCCAGTTGATACAAAAATAAAGATGGCAGCGGGATCCCAGAACAGGAAAGTGAAACTGTCCGAATGGAGCCCGGTGTGGTATGCTACATGCACTTCATGTTGTTCCATTTTAAAATATAAACACTGAACAAGCTCCTTAAGTTTCACCTAAATAGCGCTCATTCAGCTGCCATAGCAGCTGCTACTGTAATCATAACTTCTCATTACATCTTCGCTACAAAGGCAAAGATATGATGACAAAAAAAGCAGAGCGCATAGCACAGAAAAATTGTAATATGAATAGCAACGGATGATGGTGAATTAAAACCTGGCTCCATGAAACATATTAACATTTCTAACAACCCATTTAGAGGTGCTACAACAAAAAGGCAGCTCAAGTGAACAGCACAAAGTGTCACTCTCACCACTGACTGTAGACGCTCCTGGCATCTTTAAATGATAGTTTTGCATCTCTCTGTTCATCAGAAGGGATGGAGATTTCATTACACAAGAGGAAAAATTTAAGGCATTTAAAATCATTTAAGACTACCAAATGATTCAGTAATTTTAAAGCCTGAATTGTGATTTTCAAATTTGGACTTTACTTTCTTTAGATACCCCACAGAAATCCTGTTCTTTCATTTTGCTACTTCCTCGTTTCAGCATCTAACCTTGAATAAAAGGTTAGATGGTTTTATTCAACAGTAAAAAGCTGATTAACATATACTGTCTATTTATACCCACACCAATATTCTTTAGACTTTCTGGCGTGTTTCTGCTTTGGTAAACTGTACGTCTGGGTTCATAAGGCGTGACAAAAGAAAAGGACTTTGGCCTGATCGTTACTCCTTTAGTAACCACAGATAGCATCAGTATTTAATTTAATACATTTAACTAATATCTCCAATAATGTTAGATGGTTTTATTCAAGTATAAACTGTTCAATATGAGTGACTGGGTTTATTTGTGCCAAACTTAAATACAGGGAAATTTAAATTGAGACAACTGAAAAAAATGCTGGGAAAATTAATCCATTAAGAGATGTTAATTATCCCATCACAAAATTTCACATATGGTTCAGTGTCCCTCTAAATAGAGCTGTGTCCTCACCGGGACTGCTTTCTGGGGTAGATTTCTACCCTGGTCTAGTCCTGGTTCCCAGAAAACTACTTTTTAAAATAAGGTTATACGAAAGTTCAAATCAAAATCATTATTTCATTTGGACATCAGAATTATTAACAATACTCATACCAATATCCACAGTACATTGTTTAAAAGACAACTGGTTTGTAGTCGGTCTGATAAAATAAAGTCAGCTGGCATTTGCTACCTTCTGAGCATCCTCATGGTGAGCATAGTTGACAAACCCAAATCCTCGGGATTGGCCTTTCTCATCCTTCATCACCCGCACACTGAGAGTCCTCCCTGAAGGCAAACAGGTTAAGGATGTACTAATAATAAAGCACATTGCCTTGGCAGATCCAGTCATCAACAATAATGTGAATTTCCTTACCAAAAGCAGAAAAAACCTCCTTCAGGTTCTCGTCAGTGAAGTCGTCTCCAAAGTTCTTGATGTAGACATTGGTAAACTTCATAGCTTTGGAGCCAAACTCAACTTCCCTTTCCTTGCGAGACTTGAAGTGGCCAACAAACCTGGAGACAGAGCCAAGGAACCCAACCATATGACAACAAATTAAAGGCAAAAATGTCAGATTTACATGTACAATATTTTTAATCAAGCAGAGGTTGGATTATGATTCAGTATTGACAATTTGTGGTATCTAGACCAACTTGTAGAAGATTCAATTCAAAACATATTCTAAAGATTTTAAAATGTGGATTGGATTATTTACATTGAATACAGATTGTTTAATAATTTCTTTGACAACTTTGTTTATAAAAACTTGAAGAAATAAAACTGTCAATGCATTGTTTGTTATTTTTTTAATCTAAAAATCAGACCCAGTTTTATTCAAACTGGGTCTGAGCTTTTCTTAAATTAGGAACTTTTTAAATCTTAAAATTAGGAGTGATTTCTAGACACTCAATTTCCATACTTTCCCCACAAACTTCAGCATACTTTACTATATTATTTATAGGTGACAAATCAACAATGCATAATTACAAAGTGGGACAAAAATAATAAATGGTTTCACAAGAAAAGTGTCATTACTTGTATTCAGGCATCTCCAACACCCCTAAGTAAAATCTAGTGCAATCAACTGCCATCAAACGATGCCTTGTCATGTGCACTACAATTGTTAGGCTTAAAAGATACAGAAATCGGCTGAACGTTTGTGGTCCAATTTACTATTAAATAAAAGTGAAAGAAATAAAGAAAGGTTAATGAAAAAATACAATCTGCTATAGCTAAAAAAAAAATCCATTTTATCATTTGTTTGTAAAAATCACGCAAATAAATATTTTTAACAAACGTTATCTGCATCAATCACCTACAGTATGTTTTCAGACTTATTTTGTGCTATTTGTCAACACTGATCAGGGCCATACAGAACCGCACTATGGACATCCCTGCCTTGCAGTCTGACTCTCCACTAGTGGTAAGTACAGCACAAGGTGTTTGAACACTGCATTTACTAAAGAGATTAGATTTTAATTTAGAAGAATTTTAAAAAGTATTCATCACTTTCCTTCCACCTTTTTGTTACCCACTACTTTGTGTTTAGGTCTCACATAAAATGCCAATAAAATACCAGGATTTTGGTTGTAATGGCAAAACGTGACAAACAATATCTTTGCAATATACGAATTACAACACTTAATACTTCAGCTTCAGAATTAATATGGTTTAAGTAAAGCTTTCAAATAGTTTGTGTATCAGTTTTGCCTTCATGACTAATTAAAATACAAACATGAGCAACAAACCTAGACAAAGATCCTACCTATTTGCTGACCTAAGCTGGGAGAACTGACATTTTTCCCACAGGAAACGGTCCTTTGGATTGACAATGCCAGATTCCTTTTTACCTGTCTTTTGACTGAGTAAACAACAACAACAAAAAGACACATGGAGAAATCATCTGCAAAAATTCACTCTTAAAAAAGCAGCACAATTAATATCTGCTCACTTCTTTGCCTGGCCTCAGGTTTAGACAAATGGGCTCATGTGTGACCAATCTGGTCACACATATGGCAAAGTCTTTGGAGTGCAATCACTTTTTTCTCCTTGATAGCACTGGTGCGCCTAACTTTTTGCATTTCTGTTAAACTGTCTTTCATGCACTCATTCAAGGTAGAACATCAACACCAATCAGAGCTTCCCTTAGATATGACACTTTGTACTCATAAAGTAAGGTGATCATTTGTAGGCCTGTCGCGATAAACGGTAAATCAATTAATCGTACGATAAATTAAAACTATCGACGTCATTTTAATTATCGGCATTATCGTCTCTTCCGGCCTTTTTTTCTTTCTGTTGATGACACTGAACGAAAAAAGGCTCAACTCCGGTGCTCTCCACTGACTCCTCCCTTCCTCATTTCCTTAGTGTAAAGCCCAGCGCACACTACACGATCTTAGAGCTGTCGGCCGATTGTCTGCCCAGTTTCAAAACCTGACAGATCACACATTAGCCGACAGAAATCCTAGATACAGTATAGCAGTTCGATAACAGTTCGATCGGGTTCGGTCCTGCCGTGTGGTGTCCAACAATGGGCACAAAATAATGGCTACAAGTCCAGTTAACTAATTTTAAAACTAAATTTTAAAATCAATGCTTTACTACAATCTACCTGCAATGCATGTGGCTAGTGTCAGCTAAAGTCCTGACTGAATGAAAATCATTATAACCTATTTACGTCACGTTAACGAAGAACAGCTGAAAAGTTACCGGGTTTATCAACTGCGGTAGCAATTTCGCTGCAACTCCTCTCCTTGTCATTTCTATATTCTTTGCATGTTGAATAAACATTAATGTTGTTTCCACATATCATCTCCAATGTCCGCTGGACTTCGTGTTGCGCTGTTTCAGCTGTTTGGGATTCCCTGACGTAATTTCCCCTCAGAAAGCACAGAGGGGAATCCGCGCTTTCTGATTGGCTACCTGTCACATTCAACAGGCTGCCTTAACGCTCCCAGTCGGGGAAAATCCCTGATTTGGATCGGAGCGGCCACGACGATCTACCATAACACACCACACAACCTTAGAAAGACCAACGTTCTAAGATTGTTGTAAGGGGAAAAATAGGAGCAAAAAATCATGTAGTGTGAACTATTGATTTTCTATTGATGTGCCCATTTTCTCTATTTAAATAATTATTACTGAAGGGCAACATAATATACAGACTTCATAATCTGCACTCTTTTGGTTGAATGCAGTATTTATTTCCACTTTGGCTTTATGTTGTTTAGGTTTTTTTTTCAAGTGAGTTTTTTGTTGATGGAGACTGAGAATCCATTTTATTTTTGTTTTTGGTTGTTTTGTTTATTTTGTTTATCAGCTCCAGTGTTAAGTGTTCTTTTGAAAATAAAGTGTATCTATCTTTGGCAAGAAATCGGATGGATTATTATGTCATTTCCATTAAATCAGTGTAAAAAGGGCTTCAAACAATATTATCGTTTATCGCAATAATTTTTGAGACAATTAATCGTTGAGCAAAATTTGCTATCGTGACAGGCCTAATCATTTGTCTCCCCAGCCACAGGTGATATGCTCAACTTTCAATAAGAATCGGAGGAAATTACGGATGTTAAGATTATCTGATTCAAACCATCCTTGTACATTGCAAGTGCATCAATAGAGCAGCTGTGACAATTTGTGTTAGTTTTAAATTCATCGAACAACAGAAGCTAATCTGCTGGACTAAAACATGAACTTAAGTTTGTGAACAAATTCCTGTACATCTCTTTTTCTGCTGTGGAGCAGCTCCACTGTTAGGAAAAAGAGGCCCAATAAGAAAATAAAATATGGAACGAGTTTGGACCTCATCTCAGTGCATATTAATTCATGCATCTGGGCTATCCAGCTTGCAGGCCTCAGACACAAAAAGACAGCCAAAATGATGCATAACAACCAGCCTCTCAAAGGCATTCAAGACAATCATTCCTGAAGCAGTACCACTAGAAAGAAGCAGGATAGAAACTGTGAGAACTTGGGTGCACCTCAGTATTGTTGTGGTGCAGCTCACTGAAAAAGAAAGTTAGGTGCCACCAGTGCAACAAGTAAGTCTGTAGCCCTCAGATGGACTTATTTGCAAAAGCAGTTTCAGTGAAAGTTTACTCACACTTTCCTGTCATTCAGAAGCATCCCATTCATTGTTTCAATGGCCCGATTTGCAGCCTCCTGAGTCTCAAAGTGAACAAAGCCATAGCCTTTTGATCCTTTCTCATCACAGACAACCTACAAATATCCAGATATTTTGAGTCATGCTAAAAAAAGAAAATGTATACAACAATCTTCAAAAAAGAAAAAAAGGCCTACCTTGCAGGATAAAATATTGCCAAAGGCAGAGAAGGTATCATACAGCGCCTTGTTGTCAATGGACTCATCCATGTTCTTGATAAAGATGTTTCCCACACCGGACTTCCTGAGACCTGGGTCACGCTGAGACCACATTATCCGAATGGGTCGACCCTTAATGACATCATAGTTCATCGTATCTAGGGCACACTCCGCTAAAAATTATTTTAAAAAATTAAAACACGATCAGGAAGGAAGACGTATCAAAAATAAGCCACAACTTTACATTCAAATGTAATACTGTACCCTCTAGCAAAGGTTTTCCAATTTACAGTCTGTCTTTGCTGAGCTTAACAAAATAATTAAGGGCATCCATGTATTAAAACAATGGAACAAGATTTATTTTATTTAAGTTATTTTGAATGCAGGGGATTTTGAATCAACATCCAGTTGTGTTTATTCCCATTTCTGTAGATCTGCATTAGCAAGTCCATCACCCTGAAACTTTTCGTTGCATCCCTTCTTAAATGAATGGCTCATTATCATGTCTATGCAGAACTGACGATATCCTGATGAAGGAATTAGGCCATCATGCTTAAGCCAAAGATAGCTTAAGCAGGTAAATCTCATAAAATATAGAAACAGCAATAAGAAAAATAATAGAAATATCAGGTGACAGTTGATCATTTGCTCTCAGAGGGAAGGCTAGCTCTCCCACACTTTGAAAACCCCCACTCTGTCAGAATCAAATCAGGACTGTAAATAAATTGTGCCCAACTGTATTTAAATAAAGGCAGCAGTACCGTCAGCTGGCTGCTGGAAGTTTATGTAGGCGTATCCTAGGGATCTGCGGGTGATGATGTCCCGGCACACGCGGATCGACATGATGGGTCCAGCAGGAGAAAACTTCTGATATAGCATGGCTTCTGTAACATCAGGGTGCAGGTCCCCAACATACAAAGAGGCTAGAGGATACGCTGGACCACTGCTGTTCATGTTGCGTACCAGCTGGATGAAAAAACAAAAGGGGGTTATGGAGAGTAGAACGCATTGCTAGTTTACGTTAGGGAAACTATGCATGTTTTACTGCACTGGTACATTGGCTCCCAATACCCTTAATTTTGGAAGATTGGTGATTGGCCGTTACATGTGAAGACGATCTTAACCACTGTCCTCTTTTGCTCTGCTCTGAGAGAGGTTTGACTGACAGACCTACTCACCAGTTCATGTCTGCACATTTGTAGTTAGCAATGGTCACCCCACTGTTGCCAGCTCAGTGAATTTCTTGCTATATTTAGCAACATTTCAGACACAAAAAATTAGGGAATTTTCAGTCAGGCTTCTTAAAGATCAATAATCGACCAGAAAACTGCAATCGGTGCACGTACAGGGGCCGATCTCCTTAATCCATTCTGCTGCATTGATGTAGTAATTCATGCAGAACCAGATATTTAGTGCATATAGCAGCACATACGCATCCTTTCAGAGGGCCAACATTTCGGTATTGAAATCCCTTGTTTAATTTGGCTTATATACGATCCCTAAAAAGCATAAGGTTTTTATTGTGAGCCTTAGTCAAAATAAAACTGTCTCCGTGTTAAGTGGAGGCTTAAAACAAGAGTACGTAATCTAAACTTATTTTTTATTGAATCAACATAATTATATTCTCACTTATGTAGACACCTCGGTATATACTAAATTTAAAGAGAATTCACAAAGATTTGTTGAGTGGAGGCCTTTTTCCACTCAGCTAGAAACGTTCTGTTTCTAGTTGAAACAGAAGGAGCAACCTGATACTCGGTGGTAGTTTAACAGTGGGCAGAAGATTTTCAGTTGAAATGTTTAGATAAAACTATTATCTTAACATAAAAGCGGGGAAGCAAATACTTTTAAAAGTTTAATGATGTAGCTAACGGTACAAGCAACAAATTTATCAAAGAAAAAACATTAAGCTAAAACAGTCGTTAGCTAAATTTTCCAGTGCGTGCGCATCACGCACTGAAAGAAACTCGCAGTTCTACAAATAAATACACCCTAACGTTTCAAACCAAATAAACTTACATTTAAAGCGAGGATGTCTTTTTATTCAGCGCAGCAGTTTGTGAACACTTTCCACGTGAACCTCAGCTTGTTTTGATTTAATTAGCATCGCCGAACACCTGCACGCTTGCTCCGCGCAGTGCAATTTCAATTAAGACGTGAGAAGGCACTGACAAAAAGTACGTCACATTCCGCGATAAAAACTAGTTCTTAGCTTAGTAATAAAAATACATGCAGTGGAATGAGTCCATGTATTTAAAGCCACGTTTGATACATTTTTAAAAAAATTAACAGGACTTTCTGAACAGAAATAAAGACGTAATTTGCCTCTTATCTTAAACGAAACTTTATTTCACTGAATGGTCTTTGACACTTTCCTATTTCTTACATGTATAGTGAAACTAGAATGGTTTTAAGATACATAAACACAAAGCTAGAATTACACCAACCATTGTTTATCTCCATTTCATCACTGCTTTTTTAATAGCTATTCTAAATTTTCACAACCACGTGTGTGCACTGGGTAATAGACTGTTACAGAAGCAAATTTTAGCCATAAGACTTGTCAGTAAAAACAAAGCAAGTAAATACCTGATATACAGACAGGCTTCGTTCCACATTCACTAACTGCATTTTCATCAAGCAAAATAATGAACTGACATATTTTTTTTATTTTTTTTTTCCCCCCAACAAAAGATTTCAATTTATTGGAGCATTGTCAGAGTAAACAGACCGCCAGCTATAACGTGGAATGGTGTCTTCAACTACAGTAATGTGGAATGTAGTGGTGATACATGGTATTGTGACACTGAGCTTCTTTTCACCTTCTAAAACCTGATTTTTAGAGGCAATTATTCCCACCAGCTAACTTTAATAGCCGAGAGATTCACCTGGGTAAAAACTGAGGTCAGGGTTTATGTTTTTGTGGTCTAACTCGTTCTATGAGATTTTAAACAAGCAGATGCTGCTACCTTAAAAGGAAAAAAATGCAGGAGGCTGCAAGAGAAAGCCAGGCACAAAAGCTTTTTTGGAGAAAACAACCGCTTTAAGAGGAATATTTTGCAAGCAGGGTTGATACAGTGTGGCAAGACATTTTCAATTAACATCAATAAAAGGTTACTTTAGGTTTTACATACAGATGATAGTCAATCTTGCAAAATACATGGAACCACATTTACGCATACAATTTTCATTGTACTGAGATCAAGCAGCACCAGAACAGTGAGAAAACTACAATGACAATCTATACTTAGTTCAAAAAACAATAAGGAGCACTGCTGTTTTCAAGATGCCTAATAATGTGGAATGTCTTATGTCTGAACAAATCTATTATGACAATTTACGGGGTCCCTTAGAACTTGAAAACTGAATTTGTGAACATGATCAAGGAATATTACACCAAGATGTCAGTGTCACAATACAGCCTGCCTCCTTTCTGTATGAGCCCACAGCAGAATTGCAGTTAACTGAATACAGGATCGTACGTGTCTGGAACAAAAACAAAAACTATTTTGAGGGTTGTGAAGCAAATGGAAAGCCTACCATCACAGTGTTTGGTGGAAATCAACTGCCAGTTTAATTACCATACAATAAAACCTGTAAATATCATGAGGAATCACAAATAAGAAAAGTAACAAAAAAAAAAAAAGGGATGAAAAATGCACACCAAACTAGCTGGGATAAAGGAAGTTGGAAGGACGATTCGAATTCACAACACCCCCCTCCCCCCCAGAAACACACACGCGCAATCATTTCACACTCACTCGCACTTTCACGCTCACTACATACAGACCTACACACGAAGCTGACAAAAACAACAGCAACATGGACTCACTAATCAATACAACATGTTTCCACAAAGTGACTGAATCTGCTAACAACTGAAAATTACCCTGTCACCTCACAGTGAACTGAGAGGGGTAAACTAGTTGGTCAGGAGCAATTCAGGCTGCTTGTCATACAGAAGTGGGAGGGGCTGATGGAGTGGAGGGGGGGATGTATATAAGCTGTCTGTGTTTAAGATAAGAGTGTAGGTGGATTAACAGTGCAATTCCATTAGTTTTCCCCGTCTCCGGTCTCTCCCTCATCTGCCTGGTTTTCTGATGTCCACAGCTGGAGAAAGAAAGCAAGAGAAAAGTTAGAGTAATATTTGTCGGGAAAGACATCAAGATCACACAGGATATCCCAAATATGGAACTCACAGTCAGGTTGTCCCTTAGTAGTTGCATGATCAGGGTGCTGTCTTTGTAAGAGTCCTCGTTCAAAGTGTCGAGTTCAGCAATTGCTTCATCAAATGCCTGATAGAAAAAAAAAATATCCAAAAACCACAAAACTTAAACTTCCACAATAGTTGGTCTAATTTCCTCTGATTTATACCATCTCCAAATTGTTAAATTTAAAACTGATCGTCAATCAGTTTGCCATAGTTTTACATAAAAAAAAAAAAAAAAAAAGAGACTACAAGTAGATTGTTAGTAGGGTTTGGTTCATACCGTCTTAGCCAGGCTACAGGCCTTGTCCGGGTTGTTGAGGATTTCATAATAGAAGACTGAGAAGTTGAGGGCCAGGCCAAGCCTAATGGGATGTGTTGGCTGCATCTCCCCCTTGCTAATGTCAAAAGCTTGCTGGTACGCCTGCTGGGAATTATCCACTGTATCTGTATTAGCAGAAGAAAAAAAATGAAATGATCAATTATTAACCAACTTTTAAGGTAGACACCAGAGCAGGAAAAAAAAAAGAAAAGAAACTAATACGCTGTCTAAGCACAATACTTTAAAAAGTTTACATAAAAATGTCTCAAACACCAAGGTAGTATGCAACTCAAGTTATGAGATGTTTTGTGTTTTCCTTTGATTTCTGTTAAGGAAATATTACCAAAGTAAAAACTGACTGAATTTTGAAGCAGAAAATATTCTGTTAAAAGAAAATTTCCAGTTTGACAGAAAATGCAATTGTTTTATTTAAATATTCTTTTGAGAATCAGGATTTTCATGAGCGTTTTAATCATCTTTCAAATCCCTATTTTCCAAGTCAAGTTAAACATTGTTATGCGATGTTTAAGTAATATAATTACCCTTCTTAGAGTCTCCAGATGCAACCTCAGAAAGGTATCTATAATAGTCGCCTTTCATCTTCAGGTAGAACACCTTGCTCTCAGCAGCAGATGCGTTGGCAATGAGATAGTTGTCCAGTAGCCCCTGAAATCAATACACAAGATAACCAGTTTAGAAACATCCCCTGGAATACAAGAAAGGGCACAGTTCTCACAATTAAACGCTTACAAGCACATCATGGCAGATTTCTTGCAGTTCAGCTTCTATCTTCTCCCGGTATTCACGTGCCATCTGCTGTTTTTTGTCATTGCCTTCAGTCTTCTGCTCGATGCTGGAAATTACACGCCAGGATGAACGACGTGCCCCAACCACATTCTTGTAGGCCACAGAGAGAAGGTTACGCTCCTCATTCGACAGCTCTGCGCCTTGCTCTGTCACTGACTTCATGGCTGCAGCCATGTCATCATAGCGCTCAGCCTGCTCAGCAAGCTTGGCCTTCTGTACCAGGTCGTTCTTATCCATTTTCTAGACTGGAAAAAAAGAAGAGGCAATGTCAAGAGCTAGATATGTGAACAGTACACATGGGTAATCATATTTTAACCTGGACAGTTCACATTTCTATGGAATAATCATAACTTTCTGTTGAAATTAACACCGTTTGCTAGCTCTTTGGTAGAAACCATTATGTTATACAGAAATTATGTGTAAGTTTGAACTGGGCCCCCTGGCAACTGGGTCAGCCATACACATCACTAGCTAAGGTTTAGCTGTTAGCTCGTTCGTAGCGCTCCCCAATCTTGACTTGGCTATGTGCTCACTCGTCAGCATGCACAGGTGTAAGGTGCTTAAATTTAACACTCGTGACTGTTTTATTGGATCAATATATTTCGAATTAATCCCCTAATCTACAAAACCAACCGAAGCTTTCCCGGGTCAGCCTTTAATGCCCTCCCTTGAGGTTGCTAGTAGCGCTAGCGGGCTGCAGTATTTAATGGCCCAATATTAACGCTATTTTGACAAATACGCCAGAAGTGGTTTAAGTTTTCTATTAAATTACATTTAAGGGTGTGTCCTTAATTGACCAGAGAACGCGCAGGGAGATAATATGTCGTGATAACGCAAAACGAATGGAGAAGCTAACAGTAGGCTAGCTACCGTCGCCTGGCTGCCGCTGTCTTTCGCTAGGCCAGTAGAGAAAATTTCAACGGCCACGTTAAATTATTTAAAACAAGAACGGGACAGCAATGATTCTTCTTGTGGAACTGTTAAACCAGACGAGAACAAATCGTGGCAATTCGGTGAGCTACGTGAACGTTTTAGTGTATTTTCCCCTGCTGTAAGACTCGGCCCGCCCAGGCTGCCGAGCCTGTCAGAACAAAGTGTCATGGAATCCGACCGTCGGTTAGCAGCTAGCCTAGCCTCTCGGTTATGATGGCTTCTCAACAGGATCCAGCCGCACACGATGAAAAACAGCTCTTCTCCCGCCGAATTACCAATGAAAAGGTAGTGCTATCGTGCGATATTCAGACGCGCTAGGTTACTACACTTACAAAATTGGTGACTTTTAATCCTGCTTTTTTTGTCGTTTTTTTCACTCTCTGGACGATTCAGCCTCCGTCCTCCGTCTCGCTCAGCGTTCAGGGCAGTACCACTTCCGCTACACTGGCACTTCTGTTTCCTCCTTTCTCACCACACATCTGCCTTACGTAATGCAGGCGCTGCTTTTCTGCCGAAGATAAAACATCGTTTACGAAGACTAAGTTAACTTGTTACCGTTTCAGAACGAGTATATTAGCCTATATGGTTGTATGTTTTTAATGTCTTCATACTTCTTATATAATCTGTTGCAGCTCTTCTAGGCTTCGTACTAAGATAGAACTGATTTCCAACTTCAGAGTGTTGTTGCAAAATTTCTCTTAAGCATGAAAGTTTGTTCAAATCCACATCAATAAAGTCTGCATGTTATTAAATTAGACTGTTCTCTCTTCCCTTAAAGCGTAACCCAGCGAACAGCTCGTGTCTGTTTAGTACTGTCTTCTGCATCCTCTATCCAAGGTGTCTAACCTGCTGTAAAGCCGCAGATGGCTCCTTACAATGGCTCTTAACTGAAGCTAAAAATGATAGAGTCAACTTAATGCTTTTAAGTACAGATATAACAAATGCGGCTTTTAGCAGATTTTCAGGTTTTTCCTTGAATAATTTCATTGAAATTTCACAACATATTGCCACTAAAAGTACCAATATTTTACAATTTTCTTGTCATTAGGTTGAAAGCAATGTGCTCTTTCATAAATATCAACATCCCATGGAAGAAGATGTATCCATCCTATTTTTGCAAAACGTAAAAATAGAAATAAAATGGTGGTATGTACATGTCATTCATGATAAATGGTAGTTTCAAATACTTCCTAACAGGGTAAATACCCAGTTAAGATACTTTTAACTATGAACCTAATTTGATGTTATTGATAAAATGTGTGAATAGGCAAATACTTTTTTTATCAGAAAAGTAAAATGTTTGGATACATAAAGCCTCCCCTTTTGCTTCATGTATTCATCATCAGTGTTGATGCAAAGCAGGCTTCAACTCTCCATATCACACTTCACACAAGAACTGCCAAAAGTCTTCATATCAATATTTAAATACAAACTATTTAATGCACCAAAGTCAACAAGAATGTACTAAAACTACATTTTATTACAAGGCAATGTATCATTTTTATTTCTTTATTTATTTAGGCAAAGCTTATTGAGACTTTAATTCACTCAAACGCTAAACAGTCAGAAGTCTAAAATATAATAATCATCTGGGCTTCCCAAAAACTTTAGTAATGTCACAGCATGTCAAAGTAATAAGAAAATAAAAATATTATTTTAGCATTCAGCTAATATAAATAATTTTGCTAAATGGACTACCAAAATTTATCTGATTTAATTTCTGTGAGAAAAATGATGTGTTCAGTGTTATACAGTTTTAACTGTATAATTACACTTAACATTACTTTAAGGTTAAAAGTCAATGTTGCATTTTAAAAGTGGTAATAATTGTTGTTGTCCAGTGTTTAATAAAAGACCACATTACATATTTCAAAATTGTAAATTTAAACCACTATATTTTTAAACAAGGTTAACATACAGAATCTCCTACCAGCTCATGCCAAGTCACTCCACATTTGACTAATCTGAGACTTTATTTATTCTAAACAGGCAATTAATGAAAACTGAATTGAAATGTTTTCCTGTTCACAGCTGAGGAGGCAGCGATCTCTTTGACTAGGCTCTTCGACAATAATGCATCCATGGATTTTAATCTTTGCATCCATTTTTCTCTCTGTCAGACCTTTAGCTCAAAGAGGATGAATCCATGAAAGCAAGGCAACCTGTAGTGAGTGTCTTCTGGTGTTGATGTACCATTCAAATAAATAAACAGGTAAAACAAGTTTGAGGGTGATAGAAGAAGAGCTGAGGAACACTTTTTTACCTTTTTTTAGGCTGAGATTGTGTATATTCCCGATGACGGCCTCCAGCATGATGTGGACCCTGACATGGCAGCAGTTCAGGAGGCCAAAAGTGACATTTATTCAAGAAATTCGTTTTTGAAAACTGATTATGTAACACTTGTTGAGGTATTTTCCACTTCTTTCTTTTTTACTGTGATTCTGATGCAATAAAAGGATTGATTATGTGATCCCCTCAAAACTACATGTGTCACATTTTAAACAGCAAAGTGACATTGGTGAGACCACTGAGCTGGGCTGTTCATTAGGCAGTCTGGGCATGTATAAAGAATCTAAAGAGCAGATGTGACCTTTTTCAGAGCTGCCAACATGTCTGATGTGTGTCTGCCTGACCGCATTCGTTAAATGTGAGGAGATTTCCCCCCGACCTGGCTGCTGTGCCATCACTGCTGAAAGAAACTGCATACCTGCATACACATTTCAACAAAATCTCAAAAATAAGCAAACAAAACTCTATTGACATGGGTAACATAGGATTAATTATATGCTATGCCTTGTAAAAGTATTCACACACCAGGGACTTCACCTTTTGTCAAGCTGGTAGCACAAACTTTAATGTATTTCATTAAAATTTGATGATAGGCAACAACATAAAGTAGTGCATAATTATAAGTGGAAAGGAAGTACAATGATTTTCAATATTTGTTTCAAATAAAAATCAGAAAAATCTCTGCATTTCTATTTAGCCTCCGTGGGTCAATTCTGTACAGAACCACTGTTTGTTGCCAGTACAGCTAACAGCTTTCAGGGTGCATTTCTCCCAGCTTTGCATATGAAGGGAATGAAAGTTTTGTTAAAAACAGCTGTTGCTAAGCTTTATCCAAGTTGGCTATAGGTCTGGACTTTGACTGGGCCATTCTAACACATGAAAATGATTTTGCTTAAGAAGCTCCTATTGTAGCACTGGCTGATGCCTTCACATAGTTTTTTTTTATTCAGGTGACTCAGTTTGAATTATTCTGAATGCAACTGGGAGTATTTGATGTTATTGAAGGGTTTCTGACTAAAAGGGATCAATGCTGAAAGCTATAGATTTTTTTATTGCTATATGTTCAAAGCCATCCATCATTATTTTCCTCATCACTGTAACAATGCAAAATGTGGAACTGTTCAAAAGACTTCGAAGATAATGAACTAACAGCAGTGTCTAAACTTACAGAATCCCTTCGTATTTTTCACCTGCATGTAAGGTCTATTGCAAGTTTTTTTTTTTAATTAAAGAGAAGAGAAAGACGTACAGTTAATCCTTTTAGCACTTCAGGCTACACAACATCCCAATGTTATGGGTTTTTTTTCTTTCATTTTTTCCTACAGAGCAACAATATCTCAACTATAACAGACGAGATGTTCTGCAAAGGCGACACCAGCCACTACATACGATCCAACCTGGACCGTGTGAGGCTGAATGGGGACCCCATCAAGCTGTCGGGATACCCAAACAGTTTCATCTGCCTGCAGTCTCTTTCTGTCGGCTGGTACAACTGACACATAAAAACGCACAATTTCACTGAGTGAATGAGGGATAAGGACGAATGACAGAATAAGAACAATCTGGCTGATTAGTTTGGAGATGCATTTTTATACTGTCATTACCTCAACCACACAATACCTCAAATTATAGATACAAATATTTTGTTCTGTTACTTTAGTATTATTCACTGTCACTTAAAACAGTCTTAATCTCAAACATATTATAATATTACACTAATATTAACTTGTGTTGTTTTTTTTTTTTGACTCCATATTTTCAGAGTAAAGCCTGTAAAACTTGCAAGCTGGAAGGGATTCCTCCAACATCTTTTTTCGTCCAGAGCGTCTCTATGCTTGCGATTTAATTGTGAGGGAGTTTGAGTCCAGCGGTGCGTCCTTAGGCGACTCTTGTGAAGTTTGACCATCATTCACTTGGCTCCGTGTTGATCTAGTACAAGGAGACTGTCTGCTATCTACCGCTGGTACTGCCGCTCTGATTTTTTTCTTCTGTAGACATCGTCTGTTAAGAAAAAAACCAAACAATGGAGACATGAGAAATGAAGTGTTGCCTTCTTATGAATACAGTAAAACACTTAGCTGACTGATACTTGGCATCCTTACTTCCTAAGGTGTTTAATGTGGAACAGCAGGAAAAGAACACGTGTTACTATTCATTAACAATGGCTCTGTTCCACTTACATGACCCAGCTGCAGTGACAAACATACTTGTCACTGCAGCATATGTGGAATCTAATTTCATATTTGCTGCCTTTCTGGTACTTCCTATATTGATTAACCAGGATGTTTAATAGATAAAAATCTTCTTTTTTTTTTACCTGCACATTTTCTGACACAACCTCAATATAAACAACAGAATAAAGGCAGTTTTACAGTCACCAGAATCTGAGGAATAAAAAATTTAGTCTTCTTCTTGTAGAAAAACCCCCCTACATTCCTCTCTATCTTGGAGAAGCTCAGAATACAAAAGGATAAAACACGGTTTCATTTTTTTAAATCAGCAGAGGCTTTAGAATCATGTTAGTTTTCCTGAAACCACACAAGTGAGAACCTCTGTACAAAATGACAAAAAAAATAACAGTGGTTCAGCCTTAACAGAGGCGGTTTAATAACTGGTTTATTGCTTTTCATCTTTTCATTTATTCTGTTCTCCCAGGCATAGGTGTAATCACAGGTGCAAAAACAGAAAAACTACTAAAATATTATTATTTTAGTAGGACATAAACTTGGAATGAAGTTTATGTCCTAGGGAAGTAACATTTTACAAAACTGTAAGATACACAATATCTGTTGTATGTTCATACTGCTCAGACACAATCTGTAGAGCGGTTCTAATTAAATCCAGTTATAAGTAGCATTTGTTTGAGCTGTAATAGTCTATTAATAATTTTTTGGTAACCAATCCAAAATTAAGCTGTACAGAATTCACCTGCAGATAATTGTTATCTTGGCTGATTCAAGATTTTTCATGTTTTGCTTTTATAATAATTAAAAAAAAAAAACAAACAAACAAAAAAAACCGTTCGTTTTTGAGGTGCTACACAAAATACGAGGATGTTCAATATTTTGTGACAAAGTTTTTTTGTGGGTGGGTGGATGGATATTGTTGCACCTACAAATTGGTCCATTGATTGATTCTCGCCAGTGATCAGGTAATCAAATTTTAAAATTAGGATTTTATTTTTTTCCATTGCACATATAAAAACTGGAAGTTCATACATTTTCAGTCTTTATACACAGTAACCAGCAGCATGTTTTTTGATGCACTTTGTTTTGAGCTTGCTGAACGATGGGAAATATTAGTGATGCACTTCGAGAAGAATGTAGTTCTTAAAAGAAATCCACTTTTAAATTTAAGGCATGACGACTTATATAAAACCAAAATTAAGCCTTTTGTAATACATAAAAAAATACCACATGTAGAAGAAAATTAACACTAGACATCAATTTGAATACAGCATTCCCTCAGTAAAATGTGGTAGTGCCAGAATCATGCTTTGTGGATACATTTCATTAGCAAGGAATAGAAATCTAGATAGAGTTGAATCGAAGATGGATGAAGCTAAATACTGTAAGGAAAGGCTGCACTTCACAGTAAATAACTGTAAATATACAGCCATAAACGTATAAATTCTTCCGCAAGGAAGAGCAATATTGTGACTACAGTAAACACCACTAACCAATCAACCGTCTTAAAATACAAAGCTTTTATTTTGGTGGTTACCAGTAATATGACAAGTGGGACAAGTTGTCATTTAAAGAAATCAAATTTTGAACTGCTAAGGCTAACACATGCTAATCTCCCATCAAGGTCAAACGTGCACAAGAAGCAGACGCGGACTTTGTGTTTACACTTACAGAAAGTTTCATGTCCTATCCTCACGTTGATCATGATCCACTCCATGACTCCTCCAATGCAGAAAAAGATAGGTAGGAACCTGTACGCCCCTAGTCGTTGTTTCCCAGGGACAATACTTAGCAAACCTTTTATGGTTTTACTTCTGTGAAACATCTCGGCGAACAAGCTTGTGTTTCTCTTCCTAAACACTCCTACAGCCGCGTTTTCATTAAAGCGGTTCAAAACGAAGAAGCAGAGGAAGCCACCTTTACTGCGTCCTTTACTGACGTTACGAGAGCAATGATGAGGTGCGCTCGTTTTAAGAGTCAGTTGAGATAGGCGGAGTGTGTTGCAAGCTACGGACACATCCGGGACGAACGGTGATGGAGTTTAAAACGAACGCACCATGCAGGAGTTTGCGACATCCGGGTGTGCTGCACGTGTAAATGAATTATGAACTGATTCACGTCTCACTGGTAATCTAATGGACCTTTGCCCATTCTACGTAGTAGCGCGGCTACAACATGCGTGGCCGTCTCACAAACACACTTAGCTTCCTGTTAGCTAAGTACAGCATAATGGCAGAACTGATACAACTTCTACACCTTGAAGCCTGTCTGCTACACAGTCTTACGTTAGCTAAACAGATCAATATGCAATGTGTACTGTATCTGACATACACTAAAGATTTTATTTTAGCAGAAAAGGCTTTGGACTAAACTGTTACTCGTGTTAGCCGCTCTAGCACCAACTACAGCATCAGCCATCGCTGTGTTCAGGGAAGCGCTGGTTAATAATCGAGAAATAAATATCAAGCCTGGAAACTTGATATCGTAACGGACTGAATGTTATGTTTTTAACGTAATCTTTGCTCGTCTTGCTCGTCAGGTGGTTGCCACGGTAACAGGTGTGCTTAAACTACAAAGAGAGAGAGAGAATAAAAAGGTACGAGTGGTTTTGAGTTGATCACCTGTTCGGGTTATTTTACCTTTGTTTACCTTTGCTGTGGCGCATTACAGCCGCTGTAGTTTCTAAACGTTGGACTAATTACCTCGTTCGTTTGTGAGTATACGCCATTCACAACAAACATCAAATAGAACAAATATATTTCGTAAAATTTTAACGAACAAATGGCTTCTACCGCGATAACTATGTGAAATTAAATTAATTATATCCCAACTTCAGAAGATTTGCCTTTACCTTTACAGAGCTCTTTGGTTCCTCCTGTCAGTCTGCAGCTTCTCATATTGACGTCATCAAACCAAATTTCAGATCTACCATAACTGACTGACACCTGCTGGCCTCAGGTTTGCAACCAGCTTGTGACTGAGAAACCAGTGACAGAGTCTCACTGAGGAAGAAACTGCATTAGGTTTTCTATCACTTTAATATTTCTGCTATAACTGACGTATATTCGCATATAAAATAAGTCAATAGAGTTTAATTTACAATATTTATGTCTTCATGTCATGAGGTAGATCTCAGCCGGCTGGTGAGAGAAAAAGTAGATCTTGGTCTCAAAAAGTTTGGGTACCCCTGATGTAGAGGGTGCGTGGATCTGCCGTTTTCCTCATCGAGCGAAAGCATTTTGCTGTGCCGTGCACAATGTTCTAGGCATCGCGTGGCTCAAACACCTTGATCTCATCCAAAAAAGATGACATGAACTTGTTAGTTCCTCTGTCCATTGTAGTAGCTGATATATTGTGAAAATCCGGTAGAAATGATGCACCTTTTTTTTGCTCAGGTCCCTCTTGAAAATGAGATCTAGATCTCAACGGGGTTTACCTGATTAAATAAAGAAATATAAATAAACTAATCGAGTCATGTTTACATAGAAACAACGCGCCGCGAGACTTTGTGAGACTTGCGGTCACGTGGGTCGGTTGTGGGCGGAGCTTGGTAAGGTTCATACACTACTGAGGGCGAGCAGGCCGCGGAAGCGCCATTTTTGAAATAGCTGCGTTGTTTATTTGATAAGTTATTTTTCAGAAACTTTATTGTTTGTTTTGTCCCTGATAAAGTTATTGAAGCTGTTTTTTTACTGTTTAAACAGAGCAGGAGAGGAGGAGCGACTATGGCGTTTCAGCAGCGGTTTGTTTGTTTGGCTGCTGGCATCCCTGAAATATCTGAGGAGGAAGAAAATGGCGTCTGGAACTAGTAGCTGATCGATAATAGATATCTTGGGTGAACGACAATGAAGCTGAGGGCCGCTTCAAGCTCCATCAAAGGTAAGTTAAGTCAAGCTTCTGTTAGACCCGCCATGTCTTCTGCGGGTTTGATGCTATACTAAGGCTGTTTGATGCTAACGTCGTTTGATGCTAATGCTGTTGAAGGCCTAAGCTTTGCTTTTTTGTTTGATTCTCTGCTGAGAGTCAATGAGCTGAGAAGAATTCTGCTGTTGCAAATCATTATGTCTTTTTTGTGCTATGTGTGTGTGTTATGGGTTTTTTGTGCTGTGGTATTCATGGTTGAAAATCAGTTGTGATGTGAAAGAAAAATGGCTGCCAAGGATTTGGCAAATACAGTTCAGAGACTGCAGGAAGGGACTCAGCTTAGTAAATTACTATAATAAAACTTCATAGCATACCTATATATTCTTAGTGATAATTGAATGTGGCTATGTTGACATAGTATAGCTGCATTAAGATAATTATCTTTTGGATGTATATTAAATGTTTTTGGGTGAAAATAGTGTCTTTTATTTATTTTTGAAAATACATACCTTTTTATTTTTTGCGTCTACTTAACATTTAGTTTTAAATTTAATCTAAATATTTCAAAGACAGGGTCCATATTTTAATAAGTCAATAACTGAAACAAATTACATTTACGTTCAACAATTTAAATTTAAATGTGAAAACCGGTTTTGCGTCGAAACACGCAGCCTCTTGAAATTTAATCTTGATTTCATTTCTTCTGCACAAGCTTTTTTGGAAAGTTTTCCTGTTAAAGGAAACTTTTTCCTCATCACTGTCACCACATTAATCCCCAATAGGAGGCATTGCTTAAACGTAATTTTATCAAATGTAAATAAATGGTTCGGTGCTGGGTGTGTTTGGAAGTCTTCCTGTTAAAAGGAAGTTCTTCTTTTTGGAAATTCTTCCTGTTAACCCTCTTATTCCCATAATTGTAACTGGGCTGCCTGGTATTTTTTTGATTTTATGGCTATAAAATTCTCACAAATTTTGCATGGAGTTGGTATTTTTGCTCTTTTTTCCAGAACAACCTCAGCTTTCAGTATCTGATAGTTATTTAAAGTTTCTGTCTATTAAAAATTGTGACAGACAGTTTAAAGGTAAAAACAAACAAAAAATTGAATTGAAATTTAAAAGTTTATTACTGAATAAGAACTTCAAGATGACAGGGGCAAACAATTTCAACTTAACTATATTACGTAAATGCAGAGAAAACTGAAGCCTGGCCTCCAATTTACAAGTTTTTATAAATTAAAATTAAATTAAAATTAAATATTTATTTGGGAGACAATTAAAGATTTATTCAGGAATATTTAGTTGAACTAAATAATTATCTTCCCAACTACCCAAATGGAAGCTAACTACTACCTAACTTTCAAATATTGAATTTAACAAATTTGAAATTCAATATTTCAAATGTTCAATTCAAATTTACCTAATTTTTAAGCTTCAAATTCAAGTTAAATTTGATGCTAAATTTGAAATTTAGCTTTGAATTTTCAAGCTAATCAAAATTCAAAATATTAAATTTGAAAGCTAAATAAAGCTAGATAAATATTTATCTGCATTAAATATTCAGTTTGGAAATCTTACCTTTATAAATTTGTGACAGGTACGATAGGCCAAATTAAATCAAATTATTGCTATTTTTTACTGTGTAACTTTACAAATGGCACTGCTAGCATACGATAAAGACTGCTTTGATTTGATTGATAAAACAGTATTTGAACACAAATGTTACTTTAAAAGTTCCATTAATGTGGCCTTATTGTCTGGAAGGCGTCAAAAATAGTTATGGTTAAGAATGTATTAACACTTTTTCACTGAGGAACTTTAAAGGTATTTGCGGTTTTAAATTGACATTTGTAATCACTGTGACTGTGTATAAAATAGAAATTGCTCATTTATTACAAGGGAAGGCAAAAGCAGAGAGAAAAATAACCCCTCTGTCCACTAGGGGACGCCGTAAAATAAACTCTTAGTCGTTCCCTCAAACAGGCTGAGGAGGATCTTTGGTTCAAAGTTGGGTCGCGGTGCCGCCTCCTCGTTCCCCGGACCCGGCCGCGTCGGCGCCGCTCGAAGGACGCGGTGGACGGGGAGCCCGGGTGGCGCTCTGCACGTTTGGGGCAGGAGCCATTCACGGGGGAGCTGGTTCGAGTCAGAGGCAGATTACAGGACGACCAGCCGCCCAGAACCGACTGAGTGGACCGGGCCGTGGACCGGAGAACTCGGCAGAGGAGTGGATGTGCTTTCCACTGACTGTGGATTTAATTCTGAGGGGAAAAGCGAAAACAAAAAAAAAAAGAAAAGAGTTAGATAATTTATATTAGTTATTAAAATGCATTAAATATTAGCATGAATGTCACTAATAAAAGATGCAATGATGAAAAGATTATTGATCAGACAATCCAACATTAAAAACCTTTACCTTTAATAAATGTATTTTTGATGCAAAATGTAGAGTGGAACCAGTACTTGGCAGAAGGAGACCAGTGTCGGGATGGTCTCAGCAACGATGCGGTAAGTCCATCTGCGTTTCCTGACGCATGGCAGAGCGAGAAGCTGAGAGACGATTGGTGTTTCATTTGGTTCTGGGGCCAGCTTCATCCTCTGGACTGACTGAAGCTCAACAGGCAGGCCTGGAAACACAGGCAGAAAAAAATCTGTATAGAATCATTACTGGCAGACGGAGGGTGGATGTTACCGCTGGTGAGCTCTGAGGGAAGGTGGCGCTGTTGGAGCTGCTGCCATCCTTCACCGCCGTTAAAGGCCAGCTCCAGAATAGAAACACCCAAACTAAGTACATAAAAAGGAGCTTTTATTAAAACTTTAATAATAATCGTGTGTTTAAAGGTGACCCATTATGGACAGGTTAGGATAAGTTTATGGTCTATACAAAACATGTTCATTACTTTTTTTTATTATCTTACTAGAGTTGAATGAAAATCATTAGATAATGAGAATTTAGTCTGATCAGTTCTGCATATTTTGAGCTCCTGTCAGAATCCAAGTTCTGTCACTTTAAATCCCAATAAGCTGCTGTTGACCACGCCCCACAATTCAATGTTTACACTCGCATGAAAATGGCTGCAAACTATGGGTCGGTTTTCACTCCAGGTTCTTATGAAGGAGTCGACAGTTTCTTTGAAACTCCGTCATTTATCTGCAAATGAAAACCAAAAGCAACCAGATGGTCAGTTATCAGATAAAGCTCTAACAAGAGAACATCTAAAAAATGAGGAACGTCTCAGCAGAGTGAATATTTAAACTGACAACAGATACTGAGTTTTTCCACCAATAAAATAATGTCATGATAGCAGCTCACCGCGGCTGCGTAGTGTCCGTCTCTAGGCAACCGTGACGTTCAGCGTCGGTCCGTAGCGTTCAGGGGTCCTTTAGCTCCCGCCACGACAATGTAGCTGACCTTAATATTTCCTGTGTTTTATTTTGGCCATTATTGTTAAACTTAGTGTTGATGTGTGTATTATAGGCGTGTCTATCGGACATTTATGTATCGGTTCAATACGGGACGCACACATATGGGACGACTCCGTATTTTACTGGATGGGTGGCAATCCTACTCAGGGGTGCTGAGAAACAGTTTTGGCCCTAAAACAGGGCTAGAATCGCCACTGACAAACATTAAATATTTTGCCTTTTTAAAAAAAATCTAATGTAATATTCTAATTTGAGGAACAAGATGTTATATTTCCGAATTTTTCGTCCAAATTCGGAAAAATAAATTCGAAACTAATCAGTGTAATAAATGCATATTCACTTTCCTCTGTTGCTTTTTATCCCAAACATGGAAAACATTTTGCATTTAGACACACTTGACATCTATTTTGAGGTCAAATATATAACAGATTGACACCAAAACAATTAAAAAGCAACTTATATTTTACTTAGAAATCATACTGAAACAAGGCATTATTTTCATCCAATGAAAGAAGAAAAAACATTTTCAAAACTCGTTGCACCCTTTTATGAGTTGCAACTCAAGATGTCATTGATAAGGGAAAAATCTTAACAATAGAGCTAAATGATTAAAATGAAATACACAAACTGGTTTATTTTTGGCAGGAACAATCAAACACATAACTGTTGACATTATGACAGAGTATCATAAAATGCACACAGCAGATACATAACTTATACATACACAAGACACATGCATCAACTATGAAGGGGCCTAATAGTACCGTACAGGGGATCTAAGAGACTAAGTCTAATTTTACTCACCAGACATCTACTGGACAAAACATACAAGTAGAGAAATTAATTAGTACACTCCACAATCAGCGGAGGGAAAAATGTTTACTTTTTTGCTAAAGAGAACGTTTTCCAAAAAATAAATTTTTAAACTTGTTCCTACAAATTGAGGTTTTAACTAAATTAGTGTTACAATCAAAGATTTGCTACCAAACTCAGGCAATGTGTCTCAAATACCTGCATCACTTTTATTACTTGCTCATTTGCAATTCTGGTCAAAATTACGTTTTTGCATCATTAGACATGTGGAAAACACGTTTGATGTTTTGTAGACTCCAAATACTCCAAGAAAATCTACATGCGGGTTGAGCTCAAGAAATATTTTCCTTAAATAGTTTCACAAATCATAAATTTATATTTTTAATTTACTTTTGCTGCATGGACCTTGCTATTAAGCTCAAGCCTTCTCTCATATAGGGTGAAACATAAAAAACAGCAGTACATCATTAAAACAGAGGACGATTTCTTTTTTTGCTTAATAATGATTTATGTAATACAAAGACAAGTCTCACTGTAACGTCCCAGCAACAACTGCTGTGCCATAAGTCAGTCTTCGACTTTGTGAGCTGGTCTACAGAAAGTCCAGTGATGCTCCACGGTGTTCTCGTTGGCACGCTCACTCATGTGGTGCACCCTCGTGTTCCGAATAGTGAAGCCTTGTTTCATTATGTAGTCCATGAGGTGAACTCTTAAAGACACCTCTTGATGATAGTCACATGGTCCGAAGGTGAAAGACACCTGGCAGTCTCTGGTGTCCATCATGTGTTTGTTCCACTTGGTGAAGTTGTTGGAAATGCCCTCTAGCAGGGCGTGAACCTTTGTTGTTATGGTAAGCTGTGTAATAATTACCGCAACAGGGTTTGAGTATTTCGACAGTTTTCGAGTGCTAGAGAGCTCCACCACCTGCTCAAAGATATCTGGGGGGTACAGCGGCTTGGGGTCGTTAAGGCACTGGATCAAAGGTTCAATCTGGTAGAAGTCTGCCTCCTTCCTCAGCAGGTCTGTTTCTGTGAAATCCACAGGAAGGGTGAGCTCGGACGTCCGCAAGAAGTTCAGGATGTATCGGAAAAGGGTTCCATCGCGGTCGATGAAATAATTCCCGTGGGAATCACGAGTTGTGGGGAAGTCTCCCCGGAACATGGCACCGAGCATGGAGTCTGGATAACGCTGGAGGGTGGATAGACTGGTGGTGTACAGATGGCCTCCCACGTTCAGGGTAACAGGAGTAGTCATCTGTCAGGAAAAATACACACTAACTGCAATTTTGACAGTTTTTAACACCGAAAAAATGGACTTCATTCAACTCTTACCCTATGGCCCCAGTCTCCATTATCCATTTGTAGACTAATACCCACAAGGTCCGAACCAAAACAGAGAAGGGATTAAAGTTGGTTCACTTTAACTTTACCTGTGGGAAAACAAGAAGAATGTGAGGCCCAAAACAAATAGACTAGCAGGTCAAGTTAGAGATGGTCTTTAGAATTCAATCAAATTGTGTTTTTCACAATGCAAGTATGTTAAATTACATTATTAGCTTTGTAGTTCAGAGCTGGTTCACTTTTTGTGCTGAGCTAAAGCAGGAATTGAGAAAAGTGGAGCTAGCCCAAGTTGTTCCCAGGCCAACCTAAAAAGACAGACCCTGCCGCATCTTCTAGGTCTTCCTGGAACACTTCACTGGGGAGGCATCCTAAACAGTTGCCCGAACCATCTTAACTGGCTCCTCTTTACGTGGAGAAGCAGCAGCTCTACTTTGAGTCCCTCCCAGATGACTCCTAAATTCCTCCCCAAGTGGAAGAGTTTATATTATATCTGATTACACATATCTGG
This sequence comes from Xiphophorus hellerii, assembly GCF_003331165.1. Lineage (NCBI taxonomy): Eukaryota > Metazoa > Chordata > Actinopteri > Cyprinodontiformes > Poeciliidae > Xiphophorus > Xiphophorus hellerii. The sequence continues at coordinate 20,997,119 of NC_045672.1, forward strand.
AAGTGAGAGGGCCTTTGGTAAATAGGTGCTACATAAATTAACTGATTTTTTTTAAAAATCAGTTAATTTTTAAATTAAAAAATATCCTTTATAAGAAAAATGTGTCTCGATTAAGAATAGTACGTAAACATCAAAATATGGAGACATGTTTTCAAAATGCTTTGATATAACACTGACTGAGCACAAATATCATGAACAATTCTTAATGAATCTTTAAAGATTCATTAAAAAATAGTTAATGAATCTTAACTATTCATTAGTTACGAATAGTTAAGATTTGTGTTAATAACACCAAAAGTGTTTGTAAAATCATCATAATGAAATAATCTCACATGGCTTGCCCTGCCAGATGTATTGCAAAATTTTCTCTGCAGTACTGAGCAGTAATGCTGATGTGGCTAAAGCAGGTCAGGCGAGAGCACATGAAGGTGGAATCCAGCACTGCCTTCAGCATCCACCCCTTTTATAAATCTCTTTTCAACCAAAGATCCAAGAAAGATTTAGTTATTTAATTTTAGTTGCATGAAACTAGTGTTGAGAATGAAGGAAAATCTAAGTGCCACATTTAACAAGGCAGCTCGATATGATGCAAACCTTTATACTACTCTCCGTATGAGCATGTGTACAAGTCAGCAGAAAGCATAGACTTACGACCATGATAATCTGGGTAGGCAGCATATTATTTGGTGCAGTATCGTAATACATTTGAGTCTTAACGTATAAAGCTACACACTAGAATTTTTTATGCATTTGCTGGAACGAAAATTTGAAAAGCTTGGAATAAGCTTTTAGGTAGCAATAAGTATCTCTATCAGTGTGTTTTAATTTTTAATTATAAATCTGTACAAATCAATCGTTCATTTCGCTTTTGTCTGGCCATCAAAAAAAACACGAAAACACAACCGAACATATTAAACCCAACCCTTGCTAGCCTAGCTCTCTGCTAGCTTTTAGCTAACAAGCTAACAAAGCTAGCAACCCATTAAACTAGCCGCTGTTACAACTGAGCTCAACAACTGGATCAGAACCGAACTAACTGCGGATATAAACGGACCGCAATGAAGCACAGCCTTACCAGGTCAACTTTAGGGATTGGTAGTGTTTTTTCTCAGCCAATAAAAGCAGATTGGGGTAAGATTTTAACCGAAGAGACAGGCGGTCACTGATGATGCTGCACTGGGGCAGCTGTGGTCGACTCCAGGATGCAGCCAAGGCGGGTGAAAGAGGGGAGGAGGTCCCGCTGAAACTATAGCCACATCTTAAAAACACAGCACTGGAAGGGTTACAGGCGAGACGAGCGGAAAGAGACACCCATCACATAGATTTGGATAGCACTTCCGTTTCTGCACAGCCAAAGAAGACACGAAACTGCATAACTGAGACGCCAAACGACTATTTGATTAGGTGCAGACGGGCGAAATCCCGAGTTTGGAGGTCCTGCACCAACCAGAAGATTTTCCTAGGACTTTATTCACAGAATGTACAATAGTGGATATCAAGCTTAAATCGCTTCACAAAACTGAGTTTAACTGAAATAGGTGAGAGTGAAATAGGATGTGCTGTTATACACATATGTCAGTTTATCAGTAATAATATGAAAAACATTATCAAAAAACAAACTTACATTTAAAAAATTTAAAATATCAGTTTTGATATTTCTTATAGTGAGATTTTTTTTTTTTTCCATTTGTGAGCAGGAAATGTATTCTTTGAAAGTTAGGGTAAATCTTGCCAGAAACATCCGGGCACACCAGCAAAAGCTTAGCAATATCCAAAACCTACTGACAACAAGTTTAAGTAATTTATAAAATGCAGTTCCTTAAAACAATAAACATCTCTACATTGTAATTCTTGCCTTTTGGGCCACGTGTTGAAGTCTTTATAAAACTGTGACACAGTAATGGAAACATTAAATATTCAAGAAGACTTCTTTGTGCCGCTCTTTGCAGTTTGCTGCAGGATAATAAACTCCAGAATAAGTTTGGCTGTCCGACACGGCTTCTCCATCACCACAGAGTGACCACAGTTGTCCAGCAAGTCCACCCTGCATCCAGGCACCAACTCAGCAATGACTGTAGCTCCAGAGACATCCACCACCTGGACATATATACAAGACTTTCATATATTCTTCACACTTTTTCACTGTGATTTCAGAAGGGAAACTTGTGGCACAATCTTTAAAAGCTTATAGGTTTGACAGCACATGCGCCTTAAGTGTCTAAAGAGATTTTGCAAAATGATCAAACATCATAGTTACCTGATCTTGTTTGCCCCAAATCACTTGTAAAGGTGAGGTTATGAGATGCAAATGCTCCTGTAAGGCATATCTTGAGTTCTCACCGATGATCTCCATAAAAACTAATAGAAAAAAGCCCTATTTTATTTGTGCAATATATTCATCATAGTAAGACATTAAAAAAAACAAAAAACAATGAACTAACCTTCTTCATAAAATGCGTTGTGAGGTTCTCGCACATCAACCAATCCCTGAAGAATCTAAAAAAAAATATAACAAAACCTTGAAAATCCTCAGAATGCGACAATCGTTTCATGGTCTGCACCCCTTATTAGTTTAGAGTTAAATTCACTTTTCATGACTGACCTGCTGAGGAATTTTAAAGCGAACATGAGAACAGAGTTTGAACATGTCCTCCATCTCGTCTGGTGTAGTTGGGATCAGCGGGATGTTCAGTGTGAAGTTGCTGTGTTCCAGATCTTGAAGGTGATTGTCAAATTTGGTCTCACATGGATGTCTGATTCCTGAAAGACGAACCCAGAGTCTTACTGATTAGAAACATGCCTTTTCACATTTGGTAACATTATAACTGCAAAGTTTGAGTGTATTTTTCTCAAATCGGATGTGATAAAGCAACATAGTGCACTATTTTAAGGTGGATGGGAAGTGATGTGTGGTTTCCAAATTTACAAAATAAAGCCAAATATAGTAAAATTTTGAAAAGTTCTTGTTCAGACCTCTGTTCTAACATCTTGATGAACCTTCTTTTGCTACAGTTACAGTTCTGAGTCATCTGGGATGTGCCTTTACAATCATGTGCATGGTCTGACATTTTTGTCCATTCCTTTTAAAAAAATAGTCCAAACCCTGTCAGACTGTGAACATGTTTTTTCAAGTTTTCAACATGCTTTGACCTAAACCCGTGGTCCGCAACCAACGGACCTCGGTCCGGATACGGACCCATATGCCATCCCATCCGGACCCGGAGTAAATTGTTAAAATATTTGTTAATTTTGACGGGAGAATTAATTTTAAACCGGAGCATTTATTTTTTTCCCTATCTGACACAAGTGCTTTTACCAACACTGCACTGAGCAAGGATTGGAAGCTACAAACCAATCGCGTGCGAGTCATACTAACCACGTGGTTCAACTAGCGAATCAAATCGCCAGCCTGAACTCAGAGCGAGTTGTATGAGCAAACCGAAGCAGAGGTTTGTAGCCAGGCACAGACATCCACGCAGTGTGATATAAGGAAGAGGAGGTGAAAGGCGAGCGAAAAGCGATTGAAGCGAGAAACGCAGGGAGGTGATACAGGAAGATAGGGCGTGAATTACAGTCAGAAGAGGTGCAAACACTATGGCGCTATCTAAAAAGAGAAAAGTAGATGCCGAAAATCGAGCGTTCAACACGGAATGGACGGATGCATACATGTTCATTCTTCCGCCCGCGAGCACGAAACCAGTGTGCCTCATATGCTCCGAAACCGTGGCACTTGTTAAAAGTGCCAATGTCAAGCGTCACTATGAGACTAAGCACAAAGCATTTGACCAATCATACCCCCCTAAGTCCGAACTCCGGACGCAGAAAATTCGAAGTCTCACTGCCCAATATGATCAGTCCACCAGGGTATTAAGCCGTGCTTTCAGCGCACAACAAACATACACAACAAAAATATCGTTCCAAGCTCACCAATGAGCATCTGCACATGTGCATGAGAATGGCCCTGACCTCCTTCAAGCCCAGATTTAAAATGTTGGCAGGGCAAGCCAAAGCTCAATTCTCACACTGAGCAAGGGAAATTGGGGGAAGACAGATGTAAGAGAAATCTGTAAGAGAAATAGTTCAGGTGTTTTGAGAGTTGTTTTGTTGAGCAGAAATATTGAGATTGTTCAAACAAAAGGAAACTGAAGCTGCTATTTTTTCTTAAGCACTTTCTTTATTTTTGAATACATAATTTAGTTATTTTTAATTTAAACTGCAGCCACACAATGTTATCCTGTGTTTCAGTGCTAATAAACTTTTTTGAAATTATTTTAACCTGTATTATTATTTTTTTTAACACCATGTATTCCGATATTGTCATACTGCAAATAGACGATATTGCGGACCTCTGCTTGAGGAAATTTCTTTGAACTGGACCTCCTCACAGTTTTCTTGAATACCCCTGACCTAAACCATTCCTTTGCCGCTCTGTTCTGCTCTGGCTGGATGTTTAGGGTTGATTGAAATTTAACATCCACTCTGGCCTCAAGACCTTTGCAGCCTTAAACGAGTTTTCTTCCAGAATTGCCCAGTATTTTTCTCTAAATACAGGGTGAATTAAAAAGGTATACCCACAGCATAATGCTTTGATCAGAGCACGTTTTTTTCCCCCCTTCTTCCTTCTTTATGGCTTGTGGCATGGGAAACATTTCATTCAAGAAGTCAATAAACTACCATAAAGACCAGATTTGTGAAGTGAGAAAAATGCTTATCCAGTCCACAGATTCTCCCAATGAGCAGTGGGTCTCTGGAGGTTTTCGAGAGTGACCATGATTGGTTTGCACGTCTGTCATAGTTTTTATATTTTCAGAACAGGCACAAGTTTTATAACCTTTACATTTCTCCACAACTTTCTCCCTGAGCTGTCTGTTGTGTTCCTTGGTGCTTGGTTGTCATGATGCTGTTTGTTTGCTGACATAAAACACCTGCACTTATAACAAGGATAAAATCACACACATTAGGATATCTAAGTTACTTGCAAAGACAGTTGGTTGCAATCATAAAACTTTTTGAAATCCATGTATCATTTTCCTTCCAATTCATTTTCCTTGGTTTGTAATATACAATTCAAATAATTGTATATGAACTGAGGGTGTGGTTGCAACATGACAAAATGTGGAAAAATTCAAGAATTGTGCAGTATAACTGACCATCGGGACAGATGAGAGTCATGCTGCAGATTTCCGAGGGATAGCAGGCTGCATAAACCCCAGCAACATTTCCCCCCATGGAGGTTCCCACCAGATGGAACGCTTTTCTGTTTAAGTGAATGCTTCCTACAAACTAAGAAGCATGAGAGATGTTAAAATATTTGGGGAACTAACAAATACTCTTATACAAGATATTTTGAAAGACCTTTCCTCAGAGTACCTGATGGATCCTTCTGACCTGCCCCTGAACGGAGTAATCCTCAGTGTTGGTGCGTGTCGTCCCCTCGTGGCCAGGCATGTCCACGCACACGATGTGCAGGTGCTTTGGTAAATACTGCAAAAGAGATAATGAGAAAGTAGAACAGCTAAAAACCCAGTTTTTCATTAATTGTGTGTACTTTCAGTGTTTAATTATTATGGCTTGTTCCATTAGTTTTTCTCAGTAATTTCTAGTTTGTCCAACCTTGACAACAGTCAGCCACATGTCTTTGTGAGCAGAGAAGCCGTGAAGCATCAGGATGGAGGGTCTCATCCCAGGTTTTCCTCTGTAGGAATAGCAGAAGCGATAACCTCCACAGTCTGCATAGCGAACCTGCAGGCCCAAAGTCCTTCTCCAGTACCTTAACACAAGCACAAATATTGGATGGGAATATTACTTGGAGCTCTTTGGAAGATGCCTACCCACTGTTTGCAGTTGTATCTATTTATAATGACAAGTTTTAGAGGAGAAACTCAGATCAGGAGATCTTCTATCAATGACAGGAGTTGGCAAAATCTTTAGTTTTTACTTACACATTTTTATCATCAGTGAGTACATGTCTTTTCAGATTCTAAAAAAAATTCAGACGTTTTAGTGGGTAAACTGCAGTATGACAACTGCAACTGAGAATAGGAACTTTGCATGCTTTGTGAGGGACTGCACTGAATTTTATCTTCTCCTAAGATGTAGATACATTTCTGCATTTCCAGAGCGCTAATCATACAAGAACCACCACTGGTCCTTTGTGGTGTGTCCTTCTCATAAACACTGTCTTGCAGTGTTGTCTTTACATGCTGTTTTCTTTTGTGGTTCCTCAATTCACAGTTTACTGTCAGAGCAGAATTATTCCCCTCATTTACGAGTTGGTGAAGACTTATCTCAGAAGAGATCTTGAAATAGATCTTATCTATAATCCTGGACAGCTATAAAGTAGTGAACAACTCCTGTTTCATAAAGATAACGAGACATTCATTGATACATCAGTGAAGCGTCTCCTCGGATATTGGTACACACACTTTGCTCCCTGTTTACATGCTGCATCTGGACTATCAATTACAAAGGCCTATCAGATTTTTAATGACAATGTAATGTAGCTTGGAAAGTTCTCAGATGCTTTATATTGACTAGAATAGAGTAATATGCCAATAATGTAACAAAAAATTAAACTAAACTTAAAGGATGGGTGAGTGAGACATTTACAACACTGGCACCCATTATTCAATTCAGTTCAGAAATACTTTATTGATCCCAAAGGGAAATTAAATTCAGTGTTACTGATGTTATATCGTCATGCATAGCAAGCTGCTTTACCAGTAATACACTTTAATGAGTACAGATGGCCAAAGAAGGAAGGAAGCCAGAAAAGCCAGGATGGGAATAGCCAGTGTTGCTCCAGCAATGAAGAACAGGTTCACTACATCCAGTTCAGCTGCCATGGCTGCCCTAAAAATCCAGAAAACTGACGGAAAGGGACCATGTTTAATAAACACAGAGGAAATGGTCTATTCTGTATCATGCATTTTCCAAAAGGCAACAGACTTACTTTTCATGAAATTTCTTGCTCTTTTTCCTCTGTCACATGAAAGCACATGGAAAAACTGTTTCGGTCCTACTGCTGTCTTAGGTCTAAAACGTCTGTGACTGGAGTTTCAAATAAAATGTCACAGAGCAGCATGCTGTTAGCTTTGTCAGATTATGTTTGCTCTGGTGAAACTCATTGATTATCACTCATCATTAGGGGAAACAGGGCCACAACACGATTCGGTCAATCTTTTAAAGTGAAAGCACCGCCTCCAGTTTGCCTCTGTCTGACCACAGGAATTGTAAAGTATATGTTTACGATTAAAATTTAAATAAACCTGCATTAAAGGCTTTTCAAAGGAGTGTTGTACTTCATTTCTATGGATATCAGTCAAAATATATTTATATGGGATATGTAAAATCACATTTCCATTGATAAGAATACAAAAAATAGCAAAAAGCAATGTAAATACAATACAGTATAACCAAAATTAAATTAATGAATCCAACTGACTTACAGTTTTCAGAACCTAACATATGTTAGCATTATGTTTTACCCGTTATATAGTGTAATTAAAAAAAACATCCAACAGGAAAATGTGTTGCCATTATGAATATATATATATTTTTTTACTAAATAATCTAATTTTCAAAGGAAAGCAGAAGGACATTACATTATTATTAGCCTGATGCTACATAACAGTTTAAATAGAATTTCATAAGTCATAGTTTTATTTAAAAAAAACAACTAATTTGTACATTTAAAAAATAATGTACAAATTATTTTTTGACCTGAGAAACGTAGCTCAAGCACTTTGTGGTCAGTTTTGAAAATCAGTTTAGTAATTCATTCTGAAGTCCAATATTTACCACTGGGTGTCATGATCGAGGCAGACTGAAACGTGGCCCTGTGTATCTGCAGTAGACGGGTTTGATGGCTTCTTGCACAGAGAGGCACTGAAGATGATGCAGCATTTCTTCTGCTTCGGGTGGTTGATCATCTGAGAGGAGCCTTGGCAGACATTTGATGCATCTGTAGACTTTATTTCAGATTTTCCAACAGACGATATTGATATGGTATGAAGGGTTTCTTTGAAGGGAAAAGTACAACAAATCGCTGCTGAGCTGATGATGACTCAACAGAAGAGGCCGGATCAGTAGAAATTGTTCGTCATCGCATCCGCCATATTGTGAGTGGCAAGTTCACTTTGGAGTCCAATACTGGTGTTGTTGCAATACAAGATAATAGAAAATACACACTAAAATGTATGTTCACCTAATATTGATGAGTCATTTACATATACAATAAAATATGTTCTTTCAGAACTAAAATGGTGCTCTTTAAATAAAATTTAGAAGTCAGAAAAACAAACAAAATCACCTCAAAATCTAATTTAAACTTGACTTAATTTACTCTTGAGAATGTATCACCCCACTATGTATCACTGAATGATTTACTCAATGAAGTGTTAGTTATAAAACGTAAAAACGTTTAGTTCAATTAATTAGATTTTCCAGAAAGAATTATTGATAAAACCCTTTTTAGTTATTTTAATGTCAACACATATGAATGATCACATTTTCTTAATATTTGTTCAAACATAATGTAAAATTACTAAACAAATTATGAAGGCAGGTTCTTCTCAAATCTCAAGACAGATTTTTATTCATATTTTAAACCTTCCACAAGTTTTTTTTTATGATAACCCTCAGGATGAGATTTATAAAATTTAGAATATTGTCTGTTTTATCATTAAAATGGCTGAATTCCGTTCCAACACACAAGATCCTATATTTTGTTGTTATTCTGCTATTTGAGAGATTATTTTAATTGCTATGACTGATAAGAGCGGGCAGAAATGCAAAGCAACAAATGATTGCATAGCTAAAACCTACTGAGTGCAGTGTAGAACTGTCACTCCACTACAGATGACCTACATACAAACTAGAGCAGAAGAAATGAGACATGTTAACTGTGCAGAGGGGCTCGCTTTGTGCAGGAACGCTTCTTATATTTTGGTCTATATAGGACGAAGGGTGCTGGCCTAAATCTACAAGTCGCATCCACTGTTGTGTCTATATTCTCATAAACACATTGTGCTGCTTGTCATGTTGTATCCTGAGAGGGATTTGTGCCTTTCAGGATACAACAGAAAGCCAACAGAACAGAAATGTCAGGGCCAACGCGAGCAAAACTTCCAATTAGCCAACATAATGTTGGGAAATATGCTGTGTCCTCCCTCACACAGGAAAAGGCAAAGGGTCAAACTGCCTGCCTGAAGGGAGGGACAGCTCTGACTGGTCATAAGCTGTTGACAGAAAGGTCAGCTCCGCCAAGGTTGGATTAGTGGATAGACTGGGAATGTTAGTCATCAGGAATGACCAGTAACATTTGCTGGAAGATTAACCACACAGCTAGAAATAAAAAGTGGGAGGGGAGATTTCTGCATCTGTCCACACAGCTTTCACACAGAGTCAGATGATCAGAATATTCTTGTGCCACACCCTAACTCCCTTAAAGAGATAAACCAGCGATTCATCCACTTCCATGAAAGGCGGGAATTCACACAGCCTGAAAACTTGAAGATTCTGAGGTCAATTTGCTTTGGGTGAATATTTCAGAGTGTTCTTCTGTTCAGATTTACTTATGGGGTTCCATGGACAATTCATTTGCACTATGGAACTGTAATAAGACTCATTAACACATTATTAAACACTAGTGTAAAGTGTGCAGTACTTAAGATGCTTTATTGTGGATCTAGAAATGCTAACCTCTGACATTAAACACTGGAAAAGGTTTTTACCAAATCTGTTAAAAGTAGAACTGTGAATGCTGCTTATTAGTGAAAGGGAACAATGGTATAAGAGAGTGTGCTAAATGGTAGTGAATTAAGAAAGGGATATAATGCCTAATTAAAAATAGACACTCAATGGATGCTGGACTTCTTTGGTCATTAGCTGAAATGACCAAAGAAGTAATTTATTGACTTCTTAGGTCAAAATTACTTCTTTGGTCATTTCAGCCAATGATCAAAGAAGGTTTTTTTATTCAAATGTGACTTTTGAAGTTAGCATCAATAGCCAGTTTGCATCCATCCTTTTATTTAAAGGCCTTATTTAAGAACTTTAGAGAACGAAGAGTGTTACAAAGACCAAGGAACTGAGAGGACAGGTCAGGTGAAAGTTATGAGGAATTTTAAAGGAGGGCAAAGTTATAAAACAAGATCCATATTTTCCAGCATATTATGAAGCACGGTTCTTCATCAAAATTGGAAACAGTATGTCAGAGCAGCAAACCTACTAAGACCTGGCTGTTCATGTGAGCATCAATCATAGAAACATGCAAGAAGTCCCTAGTAACTTTGGAGGAGCTTCGGAAATCCACAGTGCGACTAGGGCAATCTGTCTACATGACAACCACTTACCAGTAAATCCACAAATCTGGCAAGAAGAAAGCTGTTGTTGACAGATCACCATCAGAAGTCCAATTGGGAATTTACAACTTAGCTATGACAGACACACAGCAAACATCTGTAAGTAGTTTCTCTGGCCAGAAGAGAGGAAAGTTAACACCTATGGGCCACATTCTGTGTAGCCGAAAACTGCATAGCTGAACAAACCATCCCCAATGTGAAACATGGTGGTGGCAGCATTATGCTGTGGGGATCAACAGATACAGGAAAGATTATCAGAGTTCATGTTGGAAATGAATGGAGCTAAATAATCCCTAAATAATCCACCATTGCTCTTTTAGAGCAATGGTGTCCAATTGCCACAAAGTTTGCTTTCCAATAACATACTGTGCTAGTTTTTCAAATGATTGAGGCACATCAGTAGAATGTATTTGTCTTTTATTAACTCAATTGTTTGCTTCTATTTTCATATTTTAATACCATACTAGGTAGGGCGAGATATTTTACAAAGTGTTTTGGAAAACGTAGTAGGTCCTGTGCCATTTTTATAGCATAGAACAGACTTTTATTTCTAGACTAATCAGAAAATAATAAACCCCCCAAAGGTAAAAGACAGTAGTCTGTTTTTATTTTATTTAAATTTTTTTTGCAAAGGTACACATCTATATGTTTAAGATCTATAATGATGTACAGATTCATTTTATACAGAAATCAGGCTGCACTGGTCATTTTATAAAGAGATTAAGTATTTAATAATAGCAAGTAACAGCACAATTCGGTTTTTCCTAATTGGGGTTAAACTTGATTACTGTTCACAATCCTTAAATGGAAAGCAGAACAGAATACACGACAAAACATTTGCAGGAAAGAAACTGAGCCAAGAAAAAAAATGACTCAAAACTCAAGTTGCTGCAGTTGTGTTTAATAATGGCCTCTGAAACAAAAAATGTAACCAAATACGGTTTGTCCAAACTCTGCCTCTGGTTCTGCAAACACATCCAACACCATCAACCAACATACTGTTCAATCAGTTTCCTTCAGTGTGCACTCCATTAGGGGATGTTATTGTGACAACTTTATTATTCTAACAATAACAAAAAATGTGCTATGAGTAGTGGAACTCAAAGTGATTGACCTTAAATATAATTAAAGATATCTAAGTAGAATTAGATAACATGGTTTAAGTTTTACATTCATTAACAGATAATCCTATGAGTCAAAATAGTAAACTTGACACGGTCCAACTAAATTCCCATCATTACACACATAACAACTCACATTCTTTTAGAAACATCTCTGCCATCTAAAATAGAGCATCTTAGCAAGAAAAACTGTTAAATATGAGCCCCCCTGATTACTGGGACAGATATGTAAAGGGGGCAAGTTTTGAACAAATCAAATAAGAATAAACCTCTACATGTGTTTGTTTGGAAAGTTTGCTCTCAGGTCCTGAAGAGCACTGCGGCCGTCACAGCTGTAAGAGCCACAGCAACCACTGGCCCCCAGATCATCCACGGCTTCTGCAGGGAGCAGCAACACAGAAAAAAAATAAACTGAACATGACCAAAAGACATCTCCCATCAGAGGATCACCGACGTTCACACAGAGGGAGTTTGCGACTGAGATCAAGACGAAACACAGCTGATGGAAGTAGCCAATTAAGGACAAGCTCTTTAGGATAAAAAAAATTTGCGTCGTCACAGCCAACGGGGAGAAACAGTTGTTAAGCGTTAGCCATTCAGACAGAACAAACAGATGTCAGATGTTGAAAGCTGCATGATTAGAGGTTAAGATTTCTTAGACGACAGTTTTCCCCCGAGGAGGGCGTTCTGGGAAAGCAGGAAAAACCCAATTAATTCATGCAATGATTGAAACTACACTGATGGAGATGACAGATGTAGGCCGGCTCGGCAGGAGTAATGTGTACCTTGCTACCACATTGCGCCGAAGCACCAAAACAGCAAAGCCAGGATAAGGCCGATGACTATGGCTTGAACAGGCAGCAAAAGTGGCGTCTACAGAAGGGAAGGGATATTATAGTAATCAACTGCAAAGGGACAGACGTCTGTGGGTGTTTAGCTTTCTTTGAAAATGTGTCACTCAATCACCCTGTCTTTAACTGGTGGTTTTCACAGTTGTTTGGCTTATAAGAAGCTGCCAGTGTTCAGCATTCCTCACACAGACATATAAGAAAACAGATGACAGCACAATCCAAGGACTGTCTTCTAAAGACTGATTGGTATTTGGGTAAATTTTTCCTATTTGCTGTTTATTTATTTTTTGCCCAATGCTGGCTGTCCCTGACACTGCAAAGGAGTTTTCCTTAATGTGACCATTTATTCAAACTTAAACATTCTTAAGATGCTTTTTTAGGTGGCAATATATAGCATCACATCAGGATTTAATTCAGAATGTACTGGTGCTAGTTGGCTCAGGATATCTCCCTAAAGCCCAAACTTTTTCAAACTTTTCAGAAACTCTACAGGTTATTAAACCTAAATGTATAAATATCCCCCCCACACACAAAAAATCCTTGTATGCGTGAAAGGGAGCATAATTGCTGATATAATGAAACACAATTTGTAAATCATAAAAATGATTCACATTTTATGTCTGAAAATCAAATTAAATTGGACACGGTCAATATAATGTTGTAGCAAAGTTAAAGCAGGGCTCGTCTACAGAAAACCAACTTCACATAAGATGTGTTAAATCATTTCTAAACTCAGTTACGGATTGTTATTTAAACACTTCTATTACATTAATGTATTGTCAGTTACATGTAGAGAGTATGACATTGACAGGGGTCGGTACTCACATTTGACCCTTTCTCCTGTAAATCCTCCATGCCAGCTTTGAATTCCTCCAGTTGGTCTGTCAGTGTCTGTTTCTCCTGCTCAGTCTTCTCGTATCTTTCCTTTAGGTCAGACAGCTCCATTTCAGCCTCCTCATACTGCACAAAACAAGTAAAAGACAAAAAAAAGAGAAAAAAAGAAAACTATTTTATTTTCTTCTGGGTATCTGTTGATGGAGTAAATCTATCCTCTTCACAAGTTTTGTCCACTTCTTACAATTGAACCTTCTGCTGAATCTACTTTATGTTCAGCTATTCAGTGCAAGCTGAGAGTATCCGATGCAAAAGGAGGCCCTCCGTTTCCTTTTTTCATTCAGCGACTGAAAGAGTGGAGGTTAGCGATGACTTCATCTTTGTTTTCTTTTGGGCTACAATGCCACTCCTGTCTGTTTGCTACAAAAGTGAATGATCCCAACCCTGCTAGCTGATTCTGACTGGCGGTATACAGCAGGTTTGGGAGGAACGGTTAAACTCACAAAATCCCTAAACTTTTCCATTTTTAACACGTTACAACCATAAACTTCAAGACAATTTGCAAGGACGGGGTGATACAATGACTTAAAGCAAAAGAATACACAGTTTATGGAAGCATTTGTATTCAGCCTCTTTACTCTCATAATTGAGTGTAACTAATTGCCTTTAGAACTCCCCTCAATTTGTCACTTTAGTCTGTTTGTGTGTAATTCAATCTCGGTATAAATCTAACCATCAGAATGCTCAGCTGTTGGAAAGTTTAAAGCATGGTGATAGTCAGGTTATAAAACCTAAGTTTTGAACATTTCATGGATCCTCGTTCATCTTGTACACTCCTGTCCAAATATGTCTTTTTTGGAAGAATGATGAGAAGAAAGGGTTGTTGAAAGAAAGCCACATCAAACCTGGTGGAAGAAAAGATTGCAGATGTAATTGCATCAATAGTGTTTCCAGGAAGTATTGAGTCGGGTTTTTAGTGTGAACAAAACCAGTAGGTTGTTTCAAATAACTTGTAATTATGGTTAAAGATTGTAGGTAGACTTAGTGGTTGTTGTTTTTTTGCTGCTTTTCACTAGGAAAGCAAAGAATTAAGCAACTTGATCATGTTTAAATTTAATCAACTGCATTTATGTTACCCTTGATTCTTCTCTTTTTCATACAAATTATTATTTAGATTTTTTAAACATTTCTTCTAAGTATAATTATTGCTCCTGTGCAAAAAGACAGAAATGTAATCGTGGGTGGCTTTGATGCTGACAATTCACTTGCATTAATAAGTAAACCTCCATGGCTTGTTGAGAGGGAACGAAGGAAATGCCATGAATAGTTAAAGACCCTGTCAACATTGTGGCTGTAAAGCAGTGTGGTCAGCAGCACATCACATGCAGCTGCAGTACCGCACACTGCAAATGTCACAAAACTATAATGACCAAAGTTCCAGATTTTATTCGATTTTCTATTTCCTGAAATCAGAATTAATAAAATGCATCATATGATTCAAATGTTAACTCTGACGTAGAAACCCCGAGACCTTGACATGATTGTACCTCTTTCTGCAGAGCCTTGCTGCGTCTTTCTGCCTCATCCAGCTGGGTTTGCAGCTTGGAGTTATCCTGCTGGTGCTGAAGTTGTACAGCCACCAGGTTCTTCTCCAACTCCTGCTGAGATTCCTCCAGGACTTTGAGTTTGCCATTCAGGTCAGTATTCTGGCCACGCAAACTACCAAAAGCCGAACAAAAAAAAGCAACAAAATTTGGAGGAAAACAGAGAAAACAGTGCTTAGTTTATTTTGTAGTTTAATATAGTAAATAGGTCACATATGAGGTGGTAAAGCTACACCTTATGTAGATCAGTTTACTGACCTGACGAGGTCCTGCTCCAGCTGCTGCTGTTTCTGCAGCAACGCCTCTTTTTCACTGCGCAGTGCTGCACATTGACTCTGCACACTGGCCTTTTCTTTCTGGTGAGCCTTTAAGATCTCCTCCTTCTCTGCCCTCAGAGAGGCACACTCATTTTGCAGACTGTTCTTTTCTTTCTGATGCTTATTCACCATGTCCTGTTTGTCGGATCGCAGGACGGAGCACTCTTTCTGCAGACTGTTACACTCCAACTGCATAGACTGCAGCTCATTGGCTGCAACGAGAAAGTGATTTATGTAATCGTGCAGTCTCAGAGCAGATGGTTTGCTTTCAGTCTGCATGCACATATTCTAAAGCATGGTTTCAATAAGTTGGGGAAATTAATCAAAAAGTTCATTTCTTTCAGCAGCTCAATTTAAAATGTGAAACTCGTATACATCACACATACAAGTACAGAGTTTCCCACAGTGCAATATAAGCCTGGCAGGCCACCAGACTTTACTTGTGCCCCCACCAGGCTGAGCATTGTTTATTTATTTATTTATTTGTTTTTAATTATTGCCTTTTTTAAAGATTTTATAGTAGGTATTTAGGTATTAATACTTCAGTCTTCCAATAACGCAAAGCTATCAAGTGATATTTTCAAATTTCCTGTCAACTTTAAACATTTTTTAACTCAAAAACATGGCGGCCGTCTGGATGGCTGCCCTAGCGCCCCAAGCACAGGGGTTTAGCAAGTTTTCTAGGGGAAACCCTGAAGTAAAGCTAAAAAAATAGAATATTATGAAAAAGCTGAATATTTTTACTATTAGAATTTTTTTACTTTAATATCATCAGCTAACAAATACATTTTTAAATTATGTCACTCTGTGTGTTATTAATCTTTATATTTATTGAAACGTTTTACAGCTTGAATTTCATTGCTGAAATAAATGAAGTTTTTGGTGGTATTCTAATTTATTAAAACAGACATATGCAATCCAAGTTTAAGCTGTTTGGAGACCATCTCGAGTGTACAAATTTATTCTTAACGCAACAAAACTCATATTCCAAACCACTTGGTCAGAAAGGTGCATCTTTGTAAGAGGACAATACAACGGTTGATTTGGCTTCGAATTGTATATTTGCGCCCTTTCTACCTTGTATTTCAGCTGTTTTCTGCCACTGCTTGCTTTGCTGCTCCAGATCACGTCGCAGGTCCTCAATCTCCCGCTCATATTTGCTGGCAGTCTGACGCCACTTGTCCAGGTCCTTGGAAGCAGTTGCCAGGTTAGACTGGACGGCAGTGACATCACGGTCCCGCTCTGCAGAGGCCGCCTCCAGGGATCGTTTCAGCGACTTCATCTCATCTTGTGCTCTTTGCAGCTCGTCACGTGAACCGGAAGAGACATTTATCTGCTCCCTTAGAACATCCACCTCATCCTGGAGCTGCTGCAGCTGGCCTGTCCAAACCCAGGTCAGTGTTTAAATAAGAAGAGGTGCCTTTTAATGGCTCCTTAAAGAAAGAAAGTATTTCCAGTCTATAAATAAAAAAATTTACCTTGGAGATGTTTAATCTGTTTGGAAGATTGCTCGGTTTGTTGTTTATGCCCTTTCCTCTCTTCTTCCAGAACACCTTTAAATTACAAACGTATATTTGGAGCTTACTGTATGTGTAAGCATGAAAGCACTGAGAATCTAAATGGCTGAAATGTATGCAGCATCTTAGCTACTCCATATTACCTTGTAGCTCGATGCATTTCTGCTTCTCTGTGTTGGCTATCTCCCGGGCCTCTCGAAGTTCATCATTCAAGCGCTGAATCATTTTCTCAGATTCACCAGAAGAACCCATGTTGGACTTGGTCAGATCATCTAATAATGAAAAAAATGTTAGAAAATGTCGACTGGTGTCTGAGCAGAACACCTGTCAGGTTAAAGAGCTTCATATGGAGGATGAAGACTACTGCAGACTTACAAACACTTATCAGCATGAATGTCATGTTAAATTTGAAGTTAATCAGTTTTGAACTGTGCTTTCTTAGATTAAAGGACTAATGTCTGGATCTGGAGAAGCTCATCCATGCATCCATGCATTTATCTTTAATCACTTTGATTACTGCAACAGTGTCTTTAGTTTCTGGGCTCCACTAATCTGGAACAAAACTACAAAACAGCCAAAACATAGAGTTCCCTTAAATCAAGGATAAAAATCCACCTGCTTAGAGATGCTTTTGATTCATAATAACTGGAAAATCGATTGAAATTGCACATGTGCTTGAAAATTTTGATGATGGCATTTGACAAAGTGTAATGTTTGTTTGTTTCGTAATTGGTTACTGTATTACGTTTTTGTGGTGTAAAGCACTTTGAATTGCCTTGTTGCTGAAATGTGCAGTAGAATTAAACTTGTCTTCCCAAATCACGTCAACCATAATAAATGATGTTTATTGTGGTTTAATTTCCCTTAGCAAGTTGCATCTGGACTATGTGTTTTCTTGGCACAGAACTGACACAGTTGGGTGGCCAGGTCACCCAAATTCCACTTTCTTCGTCCTTCCATTTTCAGTGTTTTTATTAGGTGGTGAACATAAAACATTTGTTGTAGCGATTTCAGTCAAACTTGAAGTCGTCAACTTTGGACAATGAACTTATTCCTTGGTCACAACCCTCTAAGTCTATGTTGATGAAAACTGGCTGAAACTGTTTGAAACTTGTGGTTGCTGACTTGTTGCTGAACGCTATAAGCTCAGGGAGACAGTTTGGTTCAGGCAGTGAGTAGTTGGACTAGTGGTCGTTCCCAGGGCAAGATTCTTCAACGCTTCTAACCTCAACACTGTGGACAACCCACTCTTACAAAAATGTCTTTGCCAGAGGCAAATTAATTTAAATGAACTCTACCAACTTTACCCAGAATAATGGTCAAAAACCTAGCCCGAATTATGAAAGAAGTTATTCATGGTAACAAATATCCTGTGGTTTCAGGGTCCACTATGCTATGGCAGATTTAAACCAATAATAGTGAACTTGTATTTATAATGTCAAACCTTGTGGATCCTAGTCATTTTTTTGTTGCAGTGAACAGTTCAAATCAATCATTAAAAGCTTAATATGATGTTTAAGTCTGATAGAATTTAGATAAAATTTTGTGATGAGAAATGAGTTTCCATAAAAATACAAGAGCAGAAGATGTGACTACGTTAATTCAGCTGCAGGCCCAAATAGTTAACAAGGGCTGCTAGATGATTTCCCAAGATATTGAAATAGGCCTGTTACATAAACTAATTACTCATCCAGAAATAGGCACAACTGTACGATCTGCATTTTCTGTCCAAGCTTCTAAACCAACTGTCCATCACCCCAGCATCATACCACTCTCTGGCACATTGACACTGTTTATTATTAGAAGCAACATACAAACAATGCACAAAGGAAATGGACCTGCCAACGTTGTCAAGGGTCTGTTGTGTCTCCTGGGAGGGGTGGAAACAAACTCCACAAATATTTCAGCTTTGCAAATTCCCCTAATCTGCCACAGCTAAGAAAAGAGATGACCTAATCCAGCGCCGAGCATTTGGTTGGGGCCCAAAACAAAGAGGAACAGCAGGTCGAGCTTGTGCACCATAAATGGATGGAAGGACTTGAAGTGCCATGACAAGTTACAGTTGTTCATCAATGTCCCTAAACTGGACAAGTGTGAAACAATGGTTAGGAGCTGGTGACATCCTTTGACGAAAGCACATGACCACCCAGCTGTGTGCCAGACAAAGGAAGAGAGGGCATGTTTGCATATGTATGAGCGAGAAGCAGAATGTGAGTGGGTTCCCTGTCCTGTAAGTCTACTGTTTGTGTTCGCTTCATTTGAAAGACGCAATGAGGATATTACACACAAGAGTGCAACATATTATCTTTAGAAACATTAGCACTTATGTCATTTATTGTCACAGAATGACACCTGATAAAGCAGATATAGTTTAGTCTTTGAGTAAAAATACCCGGTTGACTTCAGGGGCTTGGGGGAATGACGAGCATCACGCTGCCTCGAGTGACGACAGAAAACAAAATGAAGGAGAAAGTCTTTTTTTAGCTCAACTGCTGAAGGCCAGAACCATCGCGGCCCATGTTTTCCTGACGTCTGTTGCCTTCTGAGAGGCTGATGTAGCAAACTGAATCAGAGGTGCTCTGAATGTCCACATTATTCTCTTGTAAAGTGCTGATCAACCTGCCAGCAGTGATATTCAATTACAGCTCCAAAATGTTCTGTCTGAAGGTGTCTCTCTGAAGTGATACGGAGGACACTGTATGCCTTGTGCTCTCTCTCCCTCTCTCTCTATAATGTGCAGTGAAGTGTTACAAATTCATCCATCATGCAAAATTGATATGCTTGGACATTCTGACATGAATCCCCTTATTTGTTTCAAGATGTCTTGTGTTGGCCCATCGTTGCCTTATCTGCAGGCTCTTGTGCTCAGAGTAGATTCATTCTCTAATATGTTGGAATAAGAGGTCATGATGTAAAATAAGGCCATTTACAGCCATACGCTCTAAATCCAACTCATAGCTCCAAACTCTGATCTTACTCATGCTACATTAGTGTTATTTTTAGCAAGGTGCGCTGTGGCATGAGAAAGATACTGCCAACTCATTCAGCTTAATTATGTATGTCCATGCTTGTTGAAATAAATAATAGCAGAGCCGAATTACCTTTAATCAATGAAACGCTGTTGAGTGGATCACTCAGCTCTTTCTGATCCATTTGCTTATCTGCTAAAAACAGGAATAAAAATGAGAATATAAATTCAAATCAAGCAGCAATGTTGACAAACAAATAACTCCTCCTGTTAATGCTGGAGATTTCTTTGAAAAAGAAAGCAAAAAAAGTGCATACTCATCTATGACGACGATGGTTGTTTTTTAAAGAAACAACTGCTTAAAATGTCCCTAAATGACCAGAGGACATAATACATACAGATTAAAAGGTAAAAAGAAAAGCACTTTGAATAATATTACCTTAGGTGATCCAGGAGCTACAGTGCTCTGTGTGCCGAGGCTACAGCAGTCCCTGACATGAAGAACTCTTCAGCAACTAACAGATTTTTTCAGACGTGAACTGGAGCAGTCCAAGCAGAAAAAGGGGTTGACTCTGATGTGACGACAAACGTTAAACCAAACCTCCCTGCTGTATCTGGACTCAAACTAACGTGGAATTAGAACGAAGAGGATTAAAATAAATACACCAAGTGGTATCGTCCTCCTGTGCTTCTGTTCAAGTAAAATGTTAATCCTGAAACACAGGATTTCCCCCCTTTATATGTAAGTCCAACGCTCCTGGGTCACAGATCCGTATAGGACAACTGGGAAGCTGCAGCTGCACACTGACACAGAGAGGTTTTGTTCAGGCTCCGGAGCAGCTCTAAAGCTGGTCGGTACTGAAGTATAAACCTACAGGATGACACGGAGTAGTGACTGCTACTGCAGGACTGTGTGTCATGAATGTGCAGCATCCTCCTCCTCTGTTGTTTTATCCTGTGTACCAACAGAATAGCTACAGTACTTCTGTGTTTGTGCAAGATCCAGATATGATCTGTGCAGAGCTGGACTAGAAAGTACCGGACAGTGCTTTGCAAAAGTATTTATAACATTTAAACTTGTTTACATTTTGCCACATTACAGCCACAAACTTTTGTTTTTGGGGGGGATTTTTTCCTGATAGATTAATGCAAAAACCCAGTTGCCTCACCTGCCAGTGGAGAAATTCCTTTTGTTGCTGTCACATATACTACTCTTTGCAAATCTAGTGCTTCTGTAAGCATCAGTTGTCTTGCCACAGATTACTAATTGTATTTAGGTCTGTACTTTGACTTGGCCATTCCTAACATAAATATGCTTACATTCCATGGTAACTGGATTATTGTCCAGTTTGTGGTAAATGAAAGTCTTTGGTTTTCTTCCAAGACTTCTGAATATTTAGCTCCATCTGTCTGGACAACTTGATACTGCAACCACCATTTCTGACAGTGGGGATAAACCAATAATCAAAGTTTTTTTTCCCCACACTTAACATTTTGAATGTAGGTCTACAAATACCACAACAAATTTCAAAAGCTAGGTCAACCTACATTACAAGATCTGATTTGAGTCAATCTGATCTTAAACCCTGTACCACTGTTTGATTGAGTTGAATCTATAAATCAATGGATTATTCTCTGTTTTCATTGTTTGCTCCCTTTTATTTTAGCAATACTGCAATTCCTCATTAGGTGATGTACTCTTAATGAAAATGGTTTACATCTTTAAAAAGAAAATCATAAGTGGGCCACCAGATTCAAAATAATTTGCAAACTTGCTAATGGCCAGATCGTTTAATTATTATTATGGACCCTTAGCTTTATTTTTTGTTAGCAAAAAGTTTTAATTTAAACACGCAAACATTAAGAAATCACTAAACTAACTGGTGTAAGCAGTGTTTTAAAATGACCCTGCTCATTACCTCATTTAATCTTTTACATTTTTTGGAAAGAGAGAGAAGCCAATTTTAAAGTGTCAAATTATAAAGACAAATTTATTTTAAGTTATGTTTGATATACAGTATACAGCATTTTTATAACAATTGAAAGTAACATTACTGTGCAATAAAATCACACTATGTACCTGGGTTACATAGTACTGTATGTAACCCAGGTACATAGTACCGGGCCCTTTAAGCAGTTTTGAACCTGCTGAGTGGCAGATCATTCATATAGTGTCCTTAACTCTTTTCTTGACCATAATTTTAAATAAAAACACATACGAAATCACACAAATAATCAGTAAATACACAGATTTTACATTTTCCTCATAATGCGGCTTTTTCAGATTAAGTTATTTTTAAAAATTAATTTGCCATAATTTTTTTGTATTATTTCATACCTTTCAGTCAGTTTTGGAAACGGTAACATAAATGAATTAACAAACAAAAAGAAATGAGTATGGTTGTGCTACCTTAGCTTCATACACAACTTCAGTAACAAGCTGAAAAATACTTTTTAATAATTAATGCGTGTTGCTATAAGTGTTACATAGTGTGGCTGCTTACCGCTACACAGCTCAAAACGACGCTGCTAATGTTAATTGGCTATAGCAGACCATTTAGCCTGAGATAAGTGGCCTGGGGCTGTAATTAACGCTGGTTTGGCCGCTGCTCCTCTCAGCCTGGGTTCAGCCCGGGATCACCTCCACATGTAAACAGTGGTGGGTGTAGCCTGTCAGGCTAGTAGAGAAGTTCAGCGTTCAGTTTCCTCATTAAGAGTTTAGCTAAAGGAGTGATGCTTAAGCTTAGCGCTGCGCTCAGGATACAAAACTTCACCGACAACTTGGTTTACTTTCGGCTTTACCGTTTTCCGCTCCTCGATGACTTCTTTTATCTCAGCCTGGATTTGGAGTGAGAGATTCTGGCTTCCCGAAAATGTGTCGTGGGCAGACCTGGAGCGCCCGCCAGCTGGAGTGGAGTACCCCAGACTACAGCATATGCTCTGCCATGCCTTTCCTCTGGCTGTCGGGGTTTTAGTGTTAAGGCTGTTTTTTGAAAGGTGAGCTCCTCTGTTTGTTTTACAGCTTTAGTTTAGTTTTTTATTTTTAGTTAGACCTTTTCTTCCTCCGCTACTATGCTACAACCCCGCGGATACGGCAGTGCTTGCTTAGAAACTGTGATTCATGCCGACTAAAATAAAACAAAATGGAAACTGAAGCCGCAAAAAGTTGCTGCTTTCAGGAGTTTGAACACATGAGTCATACTTTCTGAACAGTGAAAAAGCTCTTGGTGGGCATGTCTTCTCCATTTCAGATAAGTTACTCAATTTGGTTTTGAGGAAAAACTCAGTTGAACTGAGGAATTAGTAAACATCCTTTTCGACATTAGCATTCCTGCGAGATGATGAAACAAAAAGATTTCATTGGGCTCAGATGTTCCTGAGATCTTGCTCTGCCGAAAACAGACGAGCAGAGGTTGTAAGAAGTTTTAAATGCAATTTATTTTGGGACCCACATCCAGATAAGACATTGCAATTCTTAAGAACTTTGTTGATTCAGGAAATGTTAATATTTTTGATTAGAAGTAGCTCCAGCAAAACGGCCATTACTTGTTGAGAAGTGATTAGCTTGAAAATTATTGACTTTTTAGACTTTAAAAAAAGTCTAAAAAGTGAGGTTATAGACTTTAACCTCACTTCGTACTGTATTGTAATTACAGTAAACTGGCTTGTATGGTATGGATTTTGAATTTGAATCTGTTTTTGGCAACTGGACTGATCTGAGTGGAATTTTGATTGTGTATCAACACTATTCAATCAATCAATCAATCAATCAATCAATTTTTATTTCAGACACAAAATTGAATACTGAATTGAATACTAATACTGGATTTCAGTGGCATGGAAAATTGTGCTGCGTTAGTTTACATCATCTTTGTACATAAAGGTAACTCTGTAGTGTACAAAATGTGATCCCCAATGTTGCCATGGATTTCTTATGAATGCCTCAAAATAATCTGCAGCTGGACCATCACGGTGTTGATACCTTTCATATGTGCTGTACATTTTTACAGATGCTGTGTAAATATTACAGCAACTATCAAATTTTAACATTACTTAAATTTATGTAGCCTAATATAAACGCTCTGTCTGATGCTAAATTTGGAGCAAAAAGTAACATGTAACACGTTCTGTCCTGATATGGTAGAACACTGAATACCTAAGCCTTGATTTCAAAACACTATTCAAACCGTACGTGCATCAAAAGCTAAACACATACTTCAAAGATATGGCAAGGCTTGATTTTTCCACAAGATCCATTTTTTCATGGTTAGCTGTCGTGGAAAAATACTATTTCCAAGCACTGTTCAGGTGAAATCACTCAGTCAGGTTTATTCATATATTGTGCACAATACAGAGAGCTTGTAGTGAAGCAGGTCTGGATGAAAAGCTCTGTGATCCATCACAGGATCCGGTTTTTTTTTGGTTTTTTTTTAGTAAGCAATATAGAAAGCAGTTGGCAGCCGGTTTAGTTCCTTCCCAGAGGCATATTTGTAAACCTGTTCTGTGTAAATTTAAGTTTTATTGGAACATCCAGGAATGTTGCAAATCAGCTGCATGATTCATAGACGCCTCATGCTAGCTCTGGCTGGATGAACAAATTTAAAACAACAAAACTGGAGGCAGAATACCATTTGGCACAAATAGCAATTAGCTATAATTCCTTGACAAATCCAGCATTTGATGGTCAATTAAAAATCATGTAGTACAGCTATAAAAGCCTCGTTCAAACACCTCTTTTGAAAGTAGCCTGCTATTCCGGAATAGCAGGTCGTTGCCATGCTGACATGTCATAATGTCTCCGAGTTTCATCCAGAGCAATGGCCAGCTCAACCAGATGATCCTGTGACACGCGTTAGCATTTTGGCCGGACTCGTCCCTCCCAAGCTAGTTTCTCATTCTCACATGACAGACCAACACACTCTGCTCAGACTACTAGGTGCTACATTCTCCAGGCTTTTTAGCACATCCCCGTGTCTCCCTTTTTATAGCTCTTACTCTGCTCTCTGTCGTTGACAAATGCAGTCATTCCTTTCTAACGTATCATTATGGGCAAACTGTAATGTAAATTACCATGGCATCAAATGTCTCTCTCTGGTTGAATGTCTCTTTAATACCAAACGTGTGTGTGTGTCCCCACCCTCTGGTTTTTGCCCCTCTGTCTGTGTGTACACAGGCTGGTGGCCAGACCCTGTGCCCACATACTTCAGATTCAGGCGGGAGCGCCCCGGCGAGTTCAGCCCAACGCTGTCCTGGAGAGGCTCTATCAGTCCAACACGGTACATAAGGGTTGTGTTTGTTCTGTAGCCTCTGTAAACTCTGCAGCACAGTGTTATTGCAGCAGTACACACCACCACAGGCCTAATGATATTCTCAGTAAACACATATTGTTGTATGAAATACCATTGTGGTTTTACAAGCAGATACAGTACTTTGGAAGTAAAGTCCCACTAATACTGTCCTCCTTAGTGTCCAGACACAAGACAACTGGAAGGACTCTCCAAGCAGCTGGACTGGGAGGAGCGGAAAATACAGAGATGGTTTCGTATCCGCCGGAACCAGGACAGGCCCAGCACACAGAAGAAGTTCTGTGAGAGCATGTAAGTCTCAAGAAGGACCGCAGAGTTGACAGCTCAGAAATATAAAGCATTGTCTCAGAAACCATTAGTTTATATAGAATCATCACACACAATATTTTACTCTTTGTATAACAAATCTCTTAAGAAAAATGGCAATTTCTCTTTCTGAGATGACTGGGAAGATTAATTGCACTTTTATGCAATGTTAAAATTTTTTGAAATGTGCTGCTGTAAAATTTCTCTACATTTTTGACACTGCCAAAATTGACCACACCGGTGACGTTGCTTGTCTGCTACAGTTAAACACTGCATCACTCTCACCGTCACATGACCTAGCAAATGCCACAAGGCCAAGACTCCCCCCCTCTTTCTCTCTTCTGAAACACAAACTGCAACAAGATGGAAATAAACAATTAATTGTCGGCCCAGTTCTGCTTATCAGACCGGCATGTTATAAAAGTAGCAGCAAAGTAAGCTTTTTGTTGTACAAGAAAACTTGTTTCTTGTACAAGAAAACTTGTTTCTTGTACAAGAAACAAGTTGTACAAGTACAAAACTTGTACAAGAAGAAAACTAATACAAGTTTTCTTCTTGTGCAAGAAAACTTGTACAGTGCATATGACAAATATGCATATGACAGTTCATATGACAAATAAATGCTGAACTTTGTCAAAAAAGGAGAAGAAAATCCACTTTTTAAATTGAATACATTTTATGATGAGAAGTAGCAGAGGGTTGTTGCTTTGTACAACCCCCTGCTACTTAACAGGCAGCACTTTGTCTTCTGCTAAAACATTTCACAAGGTTGTAGTATACATTGGGCTCCTTGACTAATCTTCCTTGCATAATTCTTGCAGAGATTCTGGTTCCCCTCTTCTGCTCTTTAACATTTCTGTGTTTATTTGACACAAGTAAAATTTTTGAATCACTGCCCAGCTGAAAGACGCAGTAATAATTACTTATTTTCAGTTTTCTGGCAGATGCCACCATTATTTTGATTCAAGTTGCCCTGCTCTAACAGAGACTCCATCACCCTATCCTTTCATGAAGAGGCGCCTGGGGCTTTTGAGAGAGAAATGATCCCACAACAGCTCAGATCCAATGACATGCTTAGAGTGGGCAGGAAGTGTTTTCGTTTTGTTTCACGCCAGACCTGTTTGGAGTGTTAGTCTTAGTTCCCTTAGTAGAAATAAGGGAAGTCCACATTTCCAACAATATGAAACAGGCTGTCTATTAATATTGTCTTCTCAAATTTCATTAAAGATCACCATAAATAATAGTGCTGGCACCTGGAGCCCCTGGTGGAAGAATCAAGACTTTTCATAATGTTATTTTTTCACTTTTAATTGAGTTTTTTTCTCTGAGGCTGACATGATGGGTTCAAACTCAAATATTTCAAATTCTTTGAAACAGTTGGCAGAATTATAGATATTTTAGTAGCAATGTGCTGGAAAATCTTGTCACAGTGTAATGATAACCCATCAGGACCTTCATTGCCATTTTTGAAATGTCTAGTAATTGCCTGCTAAAGGTAGAATGTTTTACATATTTTCTTACAGCATTTTTTCCATGTTTGTCACTGCAGGTGGAGATTCACCTTTTACCTTGTGATTTTTATCTACGCCATTGGCCATTTGTGGGTGGTAAGTTGAGCTATGCCAAAGTAGCTAAGTATTCATACAGTTTGAGCCTTTTCACATTTTGTCATGTCACAAACACAAATGTCAGTGTATTTTATTTGGATTATACATGAGACTCCAGCACAAAGTATTTATAAATATATACTTGTAATAATTTTAATTGTACCAAAATCTCGGCAAGGAGAATATAATAAGACACGGCTAACACACCCATCATAAGTCTGAAGAAGCTCCAGATTTCCACAATTCAGGTGGAAGAATCTGTGAACAGAGCAATTATTGAGCTCTGTAGATATTACACAAGAACCGAGAAATCCGTTATACTTTAAGGGCCAAAAACAAAGTTGGTTCTGGCCCTTCATACTCCATGGGCCAGAAGCCTAAGAGCAGAACTGATTAAATATTAATTAAAGGACATTTCTGCATTAACCACAGCTGTGTGACCAATAAGAAAGTAGTTGTTGGATGCCACCAAACCAGCACTCAGAAAAAAGCCCAGGTGGAGAGATACAATTTTTTTAGTTCTGTCGGAGTGTGTAATGACTTTTAGTCGTGCATTCCACACATCATGGAGAAGTATAGACAGTCTTTACCACAAATCTTGTAGTAAGCACAGTAAACATGTGGGTAAAAGGTACACTAGTCAAGGACAAAATTAAACTTTTTAGCTTACATGCAACATGCTACGAAGAAGTACCATCACAAAAGTGAAAATATTTACTGTAGGAAGAATCTGGGAATATGCTATACTTTGTGTTTATTTTTGGTTGGGGAAAAAAACATTTGGCTATGCTTTGTCCTAATTTAATTTTCTGAGGAGATTTTTATAATCCCGATTTGTTTTTTTTTCCTTGTCATTTAACCTTGCTCTTATTTACTGCCTTTGCTAGTCACCTTGGATGTGGGATACCAGACAGTGCTGGCACAACTACCCTTTTCAGGTCAGCAGTTTTATTTTACTGCTAATTGCATAAGCGTCACATTTTGCACACTTTTTGCACAGTGTTACTCTAATTGGTCCACCTCCATGTTGCTTGTACGTTAGTATGGGTGTGTATTTATGAAAGGTGTGTTTGTTTCTTTCTCCCTCAAAGCCTCTAAGTCCTGGACAATACAATTACTATGTTGCTGAGCTTGCTTTCTATTGGTCTCTGATGGTGTCCCAGTTCACAGACGTTAAACGCAAGGTGAGTCAACAACCAACACTATTGTGCTCCTCTCATCACTTATATTGTAACTAAAGGTGTTTGTTCCTAGAGGCCATGTTTTAATTTGTTTTGCGTACTATGCTTTTTACTTTTATACTGTTTGTATATGTGTCAAAGTATCAAATGCTACCAGCATAAAATCATTGATCTTGATTGTTGAAGTAAAAAAAAAGATGTTGCAATGTGCAAAATATAATGGATTCATTCATATATATTCAAATCATCACTT
The DNA here is from genome assembly GCF_003331165.1 of Xiphophorus hellerii. Lineage (NCBI taxonomy): Eukaryota > Metazoa > Chordata > Actinopteri > Cyprinodontiformes > Poeciliidae > Xiphophorus > Xiphophorus hellerii. The sequence goes on from NC_045672.1 coordinate 21,025,348, forward strand.
ATGAAATATTTTGTCAGGCAATGACTTTATCTGGCTTTACTCAGCATTTACAGATAAAACTGTGTCCTTCTTGCACACAAATTCCAAGAAAATGTGCCTCTTTTGACTCTTACTAAACAAAAGTTACCTATAGATATTATTAAAAAAGTCAGTTAGCCACTTTAGGTATTTTGATTTGTTTTTCTATGTCTCGTTTTAAATTCTTGAGAACCCTGGTGTTTATAGTTTACTTTTTTCTGAAAGATGTTGTAGTGACTCCTCCTTTTGTTGACCTTCATTATATTGCTATAAAAACATCACTTCTATTGTTCCTTAATTTTGCAGGATGTAACTTATATATATTTTTTTACATTTCTGTTGAAACTGTGATGTCGTGACAGTATGGCACAAGACAGATAATCTATGAAAAAAAAAAAAAAATCAAACTCCTCTGCATTCTGCCCGTGCTCCTAGAGCTAACTAGAAACAACCAATCAGAGCCAGGAGGTGGGTCTTAGCACTGTTAATCACAAGCTCTTGTGGTGCTGCTCATTCCCCCAGTCCAACCCTTTGTCCCTGAAGTTCTGCTGCTAGCAAAGCTTGTTGTGAATGCTCAGATTAGTTAACATGATGGTGGATAGAAAGGTTTTCCTGTAATGGTAAGTTGATCCTCTGCCATTAACAAATTGAGGAGCGAGTATACAAGGTTGATTGACAGCATTGAGAACTTCTTCCTTGTTCTTGTTTTTTTGTTTGTTTGTTTTGGAAAGGGAGCGGCACATTTCTTTAGAACTCGGAGGGAAGAGGCAGAGATTGATCTTTTCACAGATAAGCTGCCTCATAGCATACTGTTATGACAGTATGTTATGAGGCATACTGTCTCATATGCCTCATAACACATTTTACACATTTGTTGAAACAAATGTGTAAAAACATTCTTTATAAAAGTTACATAGTACAGTTTTAAATATCTCAGGAGTTAGATTTTATCTTCAACTACATCAGAAAATATGTACCTTTGCTTGGGTAGATTGGCTTCACATGAAGGTACAAGGTTGATTGTATCACTCAAACAACCTTGTGCCTTCTTGATAAGGGTTATTGGTCGAGTTGAACTTTAGCAAGACCCAAGTCAGTTAAATTACTACATGGTAAATGGCCTGCGCTTGTATAGTGCAACCAGTCATTCATTTATTTATGCACATATTCTCACATGCATATCAGATGTACATAGCCAAAATATAACTATTTGAAAAGCCAATTGAAAGCACGTCAAGTGTAACAACTTCAGATTTCATCATGTTTCCTGCTTCCTTTGTTTTGGCGTTAATCTGTAACTGTTGCATCACCTCAAAAACACCTGGCATAGACGTAACAATCTGGATATTTTATGGCATGAAGTTCTTACTAGAGATTCTGCTGCAGACTTCCTTTTGCTAGGAAGTATTTTTAAAAAAGAACATTTCAGAAAAAACTTTTATGTAGATGGGGTCTAAAAAACTTGATTACATACATCTACCAATAGTTTCTTTGCTTATTTGTATAAAAGAAAGTGGTGTTAATACGGCACCGAATCTAACTCTAACCTAGTGACCCACATTCTGCAACATTAAGCCCTGGTTATTGGCATAATTTATGCAGTTGTGGAATACTTTATTTAGACATGAGCGGCTGCAGGGGTTATTTGAATATGAGATGATTCATTGTTAAATATGTTGTAGACTTAATTTTGTGCATTAAACGATCTGTGTTGTAATATCTGTTGCCAGTCTCTCTTTAGGTTTCTGAAAATCTCCAACATCCTTTTTTAAACTTGAAAAATGTAGATGACTCCAAGAATAAGATGAGCACAAACATAATTCCCCGTCCTAAAAATGAAAAAAAAAAAAAAAGTACATAGTTGGAGAGAACCTTTTTCTTCTGACGGAGGATAGTCTTTTGAACAGTTTTATAAGCATTAATACAGCTTAACCCAGCCGTTCGTCAAAATACCCACTGATTTATCACTCTGTCCTCATTTGTCCCGTCTCATTGTGACGATGGCAGGATTTCATGATCATGCTTGTCCACCACCTGGCCACCATATTCCTCATCACCATCTCCTATGCCAACAACATGCTAAGAGCTGGCACTTTGGTCATGTGTGTGCACGATGCTTCGGACGTCTTCCTCGAGGTAAATGAATGCATAATCAGCTGAAATATGAGTTTAGCTGTTGACTCCAAATGGAGGAATTTGATTCATCATTTCTGAGAGCTGCGACTTGCTCATCTTGTTTCTCAAAGGCAGCAAAGTTGGCCAACTATGCCAAGTACCAGAGGCTATGCGACAGCTTGTTTGTGGTGTTCAGCATAAGCTTTTTTCTCACTCGACTCATCATTTTTCCTTTCTGGTGAGAGTTTATCAATACACTTTAAAATAAAAGGTTTTTTTTTTCTTTACTTAAATGCATTATTTGACTGGTTTTGCTTGTAGGATTGTTTACAGCGTGCTGTTTGAGAGCTGGCAGATTATTGGGCCATATCAGGCCTGGTGGCTGATAAACGGGTTACTGCTGGTCCTGCAGACTCTTCACATCATCTGGTTCTACCTCATCGCTCGCATTGCTGTCAAAGCTATCTTCAAGGGAAAGGTTTGTCTACATCCTCACGCAGCAGTTGCAGTAAATTCAAAAGCATTTATGCTTTTTTTGTGCATTTTAATGTGTCAGGTTAACACAAAGTAGTAATTGTGACCAAAATAAGTATGATTCATGGTTTTGCTCAATTTCTGGTTGCATGTTTAAGTTTGTTGACTGGGAGAAGTTCACTGTCTAGTCAGTTTCATGACTTCAACAGGTTTTCTTCCAGGATTGTCCTGTTTTAGTTGCATCTTTTCTCATCCACTCTAGTTTTCATCTGTATCCCCACAGCACAATGCTGCCATCACCTTGTTAAAGGGGGTGTAAAATTAACTTTTGAGCTTTCTATCATGTTAAAATAGTTCCTCATAAAAAACATAATTAATGCTGCTTTAATTCTTTCATACATGTTTGAGAAATCTTTTTAATTGTTGCGATGATGAGCTGAAAGTGGCGTGTCAGAGCAGAAGCTTCTTAAAGAAACAGAGGCCCATTTTCAAGGCATCAAACTGTGAAGTAAAATTTCTTTAAAGTTATGTTTCATATATACAGCATTTTTTTATAACTGAAGATAGCATTGTTACATCGCATACCACTATGTGGTGAGAAAATACGTTATATTATTTACATTATGTTGTAATTCAGAGGGTTGTCACACATAGTACAGTACTTTACATAAGACAACAAAAAAAATCAAGTTTGGTCTCATGTGACCAGAGCGCCTTACTATCCATGTTTGCTTTGCCTCCTACATGAATTGTGACTAAATACAAGTAAGACTGCTTGTGCCTTTCTTGAAACAAGGTTTTCATCTTTTGCCTTTTTCCTTCCTGGGCTTCTTTGCTGCTCTTCTTATCAGTTTAGGTTGACAAGCTTTTGACCATTTTTGTAATACCTCCTCTATTTTCAGATGAATTTACACTGATATGAAATTGCATAAAGTTGGAGTCCATTTAATTAGACGATACAGAATTATATATATGGATATGAGAGTTAAAGGCCGCTGGTTAAGTATACACCCCACACCATTTTTCAGAAAAAAATTATGTCTATTATTTGACATCAAGTGCATAATTTGTTGCTTGAATGTGAAAAATGTGAGGGCATGAAGACTTTAGCAAAATTGTAGCATGGACTTAAACAATGCTTGTTTAAACAATGGGTCTTGTTTCTGTTATCTCCAGGTGTCAAAAGACGATCGCAGTGACATAGAGAGCAGCACAGATGAGGACATTTCCTCCAATGGCAGTAAAAACTGTCAAACCTCCAAACTGAGGGACAGCAGCCACACCGGTGTCCTTAATGGAGACACTCATGACCACTGAGAGGGGACCGATTCTTTATTCCAATCATATTTTATTTCAGTTATACAGGTGAGACTCACTCTACACCTTATTAAAATGAACTTTGAATTATTTTTCCTACAAAGAGTGCTAAGATGTTAAACTCCAAGGTTAGTGCACAGCCTTGGACACTTGAAATGTTTACGCCTACTGTTTTTCTCTCAAATACACAAGAAAGATATGAGAAATGCAGCAACCGGGGAGCTGCTTACAATGCTTTATGCTTGTAAATAGATTTTCTTATTGACAATGACTGCTGTGAAACAAATCACTGCTTCCAAAGTTGTATTATAGAGACATATGCTTCTGTGCTTTTTGATTTAACTCGACAAACATCCCAAAGTTTTCTTGATAAAAGTGCAATAAATGCAGTGATTGTAGTGTTGGATCTTTCCTTTAATGAATGGTAGTTTCATTAGCCTCATTTTAACACTTAAAGCCCCCATTATTAAATGTTCTTCATTTAAAAGGCGACACTCAAATGGATCATATGCTGAAGTAGTTTGCATAAAACAAAACCAACACATCACCTAAGTACCGGTACACGTTTTTTACTTTTAGAATATACTTCAACGTATATGGTGCTGGTCCTGCTTACGTAACCACATAGTCTTGGGTCTACAGGAGAAAAAATTGTTCTGAACAAAACCACTCTGTAAGGGGGCGAATACTTTCTCAGTGTTGGAAATGGATGGTATTTGTGTCTGAGCGTCACTTCAGGTTTTTGGGTGGAACTTGAAATGATCTCCTCAGTATCTAATGTTATGACATGTATCCAACATTTCAAGGGCATCTTCACTGAAGTCATTATACTTCAGGCTGAAAGAGGAGAGAATAAATGAAGTTAGGTTTTGATAACATGCAAACACTTTAAAAATATTGAGTTTGCCTAAAGTTCATGATTCAAGTGTGCCCAACGTACTTTAACTCCTTCATGTTTGGTTTTTCCTTCATGACTTGGACAATCGCAGGGACAGCAGCAGCATCAGTGAGAGAGTTGTTTCTCAGCTCCAGGAGTTTCAGGGTATGACTGGCTCTGAGAGCAGCACACAGGTCTTCAACACAGGCATCTGTCAATTCGGTCATTTCCACGCTATGTTGCAGGGAAAGCAAGTAGATTCAGAGTGGTGCACTGCAAGTGGGTTTTGAAAAAAATAAAAAAAAACAAGAGCATTTTGTTTTCTCCTCATTAGGTCACCTCAGTTCCTCCAACAAGCAGTTTGGATGAGCAAGAGCATCCCAGAGATATTTAACGCCATGGTCTCCCACTTTGTTGATGGCTAAAAGTAGAGATTTGATTGGACATATCCCATTTTTAAGAACTGAGCCCAGTTCCTCGAAGACTGCTGTGGTTAACTCGCATCGTGTCAAGCTGCAGAAAAAGTCAGGACAATACAGGGCTGTTTAGTGAATATTTACAAATCGTATCCTTTAAAAAATACATATTTCATGTTCCTCACGGTTTGACATGAAATGAGAAAAAAGTTTTCTGTTTTAGGTTGGGTAAGCTTGCCAAAATGACTTATTTTTGCTAACTGGCAAAACAATTAAATTGATAATTATTTTCTTCAAAGTTTACATGTGGAAATGTTTTACAGCAACTTCTCAAACACCAGTTTCTTGTATAACAAAGAAAACAGCTAAGGTACCAGGAAGAGTATATCTGTACCTAAACTAAAGGCTGAGTTAAAATATATAATTAGCAGATGAGCTTACTTCAGGATTTCAAGGGGCAACTCGGTGATTTGAGGCCATGGCAAAGCAGCAGCGCCCCCTCCTGTCCCAAATTATTCAATGACGGGTCAAGCTCTGACAGAGAGCAGTGTTCAGACATGAAGACCTCCTTCAAACTGGAGCAGCATGCACCTGTCAAATCATTGTCAAACAATCTACAAAACAGATAAAAACATATAGCTTTTAGAAAATCAAATTACTCCAGGTTACCGAAATTAAACTGAGCCTATCGTGATTTTATGACCTTAAAGCAGATTCTTACCCGAGGCTCCGCAGTTTACAAAGTGGCTGTCGGAGGGCTTTGCATAAAGCTTCAACTCCACTGTCACCAGTCATGTTCCCCTTGAAGTCGATTTTTGTCAACTGTGATTGACTGGAACACAAAGCTGATGCAAAAGCCTCCATGGATGCTGCAGTCAAATTACAGCTTTGAATCCTGTTAACAAGAAAAGTCGATCATTTGACAAAGAATGGACATGTTGAAATATGAATCCATACCATTTCAGAACTTACTGGAGCTCCTGTAGTCTGCAGTTTGGACTTTGCATTGCTTCACACAGCTTTGTGAAGCCCTGATCGCCGATCGGATTAAACATCATTTGTAAAATTTGGAGTTGGGAGGCTCCTGCGAGCAGCAGAGAGGCCAGGTCGCCACAGCAGGCCGCAGTCAGACCACAGACATTAAGACTTCAAATATCAAACACAACAACAACTCCAGTTATGTTCTGTCTTTTCTTTTGAACATTGTCTACAGTGTTATGGAAGCCTATTTGCCCACTTACAAATTTTTCTTTTCTTTTTTCTTTTTTACTGTTTAGTCGCAATTGAATGTTTTGGATCAAACAAATTTCAATATCAATAGAAAGCTGGGTAAAAACAAACTGTTTTTAAAATAATGATATCAGTTATTAAAGAGAAAAAAGATATCGAAAGCAACCTGGCTTTTTTAAATTATTTTTTTAATTAAAACAATTGTCCAGTCACACTGGAGGGTTTCATGAACTGCATGTTTAGTCATGTCAAAGCATTTTAATCAAATTTCTGCTTAAATTTTGACTAGGCCGGTGAAAAGTCTTCCCTTTGTACTTTTTACGTGATTCAGAGCAAAAAGCAGGAACATTGTCCTGCTGCATCACCCAAGTGAAAAAGATCGCCCCCTTCAGTCAGTCAAACAGTTTGATTGTTGTATTTTTTTTTTTTTTTCGTTTTCTTAAATTCTCAGAATGTTGTAAAATTTAAAGACCATCAAAGTGTGTTTTGGCAACTTGACATTGAGTTTAAGTCAAACAATTGATTGTCTAATTGATTGTTAACAATCAAATTGTTTGATCTAATTTATGTTAATGTGGAAAAAAAATGTGATGGGAATATTTTATCACAGAATTGCATTATCAGCAAAAAACAAAAAGCATTTCAAAAGGGTTTTGCCTTCCTTTAGTCCATGCAGCTTGGCCTCTCTTAATCCCGCACAGAGAATTTGCAACTTTTTATCTCCGAGGTTGGAATGAGAAAGCTCCAGCTCTCTGGTGACGCCCGTGCTGACAGCTGAAGCCAGAAAAGGGATGGAGTCTTCATGTATGGAGCAGCTTGACAAGCTGGAGAAGACAGCATTGCATTTCATATATATGATGCTGAACACATTGAATGATAAATGTTTATAATTTTTTAAGAGCACTTTCCACTTACGTCACAGTGTGCGACAGACTCACAGATGGAGCCAAGACCTCCATCATCTCTCTTAATATTGTTGTTCTGGACACGCTCAACTCTTCCCTTTCACCCAGACATGTGATTACGTAATTCAGAGCTGCACAGTCCTGGAGGCTCGGGTTTTCATGAAAGATGCACAGGTGTGCAGGAGGGTTGAGGATTTCCTTTACCAAACTCTCGTTCTGGGCTTGATGCAGCAAATGGAAACATCTGTAGTGTTTAGATTTGTCGTATTTCTTCAGTGTTTTCTCTGATCTGCTTTTAAACCAGCTTTTAAAACCTTTAATCTGATCACAGCTGAACATTCCCAGTAAGTCTTCCAGCAATCTGTACTGGACTGGCTCAGAGAGCCCTGACATAAAGAAATCTAGAAACTTTGAACAACCTTTGTGATTATCCAGCATCTTCTCCGCGTCTTCGTGTGTCGACGGGTCCAAAAAGAAAGCCACAGCCAAGACAAACTCCTGCATCAGTTTGGAGTGGAAGGAGAGCTCTCCTTCACCGTGAACTCTCAAGAAACTATCCACAGAGGTAAGACTCTGTTCAAAACCAAAGGAATCAATATCGTGTTTGGAACAACTTGAATGTTGGTCGTGGAGGCAGCGAGATGCCATTCTGCCAAGAGTCAACATTAACCCTCTACTGCGTTCTTTGTTTAGTGAGAGAGTCTGAATCAGGTGGACCAAGATATCCACAAACAGCTGAGACAGAGTCTCAGAAAGTTTAGTACCTGAATCAATAAGCCGCTTGTAAATGGAGCAGACTGTCCAACAAAACCTGGGAGAAACACAGAAATCATAAAAGCCCAGAGTTCTTTCCATGTGCAGAAACGCTTCACTAGCTGAAGTGGAGTCAGGGAAGAAGTTGTTAAAGTAAACCTCTCTTTGCGGTTTCTGAAACCCCAACACATCCATTCAAATCCCACCGATGAACTTCATGCCCTCTGTGGGCCTGGTTGCAACAAGAAAGGTGGCTCCTTTCAGCAGGGATCCGTGAAGCAGACTGGCCAATAAGCAGGACACAGAGACCAGATGGTAAGGGTCAGAGGTTAGGGTGTGTACTGAGGGGTCCAGGCTGTGCTTAAACTCATCCAGACCATCAAATACAAACAACACACCATCAGGCTCCTCTGTAACCAGACGTGTGAAGTCTGGGGGCATTTGATGGTAGCCTTGTTGGATTAAAGTTTCCAAACAAAGTTCATCTGTAGAAGAGGCTATTTTGCTAAACTGGAAGTTGAAAACATGAGAAAAGTTTTCAAGGCATTCTCCATTAGCCCAATCGACAACAAGCTTGTGCAAAGCGGTGGTTTTACCAGAACCTTCTGGACCAACCACTACAACAGTTCTGTTCTCACCACAGAGAGCAGTCCGGATGGCGTCATCTAGGAAACCCAGGTTATCATCCTGAGCGAAAGCGGGGACAGGTACGTACTTCCGGCTGTTAATGACGCTGGCAGGAGACTGACCACCGAGAATAGTTGATGTGTTTTCTGTCTGCAGGATGCGAGTCAGAATATCAACTTTATCCATTCTGATAGACATCCAGAAATAACAGCTAAGACACAATAAACGCAGCTAACATCCTTTTTGCTTACATGCAAAAATAAAAGTTCATGCGTGATTATTTGGTTTTCCTATACCTCGAAAAACTGTCCATGAACGTGTTTACGAGAGTTGTACCCTGCGGAGGCTACGTAGTAAACTTCGAGGGAAAGTTGTTGGGGGGAAAAGATGTATAAAAAACTGTTGTGGGGGAAATTATTCTAGCGCAAGCCACAGTTTCAGATTCAAAGCAGCCCGTCGTCATAAAACGGGAAACCAGGAAATGTCGGAGGGCAAATTTACCCGGCACGCTGTCTTAGAGGCAATATGAGACTCCTCCTTCTTTCAGTCACTGGTGGGTAGAGTGAACTACGCCACGCTGCAGCAAAACAGAAAGGGACGGGGACGGACCACTGACGGTCTTCAAGTACACCTCGCTGGCCCTTCTCTGTGTGTGGCATTAAGAAACCTAAAGGGTACGCTTGGATGAAATTACAGGAATTGTATTCATAGCTGTATTAATCCACAAAGAGGCGCTGTTTATACATTACCTTCTGCAACAATGATCCAGACCTTCATTGGATGTTCCTGGTAGGAGTTCCAAAATCATCTGTTTGACATTTCCTTTTTCTGCTATAAAACAAGTTTGTTGTCATTCTTCTCTTTGATTTAGAACTAAATACGTCACGGTACAATTTTAGGCCATTTAGTCTGTCATCTACGGCTGGTGACGATGTTCTAATCTCTTTTTAGTGTTTTCTTTATTAAATATCAACATCTTCCTTTTAATACGTATCTTAGTAGACTTGGGAAACACTCCTCCATGGTCCCGATGACATCATGGTGGCCCATGTCTGTCTGTTTTAGTGCTGATTCAAAGAAGAAGAATGGGAGAAAAATGGGCTGACTAGAACAGACAAACCAGCAAGCCAGAACCTAAATTTAAAAGCTGCTTTTATTCACTGTGATGTTCACTGTTTCTTTCTTTGTCATTGAAAACTTTTAAAAAGCTTTGTCTTTATTTTTGGCTCCCTGCATCTACGGTACAAATAAGAACCAAGTTCATCCAGCACAATTTTTAGTTTTCTTGTAATTTCATGGGAGGAAATGCCAAGAGACCAACTGGATTATTTAAAATGTATTAGTTTGACCAAATCGAGTTCAATCTGTTGAACAAATTGGAACTCTAAAATGTGCTGAGGTGATGTTGCGTGAAATAAATCAAAATTCGGCAGATAAAGAATAATTACAAGTTCAATGTAAAGTCCAACAACTCGGTGCTCTTTGCTTGTTTCCATTTAACTCTTGTGAAAAACCTCTGAACTTAATCTCCAGTTCTTGACACCGCTTCATAGCAAACACTGAAAAAAGGTCAAAACAAAACTGCTGAGGAGTTTCTCAAATGTTCCAGATGTTTAAGAGCAATCCCTCTGACTAAGAGAGAGAAAGAGACAGGTGAATCCCAATTTTGTTCAGAGAAAGTAAACATTCACTGACCTGGCTGCCGATACTCTTGTCCTGCCCTAATTAAAACTGTTTTCTGGTGTCAGAACCTGCAGGGACCCCAAAGGCCTTCCTCTTCTGAATTTCTCTAGTTTTTCTACCAAAGTATCCTCAAAGCTTATTCAGACATCAAGAACCTACATTATAGGTGAGATGCTATGAGAGATATTGACAGACGCTTTGAAAAAGTGATTAAGTGAAATCTTCAATCTTTAACCTTTGATCTTTACTCAGAACAAAATCACCCTTTAACTAGATGGAGCTACATTTCAATAATTGCTTATAAAAAGACTGAAGTGGTAAGCATAGTGATTCTGAGATTCAGATTGTATTTCTGTTTCTAGGATTTAACAAAAATAATATCAGTTATAATAATAATAAAACTTTTGCGGAAGAGAATGGATACAGTTTCTTTCATGTTGTGAAAAAGCATGTTTTCAACTCAATGACAAAAAAATTGATGTAGAAAATATTAGTACTTCATTATGTTTGGAAATTCAATTAAATTGTTCAAATAAAAATGAACAAGTGTTAAAAACTAACTTTTTTATATCCATATTTAAAGGCTCATTAACAATTGTAAAGAGCCATTGTTTGAGGTTCAAAGAGGGACATGTTGTTTTTAGAAAGATAAAATAAATAAATAAATACTAAATCACGGGGCTTTTGCACAGTTACATGCACTTTACTTTAATTCCCTTTAGTACTTCACTCTGCAATAAATTTTTGCTCTCTGTGCTTCGTCATCTGGCACCGCATCAGGAAGATTTTGCTGGTGACTGTAGGATAATTTACATTTATATGAGTAAGTATGGGAAACGTTTCACCCGTCAGTCTGCAAAAACCCAAAAGTTTTGAGTCAGCTCAACAACAATGCAAAACGTAAACTTACTAGTAAGCAGGACTTCTTAGCCCTGAGGGTGCTGTTGCTAATGAACAATAATATCTCAGCTGCTGTTGTCATGGAAACGTCCAAGTTATACAACCATGTAAATTATTTATTTATTTATTTTAAGTTTTGTGTCCAGCTTTATCGTGTTTAGTGACAACACCAATGCCAAAATGTTGCCTGTAGTTATGCTGGCCTTTTGAGGCAGACGTTGGCGAGAAACAGGACATCCTCTGGTTACCATAATAAAGGTTGACATACCATCTTTTTTAGAATGGATTTTAAAAGTTTATTACTCTTTTAATAAAGTGTTATTCCTCAAAGACCTTTTTTTTTAGTTGTAGAAAATGAACAAAATTATCTCGCATTTTAACTAATAGGGTAGCTTAACTGATGTCATTAAAGGACTTTTGACCGTTTACACAATTCCTACTCATAGATTCAAATAAATCAAAAATAAAATGTGTGCATATTGTTACACAGTTTTTGCTGGTGAAATGTTGACAGTGTTCTCAGTGTGCTGGAGTTGTGGGAAAGCGGACGAGAATTAGTGAAACATTTTTGCCTGAATGTTCTGACGCTTCTGGATAAATTTGCATGTTGAGGACGGATTCCAGTTAAAGAGTGGACACTTGACATCATCCCCCTGTTATTTGTCTGCATAAATGACACTTTATAACAGAAGATTGTAACTGGCTTAACACTGTGTAATTGCGCTGCAATACATCTGCTCTGCACACGCCTCACATTTTGCTTGTACTGGTTACCAGAAGCATCTTTAATGAGCTTCATTTATAAGGCAATGTAAAAATAAAGAGTAACACACTTAATTTGCTGTAGAATTCTTTATATTTTACATAAGTATAAATAAAACACAAATCAATCAGTCAAGAGTTTTATTTGATGCAAGCGAGGCAGTTTTCATTAGTTCTGGACTCAGGTATGTCATGTGCCACACTGACAAGGACGTGCTGCCTCACAGAGGCAACATTGCTGAAGCCAGTAATTATAATCCTACTATTTAAATTAGTCATAAATTCTAATGAAAATAATAAACCCTAACATAACTCAAGAAACAATTAGATTTAGATTAGCATATCCCCTCCTCCTAAATCTGTATTTACAGCTAAGTTTAAAGATATTGAGAATAATTACGCACAAGCGCTCCAAAGAAGAATTTGAGACTGATGCTATGCGTTAGTGTTACAAACTCTTGTAACACTAACACTTGTAGCCAAAGAAAAATGGCTCAAAAGCTTAAATAATTAAAATAATTTTTCAGTTTTTCATATTTCATATTGATCACTTAGTTTATTGGTTGATAACAAAGCAGAATAGCTGTTACTTTCCCTACTCTCCTTCCTCCATCTCCTCCTCTGATGCAAACCTTTTCCCCGGGTGTTGTCTCTTCTCCTCGGCGTGACTTTTGTTGATGTTTTCCAGAAAGTCGAGCAGCAGGCTGGTCTTACTGCAGCTGTCAGAGTCCAAAACACCACACGGACTGCTGGTGCTTAATTCCGGACTGGAGTTATCCCAAAAGCGTTTTCCTGGGTGCTGACGCTTCTCCAGCTCTGACATATCTTCCTCTCCGTCCTCAGTCCAGTCCGCTTCACCGTCCTCATCTTCGAGAAGACGCTTACCGGGATGCTGGCGCTTGCTGTGCAGCACCAGATAGCGCTTGCCCGGGTGCTGGCGCTTGGAAAGTTCGCTGAGCAGCGCGACGGGGCTGTCGGGAATGTGTCCCGTGGTGGAGCGCTTCCCCGGATGCTGCCTCTTCTGGAACTCCGTGAACGAATGCATTTCATCTTCGCGCTTGCCGGGGTGCTGTCTCTTTTGCATATCCCAGAACTGCTCGTCGTCGACCACCTCCCTTCTGCCCGGATGCTGCCGCTTCTCCAGGTCCTCGAAGTACCTCTTGCCGGGATGCTGTCTTTTTGTCACCCATTCTGGTTGTGAGAAAATCCCATCTGGACAAAAAGAGTTGAGAACTTGTTTAGTATTGCTCTAATACCGACCGAGTCTATTCTAGCATAGACAAGCTGCAGCAAGAGGGATTTTACAGTTGGTGTGCGCCGTGCGTAAATTACGCACAAGACAGCATCTTACGGTCCATATTTCCCCAGCTCTATTTCTCTCTATCTCTTTAGAAATAGAGAATCCAACAACATTTTGTAATTATTCATAATTACGTTTGAGGGGAAAAATAGTTCCCAGGAAACGGTAAAGACAGTGAGGCTTAGGTAACAGGAAACAATATGTAATGCTGGATTCAAACAAGTAAATATACATTTAAAAAACAGCATGACAGTATGATGCTGCAGAGTCAGCTTTTTCTTTCTTTTTTTTGTCGAAAAATAAACCCAAACCATGAGCTTCACGCACCATTTCTAACGTCTGCATCCTGCAGCTTTTTGAGAATAGACCGTAAGAGGAGGCTCTGTGCTCTCTGTAGCATGAGGTTGTCTATGGTGGTACTTCGGTCCATCTCATCCTCAGCAGGGAGACCCTGTCCATCACACACTGCCAAGTTGCAGATCACAAAAGATGCCAGGACCAGAAGGCTTGCCGACTTCATGGCTTTATTTTTTCGCCCTCTACTAGAAAAAGATTCAACACAAAGTCAAAGTTTTATTAGAAATCATGCTTAATTTATGAAGTCAATAAAAGATTAATGATGCACGAATTGCATTGTTTGCAGAAACAAACAAAGCTCATTTACAAGTGCAAGACGCACAGAAAACCTGATCTATCCAGGTAAGGTGAACCATAATCTCAAATCTAGAATTCTGAAAAGCGCCAGACTCACATGAAAAGTATCCAAATTCTCCTCTTCCCCACCCCGAGGCACCGCTGGCAGCGTTGCTAATGGTTTCTCCCCGCTTCTCGGAGCTCTTGGTGACCCTTTAGGCCAGATCCTGGAGGTATATGAACTGACAACTTCTTCGGCTCTGCTTTTATACTTCCCGCTCACTGTCGTCACACAATCCCGGGAGTAATTTTTCAGGATCTCTCGTCCCCACTGATGTCATATACCAAGTCGTGCGCAACTGGGTTTGGTGAATGATCGCCCCTACAAGGACTGCTTCCCGGTTTAGCTTTCGCGAAACAAAGATAAACCTTGCACTTAGGGAGGATGGGCTATTATGGGATTACTTATTTTTCAAGAATTTAAGATTATACTTATTGATTTTGCGTAATTGCATTCTTTTCATTTAATCCGTTTTTTAAAAATCTAGTTTGCCTCTTTTTCCCCCAAACCCTCACCATTTCATATTTTTTTTCATCTTAAGGAATCTAAAGGTCTCCCATGGGTGCACTGACATGAAGACCATTTTTATTTATTTTCTTACTTTTTTTTTTCATCTAAACCTCAAAGTCAGAGGAAGCAGAGGGGTGAGCAAAACCCATCTGGCTCTTTAGCACACAGAATTCACATTTAGTCACGAAGCGGCTCTGCTGAATGCACCAGAGTCAGGGTCTGCAAGTTTCAGTGGGTAAGTGGGAGCAGAGGATACTGAAGCAACTAGAACAGATACAGAGTGATAATGCAGTGTGGAAGTTTCTATAACAGCTACATATGTTTTACGCTTTCTCTTCATTTGCTTCAAAACGAACAAAGTTTCAGAAATATCACTCAGATGTAGGCTATATCATCATATTCCATATCTCTTGTTGAGTCGAATTAGACATGAGACTTAATGTTAACGAAGAAAATCTAAACATATTCACTTTGCAAAACCGTGTGCACCTCTCAGATTTCTCACATTTAGTCACAACCACAAAATGCTTTGTATTTTATTGGGGTTTTATTTGATGAACAACCCAAAATAGCAAATGATGAGATGGATTTTAATATATATATATATATATATATATATATATATATATATATATATATATATATATATATATACTGTATATACACAGTATATACTGTATATAGTTTACAAAATGTGAAGAGTGTCACTTTTGCATCTCAGCTTCCCCTGAAGAAAATCTGGTGCAACCAAAACATTCAAAAGTCACAGAAATACTAACAATAAGTGAACAAGAAGCACCATTAAGTTATAAGTTTAAAAATGACATCTCAAGCTCTAAACGCATATTTTTATTCAACTCATCTGAAAATGGAAGGAGTTTTGGTACAGCTCCAAACCTACCAACACATAAACTGATGGGCAAGAAGTGCAGTAACCAGAAAAGCTGCTGAATAACCAGATCCTCGGTCAAGGTTGACCAATCTGCTCTTTATGGAAGAGAAACAAATAGAAAGCCATGCCTGAAAAAAAGCACAAGAGTCCTGCTTACAGTCAAAATTGTATTTCAACTCTCTAGTGACTGAAATTAATATGTTCATACATTAAACGCATGTAATTAGTCTAGAGCAATATTTTTTATTAACTCCGTACTCGTTTCAGCAATGCTTTTGGTATTTGATTTGGAAACATTTCATCTTATGTTAAGAAATTTGTTTGCTATTTCTGTGCAACCTTCAGTTTAAGATGAAGCCTAATTGCACAGATGCTGATGTACATACACCATTCATCTGACATGGGGGCTGATGTGTCTGCACAGGGGGGCTGAAGACTGAGAAATCATATGCTGCAAAGCAGCAGGAAGCTGTCAGAAATTGGGTCTGTGGGTGGTGGTTGGTGTGTCTGATGTTTTTAGTACTGAACTGGTCTTTGGTACATTCTCACTTTCTTACATACAGTTGTTGCTAAGATGCACATTTGTTGATAACAGTTAATTTTGTTTCTGACTAGCAGTGTGTGTCCCCCGCAAGAAAATAAATTATTCTGTTGGAGTTTGATTCTTGATTGGACTACTCCAAAATCTTTTGTTACGTGTTTGGACTTTTAGTTTCTCTTTTGATCATTTCTGTATTGTTTATTTCCTGACATCATTTTAATTTATCCTTTGTGTTAGTACATTTTTTCCTTTGTTTTTGGTGCTTTGGATTTGTCTGTTTAGATTAGCGTTGCTTTCGGTTTACTCTTTGTATTAGCTTCAGATTTCTCCACTTCTGTTCCAAAGTCTCCATTTCATCTCATCTGTTTAGTTTAATCCTGCCTTTCAGCCTTTCATGGTTCTTGTTCATGGAGTAATTTTGAGAAACTGGCAACTCTCTGGAAGGTTCACCACCATTTCATGTTTTCTCCATTTGTGGATAATGGTTCTCACTGTGGTTCTCTGGGGTTCGAAAGAGTTAGAAATGGAAAAGTATCACCTTCCACTCTGTGATGGCCAAACCCATGGCCACACTCTACAGTTGGTAACTCTTTTTATGCACAATTTATTTTTTTCATACAAACACAACATTTTAGTTTCAATAAAAACATTTATTAGTTGATTTGGATACATTTGTTCTATTTGTTAGCGCACACATTAAGTTAACATGTATTTATCAACTTAAAGTTAATTTTGTTTTAAGACTAACTCTTGTTTGTTTTCTTGCTGGTACTTACCTGCCATGGAGTTGCCAAACAAAAGATGGGGGCCTGGGCTCAGCGGGCTTAAATGCTGATTGGACTGTACCACTAGTTCTTGCTGACAGGGGGAATTTGTAGTTTCTTTCTTTAGGTAAGTTTTGTATTTAAGTAAAGATTAATATTTAAAGTTTAATATTTTTTATCTTCATTTTTGGGTCTTTAGTTTAGCCAAACTTAGCTGTACTGTTATTTGTTAGTAATTGTATTCTGTTTAGTTACCCCTTTTGTATCTTAATTGGTCTGAGCAGCCAGTAAATATACCTTTACTGGCTGGTAAAGGTATGTTAAAGAAATGTTAACTGACCTAACATTTCTTTGTTAGGTCAGTTATGTTTGTTTGTGCAGCCAGTTTGTTTGCATTTTTGCCTGAGTTCAGTTTTGTTCCCTTGACCTCTTTTATGAACTCAGTTTATCTTTTTGTCATCTATAAACGTTTGGGTTAAAATAATAATAATAATAATCATTATAAAAATTATTTTTTTTAACATATCCTGTGACTCTTCCTGTTTTTTACTCGGTCCATCACACAGTCCAATTGTAGTAAATACATATACTTGGTCCTGTTTTTTTGTTTGTTTGTTTTAGATTGTTTATCCTACTTCAAGTTGTCAGTTTAAGTGATTTCTTAATTCTACAGGTCTGGCATTAAGCAGACCTGCAGCAAGAAATGTGATGATCTCATTTAAGTCACGATTTAGGAAAGTTGGTGACAATATGTTCCAATTGGGGCAGGTTCTTTGAAATAGCTTTTCTCCTTAACGTAATTCTTCACTTAAATTCTAACACTCAAATTTATTTAATTATATGAAATCCAGTGATCATTTATTTAATAGGTTACATAAAGATAAGAAAATGCAGACATCTATAAAGCAGCAAATACTTTTTTAAAGCGATGCAATTCTTGGTATTTTATCCCAAACTTATGTAAAACTAACTCACATCATGCAGAGTTAGTCCACTTTGAGGATGAAGAACTTCATAGTCACACACAGTCAGGGCTGGAAATAAGTGTGAATTGAAATGACTGTGTAATTCTATAATGACTTGCTGTCAGGGTGCTGTCACATCCAATATTTCAAAGAAGTTCAGACCTGCTTGGTTGAAAACATCAGAGCTATGGTTGAAATGATCCAGTAGGTTGTGAAAATAGTTTATATGGCGAAGTTATGTTGACCTTTCCCCGTGAGGAAAACAGAGCAGTCTTATATGTATGCAATTTTAAATAAGATAAGTTTGAAAAAGCAAAGCAAGCTTACAAAGTTGGGCTTAAAGAAAAGAGTTTGAATAGCACTGTGTAAAAAGTCACTTCCATCTCTTACACTCCATAAGGAAGCAAGGAATTATTTCCTCCAACCTCTCTCTGCCTCTATTTGAAGTCCTTTGTCTTGAATGAACACACAAAGTGACAGCAGTACAATTAAAACATATCTGATCCGTGTAGGCGTCCACATCCTTGCACCTGACATGCAAGTCACCACCCTCCTACGAGACCAAGTGTGTAACAGTACACTCCAAGGATCCAATTAATCTCTCAAGAGAGCGCATTGTTGGATTTTACACCGGCATAAGAAGCCAGTATGCGCCACAGCAGATGAAGGACCTCTGGTTCTGCAGGATGTGTTCTGTCAAAGTGACACCTTTCTTTAAAAACGTAGAACAATTGAAGCAGATAGCGTGAATGCAGCAGGTGTAGCAGCAATTAGGCTGTTTCTTCCTTTAACCAGCATATGGCTGTGATTAAAAGACAGCCTCTTTTTACTTTACCCATTCTGAAGCATTCCACAAAAAAAAGAGTCTCTGAACTCCTAGCGATTGGTATTCTGGTCACCAGAATACCAATTGATGAGGAGGAAGAGAAGTTAAGTGCGCACGCTGTGCAGTGTGAGAAAATAATAAGAACCATTAGCGCTTTGTCTGTTTATTCTATAGTGTTGGAATATATTCACAGTATGGCAAACTTTTTTATAAGAGGAAACTTTTCACCAAGCGTTTACATACCATGTTGTATGTATCTCTGCACTGATCAAAAGCATTTCCCAAGAAGCTGAAATATAAGCTAGTAGCTATCTTTAGCTAGTGATGGGCGTCAGTACACAATGGATAAACATGGTAGCCTATGAAGTCGTAATGATTCATTGGTCATGGCATCGTAGGAAAGCATGGCGTTTTCAGGACCAAAGCAAACCAACTATGTGATACAACTTAAACTCATTTACTATGGCTTCCTGTTCTCTACGTCAGAACGTTTTTGCCTGTGTTTCTGGCAAAAACACAGGCAAGTTTGTTTCTGTGATGGTTTTCATCATTTGGCATTAAAGAAAATGTAGTATGCTGAAACAGTTAATTATTTAACTAAATTTATTTTATTTTTACTATGCCAATTTACAACAAATGTAAGTAAAAAAGTACATTTTATTTATGTAGCACCTTTCACAGATAAAATGACATTTTGCTTTACGGGGTGCAATAAAAACAAGCTAAAACAGCTTGAAAAAACACAATGTGAATTTAACTAAAAGCTTGTCTAAGTAAAAGTGTCTTATTAAATGTTAAATTGCCTTTTAAATTATACATATATAATCTCACTCCACAATATAAGACACAGATTCCACAGAAATAGGGTAATGGATACTCAAATGGATCCTAAATTTAGATCGATTCACTATTATTTACACGTATTTCAAAATGACCTAAGCAGTCCAGTCATATTCAATTTACAATGTCAGTTGTTAAAAATTGCATCTGATTGCATCAAGTCACTTATTTTGCTGCAAGCATGTGGCAACAGTGGAAAGGAATAATTTCCTTTTAACAGTTTAGGTCTAAGACAGTGGCAAAGTGGATTGGATGAAAAACAATGAATTTGTCAGGGGATTAGCAATAAGAGCCCTCGATTACAACAACTGTAATTGATAATCAGGCGAATGGTTGATTGCATAATAAACTGCAGGAGTGCCTTCTCACAGGAGATGACCCCACCCACTGATGAGAGCTGATTCATAGGGATGGAACGCTCAGAGAGGAAAGAGAGACACAAGCAAAACAACAAACACCGACGCTGATGTGGCATGTAACTGATTTCTGAAACAACCAAAAACATCATCATGCTGGAGCTTAAATGCCTTCAGAGGATCATATAAAAGAGGCATTACAGTGGAGAGAGAGGAACCAAAGCTGGGTCACCTGAGTGATATACTTTTTCTAAATTTGCTTCAGCATCTCCGTTTCAAAAGCACAGAACAATCATTTAGATTAATGTTGTGTATTGAATATGAGATTGGGTATCAGATGGAAGGGACCAGGTGAAAGCGGGCACTGAAACCTGCTGATTACTGACTGGTTGTAGGAACATCGGTCATCAACTCATGGTTTGGTTTGGAGTCGACAGCAGAACCATGTTCAGGATTTTGTCCAGGAAAGGAATATTTTGAAGATCTTCTAAGTTTGAGATAAGTTTGGATGCTTCAACATCCAGATGTATCTGAAGTAGAGCCACTGCTCCTCAGCATCAAATTGTAACCATTATAACCCATTCAAATTTAGACTGTATTTTTGAATGGTTTGTCAATTTCGAGATTGTTTTCTTTTTCTGTCTCTCAATGAAAATTTTGCTGCAAGGTGGGATTACATCACGTCTTTTGTCAGGTAGGTCAGAGTAACACCTGTTCTTTCTGTCTTGTGGTTTTACTTCCTGCTGGAACAAACTAGCCCCTTTCTGAAGGACTCCATACCGAGCTCTGAAACCCGTGACGCTTTCAGCCTGTCGCAGTATATCGTCAAAGGGGGTTTTAAACTCTTTGTTTGAAAACTTGGAGGGCGTTGAAAATGTTCAAAAAGACCTACATTTATCAGGAGAAAGTGTTCTCCTTTGCCACAATCAACCTTAAATCACCTGAGGTGAAGAGAAAGTTAGGTCGCCCACAAGCTTGTATTGTTGCTTTTCTCTCTTTGCTTGTTAGCTTTGTTCACTCATAGCTTGTATTTGTGGGAGTAACATCAAACGGTGTTTACAGACATGAAGACATTTATATTGTTTTGATGTCTTGTCTTTATCTCAGTCTTCTATTGCCCTTTGCACGAAGGCCTGATTTTATCAGTGGCGGGAAAATCTTAGAATCTGTCTTTCCTAGGTTTTACATCAAATTATTTGCTTGGTAAGAACTTTATCTTCAAATAACCTTTAGTTGCAATAAATTTCCTTCCATGCTGAATCTTAGTATTTCCATTCTATATTTGATACACCTGACCTTGTCTTTGACAGAGTCTCTCTCCTAGACAAAGCTATCGGATGAGCTTTTACTGCGACTAACCGTTTGTGCTGTCTTCTAAAACTGGCTCAGATTTTGCCTACTAAGATGTATTTTTCTTCAAGATGAAGCCACTGAAGTTGCTACTACTACCATTGACTTTTGTCTTTTCTTTCACATAGAAAGTACTCCTGGAACTGTTTCGTTTCCTTTTGTGTCTCCGCTTTGCCTTCTCAAACCCTCAGTCAGTCGTGGCAGATGACCGCTCCTACTGAGCCAGGTTCTGATTCTGCTGCAGGCTTCTTTCTGTGAAAGGGGAGGAATTGCTGGAAATTCGATGACAGCACCAGCAGAGAACAGCTCACTGCAGTCATCATTTTTAAAGAATATACTAACAAAATCACCATTTGTGATCCAAATCATTCAGAAACTGTCATAAAACAAGTAAACAGTGGAACATTCTTGAAGGAAATCACAAACTGGTTCTTTGATCACATTGTTGGTCCTATTTTAAATCCATGATCTGTTTTGGGGGGTTTTGTGCATCTCAACAGACTTTTTACCCCTGCAACATTATTAAGATTCATTACAGGATTCACGCGTTTCTTCAATAGTTCTGATGGTGCTGCTGTTCTCACCCACGACTTTACAGAAGAACCAAAAGTTAACCTATAATCAGGAGTTCAGAGTACATTTTTTTAAGTTCCCTGACGTGCTTTTTGTCGGTGGACTAGTAAAATACATGTCAGCTTACAAATAGGTGGCTTGTTAACCATCACAAAGACCTGGATGTTTTTTGGAAGGATGTGCTCTACATGTTGCTCCTTGCTTGTACTTTTTTCCAACTAAACTTGTTGCTGGGCTTCGAAAAAGTTTCAGATGTTTAACGAGGTGACTTTTATAATATATAACCTATTTTGTCATTCAAATCTTACAAAATCTACCACTTTATTAGAAAATATATCTCTCTAAAACACATTCATTTATTTATGTTATGCATTAAGGAGCCTCTCTGGCGACAGGAGTAGGAACTGCCCATATGTAAAACCATTCTGAGATGCAGCGGGTCATGAACTGACTCATGCTTGATAATTATGCAGTTTGAAATCTTGGATTTATTTGCACGACCGCAGAGTAGGGTCGGGCAAATCAAAGCTAAAGTTTCTGACTCAAAGTTAAAAGTGGATGTGAGGACAAGCGGCATAGAACACCTCCGTCCTCATAGGAACGTGGGCAGAGGTGCCAAACTGAGAGACAAGAACTCCAACTGTGACAGCGGGTCTGTGTGAGGAACGCACAGGAAAAAGACGGACAGGTTGACGGCAGACATGGGGACAACAAAGCGGCTCAAGCAAATAAATAAACAAGCAGAGTAGCCGGTCTGTGCGGATGGCACGGAAAGCGTGTCCCCTGGAAGTGACACTGTCCTGACAGGGGTCACTGCAGCAGGGAGTGAGTGACAGCTAACAGGGGATGCTGCTGGAGACGCCCGGGTGGAAGGGAGCGTGTGTGAAAGAGGAGTGCATCGCAAGTCAGCTCCACAGATTCAGCTCGAGTGACCAGCTGCTCGTTGTCTTTGTGCTGCATGTTAATATCATGCAAAAATTCAAAGGAAAGCTTCTGAATGATGACGCACTCCAGGAGAAACGTCATGTTTATTCACCTTCCTGCCTATTCATGGTTATGCATGATTTGTCTCACATAAAGGATCTGAAAATGACAGAATATTTTAGATATCCTAAAATCTCAAATATTTTAGATATATTGGTAACAACGCTCTGTTTAGCTTTGTTACCACTGGTTGGGCTGGTGTTTTGGGTTTTTTTCTTATCTTAAGTCATTCTGGTGTGGGTCGGTCCTCTCACATTGTTCTTGTTTCTCCCTGGGCTGCTGTGTTTTGCTATAGGATTAAATATAATCTCCTGTTCTCTTTGTGTTCACCTGTTTCCCTTCACTGGTTTCCTTCAGCTGCCTCAAACGTTTTCCTTTCTCACTGCTGCTACACATCTTTAAACTCATCTTTAGAGCTGACACGGGACGATGGTGGCGACTACGGTTGAAGGAATCAGTGGATTGCTGGTTCAATTCCCACCTCTGTTGTTGATGCTTGGGTTGCTGCCTGCTTGTGGTGGTCAGTCTTTGACTCATCGGTGCATCGCAGCCTTGATTTTGTCAGACTGCCACTGGGAAGGTGTAGCTATCTAGTAGCCTCCCATCATCAGATTGTGAACGTGTGAATGACTGAATGTAGTGTGAGGCACTTTGGGCTTCTTTGAACTTGATAAACTGCTATATAACTACCTTTACCTGTTTTGTCATCCTGTAACCCCCTCCTAAGAATGCCTGCCTTCCAGTTTCAGTTACTCCTTTGTCAGATCCTCTTGTTTTTCCTGCAAGTTTTTTTTTTTTAGAGCTGAACGCCCAGGTTAACAAAATAAAACTATATCTAAATCGTTTTATTCTGGCATTTTTGCTTATTTATCTGTTTGCCCACAGTTTTGTAGGTCTTCTTACAAAATCGTCCAATAAACTCATTTCACACTCAAAGTTTGTTCTCTTACTAATTCTTCCTTTGCAAATTTCTCACTTGGAATTACAAATCCTTCACCAAAGTTTGGGGCTTTTGTTTTTCTCACCCTGTCTAATGCCATATTTCCTCATTTTTCATCAGACTGTAAGATTATTTGGAGTCCCAATATATGCAAACACATGAACAGACACACCCAGCAGGAAGGAAGAAAAGGTGAATTTTGCATTATTTATCCTCAGATTTCATTTCTGTCTTTAGTTGTGTGTCTGCTGCTCTGAGAACTCCATTATCTCTCAATAAGCTGAGAAGCGTCTCTGAATTTCTTCAGCTGGAGACCATGATTAGTGTGCTGCTACCTCATGCTACAGCTCACTTATCATCAAGCTTTCTCTCTCTCTCTCTCTCTCTCTCTCTACTCCTGCGTGTCTGTCTGCTCTCGGCTCTGGAGCTCTCTATCATAGTCAGCTGGTGTCTGGGACCAGACGTAAATCATGCTAGATTGAGCTGATCTTTCTGTCTCACGCCCGACTAAAATGGTAGATGTGAGGTTTTGAATATTCTATTCTTCAAGAGTGATAAATGAGAAATATTTCAGGGGAAAAATGATTTCTTTTACACTGAGAACATCACAGGAAAGATATGATATTTTTTATTTCTTTTTATTTTTTTCAAATATTAAACTTTTGAATCAAGGCCTTTAACTTTTGCTTCCTGAAAAACAAATACACAAAAACAACTGTTGTTTTTAACGCTATTCCCTATTTTATCTCGATTGTCGTTTGAATTTTGTGAGATTTAACTGAGATTAGACAAACAGTTTGATGGACAAAGTTACCATAGTTCTGGGATTGTTCGTTGAAGGATTTTCTGGGGATTCTTTGGACTCTCATTGTTGTGATATATTTTCATACCTCAGAACTTTCACCGTTAGGAAAATTTAAACCCTAAAACGTGACAACTCTCGACTCGGAAGTAGTCCCCTGAAAGAAAGAGAGAGGGCCCACTTTGTCAGTGTGGTTGGTAACAAAACAGCAATGTGCAGAGGTGCATCCACTCTTCAGCACATACAACAGTAGCCCAGAGTGTTGTTAAACAATTATCAATCTCCTGAATATAACCAGAAGAACTGCAAACTGGGCTGAGTCAATCTCCAGTCCTTCAGCTGGAGCATCATTCAGCATAGTTAATCTAATTGGTGGAAATGCTAGAGCAAGTCAAAAGTATATTTATGACTAAATGTAAAAGCCACAACATGCAAATGTTCTCATCCTATCTATTGTTGGCTTTCATTGCACAGGATGGAGCCCTTATCTTGTATTTATTGCACCGAGATAAGAAAAAAAAAAAAAACACATTCACAGCATTTTTAAAACATTTCTGTTGGGAGCCATGTAAGGCGATATAATTGTCAGGAAACTGCATTGTGTGCCAGTTTTTTTTCCAATATTAGAGGTTTTTTTTGCTGTTTATTAAGATGTATTTATTTTCAGCAGAAACAGTCCTCTGTGGGAAAGTATAAAGAACAAAAAAACATTCTATGTAGTGAGGGAAAAAATCCCATTCTCTGCAATTTTAAGGCTCAATAAATTCTTTTCCTTGCACCGAATTTCACAAGTTCTTGTTACTGGAATCGCCATCATTGCTGGCAGGAACTTGTTTGCACTTGTCTGGAGGCAGTGATTGGGATAAAGAGCTGAAGCCTCATTAACATCATATGGGACGAATGATGAAGATGAAAAAGACTGTCCCTGCGTTGTTCAGGGTGTTCCTTTAATCTGCCTGCATCACCTTCACCGAGGGTTCCCTAATAAGAACCAGTCTCTTAGAAAAGTAAGATCAAATAGTATTTTTTAAGATTTCATTTTTCTTTTCACCATATGCATGAATTATATAGATATATAAATAAAAAAACCCCGATTGCCTCAAAGGACCACGGACTTCAAGTATTGCTCTCTTTGGAAAAAATAGATGCCTTTCATGCACTTCACGGAGAGCGTCGAGGTTTTCGAAGGAAATAGCTTAGTGATTGAGAAGAGAGGTGAATGTGAGTAATATGTGTTATATTGAAGGGTGAGATATGTGCATAGTTTCATAGGCAGAGCAGCTGTGGGCATGCTAGAGCTTATCTGAGGACTTTGCAAAAGCCAGAGCAAAAAACATTTCACAAGCTACAAAAATGAAGCTTATTTTACGAATATTCTGTGCAAGTCCTAACAAATAAACCAAGCGCAAAAGGACACAACAAAAACAATAGAAATTATCGGGACAGAGTTTCTCAGAAGTCTAAATATTCCTACTAAAGTGCCAGTTTTGGGTTTTTTTGCTATAAGAGATAAGACCACGATAAGCTATGTTGTACTTTTCTCACACGAATAGCTCCATCTAAAACCTTTGATGTTTATGACTTACAGAAGATAAAAACCTAAACTTCAGTGTCTCAGAGAATTTGAGTATTACATAAGATCAATAAAGTTGTATATTTTGGTCAGGAACGTCAGGCTTCTGAAATGTGTGTTCATTTTTATCAACTCAATGCTTGTCAAAACCTTTCATTAAGTCGTTTTTGTTTTTATTTGGACTCATTTTATGTTCCTGAAAAACAAAATCCCTCTTGATCTCCAGTTTTCTAGTAAGCAATCAAAATCCGATGATGTTTTTAATCTTGTTGTTTTACCCTAATGATTTATTTTTGTCTTGTTGATGTATTTGACCCTTAGACTGCTGATCTTGCCGACAAACGCCAAAACTGACTCATGGAGCATCAGCAGCATCGTTCAACAGATATTTTAGGACCTGAGCCTTTTCAGAAAGAAGAGACGACTCAGGCCCACAAGGTCTTCCTGTAAGATGTTACAAGATTTTAGAGAGCCATGACATTTTCTTTGGCAGAAAAAAGCTTCTGGTATACAACACTACTTCTTGTTTCTCAG
This sequence comes from Xiphophorus hellerii, assembly GCF_003331165.1. Classification (NCBI taxonomy): domain Eukaryota; kingdom Metazoa; phylum Chordata; class Actinopteri; order Cyprinodontiformes; family Poeciliidae; genus Xiphophorus; species Xiphophorus hellerii. The sequence continues at coordinate 21,051,869 of NC_045672.1, forward strand.
AAATCTGCACTTCCTGAGAAACAGATAGAACACAACCAGTAGTAGAGATTCCTGCAGCTTCTTCAGTGTTGCTGTTAGCCTCGCTGTCGCTTCCCTGACTGGTTTCTGTCTTGTTTTTTCATCCATTTTGGGGTTACTTTCAGTTTCTATGACGTCACTGTGGTCCCACTTTTTGCCTTTCACTATTGATAACTGTATTGATAAATGCTGTCTAATTCCTTGAAGGACACAATTGTGAAATGCAAACAGAAGCCATTCAGAGTCAGAGAAAAGTTGGATGTCTTAGACTGACTTTGCAGAAATTATATTTGTCTTTTTCAAAATGATGTGATGACTGGTTAAATGGCAACATAACCAAATAAAATGGTGTGAAATTCTTAAGAAGTCAGCAATGATTAGTTTGCAACCAGGATGATTAGCAATTCATCCAGAATCCCAGGCACCTGATAAAGTGTCATCCCTTTATAGTTTTAGATCTTGATTGTGCCCCCAAAAGGTTAGGCGTTAATTGAAATGCGGTGGGAGAGAAATTCTGGAATCCTGGAAAGTTTTTGCGTCATGAAAGAGTAGATCTCCTCTGATTAATCTAACAGTATTCAAGTTTACTTTTGCAACTTTGCTCACCCTCTTGACGGTTTGCAAACTTGACATAATCCAACATGATACCAAGATCTTTCTCTCCTTGAGAAGTTTCTTATTTACCTTTAGGTTTACGTCATTGCTGCCAATCAAACACGGGGCTGTTATTTTAACATTCAACAGGAGATACAAGTTTGCAAACCATGCTGCAGCAGTCTCGGGATATGATGACATTTGTGTTGAGACAGATGCAATGTTTATAGAAATAGTTGTAAAGTGGAATTAGCATCATCCTTGTTTGCGTGTATCTGAAGCTTAATTAAATCACCAGTAATCTGACATTCGATTGACTAAAATGTGATTTATTTGTGTAAAATCTCCCGATCCTTATTTTTGTGTGTGATGGAGATCATTCAATGTGAAGGAAACACTTCATTCTTCAGGCTGTTTTCAAACTGCCTGTTTTTCATAGGTAGTCAAACTGAACGATTTATGAACTTTCATTTCATTTCACGGTAGATGATTCACCTGGCAGGAAGAAGGTTCACAAGCGCTTTTTGAATGAGCTTTTTGCCTTTCTTTTATGTCATCCAAAAGGGGCCAAACAAACAATTTAGTAGATGAAAGCATGTTTTTTTTCTCTTTTCCCCTTTTTCATATTTCTTGCCTCTGTATGAACTTCTGTGCTCTCTGCGCTGAAAGTGCTTGTGCCCTCACAGTCTTTGCTACGTTTTAAATGCAGCAGGTAGTTTTTCTCTTTTTAAGCAAGGTCACGATCTTGTCTTATGTACCCTCACGCTTGTTTTTGTGGCTTTTTTGAGCTCCGAGTGAGAAGCCAGATTTCGGGGAACGAGGCTAACTAAGATATTTACGTCTACAGCAGTGATCAATGAGAAACACAGGGGAGCTGTTTTTCTGGATGAGCCACACATAGACCCTCAATCTGATGTCAGGCGAGCAGCAATCCTCGACTTAAGCTCACTAGGAGTCGGTTAAAAAAAGAGACATCCAGATTTACTCTACTTTAGAGGCTGAACCGTCTGAGACCACCTGATGAGAGGCAAAGAAAAGACTCAAAGCATCATGAATGAAGGTTATTTCAGGTCCAAACCCTAATGCAACTCATGCTCATGTCAATAAACTTTCCCTTTGCAAAATGACTTAATACCTCAGCTTAATGCATGAAAACTCACATATTGGATTCACCTTGAAGAATGACATCAGACAGATCATTGCAACAATAGGTGGTGATTCTTCAAGCTGACCCATTCAGGAGACAGCAGATGGGTGATGCGTCAATTGTGTTGAGGTTTGAAACAATTCTTCAATTCTTTAAATCATCGTTGCTAACAGCATTTCTTTCCTTTACATTAAGCTCCCCCCATTAGGTTAACCCTATTGTTCCTCAGTTCCCTTTTAGCTTAAGAGTTTTTGTTTAGTTGAAACGACAGCTGCCATTTCCTAACGCTGCTGCCATTCCATCTGAATTTGAGCAATATTGTGTCAATCCCACATCTGACTGGTCTCTTTGGAAGCCAATGCAGCGCAAAGAGCCTGACCAACAGGGTTTAATGCTTCACCAACCTAATTTCCAAAGGTATAGATGAAGATGTAATGTCTGTTTGCACAGTTTGGAGAGTTTCTAAAGGTCAGACTGCAAAAAAGTAGATGTAGGTAGCAGATAACGCATTGTTGAGATTGAACTCCTGTCAGAGCTCTGATGAATGCAGATTGAGGTGTACAGCTTTGAAAGTCAGACACTGACAAGATTACTTTAAAAGTACTAGCTTTTGAATCTGAATCCAATCTTACAGAAGTGAAGGATTAGAAAGGCTTAGTTTTCCTTCCTGTTTCTTTTGTGGATATTGTGGATCCTGGCTGGAGGTAAAAGGAAGCTCCATACCTTTCAACCCTTTTCACTGCCTATTAATAAAAAGTTCTATGATCTTCTAAGTTTTAAAGGTATAGATCCGTGGTCCGCAACCAACGGACCTCGGTCCGGATACGGACCCATATGCCATCCCATCCGGACCCGGAGTAAATTGTTAAAATATTTGTTAATTTTGACGGGAGAATTAATTTTAAACCGGAGCATTTATTTTTTTCCCTATCTGACACAAGTGCTTTTACCAACACTGCACTGAGCAAGGATTGGAAGCTACAAACCAATCGCGTGCGAGTCATACTAACCACGTGGTTCAACTAGCGAATCAAATCGCCAGCCTGAACTCAGAGCGAGTTGTATGAGCAAACCGAAGCAGAGGTTTGTAGCCAGGCACAGACATCCACGCAGTGTGATATAAGGAAGAGGAGGTGAAAGGCGAGCGAAAAGCGATTGAAGCGAGAAACGCAGGGAGGTGATACAGGAAGATAGGGCGTGAATTACAGTCAGAAGAGGTGCAAACACTATGGCGCTATCTAAAAAGAGAAAAGTAGATGCCGAAAATCGAGCGTTCAACACGGAATGGACGGATGCATACATGTTCATTCTTCCGCCCGCGAGCACGAAACCAGTGTGCCTCATATGCTCCGAAACCGTGGCACTTGTTAAAAGTGCCAATGTCAAGCGTCACTATGAGACTAAGCACAAAGCATTTGACCAATCATACCCCCCTAAGTCCGAACTCCGGACGCAGAAAATTCGAAGTCTCACTGCCCAATATGATCAGTCCACCAGGGTATTAAGCCGTGCTTTCAGCGCACAACAAACATACACAACAAAAATATCGTTCCAAGCTCACCAATGAGCATCTGCACATGTGCATGAGAATGGCCCTGACCTCCTTCAAGCCCAGATTTAAAATGTTGGCAGGGCAAGCCAAAGCTCAATTCTCACACTGAGCAAGGGAAATTGGGGGAAGACAGATGTAAGAGAAATCTGTAAGAGAAATAGTTCAGGTGTTTTGAGAGTTGTTTTGTTGAGCAGAAATATTGAGATTGTTCAAACAAAAGGAAACTGAAGCTGCTATTTTTTCTTAAGCACTTTCTTTATTTTTGAATACATAATTTAGTTATTTTTAATTTAAACTGCAGCCACACAATGTTATCCTGTGTTTCAGTGCTAATAAACTTTTTTGAAATTATTTTAACCTGTATTATTATTTTTTTTAACACCATGTATTCCGATATTGTCATACTGCAAATAGACGATATTGCGGACCTCTGCTTGAGGAAATTTCTTTGAACTGGACCTCCTCACAGTTTTCTTGAATACCCCTGGTATAGATCTTAAAACTTTAGGAGACCATGATAAATTTCCTTTTCTGTCCAGTCATGTGGAGATTTTTGGCACTGGTGATTTATAAAAATATTAACTTGATTTCTCTCTATTTATTTATTTGAGCAGGGGCAAGACAAAAATATTACATTAAGGCGCTTCAGCATTTTAGTATGTAACATTTAAAATTAATGATACTAAAAAACCTGCTTAAATCTAACAGTAAAAAAAGACTTTATTACAATTAAGAAGTTAACCTGTAACTTCTAGAACGAAGGAGGAAAACTTTAATTAAGAGAGAAAAAAAAGACCCTGAGCAGTTGGTAATGATATGGACGTACATGTACTGTAAATATCACCACCACTTCAGTAACTGATAGGTTTTTACTCATTCCTTATAATGCTTCTTGCTGTAGCACAACATAAAAAATCTTATCAGGACTTACAGAAATACAACATGGACAGTAGAGAACAAATATCTCAGTTTATAGCAACATCATAATATAGCAGAGGTATAATACAATGAACAATAAAGCTGATCTGTCAACTGGTTTACAAGGAAATAATCACCGGACTGATGAAGAATTCTGCGTTTTATTCATTAAGTCAACATCTCAGAGAATTCAGGCTGTTGTTCAAGATTTAATGTTATTTCTCCTGACTGAAGATCACTTTAGCCTGACAGTCCACACCTACAATTATGTGTTTTTCACAAAAGCTATGTCAACATCCTCATGGAGTACTTTTTATTCTGACATTTAAACTCTCTTAATGTTAATACAACAATATAAAGTCAATCATGAGCATATTCATGGTTTTCTATGGACTGTGTCTGGACATGATGACAGCGTAATTGAGTTTCTTTATATGCAGAAAAAGAGATGAGCTCCTCTTTTTGTTTAGGACAGGAAGTTTAACAAAGGTTGGACAGATGGCTCCTGAAGACTTGTGAGTCAAGAGATTTGCCAAATCACTTTACTTTTGTTTCTCGTGACTTACCATTGAGCTGAGCAGCAAGTAAACTGATTTTACTAAAAGACTACTTAAAGGTAACATAATAGAGCAGTGATTTGTTATTGTTTGGCATGTGTAGGTGTGTGTACAGTTTGTTAGTGGAGGGGAACACACACTGTGGTGCTTCAGATGGTTGAAAGTTAAATTATTTTATTTTTGTTTCTTAAAGCAGGTTTCGAATAACAGAATCAATATGTTCACATTTCAGATTGTTTGAAATTTTTTAAAAGTTGCTCTGACTGAAGATGTTAAAAAAAATTCCAAGATGACAGCACAGAGTAACACACATGAAGTCCAAAGTCCTGTTTTTGAAAAATATTAGTGGAAATAAAGCGCAAGAAAATGCTTATTTTAAATAAATATCTTTTACAGCTAAGTTTTTTGGTGTTCCCATTTTTGTTTTATCTGTTTGTTTATCTTTATCATTTTCTTTCAGTTTTTATTTTCCTTATAACTGTTCAACACTTTGGAAAATATTATTTTATTAATGAAACAACAAATGACAAAATAAACAGCAAATGTCACTATATCAACATATAGATATCAAACACTGTATGCTCTTTATATAATATTTATTTAGATATTTTGTCAAATCATCCAATAACATTTTTTACTTCTTTATAAAGACAATTATTTGATTTTAATATCCTCCCCTTACCGTTCTGTGAACCTTAAATGTTGATTTTCTTTTATTGGTAGCATTTTGTCTCTGTAGTAAAGGTTTTATTTTAAAGTTTTCTTACCCATTTTCAGTAGAGGTTCCATAGATTGTGGAGGGAGTTGTGGCCAAATGGACAAACAGATGAAGTCTGCAGTTTTTCTTACCCTGGGTCTTCTTTAAGAGATGATTGCTCTGTAATCAGTTCTTTCAGCATGCCCTCACTCATTGATTTTTCATCTGCTGTAAAAACTTTGATGTACTTTTGTTTGGAGCCGTTGGAGCAGAGAAGAGTTACAATTTCACAGGTTGGTGTCAGTTTAATATGTTTCTAAAAAGGAGAAATCACTTAAAGGAAAAGAAAAAAAAAACTCCATTACCTACACCTGATGGATCTTAAATTGCTTCACTGGTTGAAGTGATCACATGAACATTTTGGAAATTGTACATTGTGTCATTGCTGGTAAAATTCCTGTTGCTGTTCTAGCAAACACCACAGGAATGGTGGTGCAAAGCAACATTTACTAGTTGCTTTAACTAGTAAATGTGCTTCCACATTTACTAGTCAAAGCAACATCTCAAGCCCAAATGGTAATCAACTCTACTAAGTAATTATAATATGGACTGAGGGTTTTCAATTCATCTTAATTCTGAATGCTATTTCTTACCTTGGAGTCATTATTAAGCAAAACTGAAATGTTCAGCTCCCACAATGTTTCCCACAATGCAACACGTATCCTTCTCCCACTCATAGGAGTGGGAGAAGGTCCAGATTATTTGCTGCTCTGTGACCAGTCTCCTGCTCCATCTTCTGCCCCCTCGGCCTCTTGTCTCAGCTCTCGATCAGACACCCCGTCAACGTCCTGCTGCGCTGCCATCCTGCCAACAGATGCCTACCCGCTGCCACTGCGATGGAGCTGAGAAACAAAGAGGCTGACAGTCAGGGTGACTCACCAGCTCCAAAGAGGTACTTGAAAATCACCCTTAACCCCTGAAACTACACCGGATAACGTCAAACCTACATGGCATAAAAGAAGGGTCTGTCTGGATGTTGAGCAGACCAGGTACGACTTCATTCATTCACCATTCAGAGATATTCAAATAACCTGAGATGTGTGTGTTAATTTACTCCCATATATACTTTGAATGTAGACAGCACTGGCAGGCTGGTCCATCTTCATCGAGAATGATGGAGAATCAGTGATTCACAATTACCTCTGAGCCCACATGTAGTTGTCTCTACAATAAAACCATTTTACCTTGATGCAAGAGCCTCAACTTTAAGGATAAACTTTTTTCGTGGTCTTTTTTAATCCAGGGACTCCCTTAGATTCTGCTGACCTTCTATAAAGTTGATTTAAACATTGACAGCTACACTGTATAGGAATGTTTAATAAGCCTCAAATAAATTAATTCACATTGATGATGAGTGCATACACTGTTAGACCTTTTATTGTAATTTTACAGTAACTTACTGGCAACACTGTTGCCAGCAAGTTACTGTAATTACCATTCTACAGTACCTTTACTGGCAACAGTGTTGCCAGTAAGTTACTGTAATTACCATTCTACAGTACTCTTACTGGCAACACTGTTGCCAGTAAGTTACTGTAATTACCATTCTACAGTACTCTTACTGGCAACACTGTTGCCAGTAAGTTACTGTAATTACCATTCTACAGTACTCTTACTGGCAACACTGTTGCCAGTAAGGCAACAGTACCCTTACTGGCAACACTGTTGCCAGTAAGTTACTGTAATTACCATTCTACAGTACCTTTACTGTTATGATATTTCACAGTTAATTTTTACTGTGAGTGTGCTTTACAGTTATAACTGCATTACTGTAAATGTAGTTTCTAGTATAATACAGTAATTGTATTTTATAGTAAAGCTGGTCTACTGTAAACTTGTTTCACAACATAATGTCAGAGTTTTACTGTAAATTAAAGTTTACATTTCTTTAAGATAAGAATATTTTACCATAAACCGAAAAATTTCATAAAAGAAATTTTAGTCCAAGTACTGTGAATAACAGGTATTTATTTTCAGCAGATTTGTAGAAATAAAATCCATTTACATATTCGCAATGTCATAAAAAACAATGTCACAATACAATATAATGTGCTATAAAACAACAAAACCATAGAACACATTTCCTACATCAGAAGAACTTTTATTCCATTCGTCAAACAAAATCAGTGGGATCCATCTTGTGGAAGCTGAACTGTAAAGAATAAGACAGACAATGTGGGAGGTCATGAGATGGTCAGGAAGTTATCTACATTTTCAAATCGACAGGAAGTTGACAAATTAAGCTGAAGTGACAATGTTCACATGCATAAAATCTTTGTCATAAAGCAGCATTAAGTTGATAATTTGTTTTAAAAAAAAATCAATTGGACTGAAGTGATAATAGAAGCTGCATAAAGAATGAGCAGGACTGGCTTCACTTCAGGTTTTTGGATTGTTTATGGCAAAAGCAGTCAGTCAGTCAGTCAGTCTTCAGTAATTCAAAAGATTACGTACTACAAATGTCCCCAAGGGGACGATGAAGTACAACAATCTTTTTAGTCATTTTGTTGGTGCTGACGGATTACTGCAAAGGTGTGCCTAATAAACTGAAAACTGCATAGTATAAAAATACACCACACTTAAACGACTACACACTTATACATTTCTGTGATTTATTAAGAGATGCAGCGACATCCACTTTTTACCACAGACACAGAAAAGATGTAGGCTACTCTAAAGGGCTATTGTGTAGGAATCACATGGCATTTATAAATAATCATTAAAATCATATTAAAAAGGCTAAAGTAAAGTCAGAGCATGCAAGATAGGAGGAAAAGACAACAAAATAATAAACATTTACATTTGGTAAAATACTTACCTAGTTGGAAGTCCTCCATTCAAATTCAGCAAGTTGTTGGAAGAAGGTGGTGATCTGGGAGTTGACACTGACTACTTTCTTCTTGACAAGACTTCCCGTCTTGCGGCTTGTACCGACTTTGGCTGTGCATTTGGTACCAACATCTGGATTGATCCTCACAAAGAATCTTTTAACAGAAATAAAATATATTAATTGTAATTTTTAATGAAGACGTACAATACAGCAATCAGCTATGGTTCTTCATCATCAGTCAAACTGTCATTAAATTTAATTCATAAATGGCTTGGTGTAGAGTACTTGCCATTGTATCATCTCCAGCGTGGTGGATGCTGACTCCTGATACTCCAGATTGAAGACAGAATATGACCCAAAAAAGACAGCAAGGACGCTGGCAAAGTCATGTAGTTGCTCAGGCTGGAAAAATACCTTCTCCTCCATACTGACCATCCACCGGGTTGCAGACATCAAGCTATTTCCTAAAATAGACAAACCCTTGTCAGGCTAACGCTAGTGAGTAAAAGTACAGACTACCATAACAATTACATACATTGCTACGAAAAAATTATAGTGATAGAAAATATTCCTCTTACCAAGCATGATTACCCTTGGTGTAGTGGGTAAGGTCATTTCCATTTCAACAGACATCTTGGTGGAAGATACCTTTAAAACATAAAAGGAAAACTCTCTTAAATATGAATTACTGGTAGTAATTTATATTTAAAGGGCCAGTTCACTCAGATTACAACAGGTTTTTGAGAACCTCATCCCGGAGACTAGACTAGATTTTACTCCTACATCCTGCTACCACTCTGAAACAGCGGATGTGAATGACAGTTTGTGGGGCTAAATGCATTTTTTAAAGCATTACATTCCACAAGTGTTCAGTCTGACTTCTACAATGGCGGTGACTCCTGTGCATGTGGGACCTGAATGCAGAAAATGTTCTGAAGGAAGCAGGACATTGCTCTGTTCCACATGCAAACCGATAATTAGCTGTGTGTTGATGTTTCTTCACATGACTACAAAATTCTGTAAATTCTGAAGTACAAATGCTGCAGAATTTACACCTGTACATAGTTGCACCTGTTAGTACTGACTTAACTTTAAATTTACAGGAGCATGGTTTAAACATGTGAACAGTCCTTAGGTGTAACCAGGGTTGGAAATTAACTTTTTTGTCCACCTGCCACTGTGGCTGAACCAACTCAAAAAATAACAGAAACTACTTTAATGTTTTTCACCTTTGTCCTCATTTACAGACTCTTATACACTATGTTGGAGATGTAATGGTACTTTAGCAGGCTAACCAGCTGTAGCAAGCTCAAAGTTATAGATTAGGTTAGCTGCTCCTCTACATTTCCAGACTATTTTGTGGCTTCAAATATGTTTGAAGAGCTGTCTTTTTACCTGTTGTCTTGTCTTTTGAAGAGTTGAAGCTATGTTAGCAGTCAGCAGGACAGAACTGCACAGCCACTTGGAGGGAAAAAGCTTAGGAGTTAAAAAAAAAGGTCATCTGAAGAAAAGAAAAAAAAGAACAAAGTTAGAAATTCATCCTTGCTGACCTACATAGCTAATCTGCACTTTTAACATCTGCAAGATCATGGTTTAAACAAATGAACAGTCATTAGATGTAAAAAAAAAAAAAAGAGAAGGGGGGGGATCAATTATCAGTTAAGGTTATATTGTTCGACAAAGGATGTAACAACAATGCTAACAGACACTCAGCACTGAGCTCATCTCAACCCAAAGCCGCCCGAGGAAGATTAAGCGGTAAAAGTCAAGCTAAAACCTTCAGCGGTAAAATTAGCACCTTTGCTAACGTTAATTCCGAACCAGCTCAAAAAGTAACACCATCATATTTTCCTATCTTTCACCTCATTTACAGACACGTAACTTATAAGGTTGCAATATGCCAGTTATATAAAACACCAGAGTTAGTAAAGGTAACGTTATTTTACCAGGCTAACCAGCACAAACGAGCTCATGCTATAATGCTAAGTTATAGCATTATAGCATGATGCTATAAGTTACGTTAACTCCATCTAAAATGTACATTTCCAGAGTAGGCTTTGGCTTCAAACAGTTCTCTAAGAAGTGGTTTTTTACCTGTCTTGAAGAGCTGAAGCAGTGTGAGCCCACAGCACGGAGACAGAGCTGCACTTGCACTTGGAGAGCAAAAACTTCGGAGTTTAAAACAAACGTCATCAGAAAACAGTTGGAAGCGAAGCCACGCTTGATGACGTAGCTAGATAAACTGCATATTAATGTTAGTTAGGATGTGAAAAAACAAAAGTACATGCTCTCTTTCTGCCTTAAAAATATGTTAACCACTAAAGGAGTAAAAATACAGAAACAGGGAACCACGATGAAGCAGCTATGATGACCGTTGGAAATCAAATATAATTCTTACTGTATATGATAAGTACAGTACCACTACTGTAATGTGTAAACAGTAAATTACTGCAAATTCAAAACATACAGTAAATTACTGTAATACTATGTACTATACCCATAATGCAATGCAAACTACAGTAACTACTTGTAAAGATGTCTTATGGTAGGGTGACCAAACGTCCGTATTTCCCGGGACATGTCCGTATTTCACGTCCTGTCCCGGGCGTCCCGGGGTTTTTTTAGAAAGTGAGGAAATGTCCTGTTTTTTAAATTACCTTCATTGGACCATTATATTTACAGGCACTAGGGCACTGCGCACGGCCCTGCGTGTGACGTAATCCCTGAGCCGCGTCAGTGCGGGCAGCCCTGTTCTTAATCAGAAGATAGATAGCGTGGCTGTCAGTACGAAAACAACATACGAAAGCGCAAATGTATGTTTACCTACTATTTACAAAAGAGTTTCCCCGCTTTCAGACCCCCCCACCCCCCTCGCTACAACGTGTCCTGGTTTTCCCAACTGAAAATATGGTCACCCTATTTATGGTAGTTTTACTGGGCATTTTGTGGTATTTAACTGTAATAAATACAGCAAAGGCTAACAGTGTATGATGACCGTTGGGAATCAAATATAATTCTTACTGTATATTATAAGTACAGCACCACTACTGTAATGTGTAAACAGTAAATTACTGCAAATTCAAAACATACAGTAAGTTACTGTAATACTATGTACTATACCCATAATGCAATGCAAATTACAGTAACTACTTGTAAAGATGTCTTATGGTAGTTTTACTGGGCATTTTGTGGTATTTAACTGTAGAAAATACAGCAAAGGATAACAGTGTATGAACTTTTAAATGTTTTTTTTATTTTTCTTTTAATTGAAATCCATCAACGTTCTCACAGTTTTAAGCATTACAAACCTCTTTGGCTGAGATATTTCTGCCTAAACTCTTTAGAAAACCCTTTTCTTGGTATCAAATACAAAATTTACCCATAGTTTCTAAAGAATACTCTTTAAATTTAGTTTGTTGTCTTTGTATTTTCACCTAAAATTGACAAACAGAAAACACATTGTTAATCTCGCATTAGAATTTACAAACCTCTGTGGAAGTCTGAGAAAAATATAGCATTTTAAATGAATATGTGGAAGTCGAGTCCCGGACTGCTGCGAGTTTACAGCAAATACGGTGCTGTGATCTGCAGCTCAATTTCTTCTTTCTGTGTTTGAAGACGGTTTCCCTCCATAATACATGGGCAGTAATTGAGGGTTCAGAAACTAATCATTAGCAGGGTTTCCTGGCAGCAACTGCCACCTACGTATTACCTTATATTGACTACAGAGGGAAGAGAAAAGCCACACGGCAGCTAGCATTGTTCGAACGCGGCAGTATGACATCTGCAGGAGACAACAGAATAGCATTGGTTGTTGTTATGTATGAACGCTGTGTGTTGTGTGCAGTGCTGTGGGCTGTAATGGAGAGGTAGGGGCATTAGGCACACTCATCTCTGAGGCAGCAGGAACTTGCAGCAGAACTCCACAGAGCCCTCTCCATCTGTAATCAACAAAGTGAGAGGGGAGTCACACCTTTTATTCCTCCACACAAACAATCTGTTTCTTTGCCACCTGTCTTCTTCTTTTGTCTTGGTTATCTTCTCTTTCTTTAACGACACCTTACATTTTCATGCCAAGAAATATTCATTTCAAGGTTTGAGGTTTCATATCACATGACAGACGTGATATCCAGCCATTTATTCCCTCGTGCAAAGTTAAACATTTTGTATGCATCTTGTCTTCTGTGATGATACCTGCTCCCTGTCCGTACCTGTCCCCTCCGCTGGTCTCAGTTGGGTTTGCTGTATTAGAGATTTCACCGCTGTGCCTGCGGTCTCTCCCCAGTCCCATTAAGAAGCCAGTTCATGAATAAATGAATAAAAGGGAAAATTATTATATGGATGCTCATTATATTACCCAGCAGGGCATGTGTGTGGCTCAAGGAGACTCAAATTACCTGAAATGTACCAAAACCTGCTCCCACATTTACTAGTCAAAGCAACATCTCAAGCCCAAATGGTAATCAACTCTACTAAGTAATTATAATATGGACTGAGGGTTTTCAATTCATCTTAATTCTGAATGCTATTTCTTACCTTGGAGTCATTATTAAGCAAAACTGAAATGTTCAGCTCCCACGATGTTTCCCACAATGCAACACGTATCCAAATTTATACCCTAGTACAAAAAGTGTAATTTAAATAAAGAAAAACATCTTTACATGAATTACATATCAGATGTTTTAACCACAAAGTTATGAAAATGACCTTATTTTTTTCAACTTCTCTTGCCTTTGTTAAAAGAGTATGATTATACAATATATTGTAATTTATGAGCTGCTGCCTTGCTTTTTTAATATTCTTCTATTAGGTATTATTAGACCATCAGGAAATTTAATAAAGCTCTTACATAGCGCCAGATATGCATTTTCAGTCCTTTTCATGGGTTTATTTTTCCACTTCAGAGGGGAGCCAGAGCCAAGCAACAGACTTTGGTCCCTTTCCGCTAAAGTACTTCTGTCTAACTTTGTCAATCAGTGACTAGTGGCTGTTAGTCTTGTCTGGCATTATATTTGAGTACCTAAAACACATCTGTTTGATTATCTGAGCTTTTATTGAGCCGAGGAGTCCAGAAGTTACATCCATAGAAATTTAAATCATGTTCTCATGTTCATTTAATTTACTTCTGTTCTTTGCGTATTTTAGTTTGTTCTATTTAGTCAGTATTTATCTTTTCCCCTTGGCTAGTGTCCCTTCATCCAGTTTAGTTATCTTGTGTTAATTAGTCTCGTTCCCTTATAGATAAGCTCCCTGGTTTTTGTAGTTTTTTTCTGGTTCTTCCCATTACTCTGCTGTGTGTCCTGTGAGCTTCCCTGTAAATCTCCTTGTTTGTTTATCATTAAATTTGCAGTTCTACTTCATTCATGGCGGATCAAGATTTTACATTACATTTTGGTTTATCTCATTCATCCAGAGGTTTTCTCTGTCCAGTTTGTGTTTTAGTGTTAATATGAAATTACAAAAATAACATAAATGTGGAATTCTCACACCCTCTTCATCTCCTTTAACCTCAAAATATTCTAGTTTTGTCCACTGCACCAAAGGAATTTCAGACTTGCTCTACTTACTTGAAAGGCCACCTCAACCTCCAGCTAATCTTGTCAGAGTCCCTCTCCCCTTTGTTTTACTTCTCTGTCTTGCCTTTACCATAAAACGTAAAATTAGTGTTTTAGTCAGAATGCATTCCTCTGCTATAGGCCCAGTCCAGGAGGAAGAAGAGAAAGTGCCCAGTGAGCAAAATGCTAAATCTGCTCTGTGGTGATGGGCGGATCCAGCTGGATGCCATTATTCTTTTGGTGTTCTTTTACAAGCTACAGTAACGGTTTTCAATTCAATGTTTTCTGATATTTTAGCACCATGGTTAAATGTTAATCTACAGGTGTTGCATGTCTAATTGACGATCCCTTCCTGTTTTGATCTAATGATGAAAAGAGCAAACTAATAATCAGCTTCCTTTAAAGTACATGCTGTAAAAGTTTTAAACTGACTATAAAAAGGCATGCACTTAACAGAAAAAGCAAACATTTTCTTCCTTTTCAGTCAGCCACTTTTTCTATTTCTAATTAGGCACTGCTGAGATCGGTGGGTGTCGTAATGCTGTCTTTGGGAAGGTCAGAGCTGTCTTATGATCGCTAACTACCTTGAGTGCAAACATTATTGGATGTGCTGGAAGTCTGCATATTAGTTATGTTTGTTTGTAACTGGAGGATCACCTTAAAAATGCCACCTGACATTATTAGGAGGTGTAAAAGTCCTAGAGTGTGTTAATCGCCACACTGAATATGTACCATAAAGTTTCATAGACAGAAATCACATTGCATCCCACTCTGCATGTATTAGTTCTTGGCACTTATCATAATGCTCTTACTGGATTAAAAACTCAGCAAAAAATTTAATAAGACAAAATGAGGCTGCAGGAAAGTAATATATTGTATTAGCACAATGTAAAGAGAGGGAAATTTGCTTGTGGTGTTACTCATGTGGAGTGAAGAGTTCATTGTGATGCATTTGTTATTCAGTAGTGTAGCTCCAAAGTGACAACACTGGCACGGCTTCCTTTAGACAGGCTCTTTATGAAACGAAGTGAAAACTGTAGAAATAAAATACAAGGCTTTAGATACAGATACATGTACAAACAGGTGACACGTGCTTTAACAAAAGTTACCTCGTGGCCCTGCCACTTCGGAGGTCTTTAACAGATTATTTCTTCGTCGTCCACTCTAAATTAAAATATGAAATAATTACACCATAACCAATAAATTTACAAAATATTACAAACATAACTACAAAAAACCTGGACAGCTACAGGAGACACGAGGCTGCTACACGTCCAGGCTTCTGTTCTGTTTATTCAACTCTCGCAGCCTTTCGCATACATGCAAATCTCGCTATAACGTACAGCAAAAAAAAATAGTTCGAGACGAAATTAAATAAAATACATTCATTTTTTACAAACTCAAAACGTGAACCAAGCAACTTAAATTACATTACCCTGATTGTTAGAAATAAACATACATTTTTTCATGACATAAATCATTTTAGTGACATTTACAAATAGTTTTAGCATACGATCTAAGCTACAAGCTCGCGCTTGCGTGATTTCTCTCACTAAAAAATTCTCAACTGCTGTTTCTCCATCATTAATAAAGCAAAACAACAACAAAAGTAAAACTTTTAGATGCCAAAGTTAGTGATATTTGAGTCATTTTCAGCTTTTGGGTAAATCTGTCTTAAAGGATTACCTTCAGGGATGCTGAACGTAACACCTTCAGGTGGTATTTGTGTCACTCCTGGTAATGTGACCATGTTTTTGTTTCCTTCACATGTTTTACAGTAATTGAAGCCAGTACAATCTGCAATGTATTGACTGGTTCATAGGTGTGCTTGTTACAACATCCAAAATTAAATGCAATCAAATGATTGAACCAGAGAGAACCAAGCAAGTGCAAATCTACACCAACTTACCCTGATTTAAATCCTTGCCACTAAAAACAGATTAATCCTCTAAGATGGCTGTCACAATCTCACTCTCAATTCAGTGAGTGTTGCCCAAAATTAACAAATGCCTGCATTATCCTGGTCTGACGTAATTAGTTAACATTTTGGCCTTATCAACATAACAAAAATAGCAAAACTCACCCATGTATATCTAACTTTGCCCAGATAAATCTCACTTCAAATAAAATTACGTGGCTTACTCCAGTCAGAGAACAGAGTGATTTGAAACGATAGGTGAGCAACATAAGCTCAAGCAATTAGGTATTACAATCAATATCAAAACTTGAAGCAGATGAGCTACAGCAGCACTAGACCAAACTTCTGGTGCCAGATTTTTACTTGTTACTGAAACTTCCAACAAATCAGAACATTTTCTCACTCTTATGCCCACAAATCTCCCTTGAACTAACATGTTTTTATTAGTGAGAAGACTGAAAAACAGTAGTTTGATCTTAAGTACACATTTATCTATAATTTTTCTTTCAAATTATCTATTTGATCTTTGTAAACATGACAGTTTGTACAAGGTATTGACTGCACATTGGCAACAGTGAGAATGTCACTGCTTTGAATCATCAATTAGGATGGACAAACAAGTCCCTTCTGTTGCTGTTAAGCTTCATTGCTCTAAATCTGATCAATGAAGCAGACTACTTCTCTCTCAAACACATATTAGCAATTCTTTGTTGTTGTTTTTGCGCTGCAGGGTTAAAGGCCAAATGAGCAAACCCACCCATCCAAAAAGAAAAGCCATTCAAATACAATCACAATAATCATTAAAAGTCTGTAATTTTTTATTTTTTTGCCTTACTCTATCTCAACATTCTGACTAAAGATATCTCATTACTAGAAAATCCTTTCCATGTCGTTAAACCTTAGATTTGGTTCAATTCAAACATGACTCATGCACCATTAAGTCATTTCACTCCATTCCTTAATGAGAAGAACAAGAACTTTGCTTATCATATTACACCAAGTTTAAATGTTTCGTTAACGGCGTTTATTATGACCAGTTAGAAGGTTACTTACTAAGCTGAGATTGCAGCTGACGGAAGTTGATATTTTAAACACATTTGAATCAATCAGTTTAGTTTTTAAGCAACTACACTGATATAGTGCTTTGGAAAAAAAAAATATATATTTTTTTTAGATCAATAAAGTGATTGACAGATGTGTGGTGATCAAGCTGTGGTTGCTATTGATCTCTGTGTTCCATGTGGAGTTCCCAGATCCCATATCATCCCAACTGACCACAGTGCTGGCCAGTGTTTTCCATCTGAATGCAAATCCTATACAAGAAATGGCAATTATTTCTATTAGCATGCTGATCACTGTGAGGGTGCAGGAACATTGAGGAGGAGGCAGAGGGGTCCTGACCTTATCAAGGACTGAGCGATAGCTTGCATGATTAGAATATGGAATCAGGTTTTTTTTTTTTTCTGCATTTCCTTAATGATTGTTATTTCTTCTTGCACTTGAAAATCAGACAATATTTAAAAAGAAATAGGACTTACCCTCTGAGGACTTTGACTATCCCCAGTAGCCTCTTGATAAGAGCTGTGGACACTGACATTTCATTTTATTTCTGAGGTTAATATGCAGTTAGACTGCCTTGCAAAAGTAGTGATATCTACTGAACGTTTTCATGTGTTACTTTACAACTGCAAACTTTTTGACAAACCCATACCCTCCTGAGACCCTGCATCCTCATATGAGGACATTACATTTTTGCTGTTCTGCACCATGATACTTAATTTGTAAGAATTTTGACCAATTGCCCTCATATGGGGGCCCTGCCTGCACCACCTAGTGGTCTCATAATGAAATTACACTCATTTGAAAAAAAACAACATGGCGGGGATGACAGCGAACGTCTTCTACGGCAGCTCCCGACAGAAACATGGACAAGGTAAAAATCCTAATCAAATTTTATGATTGAAACTAGTTTATTTATGCACAATAATGTCTGTAGCTTCACGTGGCATGCTTATTTGATATATTTGAGTAATATTAGCAAGCTACAACGTCTGTAAACATGACGTACTTCTTTAAGGACATCAGGTCTACCTTCAGTGCAAAAACGTAAAATTTTTCCAAGAGCATTTGTGTTATTTCTAGTCAAAATGTCTAATTTCTAGTCAAAATAAGTCTTATTACACTTAAAATAAGACTCATCCTGTAAAAAGTAACTTGTTTTTAGACAATCACCACTTGTTTCAAGCGAACTTTCACTAAAAAATAAGTAGAATAATTTGCCAGTGGAGCAAGTTTTTATTTCCTATTACAAGGAAATAGATTGTGCATTTTTATCATTACATTATTGTTTGAGTTTGCTATGACACGTTCATAATGATGCTCATAAACGTTGCACTTTTCCATGCAAAGCCTTTCACATAGGCAAGCAGGAATACTTGAATTAATGACTGAGCTCGCTATGACATGTTCATAATGAAGTTCATAAAGTTTGCACTTTTCCATGCAAAAGCTGCACACTTTTATCTGCACTTTTATGTTTGTTGACAGTATAAAATAAAGTTTTGTACTTTGTTAACCAATGGTGTCTTCATTATGAAAGTCTGGACAGAAAGCAGAGTAAATGTACATACTGTGAAACACAGATGTAAATAATAACATTGATTGAATGGTCTTATCGTCACACAGATAGACCCAATGTCATCATCTGAGGACATTGGGTTTTGAGATAACCACTTATTGTAGAAAGCTAAAATTTCATTTTTAGGCTAATTGGGTCCTTATAATCCCAAATGACAAGGAAAAAATGTATATGCAAAAACAGACCCATTGTCCTTATATGAGGGCATTGGTTTTGACATAGTTCAAAAGCACATAGAAAGCTAAAATTTAATTTCAACTAAAATTAGGTCATACTAATCCCAAATAGTAAGGAGACATAAAAAATGCACATCAAACAAAAGCCCGGGTCTCAGGAGGATACGAAGCAGTGATTTATTGTGATATGAAACACACAAAACTTGGCAGGAAAGAAGATCATCTCAGTTTTATTTTATTTGTAAGATAATTTTATCCCTGAATGGAACTTGAACTATTTAATCTATGGAAAATATCTTAGAATTTATTACAGTTTTTGAATAAAGTTGTGTGCTCAATCTAAAGAATTATTCTTCTTATACAAGTTTCACAAGATGAAAATCAACCCACACAAACTACTCAGTTTAGTTTTAAACTAGCTTAAGGTGGGCGTCACATAAGCTTTCGAGTCAATGTTTGCACTGATGATGTACATCAGCAACAGTTTAACATGAGAAAAGGAGTGACTACTGCTGTTGGAAGGTCAAATGAGGGAATATCTTCCTCCAGGAGATGTATATTATGATAAAAGAAGAAGATGCAGTTCCTCAGTCCCCAGGCTTTCCCATCTTTGCCCCCCAGCTGTGCCCTCAGCAGTGTGGGGATCGATCCCTGCCTGCCCGGCTCGACTCCCACACTCCGACCTCTTCATTAGGCCAAGCCTGTGAGAGAGGAGGCTCTAATTGACAAGGGCCACTGAGAGCCAGCATCCTCGTCTGCCTGTCTCTCAGAAAAGGGGACACCAGGCATCAGCCGCTCAGACTAATCTTCCCCATTATGCTGTGCTCTACCGTGGGAGCAGGAAAAACAGCCTGCCTGCCGCTGCCACATATCATACATTTCAATAGGCCTCTGTTTGTGTGAAACTGTTCACAAGTGTCTCTCTTGTTATTTGGCTACTGGTGGCACGTTAGATCATATAGAAAAACAGAACACATTGTAGCCATTTCAGGTGCTCAGTGACAATATCTGCTTTGAGAACATCTAATGTTTTTTCCCCCTTTCTACAGGGTATTTTTCCATCAGTCCAACTTTTTATTCACCTCATATTTTGTAAAAAAACAACTCTGAAACAATGATTAAGAGTCTCTCTCTACCTGTTTGGCAGCTAATTACTCATCATATCAGTTCACCGCTGAAGACATGGTGCACTCATTTTTATTCACAGGCCCTGTGGGGATTTATATCATTCACACGTCCAATTTCAACCTGTAATTGATGTGATTGAACATTTAATTTACGATGCAAAGCAATCTGAAGCACGGCGATGATCATTTGCAGGATGGGTAACATTTTTTGATGACCTATGAGAAATACCTGCCTCTCACGGTGCAGTGAGAGCTCTTACTGCGACCAAGCAGGGGCTGTGAGTTCTTCTGTAAAAGATATAAATATAGTGTGAAAAACCTTCTCGGGTTTTGGCCTTTGCAGTAACACAACATTCACACACAAACAGAGTAAAACCAGATCATGCTCTGGCTGAGCTGAAAAAACCAAAGTAGCTGTCCAGTAGGAAGTGTTGAGAGAAATTGTTACACATCAACTCAGTTAAAACATTACAGCTTGTACAGAGTTTCAATTATAACCCTTTTTTATGTGCATGTCACCAATACCAGGCTGAATTTCCTTTTCTCTTCAACAACTTTAACTCAACAAGGTGTAGAAAACCTTCCTTGGAGAATCTGCTCTATATTAACTTGACAACATCACACAGCTGCTGCATAATTGTCTGCTATACAACTATGTTGCAAACCTTTTGTTCCATCACATCCCAAAAGGGGTGATGTAGAGTGGGCTCTTTTTCATGCTCAAGAAACTAGTTTGACATTATTTGATCTCTGAAACATGCTGCATTTTCCAGCTGGAAGTAGGCATCAAAGATGTGTATACTACTCAGCTAGGTTGTTGAGATTAGACAATGTATTTCCTAAACACTAACCAGAGCAGGCAACATTTTTCCAATCAACCATTATCCCATTTTGATAAGGTTTTCTGAATTGTAGCTTCAGTTTTCCTGTTCTGTGCTGACTGGAGTGGACTGGAGTCCATTTGTTTCAAGGGTCAACATTTATTTTATGTTCAGAGTTTGTAGTTTTCACAACAAGTGGTTATTTGAGCTACTGTCACGATCATCTCAAAACAGGCTGTTCATACTTTGATTTCTTATTTTCATCTACACACTCTGTGTGCAGCGCCTATCCAAAGTCAACGGTTTCAGTTTGTCTATTGACAACTTTTTGGATTCTCCCTCCAACAGGGCAGTATACTTCTTCCAACCAACTCCATCCTCTCCTTACCCCCATATTCTGCTTCCATCCTGGTACACAGTTTTGTCATTTCTTGAATTGATTACTGAATTCAACTGATAGTGTCATTACTAAAGCTTCCTCATTTTGTCACATTACCCCAATTTTACAGTGACTTCACTGGCGTCTGGTCATGTACAAAATGCAATTTAAAATACTGCCTATACCTTCAAAGCCATCCATAACATTTCCCCTGCCTATCTCTCCGATCTCCTGCACATCACCACTCGGTCGTATTTTATCCAGTCTTCCTCTTCTATCCATCGCCCTGTTTACTCTGTCCACCTCAACAACATAAGGAGCAGAGCCTTTTCTCACTCTGCTCCCCATCTCTAGAACGCTCTACTCTCTTCTTATTTTCAAATCAGAACTCAAAACGCATTTATTTTTAGTGTATTCTTGTAAAATGTCCTTGGGTGTCTTTAAAGGCAACTAACAAACAAGATGCATTTTTGTTCTTATAATAATCATTATTTTTTACAGTCACTATATACTGTATATACTGTATATATATATATATATATATATATATATATATATATATATACATACAGTATATATATATATATATATATTAGGCCATTCTCTGTAAACCAGAGATGATTTTGCAAGTAAATCCCTGTAGGTCAGCAGTCTCTGACATACTCAGACCAACCTGCCTGGCACCAACACCCACACCATTTTCAAAGTCATCTAAATCTCCTTTCATCTCTATTCTGATGCTCAGTTTGAATTTTAGCCAACCATGTAAACCATGCCAACATGCCTAAATTCACTGTGTTTCTGTCGTGTGGTTGGGTGATAGGGATTCAGGTTTAATTCTCAATTCAATAACATACTGTAGAAACTTTAAAATACTCTAGCAGCTGGAATAAATGTCAAGACTCATGATGGTTCCGATAGTGGGGTTCACTTATATTCCCTGAATAAGTGTATAATGAAACTTTTCATGGTTTTAATTTGAACAAAAAAGGTGGGTGATTATGTGGTTTGTTTAGTCAAAACTACATAAATCAGTGGTAAATACATGTAAGCTTTGCTGATAAGTTATCCCATGAGCATATTTAATAACACACATGCAATCATGTATGTCCTTGTTTCTCATCCAGACAAATCTAAAGTAATTTGTCTTCATGTGTTTTTTTCTACTTCTCATCCATTACCGCTCTGTCTTGTGGCACAGTTGTGACTCTTATGTTTTCACTTTACCTCTTCCTATTAGGAAACCTCTTTAATAGTCATGTCATTTTATTGCAATGACACTTTATTTAATTGCCTTTTATGCCTTTATTTAATTACCATTTAATCAACCCCCTCTCTGGCAACGCCACTGACAAAACTCTATGACTTTTAATTTCCAAAAATTAAGAGAAGGTAAATCTGACATGGTTGTGTTTGAGCCGACACTAACCCCTAATAATTTTCTTTGGATATGGGTCTATCACAAGCATTTGTTAAACCAGTTGTTAATGATGTTAGTTTTGAAATACACACTTCTTTGGAGTTTGATGAAGATATAAATGTTGTTCTTGACTCTAGTTTTTAACATTTATGAGTTTTAGTTAAAATTAAACCAATATCTATTCAAATTGTGAACATGAATGTGAACACATTATATCTCCTGTTTGGCTTCCTCTTGTCTTTGAGGATCACTTTTTTAAAATTGTATTATACCCACTCCTTTTACTCTTCTTCCCTGATCCAAGTTTTTTTTTTCACTCTAAAAATAAATGTGAACATTTTAAACAGCATGATTACATTACAGGTTTTGGAAAGAACAGCATGAAGCGTCTCCCTTGCATTTCCCAGTTAATGCTGCCATCTAGTGGATAACAATAGAATACAAGTAAGTCAATGAAGGACATCATGCAGATTAAATGGATAGTCCCACAGAAAACAATAGCGATTATAGAGAAATGAGCAGCCTATCAAACAATAGCAGACTTTTAAAAATAAAAAAGCAGACCTAAGATATATAAAAGATGTACTGTATTAATGTATTTTAGCTTCCTATTAAGAAAGAGTAAGGGAATGTGTTAATGCAATAACCAAAACATAACGTTTATTGGTTTATGATTGAAACTCCCATTGAAGGTTTTGAAGGTAAGATCACAAAATAGAAATTTCAGCAGTGAGATGTAGTTTCCATAGTTACAACAGCTCTGAGACAGCAACCTCACACTTATTACCCAGAGTTGTAATACTTCTCTTCATGTTATCCGCCACCCAAGTGAGATATGAGGGATTGCAGACCTGTTAAAAGCTTGATTGGTTAGCTACTGCAAGAACAGTGTTTGAGCAGGTTTACGTTCTCACCATTTAGTCTTTACTTAAACCTTTTGAATTGCACTATTTTCAACAGGCCTTTTAAATATAACCTGCCAACAAACATTCAAACAATGTTTGATGTTATGCTTGATGATAGAGGAAAAGACAAGCAATGTTTAAGAGATCTCGTTTAAGTCAAATCCTTCCAATGCTTCGAATACTTCATCACAACAGGGCCTGGTGGAGGATCAACCCACGCAGGCCTCATCCATGACAACATCAGCAAAAATCACTGAGCGCGTATCTCTTTTGCTTCAGAAGAATAGCCATTCATCCGATTTCCAATAAACAATTATTGGGGAGTTCTGTTTTTTATAACCAGTGTTTTATAGAGAAGAATGAGAGACAGATGTGTTTCCTAAAATGTCTGGGATGCAAGTGTTTTTTTTCCCTCACTCTCTGGATCATAGTTGAATAACTGGCATCAGTGTGAAGATTATGCCTGATGCAGTTATATGAAGCTCTACAGCTTCACAAAACTGTGAGTCCACATTTACTTCTGTATTTTTTAAAATTGAAATACATGGTTCTATTGATTAATTATTTAATAAAATAAAGTATTAAAAAAGTATTATTGGACTGAATTTCTACCCACAAGAACTGAAAAAAAAATGGATGAAACAAATTGTTCTCGGACATTTATACTTCTGACCCTAGACTGGATTGGTTCCTTTTTCTCATTTTACAGTTTGTAAAAATATAATTACAAATACATGGTTACTATTACATCATCTTGGGCTGCATTAACATCAACAGGAATTATACATTACTGTCAGCAATGTGCAGTATTGCAATATTTTTCGGTTGACATTTCCGTAGATAAAATCATCAGCAATATGCTAATGATTTATTTCATTTATAGGAAATAAATGCTTCATATTTATCGTATAAAGAAACTGTATACATGCGTTTACGTTTTGATAATATTTATTAAAATAAATTAACTTTTCGATCATAGTCAGTTATTGATTGAGATGCAGATGTAAACCTGAAGCTAACTTGTTATCTAACGAGAGATGTAGGTCTCTGTTTTAAAAGTGCTGAGTAAGTCATCATCTCAACATACAATCTTTGGTTACGCCTTACGCCTCTACGTCAGATCTATGTTTTTGGGGAGGGCGGGCGGCCCGTGGTGTGTACCGCTCTCATCGGAGGGGTGTAGCTTGCTTAACGTCTATCAGTTTCCACAGTTCATCACTCATGGTAAATGTTTCTTATTTCTTTTGTTGAGTGTTTCTGTTTATTTTAGGAGGCTCTTCTTACCGCCAGTTTGTGCGTGTTTGTGATGCCTGTTGAGCCTCTGACTGTCAGAGTATCGCTGTTGATAATTTACCGTATTAGCAGCTCTGCGCGATGACACTAACGGGACTGTCAACCTGAGTCCTCTAAACTGAATGGTAGAAACTGCTGTCGAAAAACGCACTTGACTTGAACTGAACTGATACTTTAACGGATTTGGTCACTTTTATTTTCCTTTAGTGTTTCCACTAAACACACTAAGTACCGTCTCCTGTAATTTTATTTATATAGAACAGAAAGTACTTTTGCGTTACTCAACCGAGAATTTTTGGACTTATCTTTCGTAACGGTCTTGTCCTGCCATAACAGTACCCGTATTTACAGTTATAGAGAAATTATTTCTCTCTCTCTCTCCCTCTTTCTATGTATATATATATAGTACTTTTCTGTGTAATTTTGTAAGGTATTATATAGAAAGACAAATTATATATGTCTATATATTTATATTTATATTTCTAGGCTGATAAGAAATTTATCATAAAACGAGTTATTCAAGGTATTGTGAAGCAACTACATTATTTAAAAATTCCTTCCAGAGGTTAAAGCAGGATAATTCTAGAATCCGATGAACCTGCAGCCTCATTGTATCTGAAGGCTGTTTCTTTTTTTTTTTTCTTTAGCTTTTCATTGTCATTGTCGAAGAAAAACAGGTATGCATACTAAAAACAGGGAAACAGTCAGGAAGGCAGATGTCGAGGATTACAGAGTTCATCTCCTCTTTTTCTCATGCTGCTGGTTGAGGGCAGATTCACCAAATGTGGAAGCTTGTCACCTCCTCTGCAATGATTGAAGGTTGGTTTTCACCCTTTCACTCCACTCATACATTCTGATAACTGTTTCCATCTGTGCAGAGATGTAGCGGCCTGGAAGAGTCTAACATGACATGATGCATCCTAGTATCTGTTTGGCTGTTTCTGCTAAGTGGCTGAGAGCTTGTCTGCCCCTTCAGGGCACTGCTAACACAGCACAGCTATTCACGTCTCACTTGGATGGTCAGACCACCATGATGACGCTGCCCCTCCCCGCCTCCTCCTGTTCCTGCTGCCCTCACATTGCTCCATCCCTTCTTGGGCCTAGACTCAGAATTAAGGGTCTTTGTAGGAGCGTAATGTGTTGTGCATCTTTGTGTTGATGGTAGTGAGCATGACGCATACAAGATTGAACTCTGCGGCTTCTAAAGATGGGAGTTGCTTCACTCTCAGTTATGTGCTCAGCTTATTAAAACACTTTAATACTAGAGGTGATGAATCCTGAAGACACGCAGGCGAAGAAGACAGGACTGCAGTGTAATTTGGCCTCCAGAAGTGTTGGTTAGCTCCGTAAGAACAGCCACAATGTGTTTCTCCGAATGATGCTGACACTGGATCAGAATAATCACATGAAATTAGCAGTAATTAGTGAGGAATATCACTCATGTAATGGCTTTGATATTACTGTTATTCATTGACAAAACTTATTAATGTCTTTGTTGTTTATGGAAATGGGGGTTGGAGGACGAAACTAGCTTTTCAATAGAATTTTCCAATGTATGCTGTTGAAACAATTTAAGATTAAAAACTTACAACTTGGTATAGGCTGGAATAAAATTCTGCAGCTGTGATATTTATTGTTTTGATCTCGATGCATGTAAAAAATGGATATTCTTAATATATTCTTTATATTTTTATTTACATTGTGCATCCCTATCACAGATTTTAAGTAAGTTTTTGTTCATTCACTAAATGAATAATCACTTAATGGTTGTGGTTTTATTTAACACATGCTGATGCTTGACAAGATTAATGCTTAATTAATGATTAATTATTAATTATAATTAATATTACCTGCACCGTTTAGAAAATTGTGGTGAGGTGCTTATTCTCATTATGGTTCATAAAATTACCTGTGACTTTGTTTCATAAGACTTTGAAAACCTTTTAGTCATAAAAATATAAAACTATTTGTGCTTGTGAAGATTGATTTTAATATTACTGATGAGATCGCTGAAGTTCAGATAATCTTGATTCCCAAATTGATGGTTAGCAGCAGAGTTGTTGTTGATGTCCTACATTCTTGACTTTCTGTTAAAACAGAGCAAACAGGTGTATTTTTTTGTAATTTTTATTCACTTGCACATTTGAGGTTAAAGTTGAATAACTTTTTTATCTGACGAAGAGCCACTGACTTTAATTTTGTCCTGACAACGTAAAACCTCTTGACCTGGAAGAGGATGTACTTTTCAGAATCACATAATTTTAAAAAACAGCAAGTGTCCCTTATTTTAGTAGCTCTACATCAGGGATGTCCAAAGTTCGGCCTCCGGGGGCCTTTTATGGGCCTTGACCTCAGTGCCAGAATAGTTTGCACAGGGACAGTGGATAAATGTTTGGATGTAATTTTCTCTGATAAGATTTTGGATTTCAGTGGAAAGAATAATAATTTAAATATTGTCCTTCTCTGAGTACTTTCATCATGACATTTTTTAACCCAATTGAGAAAAGGTTGGATGTCTCTGCTTTAACATTTAGTCATAGTGAAAGGAAGTAATCATTTTCTGTATCCTCACTAGCCACCCATATTACTGAGAATATGCATTAATCAGTGTCTTTTCACTGTTGCTTCATTTCCTTGTGGTTTGTGAGAATTTCTTTCTACACAGCCATCTTTATTTCGCACCACATTTCATTTAGATTTGGACTGTAACTGGAGCACTGTAACGCTTTGATTAATTTTATTTGGGTCGTTTTGGTGTAGATTTGCTGCTGTACTTGAGATAAATGTTCTGTTTCTTGACCCAGTTTCAGTCAAGCTTCAGCTTAATTGCTCAGATGGTCTTAAGTTTGACTGTAAAGTACCTTGGTATACAGAGAAGTTCATTGTCAAAGCAGTGACTGTAAGGTCAACTTTGGTCATGCTGTTTTTGGTTGACAATATGTTCTTGTGACAACCAACTCAAGCAAATTAAGCTATTTTCCAGTGTTCTCAGTAGTATATACGTCAAAAATTTCCCCCAAAGATTAGGCTATCATCGAGACATTATGACTTCTTTCCTTGGGTGACCATTGCTGAGATATTTATTCTTATGGAGATTGTTACTGGTCTTGAATATTTTCTACTGATGAACTTTTAAACCTTAGAGTTAAAGGATGAGTTGTAAGTGATACATCCAAATTAACAATATAAAGGGCCTTTTTTCACACATGAAATATTTTTATTTATTATTTTTATGTAAGGTTCTTATAGTAGAGTTGGACAACATGTCTAAAAAAATTGGCCATATTTGTTTATGCCCTAACCTTAGAGTTGTACGGGCAGGGGCACTTACTTTTTTCCATGTCTGTTTCTGGCAGGTTTTTGTCTCCATTATAACTTACTCCCACACTTCCAGATAGAAGGTGAAATTCCTTCATAAAGGCTGTGGTTTCTCGTGGCAACAAGCTGCCGGCCTCTCTCTGATCCCTCCCAACAGAAAACAGGCAAAGGCAGCTCAGCACCACAAGAGTTTACACTTGAAAGCGGGGCTGAGTACCTGGTAATCAGTGTTAAATGCAAGAGTCATAATATATTAAATTTTGTAAGACAATGATGAAATTGACATAAACTTCAAAGCAAAACTTAATCTTCTCTTTTAAAAAATCTTGTTTATTTCTTGGCTATTTGAGATCTTAATAAACACCAACAGTGGAGGAGGATTCTAATGTCCAGTTTTTCTGCCAGATAATTAGTTTCTTCCAGTGCTATGGCTCAGCCTCCTTAAGAACGATAATGTTGAGTACTACTTAAAATGTTCCATAACTTTTGAACATCTTCTCATTCAAACACAAAGGTGCTAAACTAATCCGTCAACTGAAATAATTTTGTAACTTGAAATTTTGTAATTTTTGTAATTTTGCAATGTTTTTGGTTAAGTGCCACCAATATATTTGAGAAGATGCATATTACTGGACAAAAATATTTCAATCTGAACATCCCTAAAACTATTGGTGTTTGTTAAATTTTGTTTATCAAAAAGCTTTCAATAAAATCATGCCAGAGTAATTTTATTTTGAAGTTATTACCACAGACTGCTGGAGATAGTCTGTGGTCTGCTGGAGGATAATCGGAGTGCCCTCCAAGGTGGAGGTGGAGAGGTGCCCTCCAAGGATAATTATGTTAGATGATAAATGGATAGATGGATAGATAGGAGATAGATAGTTACAATCACAGAACTATTCATTTATTCAGTTTTAACATGTTCAATCACTTGGTCAGTTTTACCACCTGACAATTTGACTGAGTAATTGTAGTCAAACTACTAAAATTTTGTACATCACTTGAAGTAATTAAATTGTTTAAAATAAGAATTAATCCACTTGGACACAATCATTTGCATCCAATATCGAAGACGCAAATGGTTTCAGGTTGACTATAAAGTTCTTCTCACCTGCTGGAAGCATAAAGAGCTTCAAAGAGTCAAATGCTTCTTGGCCTGATGAGCTGGCAGGTTTCCCCCATCTGTTGTACCAAGTCACCATTGATCATGACATTGGCCACTCTCCCCATTGTCCATAGTGGCTGTGTGCTTTTAATACTGTTGGTGGTATGATATTTCAGCTGGTGTGTAGGTGGTTTCCAGTCTGTTGACAGCTAACTATGCTCTCCCAGACCTGTTGGAGTATGAGCTGGATCACTTCTGCTAAACACTCATCAGTTCACTAAGTGAGGCACTACTGAAAGCCTAGCATGTTTTACATGATCTGTTTATCACTGAAAAAGCAAACAAATGCTAGTAGGTGATAAAACAAGCCCTTCAGTAGTTGGAGAAATTTAATTTGTGTTGTTGTCGTTGTAGCTGGACTAGTGTCGATTCCTCCAAGGTTCTAAATTATTCAGTAGAGCACCTGCTGTGGTGTTGAACACAAACAGAGGTGTTCTATAAACAAGACCTCTCCTGTAAATGCAAACCTTTTCCAAGAATATGTTAAACCTGCAATCTGACCATTACTCATTCCCAGGCTTCAGCTCTGACCTGTCTAGATTTATTCAATATGCTGCACTGTTACACACCCACATCTCGGCGCATCAGATGATATTTTCAGCCATTTACAACTGCAGCAGATCAATATGAATAGTTCCCACTGTTCACAGTATGTGCCAGGTCTCATGGTTAGAAATGACTCATGTTTGCATCACACCTATTGTTGGCTTAGCTCTTATAAATATTGATAGTGCAGGAGTGCTAGTAAGTTGTTTTTTTTTCATATTTATGTTTTGGATATCTTTTCACCAAACATAAAACCCACAATAGATTTCAAAGTGAAAAACCCACCACACTTTATTTGTATAGCACCCTGCAAACAAATGTAATAGTATTTTGCAAGATTAAAAACAGACACCCCAACCCACCAAAAAATAAGCAGTTAAATAGAGTAAGGAGTTAAAAACTTTTGGCAAAAGAGGTTGACCCCCACTCCGAAAATCAGTTTAATACAGACATGAGCAGAAACTTCATGTTTTTGCCCTTCATTAACAAATAAATGCTAAAGAATGAAAAGTTAAATTATTTGATTAGACCAACACGCTTGACAACAAAGGACAAGTCCTAAAACACAAAGGTTTTGCCATTCTAAATGTCTAGTTAGACTATTTGGCAACTTCAGCTTGGTACATGTGCAAGCATGTTTTATGAACTTTTCTTTGACGTCAAACACTTGTTAAAGGAGGTCATTGCACATTCACTTGTTTATCCTGTTCCTCGAAGGTTTAACACCACCTTGGCATCAATGTGCCAAAATGTGGGTTTTATCAGACAATGGGGAAAATTGTGCCTATATAGAGCAAACTACCTGCTGCACGCCTCCTCACTTTCACTGGGTGGCAGGGTTAAACCCGATACAACCAGGCGAAAAATGCCGCGAACCTTTCGATGGCTTTGATTCATGTGGCGTCTTTCACTTCCTTTGTAATGTCTTTGTCTCCGTTGTCTCGTTTACTCTGCATCACCATTTGACACAAAGAGCTGTGTCTCTTATCACAGTCTGTGCAGCGTGCTGAAGTCATCTCCTTCACTGTCACAGCTGGCACAACTGTGCCATTATCTGCCTCTGAGCCCCACGTACACACACGTTAATACAATAACGATTGTTCCTGTTTCCTGGCTGTACTGTTGTTCTGCAGCTGCTGAATGAGATATGCTGCAGTTTCCACTGGTCATAGATGTCACTCACCAAAACCCATACATATACTGTATAAGTATACACATACACACTCTATGTAATTATGTTGCAGGTTTTTTTTTTTTTTTTGTAGTCGCTGTTTTCTGGGTTTGACACAAACATGCACTGCACTGAAACACAAACAGCTGACCGAACTCTCTGGCCTCATTCTGCTCTTATTGATGTGTGTCTGTCAGTGAAAGGACCGCAGGACAAAGAGCAGCGATGGGTCTGTGTGGGGCTCACAGGAAACAAAGAGAGGCCTATTCCATGCCAGCTTGTAGACTCTTCTGGAAACACTGCGCTGGCTTGTTTAGGCTGCATCCATATTTTCAGCTAAGCAGCTGTATATTCAGCAAATGCCAACAGCATATTTTCTAAAGGGTCATAGAAACCAGGCCACTCTGACTTCTATGTTGTGTCATTCATTCCTAGTTAGCTTTGTCCCTCAACAAGAGATGAATTTAAGAGAACTGACTAGAAAAGACCATGTGCTTTGTCATGCTGCTGTGATAATAACCTATTGAGATGAAGCTTGAAAACGTCAAAAAACGTATCACGATATAATCGTTTCATATCAGTTTATAAAGATAGTTATTGTTTTTTTTTTTTGTTTTAAATATCCAAAATATTGCCAGGCTGGTGACGTGACATCTTTGACTGGTGACATCTTTTATCCACAATTTCCTCCTTAGCTGTTGCAATTATTTTCTCTTTCT
Organism: Xiphophorus hellerii; assembly: GCF_003331165.1. Taxonomy (NCBI): domain Eukaryota; kingdom Metazoa; phylum Chordata; class Actinopteri; order Cyprinodontiformes; family Poeciliidae; genus Xiphophorus; species Xiphophorus hellerii. The sequence continues at coordinate 21,083,393 of NC_045672.1, forward strand.
TGTACATTTTTGTCAGCACACAGTTGAGATAGGAATGAGATGTAGAGTTATGGATGGTGACGTGTTTGTATGAATGAAGATGATTCTGCTCCAGATTGGCCTGTGGTCACTTGTTATTGGCCATTGACAGTGTTGTGAATTTTTTGAGAAACATGCTGATGTTCATAGGATGCCAATCCTATCTCTGTTTGTTAGGAGCTGTTCTTGGTTCCTTGCATTTAAAAATGTACAGCATTCTCAATGTCTTGTGCTTTTTGATATCAAAATCTTGATACAGATTCAGAATAGGAGTTGATGTGACGTTGCCAGCTGTGCTTTATTTATTAGTCAGTTCCTGGTAGGCTGTAAGAATGTCATGAGGTGACACCGTTTGGTCTAGAAAAGGACATTTGTCATGCAAGACCCATCTGGTGTTCTTTCAGTTGCGTCATCAATTTGTTAAGGTGGATCACCAAGACTTTATTAAACTGAACAAATGTTTATACATGTAAACCAAGTCTGATAACGAAGCTAGTGTCCTCTAAAAGCTCCTGAAAGCGGATTTAGTTTGGACATAAAACCATGGGCAATCAAGAAACATCCAATCCACACAGGGATCAGCCTCGGGATGAGGGAGGGGATTTACTACAATAGCAAGAGTGTTGGGTCCTGCTGTCGGGACAGAACATCAGGTTCAGCTTCAGCTGTGGGACAGGATTAACTTAGGTTTATCCCTTGACTCATCAACTCTGAGTCAACAGCCGAGTGTTGAATCAGAATGAAACACACTTCTCTGTCACTTTCCCAGCTGGTAGGTTGCAAATCTATGCTCTGATCTGCGACTAAGATAGTCAGTGCAATATTATTCTGCAGGTGAATGCATTGCTAGTTTAAATTCCGTGATGTAATGAATGACCGACATTTTTTTTACTCAGAAAACCCATACACCATGAATGTTTCTTCATTATGAAAGTTTAACAGAAAAATTGACAAACTACAGTTTTGAGCTTGTTGAGGCAGCTCATAAAGACATTCACTTCTAGCCATTGGTAGTTAAATAATACAGCAGATTCCATTAAAATCAATGTCAGGATAGAATGTGTTTATTTGAATATAAATGATTTCATATTATTTTGTCATAATCTGTCAAACACTTGTCTCAATGATAGATTATTCTTCCCATAAAATCATTTTGTTATAACAGATCTAAAAAATTAAGGAGGTACTGTGTATTTCTCAGATCAAAATTTATTTAGTCTCAAACAAATTATACCTAAATTAAGGATTATGAGAAAAGCTAGCAGAAACTGCTAGCTTTTCATAACCAGTAGCTAACATATCCAAAGTTAATTTTACAACTGAATATCTTTTTGCTGCTGATTTTCAAACACTATTTATTATTTTAAAATATGGACACTAGTTCTTCACACTAATCTTCTACAGCCAGAAGTTTTAAAATAGGTTTTAAGTTTAAACCAAGATTTATTATTCTCTGAATTGTATTTTTTGTATCTATTCCAAGTACGTTGACAAAATCAGAAGTATGGTGTACTATTATTATTATTATTATTATTATTATTATTATTATTATTAGTTTCTGAAGTTAGAAAATGAGATTTACAAGCTGCTTAGTCATGACTCCTGTGAAGAAGACATTTAGAGTTGCTGCTGACATTTTAAAAGTTTTCCGCTCTGTTTTTTCCCCCCATCTTTTATTCTTTATTCTTGTCTCTCTCAGCATCCCAGGAAGAGTGAAAAATAAAAGGATGACAGCTGGGCTGATGGTAGGTGGGTTTTTCTCAGTTTTTTCCCTTTTCTGCTCCTTTTCCCTGCAATATTTTTCAGGCTGTCTTCAGTTCCTCAGTTTGTGTTCATAGTTATACAGGAAGATAAGAACCACAGTGCTGGTACTGTTGGACCTCAGTGCAGCTTTTGACACTGTTGACCATGACATATTACTGAATCGACTGGAGAGTTGGGTCGGACTCTCCGGTCCAGTGCTTAACTGGTTTGAATCCTACATAAAGAACAGGGATTTCTTTGTTTCAATTGAAAACTTTTCATCAAAGAGGTCAAAGGTCACATGTGGGGTACCCCAAGGTTCAATCCTAGGACCCCTTTTATTCAATATTTATATGCTCCCACTAGCTCAGGTTATAACAGGAAATAATATTAGCTACCATAACTATGCAGATGACACACAGCTCTACATTACGATGTCACCAGGTGACTCAGAGCCCATCCAATTACTGAACAGATGCTTAGAACAGATAAATGTGTGGATGTGCCAAAACTTTCTCCAGCTGAACAGAAACAAAACTGAAGTTATTATTTTTGGACCTAAAGAGGAACAATCTAGAGTCAATGCACAGCTTCAGTTATTACAACTGAAAACTAGCGATCAGGCCCGAAACCTGGGAGTAGTGATGGACTCTGACCTGAACCTCCAGAGCCACATAAAGACAGTCACAAAGTCGGCCTTCTATCACCTGAAGAACATTTCCAGGATTAAAGGACTAATGTCTCAGCCAGATCTAGAGAAACTCATCCATGCGTTCATCTTCAGTCGTGTTGATTATTGCAACAGCGTCTTCACAGGTCTGTCCAACAAATTAATCAAACAGCTGCAGCTGATTCAGAATGCTGCTGCTCGCGTTCTCACTAAAACCAGGAAGATAGAGCACATAACACCAGTTCTAAAGTCCCTCCACTGGCTCCCTGTAGCTCAAAGAATAGACTTTAAAATACTGTTGTTAGTTTATAAATCACTGAACGGCTTAGCACCACAATACATTAAAGATCTGCTTTCATTGTATCAACCTTCCAGACCTCTCAGGTCTTCCGGGTCTGGTCTGCTCTGCATCCCCAGAACCAGAACCAAACGAGGAGAAGCAGCTTTCAGCATCTATGCACCACGAATTTGGAACAAACTTCCAGAAAACTGTAAAACAGCTGAAACACTGACTTCTTTTAAATCTCAACTGAAAACCCACCTGTTTAGAATTGTATTTGAAATGTAATCAATTACAAATTTATTGATGTAACTTGACTTAATGATTGATTCTATATTGCATTGTGATTCTGTGTTTGTTATGATGTAAAGCACTTTGAAATGCCTTGCTGCTGAAATGTGCTATACAAATAAAATTTGATTGATTGATTGATTGATAAGATATTTAGCATTTGATGTTGTGGTATCATTGGATTTGCTACATAGAACAGGAACACATTTCAACTTCAAGCCTTGCAGATTAGTCTTATTTCAAATGTTTGTTGGCTGTTTATATTTTTAGCTGTTTTTTTCTAATAAAACATTTTATACTGCTTTACGTATTCCAGTTCCCTACTTAAATCCAACATTTTTAAAAGCATTTCGCTGTTTAATTCTCAAGGATTAAAGTTGTTTGCATTAAATTGATCTCGAGTTGAGGGAAAATTAATGACAATTAATCAAGGAAACATTTGAGCCTCTGATTAACTTTGTCCTTTTTTGTGTGTTAGACCAAGGCTGCTTGTTCCTGAGTCAAAGATGTTTGCTCCCAATTTGGATTCATCCCTCTGAAGGCGCCTGACCTGATCCCATCCTCCATCACAGTCCCGCCTCTTCTTCTACTGTCCTGCCATCCTTTATTCTCCCTTCTCTGTCATTGTCCCTCAGCATGTCTCACACATAGAGAGCGAGGCGAAAGCAGACTGTCGAGTTAGGCAATATATCCTTGCTATTTATTTGGTTTCAGCAGGGCTATATGCAGCAAGGGGAAAGCAGTCAAAGTGACCCAGAAAAGATGGGCCCCAGTTCAAATCCTGCAGGTAGTGGAGGGATGGAGCGTTCACAGGGCCCAGGGTTGAGGAGGGCCTCATCTCTTTCTACACATCCTTCTTTGAGTAAGATGAGCCAAAACGCCAAGGAAAGCATGGGGGTTTTTGGTCAGGGTTTGAAGCAACTGTTCCACCATCAACGTAAACGCCTCTCCCGCTCTCGCTCCACCATCCCTTCATCATCCTCCTCCTCATCCTCCTCAGTGGTGTCAGCAGGCGGCGCTTCTCCCTCTGCTCCTCAGGACATTTTGGGGTCCTGCACTTCTGACTTTGATTGCCTGTCTGCTCCTGTGATTTCTTCTGCAGCTGGACAGGGCTCAGGCGCTGCAGGCATGATTAGGCGTGGGACCAGCCTGCAGGCGCGACGCAGCAAGGGGTCCGGGTCTGGGAGTGGAGACCGGGACCCCCTTCTGAGAAGTAGCCCTCAGCCTCCGCAGCGACGGAACACCCACGACCCACAGCAGCATGTTAGTCGCCCACGCTCCTCGTCCACCACCGACACCACACCCAGCAGCCCTGCACCTGCGCTCGGCGTAGGGGATGTGGTGCTGTCGTCTGGGTACCAGTCTACTGAGGAAACGGACAGAGTAAGTGACAGGGGCCATTAATCACCGCTTCAGTTGCGGGTGATCAATGTGTCCTCTGTTTGCTTTCACAAGTGTCAAGCTTTGTTTGTCAGTGAATCGTCAATCAAAAGTTGAAGTTCACCCTGCTTTGTGTACAAAAACATCTCGCTGCTATTTTAGCTGAGAATTAGTTCCCATTCATACTGAGAATATATTAAATTACCAACCTCAAAATTAATGAATAATGTCAGCTGGTTCAATTGCGCCACTCTTGTTTTTTCAAAGCCAACTATAATAATGTATGTTGTGCTATTCTATCGTAACTCATTTTAAAACTACGTTTGAGTTCAGGCAAGTGTGTCGTACTTTTGGAATAGACCCATCGCAGCAAGACATGGTGAAAGTCTGTTGTTTTTACTCTTGTGTTTTCTCTGGTTAGCAAAAGAGCCTAAATGTTATATCAAACTTGAGCCGGAAATTTGTAGAAACTTTGAGAAGTGAATGTAAACAGCCAAGTACTGAGACTTTGTTGTGTACATGGGTACACTCTAAGATTTATTAGAGACCATACAATTGTTACAACTTTTCCTATATTTCAGCTGTGGCCAGGCCTACATATTATAATGGTTATATTTATTGTGTCTGATATCCAGAAATGTGTAAAAAAAAAAAAAACATCAAGGAAAGGGAAAAGGACGAGCAACCGAGAACGTAGCTGAAAATTGTTGAAGAGCAATGATGTCATATGTGGAGCACCAAATTTTTAAATGAAAAGTAGAAATGGTGCAATCTTCAGTTTGAATTGAAGTTCATGAAGTAAAAATTCACATTCTGATTATCCAGTGAAGAGAAGGAAGTCAGGAAATGTGTTATCTGAGAAAATTAGCTTGAACTGATACAACATGTTGGGATTGTTTCAAACCCAGTCTGCCTGTAATTCACCATAGTAGCAACTGACAACTTGCTACAAAAACTGTCATTACAATTCTGCAAGTTTTATAGTGAGTCATTATTAATTTTGCTCTTTTTTGATTAGCATTGTTGCTGTAATGCCACAGACATCACCCCTACAGTTTCAGAAGGATTTTTTTTAGCAAACCCTAACCTAACCTCTCCCCACATTATCAATCTGTTTTACTTAGGTCAGTTTAACTGGATACAGTAAACTAGCTGTCAAAACATTAACTAGTCGGTCACGCTCCTCAAACTCTATAAATATGTTTGCATCTAGTTTTTTCATAGCATGTCTCACACCAGCAGTTGCCTTATCATCTGGCTGTTTACTGCCTGCATTTTGATTTGTAAAATCTAAGATTTAAATTATTAAGTAATTATGAGGAAAATATACAGTTTTTTATGGGTTTGGAGAAATCTGTCTGTCCTATCTGTGTTTACATTCATGAAGCTCACCTGCGCAGTTTGTCTTTGCAGTAAAAGTACTCGCTCCATTCAGTAAACATTCACAAATTCATTTGAGATATTCCAGTTATAAAGGTGTTTTTGTCAAGAAAACGATTCGTTTTCCCTGTAAACTCCTACACTAAAGCCCTAGGATTCATTATGTAACACAATGTCCATATGTAGCTATCTCTGGCTCTCATTTTGTTCTTCCCACATCACCTGAATCAGAACTTTTCTATAACTATATATAGCTTTGTGTGCTTTTAAGTGGGAACACATTTTCAGTCTATTTTGAAAACTACAATCAAATCCCTCTGCAGTTTGTCTCAGTAGAGATGGATGACGAATCAATTCTTCTTGGCAAAACACAAGTACAGTTTGAGATGGGTAAGCAGCTAGATGTGGTCTCCCTCTTTTGTTTTCTTCATGTTTTATGAAACCATAATAATCCCGAGACATGAACTAATTTATAAATCAAGGTTGCACAAGAGAAGGTCTGTAAAAATGGTTGAAATATATATTCAGGGTTTCAGCTGCTTTTGTTTGAGAAATCCAACATGCATTGATACAAAGTAGTCATAGAAACCTGATTATCCCATCTGCAATCTCTCTTTAGGGTTTAATTCACGGTTATTTGAATATACTGTAGCTTGATTGTATTTTATGGTATCTTATTGCATTTTATTAATATTATTATTATTTTTTTTATTATCTTTTAGCAGCCTTTTTCTAATATGTATAATATTTATAGGTTTCTTCTCAATATTTGTCCAGTCAGGTTTTAAATAAAGTAGCTCTGGATTTTCATTAATAAACAAGTCCTTTTATGTCTTAAAACATAATGCATTCTCTAATCTTTATCGTGTTTGATAAAGTAATTATAGAATAATGAAAGGTCCACATACAGAATGTCTTTTTTTTAAAAAAAAAACATTTTAGGTAGGACGACTTTGTGTGCCAAATGAGCACTATTAAAGTAAGAATCTGTACTTTGGACAGTGTAGCCATTGGCCAGGTCCTGCTGGAAAATGAAATCATCATCTGCTTCTCAGCAGAGAAGTAGTCTGAAGTGTCCCAATCGACAGCTGCATTTACTTAATTCTGGTTCTGTGCCTCTCCACTCCTACTTCTGACTCTGGAACCTTGATTTCCAAATCAAGTGCAAAATACACTGTGATCAGACTGAGTGTGGTCCTTTTTCTCCCTTGGTGAAGTAAGATGCTTCTGACTTTGTCCCTTGCTCAGAGGCGGTTAACACAAGAAATGCAACAGCTGTGCCCGTGTTTTGGATGTATTTGTGGATGACCCCCAAACTCTTGAATGGGCTTTACTTGATCCTCTTGATCCTCTGTTTTCCTTCCACTCAATTTTACATTAATATGATTGGATATAGCATTCTGATTGTTTGTTGGAGATGCTGTCTGCTCTAAAACTGTCTTTCCATGATTGTTTAGGCCATAACATTTCAGTATTATAAATAATTTATTTAATATTCAAATTTTCTGAGACACTGAATTTTTTGGTTTTATTAGCTGAAATACATACTTCTCAAAAATATTAAGTTACACTTTTTAAACTGAATTATTAAAAAATAATCAACATTTCAATTAATGTAACATTTCTTTAAAGATGCACCTGTAGAGATGATAGAAGTTAGGCCTTTGTGCCACCAGAGGTCGCTGTCAGATCTACTAACCAGCTCTGAAGAGTAACATGGAGCTGCTATTTGCACTATGAGCTCATCGTGGGTTATTAAAATGACCTTACATTATTAGAATAAAATGATTTCCTTTTAATCCAGTTGTGTCTGGCAAATCTCAGTCATCTGTAGAGGTGCTTACATTCAGTAACAACTTTAATGTAGGCTCTATATTTAATAAAGTTCCTGCCCTGTGTGAGTGACCTCACCCTAACAGAGAGCAGACATGCGAGCGGTATTAGTCTTTAGAGGATCATGGACCTTTCTGAGGTCTGGTGGAGGAGATCAGAACCCGCTCGCTCATTTCCAGCTAACATCACAGCCCTGCCTTAGCATAGCAACATAGCAATGTCATCAGGGCAATCCAAGCTGTCGCTGTGGCTACCCTTAAAATTGCAACATGATGTATACCCTACTTTTAGTTACCATAGTAACAGCGTAGTTGACCTTGGAAGTGTGACATCCTGCTGTTTGTAGGGGTTGATGGTTCAAGGCTTCTTTTTTTTTTTTAAGTTGTTTATCAGGAATATTCAGCAAGTGATCGATTTCTTTCTTTTCTCCTTTGCTTCCTCTCCTTAATTTCCCCCCGCTGTGCTTCCTTTGACCCTCTGGTTTCCCTTCACTTCCCCCCCCTCCCTCAATCCCTGGAGAGAGCTATTACAAGCAGTCAGCTGGTCCCTCCTCCTTTGCTATCTCCCCCTCCTCCCTTTCATTCCCTCTACCGGCACCTCCTCCACCTCATCCTTCTCACCACCCCACCCTTCGGCACATTGACAGGAAGCAGGAGGCAACCTTACCTCGTCCTAGATGAGTGAGAGCTGAGCTGTAGCTGTATGTGTCTGAGGGTATCGTCAGCCTCCGTCATCAGAGAAGAATGTGGAGGGGTGTGTGCATGCGTGAATGTAAAGTCTCATTTTCATCCGTGTTTACGGAAAATCATTTGTGCATTGATGGCCATGTGATTGTGACTGACTTTGTGAGTGAGTGAGTGAGTGAGTGAGTATGACACACCTCACTTCACTATGAATACAAGTGTGGAGGAAACACAGTAGATCTGTTTGTCTTTAGCCACTTCATCTTTTTTGTCTCTACCCAGTTTCCTCTCCTCTCTGCTCACTTGTGTTTGCATAGTGAAGGGGTGCAGTGTGAACCCATGGCTATTTAGAGAGGATGGTAGCATGTGTGTTTGTAGCACGTGTGTGTGAATGGGGAGTGTGTTATTGGAGGCTGTGTGTGCTTTGGAGGACTATCAGCAGAGGGGAGTAGAACAGGGATTCCAGCTGTGGGTCTGTCAGTCAGTCAGAGAGGATGGTGCAGCGTTTCAGTCTTCGTAGACAATACTCCAAGGTAAGCTTTGCACTCAAATGTGTGCTCATATCTCCATCCATTAATTTTTCCTTTTTTTAAATTTTGCAATGAAATCCGGGTAACATCCTTTTAAATCTTTTTTCTTCTTTTCACCACCTGTCATGAAACTTCTTGATAGTATCCTTCCTGCTAAGGTTTTAGCTTGATTTAAAAACTATCCACATCTATATTATAAGATAGAAATCTCCCTGCACCCGTATTTCACAAGAAGCATCAGTTACACTCTTTGTTTTGTGTGTTTTTAATTTTTTTCCACTTCTGGGTGGTGTGTTGCACATGGTAACTGAGTGCTCCATCTTCTGAGTTTATTCAGGCTCTTATAAACATTAACTCGCACTAATGCTGTAAGTGTGCCTGTCTTTGTAATCGATCCAAGGTCTATCCAAGGGATAGGCTTTAACTACATATACATGTGATTATTTTTGACTAGAGAGCATTTATGACTCGGTCTTGATAGCAGGCTGTTAATGTGTGTTTTACGATTGTCCCCTGGTGGTGATGTGGATAAAGACAGTGGATAGGTTGTGTTAAGTACCAATGATATTATTTTTGAGAGCCTGATGTTCTGGTTCTTGAACTCAGTCTGTTATTTATAACAACTAGGTTTTGCTCTGATTATTTAGTTGACTAGCCACATCTTCCCAACCTATATATATATATGCAATAGTTCTGGTAACACCACATACTTCTGATTTTGACATACTTCTGATTAGTTTTTAGATAATAAAAACTAATCTACTGATCTACTGGCAGACTTACTAAACCAAGTAAAAGAGCATTTAATAATAAATCCAATAAGGAGGAGATGGGAGTGCTCTGGTTTATGAGGGGTGTCTTAAAATGGGATTTTTCTGTAATTACAGAAAAATCCAATTAGTCCATTTTAGTAATAACCAAGAGCAGCCTCGTAGACACAGAATACAGTCCCTTATAAAATCCCTTTTGATGTTTTTCACATTTTTCTCATGTTACAACCACCAACTTCAATGAACTGTTTTGGGTTTTATTTGACAGACCCATAACAGAGCGTTAGCTAGTAGTTGAAAGGATACAAGGTTTTTCTTTGTTGCGAGTAGAAATGAGGGAAATGTGTCAGGTGTTTGTATTTAGTCCACCCTCCACTGCATAATGTTTCCACCACCATGGTTCACTGCGAGGGTGGTGTGTTAGTTAGTTAGTTATACATGGAGGCTGAAAAGTTTTGTTCGGGTCTGATCTGACCAGGCCATCTTCTTCTACATGTTTTGTTTGTGCAAATATGACTTCTTTAATCAATTACTTTATTTTCTTGTAATTCTTGTACTTTATATATTATGTATTCTTGTTTATCTGGTTGTAACATGATAAATTGTGGAAAAATTCCAAGGAGTATAAATACTTTTGGAAGATGATATAAATTAGAGCTGTAATGAAAACAAACTGTGAATGTTAATAAATCGGTGAGGTACCGCATGCCTGGCTTTTTTCCTGTCTACAACATGGGTCATATAAGCATAAACTAGATTGTGTGCTCAGTGTAAATTATGTTGCCTTCTTCATCTTGCTAGACTTTATCTTATATAAATGAGAAGGTTAATTTTACATGAGTTTTATGTATCTTTTCCGTTCAACTATATTCAAACATGTCACTACTTGTTGTTTAGGGGAACAGAATCTGATAGTTGAGAGAAAAAAACATCAGTGCAAACCCTTACAGATTTGTAATCATCCAGCTGTCACATTTATTTATTTGCTGCTCCTGCTAATATGGAAAACACATTTTCTTTCACAGCTTTTGGTCAAGTCTAATGAGTTGCAGTATGATTAGTTAGAGGTTTCATGTTTGTGTTTCCTCCAATAAGTTAAGGACAAAGTGGTTTAGTGGTCATATTAATTATGTCTCCTTTTGCCCTTCCAAATAAATGTACATGTTAGAATAATCTGCCTTTGTTTTAAGTGCTTTCTCATGCAAATGTTGAAGATCTGTTTTTTCCATCCTGCAGCAGCTGTCATATCAGTTACAGATTTTAAGGCTTGTGGCTAAATTTGCAGGTAAATAATGCCACAGTTGACAGTGATGCCTAATTTGGTATCCTCCATAAATTTTCAACACAGTAGCACACAAATAATATTAATTTACAACATAAATACCAAAATAAAGTGTATTAAGGTGCAAGACTTTAAACTGATGTAGGGATTTTTTCTAATTGGGATGTTATAAGAGGAGTTTAAGCAGTAAAAATGAAAAAGCTCTGTTGGGATTTGAGATAACAAACTGAAAAAAACTGAAGCTAAGCCTTGAGGCTATACCTTTCACGCTAAGAAAAATATTTTTTCTGGCTGAAAAACTTTGACAGCGTTGGTCTTTGGTAATCATAGTGTTTTTCGGGCCTGTCTGCAACTTGTTTTTTCCAAAAATGTGGAGATGGGGGAATTATTGGAAAAGAAGGGGGTTGGTAGGTGACCTCTTTTCTTTCCCTCAAGTCAAATTTTCACAACCCACCTGTCTTCCTGCTCAACCTTTGTCTCCTTTTGTTTACATGTGCACATGATGTGACATTGCTGTAAATTATCCATGCAGACTAAGACGAGGCACAATTCCTTTTGTTGTTGTAAATCCAAAAATGAAAACCTAAAAATAGAAAAGAATCAACTATTTTAAATATGAAATATTAACGTTTACTTAATGGCTATATAAATCAAATTATCCCGGTATTCCCATTTTATGCTTTAATGACCACAGATCTGAATCTGCATAAAGAATTTTAAGATTCAAACCTGGCAAATGTTAAGTGGATCTGATGTCAGATGAAGGGAGAAAAAAATACTTGAGACCCAACATGCTTTTCTTTTCCATTTAAAGCCTTTGACCTAGCAAAGCTGTCTTTTGATAGCGCTTTCATTAATTGATTAGCTCTTTATTTAGCAAAATCTGTCTCTGGGTTCAAGTTCTGTTTGTTTCTTTGTTACTAATGAAGCCTGATTTGCAGGACATCTTTGCCTGTTGGGCACTATTTTATGCTCTGATTAGGGTTTTTCACCCACACAGCATAAGAATCTGATCTTCAAAATCAAAAGTATTCAAAGTCTAAAATTTACATAGAATAAAATGGCTTTTTCTTTAAAGTTTTGGACAAACCAAGCTGATGATGTAATTTCTTTAAAACAGCAATTCTTTCAGTTTGCTAGAATTTTGGTACAATTTGCCAAACTATTAGCAAACTATTATATGAATGTTAACAAAGGATCACAAAAAACATTTGCTTTTCATGAAGTTTAAAACTTACTTTTATCTTCTGACTGAAGAAAATAAAAAAACTTACCATTTAAAAAAAAATATTTTCTCTCATCCTCTTAGCATTTAACAAACAAAAATAATTTTGGTTACCCTAAATGACTTTAAGCAGAAAACATTTGGTTTGATTTAATGATATACTAATATGGCAAAAAACCCCAACAAACTCTGCCTTAATACTTTCCATCTGGAGGACTTTGCTGAAGTGCTAGGCTGTTGCTGCTTTAGTTATTCTCTGATTTGATATGACTTATTGGTTATCCTGCTAATATATTTGAATGTTGTTCTAGATAATTGTAAGCAGACAAATATCTGTTCTTCTGGTTCATAAATCACTTTGCTTTGATTGTCGTTAAGATTAACAAATTGCTTCAACTCCATTCAGCACAGCCATCCCTCAAGAGGCCGTAGTAGATCACATACTTGGACTGTTACTTGTAAAGTTGGAAAAACTGGCATTACAAGGGAACACAACAATGTTAACACTGTTTTGCAAGCAGAATAGTTGTGATTTTTCAAATATTGACTGAATAAAACACGTCTGCATGACTCACTAGTGTGCAGACAGGAATTAATTGACAGGATAACACTTGCCTAGAGTTTCTAATATTTAGATTTAAAAATATGTTGATCATAATTTTATCTTATACCTGGAATTAGATTAGACCAGCTATACTATTTAGTTTTTACTAGTCTTGGGTTTAATTAACTGACATAAAAGTTTATAAGTGGAAAATTGCTTCTGACATTTTTTGGCAGTATTTCTCGAGCTGTGACACTATAAGAAAACATTTGTAAGTGTGAGTGGGAGGGAGAAACTGGACAACTCCTGGTCCCTGAGGCTTGTTCTGTCCTTGCTAATTTTAACATCCTCTTCAATGAGCTCTTCTCATTTCTCACCCTTTCAGCCTATTGGTTGTTTTTTTTCTCCAGGTTTTACTTCAGTGGCGTTACATTTTCTGAAAACCTTTAGTAGAAATTGGGTTTTCTCGCATTTTAATGCATGTATCGTGTCCAGTCACTGACACCCTGCATTGTCTTGAAAATCTTTGTACAGAAAAGCAAAGAAGCTCTCAGGCACACCCATGTATAATCAAACAATCGAGTTTCAGGGAAAGAAAGGGACAGCCCAGGGGATAATGAAGCATGTGTTCTTGATTCACACTGGAGGTGATGTCATCCCTGTGTGTTTGCTCAGTACCAACCCATTGATGGTTGTTTTTCAGGTAGTGTCTAGAAGTGTGTGCTGCTGTGAGCAAGCATAGTGTCTGATAGAGTTCCTCAGTGCTACCTGGTTAATGGTGACGTTTCAGTGAAATTTGGAAGCACTTCAACAAGCTACCACTAATCTAAAAATCTATAGTTTGATTTCTACTAACTTTTGGAATATGATAGTTATTCTTCTTTGAGTGAGTTAAGACTTACCTCCTCTATTGGCGTTAGTTCCTCTTATCAAATGTGGCCATTAGTCATTATCCAACCATATCTCTAAGTCCTGATCTTAAGTCCATCATGTCAGACAAACAAATCACACCTTTTTTTTCTATTGCATGATATATTATTGATTTACCTTTGTTGTTTCTGCCAGTAGTGAACTTTTATCATGTGAGCATTTTTTTAACCAAGATAATCATTGATCACCAGAGATAATCATTGATCACTGCACCAGAGTAAACAGCAGTATTGATGATGAGTTAAGTACAATTAATGTTATAAACTTTTAAGGCCTACATTGTGCAGTGAGCAGCTGTATTTTTACTATGATTAAATTATGCATATTGCAACTTTTATTTATGTTTATAGTCCAGTTCAGGTAGGCACTACACTCCTTGTTACCTCTGTGTTTTTCTTCCTTAGCAACCTTTATTTCTTTATTTTGACCTCCACATTCTTTACTTTGTCACTCCCGGTCTTAAAGGCCTCCTCAATTTGGTTTCCTCACCCCCCACTTCATCGCTCTCCCTCTCATCTGTGTCCAGTCTCAGACAGGGGAGCTGGTCTCCATGGTAACAGGGTGATGTTCAGAGATGGTGGGGGCTGAAGCAGCGTAACCCAGCTGAATCCTCGCAGGTTTCCCGAATGATCTCACAGCCGCCTCATCAGCCTGTCTGGTGCAGTGATGACCTCTCACAGCAAGAGAAAAAGCTGCTGTCTAAAATTAGATTCACTTCACTGAATCACTGACTTTGTGTCAATACTGTATTGTGTCAGCATGGAAGACTCAATTTTTTGTAAGTGTTTGAAATACTACATATAAACAGGGCCCACTAGAGACTTCATTAGAGAAATCTCTGCTTCCCTTCCTGATATATATTTAAACGAGTCTGATATAATGACCTACAAACAGCAGATATTTTAAAATGATCCCAGTTCACTGGGTGCTCTGTTGCTTTAGTAAAGGGGGACAAATTAAGTAAATGTATTTCATGTAGAGATGTAAGACTTTATATGTGTTTGTAAAGCTTTGACCTGCTGATCGTGATTGAAGTAGATTCTGATATCTTGTCAGTAAATATAATAGAAAAAGACAGAACTGCAGCATTCATATTTTTTTCTAGCCTTTCTGCCATGTGTGGTCTTTAAATATTAATATCAAGAGCATGTGAGAGCAGTCGCTGCAAAAGTGAGTTTTTTTTGTTGTTGTTTTAGACCAAAGACAAAATAAGTTGTCATGAGTTGACATTATAAACGGTCTTTAGCATTTTACTAACAAATAGCATTAACAAGACTCCTCAGAGCATATAAGTTCTTACCTTAAGTCTGAGATTTTCTAAATTATTACCACATTTCCAAATCAGGCATTGTGTTGAATCATTTTAGAGAAAAAAAAAAACGAGCAACTTTGCATTAAACCTTCATCTTATCCCTGAGGTCTAAGAAGAAAATAATTCCTTTTGTACAGGTTTTTACACCTCTGTGCTTCCTCTGATTTAATTTTATACACCTCATGGATACAAGACCTCTTGGGTAAAAATGGCAACTTTGACAGTTGTCACTGATCAGAAAAATATTTGATAATTGAGTTTGTGACCAACTGGTCCCCAGTCAGCCTGATTAAGCTGAAAATGAGCTGATCCTTGCCAAAAGTGGATTTCTCAATGCATAACTAAATGGTTTGCTGTGCATATTTTCTGTGCAGACTTGGATCTTTTCTATCATGCTGTGTTGCATATGTGTGCAGCTTTGTGTGTGCTTGAACTCTTCACCCAAACAGTTTGTGTTCCCTTTGAAGTGTCGCCTCAGCCTGTTTAATTAGGCTGTTGAATATTCATTTCATTATGCATGTAGGCCAACGCCCTTTTCCATAACCCACTGCTTGCAGTTGTAACCCAAACTGCATTTCCTACTTGAACAATGCATTAAAGCTTTCACAGTTGATATCCTAATATGATATTTTAAAAGAACAGGAAGAGTTTTTGTGGCTCAGGAATGTCTGTGTGTATGATGGTGGTTGTTGATCAGCAGGGTGGACGGAGTCTTGTCGGGAAAGCTGTTTTGCAGAGGTAATCTTATTTTCCTCACAGACAGTTTGATGTTTTTCTGATATGGGTCTAAATGAGGAAGTCTGCTTAATCTCTCCATCTTCCACTGGTTCTATTAATAGACAACCGGTGTTAATCAAACTCATCATTCACCAGTATTCAAACCTACTGCTTTATACTGTATGTTCAACAGAATACACATTTTACAACATTTATTTTGTTCCCTTTCATTGATTTAATTACTTTCAGAGAATGACTCTGATGGTGTTATGTTTTCTTTCTTTCCTTTTGGCTGTGTATGAGGTTTTGTGCAGATATATGTACGTGTCAGCAGTGAGTCACTATGGGTCATTCTTTGTGTATTTATTTTTGGCCTGCAGCTGGTCTTTCCTCTTTGCTTGCATTTGTGTCTATATTGTATTTTCTCAGCCGTTCTAGGGTTGCCACATCCTTTTTTTTTTCTGTTCCTTCAGACACTGACCATGCTTTAGTCAACCTTAACCTACATCATGCCTCTGCTAATGTCATTTTAAAGACTTCTATACTGGGCAAATTTAACCTTCACTTACCCTTTTTGGAAAAGCAGCAAAGTAATTAATGATTTTATTGAAGCAGTTAGCAAGCAACACTATGCAGACCTTTTTACTGACCTTCTAGATGCATTTGACACCCCTGCTACAAAAACACCTTTGTCTGCTACTTTTATGTACTTTGCTTTTATGTACATGTAGGTAACAGGCATGTAATTTTTATGAATGCTTCTTCACATTGCTTAACTGCTTCTTTCACAATCTATCAATGAGGTCTGACATTGCATGTTGAATTATGCTTTTCTCGTATGACGATCAAGTTGTTTCAGACTTCTCCTTTTCTAGAGGTATTCTCGGCATTCCCTCCCCAAATTTAAAATCCTAAATTCTCCATATGTGTTATATATTTTTCTTTTAAAGATTTTGTTTAGTTTACCTGTTGCATATGAAATTGAACACAATTTTAGTTTTGTTTATATTCATTGTGACCTTATATATTTTATAATGTGTAAGATGTTAGTGTTTTATACTTTAGTAATCTTTCGGATGGCAGCCATATTGGCTAGAACATCATTGTAAATGTTAATATAAAACTTAGTGGGTCTTTCCTGGTTGAATAAAATACAAAATGGTTTTTCTCCCCTTATACTGGTATCATTTCTAATTGTTGCAAGTGTTAAGTGCAGAAAGCAGACAGACTTTGTTGAAAGGCCAAGCTCTTCATCCCTGCCACTCCCTGCTCAGTCTGTGCCATTTGTGTGACTCTGATAAATTATGGATGAGACCATAGATCGCTGAGCTCAGCTCTGCTCTGCTCTACTGACCCAGTTTGAACACACATGGACACACATTTCAAATCTGATCACACCCTCTAGGGAAATATCTGCATATTTTCTCTACTCTAATATCCAGAACTTTCCTTGTACCTGACAATCTTTAGAATCGTTCTTGTAGTTTGCTACTACCTCTCTAATTGTACATAGACACGTATTTACTTTCTCTATGCCAGTCTTATAATCTCACAATATCTCCCTATTACACAGTTTTTCTTTCTCATTGTGCCTTTTATTGACTTTTGAGTCATATACAGTTGTTTTGTTATCTTTTGTAACTACTCCTTCCATTTTGCCTTGCTATGACATTGCCTTTCACATTCTCCCTTCTTCTCGCGCACGGTATGATTCATAAATCACCTTATTTCTGTCTTTGATTGGTTTATGCCACCTGTTCCAGGTCAGCATGGTTGTCAGAGTAACAACATAGGAATAAGAGGACACAAGCAATAAAAAGAAACTGGCCATAGACAGAATATCTTCCAGAACCTGGAAAGCAGGTGGATCATCCAGAGTCAGTTGTGCCAAACCCAAGTGACTCCTGATAAGTTGATATTTAGCTCCCTCTGGTGGACTCTTGCTTCTACTGGTTGTCATGTTTCATCATCATCATCATCATCATCATCATCATCAGTGATGTTCCAGTTGCCTATAGTTATATTAGCGTTATTTCTAAATTTATCTAATAGTATATGGCAATGAGAAATGATACACACTTAACTGGAGCAAAGGAAAAAGTACAGACTTCAGATAGGACAGTATCACTTTTCTAAATAACTGTAGAAATTTTATTAAACACAATTAAAGCAACAGGATGGACTGTTAAATCTAATACAAATTCATCAATAGTTGCAAACAACTTTATAGAACATTTATGAAAGTCACTCAATTTTAGTAAAATCAACTTAAACTGGTGACCAGCCAGAATCCTCTTAAATTTTCATTAGATACTTAATAGCTTTCTGACTGATTAGAGCTTCCTTTTAACCAAATTCCACTCCTGATTAACTGTCTTCCTGTTATGAAATGTGCTGCTTTCCACTGGCCTAATTTGTACTGAAGAGAGAAGCTGTGCATTTGCTCAGACCAACGAATGCATCTTTATCACAGTGTTCAGTGAGGTCATTATAGGGCTACAATGTGTGGCTACGCTTGATAATCTTTCGGGGTGAAAAGCCGGAACTGTTTGTTCTGAATTCTTCATTTTCCTGTTGATTAATAGACTGGCATTGTGTTTGAGGTTTATGTACTGGCCCATGATGCATGTATTGTGCAGCATCCAGCAAAATCGACTCTGTGTTTAGGCCAGAGCTCTTTCTGTTTCAACATTACATAACTTGGTTGGAGTATAAACAGTGCCTGGTCCAACAAATACCAACCACCTCCAACAGACAAACATTTAGTCTCCCCATCTTGGCACACCATTTCCTTTCACGTAGGCATATTTTAATCTGACATTGTGTTCCTACTAGTTTTCTTTCCATAAACACTTCCCCTCACATATATCTATCCCCATCATTGTTTATATCAGTATTTAACTCCATGGTTACCCTCAAATGTCACAAGAGATCATAGTAAGAAAGTTAAACGAAGTGGAAGCGAGAGCAGCAAATGTAGAATAACTTTTTTTTACCACACCGTGTTGAGTGAGGCTTACTTATGAATTACCTCCGAATTTATATGCATTTGCCAAGGTTAAATCAGGCAGATAAAGTCTTAGATTTATTATCAGGGCAGATGCTTTATCATTATTATCCCCTTTAAATTCACATGTTTTTTCATCACTGATGTAACACTTAGAAGCGTACAACGTAGCATTTTCACAAGATTGCATACCCATGCAACATTGAAATGAATGTATTTTTTACTTTACCTTTTAATATAGAAAAATACTAAATATAGATTCATAGAGGATATAGAAACATGTTATTTACATTTGTTTTATAATATTTTCTTCTACCTGTCTGTTATAAACAACTCCCACATTGGTCATTATGATTCCTGTCATTACGGTAACTCATGCATTATGTAACCACTCACTGGACCATTGATTATGCTGAAGCATAAACAAGTTGGAAAAGACGCTTCTTTTTTTTAGAGAAGGTGCCGTTTCAAAAAGACCAAGCCTCGAGTCATGGTTGTCTCCTCTTTTAGACCTGAAATCCCATCAGTCTGTGAAGACAAAGCTTACTCTCTTCTCTGTTTATGTAAGTTCTCTCACCCCCAAATCAAGCCACAATGTGATCAGTGACCGTCGCATAAAGGGTACACTGATGCAAGAAAAATACAGAAGCTGCAGTTGAAAACATAATTTTAGGGAGAAAATTGTAAAATTGTTCTAACAGCACCAAACCTTTATTTAGTTAATACTTCTTGGTTTAATCTCATTAACAATTTTGTTCGGTTAATCTATACTTCAACCCCCAACTAAATCAGAATCAGTCTGTCTTCTGTTTTTGGACTTTCACAAACATTTGGCCAAGTTGCAGGCTTGGTCCAAGTTAAGCTCCAAACGACAAGGCCTTTTGTCTGGCAAGTTTTTCACTGCTTAAGAGTGACTGAGAGAAGTGCAGCATGCCTGCAGTACTTGCAATTAGAACAAAATGACTATGGTTAAGGCTCCCATCCCTTCAATCCCTTTGGTACTCTGTATGTTTTATTGCTGCTGGTCGTGGCAGCATAGAAAAAAGTTGATATTCTTAAGAAGTCTGTGAGACCAGCTCAATACTGTCTGGTTTATTACCCCCTTGTCCTCCAGTGAACCTTGTTCTCCCTGTCGCAATTATCTTTTAATCTTGTTTGTTTCTATTATTTATTAATGTGGCTTCATGCAGTACCAACTTGTGCAACACTGAAAGAGATTTTCTAGTAGTTGCCTCAAAATTCTGGGTGTTAATTCAGCAGGGAAGCTTAACAGGTTTAGAATCTGAATTTGTCAGTTAAAATTGCCTTGTGCTATGCCTAGTTCACACAGTAATATATATTTATGCCAATTCGTGTTCCAGTTTTCACCGGTACATCACTATCAGTACACATTAGTTTCCAGATTTATATTGCTGTGTAAACATTTTCGATACACCTCGAAATTCAAATCAAGTAAAACATTCCTTACCTTTGGTTCGGAAAAAAAGCCAACTCTTCAAGTCCACTTTATGGGGGTTGGGCTTTAAAACATCTCGCGAGATTTATATATAACCACATGAAGAAAAAAAAAAAAAAATAATAATAATATATATATATATATATATATATATATATATATATATATATATATATATATATTATTTTTTTTTTCTTCATTAATTTAATGAAAACTATATATCTAGCATGCTGGACTAGCAAACTCTAGTCCATTGTAGCTGGATCTTCTTGGAAAATGTCTAAATGGAGGGACCCCGGAAACATCCTGATCAGATGCACCAGACCTACTCTTAGCATTCTCTGGATCAAAGGTCTCTTAAGGTTAGCCTAGCCACCTTACAGAGGAAGTTTTATTTCAGGTGATTGTATCTGGGATTTTTTTCTTTCAGTCCTGATCCATATTATGTGACCATAAGTCTGGACTGGAATGTGGAAAGACGAGTAAATTGAGAGTTTTGCTTTGACAAGGTTCTTTCTTTCTATCATAGCAACCAGATCAGTGCCTGCATTACTGCAAACAACGTTCCAATCTGTAGATTTATTCCCTTTTCCATTTACCATGACTTCTAATCCAGATACATTAACTTGTCTATTTGAGCCAGAGTTTTCTTTTTGAAAATTATAGCTGTTATCCTGACCAAGCAAACATCTGGCTCGCCAAACTGAAGGTGCCTAGAGAAAAGCAAAAATGAGATCAACATTGACTTGGTGTTGAGAATATGGAGACAGTTCTTACAAATGAGTACACAGGGGCAAGATGGCTAACTATCAACCAGAGCAACCCCCACAAAATGCTTAGAGGAACTCAACCTTTAAGTCTTTTCAAAGCCACAAACATGTGTAAAAAGAAAAACGTCATGTCCCCCTTATCACTTTCAGGAGGGTAGAGATGGTATACTGTTCTACAATGAGGATGAAGGCTGCCGTTCTCCTCTTGAATCAGAGCCTCTTTTCTAACACCCTAGAGTTAAGTTTCTCAGGGAAGTTATCATAATACTTGGAACACATACTCTAGTTTTCATTCCTCCATGCGATATTGAAGAAGCATGCCAACATTGGCAGCCCAACAATCTTATTCGTGCCCTTGGTGACCTTTGCCTTGATGATAGACCCACCTTCTCCAAGTTTATAGATTCTACCTCCTACAGGGAGAACATGATGATCGGATTTGGTATTTTCCAATATAATGTTGTGGGAGAGGAAGACATTTATGCAGTGCTGTTTTTTTACAGATCTGTTCTTTCTCTTTAGGATAATATGATATGACAATTGAAGTGTCTTGAGTTTTGATTGTTGGCATTGAAATGATGCTCTCTTTAACTGCATGCTTGTATTTCAAGTTCTATACTGACTAGTTTTGTCTCTGAGCTTAATCATCCTACACCTACATGTCCTTATCATTCATTTGAAGTTTGAACATCTACTATTGCCACAAAGTTGGACAACTGAAATTTCTGAAATGCTTTTTGCTGTGTTTTAAAGTGGGGAAAAATGCTTTTTGCCATAATTTTTTTTAATCTTCCTTTTTTGCAGCAGTAGTTTTCTAATAATGTTCTCTTTGTAGTTCATGTTAACTACTACATCTTAAAGTTATCTTGTCGTCATGATCTTTTACATGTTTAGCTGCCTATATTCCTTAAGGCTGTTAATATTTCTAATAACAACAAAGTTACTGGATAAAAACTTGCGTGTCATTATCAGTTAGCTTGCGGTGAATAAAAATATATCTATGTACTAAAATAAAACTTACATAAAGCCACAGCTGCTGTTTTTGTCCCCTAATTTTGACAAACTAATTTATTGCTAGTGAGGGAAAAAACACCAATGTGGCTAACGTTTCTCTTCAAGTTATTTTCAGTGAATCAGTCACTCATCAGGACATGAGTACACCCCCCTCTGGGATTTTGTGATTGTGTAGCCACTGTGCCATTTGTGGTATGTAAGTAATGCTGCCATACAGAGTGTAAATGAACTGAGTCACTCTGAGAGCTTGCGTGTTCCTGCAGGGGGGCACATGAAGTTTTGTTCTGTTCCAGATTTATCTTTACATGAGTTTGATTTACATTTTCCCCTTAACATCGACACACTTATTAACCACAGTAAATAATCAGTATGGATATCTTGTCTTATGGCACCTGTAGAACCGTTGGAGATTATGGGACAAAAGTGGACTCTTCATAAAATAAAGAAAATCAACCTTGAACATTTTCTTCACAAAACTGTGTTCAGTTGGAGGCTTCTGTAATACAGCCTGCTTCAGTAGATCCATCCTGTCCACAGCCATCAGCATCTAGAACAACTCTTTGAAGAACCTTAAATAATGAGTTACAATAACAGTAAATTTCTCTTTGGGATTAATAAAGTATTTTTGAATTAAAAAAGACTTGATACCAAAGCAAAAGAGGGGTCATGTTGTAGATTAAAGAATAAATATGAAATATTTACATTTTACCTGAACATTTACCGTAGGTTCCATAGTTACCAAAGGATATAATAGTAAATGTATTTGTACCAAAAATATCAGGTACAGGCATTTCGGTTTGCTACCCACATGTACCAAACAAATAGATCTCTTTTTTTATACCTGATACTTGCAGAATGTTTATGTGCGGAATTAAGTATTTAGTGCTTTGTTCTGTGGTGGAACTTTAAAAAGTGACACCAAAACCAAACGGAGAGGATTCTCGGGGATCAATAAACTCTCCTATTTGGGAACATTAAGGTTTCTTATGCAGCTGCAATAGTGAAAGAAAAAAATTCAACAGCAGAACAGTATGTTGTTCACTCTACGCCCAGCTAAATTACTCACTTGAAACATTAAGCTGAATGGATACATGACTGATACTGAAATCTGCTGAAGTCCAAATCCGACTGTTTGATGCATTCAGCCAGTCCAAAGTGCTGCACAGCATATGAGGATACTGATACATGATTATGGTACTGTCATGATGAGTTATACTGACCAAAAAAGATTTCATATCAGCTGTGCTTTTATGGTACTTTCAAGTACATCTTGTACACTGGATTGTGTAACTATCAAAACAACTCCATGATTTAAACTTTTTATGTTTTATAAAAAAATTATATCCATCCATTGATTGTACCTGCTTGTCCTTTAATAATAACACAGTACACCCAAATCTCCACTCAGTTTTATTGTAGCCACTATTTTATCAGCTCTTGTTTCAGCGTTCATGTCTGCCATGCCTTATGGATCATTAGAGTTAATATCTTAGCTCTGGCTGAACTACTTGCAGCAGGAAGTCTTCTTTTATCTTAGCATAGTGTTTATTAAACACAACAAATCACCCTGAGACTTGGATTTTTCTGGATGCCTTGTTATTTAAATATATTTTGTCAGTCTTTACAGTCCTCTTTGACATCTGGTATCCCAGTAGTTCACTACTGAAACTTTTTCTAATATTTAAAAAAACTGTACTTTGGTCCTGCACTGGAAATGTCAGTTTTTCCTGCTGTTAGTTTTTCTAATAATTGCCTCTTCAGCGTAATTGCTGAAGAGGAAATACATTTTTGGTCATCAACTTTTAATGTGGTATGTAAATGTATTTTGCTATGCAAAGTTATGTGCCTTAAACCAAAACTGTTCACTGCATCTACAGTATGTTCTTTTCTACTACAGCCTATGTAAACACTGAACTTCAAGATCAGTTGTGGTTGTATAGTCAGTATTGCTTGCAAGAAGAAACATTTGACCAAGCTCAACTTGTCGATGGCCACAGGCAGCAAGCAGAAGGTGATTCATACCAGCATTCTCACTTGAGTCAGAAAATGATTGACTCTGACAATCATACTGGGTGATAATTGAAAATAATTTCTCCCTTTGTTCCAGCCTGAGCTAACTACTGTTTTTGGCGCTGAACTGGTCTAAAAAGTCCAATAGAGGGAAACTTCCCCTCCCCTCTCTAGGCTTTCTCACAACCCCTCGCTCCTTTGCTCCCTCTCTCCCCTCTGACTCCCCCTCAGTGAGAGCTCCTAGTGGGTTCTTTCCCCCCTTCCTTTCTCACTTCCCTCACATCCGTCCTCTGGGTTTTTGCCTCTTTTCTCCTTCTTGGGATTTTATCTGAAATGGACTTTTTGAACATTTAACTTCACAGCGAACTCTTTTTTGCTTTTGCTCTCGCCAGCATCTAAACCAGCAAGCCTCCAGTCGACTATCCGCCTCTGCTCTGTCACTCCAAAGCCACATCAAATGGGCGCTTTGCTCAAAGGGAGTCCGTCCTCTTCTACTAATGCAAACTGGAATTAATGGAAGCACTGCTAGTTGGACTGCATATATTTCTGCTCCAGAGCTTCTGTGACTCTGTGTGGCATGTGTTTGGTCTGAAACATTACGAAGGCAGTTGAGAAACGTCTGCTCTGCAAAAACTCTGTCGACTTAGCAGCTACCAGTAGTCATTATTTTTGTTGCCCATTCTGGATATTAAATCAAGCCAACATTAAATTATTTGGAGTTTTCTTTGGCTTCTTTTTAAGTGGAGACTTTGCTCAGTGGAGTCAAATGGACTGTGTTTGAATGAAATGATGAATTCTATGCACCTCTCTTTCCCCAGTGCTGTAGTTGCCTCCTGAGAGACACACAGATAAAAAAGACCAAGCTAATTTCCTGTCTAAGCTGCATGCATGTGACTTTCCAATCCCTCATGGAGGTCATCCTCAGCCTGCTAACTTCTGATACCTCTCCACTTCCTTGCCCCACCACTGTGAGTCTTTGTGGTTTTGTGTGCATGTCAAATCTTACTGCTGTATTGCAACTTCAGAGGAATCCCGGATTACTCTTCTCAATTTCAGATTGTTTCTAGAGTTTGTGCAGATTCTTCAGGGCATGCTATGTTTGGGATTGGCTTTGTGTTTAAGTCCATTATGTTAACACAAAAGCTGGTAAAGCTTTATTTTGAATCCTTTTGTTGAGTGAATGCATCGAACGAACCGCCTCTTGTCCCGCAACTCATGGACTTGTGTAAGTTTTCTGATCTGGGGAAAAGGATCTATTGTTGCCTCACCAGATCCCCTTAAAGGAAACAAAAAGCGGATTTTGGTGTTATTTTAAGCTTTTTTTGGTCAGAACTGAAACCATGAGGGAAAGATGTGTGTATATGACCAAAATATATTAACCCATAATTGCCCATTTTGTGGACATAACCCAACTTTCTCTAATACATGACTTTTATCTCAACTCAAGTTAAGAAGTTTGAGTTTAATTTGTTAAGTTGAAATTCAGTAACAACAGGAAGATTAAAGATCAGACAGTCAATTTGTAACAATGTAACTAATTCAAAGATATAGGCTTTGGCACGGTGAAGCTATAAAACTATTTACTATAAGTATAAACCCCTACACAGTGCAATTTAAAATTCAGAGTGATCGGCACAGGTATGAGCAAACAGTGCCTTACAATAGTATTCACACCTCTCTTTTCCACACCAGTTCATTTTACTGAGATAGTACTGGGATGTCAGACCAATGCAAAGTTTTGCATTGCACTGAAAACACACAAAATTTGACCAAGTATTTCTGGTCTAGTTTTTAGTGCAAATATCTTAATACACTTGAAATAAAAGTAACATATAGATATTGGCTGACCAGTACTCCCTAACCATTGTAGTTGAACTTGAGTTATTTTGCCAGTGATTGGGCAAACATATTTTGAATCTCTACATATGCAAAATTAATAGAGACATAGTCCCAAATGCAGGCAGCTTTAAAGGAGCTGAACACAAATACATGCCTGTCTTTATAGATTTTTCTAAAAGAATAAAATAAATGAAAACCATGATTTTTCCTTTCACGTCAGGATTACACCCTATTCTTTTTGTTGGGGTATCGCATAAATTCTCAATAAAACTTGTGGTTGTAATGTGACAAAATGTGGAAATGCTCAGAGGTTGGGAATACTTTCACAAGACACTGTAAATGTAGGAAACTAACCTTATTACGTCCACTGTGTAACCTAACTTCCATCACTGATGGATATTGGACTCTGTAGATAAGAGGGAATTGATAGCCTTGTAACCCAGCCTACAACCACTGAAATAGGGAGGCATGCCACGACAAAGCAGTGCTGCAGAGTTTCCATGTTGCAGAGAACACTGTCACTGGAGAGGTGTGGATCAGGTGTGATTTCTCAGAAAGATACCTGATGTTACAACATATTTGTTCCCCTTCTTCACCAACATGGTACATTAAACCACAGCTACATTGGAAATGCAGGCTGATATCACAGGAAGATCACCACAACTCAGCTGCATTACAAACCTTAACAACCAGCAAGGTACTGACCACTTTTTACACACAAACTGTTGTGACTTTAACCAAGCAGAACATAAAAAGAAGGGTAATGTCAGAAGATTCAGACTCAAATGTTGATACTCAAAACAATCACAGTTCAGTGCTTGGATTTGAAATGCATGTTTGCTAAATAGTGAAATAAAGAGTATTATGCAACCTACCATTCTGTAAACAGCAGAATCCATGATCATTTTATTGTATTCTTAGACATGTTTTAGGAGGGGTTAATATTGAATTCACATGATGGAGAGAGGCAGATGTTTAGACAGTGTCTCATTCCACT
Organism: Xiphophorus hellerii; assembly: GCF_003331165.1. Taxonomy (NCBI): domain Eukaryota; kingdom Metazoa; phylum Chordata; class Actinopteri; order Cyprinodontiformes; family Poeciliidae; genus Xiphophorus; species Xiphophorus hellerii. Next base: position 21,110,074 of record NC_045672.1, read on the forward strand.
TTTTCATCAGGACCACTTTACTGTCTCTGACCTCAAACCCTAGTCATGTGAAAATACACCAAAAACATTAAACAGACTTATAAAGGATCAAAACAATGGCTCTAATCTTAGTTATGTGCAGCAAGAGATAGACATTTGGCTGTTCAAAATGTTCTGATTGTATTCATCAATTTATGTGATATGTGTGTCTGGCAACTTTAGTAATCTTTTCTAAATACCTGTTTGTAAGGTGTGTTTTGTAGGTCTGCTTATGTTTAGGTGGACTGTTCCCAGAGCTCTGTTGGATCCAGGATAAGTAGGTTGCCATATCATGGCTCTAACCGGCTTTACTTGGATCAGAGGCTGTTATACAAGTAGAGCCCCCTTACCACAGAGTTGGGACTTGGGTGAAGTGAGAACAATTTTCTGTAACAGTGCATAGATGCAAAGCAGCTATAGAGCAGGTTTTATGTTGAGGAGATTAGTATTTTTACATACAGTGCTGTAAAGATGCCCTGTTCTTTTTATTGACAACTCAAACATGAATGCTTTAGATCATCAAGCAAACTTAATATCAGACAAAGGAAACTTCAATCATTTTACTTGGGGGAGAGGCCAAACCAACCTTGAACTATCTGAAAAACATAATTTCCCCTTGGCTGAATAATTGATGGCAACACCTCCCATTAATCACCTACGATATAGTAACTGCCAATGAATCTTTTGCATTCCTGTGGAGGAACTGTGGTGTCTCTTTTGAAGCTGTGTGCAGGTTCTTTTGAAAAATTCCACATCAGAGGGGTTTTCTGGCATAAAAAAAAGCCTGTTTATGGTCATATTCCAGAATGTCAATCATATTTAATTGCAGGTTTTGACTAGGCCACTCCAAAAATTATTTTGTGATTTATCTGCCATGCCAAGGTGGACTTTCTGGTGTGCTTCAGATCATTGTCCTTTTGCACAACCTAAGTGCATCATACTGGATGATCTGGATGATAGACATTTGCCTTCAGGAAATTTTGGTGGAGAAATACAATCTATGGCTCCATCAAGTCATCCAGGACCAGCAAAGCAACCCGAGGACATCACAGTACCACTACCATGCTTGGCTCTTATGAATAATGTTGTTTTTCCAAAATGCAGTGTTAGTTTTACACCAAATGTAATGGGACGCAAACCTTCAAAAAAGTTCCACTTTTGTCTGCTCAGGCCACAAAATATTATCCCGAAAGTCTTTTGTGCAAGTCTTTGTGTTTTCTGTCAGCTGTGGTTTTGGGTTGAAACAGTCTCATGGATGTTAGTCATGTCCCTTCTTTTTCTGCTTGCTGAATCATGAGCATTGACCTCAGCTGAGGCAAGTTAGAACCGCAGTGGGTCCTGGGTTCTTTTTCAGCTCCCGCATGCCCTCATCAGTGTGGTTTTAGGTTAGTTTTAGTAAGCCAGAAACTCCTTGGAAGATTTGACACCATTTCATGATTTCTTTACGTATGAGTAATGGTTCCCACTGTGGTTTGATGGAATGCAAAAGCCTTGGAGAAGGATTTGTAACCTTTTCCAGGTGGATAGATGTCAATGGCTGTTTCATGGCATGTTTTGTTGCTTTTTCACATCTTTTAACCTATTTATGCTGTCAGACAGGGTCTATTTAGGAAATGTCTTAATTTTGCATATCTGGTGGTAAGACTAATGTAAACTAAACTTTTGCAAAAACTATGGTTTGTAAGTTATGTTATGATTATTCTCACTCATTTTAAAAAAGTTATCTTTATATTGTACAGGTTGCTGACCCCTGACAGCGACTCAGTCTGTCCTTTTTCCTAATAAAGACTAATCAGAGCAGAGGAACATTGAGTTCACCCCTCTATTACAAGCCATCAGCTTCTGTTATTAGGCTACACAGACTCCAGTGATGAAGCCAGTCACTTCTTGCTTCAGTGAGTCTGCATATCAATATGTTTGGCTTAGTTAACCCAAGGGAATTAGCTTCATCCTTCGGCTGACAATCTTTAATTACATGCATGATTAGTTACAGAACTTGGCTATTTACAGATGACTCTGCTCTTGGAAATTTATTACACTTTCCTTCATGTGAGATGCGAGTGAAGACTGTGTACTGTATGTTTTGGAATATGGCTGTGTCATTCATTATTAAAATGTTGGATTGTGACCACACTGTGACCAATCATAAAGTATACATCCCCTATTTATAGATCATTGAAACAAGGACTCCATCTTTGGAAATCACCTGCCCTTCCAATTGTCTGCGTCCACTACGTCTCACTGTGGATGTTTTCTTTGATCATTGACAGGGTTTGGTTTTGGTGCCAGTCTGTACAGATGACTGGGCCTTCTTATCACAGTATCCGTAGCCCCTATCTGTGCTGCATTACAGTGTACTGCAGTTTAGAGTTCAGCCACTTGTCCTTTGCCCTTTTTTATCTTCTGTTAGAGGGGATGTATTTGATTAATCAGATAATTGTCAATGGTGAAACTGGAGATAGCTGATCAGTGTTCAGATTTACTCCTTGCAGGGCCTCTGTGAATGAGGTAAGACCCCCATAAAGTTATTAATACTATTTTCAACTAGAGCTAAACAGAGACCAGGAGCCATTATGTTTTTGTTTTTTTTTTTGCTTGCCTGGCAAGCTATTCTAGTTTTGATTCATTTGATTGGATTGTATACCAATGAGTCAGTAGGCAGGAACACAAATGAGTCTTTCTTTATACAGCATGTGTAAGTTAACCCCCGATTGTTTTTTGTTTTTTCTGTATAATGCTACCTTTTACAGACATGTCAAAGATTTCATAAAAAGGGAAAACCCCTTTTCTACGAAACAAAAACACCTGAAACATTTTTTTGTTGACCTGCACTTGTTGACCTATATGGAGGAATGCGCCTAAGGATGAATGTTTGTGTGTCAGGTTGTGTAAATGGGTGCCAAACTGGTTTTTCTTGCTTCTAGATGGCTTTCTATGGACAAGCAGAAAGGGCAGACTGGGAGTTGGTACAATCTTGCTTTGTAGCCCAGTTACACCTGTAGCCCCAGTTGGAAGAATACTAGGAATGGTTTCCCTTTTTTCTTACCAGTTTTTGTAACCCTGTAAATATTGTGCCATCATTCTAACCAGGACTGTCTGGACTTTACTGGTTAAACTATGGCAATTACATGATTTGCACATTGCAAATATATTTAATATATTAATAGAATATACTAGCTGTATAAGATCATTTGAAACAAATATTCTATTTAATATATAGGTTAAAATAAGTGATTAAGATATAAGCTTATAAAATGTTAAAAGGGATTTAAAAGTTTTTTTTCCAATCTGATCTTCCCACTGATTTTGTTCCAGTGAATAGGTAGCTTGAACCAGAAAGCGTGGTTCCTTGCTGTATAACTGAGTCTGTCAGAAGAGCATAGAGTGCCTCAGAGATGTATTATATTCAGAGATTTGATCTGTACTTTGATTTGAGCTCAAACCAACTACAAAAAGTAATCCAACAAAATTTTAACCTCTCTGTTAATATTCTATAACATTTTTTAAAGATACATTATTATTCTAAATTGTTTATTTTTTGTTGTTACGAACTCAAAGTTTTATACAACTCTTTATTATGTACATACATCTCAAACGTCATAAGTTATATGTTCCTTGTTCTGAAATTCGTGTTACATGGTACCTTACATGGCAAAGTATATTCTCTTCTGGTATTAATAAAGGATCCAGCCATCAACCTGTTATGCTTGTGCACATTTCCCAACCTTTCATTGTCTTTTCACTCAACTTTTCAGACTTCTTTAGCAATGACTTTTGTGGCTTGCCCTCCTTTTGAAGTGTGTAGGCAACTGTATGCTGGACAGCTGTTGAGTCAGCAGTCTTCTTCCTGAGTTTGCGCATTTCTTTATGTAATTGGCTGTGTAATATGCTAGCTTTTTGATAACATTGCAGTTGTTTAAATGGACATGTAAAAGTTGCATGGCTCCATTTATAAAGCTCATTGTGCATTCTGTTGCTCAACATTATCAAAGTGTTTGTAGTGGCGATAATTTGAACAGTTTTATCAAGCATTAAAAGTTGCTCAGAATTGGATTGGATTCTTTGAGCCTTAATTATAAAGCGTTGCTTTTTGTTTCCTAATGACTGCTCTCGTAGTTATCTTGAGTCGGTGAAAAACAATCCCTACCTGATCTATTTGCGCTCTCTGAAGATGACGGGCTGCTGCGCGTGCCCTACAGCTGCCGGGGATGATGTCATTCCTGGGCTCTGAGGGGGAGGGAGAAGAGGGCGGGGCTTCCTCTAACTGAGTTTCAGGTGTGATTTAAACTTTTCATATCAAGTCGCGCGGGTAGAAGCGACTGGAGCGTTCAGTGAAATGTAACGACAGAGCAAACCGTCTGGGAGTTTTACTCACTGAAACTTAAACGAATCTAGACTAATGAAAATACAGAGCTGGTTGCTACTGGGAGGAAAAAAATGTACTGGGAACAACTTCTCCGTTTGAGGAATGGAAAGGTGAGCTGTAGTTATAGCACAAGTTTGCAGGAGAGATAGTGGTTTCGAGTGTAATAATGTGTATATGCGTAAACACTTAACAACAAAGCTTAAATTGAGTTACATTTAATCATAATATATAGTTTTTTTTTTCTTCCTGAGTGCATTGTTGGCTGTGCAATAGTATCATGCTTCTGAGCTCCTGGTGGGCAGTTACTTTCATCAGTCAGAGCAGGTCTAACTTTTCTTGAGGTGTTTCAGGAAATGAATCACATCCTCTGCCTGTGACTGCAGGTGATAGACTCATTATTATCTCAGGTAGACTTCTTGTAGAAAAACCTCAATTTATATGGTGACTTTGATTTCTCTACTAATACTTATAGGGCACCAGACAAAATTAGGTCACAGTCTGGAAAGTAATCCACAAGAACTGTATAAAGCCGAGATTTCCTGTTAGACTTGTTACCTGTTATAAAAATAAAAACACCCTTTATTTGGTAAATAAAATAAAATAAAAAAACATTAAAGAAAGACATTAAGAGCCTGTTTTCTATTTTTGTGAAAATAACAGTTATTTACAAGATTTTACCAACATGCGGCATGTACAAAACAAGAAGTACACCAATGGGTGGGTACCTCAGATTTGTGTGAAGATGAGTTATTTCTTCCAGTTTCTTTTCTTCATATACTGATAATTGGGAAGTTAATAACTGGCATCTTCCTCTTCAAACAAACTGACCATAAGTTGCCTTTTCAGCTGTCTCACTTTCCGCTTTCCAAGCTGCAGGCCCCTGAAAAAGCAGAAACCTAATTTTTAAAACATGTCAGCAAATTAAAAAAAAAAAAAAAAGAACGAACAATATGCAACTTTTCTAGTTACTCAAGTGCCTTACGTCATGCCCCTTTACCCACTCTAAAGTTCCTCTCTGTTTGCTGCAGATTGACCGGCTAGAGGTGAGCGGGTTGGGCCAGACACCCCTCGCTGTTTCATATGGAGCAGACAGCTCTTTCCCTTCGGGTGAGGATGGCACACCTGACCCTCAGCGCACAAAACAGGCTATCGCTCAGCTGCAACAGAAGATCCTCAAGCTCACAGAGCAGATTAAGATTGAGCAGACGGCAAGGGACGATAATGTTGCAGAATACCTCAAACTAGCCAACAATGCTGACAAACAGCAAAGCACGCGTATCAAACAGGTACGGTACCAAAAGTTTGGGATTATTTAGTTTCAAATTTGATCAGATGTATTTGCACAATCACTTCATCACAATAAATTCTGTTGAATCGATTTGTGCATGCCTTTAAGCTGAAAAGAAGATTGCACATTGCATTTAATAGTAAGTAAAATGTGTCATTCTTTGTGATTTAATGCATTCTGTTACCTGGCAGGTGTTTGAGAAAAAGAACCAGAAGTCAGCGCAGACCATCCAGCAGCTGCAGAGGAAGCTTGAGCACTACCACCGGAAGCTAAGGGAAGTGGAGCACAATGGAATCCCTCGCCAACCCAAAGATGTTCTTCGGGACATGCAGCAGGGCCTCAAGGACGTTGGTGCCAAAGTCAGCGGCTTTAGCGAGGGCGTGGTGGACAGCGTGAAGGGAGGCCTATCCAGCTTCTCCCAAGCCACCCACTCTGCTGCAGGCGCTGTCGTCTCCAAGCCACGGGAGATCGCCTCGCTCATTCGCAACAAATTTGGTAGTGCCGACAACATCCCCAACCTCAAAGACTCGTTAGATGACCCCTCGGTGGAAGAAGGGGTAACTGGTGGTGGCGGAAGATCCCTGACCAATGCTGGCCATCATCTCCAGTTGAGTCCCAAATACATAAGTGACGATGACTGCTCTAGTGCTACTTCGGGTTCAGCTGGGGCAAACAGCACCACTGGGGCTCCTGGGGGTCCTCCAAGCTCTAAGGGGAACACACTGGAGAGAAGCCAGGGCTCCAGTTTAGACATGCTGCTACAGGAGGTGCAGGACTTGAGGGACGGTCAGACAAGGCTCGAGGAGAGCCTGGACAGTTTGAAGAGCAACTATCAGAGAGACTACACAGTCGTTATGCAAGCTCTGCAGGAGGAACGCTTCAGGTAACTTGGAGAACATTCAAGAATGTCATAGTCTGTGTCACACATTCCGGAGAGGTTTACATGATCACAATCAATGGTTGGGAAGAAATTTGCTAGAATTAACCGGCAGGAAACTGGGAAGCACCTGCTAACACATTTTCTTTATTCACATCCGGGTGATGTCATCTCTGTTGGTAATTGCATTTCTATCAAAGGTTTCTATCTATAGAGCAGTTAGTCTCTTATTACTAATAAAGAAATGCACCTTTTATACTGACTGTTAAAAATAAGACCTTTTGTCAAACAAATTTTACAGATTATACTGTAATATAATTTTTATTGTAGTTAGCTAGCAGTTGTCATCTAATCTGTAATTCTAATAAGGTGACAAATGCATCCACACCCTTGTGTCTTCTCAGTACTCACACCCTCATGTTTCTATCAACTCTTTTCCCCCGGCCTGCATTCAGACTCTGGGCTTAAGACACACATTCACATTCCTCCAGAATGTTCCAACATGAGGGCACAAACAATGAGGTCAGATAAAGAAATATTGGACATATTTCTTCCTAAAATGTCCCGGCCCAGAGCAGTCAGATTTTTCCAATAAGGCTAAAGTCATTTCCACCATGAAGGACTGACCACCAGGTTTTTTCTGGCCTGTCTGCAGGGAAATACCCGTCCATAAACCACCAGAGATAATATAATTCTTCAGCAACTAATTCCAACATTATTATATCCAGTAAATGCCACCAACTCAGTAAATCACAGTTGTTGCTTCCAGCCAAAGCAATGAATGAAGAATCATGAATTTCATGGAAATAACAAGCCATTACTTTAACATTTTCAGATCTAAGCTAACAAATACTCTTTGAAATAAAAGACTCAGTCCAGGGTATGTTGAATAATAAAAAATTAGTTTTCAACTTTTGGGCCTCTTCCAGCTATTAACGAAGGATTTATTTGAAATTTCTAAATAAAGCTAACAGATAATCGTCAAAGAAAGAAACTCAATGTTTATAAGTTGGATAATTATTGGAATAAGTATGAAATTAGAGTTAGCATTTCAATAAATACTCTACACAATAAAAATGTCTATATTTCACAGTTCCAATTATTTCAAATGTAAGTTATGCATTTAAATAGAAGATTAGCACAATGATCAAAAAAATTATTGTTTAATTTTCAAATTAAAGCCTACAGATACTCCTTAAAATAAAAGCCTACATCTTTCATGGGTTTGATTACTGTGATGGGTTCCACAGCACTTACAAGCCTAAACGGGGCATTAAAACATGTTTATGTTGAATTTTCCAAACAAAGCTAAAAAAAACCTTCACTGAGCATTGATGAAGAGGGGAAAACATTAAGTTGTTTAGATTTTTAAAGGTTCTACTTTCAACCACCTGACTTAAATGAACAAGTGATTAACAAGCCTCTTTAGCACTTGGTGGCACGCGGAGGAGGTCATTTAAATCAGGTGTGCTGGATCAGGGACGCATTTGAAACATGTAAGACAACAAGCCCTGGGAACCAAGATGACTAACCACTGAACTTGATGAACAAAGAATTGTTTGGACAAAACAAAACACTGTTGAAAAAGTGCATATGTAGGGTAGATATTGGTAATGGATTTAAAGCAGGCATGAGGAAGGAGTTTTTCTTGGCCTTTCAAAATAAAGGTCAAAATATCAAAACAAATTTATGCTTGGGCCTAAGCAAAACATTTGAGAACATTTTTATTTGAATTTAGATCATGCTGGGTTTAATAGCCCATCTAAATTTCTTAAGAATTTTCTCTCATTTTTATTGTTGTTCAGTCTAAAGCCCGACAGCATTTCAACTCACTGAAAACGAAGAAATAAAAGCAACAGAAACCAAAATGTACTGTCTTAACATGGTTAAACTTTTTCTTTAAGGAGCTCTAATGTAAAGACATTTTAAACTGAAGCCGTTGTAGAATTTACCTTTGCCAAGCATTTTTCAGGACAGGGTGGTTTCTAAAAGTTGAAATGTCCCAACAATTTGTTTAAAAAAAGGTAGTTGTAGGGTGTTGAAACTCCAGAGATTTTTGTATATCATTATTTCTGAAAAGAAACAATCATATGAATCATGGTTATTCAGTCCATTTGTCTGAGCCCCAAACAAACAGGAGTTTAGATCCCCCTCCTCCCACTGGGTTCATGCCATTGGCCAGTCTCATTCTGGTAACTCTCCCTGTGGTTGGCCAGTTGAATGAGGAGATGAGTAAGCGCATCCTAATCTTATCAGGACAAGTCATCAGTTCAGTCAGGTGCCATGTGGTCAAATGCCCCTTGGCCTGTTTCTGCTAATGCTTGCATGTGTGTGGGTTTTTTTTCCTCCTTCTTGGTTTAAGCTAATTATGGCTCAGGAACTCACGTGTGTTTTCTTTACATGTGTCTTTAGGTGTGAGCGTTTGGAGGAACAGCTGAACGACCTGACGGAACTTCATCAGAACGAGATCCTCAACCTCAAACAGGAGCTGGCCAGTATGGAGGAGAAGATCGCCTATCAGTTCTACGAGAGAGCCCGAGACATCCAGGTGTGCCCATCAAACCTATGTCCACAACAACTTCACTGATGATAAAAGAAAACGTATGATTATTTTGCAACGTAGTATGTAGATAAATTAAGATATTCTTAAGTTGCTGGGTAATAAAGTACAGTGATGATGGGTCTCACTTCTGACTGGAGCTGAAATGTTTATTAGTAAAAATAACTATTATTCATTAGATAAATTATTTTCTAACTGTGTGTCTGAAGATTCTGTTCCATATTCTTATCTCGCCCCACAAACTTATCAAGTGTTTTTATAGGCCAAAAATGATAACTGACTACTCACAATGTGCTGGCTTTTAGTAATTACTGTTTCCTTTTAAACTGTTTATTTATTTATTTGGAGCTACAACTGCCCTATGTTGTAGGTACTTTACTACAACATGTTGTACATGTGTGGCTTCCAATTTTAAGCAGTGGTAAGGTATTACAGACTGGTCAGACACGTGTTAAACAGAGGTGGGCACACACCCTGCAACAGTCAGTGGCTCTATCTTGCCTTCCATGTTGACAGTGTAAACACTGTCAATATGAAGATCTATCTAAAGAATCCTGTTGGTCCAAAACAAAAGCATTTCCTTGTAGTAGTCTCATGTTACTCTATGCTTCCCTGCTGGTGTTATGGACTTGAGTTTTAGAGTTTTGGGTAAATGTCTCCCCATAACTCACAGCTGAAGCTGTTTCTGGCTGCTCTTCCTTACTCGGACAGCAGAGAGTGCTAGAAACCTGTGAATTATGCACTTCCATCACTTCCATCAACACTTTGAACCCGTTTTTCAATGTAATATGGATTTTTGGTCTGTTGTTGAACTGTTAAGGTGCTATATTTAAAAAATAATAATAATAACTAAAACCAAAACAAAGAGAAACCAGCCAATCATGAAATTACAGAAGGATAATGACGAAGGCTGCAATGGTGTTATTCCCACTGAAATTTATAAATAAATTAATAATTTAAAAAAATTATAAATAAGGTTTAAAAAGTCTTAAATAAAGAAAACTTCAACTAGTCTGCCAAAAACTAGTAAAAATAAGAAGTAAAAAATCCAGCAATGTTAAAGTGGGAATAAGAGGGTTCAAACCAGTTTAGCTGCAATGTCTACCAGTTAAAAAGACATTATATATCTTTAAAGACATTCAATCAAATTTTATTTGATTAGACATTTTGGATGATTGATGTTTCTCTATTCTTTATCTTGTGGAAGTGGATTCTTTTTGCTGTAAAACGTTGCCACGTCAGTCTGAAAAGTGATGTGTCACATGATAATTTACTTAATTACACAGCTGCCTATCCACATTAAAGGGGCAGCTCATGGTTGCCATTGACCTATCAGGTGATTTTCATTGCGTTGTAGTTTTTATAGCTAAAATCTTATGTGTGTCTGAGCTTGGTAAATTGACACATTATTTATTGGCTTTTGCTTTTCTCATATTGTGGTTGTTAACCTACATAATTAACCTTATGAATAATTTTGAAGACAAAATAACAGCTTAAAAATGAACTCTCAACTGAGTCAATATGAGTATTGATGTTACAAATCGGATGATGTCCTGTTTGTTGTCCAGCTGACACCAAACTGTGACAAAAATCTCTTTCTCTGACAACCCAGGTTTTGGAAACTCTGCTTGTCTGACATGCAGATCTGAGTATTATCCATCCATTTTTTTTACACCCTTGTCCCTAGAAGGGTAGGGAGGGGTGCTGGTGCCTATCTCCAGCAAACATTTCGGGCGAGAGGCGGGGTACACCCTGGACAGGTCATTTCATTTAGTATGATTTAAAACATAAAACATGGTAAGTACTTGTGTGTAGCGTGGTTCATTTTAATGAGAACACTGCAGACCCAGCGGGTTGTATGTTTACTTCAAGTTGCTGTTTTTATTTATAAAAATGGTTTCTTGGCTGACCATTTCCCTTCTGGGTGTCATTTTCCACAGGATGCTCTGGAAGCGTGTCAGACCAGGATCTCTAAGATGGAGCTCCAGCAGCAGCAACAGCAGGTCGACCAGTTAGAGGGGCTGGAAAATGCCACAGCCCGGACCCTCCTGGGAAAACTTATCAATGTCCTGCTGGCCCTTATGGCCGTCCTTCTGGTTTTTGTCTCAACTGTGGCCAACTGTGTGGTCCCGCTGATGAGGACGCGCTCACGCTCCGTCTCCACCATCATCGTTGTTCTCCTGCTTGCCTTCCTGTGGCGAAACTGGGACGCGCTGTCGGGGTACACGCATCGTGCACTGCAGCCCCCGGGATGACCAGATTGGCGCTTTGCTTTGGTGTCGCCGGATGATTATACTGTCACTGCAGTCACACAGGAGATTCAGAGAATGTGATTACATTGAGATGGCTGCTTGGCCATGCACTCTGAGCACGTTTGGACATAACCTGGAACCAAGATAGAGAGGAAGAGGTGGAGAACAGCTGATGATACTCAAACTGAGGAAGGAGAAAACTGTTTACAGTTCTAAAATGAAACAATATGGTGTTATCCCTCACAGGATGCAAAACTCTACTGTTTTGTCTTTGGAGTTTAATTGATTATAATGTTATTTCTAATAATATTTAATTTCCATTGTTATTTTATTCAGTACCATGTAGCATTATGACCTTCTCCTTTTACACAGAGGAGAATTTAGTCAGGAAACTGGGCTGACGCCTCAGCCTAAAGGTTCAGTCTAATTTTAGAGACATGTGGGAATGTGGTTGATTGCTTTTAGGAGAAGAAGAGAACTCTTACCTTTCTGTGCTTGGTAGATTTGAACTATGGCTATGAACTTTATTGGGAGTTGGTCCATTTTTGCTGTGAAGAACTGGTTCAGAAGGACTGAATATGGCTTTTGTGTCATGATAACTTAAGATGATGTTGTGTTTTCTTAGCATTTCTGATAGCTAAGATCACCTGCTTTGATTTAGCTCCCTTTTTAAGTGGAAGAAACTTGATTAATGAAGGTTATGAATGATAGATGAAGACTTAAGAAGACATGCTGCTTGCCGTTTAAAAAGAAAACAACCCATAAACAGAGAACATCTGTTGATTCTCAAGCATCTGCCATATGTGTAACACGGAAACAAAGCCGCTTGTTGTCATTAAGAAAATTACATGCAAACCGGTTTTGCTGCTAAAAGCAATGACGGAGCGCTGTTGTCCATCTAAAATCAATTTGGCAGGATAATTGCCTCCCACCTGCCATATTTGATATGATCAGTTTAGGGAAAAGTGACCGCTGGTGCTCATCCAGCCCCGTCTCGGCAGGATCAGCAATGATGCTGCCTAATATCGACAGTGCAAGTAATCTCCACTACAATGCAAATGCACACACTGTCTGTTTTTAACACTGTACTAAAACATTCTCCCTGCATATGAACAGTTATTTATTTATTTTTTTAGCACTAACTCTGTATTTGTAAACACCCAGTGCCAAACTTGAGTTGAAACCGGGCTGACTGGCACAACTAAGGCAATGCTCTGCACTTTTCACATATGGCATGAATGTACATGAATGTACATCGTCAGGGACGCAGCTCCTAGTTCTCAAGTCAGAGGCTCTACATGATTTAGTAGAACCCCCCACACCGCCTCCTGGACTTTCAGTGGCAGATTTATGAGCTTGATCATCAAAACTGTACAGCCGCACTTTAGCACTGCTTGTGACAGCACGTGTCAGGCTGAAGTTTAACAAATCTTCAATAGAGATTTGAAAAGGAAAAGTTGACTCACGTCAGGATCACCCTCATCGTGGTTTGACGAGAAAACCAACAAAGAAGAACTCAGAAGGTTTTGTGTCAAAATCATTGTAAACTCGGATTCCCTCAAGATAAACAGATTTTAAAAATGTATAATGTATTTATTCATCTGTTCTATTTTGGGATGAGGAAAAGAGCATTTGAGTTGAGTGAGCTGACCATTAACCTTGCATGACTTTTTCAATAACACCTATAATGTAGGGTTGTGTGCTAAACCACTTCAGTGCCTTCTGATGTCCTTTTCTAAGTGTGGAATAAATAAAGTGCATTCCCAACTAAGCTTTTTTTCCCAACCATTATTACAATTTTTTTTCTTACCCCTCCAGGGGGTCTTTTGTGGGCTCTAGTGTCCCTTATATGATAGTTGGCTGACAGGAAACGGGGAAGGAGAGGGGGGAAGACATGCGGCAAATATCGTCGGGTCCGGGAGTCGAACCCGCGACGGCCGCGTCGAGGACTCAAGGCCTCCAAATATGGGTCGCGCTAACCCCTACGCCACCACGGCACGCTCCCGTTATTACAATTTTTATCTACAAGGCATAGAGTACAACCAGGTACAATGGGGCACGTCAACATTTTTATTTTGAAACATTCTAAAATGCCAGAGGGGGATTTAAATGATGTCCTGGCACATTTATTCACTCATCCTTCCAAAACTGGATTTTATCACCACCAAATTTCAATTTTGATATTGTGTTTTGAGGATGTAGAGCCATTCGTATTGTATACATGGTGTGGGCAATGACATCGGGCCAGACAATGTTGTTTGAATGTTTAGCACCAAACTTTAAAGGGGCTTTTTCTTCAGAAGTGGAAATCCTTCTGAAGAGATCATTGATGGAGATTATTTAGGTAGAGGTTGGTAGAATACTCAGAAACCGTACTTAAGTAAGTGTAGCACTACTTCAGCATATTTTTACTCAAGAAAAAGTAAGTATTCCATAAAATGCTGCCTGAGTACTGAGTTAATGTTCATATTACCAGATTTTATATTGATGTCATTGGACAGAAAAAGATATGTAAAATAATTGGCAAACTCTGGTATTTTAAAACAAAAATAATACAAAGTTACAAAGTATAATTACAAAGTTAAGAAGCCTATAAATATGGAGCCCCTAAAGGGGCATTGAAGGAAAAAATAAACTTTCTGGTGAGCACCAGAATTTTGCTTTTTTTTCCCTTCAATGTCCCTTCAGAGTCTCCCTACAAAATAAATTTAGGTAGAAGAAAATCCTTTTCAAAATCAAATTAAGACACACATCAGTGCTGGACAGGATAGTCACTCGAAGTCTATTGGAAATCTGTGTGATGAACTAAGGATGAAGCCATCGAATTTGGAGAAGCTTGAAGGATTTATTGGATTTTTCATGTGACAAATTCCTGCAGGTTTAATCGAGCCAAACCTCTAATCTGTATGAGTATCCCGGGGAGTGGAAAGAGAGTTCTTAACCTGAATCTGGCCATTTATTTTATTTGTTTACTTAAAATATATATTTGTTTCTATTTGTGATGTAAAATTATCTCAGAACTCAAATGTAAATCTAGGATGTTTAGCGTTTAAATGGGGCTGCTCAGATGGTACCACTGTTGCCAAGGGGATCCTCAGTTTGAGTCTTTCTTGGTTTTTCTGCATGAAGTTTACATAATTCTCCCTGTGCATATGTGGGTTCTCTCTGGGTACTCTGGCTTCCTACTGTAAGCGAAAAATGTCTAAGCAATGCTGATTCACATGGTTTCACCCTCTGCTGCCTGCCATATTAACCCTCTTGAACATGTCACTTGACATTTGTTTCGTATCAATTACAATAACATGATGAGCCATATCTGGTAACTGTTTTCAGAATTTTGTACTTTTAGAGATTTTATATTCCAGCCACTAGATGGTGCACTTTCATCAGGCATTTCACTAATATATCAGACGCTCATGAACGCGTATATATAGTGTGCTTCAGGAGAGATGGGGTCCAAACATAAATAGCTGTTGCTCCTTATCAAGAAGGAAACAGGTTATGTGCTAAATGGGTCACCACTGGGAGTGTTCTAATGATAAATGCGTGAACTCCTCCTTGTTTTACTGCCGTTGCATTTTAACGGCCGGCTGAGGGTATTTGATGCTGACCCGTCTGACCCAATCTTGGCTGCGTTCCTCCTAAAACACCTACCACGGTTCACCTGCATCTTACTCATTGTGTCGTGCAGTTTAAAGGTAATGATGTTGCACTTTATCACTTTCCTCCCCTTCCACGCAGCCAGATTTGATGCGCATGGCTGTGCGCCAAGGAAAACACGCGTGGTGCACTTATCTGTCCAGCTGAAAGCTGCAAGTAGTGACCGGGGGGAGGGAGGAGAGAGGAGAGAGCGAGTTTTGTCCCCAGAGGAGTCCACGTTAAATTGGCACAGGGCGATTCCACACGATTTAGCATCAACTTTAATTATTGCGTGTATTCAGAGATAACACTTCTCTGGCTCGCCTGCGAGCTGATTTATGCAGCGTCTCACTCGCTGGTTCCACAACCAAGTATTCTATTTAGAGATGTGAGCATATGCACACTTTATCCCGATTTCAAAAATGCAAACCATATTCACATTTTCTAATATATTTTTGGAGTGGGGGTCGCATGTGTTTGGGCTTGAATATTTATGACTTGAAAGAAATCCGCAGTAGATGTCAGAGCCCGGAAAGGTGCGCTTTACGCGTCCATCTGGTTGCACTTTCACGGTTCTTACCGCGCCTTCTGTGCCCAAAACGGAACCCTTCGGATCTGCAGAACTAATCTGAGAGTCGGGCGATTTGGAGAGCACAGAAGGTGGGACGGTGACCCGTCATTAACCTCAAGATGAGCGGAACCACAATACCAGGATGGCGGTCTTGATGGCAACCTGTATTCAAAAGGATCTCATTAGTTTGCACGCTTGTGTGAAAAAATACCAGGTTTTTAAAAATCATAATAAATGACTGAACTGTTGCTTTGTTCTATGGAGACTTTGACCAGCATTCAATCTATTTGGGTACATGCCAAACATCCTCTATTGAAATGTCACTAACCTGAAAAACAGTCCAGCTGTTCTAGTAGAATCTTCCTAAAAAATCACATCTTTAAAGTTAAGGTACAGAAAGGTAACAGAGCCTCTAAAGTCTATCAGTGCATCTGTCAGGAGAAGGGCACTAATAAATTATTTTTAGATGTTTTCAGTGAGACAGTTAATTAGAGGTTTTAAGAAAGTTACTCTTTTCTTAGTTCAATTTCTGAAAGTTCACACAAGGTCAGTGTGTGAACTTTAAAAGTTCAGTCTATGACTTAAGACAAGGGAGAAGTATTTTCTTTTAGATGCTACACAAAAAGTATTTGGCACAAAAATCAACAGTCCGTATTATCAAAAGAACAAAATAGCCATAGTGGAACATGGTGGGGGCAACAGCATGATGTGGGTTGATGGAAATAAACAGTTTGGGTCAAAATGAATAAAATAAGGAACAGTTTAAATATCAGACAGGTACAACCCTTGACATTCAGGTGTCTGGTAGAGAGCTAAAGATTAAAGTTGATTTTAGTTCTAAGCCTCACAGTGACCTTAAGCATACATCAAAATAAATCAATTAACAGCTTAGATTGAGTTAATCAAAAATATATGGGGTTCCTTAAAGATTGTGGCTTTAAAATAGATATCATCACAATCTGAAAGTTTTGGAACACTTTTGCAAATCTGAGTGGGTAAATATTGTAAACCAAGATGTGGGATGCTGAATGACTCCCATAAAAAAGTCTGGATGCTGTGTTTGAAACAAATATAGTGCTTTCATATCCATGCCACCAGACTGCTGCATCTTTTTTAATTGTTGTAAGTATTTCCCTAATGGATTTCCATGTTTTCAGCAAAGCTGCACAGGATACATGACACATTAAAGGTGTAAAAAGTTTTTTAAAATGTTACTTTCACGATCTCATTCTGGTAATTTAGCAAAATTTGGCATTTTACATCAGTGTGTGAACTTTAAAAGTGACTGTAAAAGTTGAAATAAGCGTATTTTTAACAGCTGTTGCACTTGAGTTGATGTTTTGATAATAAAATCGAAAATATGAGGGCAAAGATCAATCAGGCAGACAGAGTGCTCTCAAAGGACAGTATATGTCATATCAGGGAGGCAGCACCATTCATCACGGTTAATGAGATGACACCCCTGCTTCTGTGAAAGAGCAAGTTTTATTATATTAGAAATGTATTGGTATTGCTTTCTTTATTAATCAATATTTGAGAGAAACATGACTACTACAAACTTTTGTTTTCAGAGAATGTCTGTAAATTGCGCATCACAAAAAAAATGTTACACTTAAGTAGTTTTATTTAAAGAAAAATGCGTAACTAGACTGCTCTAATGTGTCTCTGCTGAGCTGCTCGGCGGGCAGAGGGGGACAGAGGCAGAGGAGGCAGCCTGAAAAAGGAAACACGACTCGTTTATCGCGTCATTCTGGGCTCGGCCGTTGAGCAGGAAACAGCCTTTCCTCTCGGATTGTCGCCGTCGGAACAAACATACATTTTTGTCTTTGCTCAATGCACCCCTCGGCACAGAACACGCGGAAGCCGGTCAGAAGGAAGAATGCCTCCTTCGATGGAGATAGCCGTCCTGCTCCTCGGCGTCCTGACTTTGGAGACGCGCAGGAGCGCCAGCGCGCTGCACATCCAGCAGGCGTTCGCGTCTCCAAACCTCACCAATAACTTCGTGGTGGATCCGGTGT
Organism: Xiphophorus hellerii; assembly: GCF_003331165.1. Taxonomy (NCBI): domain Eukaryota; kingdom Metazoa; phylum Chordata; class Actinopteri; order Cyprinodontiformes; family Poeciliidae; genus Xiphophorus; species Xiphophorus hellerii. Next base: position 21,127,663 of record NC_045672.1, read on the forward strand.
CCAGGAGGGTCTACCTGGCCACTGTCAACACGGTATACCAGCTCAATGGGACCCTGACCGTGGAGGTGGAGAAGAGGACGGGGCCGGTGGAGGACAACCTGTTGTGCCATGCGCCACAGCTGCCCCAGGCTCCGTGCGAGCATCCCAAATCCCTCACTGACAACTACAACAAGCTCCTGAAGCTCGACCGGGAGCAGGGGGTCGTGGTGATGTGTGGATCTGTGTACCAAGGCTTCTGCGAGCTGAGGAGGATGGGAAATATTTCAGAGATAGCGGTGGAGTTCCCACCTAGAGGCGAAAAGACCGTCTTCCCCAGTATGCTGAACATCGCTGCGAATCACCCGAACGCGTCCACGGTGGGGCTCATCTTCAAGAGCCACGGGGGGAACACCCGGCTTTTAGTCGGGGCCACATACACAGGAGCTGGGACCCAGTTCTTCCCAAAGAACCACAGTAAGGAGGACCTGCGCTTTGAGAACACGCCGGAGATCGCAATCCGCTCCCTGAACATCAAGGATCTATCCAGGCTGTTCACCTATGACATCAACCCCTCTGAGGATAATGTGTTCAAAATCAAACAAGAGGTCAAAACCAAAAACAAACTCAACTTCGTTCACGCCTTCATTCAGAAAACTTACTCCTACATCGCCTTTAACAATGACGCCAAAATGGGCCACAAGGAGAGCCAGCCGAACAGCATCCTGGCTCGGATATGTCTGGACAGCGACATCCCCCGAAAGTCTACCGGGTCGGAGAGTAAGAAGCTCACCGAGTCCTACATTCAGATGCCCCTGCAGTGTGGAGCTAACGGGAACATTCACAACCGCCTGGTGTCCGTGTACTCCGCGGAGGTCCACGGAGGGAGCGGTGGGGGCCCGGAGCCCTATCTGTTTGGAGCGTTCTCCAAGGCGGACAGAAAGTCTGCGCTGTGCGCTTTCAAGTTTGGAGACATCGAGGCGGAGATCCGACAGGGCCGCTGGAACTGCTCCAACTCCCCCAGCAGCGATGTTCAGGTGCTGGACAGCGTGATCCAAGGCTCCGGAGCCGTCTGCATCCAGAAGGGAAACATAGTGGTAAGGTTCATTTACCTTATTTCACGTTAAAAGAGCAAGTTAAAAACGATACACTGGATAAGCTAGGATTACAAATGCCATAAAAACAAAAATAGGATAACAAACGCCATAAGAAAAAACAAAACAAAAAACCCCAGATTTTTTATTTCCGAATTTGTGAAAAAATAACGCCTTTACAAAAATAAACAGTTTGCAAAATTATTTACACCCTGGAACTTTTTGGAACTTCATTTACTTGGATTTTAAGAAACACAATAACACAATTATGTGCTGTAAACCAGATGCACCACATTGGTTGGAGTGTCTATTTAAGTTAGAAATCTGAAAAGTGCGGTGTACACTTATATTTTCCTTTACTGAGATACCCATAAATGAAATTCCACCCAACCAACTGGCTTCAGAAGTCAAATATTTCCACTTGATTATATAATCTAATGTAACAGACAAATTGTTTTGTGCTACAGAAAACACAGCATCTCATCATGAACAAAACATGCTTTAGATGAAATACTGTGATGTCAGCAGCATGATGTGGGGACAGGGAAGTCAGATAGAGTTACACACAGGGAAATCCCAGAAGAAATCCTGTTAGGATCTGCAAATGACATAAAAGAAGGTTGGAGGTTGGCCTTCCAACAAAGCATAGTCCAGACTTAAATCTAATTAACCGTTGTCTTAATTAGATTTAATTAACATTATCTGAGAGAGCTTGAGCTGTTTTTCCAAACAAGTACTGGTAAAAACTGATGTCTCTTTATGTACTAAATAAAAGCTTGGACTTGTAACTGTACAAAATATTGCTCTATAAAATACTAACCCAGAGAGATGACTACAGGTACACACCACACTTTTTAGATTTTTAGTTGTAAAAATCAAAATAAAATGTTCGGAATGGCAATGTGGCATTTTGCGCCATATTCAGTGACTGCAGTCCTCAATGCAGTTGTTCCCAGTTCGATTCCTGGCCCCAGACCATTTACTAGTTTTACAAAACCTTAACATAAACTATCATGCTCAGTTACAGCTCAATATTTTAAAGTATTATAATATAAACACTTTGTTTATTTCAGTAAGTTAATTCACTACTAGTTTGTTTAAAGCCTGTTTTCTGTAAATTAAAAATATTACATTTATGACTAGGACAGAAATGTTAGCTTAAGGAAAAGTTTGGTTAAAACCTGCTTAAAGGTTATTATTTCCAACAGATGCTTGTAATCTCGTAAAGGATAAACAAACCTCAACAGAACACTTATTCCAACTTTTTAAATCACCTTTTTCCCTACACATTTATAATTAGGCTCCACTTTGTGTGTTTCTATCACAAATACACAAAAAATTGTGGGTCTAAGATCAAGAACTATGAATACTTTTGCAATTTACTTTATGCTTGGATATCTAATCCACACGTTTTGTTTTATTCTTATGTTGTAAACATAGAAACAGAATTTGTTTACATATGAAACATAGGGCAATGTAGTTCCTCAGGGAGCAAACATGACAACTGTATCTCACACAGAAAGTTAACCTCCTGAGCCCTGAGGCTCCTGGCTCAGAGAGAGGATCTCCTATGTAAGAAATAAAGGTCATTAGAGATAAAAAGCTCTTTAAAGCCACTTGAAAGGTTGTGGGAATGTTCAGACGCCACTCACATCTAACAGCTCCGCTCTTCTCTGTCTTATCAAATCTGAAGCACAGAAAGGGTTAACAGCTTACTATGTTTTTTCTGCTGCAGTTTGTTCTTGTGAGTTTTTGCCGCTAACTATAGCTCAACCACAGATTTTGTTGCAGTGGTCGAGTACAAATAGCCGCTTTGTTGCTGTCCCGTGGTCAGACATTATCTTGTATTTCCACTCACATACCAGGCTAAATATTTGCCCTTAAGGAAACGTCAATGCTGGAAACTATATTTACCCTCTGTTTGGATGCCGTCACACAATGGAGGCAAAGTGAATCGGGAATGTGATGAAATTCCAGATTTCTGTTGTTGTGGTTCATACTGCCAGAGTTAAGGTCAAAGGATGCTGTGGCGTGACCAGGGAGCTGCCCTGCTCCACAGCACCGCCTTATTGTCTGTGGCCCCCGGTGCCGCTCCATCCATGACCCGTTTTCTGAATGGATCTAACATCCTACTTGGTCCTCAGGCCCTTGCAATATAGACAACTTCTTGTTCAAATGTAATTTAGTCCAGATTTGTTTTTCTACTTTTGATGTCATAAAAATACTTCTCGGAGAAAAGTTAGTCCCTTTGGTTTTACGTTTATTGGCTGCGGACACGTGATCCTTTTTGTGTTTGACAGTTTGAAGGCCAGCACTGAGGGAAAGTCAGACACAATTTATGATAAGAGCGATGAGGCTGTGAGCAGAAGGGGCCCGTGGGAAACAACGCTAGAAATATCCACTGTTCTTAATTCTTTCCCTCCTTTTTCTTTTTACTTCTTTCCTTTCTTTTCTTTTCCTTTTTGGCTGAGCATGTTCTAAAATATTCAGCAAATTCCCAGTAGATTCTGGTGCTCATCCGAGCGTGGCGCTAATGTTTTATCACTGCTTACCGAGGATTTGACAAAAGCAAAGTCTTATGAGTGTTGAAGAGCATTGTAATCCCTTTTCAAGTATTCACTGACATGCCCACAAAGTAATTTAGAAGAACGAGCAGCACCAGAGTGATAGCTCCTATCACACACCACTTGCTTTCCACCAGACATTAATCACGCCGTGCTCCTGTTGTGCGCTGTGCTGTCCTGTCTTCTAATCTGTGTGAAAAACTGATGAGGATTGATCTCTTTTTCATTTCATCTTCCCTTCCAGTTGCAGCCTGAGCAGCTGGACTGCGGCGCCGCCCACCTGCAGCACCCTCTGGCTCTACGGAGGCCCCTTCGGGCCATTCCTCTCTTTGAGTTCCAAGACCTCAGTTCGGTCTCAGTGGATAATGTGCACAACCACACTGTGGTATTTCTGGGAACCAGTAACGGATGTCTTCATAAGGTGAGGTCCACTGTCGCAGCATTATGGGTGAATGAAACGTTTGTTGAATGCATTTCTGAAGGTTAGACCCCCTCCTGATATTATCCTGAAGAACTTATTTTAGGTAGTGGTTAAGCTGAAAAATGGGACATTCAGCAAAAAGATACATGTCAGTACTAGTGGAACACACATTACTATTAATTATATATGCATTTGAGGTGTAAATAGTTTTAAATCCTGCTGCATTATTTTTTTATGCTTGTTAGCCAAGGACAAATATATAATACCAAATAAGGCTGAATGATATCTGGAATATATAGAACTGGGATAGTATTGCAGTATTGAAGTCATAATACTGATTGTTATCAACAATATTTAATTTTTTCCCCCTTCATCACTATCTCTTCTCCCAACCATGTTAATTTTTGCATCAAAGCTGGTAAAAAATATGATCATTATGGACATCGTGTGCCAGGAAAATTCCTCCAAAAGGCCGAATATATTATTGGCATACAGACTTTGAATGCTTGGTTCTTAAAGGGGAGACATTGCGTATTTTCCATGCACATGGTGCCATTTTATAACACACTCAAGTAACTAATTACTGCTGCTGCTGCTAGTCAATAGCTGAGTTGGGGAGTCTTGGGGTAGAGGAGCTCTCCGAGGTGGAAGCTCAGCTGGAGACTGCAGTGCCGAGAATTAGCTTTATGGAAATAGGCATTACTTTATGAGAGCAAGCGTTTAGGCATCCCAAATGTCTGCTAAAAATGCAAGAATTACTCAAACATGCATGAACGAACCAAAGCAACATTCCTGGTATTTTTCGATAACGTAATAATGCCATAACATGACGTAGAGCTTAAAAAAAGTCAGTTTTACTTAATAACCTCCCTTTAAAATACAGCATGCTAAATATTACAGTAAAATAGTCATTTACACACATGGGAATTGTGATGACAACTTTGATTTGACATATTGTAGAGCTGTAATGGTGAGTTCTCGTTATACTGAAAAGTTGGATTTTCCAGGTTCCCGGTCAGAAAAGCAAAACAAAACAGCCTGCTGATGCTGGAACTCAGACCGGGAACATCAGAGCTCGCAGAGCAACCTTGAGTTTCAATATGGCTGCAGGCATACAGAATGTAATGAATGTTGCCAGTATAAACCGACAACTATGCACCTCTGATGGTGTGTAGCTCGTTAAACCAGTGGCACACATGTTGTTGTAAAATATCTGTTCCCTTTGTGTTTCAACACAAAAAACAGAAAGAGAAATATATTGTTTTTGCCTTGTTTTGCTAGTTAGCTGCAAAAGAAACAGAAAATCTTGATGCTTTCCGACTTGTAACCAGGATGCTCTCATCCTGGGGCAACATCATTTCCAGCTCTCAGCTCTGAATAGCGAGACAACTTAAATGCAGCATAATTCCAAATGTCCATTGGTGAAAATAAATATACCCTAAAGTAATGCTGCAAAACAATATGAATTTCTTCTCTTTGTTCTTGAAGGTGTTTCACCTTTCATCTTAAAGGCTTCTTCATCATATTTTAAGGAAAGACATCTATGGAGCTTATAAAGGCTGGGGTATACTAGGGTGGAGGGTCATCTTCCAGTAGAATCAGAAACTAAACAAACAACCACATATGCAAAGAGTGTTTCAGACTGAAGCATATGTGTGTATTAAAAAGGCCTAGTCAAAGTCCTTACTTTAACCCAATTAAGAATCTGTTTCAAGACTTAAAAATTGATCTTCAGAGACTCTCTTCATCCTCTCTGAGTTTGAGCTATTTTGTAAAGTAGAATTGGTGGAAATAGATGTTCAAAGCTGTTAGAGACATATCTGGACAGAAACTTACACTTGGTGGGGCTGAACACAAATGCACACTTTAGTTGTTCAGACTTTAATTTAAAGAAAAACTTTACTATTATATACATCTGTTTTTGCTTTGCGACTATGAATTAATTTATGTTAATCTAAATCCTAGTAAAATACGCTAGCCTCTCCTTACACCAATACAAAAAAATATTAGGATGCCTTAATCCTTACAAATGTCCAGTGAAGAATTATGAGCAATGGGTAAAAAATGGACTAAAAGCACTAACTCCTCAGGTCATAGAGTTATTGCTGTATAAAATGGTCCCTCTGAAAGGAGCTCAAGTTTTTAATTTGATTGAGCCTTGAAGCTTGGAAAAACTGTTGGATCAGGAGACACGCACGGATGCTCTGATGTGGCTGCCGCAGCTGTCGGTAAAGCTGAAGGTGTGAGAAAACACTCAGAGAACAAGCAGGACTATCTGCTTTCATCCTGTATCTTCTCAGCTCTGTCACCACTCCATCCCTAAGCAGCCCTAATCATGCGCTTTAATGTTCCTCAGACCTGGTTATTGTGTGAGAGAAGCTCTTTAACGAGACTCAGTCAGGACGCATGACTCAGCGCTGCCATGTGTTGGCCCGAGACCTCCGCTTTTACACATCCACTAACCATCCAGCTTGTGTCTAATTAGCAGTATTCCTTAATTCCTGTCTCAGTCACATTCCCAGTCGCCCCTGACTGAGATCCCTGCGAGCGCAACAATCTGCTGTCTTCAGATGCCTGTGGAAACAAAGCAAGCCGACTCTGAAGGCTTGCTTTGCACAAGCTCTGTACCTTTTACAGCATTAAAACCATACTGCTGGGAGCTAGAGGGGGTGGGAGGGTCCATTGTTTGGCCCCAACTGAGCTTGTCGTAATTGTTTTTTTTTTCCCGAGGCTTTTTGCTGTAAACCAGATGCACCACATTGGTCGGAGTGGTTTAAACAACACTGAGTGTGTATTTGTGTGAGTCTGTTTGCCTGATTACAGGTTCGACTGTGTTTTGTAGGTGTTTGACTTTGTCTGCAGGCCATTGCGAGAAGGTTTAGTGATTCCATGTGTTTACTTAGATGGATACAAACCCTGAGATTATGCATGTGTGCGTCAACCTTGTTAAATCCAGAGTGTGGTGCTTCGGTGACCTTGCAGCAACAAACTTGCTTTGTGCTTTTTAGCTGTATGTGGCTCTGATTGTTTGTGTGCGTATTAGTATGTGTGGTGATGATTGTGCATGCGTGTGTGTGCCCTGAGGATAGAGCTGTTACAGAGGTTAATGGTGCTGTTAGTGTGTGTAATGTGATTCTGACTGTGAGTTTGGCTCAGACTAAACACAGGGGAGCAGTGGTTCAGATTAAGTTAGACCTCCTTTACTGTCTTTGAGAGAGCCCTCACTGAAGTAATTTGTAATTACATGCATTTTTTTAATGAAGTCTCTCCCTCCCCATTACGACTGACTTCCATTTTCCTGCGTCTGGCAGCTTCCGCCTCTATCGCTCTCTCTCTCTCTCACATCCAAATTTGCTCCCTCCTTCTCTCACTTCATCGCTCCACTGTCCCCCGCCCCCATGTGATTCCACTTTTGTTTCACCTCAGACTCAAATATAGAAAAAAAATACACCTTTGATTCACTGTGAAAACAGATATTATCTACAGATATTGAAATAAAGGGTGCAAAAAGATTTAATCATACTAAACATTTCCTGTTTTAAGTCAGTTTGGATAAACAAAGCCCTTTCTGTTTGCTATTATTCTGGTTGCCCCAGAATAATAAGGGTGGGATTTTTGAAAATAAGTTTTCATATCTTTCTATAAGCACCAGACAATAGTTTGCAGGACTTTTTATCCCATTCCTCCTGACAGAACTGGTGTAACCGAGTTAGGTTTGTAGACTGCTTTTACTGACTTTAAAGTTTTCTGATGTTTCCTCCAAAAGAATGACTTTGCTATCCATATGCTTCATTGTACCTAAATGGTGGTATGTTTTGGATCATTTGCACCCAAGCTTTAACTTCCTGATTGAAACCTTGAGATTTTGCTTTAATATGTCAACTCCTCTCCAGTTCTTTCCTCATGATGCCATCTTCTTGAAAAGTGCACCAGTCCCTCCTGCAGTAAAACACTCCCAACATGATATTGTCTACATTGTACATCACATAGTGATGGTTCTCAGGTTTGCTAGCGTCCCATCTTTTTCCACAAAATGTTAAAATTATCATTACAGCTGAACACATACCAAACCATGCCCAAAAAGGTTAAGGTCTTTGTCCTTGAATGTGTTTCCAAGTGGTAGTCTGGCTTTTAGAGTAGATTAGTCTTTCAGCCCAACTTCATTCAGAACTGTCTCTCCTGTCAATAATAACTAACTGGTTCCAGCCAGCATCTATTTAAGGTTTTTTGGTTTTGTTGTGTGTTTTATTTCCTTATTGTATTTTGAGGCGATGCTTTAAATTTCATCCACAGGTGTGCATGTTCTGGCATCTAGAAAATAGAAAAAAAATCAACTGGAAGTGTTTATTTTGATTTAAGACTATGGTTAAAGAAAGATAATGTGACCTTTTATGCAGTGTATGTTAGTATCTGGTATCAACTACATTTCTCTTGCTGGCTCACCTCTATCGATCTTTATTCTCCTGGTTGTACACATCCAAACATATTCACACAGAGAGAGGACAGGAGAAAATGAGTGCACAGCAGCTGAGCGTTCCTTGGTTGAATAGAGCCTTTGATCTGCATGAAGATAGATAGAGAATGGAGTCAGAGCGACCTGCCAGTGCAGCAGGTGTTTTGCTGGCTGACCGGGTGCTGCTTTGTGCCACAGCTCACCTCCTATTCTTTACCCTTTCCAGGTGTGTGGGCCGCTGTTTGCAGGCTTCTCGCTGTGTCACTCTCTGCGTGTGTTCACAGTCACTGGGGCGCAGGCTGAAGACACAATACAGCTGCTTACTATCCCCACTGTGTGTGCTTATAGAAGTGGTGGGTGGCGTTTAAAAATGACAGCAATAGTTGGAGCCTGAGACAATGTCTTTCATCCGGCTTTACTAAGCTTCTGTCTGCTTCGGTTTAAAATTACCCAGGCTGGCTCAGCAGGTGGTGACGTTTGTTTTCTCATACAGTTCAATGCAGAAATATTCTCCTTTCTTGGACATTGTCCCATTTTGACATGTTACCGCCAGAAATGTAAATATTTTTATTCTAATGAAGTGGAAAGAAAATGACAAAAGAATGTGAAAATCTGTAAAATGAGGGGCTCATTTGTATCTGTAACCTTTACTCTGAAAACCCCAAACTAAATCCGTTTCATGTAAATAGTAAATAAAATTTAGCTGCTTGTTTTTTTTTTTTTAAATAAAAAAATAATGCAAGTGTTTTGTAAAGGCCTCAAAGTTTTGGAAATAAAAAGCGTATAGTACAGCAACAAACCTGTCAAGATATGACACCTAAACAGGAATTTCCAACTTGTGGGTCAAAAATGACTCTTCAGATCCTCCACTTTGATAAGATAAAATGGTGAGGAATTGATCAGTGCTTTAAAATGTAAAGCCAATAACCAAATGCCGTCCTTTGAAGTTTTACTGTAAAGAATATTTCTGTTTAGTAATTCTTTTGTGTTATGGTTGCAAACTGTGCTGTTTTGGCATCGTTTTCTATAAAAACGTAATTTTACACCAAAGAATAGATATCCATTCTCTTTTGTGTAAAGGTTTAATAAACAACAATATAAAAAATGTTCTTTAATTTGAAAATCTAAACAAATATCTTATTGTAGATATTGTAAAAACAAGCTACTTCAAGCTTCTCTTACACAATAACCAGCATTTTTGGCTCTAAATAAATTTTAAAGAGAAAAAAAATTGCTCAGGTGCAAAGGTTGTTGACCTCCTGACCTAAAGTGACAGGCCTTTAAGGAGAACATTGTCAGAGAAGCAGTGAAATACTCCGTGGTACGTGTGCAGGAGCAGCAAAGATTCACAGCTCAGATGGAAGAATCTGTTAACTGGTTAGAGCATAAGTCAGATTTTAATGGAAGAGTGGGAAGAAGAAGGCCTCTGCTGAAAGAAAACTATAAGCAGTCCTGTCTAAAATTTAGATATTTAAATAAACCCGTCAACAGGAACAGGCTGTAGGAGCAGTGGGAAAAGGCAGAAGACCTCTATTTTTTCACAGACTATTTGTCTCATATTAACAAATATATTAAAACCATATTTTCTTTTATAAAAGTTACATACTACAGCTGTAAGACATGAAAATTGTTTTCCAAAGTGTCGCTCCTTTTGAAGCTGGGAGAGACATGCCTCAAAAGACTTGCAGTTGTAGCTAAAGCAAAAGGAAGACTGAGTGTGGATGCACAACATCCTTTTTAGTGTTTCATATATGGAAATCTAGAAAATGATCTATTATTGCCTTCCACTTCAAAATACAAGCACTGCTTTGTGCAAAATCCCAGTAATACAAATTACTGACAAAAAAAAAAAAAGTTGAAAAAGTTCTAAAAGTGTAAATGCTATTCTAAGGCCCTGTGCATGTCCCGCAGATGGAGAGGCGACAGTGCCCATGCTTGTCAATAAAAGTGTCACTCAGCGTGCCAGTTCCCTAGAATGGCAGGATGTCTCCACTGAAGAGAAAACCAGTGAATTACAGAAATAAGGGCTTTCTCTGTTAGCGTGACAGGAAGTCTCACTCAGCGCTGTTTGTTTTTCCTACAGCGCTCTTTATGTGTGAGTGTGTGCATATGTTTGTGCGTACGTGTTAATATTTCACCATTTTATTATCTTGAGCTGTAAGACGGCCAGTCTGTAGATAAAGCACAGCTCGGCAGAGCAAGATTAGGCACATTGCTCAAACAAATAATCTCTTAAAATGTTTTTGAGCGGATAGAACATGATAAAAACATATTTAGGAAATTAAGTAATGAGCTAAAATTATTTGAAGGATTTTTTTTTTTTCTTAAGACTTGCCAATATTTGCAGTTTCTGTCAGACTTGAAAGTTTTTAGCTTGCTGAGTTGAAGTTTCTACCGTCAAGCTGGAGGTTTTGTACAAAACATTTGGGTACAAACATATCCTTCAAACGTAAACATTTTCATTTCACCCCTTGCTGAGCCATTTGCATCAAATTGCTGACTTTGCATTAAATTTAGCAAAACATCTTGAATATAGGAGGTGGTCATGTGAAGGTTGATTGAGCTTCTTGTATGGAATCAATTCTTTGCTGGAGTTTTTCTTTGACTCTCAGTTCTCCTTTAGATGGTTTTTAGGCTTTAAAATACTTCTTTGGTCCTCCGCTTGACTTGTCAAATTTCCACCTTTTTGAGGGAAAGGAGTAAAACAGCAGCCAGAATCCAAACAGAAACTTTTAACGACATTCCTAAAGCCACGGGAATCACTGATGAAAACTGATTGTGACTCTTAGAAGTAAAGAATAGAGAAATTGGAAGTGGTCTAAAAACTTTTGCCAAATACTGCATTGTTCTCGGCAAACGATTCATTAATATTTCAACAATCAGCTCTTGGAGCCTCCGATGACACCTTTCCCGACATGGGAAGGAGCAAGCTGATCAGCAGGCTGACGAAACCTTGCAAACAGTTTTGTAGGTGGAAGCAGCCTCCCAGCAGAGATCATTATGTGCAAGTTTCTGTCCGGAGTCACCAAGCGTGTATAGACAAATGTCAGAAAGCCTGAATTTGTTCAATCAGCAGAAAGCAAATGCAATTCATGTTGTCTTGTAAACTATGTTGTGTGTAGATAAAACTAGTGGTCCCAAACTGAGGTTCTCTGGTTGGTTTGATCGTATTTTACTCTGATTTCTACCCTCACTCTATCTTTGCAGCTGACCCTCTTCCCTAACATGACGTTGGCCAGCAAGAGTACCATGAAGCTGCCAGCTGGCGAAGCGGTCCACCACATCATGACTTTTGACCCCAACGATGGCAATTTTCTTTATGTCATGACCTCTCACCACGTAAGCACCCGAGTACAGACAAGGTTTCAGACGGTAGATGTTTACTGCTAATCTGCACAGATGTCACAGAGGAACCACAAGAACCACTTTCAGAACACATCTGCTAAAATCCAGGCTCATTGCTTCCATTTAGCAGAACACAGTTAGATTTGTTGTGTCGCTCTGAGCTCCTTCAGAGTTCAAAGCTCCCAGATGGTTTCATAACTGCCGCACTTATGGCTGCATGCGGTTGCACCTACTGCATTTATGTCACATAGCATCAGTGTACCTGAATTTCTTCTGCTAAGAGGTTAAATCACTTTGCTTCCTGTTGCAGACACATTTTGATATGCACACTGATGAGCTGAAGTTGTTTTCACACATTTTATGGGAGGTTGTTGCAAAAGATCTTGTTAGCAACATACAGCACGATCCATAACCTCTTGAATGTCATGTTGAAATCTTTAACATTTTACTTAAAATTTAATAGTTTGACCTCAAAGTTTGGAAATGTGACACAAATGCATTGTTCTTTGCAACCTGCCATGCGTATGTGTTCTAGATAGATAGCACTGTAGAAAAAACAGGTATAAAATTCTCAGCATTACTATACATAAATATAAATTTAAACAAACAGCAAATATTTATTAGCCAAATCCAGCAGCTGACAAAATTTAGGACCTACCAGCTATTTGTGACCAGAGCTTCTCAGTCAGTAAAAACTGACCAATCGCTGCTAGTGTAATGTTATGCTTTTCTTTTCCATTTTATTGTAATTTCACCAATTTAGACATTGAAACCAGGGATAACAACAATGGTATATGTACAGTGACCCAGAAATGTATAAATAAATAAATAAATAAACAAAAACAAAATGCATCAACAAAAGCCCATGCTGAAGTTACGCTAAAAAGGAGGTAATATTAAAATTAAAGTTATGCTAAACATGCTAGGATAGCTTCTGTTGTAGCTTTTGTGCTGTTGTGGATTCTGCATTTTGTCAACCCTTCTGGGTCATATTAATGATGATAATAATAATAACAACAGGGACAACTACAAAATCCCCTTTTTCATGTTCCTTGTCAAAAACAATACACAATCTACTACCCACAGAATCTGCTTTTTAAAATGAAGAAAAGTATATTTATAACAGCAAAATAATGCTCTGTCATTACCTATTTTCCTATATAATAACTGAAGCTGCAACTTTCTGCTGACCAATTTATGGACTATTTTTAAGTTCATTTATGGCATTATCCATTGGGAATGCTAGAAATTACTATTTTCCCAGAGGCCAGACTACATCATTAAATTGCTTGTTATGTCCGCCCAGCAGTCCAAATCCCACAGATGACCTAATTACAAAGATTAGGCAACAGAGAAAAAGAAGCAAATCCCGACTTCTGACAAGCTGTAGCTAGCAGATGTTGTGGAGTGCATTTGTTCAGTGACATATTAACTGATGTTCAGAGCTGTCAGAGTAAATTGCTGTTATTTATTTGTCTTCTACCATACCAGCAAGTTTGTTAAAAACAAAAATCTCTTTACTTAATCTTTTTTTTTTAATTGTTGTTGCTGTTGTGTACAGATGCTGAGAGTAAAAGTAGCAGAATGTGACCAGTGGAAGAGCTGCACTGACTGCTTGGGGGCTAGAGACGCCTACTGTGGTTGGTGCACTTTGGAGAACAGGTGAGAATGACAACCTTTTGTGGTTTTGAAATGTCTTTCTTTTAGGGTGCATTCACACCAGCCCTGCTTAGTTCACTTTGATCAAACTCTAGTTTGTTTGCCTACACAGTTCATTTGGGGAGGATTGAAATCACAGTAAACTCTGATAAGTAGGTCTTGGTTCGGTTAAAGTGAACTTTGGCACAATTCGAATATATGAATTATGGTCAGACAAGAAGATAAACCTCCCTGATGCAGCTTTGTTTTTGTTTGCATTTCATGAAGAATGAAGTTGTGCTCAGTGTCTTCTTCAGAGGGTTTTGTGTTGTTTCCTTCTGTGGTTCTTGATGCAGTGCCACTACAGGCAAAGGGGTGAACAGGTTTCTCAGGTTTTCAGGTTTTGGTTTGTTTGACACAGCTGAAAATGTAACAAACGTTGCAAATTTGGCCCTTTATCGAACCAAGACCACTGGACTGTCAGGTGTGAAAACAACCTTTATTGTATTGTGTTTTTCTTGATTTTCTTCTGGTAAAACATAATTGAGTCAAATTACCATGTGATATAGTGCCACACTCATGCCACATGGTTGTTGACATAATCAGAAAGGATGAAGGGTGGAAAGATTCACTTCGTCTTTCTAGTTAAATGCGGAAGTTTAACTGCTGCTGTGATGCTGTGCTACAGAGTGATCTGACTTAGCAGTCCTTTAAAAGCAATAAAAGCAGAGACCGATAGTTTGATGAAATCACTTCTGTTTGCCGCATTGATATTTGAGGCACAGTCAAAACCACTGACTCTTTTCCTGGTTTTGAGATTTGTCACTCTCGGTTTGAAAGTGTCGCCTTGGCACTAGCAGAGTGTGTGTTGGGTTTGAAAAACTGTCTCTGAATCATTATTGATTTGCTTTCCATTGAGCCTCAGACTTGGGAGTAACATTATTGTTTGGAGTGTTCCCTTGGCTCTGGGGCAGTCTGAGGGTGGGAGTGCCTGATGAGGAGTGACTTGGCTGGAGTGGAGCTGTGAGCTGGTAGAAGTACACAGTGATTAATGTGACTGAGTCTGGATGGGCTTTCTGGACCCATGTCAGAATATGAGTGCCGTCGAGCTGTGTTTATTTGGATCTGTGTTCTTGTTAGTTGCCAGTGATTAAAGCAGATCAGTCCAGGTAGTGAATTTAGTGACAAGCTGTGCTGCAGCTCTAGAGGTTCTAAGGCTGCTAGAGGTCGTTAAGAGCTGGAGGGGTTAAAACGAAGTGTGTCTGTGTGTATGTGATCAGCCTGTCTCACTGTCTCATTGTCAGTGGTGGTTTTTGATATGAGAGATATGGCCTAACATCCTGGCAGCAGAGCTTTTGGGACGACATACAAAAAAAACCCAAAACAAAACAAAAAACTTTTGAGTTTCTGTATTGCTTATTGCGTTTTCATTGCAATTGAAAAGTGATCTGAAGTATTTTCAGGTTTAATTGGCTACACAAACAAAAAATAAAAGTAAAATAAAAGACATTGTTTTCTATCCCATTGTTTATAAATGTTGGCTCCATCCATCCATTGGCGTAAAAAGGATAGTCTGGAAAATTATTGGATATCTGACATGAAAACACTGTGACTTGAGCTATTAGGACTGAGTTTTCCCCTGTACTGTGCCAGACACTGATAATGGCACCGAAGGTGTGGTCTGATTTAGAGGTTTCAATTTGGAGCAGATCTGCCTTGCTTTTCAGTAGAACAGTACGATGCCCTTGTTAGGTAAATAACACTCACAAATATTTACATCATGACCACTGCAGCTTTTATACTTTAAGTGTTCTATACTTGTGCGCCACTGTTACAGAGGTTACATGGTTACAACTTAAACATTGCTGCAATGTCCCAACAATGCTCTCAATCCATCTCATACATCACTATGAAAACACTTTGGCTGCATCGATGAAGACTTACTTATCTTGGGATGCCAGACACTTGACAATGATCATGAAACTGTTGCTGTGAGCTACTTGTTGATTAATTTCACCAGAACATTGACATTTCTTTTCAAAGATGTTTTGTTGATCTTTAAACATTGGGAAAAAATGCAAAGAGCTTCATCTGAATGTGGTGTCACTGGTGATTTATGATTTAATGCCTATTCAGACCATATGTACATTTATATGTACACACAGACTTTAAAAAAGTATCAGGACCTACATTAGAATATTAGAATTACAAAGAAAAGATGAGAAAGGATGTGGTGAGCAGAGGTAGGGACTTGCCCAGGGCTTCAGTCAACTAAAACCCAGCATTGCTCATTGTTATCTCCCTGTCTCCTCTCCCTATTTATCTATCTGTTGTTTTTATTCCTCTTTGTTTCTCACTTCACTGCATTTTTTACTCTAGCGACCCTCCCTTTCCTCCGCTTTCCTTTTTTTTCATTCTTTGCCCTTCTATTCTCCAGTAGCTTTGAGAATTTTAGCCATCTATCTCTCTGCCTGCCACCCTGTCTCCCTAGTTCTCGTCTTCTCCTCCCCCTGTGCCCCTGTCCCCTTTCCTATCCCTCTACAAAGGAGCGTTGATTGTGATGATGGTAGTGGGAGGGAGCGAGCACACTGGTTCTTTTTACAAGGAAATGTCAAAGTGTGTAAGCCTGCATGCAAGTGTCAGCGTGAGTGTGTGTCTCTCTCTGGCTCTCAGAGGCCAGGGAGCTGATGTCATGAGTGTTTGTGTGTTTGATGCACTGTTTGGCCAGGCCTGCCGGCCGCTGGGCTGGCTTTGTGGTTTCGAGGCCTGGGGGATGTAGTGTGGGGGTGGATGATCTCCTTCATCACCTCACTGTCTGATACAACGACCGACACTGGGAGCAGAGGAGGAAAAACCAAACTACTAGATTTCGCAATCTGTGAAGCCGCCACTGTCCCTTTGGGGGTCAGTTTGATTATATGCACGGCTCTGACGTCTCTCGGCACATCCGCAATGTGGAGGGAGCACGAAAACATGTCTGTTCTCTTGTGTGAGGTGGCATTGTTGTCAGAAAAAGAGAGCTAGTTTCTCTGGCAGAGATAAAACCCAGTCCTTGATCACTGCTTTCATGCCGGCACTGGTTTAATCTGCCACATGTCACGAGAAAGCACTTAAATATCTTTATTTGAATCAAATTATGCATGACATGCCATCTTTGCTATTCACAAATTATCATGCTTATCTGCATGTTCTTATCTCTCAGTGTAGGGGTGTGTGTGTGTGTGTGTCTACGTTAGTTCGTGTTGGCGTGAGCACTTCAGAAGCTCATATGTTCTGCTGCTGTTTAACAGCTTCACTGGCTTCCCACCTCTTCAGACACTCTGGGGGGTGATGAGTTTTCACAGGTCATATTTTAGCTGAAAATGTTGACTCTGTTTATTTTAAAGGAGCTTTTTTGAAAAAGCTTTTAAAGTCTGGCAGAGCGTGGAGAGGGAGAGGACGAGTGTTTGCATGTCAGAACTGTATTTTCATTGCCGTGCATGTTAGTGTTTCAAAAGAAAGTGAAGTGCTTTGAATTAATTTCTTCACAGTGCAGTGTTTGAGAAAATTGCTGTTTGAATTAGCAGGCAAGGTGTGAATACATTTTAGGAAAGAAAAAAACCCCTCTATGAGTGAGTTTGTTGTTTTCCTCTCCCAACAGTAGGACAACTATTAGTAGTATACTTCACAAATCTGGTCTTTATGGAAGGGTGGCTTAGAGAAAGCTATTGTTTAAATAATGCAGCAAGATTTGTAGTTTGCAGGGTGCAAACTCCAAGAAACAAGAAAATGGTGGAAGAAAGTGGTCTAGTCAGATGAATAGAACAATGAACTTCTTGACCTTCTTGCACCGTGAAGCATAGTGGTGTTGGCATCATGCTGAGGGAATGCTATCGTGGTGAAAAAGCAACTGCTGCCCCGTTTACACCACTCTTCAGTAAAGCCGCGACAGTTTTGCCTCTTTTACCTGTCGCCGATGATCGCAGTCTCTCACACCGACACGTTTTGAAACCAGATCTGAGTGAAACTTTTCTGTGCCACCCTGTGCGGAGGTCTGAGGAACTCCACAAGTGTGACAGCTTCCCACCTCTTCAGACACTCTGGGGGGTGTGAAGAAGTGAAGGTCTCATGACTCAGGCACAGCTGTGCACAGAAGGCACAGCTGTGCACAGAAATCACAGCTGTAGGGTTCAATGTGTGCACAGGCAGATAACAATAAAAAGAATGCCAGGTAGCATTGAGCTGTGTTGTGCTACTTAATCTGTCCAATTTAACACAACTTCTTATTAGGAATATTACGCGTTACATGAACATTTGGTTAATGGGAGATGAAGATAGATTATTGTTTTGTCAATGAGGTGGAAGCTAAGGGTCAAAAGCACATGCGCGTTTGATGACATGTTAGAATCACAGTGCCATATAGTGGCCTGGAATGACAACTACAGCTGATTCAAGGTGTCCTGGCGGTGCCATCTAAATGTGGTGCTGTCTAAATGTGGAGCTTTTTGCCAATCAACATCCGGAAATAACGGCAGTTTCCAGGCAGCTGTCTTGTGTAAATGTAACCTACATATACCACGCCAGCCCTGCTGTGAAACATGGTGGTGGTAGTACCATGCTGTGGGGAGGCTACTACTGTAGAGACAGGGAAGCTGGTTAGATTTGTTGTTGTTTCGAGGAGTTGTTTTGAACATCTTTTAAAGTCGGGCAGAGTTTGTGTAAATTCATTGCTGTCTGTATTTTTTTTATTTTTATTTTTTACCCCTCCACGGGGTCTGTTGTGGGCTTTCAAATAGTGTCCCTTATATGAAAGTAGGCTGACAGGAAAGGGTGGAAGACATACGGCAAATATCGTCGGGTCCGGGAGTCGAACCCGCGACGGGCCGTGTCGAGGACTCAAGGCCTCCAAACATGGGTCGCGCTATCCCCTACGCCACCACGGCACGCCCCATTGCTGTCTGTATTTGTGCTTCAGAGAAAAGTGAAATAATTTGAACTAATTCCTCCACAGTGCAGTGTTAGAGCAAATTGCTGTTTGAATTAGCAAGGTGTGAATAGATTTTACGAATGAATTCAAGATAATGAAATGAGAGAGTTTCTTTTCTTTTTTCTTGCTGTTTGTTGATGCTCCTTTCCTTTTGAGATGTAAAATAAAATTTCCTGGATGCTTGCTTCAGTTTCGTCCAATTAGGACGTATTCAGCACTTAAAAGATAAAATCTAGACTTTACTGCATGAACTAAATATATTCTTCCGGGCTGAAAGCAAGAAATGCTGTCACAGTGGTTAGCACTGTCACAGTGAGAAAACTGACGGTTGGCCTAGGGACTTTCTGTGTGGAGTTTGCATGTTCTGCCTGAGCCTTTGTGGGTTTTTTATGGCTTCTTTCCACTTCCAAAAACAGGCACATTCAGTTTATTGCTGATTCTAAATTAGCAGTAGGTGTAAGTAGGAGCAAGGATTGTAGTATGCCTCTCTGATTTGAACTGAATGTACCCAACCCCTGGAAGGCGATGCGATTTAAAGCCTGTCTCTTTAGACTGGAAAGAGGAAAATAACCATACTTTAACAGCTTTTCCCCCGTACTTAGCTACCGTAAATCATAATATAGCACATTTGTAGGATTCCTGCAGGGGACCAGTCAGCAAGAGTTCACATCTCTTGATCAACTGGCAGACTAGTGCGAGCGGGCATTTGTCAGAAAGAGGATATTAAAGACACAGGTGGTAAAAGCTTTTTTCATGGAGGAGGATCTCGTAAACAGCATCTAAGGATACATTTTTTTCTTAATAATAATACATTTGGATCTATGCTCTTTGGTTTCTTACACCAAATTTCAGAATGTCTCAGTTTTGCAAGGTCAGTGGAGTGGTCATTTGAGCTGCAGTTGCCTTTCTATCGTCTTGAACCAGTCTGACCGTGACCTCTGACATCACAGAGCCATATTTTTTGCCGCAACTGCCTCTCACTGGATAGTTTGGCTTTTTTCATCCATTCTCTGCAAACCAAAGAGATGATTCTGCATGAAAATCTCACTGAAGATCAGCATTTTCAGAAATACTACGATCAGCCCATATGGTGCTAACAAATATTCCAGAATCAAAACACTTTCATTCCCTTTCTGGTGCTTGGTTGGAACTACATCAAGTCGCCTTCATCAAATCCAGCGACCTAAATACTTTGAGTTACATACTGACATATGGAAGAAATATATCTCGAAAGAGTAAAACTTTTTTTAGACAAGATAGGGAGCAAGTTAATCTTGGGACGGCTTGAGAAAAATCATTTTAGGAGTTGAAATGTTTATTGAATATAGAGATGAGTGGGGGAAAGAAATTCAACGGTTGAGCAGTGAAGAACAAAAAGCCTTTATTCTCTTCTCTTCTCTCCTCTTCTCATCAGTTGTTTTTCATTAATAAAATATATTCATTTTTGACTGTTTGGCTGGAAAGACTGCCTTGGTATCATCACAGCATCTTGACCATGGCGAGAGTGGGCTGCTGCATTCACTGTTGACTTTATAGTAATCTATCCTATAAGCAGGCATGTGGCTCAAGATAAGAGAAAATACAATGCTTTTCATAAAACTGCATAATATGAAGTATCAAATTTAACATCAGTTTGCACAATATCCTGATTTTAAAGGACAGCATTATCCTTAACATTAAGGATAATGTTTGTATTGCCATGCATTCCCATATGACACATCAGTAATAGCTTTAGACAGTTGATGCCTATACTGGGGTTTGACATGTTTGTTCACAGACTCTAGTGCAGAAACAACTACAAACGCCACACCAGCAAAAGGTAAGTTCGAATTTATTTGTGACCAGCAGCGGGGGGGGCAGACAGGTGGACGGAGCATCCACTGGGGTCGATGGGTGGACAGGCAGGCGAGCGCGTTGAGCGAGGGGGGGGGGGGGAATCCAGCAACGAAGGCGGACGGACAGGAAACGGAGCCAGGCAGGAGACGGGGGACGGCTGTGAGCAGGAGCCGGACGAGAGGCCAAACCAGACCCTCTTATAGACCAGAAACGAGGATTACTTCGGAACGAGGACTTTTTGACCAGGAACAGGAACTCACTGGAAGCGTAGAACCATCTGGCAGCGCTATCAGGATCCGGCTTCTATAAAAACGCTCCTCCTGATGAATAGATGAGCTCCAGCTGGCCGCTCCTGTCCGACACGCCCTGCAGGAGAGAGGGTAGGAGACAACACACATTCACAGCACCGCTTCGTGGACATGACAGTACCCTCCCCCTTAATGGACGCCTCTTGGCGGACAACTAGAGGTAGGAGCAGACGACCTCTCGAAGGAAGAGATGAGATCAGGGTCCAAAATAAAGGAACGGGGAATCCAGGACCGATGTTCCGGTCCATACCCCTCCCAGTCCACCAGATATTGACGGCCCCGCCCACGAGGGCGGACCGCCAGGATGCGTCGGACAGAAAAGGCAGGATGGCCATCCACTAGCCGGGAGGGTGGAGGGGGGTCCGGTGGAGGGCACAAGGGACTGGAATGAACAGGCTTGATCTGAGAAACATGAAAAACCGGGTGAACCCGGAGGTGAGAAGGGAGTTTGAGGCGCACTGTAGAGGGGCTCATGACCGAAATGATGGTAAAAGGGCCAAGGAACCTAGGAGAGAGTTTCTTAGAGGTGGACTTAAGGGGAAAATCCTTCGAAGAGAGCCAAACCTCTTGGCCAGGGGTGTACTGGGGAGCCGGCATACGTCGTCTGTCAGCTATCCTTTTATTCTGAAAGGAGGTGCGTTGCAGGGCAGCCTTAGTTTGCCCCCACACTCTCTGACACCTTCTGAGGTGGGTTTTAACAGAAGGGGTGGCTGATTCTGGAAAAGAGGACGGTAGGAGAGGTGGCTGGTAGCCAATAGAGGCTTCAAACGGGGAAAAGCCTGTAGCGGCCGAGACATGCGTGTTGTGCGCATACTCCACCCAAGGTAGGTGGGTGCTCCAAGAACCAGGATTAGATGCACAAACACAACGCAGGGTATTCTCCAGCTCCTGATTAAGTCTCTCACATTGTCCGTTGGTCTGGGGGTGGAAGCCAGAAGATAGACAGGGCTTGGCCCCTAGCGTGGAGCAAAAATCCTTCCACACATGTGAGACAAACTGAGGCCCTCTGTCGGAGACAATCTCAGATGGGATGCCGTGCAGGCGGAAGACATGCTGTAAAAGGAGTCTGGCTGTCTCGGGGGCCGACGGGAGCTTGGCCAATGCCACTAGGTGGCATGCCTTGGAGAACCTGTCAATGATGGTGAGAATGACTGATTTATTATGGGAGGAGGGAAGACCAGTGATGAAGTCCAGGGCAATGTGAGACCAGGGACGTGAAGGGACTTCGAGAGGCTGGAGCAGGCCGGCAGGAGGGCGGTAGGACGATTTACCCCTAGCACAGGCGCTGCAGGCCCTGACATATTCCTGCACATCCTGGTTAAGGGATGGCCACCAAAAATAGCGTCGGAGGAGTCCAATAGTGCGGCTAACCCCAGAGTGACAGGAGAACCTCGATGCGTGACCCCAATGGATCACTTGACACCGCATGGAGGTGGGGACAAAGGTTCGATTGGGGGGACCTCCTCCAGGGTCCGGTTCACCTGCTAGGGCTGCTTTGAGGGAACTCTCCAGCTCCCATGTGATGGAACCGACCGTACAGGTGGGCGGGAGGACACTCTTGGAGGAGTCATCCAAGCTGTCAGGGGAATGCTGTCTGGAGAGGGCGTCTGGTTTAGAATTTTTGGACCCAGGGCGGTATGTGATTGTCAGGTTAAAACGGGAAAAGAACAGCGTCCAGCGGGCCTGTCTAGGGTTCAGGCGCTTAGCAGACTGCAGGTAGGCTAAGTTTTTATGGTCTGTCCAGACCAGGATGGGCTGCTCTGTGCCTTCAAGCCAGTGTCGCCATTCCTCCAAAGCCAATTTGATGGCTAGGAGCTCCTTGTCGCCAATGTTATAATTGCGTTCGGGAGGAGTGAAACGTTTAGAGAAAAAGGCGCATGGGTGAAGCTTATTATCGAGGTGAGACCGTTGGGACAGAACGGCCCCTACCCCGGTGTCGGATGCATCCACCTCTAATATGAACTGAGTAGATGGGTCTGGGTGAATCAGAATGGGTGCGTTAACAAACCTCTTCTTGAGCTCTGAGAAGGCCCGGTCAGCTTCTTGGGTCCAGGAAAAAGGTCTCTTGATAGAGGTAAGAGCCGTGAGGGGGGCGGCCACCAAACTGAAGCCTCTGATGAACCGCCTGTAGAAGTTCGAGAAACCTAGGAAGCGCTGCAGCTGCTTCCTGGAAGTTGGAACTGGCCACTCCTGGACAGCCTGGGTCTTCTCAGGGCTGGGCCTCACCTGTCCTCCCTCAAACACAAAACCCAGGAAGGTCAAGGATGGTTTATGAAACTCACATTTCTCTGCTTTCACAAACAGGTTATTCTCCAGTAAACGTTGAAGAACCTTCCTTACGTGGGTCCGGTGTTCGGTGATACTGTTGGAGAAGATTAGAATGTCATCCAAATAGACAAACACAAAAACATTCAAGTAATCCCGAAGGACATCATTTACTAGGGCCTGGAAAACTGCTGGAGCGTTGCAAAGTCCAAAAGGCATAACCAAGTATTCAAAATGTCCAATGTGGGTCTTGAAAGCAGTCTTCCATTCGTCTCCCTCTCTTATTCGCACTAAGTGGTAAGCATTGCGCAGATCTAATTTGGAGAAAATGGTGGCCCTTTGGACCGACTCAAAGGATGAAGAGATGAGAGGGAGAGAGTATTTGTTCTTGACGGTAATTTGATTAAGCCCCCGATAATCAATGCAGGGACGGAGTGACTTGTCTTTCTTTTGGACAAAGAAAAACCCCGCCCCCATGGGAGAAGAGGAGGGACGGATTATGCCTGCGGAAACAGACTCAGAAATGTATCTCTCCATGGCTTCATGTTCAGGTCTTGACAGATTGTAAAGTCTGCCTGAAGGCAGGGGGGCTCCAGGGAGCAATTCAATTGCACAATCATAAGGGCGGTGTGCAGGGAGAGATAGAGCTAGTGCCTTATTGAAAACTCTCTTAAGATCATGATACTCGGTGGGAACCGATGATAAGTCTGGGGGTTCAGGTTCTGCAGTAGGGCTGGGGGGCCCCCTAGGGACGGCAGATTGTAAACAGCAACTATGACAGTGTTCGCTCCACGACTCAATGAGACCATTAGACCAGTTAATGTGCGGGTTGTGAGTCTGTAACCAAGGGTAACCAAGAACCAGGGGGGCGGACTCGGTCGGAAACACAAAAAAAGAAATCTGTTCATGGTGATTTCCTGAAACCACTAACGAGAGTGGGTCAGTGCGGCAGGTTATGGTAGTTAATGGACCTCCGTCCAATGCCGACACTGGAATGGGGGCAGAGAGAGTGTGGACCGGGATGTCATACTCCTTAACAACCTCTGGACTGATTAAGTTTTGCTCGGCCCCTGAATCAATAAATGCTAGTATGGGATGCGTCTCTCGACGGATACAAAGAAGGGAAGGGATACTCACATGAGGTTTGGTGGTGAGTTTGCCCGCCAGTACCCCCACGCTTACTGACGGGCCCCGGCTTTTGGGCGAACAGGGCAGTTGGCGATGAAGTGGGCGGGAACCCCGCAGTACAAGCAGCATCCGGCGTCTCTCCGCCGTTGACGCTCCTCGGGAGTGAGCCGGGCCCGACCAATCTCCATAGGTTCAGGCGGTGGTAATGGGGACGAAGGGGAACTCGGGGTCGGAGATGTGACTCTGGGAACCTCGGTCCTAGACGGGACTGCGGAGGTCCCGGATCGTTGTCTGGACCTCTCCCGTATCCGGTTATCAATCCGGACTGCTAGATTGATTAGCTCCTCGAGAGTCTTAGATTCGTCACGGTAAGAAAGTTCATCTTTCATCCTCTCGGAGAGAGCGTTGCGGAAAGCCCCTTTAAGAGCCGCACTGTTCCACCCCGTCTCAGCAGCCAGAATGTGGAACTCCACTACGAGTTCAGAGACAGGCCGGTTACCCTGTCGTAGCTCCCAAAGTCTCTTGCTAGCGTCCTCCCTACTGGCTGCCATATCAAAAACCTGCTTGAAGGACTCAATAAAGTCATCATATGAGTAACGATGCACGCTTGACTCGTTAATTATCGCCTCAGCCCATTTCAGGGCCTTGCCTCTTAAAAGACCAACGACATATGAAATCTTACTGGCGTCATCGCGGAAGGATTGAGGCGATCGGCCAAAAACCAGAGCACACTGGAGCAGGAAACCCCTGCACTTACCCTGCTCCCCGGAAAACGGCTCCGGCGGAGGGGAAATAACCTCACGGAAGCTGGGTGAAGGGGAGGTAGTGACGGGAGCAGGCGAGGCGGCAGGAGTACCGGTTCCTGCGGCAGACAGCTTGATCTTAGCACTTATCTCCTTCAGCTGCTGCGACAGTTCGGAAAGGCTCTGCGTTAGCTCAGACTGCTGCTGCTGCATAGCCTGAAGCGCGTTGTTATGGCGGCCTAACAGAACTCCTTGCTCTGTTACTGCAGTTCGTAGTTGCGCTGCAGAGTCAACATGGCCAGATGGTTCTGACATGTTTGTTCACAGACTCTAGTGCAGAAACAACTACAAACGCCACACCAGCAAAAGGTAAGTTCGAATTTATTTGTGACCAGCAGCGGGGGGGGCAGACAGGTGGACGGAGCATCCACTGGGGTCGATGGGTGGACAGGCAGGCGAGCGCGTTGAGCGAGGGGGGGGGGGGAATCCAGCAACGAAGGCGGACGGACAGGAAACGGAGCCAGGCAGGAGACGGGGGACGGCTGTGAGCAGGAGCCGGACGAGAGGCCAAACCAGACCCTCTTATAGACCAGAAACGAGGATTACTTCGGAACGAGGACTTTTTGACCAGGAACAGGAACTCACTGGAAGCGTAGAACCATCTGGCAGCGCTATCAGGATCCGGCTTCTATAAAAACGCTCCTCCTGATGAATAGATGAGCTCCAGCTGGCCGCTCCTGTCCGACACGCCCTGCAGGAGAGAGGGTAGGAGACAACACACATTCACAGCACCGCTTCGTGGACATGACAGGGTTAAGTCATGTTAGGTATTTAAAACATCATGATGTGGGTAAATGAAATGAGTTAAAAGTAATTTCAACCAATATAATCAGTATAATATACTAAAATAATATTTCATTTGCTTGTATTCCTACCTTTGTGCAGCTAAGCCTTTAATAAGCATGAAGGCTGCACTTTGGCACAGCTCACATAAACATGATTTCAT
Source organism: Xiphophorus hellerii (assembly GCF_003331165.1). Classification (NCBI taxonomy): domain Eukaryota; kingdom Metazoa; phylum Chordata; class Actinopteri; order Cyprinodontiformes; family Poeciliidae; genus Xiphophorus; species Xiphophorus hellerii. The sequence goes on from NC_045672.1 coordinate 21,153,406, forward strand.
TAAAGTTGTTGTAAAAGTGTCACCATCAAGATTATATGGCTGGTTTATTACAAAAGTCCAAGACTCTGCCAATCAGTTTTGGAGTTATCAAAATATTTTTTGTCCTCTCACTGATATCTGCCATCTTAAACTTAGTCATTGTCTTAACAGTTTTACTAAATTCCAAAGCAAGTGGTAATTATAATCCTGTGTGCATTGTGAGGGTGAGCAAAATCCCCTCTCAACGTGGGACCGTTGAGAATGTGTTCAGAGTTTATGAGTTTGTTTGTGTCTGGGTTTCTTTTCTTTTTTTCACATTGCTTCCAGAGCCATCATTTTTATTTTTAGCTCAGTAGCTGACCTCACAGACCCTGCAGGTCCCTAAGTGCCAGTGGGACTGAGATTTTGGATGTCTACTTTCCTTGAACACAAATCCTCACACTTACAGGCACATGGCCACACACTTTATTTTAAAACAACCACTAAAGTGTGAAATAAAGTGGGATGTGCCAAGCTCATAATGGGACATGTGAGGAGGACACTAAATGGACCCCCCTTTTGATTCTTCTGTAGCTCTGACTGAAAGGTCACTTTGTCCTTCCAGTCAGAGCTACAGATGAACTGAACTCTGTGCCAACATTGAAGTTCATTAGTGAAACACAAGTCAAAGTGTGAGGCCATGTTGCTTGTCGAATGGCCTTTCACAATCTTTCCTGTACCAGGAATTCATTATTTTACAAACGAGATACTTTAAATGTGTCCTTGAAACAAACATACAGATTCATGGATGCACTGTTGCTTCATGCAGATTAAGTCCCAGTCTGGTAGTTTTTGTTATTCTGATATCTGCGACTGGTTCCTGATCTTGGCGCCTGCCGTATGGGTTACCATAGCAATGCGTGTGACCTACAGTCAAGTGGTCTCCTGTGCCGAGCCAGGCAAACTGACAGCCGAGGTCTGAATGTGACATTAGGAGACCAGAGCACCTCATAAATCTGCGGGAAGCAGACCGTGAAACCCAACGGTGAGACTTTGACAAGTTCTGGAATGAAATGGAAACTGAAAAGTTCGTGCTTTCTTCGCAAAGGATGAAATGTTGACCTTAAAGCTCTGCGTTCACACATGCACAATTCTCAATTACAAGATGCAGCGTTGACAAGCAATTATTATATGTGATCGTAGCGTCAAATGGGACTGAGAGAGTTTCGTAAGCAAGGTGGAGTTTAAAGCCTATGTGGCCATGTTGTGTCAGTGATTTGCAGAATTAATCAAACTTTTTCACACTTTGTGATGCTAAAACCAGAGAGTGTAGTTATTTAACTGATAGACAAACCTAAAATAACTGGGACTATCACAACATTAGTGGACAAATAGCATCATGAAGACCAAGGAAATTTGCAGACGTGTCAGGGAGAAGGGTGTGAAGATGTTTAAAGCCAGTTTTAAGATTGCAAAAGATTACCACAAGCTTTGGATACCTCATAGAGATTAGTCCTTAGGGCCCCCTGTCCTGCATGTTTTAGATGTGTCTCTGTACCAACACAACCAATTCAAATCACAGTGTTATCTTGTCAGCATGATACTAAGGGTTGCAGAACCCTTTTAAACACTCTTTTAAGTGCTAAAACATGCAGGACCAGGCAAGGGAGCAATAATCACAGAAGCTCTTTAGAGGGCAAAGGTAACTCTGGTAGAGCTACAGAGATCCATAGGACAACAGCCAGTCATAAAAAGTGTCATAAAGACAGTCAATATTAAAGGAATGGTGGTCGGTTCAGACTAAAATGTAACACTTTGGGCAAATATCTGAATATTGTGTGTTATGGAAAACTAATACTGCAAGTTGCCTTGAACCCAACATTTGAACAGTAACAATTGTTACTGGTGTCAGCATCATGCTGTGGAGGCAGAGGGGCTGGTTGGAGTTGAGGGAAGGTTAAATCAACCTAATTCCTAAGAGACAACATGCTAAAGACTGTAAGACTTAAGTATGGGGTTGTGGACGTCTTTTCATCAAGACAACAACCAAATGATACAACCAGATCTATAATTCAAAAAAATCATATTCAGGATTTGTTAGAATGCATTACAGCTGTTCAGTAAAAATTAGATCAAAATCCAAATGAGAGTCTATGGCAGGACTTGAAAATCTCTGGTCACAAATCTCAATCTAACTGAGAATGAGTTATCTAGCAAAGAAGAATAGATACGAGTTTCAGTCTCCAGATGTGCCAATCTGGTAGAGACCCCAGAGAAAAACTACAGATTTACAAATATTGAGTCAGTTTTGAAGAATACAAATGCAAAAGTGTTCACAAAACTGTAGAACACCAAACATATTTTTCCTAAAACTTTGTAACTGTGCTGCAGAATGTATTGGACTGTATCAGAAAGAAATCCTATTATGATAACATTGAAGTTTGTGTTTGCACTGTGACAAAATATGATAAAGTTCAGTAAGTGGGGAAACCTTTGCAATTCATAGTGAGATGTGATGTGATAAGACAATATGCATGCGAATCATATTTTGTCACTTTCTATCTAGATGCACCATCCAGAACGAGTGTGCCCGAGGGTTGCTGCCTCGCTCCTGGATCACTCTGGGTGAAGGCCCCAAGCAGTGTCCCTCCATCACCCTGACCCCCCCAGAGATCAGCATCTCTTCAGAAATCGAGGTACTGTTATCTCTCTCTCCCCCCTGCTATTGCCATCACCTTGTCATAAGCTGCAAGGAATGTCAGTAATGGGGTCACTGTATTTAAAGCAGATTTTTCCCACACACATTTATAATCTGACACCACCTCTGTCGTTGCCCGCCCTATTATTATAACTCGGCTGATACGATCAGACCACAGCTGTTTGATGCTGCAGCCCCCCCTTTTAATGCCACCTTCTCCTTTTCAGTAAAGCTGACATTCATCTGCCTGTTTAGCTTTCTGATTTACAGCAGTACTGCCTTTGTTCACGGTCACCGCTCTGATAGCACCTCAGTCTAAATGCACTTTGCCGCACTGAATCACATGGGAGCTCTTTGTGCGGAAATAAGTGGCACACAGCTGCTAAACAAACAATCCAAATGTGAATTAAAAGATCTGTTTTCCCCTCTCAGGTCTTTCACTCACTGAGTGATTAAAGATGCAACCCTGAAATGAGAATTTCATGCAGTACTGAAATTTTGCTCTTCCCTAATATTGTTTTGTGACATCTAAGAATTTAAGGTCGTTTGAATTGTAAATAATCTGACCCTAAATGAAGTCCAGCTATCCTGATACGTCCATAAATCTGGACTGAGATGTCGAGTTTCTAGACAAAAGCTTTTTCCCCTCATGAAACCATTGAACCAGTGGTCTCAAACTGCAGTCATCAAGGACTGGTGTCCTATAACTTTTAAATGTCTCTCAGCTTCAGCCCACCTGGCGCCAATATTAGCTAATTAGCAGAGGTCTGTAGAGCTTGACTGCATGCCGTGGAGGCAGTTAGTGATTTAATTCAAGTGTGTAGGACAAGGGACACATCTAAAAGTTGAAGGACACTGATTCTCAAAGACGACAGTTTAAGACCACTGCACTAAACCAAGCATGAGACTATGCTGTGGTCTGATTAAACCAGGTATGTTTGTTATTAAAAAACGTTTGTACATCATTAAAGGAAGTCACACCTACTGTAAAACATGGTGGTGGCAGCCTCGGGGTTACTTTTCTTCAAATAGATCTGAAGTTTTTCCTGAGGTGGATGAAACTTCTACCAGAACCAGATTTAGTCTAAACAGTTATCTGCTTTGCTCAGCTGGGACTTGAGATTGAATGAGATAAAAACATGCAAAGAGGCACTGGGATAAAGTCTGTCTATCAGTAGAAAAAGCAGCTGAAGACCATAACTACAGAGCTAGATCAAGATAAACTAACTATCATCTCTATCAAAAAAAGGAAAGTTTTATGCCTAATCTTAAAAGTAAACAGGGGGTCTGCCTCATAAACAGACACAGGCATCTGGTTCCACAGGAGAGGAGCCTGATAATTGAAAAAGACCCTGCCGTTTAAAAGCCAAGTGCTCTGTTGGGAACATAGAGTTACAGTAAGAAATTAATATATACTCTAAACTCATCACTGGGCAAGAATGTCGTATATGTGGGGGTTTTAATGATGTTTTTTTTCAGGGTTTAATGGCTATACAGCAAACATGTTCAATAACTTAATAAAGAAGATCTGGATGCACAAGATTGATTATAATACTAATTTTTCTCTAAATTACTCAGGGTCAAAATTATACATGCAGTCCGGCTAATGTTGGTAAGCAAACTATAACCCAACCACATGTTTGTTGCATTCATGAACAACCCTCTTGCATAGTTTTGACCACTGCTGCTCATGTTCTCACTAAAACTTATAAAATAGAGAACATCAGTACAGTTTTAAAGTGCTTCTGCTGGCTTCCTGTAGCTCTAAGAATAAACTTTAAAATACTTTTGTTAGTTTAGAAACGATCACCAAAGTAGATTAAAGACCTGTTGTTATCGTATAAACCTTCTAGAGCACTCAGGTCTTTTGGTTCTTCTGGTCTACTCTACATCCCTAGAATCAGAACCAAACATGAAGACACACAGTTTTTATGCCCCACTATTTTGGAATAAATTTCCAGAAATCTGCAAAGATCCAGAGACACTAACCCTAAAACACAACAAACCTACACCAAAAACCCACTTGTTTACAGTTGCATTTGATTAATAAGAACAGAAACTTTATTCTGTTCTGCCAGATGATTATTCTTGATAATTTTAATTCTTTAATAATTGGTTTTGCATTATGTATTTATGGTGTAGAGCACTTAAAACTTGTTGAAATGTGCAGTAGAAGTAAATTTGTCTTGGTTTGATTTGTTTTTGGGTCCTGGGTTGTTGTTTGGCAGTTTTGTGGTCTGAGTAAATGTTCAGACTTTCCATCATTGTCATGCATTTGTTCTAAATAATTACCTCAATAATGCAGATTTTTGCCATTTCCTAAATCTGTGTGGGTGTTTGTTCTTTGGTGGCATTGCTGGGCTTCTTTAACAGCGCCAGCCTGATTTAATCATTCTTGGCAGGATAATATATCTGGGTTCAAAGATTCCCTGAGTGGTCTGACATGCAAACTGTTGTTTTCAATAATCCCCTCTCATCAGTGCATCGTGTTACAGGGAGATAACAATGCCGTGATTAGATCACTGATCTCTGCCACTTGGAATATATTTGACCTCTAATTACGGAGCGTAATTTGATGGAAGGCGGAGACGACAGGTCATTAATTGCTTCATTAATTGTGAATATTTGCTTGTTGGGGAGGTCGGTCTTCAGCGGGCCACAATTGCTTCACCAAACAGCTAATTCACCGGCAGGAAGCTTAGCTCAAGGTTGTCTCCGCAAACAGGAAGCAGGAGGCAGGAAGTCAGGGCCCGAGCGAGGGAAATGAACAATTCCAGCAAACAATGGGGCAGATTTTTGAGACATGTCAGCACAAACAGCTGACCACCTCAGCTCCTACCTGCTGAGACACTGATTTGTTTTTCTACAGTCCAAGATCCTCTCTCCAAACTTCCACCCTCATCCTCAGCCTACCTGTTTTTTTTTTCCTCACATTGAATTCATTTAACTAAAATTCAGACATGTCAGCGAGGTGTTATGTTTCTCATTATACATCTGTCATACTTCATCACTTTCTGCAGATTTAGATGTGATTCTAGCACTCTGCCATCTGTTTCTCCATCACATGGTAGTTTTCTCTTTTTCTGCCTGATCTCCTGAGCAATCTTGAAGGGGCGCCAACATCCTCCGCCCTCTCTCGTCGAGCGTGTGCGCACAAACTCAACCAGAACACACATTTGCGGGCACGGCAAATTAAAAATCTAATTAATTTTGATCAACATGAGCAGCTATTTATGTTTCTGCTCCTATATCTGTTATTTTTTGTTTGTTTGGGGTTTTTTTCTTTCGCTGCAGGCTGTTGGCATCCTAATAAACGGCAGCATTCCCGATCTGATTGGCTCGAAGGTAGAGTGTGAGTACAAGCCCGGGGTTTCCACTGCTGCCACTGTCTATGGTCTCGCTCAGATCCAGACCTGCCCACTCCTTTCACCAGAAAACTACCAACCAATACCCTCTGGCACAGGTGAGCCATCCATTTGTCAGACACATTCATTTTTTAAAATTTTTTTTAGCATAGAACAAATGTAATTTCCGCTCTCATCTCTCATAATGCAGAAAAGGGTCTGAGTCTGGTGCCATCTATTTTGCTTTATGAGAGCGATACCATCTCCAAATGTTGCAGAGCTTGACACATGCGGCCTTTGTTTCTGCAGATCACCTCACTGTTTCGGTGGCGATAAAGGTGAATGGCACGTCTGTTGTTTCTGGGAGCTTCATCATCTACGACTGTGAGAAAACTGGACAAATACACCCAAAGACCGCGTAAGTCAAACATTTCATGTCACAATTTCAGAGTTTGGAATTCTTGGCAAATATTTGATGATTCTGTGTCACAGCTCTTCTTAATGCACTTTTTTTTCCTCCTGTTGATAATTTTTTCTTCTCTTTTGACATCTTTCTACTTTCTTCCTCAGATTCTAATATAAAAAGATCCCCCTTCTAGTTTTTAATTAAATGTATAATTAAGGTTTTCACATGAACAGCACATAGCGATGGCATGCTGTCAACGATGACACTGGTGGGTTTCACACTTCTCCATTTGAGACACTTTTACAAAAAGCTCCAACTACCTGATGTTCAGTTTAACGTCTTAAATTACTAGTTAGCATTTCATTCAAATGAGAATTTTGGGTCTGAGATGTAAATTGATGATTCCCTGCTGTCGCACTGACAGCTTTAAAGTCCTTTAAAGTTTTTGTTTGAACTCTGGCTGCTTTTCTCTTATTTCCACTAGTTTTTGTTTTTTTTAGAGGAATGAGTTTGGTTTGTTTTTCTTGTTAACTCACCAGATACATTCCTATAAAATTTTAAATTGAATCTCTTGGCACTTAGTTACCAGCATCTTATAAGAAAGACATAATTTTCTCCCCATTTTTAGTTTAATCTTTGAAAAGTAGTAAATACTAAAATAGCTTAAGATAAGGTAGTTCCTAAAGAGCATAAAACTAAATCTTATAATATTTGAGAATTTAAGGATGAGACATCGCTCTGGACTTTAACTGGACCATCCTTCCCTGCCAGGTCATTATTGTAAATAAGAATTTGTTCTTAATACCTCGCCTGGTTAAATAAAGGTTAACTAAAACACAATAAAATAAAAATGTGAACGTTTTTTAATCTAAAACATTTCATTTCAGCTTATTGTGTGTTTAGAGTCATTGTCTGGGTTGAAGCTGGAAATCTACCTTAGCCTTAAGTCTCTTATAACCTCAAACAGGTTTTCTTTTACAATTGTCTTATATTGTAACATCTGCCAAAATGAGTAAAAAAAACCATAAGAAATGAAAACTTATGAAAGTTTGAAGAACAGGCCCAGCACTACTTTAAGGAGTTTGTTCCTTGTAAACTGGATTCCACAAAGCTGTGCTTCTGATCTGCGTTTTCTGAAAGGACAGAAATCCAAATAAATATGTAAACCACATCGCAAGTCACCCTATTAAATTTAACTCTCACTTTATTAGTAAGTGCTTTGCTCTCTTTACTGGGTAGAACATTCATTTCCAATAGACTATTTATTCTCTCTGCCTGCGGCTTTTATTGAATTACTTGATCTGATTATATCCTCATCACTTTCCCACGTTTTAACGACAAGGCTTATAATAAATCCCCCAAAACAATCCCTCCTAAAGGAGACTAAACACCAACAAACTGCTCTTGTCGCAGTCTCCAAACAGAAAACCTGAACCCAAATATCAAGTGTTTCCCTCAGTTCCATTTCAGATCTGCACACACAGCTGGACAATAAAGACAAAGCAAAGCCTCAATTCTGTGTTTGTTCTTCTTCTTCTACGTCCCTCGTCTCCTCATCAAATGCTTTTTATTTAGGCCATGCTGGGTAAACACAGCCAACATGTCCTCTCCCAGGGCTTATTGTGTGTGTTTGGTTTGCTCAAGGTTTTCTCAGTGCGGGATCAAATGCGAGATTAATATTCTGTAAATGTTAAGCCAAAGGAAATTAGATATGTATGTTTGGTTGATCACACCCGTGTTTGTTCTTGTTAAAGACTTTGACTTGAATGTCCTTATCACAGCAGTGGCGTTTTTCCTCAAAATGTGGAGGCATTCCAGCTGGCATCCTCCTGCATGTTGGTGTTGCAGGATCTTCCCTATCTGATCCTGAGAGCCTCATCCATGTGCATTGAGTGTGTTTGACAGATTCACAGAGATCCCCCCCAAAAAAAGCATTTTGGTGTCCCCCTCCCTTTGTTCACTTTTTGAAAGTAGTTTCGAGGTGTGAACACAGCGGCTGCAGGTGTACGTGTGTGAGACTGCACCCAATATGTGGCGGGGTCCAGGAGTGTGAAATTAGACGGCGGTTTGTCGGAGGTGATAATGAGCAAAGTGCCATTCGCACAGGAAGAGCTTTTCGCAGAGAGGTGCAGAACTGCTGGGCTCTATCTGATCTCATTCACTTCATGCTGTTTTTTTTTTTAAACAGTGGGTTTTGTTATACACTTAGACCCAATGAAACCATATAAAATAGCTCTTCTTTATGAAAAGCGCCATCACTCTGCTAATAGATAAATCAAAGTTTTGAAGGATGAGAAAGGAAAACCTCTTTTTCTGAAGAAAGCATTTTCTTTGGTTTTAAAGCAGAGATCTTCCTCTGTTTTATGTTAACTGAGGCTATTATGTTTCATTTAAGTAATGTCGGGCATTAATGCTTTTAGAACCAAAGGCATTAGACTTTTTATCCCGCATACTTTGAATGAAATTATGTGCTTTTATAAAGCTAATTTCGTTTCAGTAATAAAGTTAATCGACAACATCATTGTTTGCTAGCTGAGTACAAACTCAACTGGTATGAACAAAACTAATTTCAAATTCCACGTATAATGTCATGACTTGTGATCTTTAAACACAAATATTGCTTTGATTCATTTGAATAAATCAGAATGCCACAGAAAAGAAAGTCATTGTAGTGATTAAACTAATAACAGTGAAAGTTGTGTGTTATATATTGTTTTGCAAGTAAGGTGATACATTACCAGTGTTTATTTCTGTGAATTTTGATGATTATGGACTATATCTAATGAAAACCTAAAATTCTGATTTTTATAAAAATCAGAATCCATCCATTGTCTAGATCTTTGCAGGGGAGGCTGGTGCTTTTCTCCAGCAGTCATTGGGAAAGAGGCAGGGTGCATCTTGGACGGGTCGCCAGTGCATCACATAGCAACACAGTACAAACAATCACTCACACGAAAAGACAATATAGAGACCAGTCAGCCTAATAGTTATGTTTTTGGACTGTGAAAGGAAGCTGCAGTACCTGGAGAGAACCCATGCATGTGCATATAAACTCCATGAAAGACCCCAGCTGGGACTAAAGGCCATTACCTTCTTGCTGCAATGCAACAGTGCTACCAACTGCACCACTGTGCATCCCATGCAATCCAAATCCAAATAATGAGAAATGCTTTTTATTTAGAAAATATCTGTCTACTAAAATATTCTTGTATTGTACAGTAAATACACTCAGTTCTTACTCGGTGGTACTTTTGCCTGAATGTCCTGCATCAGCATGGGGTAGGGCCTGCAGCTCTGCTGAGGGGTTGAAGAAGCCCAGCTTGCTTTAATAGCCATGTTCAGCTCAACTGCATGGTCTGGTCATATTCTTCTTGACAGCACTTCATAGTCTTAGTGGGGTTTAGATCAGATGGATTTTCTGGCTAGTAAAGCATTTATATATTATGCTGATTTTACCAGGCTATGGTCCTTTTTGCTATGGTCCTTTTGGTAGGTCATCCAAGTAGGTACAAAGTCCTTCTAGAAATAAAATCCCCATCTTCATGAAACCTTTGCACCTTTTTCTGCTGCAGTTTTTCCTTCCACTTTACTTTCTATAGATAGTCATGGACAGAGCTCTATGTGATCTCTCTCTCTCTCTCTCTCTCTCTCTGTAATGTCCCTTTTTAGCCATTTTTACAGAACATAATCATTACATAACATTATAAAAAAATCTTCATATTCATCTTATGTGATGAAGTTGAGTTTTACAGTAGCTATAAGTTGCAATAATAAAATGTTATAGACCTAAACTATCTCACAAATATCAATTATTTAACAAATAGCTCTCTGTCTGTAATTAATCCATATAATATGCTACATATACTTAAAATAAAATAAGAAATAAGAATAAAAAAAGAACTGTAAGCTTGACATTAGTGATTATAAAACAGAGGTTCGTAATTTGGTACTGTTTGTATTGTATTTTTTTGACTTTGTACAGTGGTAGGGTATATGTGTATTTATTAACTTTACACTATTATTAACTCTCCTGCTTATGGACTACAATAGAAAACTTGCTTCAGCTAAATCTGGTTTTTAACTAAATTGTTACAATTAATTAAGTATTTCATTCATTTACTGAGTTGCACCATTACAAAGAAGTAATTGTGAAAAATTCACAAATGTATTGTATCTGTAGGACTAATGTAGATTTCATAAGAAAATAGTGAAAAGATTGAGAAAATTTCACACCAAACCGTTTTTGCAGAACAACAGACGATGTGTAAGAGCTTGAAAATCAACACAGTTGCAGTTTTAATTTATCTATATCCTAACATGGTCGCAGGTTATTTATTTGGAAAGTTTGGATCTCATGTCTGTTGCCAGGAATTCAGAATATTTTGGCCTCCACTGACTGAATGTTGTCCAATATTTTTCATTGTGTTGATTTCTTTTTTCTTTTGTTGAGTCCAGAAAATTAACAGAAGTGTAATAATGAAGAAAGGTTTCATACAATATATTTGGCTGAACAAGTCTGTTAGCTGTTCCAAATGTAATGAATCAGGAGAAATGTGTTAAAAACACAGATAGTATTTACACTTCTGAGAGTCACACGGTAAAGTTCATTTATGATATAATGGTGCCAAACCAGTTTGCATGTGTGTGTTTGTCTGAGAGAGTGAGTGCTGTTTATACAGCTCTCCCTGAACACGGTTAAAGTGGTCACTGGGTAAAGTGTTAATGACAAGCAGACCGCGGCATTCCAGCTTTGCTCTGCAGCCTAGGAGGACAATCACTAAACATTCACTTCTCTCTCTGCCTCAAACTTACTCTATTTTTGTTCCATCCTTTACTTTCTTTTCATTTCACATTTTTTCACATCTCAATTCTCTTTCTTTTTTCCTCTCCTCGCACATGTGTCTGTTGGTTGACTTGTACTCCCCTCCCTGAGAGTGAGGCTTTCTTCTGGATGTATTTCTCTCTGACAGAGGTGTGATTGAGGATGTGTGTTTAACCGCTGTGTTCACGGAGGAACCCTGAGAGTGTGTGTATTTAGCGCGAGTGTGTACGTGAGTGGTCATTACGACCAGGAGTGAGCAGTTTCACAGGGTGTTTGCTGTCAGCTTTCAGTCGAGTGTGGTGTGTATGCAAACAGTCTGTATGTAAATGTGGGTGGGTGGTGAGGTTCTTAGGTGTTTTAGTAGGACAGAAAGGGAGTGAGGGAAAACTGCAGCTGATAACAGCCTGGAGGAGTCCGTCTGCTTTTAATCAGAACACACACACGCAGACAGTTACACATCCTCTTACACCCTCCGCCGTCTAATCTAGAGACCCCCTCAGAGTGTTGCTATCACTGGAGGCACCATCTTTCCTAGTGTGGGACATCTGTCTCTACCCAGAGGCTACTCAAAGTTGCAGACTCCACACACGTTTACAGAGTGCCGGTATATTTAGGTGGTTTATCTGGAAGCCACATTGTTGGCCCTTATCTGCAAACGTTCTTTTTGTTACAACTCAGAATGACAAAGAAAGGAGTTGATTTAGATGTTTTCCAGGTCTGGAGGATGGAAACAGTTTCACATTTCCAGAATTTAAACATTCTTTTATCTAAAACATCAATCCGTCCGTCTGTCCATTTATCATCCGTCCATCCATTTGTCCACCTGTCTGTCAATTCCTCCATCCATCTTTGCAGTTATTGTATTTGCGAGTTCCTTAGTTAAAGCCGAATCTGTGACTCATTCAGGGACGATTTTTGAAGTGATCCTTCAAAACAAGAAATCTCACTGAAAGAAATGCAACACTTTGTCATGAAAAATGTCCATACATGAAGAAACCTTTTTTTTAAATCATCTCAACCACTTTTCCAGCCTTCGTGCTTGCTGTGCACACATCAGCTGAGCCCGCAAGCATGATCTAGCAAATGTTCCCAGTAAAGCCGCTCCATGTCCGCACCGTAAAACCCGAGCCTGATTTCACAGAAATTTAAACACATGAGACGGCATGCGTACTCATGCATCATCATTTAGCAGTGAGAGAGTCTGATCTCAGCCGATTTGGCCCACCCTGACCTCTCCGCCGGCTGAGCTGCGATCGCGGAATGAGCGTGTCTGCCACTGTGACTAATCATTACTTCCTTTTATTAAAGCTTCACTTTGATGCCTGTAATCAGTTCAGCCTCCTCATTTGTTTTGCACTCCAAAATGAGTCAGAGCGGGCTTCATGCTCAACTTTTACATGGGGATGATCACAGGGACATGATATGGGGGTGAAAACAAACCAGATGGAATATTTTCCCTCTGATTTTGATTTCTGTCTCAGTATGTTAGAAAATACACAATGCATGTTGTAATACGTCATATTTTTATTATATACAAAACAAAATCATGCATGTTTAAAAAGTAAAAGGAAATTTTATACATTTTTTGAAAATGTTTTCAAAATGAATATCTGAGTAGTGCACTGTGTCTTTGTATCTATCTCCCTTTAGTCTTAAACCCTAAATAAACATCCATGTAATAGGGGTAGAGTTTGGAGCAGGGTAAAGTTGCAAAACATTATTACAATAATGTGATGGAGCACTGTTCAGTAAATAATCTGAAATAGAGTATCGCCACTATTTGACACATTGTACAAGTTGACGATTGTGCTGCAAATTGCATGTGGGTCAGAGGAAAATATTTCACTCTGAACACACAATCCCCACTATGAGACATGCTTTTCTTTAGCTAGATTTATTACAAAAAAATCCTAATAAAAGATACCTGGTCAAAGAAAATGTCGACTCCAAAGAGAAAATCACACTAATATTTTGTTAGACCACCTTTAGCTTTGATTACTGTATGGCAACACTATTTTTTGGTCAGGCTTTGTAGATTGAGGTATGTAGTTGGTACAACTGTTTAATGTATTGTAATGTGTTTTCAATACTTATGTATTTATCTTTGTTTCCAGATGCATGAGCTGCCTGAGCACAAGGTGGAAGTGCTACTGGGACCAAGAGCACCACCAATGCCTCTCAAGCAAAGATGAATCAAAGCCAAATCTGCTTGAAGTGAGTAATTCTCCCTCCAATCTATCAACCAGACAGATCCCAGGAGGAGTTCATGATATCAGTATCCTACAAGCTCAAACCTCCGACACAATCCAGACCTGGCTGTAAAAAAGAAAAGTTTTCTTTTAATAATCTGAGTCCAGACTGGTTAGGCAAGAGCAGCCATGTGGTGAATCATCGTGCGGTTACAATGTCAGTGTCTCAACTACAGTGTGCAGAAATGTTGAAACCAGCTATAAAATCTCAAGAGGTTCTGCCTTTACAGACTCATAACAGGATAATGTGGTATTTTAAAGCTCCTATGACCTGCTCTAAAGTTTCACTCTCTGCCAGATATTTGCGAATGAGTGAAAGAGTATATTCACTGTGCCTTAACGTCTGTAAGGAACTACTTTTGTATTTTTTTGAGTAGGAGCCCATACACATAAATTTTATAGATATTTATTTAGTAACATAAACCATGTAAGTGCAAGAAATGCTCTAAAACAACAACAAAAAAAGCATATCAAATAGAGTAAGAAGATACGAGCGCAAAAAAGGGAAAGTTATCCATAACAAGCCCAGCCTCATTGGAAACTATTACCAGCCTTCTTTGGACGCTTTCCTGACAACATCAAGATTAAGTCAGCTATCAAACTATTTGTGTCGACTTTAGAATTTTACTGCTGAGCCAAATCCCATGGCCTGCGTGGCCCCGCAGATTTTCCCTCTCTGCTCAAAGTCTTTTATTATCGGGTCACATGGGAGGGGGAGGACACGGCTCTCGCTCCTCTGGTCAACCACAGGTCTACTGGTGTTTTCCTTAAGCCTTTTATTGCTATGACTGTTTAATGATTAGTTTTATATCTCATGAGTTTTACACAGTTGGAGTAATAGAAGCATGATTGCATCTGTAAAGTAAATGGAGTAAATCTCCATCAGATTAGCATGAAAGAATGGTGCTTTTTTAAAGCTGCTTTATGTATTTAAATTATAGTTTCTGTTTAAACATGAAATAAGATTTTTATAATATGGGTCATGAGGTCATCGGGAAGTAGGTTGCCGTTTCCTGCTCTGCTTGGGGCTTCACAGCGTCCGGTGGGTCTGTTTTTCTAATCCTTCATCGTCTCCCTATTTGAAGTCATTGTTCCTTCCCTCAAAGGGAGACTTCACCCTCTCATTTCCTGCTTGTCCAGATAAACAGGACAGGTATTTTTGGGTGGTGGATGTATGGAAGGGGGGCAGAGGAAGCTATTGTTTTCTTTAACTCTTGTATGTCACTTCCTTCCCCTCTTGAATTCCCCCGTCTCCCACTGCAGAGTGCTGCTTCCTGTCCCAGCCTGATTCCCTCTGAGGCTGTTCCATCACCTTCAGGAATGGCCCAAGACTTCACCATGACGCTCAGCAACATCCAAGGGGTACGTCAGATATCCTCCAGCCTCTGAACTGGGCTGTGTCTAGAAACCACATGTGGTGAATGTGATTGGAAGAAAAGAGAAGCATATGGTGTCTTTGCTTCAAGCTGGGCTAAAACAGATGAATGTTTTTGCTCTGGGATTGGGGTCAATGGATGACTGAAACCAGTCTGGGTGTTCTACTTGTTGAGAATACATTGACTCTTAACCATTACAATGTCTGCTTGCTATGACATAAAAATATAAAAATTAGACTTTTTCAGCATGAAATTTGATTGTATCTTGTAACATTCAATCAAAACGCAAATCAATCAAAGGGAAAAGTATTTAAAAAAATTAATAATGTGGTTGCACAAAATGTACACAATCCCAAACTAAAATGTTGTTTCAAACATTTTTTTTTTATAGTTTCTTGAGTCCACACGCTCAACAAAGTTCATTTTCCTTGAAGGATTTTTCTATCATGGCTCATTTGCATCCATTAGTTACCAGTATTATGTCATTGTACAAAAATGTCAGTCAGGAGAAGGGTACAAAAAAAGAAACACTGCAGTTTATATATGTCCATCCATCCATCCATCCATTTTCTGTTCACCCTTTGTCCCTAATGGGGTCGGGAGGGTTGCTGGTGCCTATCTCCAGCTACGTTCCAGGCGAGAGGCTGGGTTCACCCTGGACAGGTCGCCAGTCTGTCGCAGGGCAACACAGAGACATACAGGACAAACACACAGGGAGAATTTAGAGAGACCAATTAACCTGACAGTCATGTTTTTGGACTGTGGGAGGAAGCCGGAGTACCCGGAGAGAACCCACGCATGCACAGGGAGAACATGCAAACTCCATGCAGAAAGTCCCCAGCCGGGAATTGAACCCAGGACATTCTTGCTGCAAGGCAACAGTGCTACCAACTGCGCCACTGTGCAGCCCCAGTAAAGGCAGTAACAAATAATTCTAAAAAAATAACAACAACCTTTATCCAATATTGGTGAATAGAGAGGCTGTAACTAGCAATGTTGACTTAGCTACAGCAATTTCTGGTAGAAGCAGGTTATGTTTAACATGTGATAGCAATGTTGTGGATTCTCCGTGTGTCTAAAATAAGTCATAACTTTAAAAGACAGATGCATTTTCACCCAAATGAATCTTCCACATTACATCGACCTGCAGATGAGACTGAATGCAGATATTACCTTAATAAAGTGTCAGTGTTTGCACACTTAGCAACCGGGTTCTTGTAGCTTTTTGTTTGTGACACCATTCCCTCCAACAGATTTGTCTTTTCACTGGAATTGCACAGGATAAATGTCACACTATTTGTGGGAAATCTATGATCTGACTTTCGAGAATCACTGTAAGAGATGAAGAGTTCCTCAGCTGTTTGGGCATGCTCATCCTCCGGTATCCAACCATGATGAGTTGTGCCTTTGTCAGCACACTGTACAGTGTGTGTATTCAGCCCGAGGCAGCAACACTCGGAGCAGGAGCTTAATTTTGCTCTTGTTCATTTTCATTCAGACAGTCCTCTCAGATCACTGGTTAAAACTCCCATTCATGTAGTTAATCTGCACTCAGGGGCTTCAGAAGCTGACGCTGCACCAATGAGGATGAGGACACAACTCTAAGATCTGCTCAAAATGCCAGTGCTGACTGGTTGCCAGGCGTAGCCAGTCACACTCTTAACCCCGGCTGGCCTCTCACGTTGTCTTTCTGGTGTGTTGCTATGGTGACAGACATTAAGTCACACACAGACTTCTTCAGGATAGCTGTTAATGCTATTCTTCATTATGAAAGTTTATACAGACTGACATTGTTTGATCAATGTCTTCATCTTGGACAAGTCAGCAGAGCAGGAAATGTGCTGCCAATCAAATTTAGCCGGTGCTCGGATCCTCCGGGATCTTTCTTTTGAATTCCCACGCTTTCACCACAGAGAAAAAATAAATTCAGAGCAAGTTTCTCATCTTTTACATCCCATCTCTGACTGACTCTCAGAGAAATTTTCACAGTAGTACAGAAGAACCGTGTAGCTGCCATAAATATTAGCCGTCTCCGGTGTCAGAAAGCGCCGTGAAATAGCAGCGTCCTGGAGAGGCCGATCAAAGTAGACCCATTTAAGCCGGCCGGATTCACAGACAAATGACTTCTTCCACTTTAAGCACTTATCGTCTGCTGCTCTTACCTGTCTCTGCTTCTCCATGGTCTCAGATATCCCCGCTCCGGAGAACTCAGGGCACTTATTTTGTGGAGAAATAAATTCACACTCATTATTCTGACTCCCAGATGAGCTGCCGAGGTGTGGGAGTCCAGATGTTTATGAATATGAAATCTGAAAGTCTTTTTCTGGCAAGCTCAGTTAATATGGGATTAATTTTATTTTCATTTTCCTGGTGCCTTCTCAGGGTTGATGATTGTTGCCAGAAATTAAGATTCTGTGCATTTGTTTCATCCTTTTTTCTTTTATTTTTCAAATCTTGAGAGCCACATAGTATCACATTTTTCTTGGCCGTTGTTTTCTAGATATTCCATATTGTTTAAAGTAAGTGTCTTGCTCAACAGAAGGAGAAGCTTGAGTGTGACTTTGGAACAGAACGGCGCTATGTGGCCATATGGCTGGACAACTCAACTGTCAAGTGCAGTGGGGTGACGGTAAGTACTGACAATAACCTTCCAGAAATAACCAGTGAGGCAATTTGTTTCATCCACCGCTTTACTGAGCTCATTCTTGTTATACTTAAAGCTTGTTTGTCAGCTGTTTTTAATAATAACTTTCCTTTGTTATGAGCTAACAAGAGACCCATTATCACAGCGCTGACCACATTTATTGGCAACCCTGGAAAAGATGCATAATTGCAGAAGTATATTACACTAAAATATCTTAAAAAAACAATTACAACCTGAAATTTGTGCACACTTATCAAGTTAAAAAAAATCTAATTTTAAGGAATTGTTAGGAACAAAATCTGAAGTCGTACAATTATTAGTTTCTATGCTTTTAATAATTTTGTATGATCCACATTTACCAATGGATCATCCCACCCTTCTCCCTTTAGGTTGGGATATAGTCTTGTAATATGAGATTTCACAGTCTCACTTAGAGAC
This sequence comes from Xiphophorus hellerii, assembly GCF_003331165.1. Taxonomy (NCBI): domain Eukaryota; kingdom Metazoa; phylum Chordata; class Actinopteri; order Cyprinodontiformes; family Poeciliidae; genus Xiphophorus; species Xiphophorus hellerii. The sequence continues at coordinate 21,171,341 of NC_045672.1, forward strand.
CATTACTCTCAATATAATCTCTACAGATATTCTGAAGTTCTGTATTGTTAACCTGTTTAAAGACCCACTAAGGACCAACATTATGTTCAATTCCAGCAAAGGGCATCAGATTTTTCTTTAAAATCTTCTGTTTTTTGAAAACATTAACTGGTAAGGCATTCTAGTAGGTAGTGGTGGGCAACGCTAAATAAAACTGAATTGCACTAACCCCAACCAACATAGTGTTCATTAGAAGGCAGTGCTAAAACGATAAACAAAATGTTAGCTCATTACTACTGTTCCCACTACTGCTTATAGGAATCTCAGGATCTTTGGATCAGCATCTCATATTCTCCACCATAATTCACAGTTAGTATTTGTGGCTTTCCCAGATATTTTGTTTTACTAAACTCCAGTTCAGATCTCAGTTGACTTTAGCTATTTCCACAGGTTTTGAGATGAAATGACAGAAAACCTTTCCCTTTCATGCCTCTCAAATAACCAGTTGGTTTACAGATTGCATTTAATTATTGTTATGGAGACTTAGTAACCCAAAGATGCAATTCTTTGTGCAATCCTCTCTGTACAACTTCTTTAGACGTCCTTGATTTGCTCTTACGTGTTATTCTCTCCAGCTCATTTTGTGCTAGGTGAACCATGTCTTTGTTGATTTGACAAAGATAATGAAAGACAAATGGTCTTTCACTATCCTATGAAAGACCCAATAATGACCCATTAGTAGTTTACTGACAGAGATCACCAGATATGTATTGGGAATGTTCTGGTATTTCAAAGAGTTCATGGTGTTATGAACTCTAACAAGGTTCCCAGAGCCTTTGTAAGAAAAAATAGGCCCACAGCATTATTAGACCTCTACCATATTAAAATATGACCATGAAGAGTTTTTTTCAAATATTCATCCATTGTTGCACACTAAACATACCTAAAGTGTCTGTTGTTAAGAGTGAATAATTAGTCTGTTCTAATCAAAACTCATAATCTTTGCAGCATATATTAAAAATCCAATGTTCGTTATACTCCATCAGAAACTGTGTTTTTATAGCAGGACTCTTAAATATTGATTGGCTCATAGACAGCATCTAATAGTTCTTACTGAGACTTAACTCCAAGATGTTACTCTTTGTGCAACAGTAAAATTAGTAGATTGTTTTGTGGTTCCAAGATAAATAACAGACCATTTGCAGCGTAGAAACTCTGATCAGCCTGAAAAGATATAAATAACGTGAAAGCTTAATTTACATAAATTTAGTTAACTTTAAATCAGTTGTATCATTAAAGAAATCATTATTTTCTAACATGGTTTTACCCCACCCAATTGAATAAATTATAGTCAAATTAAAGATTTGATTTATTAAAAATATTCAGTGTGACATTATCCACTGCAATACTCCATTCCCTGTGCACTAAATCCATCTAAAAGGGCTTTTAGATGGATACATCTAACAATGCTTTTAGGTGAATTTAGTGGTGCCAATAAATGTGGCTCCCGCTGTATGTGGGGCAACAGTAAGAAGAAGCAGAATGGATATAACACAGAGTCCAAGCACACAATGTTTTGCTGATATTACCTTCCTCTTTGCTCATTTAGTTGTTCACCAATCAGAGGAGTCAGATTTACCATCTCAGCCTCAGGAGAGCAGGATACTTCATCAGTCAGAGGGAGGATATATTCCTTGACAGCCCTCAGCCCATGAAAGGTAAGACATAAAACCTATGATTAGACAGACATGCAAAAAGAATGAAAAACACAGCCCGGTGCTATGCTGAGATCCTTCTCCTCTTCCGTACTTTAAAGGGAAAAAACAACAAAAAAAACATGACACCGATGAGAATGCATTCCTGGCGAGACGGCTGGATTTGATTGACCCTGTTGAAAAATAAAGAAATACTTACAGGGATAGACAGTGTCAGACTGCCTTTCACTTGTAATGATAGCAGTTTGTGTATTCCAACACATAATTTGCCAACAACCAGCAATTTACCATAATGTTATATTCTGCTAACGCCTAATTACACATAATAATTACAGAACATGGGGGAGCTGCAAGTGAAGGTGTTATCATTGCTTCTTAGAAGCAATGTCCAAACCTATTGCCGCAAATACAATTTGAGCTCCATGACAACAGCGAGATGATGAGAGGTGGCTTGCGTTGTTGAACTTGGCATATTGTCTTGCGGAGCCGCTCCAAGCCAGTTGTTTGCTTGTCCCAGTCCCAGATGTGACGTACGCAGTCCATGTGAGCAACAGCCCTGGCCCGCTGCCAGACATTCTGCTTAACAGGCACCTCGTCGCAGCATGCAAAGTCATCACATTTTAAAATGACACACACTTTATCACATACATACAGATGCGTGCGGCCTAATATGCACACAGTCGTGCAGATGTGCATGCGGTAATACAAATGGGACGTCTCGCTGGGAGGCACTTTGGAACACGAACATAATCATTTGTTTTCCCTGGCTTTGTTCTCATCCTCTCTGGGGTTTTTTTTTTTTTTTCCTGGTTTATTTTTATAACCATGAATATATCACCCTCCAAATGTTTATTCTGCTTATTTAGAGCATGCAGCCCATATGGTTCATGTAAGCTGTGGAGGGTTCTAACAGCGTGCCTTCAGCTGACCATTCAAGGCCAGCACAGCAAACAGATGCTTTTTCAGGCAGGGGGACAAGTACTCCAATTATTTACTTCAGTAAAAGCACCAATGCAGCAGCCTAAAAAGACTCAGATTGATTACATGCTAAATATATTGCAAATATAGGTCATGCATGAAATTAGACAAAGCATCAGCAGCAACATTTAATTACACTGGGCGCTGCCTTTTGTAGAACATGATGAGCCTAAAAATAGTTTAGACTACTGTTCTAATGTTTGCAATTTCCACAAATTAGCTTACGGAGCTGCTTGCACCCATCCGTGCGTTATTATCACTGAGAAAGTACTTTGTAGACATTTTTTCCAATAGATGCGTTTGAGAATGATAATACTTTTCAAAGAGAGTTTGTTACCATCAATTTTCTGGTCTCATCTCTAATTTTTAGTTAGATTTCGGTCAGGACTTTGAGTGAGCCATTCCGACACACAAGTGAGATTTGATGGGGACATTGTTGCTCTGGCTGCATGTTTAGGGTTGTCCACACTTTTCAGAATTTGTTGTACTATTTTCCAGAAGAATTGTTGAAAATCCCCTTAAAACATATGTGTGCTTAAATATTTTATCAAATCAAATCAGTGTTTATATATGTATACTGCCAAATTACATCAATGTGCGAAGATGCATTCACTGAATGGAACGATATCTGGTTATTAATATTTTTTTTATATTTTATCAATATATTCTGCCACAACCATGGGCCACATCAAACTGATTTATTACACTCATGAACTTCATATGACTCAAGATGAAAATGAGTTTGACACCCCTGATCTAGACAAAGACACTAAAAATAATCTTCATACTATTGTCTGAATAATGTCTGTCTCTCCCCTCCTCCCTCCCGTCTCCCTTTAGTGGAGGTGTACAACTGTGGAGTGGGCAGTTCAGACTGCTCCCAGTGCTGGGGCCGTGAGGATCAGGGACACCTCTGTGGATGGTGTGAAAACAGCTGCAGGCCGAGGGATGACTGCCAGCCAGACAGGGATGTGTGTCCTGCTCCTGAGATCCACAAGGTAAAATCCTTGCATTCAATATTCAACCTTCTCCTCTTCCTCCGTTTCTCTGTGGCCTCCAGCCTCAGTTTAGTTTTGCTGAATCATGAGGTCACTCATATGGTCCTTTATGTCCAGTGTCAGCTGCTGAGGGCCTGTTTGGACCGATTCCTAATAAAACAGTTCATTCTGCAACTACACCAACACTCACTCAGCCACAGCCCACATGGGACATAGCGGAGAGGATCTGTGATCCATCAGGAGGGCATGGGAACACCTCCCTCCCTTTAAAACATCAACATGTGTGTGTTTAATCTGTGCGGATTGGGAGCTGTAAGCGTAAAAGCCTTCATGTGAAAGAAACCACAGAAGCTAGAATAAGCTCTCATGAGAGATTTTTTTGACGTTCAACCATAACAGGAACAAAACCACTCTGGTAAAAAAAAAAGGAATTAAGGGTCGTTTATCTAACACAGATCTGATTGCGGTTGTGTCATCGTCATCTCTAAAAGGGTAGCTCCCTCAAATGCTTCTTTGCGGCTCAGATGGATGATCATATTTATTTGTTTGCCTAACTGTAGTGGAAGCGCTTTCAGTCTCATCCCTGAAGTCTGTTTTCTGCAGCTTATATCGGCACAGCCACGGTAGGCGGTCATGGGAAGCACGGCTCACATGAGAGCCAGTCGGCCCGAACTTCCTGTAGATAAAACCTGGTCAGCCCAGGAGAATAAGCAAAGCAGAACAAAGCAGCCAAATACACACACACACACGCCCCCACACACACCAAACTCCTTCACGTATACACACACATAAGCCCACAATCTGTCACACAAACTGGCCATATTGAAGCATTCATGATTATCCTTCATTCTTTGTAGCTGTCAGCATACTGTGACTAACAGGATGCTCTTTGAGAGCCTAACTCATATGGACTTCTTACGTGACTGAAGTTAGCTGGGCCGAGATGTGTGTGGGTAGACTATTGTTGCACGGTTCTCTTGCACACACCCGCACACGCACATTGGTTCTCGCAGGAGAGAGGATTGTGGGGCTGTGGTTCACTCGGGTGTGTGATGCAATGCTTTGGCAGCCGTGTTTTCTCAGAGAATCCGCAGGGGTTAAAGCCCAAGTACTCCAACTTACTGAAACCAGATCCCATCTCCCTCAACACACACACACGCAAAATCAGACAGCAGCAGCTCTTTGTTATACAATCATGCTGTGGCTACAGTAATGAAACATGTTTGTCTTCACTCTCCCGTGTCACATGTAATCTCTGTCACGAGATACAGGTGCCAAAATATCAATATTAAAATGGAGGACTTCATTATTCGTTAAAGTTTTCCACCTAAACCCTAATTATGAAAAATGCTTTCTGTTTCATGCGCCGGTGTCAGACAAAGGAGAAATTTATTATCTCCCTGGGGTCTTTGTTCCCCTGTTATGTTTAGGCCAGTTCATCGCTAAAAGAAAACACACTTTGGCATCCAAAACAGGAACTGACAACATGGTTTACCCACAACATGTAAAGAAAAAAGAACAGAAGGACCTGGCTCATAGAGGAAAGAGGATGTGGAAAGGCTTGGACAGAGAAAAGGGTGGAGAGCGCTACATTTACAACGAGGAGCTTTTTTCCTGTTTTTGTCTTTGAGTCTTCCTTGATTAAAGTGATGCAGAGGAACTGGACTGACAGGAGGAGGATGAAAGCTATGGCGACAACAGACAAAATAAACAAAAGGAAAGCATATGTTTCAGGGCAGGTTGGATACAGTATATTGCGGTGGAAACGTTTAGACTCCAAAAGCTTGCTCAAGTTTTGCCGCATTGCAACCCTTAAACGTTGTCGTGTCGGCTTGGAACAACACAAAGTTAAGCTCATAAATGGAAAGAAAATACCACGTTTTTTAAAATCTAAATCTAAAAAGTGTGAGGTGCTTTTGTAAGCCAAACAATCCCCATAGCATGATGCTGACACCACCGTGTTTCACAGTGGCGATGGTATTTTCATGGTGATGTCCAGTGTAAGGGTCAAAAGGTTCAGTCCTAGTCTAATCTGATCAGATCATCCTCTTCCATGTGCTTTCTGTGTCTCATACATGGTTTGTGTCAAACTGCTGATGGTACTTCTTACATTTTTTCCTTCTACAAGAGCTTTCTTCTTGCCACTCTTCTACGAAGGACAAAATTGTGGAGAGAATTAATAAAAAAGTTTTGATTCTCCCACCTAAGCCCCAGCTCTCTTAGATTATGCTCTGAGATTTCTCAAAGATTAGGGTATTCTTAAATTAGGCTAATTATTGACTTTTGAATGTAATTGCAGTGGATTTTATTTAAGGGTTTCAAAGTAAAGCACCACATGAAATCTTAATAGTAAATACATTGAGGTTTGTGGTTTGAACATGACAGAATGTTTGATTTTGAATACTTGTTCAAGACAGTCTAAATGTTTGTACTCTGCTTATAGAACATGTTAGGCTGAGGCATAATTTACTGTTCATATGTGTTTAATCGCTCAGGAATTGGGTCTGGGAGCTTTTACAGAGACAAACCCCCACCCTGCAATCTCTCTGGAGACCTGGCAGAGTTTGCGCTGTAAATCAAGACTCGCAGACCCGCAAGAGGTGTAAATGAATAACAGAGCAGGCTGATGTTAATGTTAATCCCCAAAGGCACCACACAGGCACACTGGGTGCTCCGAGATGCGTTCTGATAATAAATAGCTGCTTTTCTGTGTTTTGTCTGAAATGCTCGAGAGCTTGCTCAACCCTGGTTGCCGATTTATTAATGCGCTCCATATATGTGTATGAAAAGGGAGTAATATCTTATGTCAGCTGAGTAAGTAAGCACAGCATTGTCCCACATCTGCACATACTTTAAGATATTATATAAACATCAGAATAACTTCCTGAGGAACAACATATTATGCTACCCCTAATTACTTTTTCACATTTGTCATCAAAAGTTTCAATGAAGCCGAATATAAAATGGTGCAAAATTGCATGGCTAAAGTAAAAGATTTTAGCCTGTGTAAATTCTGAGAAGTGTAACATGCATTTTCTATTCAGTCAACCCTGAAGCACATAAATATTAGCTCTGCTGAGCACACCAGCAACATAGTATTTCATGGAAGCTAATGGTAAAGTGCTAACTTCAGTTCAAATTATATCAGCCCTTGCAAGACTACATTCTTCAAATACTTTTTTACTTGTTCTATAATGCCCTTACATATTGTATTTATGTTTAGATTTTGTTCTTCAGTGTGTGTGAAAAAAGAGAATGTGAGGAGAGGAAACAGAAATAAGCAGTCTTCACCCACTTCAAAATAAAAGCATGAATATAAAGTAATAGATGAAGAATTCTTAACACTCAATGATCAAAACCTCAACACAGATGTCAAACTTTATACAACAGAAAGTTTACAAATCAGCCAAGCTAATTAGTAGATTAGACTTTCAAAATGAATTTAGGTGAAGCTAAGTGCATTAAACGCTTTCAAAGTTAGGTGCAAAACAAAAATTAGCTCTGCTATAGGCGCAGTAGTGGAGGTGTGTTCAACACTGCAATCACTTCAGTTCACCAACGGCCTTCCGGAGTGACCAAATAATAACCTGTTTATTCATTAATCTCAGTTTAAATGTAGGTGTTCTGCAAAGCTTAGAGGTTTAACACATCACACATGTTGAAGAAATTCTGACCTTTTTTGTCCACATGCAAAACACTATTTGTGGTAGAAAACTAATGCTGCACATCACCCTGAAATACCATCAATACTTGGAAAGTTAGTAGTGGAAGCAACATCCTGAGGGAATGCCTTTCTTCAGTTGAAACAAGGAAGCCGGTCAAAGTTAATGAAAGATGGATGGAGCTGCGGTACGTGGAAAAAAACTTAGGGTGGAGAACAATGACCCTAAGCATGAGACTGGAGCTACTATTAAAATAGCTTAGGACATATCACGATTTCCATATGATGCAATGGTTCAGTCAAAGTCCAGACCTAAATTCAATTGAGAATTTGTTTCAAGACTTAAAGCATTGTTCACAGATGCTCTCCAACCAATTTGACAGAGCTTGGAGCATTTTTTAAAGAATAAGGGAAAATCTGTTCGATACATAAGCCTGGTAAAATCTTACCCAAAAACATTTATTTAGCGACTCCCTTCCAAGGTTCTTTTTTGCAGTACTTTGTGTTGATCCATCACAAACAATCTCTGTAAAACATGGGGAATTTACACTTTTCAAGAACATTCACTTCTACAGTTTATTTTTACTCAAACTTTAAAGAAGTTCGTCCTTGCTATTTTTAATCTCCCTTCCTTTTTGCTGGGAAATATAGAGTTTATTCATCTGTCTTGGTGTTCTTGTGAGCACCTGGTGGGTGTCTGAATGTAAAGGCAAACCTTGTCCTCTCACCCAGACCAAACACAAGTGTTGTTTTCACTTTTCAACACAGTTTCCGTTAGCAGTGGAGCCAGGCTAATAACACCAAGAAGGGGGTCACGGTGACCTCGCGTCGGCCTGGAGGTTATTCTGAGAAGCGCTGCCGAAGAACAGCCTTGCTACACCGGCGACACTATAGTGGATTTTTTCTGTCTTCGTCTCAGAGATGCTATCTTTAAGGTTGTTTCTCCCAGTAACTGAGGAGGTGATTGTTTCCTCTCCTTTGTTCCCTCCCCATGGTTTTCCAAATGGAAAATTAAGGAAGCAGAGGCAGGGGCTGAAATGACGCGTGAGAGCACGCCTCAGAACAACAGCTGAAATAGGACTAAGGAATTTGACGGAGCAGACACAGGAAAACAGATGAAAGGGGGAAAAGCGCTGTGCATTAATTCCCCTGTTGAGGCTTTGCTCTCTCACCACCATCATCAGCATTCAGTCTCCTCTCGACACTCGGTTCTCTAAATTGCCTCCCCACTCATCCACCTTTCTGCTGTGCTCTACACCTCGCCTCTCCAGCCCTCACTTTCCCACTCTGTCTGTCTCTCGTGGGATGTGAAGGGGGCTCTTAGCCTGCTCTTTATTTGCATGTGCTGTAGAGGATTAGAGACTGAAGAGTCTCAGACAGGCACGGCAGTGCGCGCCCATATAGCTAAACCATGTGTCTGTTCGATTGAATCCCCATCTCTGTCCGCGGCATGCTCCATATCTCCACGCATGGCCCCTGCTAATTCTCTGTCGCCTCAATTATCACCCATCATTATTTGAGTGATTTTAGGGCAGTAATCTTCTTATGAGCTCTAATTTATTGTGCTTATTACAGCATCTTCTCTGGTTTTTTTTCTTTTGTGTGTGTGTGTGTGTGTGTTCATTGCCTCACTCTGTCTTTGTCAGATCTCCCCCCTGAGGGGCCCTGTTGAAGGAGGCACACTGCTGACGGTACAGGGCAGGAACCTGGGACGAAGGCCAGCAGGAGTGAACATCTTTATAGGAGACGTTCCCTGTGATCTGCTGCCCGAGCGCTACACTGTCTCTGTCGAGTGAGTATTTAAAGAGAAACTTCCTTAATGAGTCACAAAGTCGCGTGCTTGCGTGTTTTGCAATGGTGTTTTTGTGGCTTGAGTGTTTTCTGCTGACTTCTCGCACCTCGTACTTATTTAATTATCCATGCCGTCGAGGGTGGTGGAAAAAAAGGGGGCTGAGAAGAATCCTTGCACAATTTTTATTTAAAGACCCGTTAAAATATGCAGCAACGTCGCAGCCAGGACTTGTGATGACAGATGCCAATTACCTGTTGCCATGGTAACCTGACATGCGTTGAGGCAGGTGAGCAATCGGATGGACAGAAAGAAGAAAGAGATACAAAAAAACTAAATGAAGAATCTAAAGATTTGATACTGAAAGAAATCCGGAAGTGAACATCTCAAATGGGAGCATATTGTGCCTTAACTCAGGCAGTACAGTTGGAGCTGCCAACTATGACTGAAAACAGGAACCAAGCTCCCTGCTCTGGAATGCCTTATCAGCTGGGAAAACATAAAGAAAGCTTCAAAAACAATTTCAGAACTCCTGAAACTGTCTAAATACCTCCAATTTAGGGCTTAAAATGTATTTTGAAGGTGAACCGGACTCCATATCCCATGTTTCCACGTCTTCTAGGGGGAAATGTTGGTTATGTGTTGGGGAAACATTAAAGCCATATAGCTTTATGTGGCTTCAAAGGCAACTGTGGGAATTTTCTCAGACATATAAATAAAAACATGAGGCTGAGGGGAGAGCTTACCAGACCTGCTCAGTGCAAATCCTCCACAATTCTTGGTTATTGACATGTATTACTGAGGAGAAAGAAGAATACATGAATAACTGGAGATGCACCGATTAGGCTCTTACTAGTAGATACGGATTTCCAGTTGTCTGTGATGTCAGACCCTGCGGAAGATTTTTTTCAAGGATTAAAACACAAAAATAGACTAAATTTACTGACAATTCATTGATGGAGTCAGTAGTTTTCCGATGGAAAATTAAAGAACTGCTGGTTTATTACTTAATAAACTGATTAATGGACTATTCCTAATTTTCTCCTATTTTACATGCATGCAGAACATAAACGTTGTAATTTTTGACTAAGTAAATAAATAATTTGACTTGCTGATCACAAATCAGAGACGATTTTGTGAAAATTGGTTACTTCACGTCTTTGGTGACTTGTGCATCTAGTGATAAAGATGTAATGTTTTTCACATCAAGTTATTTTATTTTTATTTTTTTCACATATATATTATTACTGGGCTCAATAAAATAGATTTGCTGAACCTAGAGAAATGTTACTAAGACCACATGTGGTTTTAATGCTCAATGACCAAATACTTTTATGCTGATCATTAAAGCTATGTCTTTATTGCAGCTTGAGAAGAAGCATGATGTCATAAATAGTGCATGCTCAGTTGCATGCTGAGAACAGCTAGCTGGTATTCTAAATCACTATTGTCGGGAACATCTGTCAAATTTTTCATTTTGATTCCCAAATACAACAAAGATGTATTCTGACATAAGTCTAATATCATAACTATGATGTTAGAAATGTCCCTATTGAGATGATTTCTTTCCTCAATACGGACCCGAGTCAGATTGAGTAATACTGAGTTGAGTAATTGTATTTCTTATAGCACAGACATGTACAATGTATGACAAAAATAATACAAGGTATTAACATTATTGCCATTATTGCCATACGTTTAATACATCGGTAGCTCAAGAGAAGTTTGCAGTACTCAGTCTTCCTTTTCGTGGTCTGTATCTGTAACATTTCACTGTGAGACCAAGTTTTTATGGTCTCACAGAATCAATGTGCATGAAGTATCCTACGCTTACAATCCAGCTATATAATTGTTTTAGATTTTTTGTGGGTTTTTTTTTTTTGCATTTCTTAGATTCTTGTATTGTTGGGTACGGAATGGGTATAACCTTTCCCCCTCTGTGTCAACCAAACACAGAGATTGCAGTCAGTTTTTCCATTAAAGATCATTCAAAAATGCCTCGATTGGAACCCCGGACATGCTGCATCATGGCATCCTTATATGGTATCTTGTTTGTGCGTGTGAACTGTCACATATTAAGTGCACAATAATTCTCAGAAGTATATCCAAAGAAAGCTCATAGACTTGAATAACTGGCACTTCGAGTTGTGGCTTTGCAGTCTGAATTTCAGTTGAACCGTTTTGATTTATTATCCAAAACAATCATAGGTATAATAAACTGATGCACAAACGTTGCCAAGAGTATGTACAGGCAGAACCAGGTGTTTTTCATTTTACTGCCTCCTGAAATGTCTTCTCAGGGTTTCATACTGGCTTTTTACTCATTGAATGATTCATCAGCATGTCCAGTCATGCTTTGGGGATCAAGTTTCGACAGTGTGGTGACTAAATGTGCTTTGTTATCTCTTCATCAGGGTGGAAATTGTTGATTTCACTTTGTACATTAGCTTTTGCCCGTATACTGAAAGCAATCGCCAAATGCAATCAAGCTTTTCAAACTCTATTAGTGCGCTGCACAATTTTCTTAAACATTTGGTCTCCCTGTTGCAACTAAATAGTAAAGCCCTGGCTTGCACCTAGTAAAAGCCAGTTATCTCAGTCTTGCCCAAGGACTGTAAGCATAGCAATTCTAATGACAAAGAGATGCTTCAGTGACATGAAATATTCCACAGATATCTCTAGCCATTTTGAAGGAAAATTGAGTGGAAGGAAAAATAAGCAGAACATGCTAAAACAACTCCTAAACCTGAGACAACATCAGAAACGTCTTACTTAAGGATTAAAAGAACAAGTGATTCAAAGTCCTCTTTTCAGATATAGAAAATTTTGCACTACATGAGGAAAACATGGTCCTGCAGTCTGGAGGAAGAATGGAGAACCTCACAATGCATCCTGCTTAAGGTCCTGAGGGAAGTTTCCAAAGATTAAATGGGGTTCAGATATTACACTGCGTCACTATTTTTTCTGAAGTCCACATTCAGCACTGCCATTTTATATCACTTTGAACTCTGATGACAAACTTTATGGAGATTTTTCAGCAGGACTTTCCATTTAAAACTGCTAGAATTACCAATCCCTCCTTTAATGACGATGACAGTAACCAATGATAGCACTGTGCTTGAACGGCCAGCAAACTCACTTGAGATAAGTTCTTCACTTTTTGATCGTACTGATATGTTCCTACGGTATATGTGTCTTTGTAAAGTAATATATATGTTAGGTGTTACCAGCAACAAAGACAAATAGAGAAAATCCTATTTGTAAAGTTATTAGACTTTCCAATCAGACATGCAGTTCTTGACCCTAAATCCTCTGCACTCCATTAAAAATAACAATAGATATATCTAAAATGAATATTTTTCTTTTCTTTTGATGAGACAGTAAGTGAAGAAAAATTTTCAGTGGTTATTTTCAGTTAGTGACTCATAAGCTTTTATTGAAAGAAATAAAAAAAGAGGAAAAACAAATGCAAATAGCTTAGCTTGCTATCTCCTCACATAATATCTGTGTTGTTCTGGTCTCAAAAGATGAATCTCAGCCATCCATTTGTGTTTTAGTTTTTATGTATTCACAAGGCTAATTTTCACAAATATTATTATGCAGCACATCTCTCAATTTAAATGACTCCGCCGCTATCCCCTCGTGGCTCGGGGACCATCACACTGTCACCATGGAGACAGCAGGACCCTGCTTTGACACTGGCGAAAAAGAGCTCAGTAACTCCAAAATTACATCCAAAACTTCTATTCAGTATCTGTAATGTTCCTTGAATAGAAGTGTTTATCTGGTCGTGCTCCAGTGAAGCCAATCATTGTTTTAAAACCAGTTCCAGGGTGACCTGCAGGTCTCACCTGTCACTCCAAAAGCCTGACACATCCGCACCCCTCCTCTTCCTTAAACTGACAAAAAAAAAAGAATTCACGTTTCACTCCGGGGATGATCAAATCTCCTGTCTTCATTTCTCATTGGTCCCCGAGCCTGGCTGCTGTGACAGAGGAGCAACATTCTCTCTCCTTTAAGACGCACTGACAAATCACAACATGTTAGTGCATCTGACAATGTCAGCACTTTTGACTTACACACGCATGCATGAGCACACCTTGTTGTTGCTACATCCAGTGACTGACTAACTTTGATCTTATCTCATCACTTAAACTGGGATATTTTAATCTTAGCTTCAACATCTAACACTTGGTAATTTAAGAATAAAATTAAAGAGTTGAAACCAGATGTTATATGAGATTACACCTGACTAAATTGTTTTTGATCGGTTAGGATTAACAAAATTATTTCTGTTTGCTAGAATAATTAGAGAGATAATAAACTGTTGACTTCTTCAGATTCAAAAAATATATTAAGATTGTAACTTTAAGCAATTTTGCGAACCAGATGATGATGATGTCATGGCTATTTAAGTTTCTGATTGGTTAATTTCACAACATTCAAGTTAAAGCTTAAACACATCGTTTCCTTGTGTGACATCATGGGAAAAATCACAAGCAAGACGTCTTGTGGGAGAAAATTGGCCCTCCAGAAGTCTAATCCATCAATACCCAAATGCCTGAAGGTGCCACATTCATCCGTTTAAACAATCATATACAAGTATAAACAGCTTAGGAATGTCCAACTGTGATGAAAAGATGATTGTGTCTTACAGCAACATGTGTGAATCAACTTGAGTACCAAAGCACGACTTTATGAATATGGTAACGGAGTGTGATTTCTCACAGTGAAGCCACTTCTATACCAATGAAAGGCCACTAAAAAGTGACATAAAATGCCGGATTGCAGTTTTTAAATTTTCACTAAGACATTATTTTTTAGGAGATGTGTCCAATAGTCTAATAAAACTCATATTGAACTGGGTTTTTTTCCATAATAACCATCATTACAGTAGAGGAAATGGAGACACTTACAAGTCTGAGAACATCATCCTCAGTGTGAATTGCAGTTTTGGCCACATCATGTTGTATGGGTGCTCTGCTGTGGGAGGGACTGGTGAACTTCATAACATAGATAGCATCATGAGGAAAGGACATTAAGTTGAAAAATTGAAGCAACATCTCAAGATAGAAGCTAGAGAGTTAAAGCTTTTGCACAAATGACTCTGTCAAATCGACAGTGGCCCTAAGCATAAAACCATATTAGTTACAAATGACTAAATGACAAAACTGTCAGTCTTTTGGATGGAGTGTCCGTCCCACAAACTTTGTCTTACAAGAAAGTTACATGGCAGTCTACAAACCTGACCAAGTTTCACCAGTCCAGTCAGGAGGAATGGGCTCAAATTACAGCAATCTATTATGAGACATTTGTAAAAAGATCCCATAAATATTTGAGCCAAATCGTAGAGCTAAACTAGCAATACTACTAAATTCCAAGAAAATATGAAAAATAATGTTAGCATCCATCCATCCATCCATTTTCTGTACACCCTTGTCCCTGACGGGGTCAGGAGGGCTGCTGGTGCCTATCTCCAGCAAACGTTTTGGGCAAGAGGCGGGATACACTCTGGACAGGTCGCCAGTCTGTCACAGGGAAACACAGAGACAAACAGTGTCTCTGTGTGTGTACCATGTACACACACACACTCACACCTAGGAAGAATTTAGAGAGACCAATCAACCTGACTGTCATGTTTTTGGACTGTGGGAGGAAGCCGGAGGAGAACCCAGGCATGCACAGGGGGAACATGCAAACTCCATGCAGAAAGATATAACGTTAGCAATCCTAACTTTAAACAGGAAATGTTTAGTCTGATTTGATATCAGTGAGAAAAAGGATAGTGTGTATTTTTATATAGCGTACATGAATAAATATGATTTCAACTACCGGTACATCTAAATCTTACTAATAACCCTCCTTGCAACCCTGTAAGCAAGATTATGGGTGTATAGAAAATGTACGGATTCTGATAGTGCCTCAGTCCTGAAAGTTTTTAACAGTTTTCTTTTTAATTACCCTCATTTGTGAGATTTCAAGTTCAAAATGGCTCTCGCAGACTCCCACACTCATCAGCATACAAGCGCAGCACCTACGCATGTGACCCCATTTATCGAAGCTGCTGAGACAGGTGCCCGCTTGTGTGCTGAAAAAGGCCAAAGTTCACATCTGTGTGCTGAAAAGAAAAGTGTGCAGCTCTGGAGGAACTCCTCTCCTCTCACTCTGTGTTGACATGTTAATTAATGGCAATGTCAGCCTGGGCGCAGCTCATTTACTTGAAGTGCATCTCTTGATATCTGTCGCAAATTCTTCACACCGCCCTTCCTATCAATTTCATTAGAGCACTAAGTGGCCCTCGCCCTGTCCGTTTGGCAAGACTCCGACAACACTCGCATCAGACACACCCATACACACGCACACAGCTGATTGTTGATGATCCTCATCAGCCGCTCAGGGGAAATGATAGGAGACACTTCAGTACTTGCCCAAATATTGCCCTTTGACAGCCATAATACCTCTGCAGTGTGGCGGCATTGAAATGTGGAGTGGGGGTCAGTCTGGCTCTGTTTGCCCCTGCTGGGAGACAGCTTGTCCTTTTGACTGGGATAGCTCTGTATCAGCATGTAATCACAGAGAAATACACCCACCAAGTCTCTAAACTTATTATTGTTTGTGTGTTTGGGATGCAATCTTTTACAAAACCTGACAAACATAAACCTACCTTGTAAACGTTTCTGTATTTTGTTATGTTACAGCTACATAATATGATGTATTTTATTTAAGAAAATACTATATGTAGGGTGGAAGGGAAATGATCCATGGCTTGGACATTTTTTGCAAATACAAATCTGAATGTGGTATGCACATATGTATTCAGTCCACTTGGAAACCCCAAATAAAATCCACCGTCTTACAGAGAACTGTTCAATCTATCATGCCAAAATGGAAAGAGGAAGGTACAACTACAAACCTGCCAAGACAGCTGAACTTATAGGTCTGGTAAAGAAAGCATTAGAAGCAGTTCTTCCAATGCTGGTGGTTCTGCAGAGAGCCAAGGCTCAGGTGACAGGATTTATCGACTAGGCAGCTGATAATGGTGCACTCATCAAATTTAGGCTTTATGAAGGATTGTCTACAAGAAAGCCATTACTGAAAAAAAGCCAGAACTCCTGTTTGAGGTTTGCTACAAGCCTTAAGAGACACAGGAAACATGTGGAAGAACGTAATCTGCCCAGATTAGAAAATACTGTATGTATAACCTACATGCAAAATGTTATATGTGGTGGAACACCAACCATAGAAGCTGCTCCAAACTAATGTGGAGAGATATGTAGGTAAATGCAGGGCCATTGTAAAAGATTATCTTTTAGATTCTGCAAAAACCTCGATAGATGTTCACCTTCCAGGAGGAATACAACCTCAAACACAGCCAGAACTACAACTGAACAGGTTAAATCAGAACATATTGAGTTAGATTGGTCCTCTCTACGTCCACACCTGAATCAAAGTGACTTAAATTGATGGCTTAGCAAACAGACTGTTTAAATGTTCAAAGTTTCTGGACTAGTTAGAAAACCATGGATCACTTTTTTTCTGTGTACTCCTCTGTGCTGATCTGTCACATAAAATACAATGAAGTCTGTGGTTTTGCTTCATAAAATGTGAAATAGTTAAACACTTTAAACGCTTTAGCAAGGGACTGTTAGACTGTGGTTGTGTTACAGCACAGGATCTACATGCGGGAAATTGCTCAGTCTTGTGTAATTTGGGGTTTTAGTTACAACAAAAGCAACAGTAGCGGCCTCAAACTAAACAGAAACCCATCATGTTCTTTTCAGCAGTTCACTTTAGTGGTGGTCATTTCATTGTCCCTTGAGAAAGTGAAAATCATCGGTTTCATGTGCCTGGTATTTTGGCTGGTCATTTAATCTCCAGCATTGTAAAATGGAGAACAGAAATATCTCATGTTTTATGACATTACAGTATATAAACATCAAATAAATCAGGGTATTTTATGCACTTTGGTATGAAGCGATTCTGTCAATACCTTGGTGAACGTTTCACCCAGGTCGGGTTAAGATGCAGCTGGCTGCCTCCGCTGTGGCAATCACCTGCTGAAAAAGCTTTATTTGTACTCTTTAAATAGTAATTATTTTTACCAGTTTCTTTTATGCACCACATAGTCTTCTGCAATAGTTTTCAGCAGCAGATGTTTAATAATACGATGTACTGTTTTGATAACCCTTGAGTCTGCAAAAACTGTGCATGCTCAGGCTGATTCAGGCTTCCGTGTCTCTTATTTCCCTTAGGCTTGAACCTGAGATTACTCATGTTTCATCATATTTGTCCCTTTTCATTCTTCTCCAAATTAGAGCCTGTGAAATGATGCATTTTTCTCAAAGAGCGCCCTTGTGCCAGGTGATGGCAGGAGTTTAATTTGAGGGTAATGACATTCTTTACCTGATGCTCTTGTTATTAATGAGCAGCACTGTAGGCCTCAGCAGGGTCTGCAGCTACTGCCGGTTATTTTAGAGTCTTTTCAACAGCTACTCAGGCACAGGAGCAAAATTCACACTTTAAAACAGACTCATTAGACGCTGCAGTCGCTCGGTCTTAGATACAGTCACGCAAAGCACATTTCAGTTTGAATTGCATATTTAAAAACACACTCAAGTACAAATTTCTTTCTAGTTTTAGTCATAACTGCTTGAATGAATCTCTGCCTAATCTTATTGTACAACCAAACCAGGTCTGTCTATTTGAAACACAGCTCCTCCGCTTACATGCAGTGCCCTGCAAAAGTATTGATAGCTCAACCACAAAACTCTCAGTTTTAACTGCACTTTATCTGGTAGTCATACACAAACACATAAGTAATTGTGCAGTGAAAGGAAAATGCCACATGGTTTTCAAAGTTTTCACAAATCTAAAAAGTGTGGGAGACATTTGCATTCAGCTGCTTTTACTTGCGTTCCCATAAAGAAAAAAAACTCCTTTTTTTAATTTATTTTGCTTCATTTGTCTCCTTACAATCAGATAAAGCAACAGTAGCGGCCTCAAACTAAACAGGAACCCATCATGTTCTTTTCAGCAGTTCACTTTAGTGGTGGTCATTTCATTCTCCCTTGAGAAAGTGAAAATCATTGGTTTTCACTTCCGCTGTTCCTCTGTACAAACTCAATCAGATCAGCCTTCTTACAATTTTACATTAGCTTTAGGGGGTTTATGTAAAATCCTAGTTTATCGCTATAAGGTGACAAAATGTAACAAAAAGTCCTGAAGGTGTGAATACTTCTGCAAATTCCCAGTGATGTCTGCCAGTGTTCAGATCACTAGCTGAGAGTTTCTAACCTCTGCAGCAGCAGGTACCAGACTGAATAAACCAACAAGCTGTCAACCTGGAGGGGATCATTGGAGGGAATAAAGGTTATATCCCGCCCCTGGTACATTTATCCCTCTGAGGTCCCAGAGCAGTGGGTCCCCGTGCCTCCATTCTCCACTGTGTCATTAATACGAGTCGTCCCTGCAGAGCATGCAGTAGTGGCAGAGGGTTTAATCACAGCCAGGAGGCTGGAGAACAAGCCTCAGCAGCCCCCTAATCTCCTTTGTGGTTAGCCGCATTTGGTCAGGGGGGGCTTTGAACTTTACATCTGCTCATATCTGATACCTTCGAGGCGTTATTTGATTCCATATGTAAATGCAATAGGGACTGATGAATTACCTCATAAGAACCATTCTCCGAGATATATTATGTCTTTGTTTAGCCGTCACAATCAGATTTCCCTCGCACACAATTTGGCTTGATTAAAGTCCTTATTAAATCAAAATTGGATGCTGTATTGTGTTATCCAGATTGTGTTTTTATTAACTGATCTCTCGCTGTGATGCTCTGTCCTCAGGCTCGTGTGTCACACTGGGAGGTCCTTACATGACAGGACGGATTCTGTCCGCGTGGACGTGGATCAGAGCGGGACGGGGACGTCAAAGGAAAGCTTCGCCTACTTGGTGAGCATTCTCCAGCATCCGGCTCTCCTGCTGGGTTTTTGCGCTCCCTTCTGTCTGTGACTTCCTCCATATTCTTCCTGCATGCTCTTTTGCTTTGCTCCCCACTGGGAAGGCCTTCCCAAGAGTGTCAGCTGAGTGTTAACAGATGTGTTTTATGGTTCAGAGGAATGTTGGTGTGTGGGAATCTTCAAACGTCCATCTGAACTGAAGCTAAAAGTAATAGTCATGTAGCTTTTTTTCTGCCAACAAAAACAAATATTGAGACTCCTGGAATGCCCCTTTTACTCTGAATTTATCAGTGGCTGAGGTAAACCGGGCCAGTGCTGTGGAAATTAACCTCATCCCACACAACCTCTCATTGGAATAAGGACATTCAGCCTGTGGAAATACCCGTGTATGCTCTTTGTTTCTCTGTGTTCATAGACAAAGACTGTTTCATAATTCACAGAGTCGTTTCAGCAGCTTCTAAGGGCAGCTCTGTCCATGAGTCATACTGCAGAGAAATAACCCCAATCTGAAAACCCATCATGATACATAAAGATGAAAAAACTCTGAAACAGCTAGTTTAAAGGAGGGGACTACTGTGGGAACTCCTGTTAGGCATTTTTTTTTTATCTCTAAGAAGCTCAACGAGAGCCAGGCTGAATGGGAAGATGTAGGGGAAAAACTGTTTTGGAGACAGGATGTGTGTCTTTGCTGCATCTCCTTCCTCAAAATTTTAAACGGAAACATCTGCCTCCTTCCACCCACATTGACACAGCGAAGCACAATAGGTCTGCCCCATCCCTGCTCGCTGAGGAAGTGAATCCTGTCAGCAAGGATAAGAGGCATCCCTGCAGGCGAGGTTCATGGAGGGGATAGAAAGTTTCGAAAAAGCAGCAATGCTGATTCTGGTAACTGCAGATTTCTATGAGGATAATTTGCCCTAGGACTCTTTCTATTAATATATACATATATGAACAAGTTTCAACGTATGTAGAGCTTTTGCCCTTTCCTTACGGTATTTCTTTAATATTTTTTTCTAAGCCACAGTCCTATGCCAAGCACTCGTTTTCTTCTATTTTATTAGGGTTTTATGTGTTACACCAACACATAATTATGAAGTGGATGAAAAAGTCTACATGTTTTCACATTCACATTTTTTTTTACCAATATGAAACTGACTAGTGTATTTGTATTTACTCCCTGACTCAATACGTTGTAGCTGCATGTGTTTTAGTGCATCTCTTTACTAATTTTGTACATTTAGAAACAAAAATTTGTGCCCACAATCAAGTGTTTTGTGGCTAGCTTCCCTATCTCTAAGCTGAAACATTCCCACAGCATGATGCCATTGCCATGTTTCTATCTATATAAACTGCCTGTGTTCTAACAAGGGCTTCCTCCTTCTCACTCAACCATGAAGGACAAATATGTAGTTTTTTTAGTCGATAGACTCTGCTGTACTCGCTGTTAATCTCTAAAGTTGTTATGGGCCTTTTGGCTGCTTCTCTGGCTAATGCTAACCTCCTCTGACCTGGTGGTGACAGCCTAGCAAATATACTACATGCTGTTGTATTTGGTTGCATGCTACAGTGAACAGTGATCCATTAGATGATCATATCTTAACTCTGGTTTAAACATCTCCTCAACTTTATCCCAATTAAAATTTTTGAATTAATTGCAGAGTCTGTAATTAATTGATCACAATTGCAAAATTTTTATTCCAAAAACCCTTCCCACATATTAGACCATTTCTTACTGTTAAATGAATTAATTAATAGACATATGACCTCAACAACTAATATTTTTATTGTTTTTAATCATTTAGGTTATTCAGCCAACAGATTGGTCCAAAGTGCTTTTATACGCAGTTTTCAAGTGCTACAGGAATCCTCAGTGAGACAAGAAAACCGACTTTGTTGTCCACCAGTGTTTGAATGCTGTTGTACGTCAGATTTATGGCCGTACCAGAAACCCAGTAAAAAGGTTCTGGTTTAGGATTTTTGTATGTAAAAAATGAAAAATACATTAACATTTTTAACACATTAAATTCCATGTAACTATTTAATTGAAATTAACGTGTTAAAGTCCCGCCACTAATACGGACATTATACATTAGTGTTCTCTTATTAATAACAGGGTGACTTCTGAAGACAGTTGATTGTGGCAGATTAATTTTGATGATGATGATAAATGATAATACATTTATTTATTTCACATAGACATTTCAGAAACAAAACATAATAAAAGTAAAACTTTCATATTTTCCAGATGTAAATGTAATACCCTATTACCAGATATACAGGTATATTCAAATAAACTTAGTAAATGCACAAAACAATTTTCAAAAAATTGTTTTGTAAAAAATGTTCTAAAATAATTATAATTTTCTCTTAGCAATTATGCACTACTTTGTGTATGTCTGTCACATAAAATTCCTACTAAGTACACTGCAGTTTGGAATGTGAAGGAGTGTGAATACTTTTGCAGGGCAATGTGCAGCACAGAATGACTGTCCTACCATTTCTGGCCCCAAAGGGCTAATGGCTTCAGCTGCATAATAATGATCTGCTGCAACATGGGCTATCTTCACAGTTTTCTTAATTGTTATAGCCAGCAGCTGTCTCAGTCAATTTGCAAAACCCGGACACGTGAACCTCATAGAAAGAGAAGTGTTTTCATTTGTTTCAAAGAAAAGCATTATGTAGGAGAAATGTCTAAATGGGAAAAGCTGTCAAGTGTTCTGTTATCAATCTGATGTCTTTCCTGTCATTTGCTGAATCTTTGTTCTGAATACAGGTCCCCAATGTGAAGTCCATATATCCAGAGAAAGGTTCTCGTGTTGGAGGAACCCGGGTGACAATCCGTGGAAAACATTTGGACATCGGCTCACAGGTTAGAGTAAAGGTCAACGGAACACAGGAGTGCACCATCACAGAGTGAGTACAACATTTTTATTATTATTTTTTTTTTTTTACATTTTCATTCTCAGATTGTTTGTATATTTTAGAGACGTGACCCTGCTTTGCAAGTCTGCATGAATTCTGCCCATTACAATTACAAATCATTTGCATGGTTTCTTTTCCTTCCCACGTATTAATGGCTTTCCTTTTTAAACAGCGGATATTAAACGCATGAAGTGACAATTAAATATTCAGAGTGCATTGCTTTGCAAGTTCTGCATAACTTCTCAGAAGATTAAATTCAGCACTTCTAGTTGTTGCCATAGCGCATACCAAAATAGCTCCACCGCTCCTGTGAAAGTCTGCCAAGCAGCAAAAAACGTAACTCCAGCTGTAATCAGAAACAGTTTTTAGGATGGAACCTTTTTCTACACATCACAAGTTGTGGGTAACAGTGTTTACATCTTTTTATTTTATTTTATTTTTCCCCCCAGAAAAACGGATCAAACGATTAAATGCATCATGCCTCCAGCGTTGGAGGCAGATGCTGAGCTGGTGACAGTGTGTGTGGAGTTTGAGGACCGTCCTTGTGAGGAAGCAAACATTAGCACCATGTACACCTATGAGCAAAACCCAACTATCAGCTCCATCCACCCAACGAAGAGCTTCCTCAGGTGAGTAAACTCCCAGAAGAACTGCAAGTGAATTCTAGGCAAATTCTTAGTGGCTGCGATGTAACGATTGCTGTGTGTTTGTGTCATAGTGGTGGCAGGACCATTACGGTTAAAGGTCATGGTTTTGACCTGGTTCAGAGTGTCACCATGAATGTCCTGGAAATTGGGCAAACAGTAAGCAATTTTTCAGCCATGCTACTTTGAATATAATTTATTATTTCATGAAAGGTTTTAACTTTTTTTTTTTTTTCAGAACTGTAGCGTTCTCTCCTCCTCAACAATCACCTGTCTATCTCCGGAGTCCAGCCAGTCCCAGGAAACCTCAGTGCAGTTTGTCCTGAACGGCGTCCCATATACCGGAGACAGCCCTTCATCCTCCGATGACAGGCCCGGCGAGCCTCATAAAGAGCACTTCCAGCTGGGATACGTGGAGGACCCTCAGTTCTTCACCACCAACAAAGACAAGCAGATCAAACACCATTCAGGAGAGCCACTGACTCTCATCATCAATGTGAGTAACGAAGCTGAGGCAGAATGTGCATCCCTGCTGTGTTCAGGTGTCATTTATTTAATATTAACCAGATTTTATCACAATTATATTTCCTTTGTGTTTCCCATCATTTGTAGTAATTCAGCATTGATTTGGTGTATTTTAAGCAACTTTTAAATCAGATTTATGGGAATAAATCAGGAAATATTCAAATAAACTGACAATTTAAACTTTATTTAACCTCTGAACACTTTCTACACTCATAATAAGAGACCTGTAGTGGTTTGGTTTCAGAAAATCAAATTGAACATGAGGGAATGCTGCTTCAGATACATTTGAGAGAAGAAGCTGATGCAGCCGAATACAACACATCTTGAAATTGGAAATGGAGATATATTTGAGTTTATTTCAGGTCTTTACACATCAGTCATTGATGTTATGTTTACATTGCTTTATTTTGTGTTGTTTTTAGCTACTAAGTAGGTGAAAAGAGAATTACTAGTAGGTCTGTCGAGCATGAAACTAAGAAAATCTGAGAAGTTTATGTAAACAACTAAAATGACTTTAAGTTGGAGTATGCATGGTTATGCACTAATGTTTTTTTTGGTTTTTTAAACGTTAGGCTTTATTTTTTGGGATATTTCTTACTGAAAGAAAACTAAGATTGCAATTGGTTCAGAGACACTGAGAGAACCGTGGGAGCTTTCACATCACAATCATGTCTGCTGTCTGCTGCAGGAACATTTTCACTTGTATATTTTCATAACTCTGTTTAATTTTACTGTTAGATGAGTGACTAAACCCTGAAATATATGAGTGGCGCCCATTCTGTGACATTGTTTTGTGGCATGCGGGAGCTTGAAGCCACTTCCTGTCTGCCCTGCTCAGTGAACCAGACCCCTTATCAGACTGTGTAATGTTGGTTTGGGGCTAACCAAAGAAAATATGTCATTAATGGGTTGAAAAAGATAAATCTTTAATGTGGACAGAATTTATTATTGTCTGATATCCTGAACAGTAGTTTTTAGTCCCAGTTACTATAGCTACAGTTAAGCCCAAAATTATTCATAACCTATCAGGTTTAGATTTTAGGCAACACTTTATTTGACGGGTTGTGAATAAGACTGTCATGACACCGACATAAACATGACATAACACCTGTCATGAACATGAGTAAGTCTTCATGAATATTTATGACTGTTGTCAGAAAGTGTCATTCGGTAAATCATGACACTTTTAATACAAAGTTGACGTTATTCTAAATGTCTTCATTAGGACAACTTGACATTAACCAAGAAATCATGATCTGATGTAAATATGTTATGAAAGTAGTACTGATTAAACTCTAGCTTTCATAACATAAAGCTACATAATTTTTAAAGTTTAATCAGTAATACTTTTATAACAAATGTATGTCATGTTAAGTAGGTTTTCATCCAACCAAGAAGTAAGTTTGTGACAGAAAATAAAACTATCATCATTTGAAAGATAACAAAACAATGTGCAAGCAGTTTCTTTTTTGGAAATAACATGATAATAATAGCATTTCATAAGCAACAATATGTCAACAATTTTTATACTCTTCTAATCAATGAAATATTAACATTTTTTTAACATGACGGTGGTGAGAGTTTACTTGTTTTCCATCTTATCTTATCTTATCTTACCTTATTTTTTAATCGTTAATAATAAAAATTTATTTATCACAATATATTTAACAAGCTAGGTTTCTGCCAGTCAGTGTAGCAAGGATATTCAAAAGCAACCTTAAACCTTTGAAAGGGTATATTATGCAGGTCAGGTTTTATAGTGGGATTATAAACATAATCATCTAAACTCAGTGCTGGCTGTGACCTTATATTTTTTATGATTGTAGATGGATTATTTACATTCACTTGTCTTCCTTATTCAAATTTTTTTGTTAATGCAGAAACAAAAACAACAACTTAAGAGTTTCATTGACATCCAGTTGTCACATCTTCAACTCTGTTACTCTGCTCTTAAGTTTTTATTTATCGTTCTGTCTGCAGATATGAATGAGTTATGGCAAGTGGCTACTTTATGACTTATGGATGATATGTTTTCTTGTGTTTATCATTAAGAAGAGATTGATAAAGGAAGCAAGCGTCTGTGTAATCTAACATCTATAGCCAACCAAGCAGGCTACAATTACTAAATAAACGTTCCCAGACCATTTAATTCACTTAAAATGTAAAGAATACATCATAAGAAACAATGCCTAACTATGTTATTTTTATCATAAGCATACGGGATATCAATAATTATGGCTCCTGTAATTAGTTAAAAACAGTGGTTTCTTAACTAAATCAATGTTCTGAAGTTAAAGATTGGATTTTCTTATTTCTTTTAGAGTCATTTATTTTTGAGACTCACACATCTTTATCTGGAATGTTAATAATCATGGAGGGCTCTGTAGTTTTGAGTAACGGTTTTGTCATTTTATATGAATAAATACTAACAAATGTCAACCTTATGATGCAGGATAAAGAATAATTAAGGCATAATTAAAATTTTTGGTCAAAATGTGTTCCTGTAGAGATGGACTGAAGGAGTCAGACAACTGGCACTGCTTTTCCCACAGTCAGAGAGAAGCTAGATATAATTAGACACATTCATTGCTTATCATTTTTGGTTAAATGGTCTCTTATGATGCCAAGCTGGCTTTGTAACAAATATTCATAACAAATATTGTCATAACTAAAGGCCATAAACAAGTGATGAAATTTCCTTTCTTGTTTTTTGGATGCAAAATCATTACTTAACAAGACAAACTCGACAGTGTACATCAGACAGAGCTGAGTGTGTCCTTATTTATATTCACATAAACCAGAGGCACATAAAACACATCAAAGACCCTGTCCTCCTAAGCATGTTGATTTCTGTTGGAGGTGTGAGTGGGGTAAGGAGGGGCGCAGTGGCAGCTCAGTGGGAGGCCCCATGTTTGTGCGTTCTGGCTGATTTAAGCACCTGTCTGCTTGAATCCATCACGTTAAAGGGCTGCCGGCTGTGACACCGCGCGACACGCACACAGGAACAGCACAGACAAGGATGTCTGAACATGATGCCACCTCCTCTTTATGTGTTAGTGCGTGCTAGGAGGAGGTCGCTGCAGGAGTCGCTGTCTCTGCCTGCCTACATGAGCGACTTGTCTGTTGTTTCCTGCTTTATTTAGGAAAGGTGGATTCCAGTTGTGGTGGACTTGAGGGGAGGGGAGGCTGCAGACAGAATGTGTTTGTTTAATAGGAAGCTTGTTAGTCAGCCAGGACCAGAGGTAGGATTTGCTGTGCATACTTCCTGAGAGTTTAGAAAACATTTATTGTAATCCAACTATGTTTTCTACAAAAATATTGTGAATTTTATATTTTAAAAAGTATTTCAACATATATGGATGATACTCTTTATTTTTGTGTGTGTGTGTGTTGGTTGTGACGAAGCACTTTTTGACAAAGGTTAAAGAGGCTGCATCCTGTAGGGACCCTCTGTGTGTAATCACAGAAAGGAAACCCTCTGGTGATAAAGACACACATACACACACACACCCTTCCTCACTTGGCCTAATTATATTGAAGGGATGTTGCTGTTTCAAACTAACAGGGGAATTTTTTTGTAGGTCTGGTCATCCTTCCAATAAGTAATCACAGTGTTGTTCATACTAGGTTAATTGCAGAGATCAAAGCATGTTTCAGTCATGTAATTATTGTGGGATTACATAAAGAATGAAAGGTCAATGATAAAATGCAGCTCTGCTGTTTCTGAGTTACAGCCTTGTGCGTGTTTGCAAACCTTTGGCCCACTTTGAGGATTGACCTTGTTGAAATATTAAAGGGCATTTTTCATCCTTTTTGCAACTTGTCCTTTGTACTTGTGTTGTGGGTTGTGGCTCGCAGTAGTTTGCATTTATGTCCAGGCCTGAATGCTTTTGATCTGTTGGTCCTTAAGGGAAAAGTTTAGTCTTGATTTACATCTCTCAGTCATGTGTAGATCAGTCTCAAGGATGTAGGCAGATCAATTTACATAAAGAAGATATGACACAAATAGAAAGTCATTAAGCTTCATTGTGCTTTCTTGTTCAATAGCAATAAAGTAATTCTGATTCTGAGAGTTTCAGAGGTGCAAGCCATCCAGGAAAAAAATCTTTATTAACAGTGGTGTATTATGTAAAATCATCTTTCTAGAGCTTTATATAATGTAATGTTATTCCCTCATCAAAAACATACCTGGAGTGATGCTTTAATTCTTTCATAAAGGTTTGAGAAATCCTTTAGCCTCCTATGCAGCCACCATAAATGCTTCCTTCCACAAATCATAAACCCTCCCCCAACTCAGCTTATCCCGATTAGCGGCATTAGCAATTAGCAAACACCATCATCAACATCCTAAAAACTACTTCTCAGTGAAACGGTGGTAAAAAAAAATTGTAAAGGATTAATAGAGGAATATTGCTGTGATGACGTCCTGAACAGCGAAATCAAATTTCTTCTAAGTTATGTCTCTTATATACCACATTTTTCTACTAAATGAAGGTGACATAGTTACTTGATGGTGCTATAAAATGGCGCTATATGACTTGAAAATACATTATATACCTGTCCCCTTTAAAATTGAAATCTTGGGGTTGCAGTGATTTGAGCTTGTTCTGCAGCTGCAGAGACCTGGAGAGCTTACAGTCCTTGTTTCAACCATGCAGTCAAGTATGCCTGACTATCATAGAGTTATAAGTGAAACCATCTGTCCAGCGACTGAAGCCTGACTGATAGTGGGCTCATGAACAAGGACAGCAGCAGATCTCCAAACAAATTGGCTGCTGAAAAAATTAATTCATGCTTTGCTGTAGTTCTCTTAATACGGTGACTCCAATCCGTCTGAAACTCTAAAGAATCAACCGTCGTAAGTTCAAAGGTCAAACCGGAGGCACATGTCAAGATGATGAAAAAAGACAGGGTGTGATGATAATGTTGGGTTTTCTGATCTAATCTAGACTGACAAGCTTGTGATGCTTAACCAGTCGGGCATTTTGCTGTTTGTCAAATGTAGATGAAGGCAGAGCAGTAAAAGCTCAAAGAGAGAGGAAGATGAGAGTGGTCCCAGCGATTAATAGAAGATTCAGGGCAGGGAACGTCTAACCTACAGTGTTTCCAGTATCTTATATTCCTGTCTAGATTCACGATTCTCTGCAGAACCCCTAAACCTACCAGGCCTCTTGTAGAAAATCTAAGCTTGTAAGACGACCACCCACAAAGGAAACTAGCGTACATGCAATGAACAAGTACAGCTGTAAAAAATTAGACCCAATAAAAACCTCCCTGCAGGCTTAAAATAACTGTCTGTAGAAGATGTTCTGAGTAGAAATCCATAAGATCCACAGAGACTTTATGGAATTCCCATTAAAGGAATAATTCAGTAATTTAATCTCATCCCTCCAGATCATTTTGGGATTTGCAGCAGACGCATAAACGTAAGATGAAGCTGCGGAGAAGGCTGATATATGCTCACTTTTAGACTAATGGACATGGTTGGATTGACTCTAGATGAGGCCCAACATTACAAATTTCCCTAAATGCTTCCTAATTAAAAATGTTACTGAACCCTGACTGGCAGACAAACATCCTTCACTTTCCAAGCCGACAGTGTGTAAAGCCCAAGGCAGCGGGGATGATGTCACCAGCAGTAGGAATAGTTTTTTTTGTCAGACTGTAGAAAGCTCCCTGTGGGCACCCAGAAGACAAAGTGGAACTGTATGAAACGGTTGAGGTCTGCCACTCCACATGACTTGAAGTCACACGTAAAGTGTAAAATCAGAGATGGGTCCCTTTAATTAATGTAGCTCCCAGCAGTGAGAGGGGGTGTTGGATAGAAGTAGGACAGTAAGATTCATTGCTACAGACCTCTGTGAAGGCGCTGAGTGTTGTTCTGGACTCACCCAGACAACTTGCTATATACATTAGCATATAGCAAATCTATTCATACGCCAGGAAATCTCTTACATTTTGATATGTTATAACCCCAGACTTCAGAGTGTTTTACTGAACCCTAACCTAATAGACCAACAGAAATAGAACATAATTGTGAAGTGAGAACATATACATTGCTTTGCAATTTTCTTTACATTTAAAAAAATCTACTCACCCCATTATTTAGCAGTGTGTCACTTAATCTGAACATTACATTCTTTGTAAAACCACCTTTTTCTTCAATTCCATTTGCAAGTCTTAATCTCAACCAGCTTCCACTGGTTGAGAAAAAATATTTTAGCTCCTTCCAATTAAGCTGAAGATCAGTCAGAGTGGATGGAGAGCATCTACGATGCTCAGTTATACTTTGCAGGTAGACATCATCAATTACAAGTCAGCTGTGATTGTTCTCTTCACAGAACAGCTATATTTATACTGATAATTAAATCATACCTTGATTAATTCCCTTTTCCAAATGTGAAGGAAAAATTTTGTTTTGAATGTACTTTATCTCAAAGGTAAATTAAACAACTCATATCATCCAAGTATCTTCAAACAGTCATTGTGGATGGTGATGATGTGGATGTGGATCTTCAGTGGCAGTGAGTTTTGCAACAAATCTAAAGGTGTCTCTGACTAGAGACTGTTGCTGTAAGACTGTCTCTATCATGATATGCTAACAACTCAATACCCAGGCAGTAAACACAGTAGTCCACAGTACTATGTCTTGATTACACCATCAGTAGTTCACAAGCACTGCCAATCCACCTCATTTGCTTTTGCTACACCTCTTTAAGTCTCTGTCTGGAGGTATTGTCAGAAAATTGGTTAAGGAGACATTGGAGTGGGGCTATAATTCTTGCACATTATGTTCAATGGAAAAGATGGTTTGAACTTCCTCCTTCTTGCTCTGCTTTTGAAGTCTCCTTTTCAACTCCTCTGGGACTTGGGGTCATAGTTCAGTTATTATTTGAGCTTTTGAGATGCTAATAAGTTGATCCCAGTTGTAAAACCAATGCCTTGTTGCCAGGGTTACGTGTCATAACTGTCCTAAATTTTAAAAAAAGAGCAAAAATGCTTCCAGTACCACAGGATCCAAAACCAGAGAGACCAATTGTCCAACGCCTCAACCAAAACAATTATGAACAAAAGTCTAGCAGAAGAGCAAACCAGGATGGGCTAAACAGAGTTGCTCCAACATGTTGCCACCATGAGTAAGGCAATTCTAAACAGAATCTATTGGATTTTATTTAGGGGAATTACATTCAAGGGGGCCGACTACAAATTACTACAAAACCATTTACTTCTTTTAGGCTTCATATTTATCTAAAACTTTGTGCATCCATTTTTTCTGCATCACAATCACGCTCTACTTTGTGCAGGTCTAACTCATAAAGTCTAACTTTGCAAACTGCAAAAAAAAAGAAAAGAACGTAATGTATTGCAATGCATGTATGTGCATGTGGGCTAAAGCTTCGCATCTTTATTACCTAGGCCTGTTCAAAGGGGAGACAACTCTTGGCACTGACCAGCTCATGTTTTTTTATATATGTTTTGCAGCAGAAAGTGCCGAGTGAGCTGGAGCTGGTGCCGGAGGAATACTCGGTGATGATTGGCTCCTATCCCTGTAATATCAGCTTCCATAATGACCAGCTGTTCCACTGTACCATCAATGGGCAGCTGAGATCCAGCGAAAGTGAGCTTCCTGTCACCGTAAGTACAAACACCACAACCTCACCGAGGTTTTCACACAGACCCTCATCTCGTCTCATCTTGAATATTATTGCTCAACAGACCCTGATAATTTCAGCTCCTCACCCATCTGTCATTTAGCATTTAAGCCAAATATTTAGTCAGAATCAGGACCATCTGTGATGTTAACTGAAACAGATTTAGTGTGCAGGAACCCATGCACTGCAAATAAGATGTCTGAGCCACCTCTAACATGTTTTATGAATGGTTTCAGGTTTCTAAGCATGACAATATAATATTAGCTGGGGTGCTGAGCCGTCACTTAGTGACAAAACATAACAATAAAACAGTGACACATTGTATTTATCAACTGATCTTTGTGTCCTTCAGTTCTTGTCACTCACATTGCTACACAATTATTCTGAGTCAGTGATGATCTCACTTTCCAGTGGGGTAGTTTTTTCTTCCAAGTTATTAAGTAAAACCATGAGGCACTTCTACACTTGTTTACATATGTTGTTGTCCATTTTGATCTAGCAGAACAGCACTTTATTAGGAGGGACTCAGCTCATCCATATTCAAATGTGAGCTACACTACTAGTTTTTGATGAGGAAACTCTGAAGCATATGTTTTCAGTTGAGTTGTGCTCTGAGAGAAGTTTTCTCCACTTTTATACAAAAATAGAAATAAGAACCTCTTATTTCTCCTCCACCTCTTTCTTGTACCTGCAGCACTCTCAGGTGCGCGCCCACCTCTTCTGTCTATCAAGATCACTCAGAGTAAACAGGGGTAATTAGCAACAACATGAGCAGAGAGCAAGGGTCAGAGGAAATGTCATAACAGAAATGGGTGGGCTGCCAGCGCCCATAGGAAGTGTTTGCATTTGACAAGGCTGTAAATATAGCCCTCGCATTTATTTTCCTTTGTGTCTGCAGATTTAAATAAATGCTCATATGCTTTGCTCAGGCAGAGTTTGTGGCCATCAGTGCTTTTTTTCACTTACTTTAAGAAGCAGATCTATTTTTGCATGCCTGTGTTGTGCTTGGCTCTGAAGTGCTGTAGCAGTAGACGTGAGGAAGTGATGTTTTTCTACCCGAAGCGAAACAGGAACATGGAACAATGGCATTTTCCCCTCCATTACACCGGGTCACAGTGGTGCAGTCTCTGGAAAAAGAAGGCCTTCTCCGGCTGCTCCGTGTAAATAAGCGCCTGAACTCGAAGAGGGATGGAGGAATATTGAAAGCAAGGCAACCCAATGAGCTTGTTTCCCCCACAGAGTTGTGTGTAAGAAGGATTTGGTTTGAGGATTGGAGGGTTTTTTATCTGAGTCTCTTTTTATGAAGTATGCTGGGATTGCAGATGAGGAGGGAACGAAGTGAGCTGAGACCACAGAGGACCCTGCTGACTAATCAGAAGGGAGAAGTGAAAGTTCGCTTCTTGCCACATCTGGGTTAGTTTGAACTGGGTGACTCTTCCAGCGCTGAGAGAGGGAACATTTTTCAAAACCTACAGCCTAATTTCTTTTTTGCATGTGTGCACCTGTCTCCATTGCAAAATGGATAGGCTTGTCTGTGTGTGCGCCAGCACCTGCGCCCCATTGCGAAAAGTTTTAAATATGCTATTTAGAAAAGATGCTGTCCTTATTTTATGCCAACTAAATATAAGCTAACACTCTGAAATAAAGGTTTGGGGTGGAAACAAGAGTAAAACTAACCCTTGTGAACTAACTTTAAAGATATTTTTCTACCTCACTAGTGTGACTAGTGAGGCATAACTTTGAGAAAGATTTCTTTATTTTGTCATTTTTATGGTTATAATTACCTTTGGACTGTGTATTGTTTTCCTACCACTTCCCAATCTTGCAGCACTTTGTGTCGATCTAACACATACAATATCAACAAAAAGATTGCAACTGCAGTGTGGAAAGTAACTGAAAAGTTCAAGGGGGTGTGAATATTTTTACACAGCACTGTGGATTAGGAAAGTTGTCTTTCACAATCAGTTAAAAAATAATTACTTACTGGGCTTGCAGTTGGCTTTAAGAGGCTCCACTGTGCAGCTAAAAGGGGCAAAGGTTTCAGCAAAGCCTGGGAGTAGAGAGACTAAAAAAGACAGGAGCTTAAAGGGCTTGTTCGTGATTTAAGATTAACTGAGAAGCTGGAAAAAGTATTTTCATATGTGAATCGGA
The DNA here is from genome assembly GCF_003331165.1 of Xiphophorus hellerii. NCBI lineage: Eukaryota > Metazoa > Chordata > Actinopteri > Cyprinodontiformes > Poeciliidae > Xiphophorus > Xiphophorus hellerii. The sequence goes on from NC_045672.1 coordinate 21,204,311, forward strand.
ACGTGCTATTCTGGTGCAGTCCTGGGATAAAAATATAATAAACGAGTCCTTTAATGTTATTCCTCCTCATACCTGCTCTGTCTTCCTGAGCTTTTCTCTCTTCATCTTTGTATCTGTCTTTCAAATACACTTTACTGCCTGTATGTAATAGAGTAGAAATTTAACATAAGAAGAAAATAAAAGGTTATCATACCTCCAGCACATACCCAGGGACAGTAGCTAAAATTAACTCAGCTTGAAAAGTTTATTCCTGTATTTCATTTTATTTACTCTACTGCAGCTGTATTTACTGCTGCTAACATCAGCAGCTCAGTTTAAGCCCGTATGAAGTGCTGCTACATTGCTTTTAACACCACTATGCAGCTTTTTTAGTTAGCTTTTGATGATTTCTATTAAGCAGCACCCTAAAAAAATATTTTAAAAAGCAATACCTAGCTTTTTGAATGATGTTAATATAAAGAAGGGACTTCTTAATCAAAGCAGGAAATGTTACTTAAAGAACCTAATGATTACTACAGTAATTTAACAACCATTTTGTTGTAAATCTTATGTTACTTCACTACATGAAGAGTGAAAGACTTTCACCTGGAAAGTCTTCTACAGCCTGTAAATGTTATTTTGACACTTATGTGATTTTTGAACTTTGGTGAACAAGCTACTCAGTGCACAGAAATGTCAGAGGAAAATCTTGATTAATTTCAGAGGGAATAGTTTGCTGATTTCCTTGCTCTGAAAGCAGGTCACTGGCATCTTGGACTTAGGTGACAAAGATATAAGAATGTTACTTTAAGAAGTGTAATGTGAATAATTTGTCTCTATTCATGGACTAAAGACAAATTTAAACAGCATCATCTGCTGCCAAGTTAGAAGTGGTATTTCTAAATGGAGAAAATATAAGTTTATGTAATTTTGTTAAGATTTACATGTTTTATTTTCACCAACATTATGATTTGAAATGGTTCTTCTACTTTGGTAAAAGTTTTTGATGACATTTCACAACAGTAGCACAACATCAATTATTGTTTTTGAGTTTGCTGTTTTCTCATTAAATAAAAAAGAAAAGTAGAAACTTCTTTATCCATAATCACTGCATTATGCGTTCCATTTATTATCAAAAACAAAATTTTTATGCTCCCAACATGGAAAAAGAATCAGAAAGCCAGAAGCAAGACTTTAAAGAAGCAACATTGGACATTTCTTACCAACCAAACCTCACAATTCAATATGGTTGCCGTGCTTTTATTTTCAAACTTGTTTATGTCCACTTCTGCTGATTTAAATCTCTTGCATGTCCTTATGTGGTGTATATTGTATCTTTAAACATGTTGCTATAGTGTTTCAATGCATATTCAATGCAGTGCTATTGGCTTAGCAAGTACTTAAATGTCCCAAATAACTTGAAGCACATGTAAACAAAATCAATTGTTACTGATTCTTTGTGATTAGGCATGAGATTAAGTAGTGATAATCTTGAATAAAAAGTACCAGAATATTTACACAGACTTAACACTAAAATGTGAAGAAATCCAATGTTTTATATTTACAACAGAAAAACAACTGTTCTGACTCCTGAGAACCTGCAGGCAACTGTTTTACAGATATGTTGCTTGTAACTTTAAGATAGTATTACCTTAATAAGACTGACCAGCGCTCCTTTAGCTTCCATGCTTCTACTGTGTGTATTTTCCTCAACCAAAAATATTTCCAAATTGCCAACTTTGTCAGTTATGCAGCTTGGAGACAAATCCAAAATCCTTCTTTCTGCCAGCTGAATGGCAGTGACAGCAACAGGTGTGGGAGGGGCAGCATGAGGTTATACCAGGCAAAAATGTTAGATACTCTGAATTTATTTGACATCTCTTTAAAATGACCTTAAACCACACGAACAATACAATGGATATTTCTTAAAGCATATCTGTTTACAAAGCTGACACAACTTGACAGGCCTATACCTCATTGTCATCCATCACAGTTTCCTAAAATCGTTTGCACTGTCTCTCTCTCCTTTGGATGCTGCAGTTTTTCAGTTGAAGCAATCAATGTGCATGAAAAAAAGATCATCTGTTTGGCTGTATGTTTGAAATTTAAACCTCAGTTTATCTTGCTTTTGCTAATTCGCTTTATATTTAGCTAATTAGTAGTTGATACAAACATTTCCGCTGAAAACATCCAAATAACCACTAGTGGAAACTGGAGCACAGTTAGAAAACTGGGGTGGAGAAAAGTTATTTACTCACATTTGTGATTTCTTTACATTTTAATAATACTTAGTTGCACCTTAATGCTATTTCTGCATTTGTTTTGTTCATAATAGCAACACACTCTTTGATAAAATGATCAGTATAGGACTAATGGTATTTGCGATGGCCACTGTGAAATTAATTCTGATAAAAGAGAAGTGAGCGTTTCAGCAAACGTGACCCAGTTTTATGTGGAACTCTTCTTTCTCTTTGTAGGTGCAAGTGGGGAACTTTCGCCACATGATCACCAAAGTGCAGCTCGGCGGCAGCGAGTTGGCCATTGTGGTGTCCATTGTGGTGTGCTGCGTGTTGCTGCTTCTGTGCACTGTGGGTAGGTCCAGCACACACTCACCCCTGCACGCGCACCAACACACACACAGGCCTGCCAGCAGATGATGGATGCGTGCCTGCTGCAGCTACGGATGCTCCAGATGTGGAAAGAGATAAAAGGAATTCTAGGCTTGTAGTTTCCTGCACTTGCTTCATCCCTCTTTAGTATCCAGCACACAAAGACTCCAGTGTTCCCAATTCTGTCTGTGTGTCTGTTCTCTGTAGTCAGAAACCGAGATGGTCTGCAGGGCAGGTGTACGGGTGAAAATTAGAGCGAGTGTGTACTTTCACACCGTTTCCCAATTTGGATCATATATTCACAAAAGCCCCTTTGTTTCCTGCCTGACATTTTAGGTGTAATGCTACCAATGAGAGAGTGTGTACATGAATTGTGCTTAGCCATTACGCAATGTGGACAATGTCTCATTCAATATTGTAGGATTGAAATTAATTTAGAAAACTGTGACACAGAAGCTCTGCTGAAAATCGTTAATGAAAGTATTTCAGAGCCATTTTGACCCCATACTGTGTGAAGCGCCTGTTTGTTTTTCTCACCGTTTGCCGTCGTTCGCAGCTCTCGTCGTGTACTGCACGAAGAGCCGGAGGGCTGAACGCTACTGGCAGAAAACTCTTCTCCAAATGGAGGAGATGGAGTCCCAGATCAGAGAGGAGATCCGGAAAGGTGGGGTTAAAAGAGGAACTCTGAGATGTAAAACCTTGTATTTGCCTGTATATGTTCTTGTGTTTGCGTGCAAAACAATGGCACTTGGTTTGGAGGCAGTCTCATCTGAAGTGGGAAGGAGACACAAAAGTTGACAGATTTGTGCCTCGTAAGCATGACTCATAAAATGAAGAGCCTGACAAATGATCAGTCACACAGATTTACCAAGAGGCCACATAGTATGTCCTGCATCTACAGGAAAAAAGCCACTGTGTGTCTGTATGTTTACGTGTGCGTCTGAACATTAGAGTAGGCCCGAGTGAAGGCCACTCCATGTCTGAGCACCCAGATTTATGGAGCAGAGATGGAGGGGGGGACGGATAGTGAAAGAGAAATGGAGGGAGGAAGCGATAGGAACGGGAACGAGGGCCGCGAGCCGGGGGAAGAAGCGGAGGCGTGGGAGGGAGAGGAGGAGGAGAGGCGAGGTTATTTAGTCAGAGGACATAGATAGATTTGTGGACGAGTTCATGGTGAGTGCGCACAAAACGAGGGATCTTTCTGCTGAGAGGAAAGAAGCTCTATGGAAAAAAAAGGAGGGGTAAAAGACGACAGGAAACTGATTGTCCAAACATTGCTCCAACAGGAGGAGTTTGTGTGAAAACAGAAGCACAGGGATGGTTTTATATTTAGCCTCTCCATTTGTTGTGAACCAAATGATGTGATCTAGTTGAGAGGATAAATAACTTAAAGGAGTAATAATCCATACATCAAGTGCCATGCAAGTATTCCGAAAAAAAATTAAATTGCTTCCATCCTAGAAGCAAAAGCTTATGTGTGGTATAAAGTAATACTGTGCATCATCTGAACTCCACACACACCCACAGTGAAAGAGTGATGGTGGAGGCATCAAGCTGTCGAGATGCTTGTCTTTAGCAAGAAAAGCGAATCCGGTCATTCAACCTAAACGCAACCTTTTAAAAAGATGAACAAGGTTTATCTGTTAAAAAGGCCTAGTCAGAGTGAATTAAATCCAATTTTGGCAAGACTTGAAAGAAACTGATGTTGATCAATGTTCTCCATCCAATCTGTCGCAGACTGAGCCATTTTCAAAAGACAAATGAATATAGACTTGATAGGTGGTTCTGCAAAGTTTTGACTATGCTGGTGTTAAATTACTCAGAGGCGACATTTGAAGGCAACTGGTTGATTTTATTTAATAGTATGGGAATAAAGGACATTAAAAATGCATGGCATTCTCCATATTTGTATTTGTAAAAAACAATGTGCCCTTTTCCTTCCCAATTATGTATGGCTTAGTTGAGGTATGCCATCTAAAATCCCAATGAAATGTATTAGGGTTTGTATCTGTAATGTAAAAAACAGTGTGGAAAAAGCATCCCATACTTTTGTAAGGCCCCATAAAATCCCTCTGGATCTTTCAGTTTTATTCTTCCTTATTAGACAGACTCTAAAGAAATTGCGATTTTAACCTAAATATGTCTCTTCTCCTGTGAAAGGAAGTATGTTCCCATAAAATATCTCCAGCCTCTCATTAGAGGCAGACATCATCATCTGCTGAAACGTAGCGCTAGTGCAGTATTAGTATGTAGATAGGAGTCAGTGTCTGGACATGCTGATACTGTTTCTGCATGTAAACCTCAGCCTGCACACATGTTTTGGATAAAAGCCTCAGACTGGATTTGGCTGCTGTGATTGGCATTTGGTAAATATTTGCCTCCATACTGAGATGGGCTGCACAGTCTGGCAAAGAAACCGGGAAAAAGATCACAGGATTACACTTTTCTATGTTTAATATTCATCAAGGATATGACCCTGGACAGTAATCAGAGCATCAGAACCCAAACACATCTTAACATATTTTGCTTCAAGAGAAATAACTTTCTTATCCAGACAATAGGTTTCATTGTTCCTTATGTTTTGTCCTTGCAGGCTTTGCAGAGCTGCAAACAGACATGACAGATCTGACCAAGGAGCTGAATCGCAGCCAGGGCATCCCCTTCTTGGAGTACAAACAGTTTGTCACACGCACTTTCTTCCCCAAGGTGAGAAACCTTTTTTTAGCGCGTTATCTGAGTCTGGCTGGCAGACTGACACTGCCATTTTTCTCACTGGGGGTATTCATATTTTTATTACTCCCTGCCTGCCTCTTTCTTTTAAGCATTTCCCACTGTCGGTAATATGCAGGATACAAATTCACCTTGGAACTTTTAAACACAAGGTAAATGTCGAGCAAAGTCTCTTCAGTTTGGAACCCAGCAGGAGAGTTAATGTTTACCCAATGGGGTAAGCATTTTTCCTCACATGACATCTACCACAAAGGTACACTGTGGGCATATCTCAGTGGGTTTTTTCCGCAGATAGAGACAGAGGGCTTCATCTTGCAGCCACATTCATGATCTTTCAAGGAGACAGAACAATGACGGGCAGTGAGACAAGCAAATTTTCCCTCGAAGCAGTTTCCCTACTCAGCTCCCACGCCCACGCTGTTTTGCAACAATAGATGATCTTGCACAATTTCAGCCACACGGGCTGTAGAGTGGACAATACCGGTTTTCTGCTTAGAAATGTCTTCGAATTGGGTTGTTGCACCCCTGCCATCATCTCCCCAAAGTTTTTTTTTTTCATAAAGACAGGCAAACACTGTCCTTCATGGCCCTTTGTTTTTCTTTCCACAAGCGCTTCTGGCTGTCTGAGATTACACACTCTAAACAGTGTTAGACACAGTCAGAACACAGGCCAAGTGTAGCTGTCCTGAAATGACAGACTGAGCTGAAATGCTGCCTTTTAGCTCTGCTTCACTTTGTCTCAAAAAGCCTTTTCTGTTCCTAACTTATGGTTTCACCGTGTCATGTCTCTTTCACGCGATCATTTAAGAGCCTCTCTGGGTTTTTTTTTTTTTTTTCAGTTCTGGACAGCAATCCAAACACAAACAACCGGTGCCCAGCTCATTATTTTCCCTCTCAGTCCCTCTTCCCTATGTTTACGAATACAACACTCTTTGTTTTACAGTTTGCTGTGTGTGTTTATGTGTGTTCCAGATGTGTTCAGATTATGAGAATAGTCTGGTACAGCCCACTTACGTGAATGACTCTCTTGGACCCCGGGTGCTACCGGAGACCCATCCGCTGCTGCAGGACTGGCAGGTGAAGGTCTGCTTTTGTCATCCTAAGATCTTTTCCACAATAACATAAATATTTTCCCAAGCAGAGATTTTCTGCTGCATTTGGACCTCCTGTCTACATGCAAGAGAGATTTGTAAAAATTGTCTCCAATGTTGAGATTTCTAAATTCCCTAATTAGTCTGGTAAAGAGTTTTTCTGTGTGGACTGAATATATATAAAAAAAATTTTTTAAATGAGACCGTCTTCCACTTTTCTCATTATGACTTTCTGTGCTAAAAAATAAATAGTGTGGTTGAAAAAAGTTTTTTCCCCACATCTACATTCTCTGTTTTCATTAAACTTCAACTGTAACCCAAAGAAGTTGAGTGAGTGAAAAACAAACACTGCTTTGGGAGAACAAACAAGATTATTTAGAATTTTTAACCTAGCACCGCTTTAGCCATCCTTCTTCTTTTGAGTACTGATGAAATAAATGATGACATTGTTTCCACCTCCTGGACAGGCATATATATTACAGTCTTTTTTATACGAATCCCAGAGACTGTTGATGCAGAGCAACAGCATGCAATAGTATTCATTTAAAACATATCTGGGTTGTCATGATGTGGATTTGAAGAATATCTGAGTATATGTGAATGAGCTCACATGTTCATGAGTGCTATTGTGTGTTATTTAATCATTTCTAGTGAGTGATGCATTAAACACAAGCTGATGTTGTTGCATCTTTCCCTTCTGACTCTTAAACAAATCTACCTCCAGTAAGTTGTGCAGGCCTGATTTAGAAGAATGTGGGTCCCTGGGACAGAGCCAGTTTAGGCACCATAACCACAAAAGTTATGTTTACACATGCAAAATACAATAAGATTATAGTCAATTTGTAAAGTAGCTTGATTTTACGAATTATTGATTTGATAGTTGAATTTGCCATTTCTAAAAAAAATCCTAAAAACAGAATAATATCTGTAAGGCTCTATGTCTTAGCCAATTTGTACCCCCACTTCATAACTCAGGATTTATTAAATCAACAAAACATGGAGAATTAGCATTTGACCCAATTAATCAATAATTAAGTCTACCTTCAATGAACAGATTATTTAAATCTGAGGGGGAAAAAACAAACCTCAAATTATGTAATAAATGTTTTACTGCAGCAGTGACAGACTTTAATAGACTGGAGAGCCCCAGGTAACCAGCTGAAGTAGCAAAAAGAGCAAAAAATCTCTGGAGATGAACGGTCAAAATTAAGAGGTTTGTGTCACTGAAGTGGTGAAGAAACCAGAATCAAAATGTGACAGTAACCTTGCCAGGTGACAAAATGCACTAAAAACATACATTTTAAGAATCTCAAGACTTCCCAGTACTGCCCCTGAAAGCCCTCTCTGAAGTGAAACCCAGGTTTTAGCACTCAAGTTGTGCTTGCATACTGCCAGACAACACAAAGAGGTAGAAGGTGCACACTTTCACACATGGGTATTAACGTGTGCTGAGTGTGAAAGCACACGTATGTTCATGTGCAGCATCTAACAAGGGAAAGTAAGGATTGCAGCGCTGGTTTTGGGTCGGCAGCCAGGGGAGCCTGTCTAACGGTGATGAAGTGCTTTGGATCCACATTGTCTTCGCAGGAAGTGTTTTCCAGGTCACAGCGAATAAATCTCAGAGGCGGGCATTTATCTTAATGGACACCCCTGTTCTCCTTCTGTCAGACTGCAAACCACACCATATGGCTGCGGTCCAGAGGGAAGACTTCATCACGCTGCTGCTTAGTCGCACCCATTGATAGACCACACTCATTAAGTCGACTCCACACATTTAGCCACAATCAAACACTGTAAGGGGCGGGAGTGGGGAGCTCAGCTACTGTGGAGAAAACTTGAATGGGGGAGGAGGTAGCTGAAGAAGCAGAGGAGAGAGGATGCAATAGAGGGATGAGGTGTTCACTGGAAGGGTCAGATCAGACGAGAGGTGGTGAAGATGATAAGTGAGGGCGCCGCAGGTGTGTAATCCAGTTAGGGTGAAATCATGCAGAGAAGTAAATGTTTCACCCAGCCTCTGTCATCTTCTGTCACCAGGCCAACGACACAACACGACCTAATGTGGAGGAGGGCATCACTCTGTTCTCCACTCTGCTCAATAACAAGCACTTCCTGATCACTTTCGTCCACGCCCTGGAGCAGCAGAAGGACTTTGCTGTGCGAGACAGGTACCTGCAGCCTTTACTGCTTCATTACTATGTAGTCTTTAGTTACAACTGAAAGGCTACACAGTGCTCTCCGGTTGTGCTGAAACAATTAATCAGATTAGTGATAATTAATGGATCATTGAAATAATTGCCAGCTAATTTAGTAATCAGTTAGTCAGTAACTTTAGAATACAGGCTCTTAAACGCAGCATTTGTTGAAAGAACAACATTAAGTAGATATTAATCCAAAACTGTAAAAAAAAGTATACATGAAAAACCTCTTTATTAATATGTTTTACTCAGAACTCCTCTAATGGTGTAATTTTAGCCTCACCCATTTCAAATTCTGTAATTAAAAAAATCCTATTCAGCACCTTTGCTATCCCATTATTAATCGGTTTTGCTATACAATTATTAATTGGTTAATCCAAAACACAGATTTGCTATCCACTCTATCGGTGCTAAGTCAAGCATAAAGGGCTGGGCTTTTCATATGTTGATTTTAGAAGTTTGTTTTTTTTAGCTGCAGATGCATCCTTTGCTACTAATGATCACGCATACACTAAAGAAATTCTATGTTATTATATTTAATACATAAAGTGTTTATTTTCTTATTTTTAAAAGGATTTCAATTCTGTATTTACATTTTCATATGTACTTCTAATATTGTACAAAACAAGCCTAAGTGTTTAAATAAATGTTTTAATAAACATTGGACAATTTTCATTATCCGACCTGAGACTACTTGATTAATTGTCAGAATAATCAATTACTAAAATAATCGTTATCTGTAGCCCTACTGTCCACACTTACTGTCTGCACTTTTTAAAACAGTGGCGTCTTTGTGTTGTGAAGTCTCCATGAGAAACATTAGACACGTCTACTTGCTAGCCAGTTTTTTGTCATTAAAAGCACTTTCTGTCCTACCATAATGAGCATAAAAAATCTATTTCATGCTTTGATCACAAGAGACTAAGATTTTTTACCAAGAAACACTCCAGATAAGTTTGTCATAAAAGAAAAGACAAATTTGTGGAAGAGCAAATTATGTTCACTGTTTGGTACAGTGGAAGATTTGTGAGGTTTTGGTCCTGTTAGTTTTCAAAAACCCTGGGAACATTGTAGTTATTGGACAGCATTGCAGCATGCACTTTGAAACAACATGAGACTTTAAATTAAAATCTGTTGGCCTTTCATAGAAAGCTTGAACTCTATCAGCTGAGTTTTTATACAAAGTATGAAGAGCAAAGGCAGTAACAATTGTGCCACCTGTGAATTAATATTTTTCTAATGTTCTCAAATTAATGGAAGAGTTTTTCTACATTTTGTCGTGTCAAAAAATGTGTTGCTGTAATGAAATACTCAATTTTAAGGCTTTTAAGTCATGTCTACGAGTGGTGCCAATAAGTCTGGAGGGCATCATAGGTTGTGAAATTCTGAAATGTTAATGATATTCCTGCCTTTAAATGTCTGGTTAAAAATTGAACTGTGTTTTGCTCTGTTGGATGGTAGAAGCAGAGAATTATGAATGACTAAGCCTTTTGTTTGGAGTTGACCTTTGCAAAGTGGCCACTTATTAGAGCTGAGCCACCACTGACACACTTTCAGACAAACACTAACAGAGACAGCTCTCTTGGGATTCCAACACAATACACAGTTTGCTAAGCTGTTGTTAGGCATAACTGAAAGGAAACTGGACATTTTTTAATTTTTACCTTAACAATAGAGATGCACCAATCAGTGTTTTTTCAAACCCAGACCAACTAGCAGTTTTCTTTGAGTTCTGAGCTGCCAATTCTAATTTTGACGATTCCAAATTTTTCAAAGACTCTGAATCATAAAGGCGGGAAAATGTGCTGCAGGAAATTGTCGCCCTAATTACGCCCCCTAATGTTTGTCTAATTTTTATGAGACTAAACAAAATGTAGTGGGAGTTCTTAATCCTGATGCATTTCGTACATATGAAAAAAATCTGTGTTTCACCTGCTGATTACTAATCAGAACCAATCACAAAAAAATAGTCTGATTGAGGCGTGCATCTTTAACTTTAAACAGCTAAAGTTAAGGGCTAAAAAGCCAGATGATTATGTAATGTGTGTAATAATGACACAGTTTCACAATTTGTGGTGAATTTTACCATTTCCGGGAATTGTTTGGGTTTTCTGACCAACAGTGGTTTAGTTTATTTTTTTCTGCTGTCATTTCTGCAGAGAAGCAGTTTATCATTTTGCATGCCTTTCAGCAAAAAGCTGTAGACAAACAAGCAGGTGATGAAAACAATGGAGGATTTTTTATTTTATTTTTTTAGCAAAAGACACAAGCGTGTGATTCAGTAAGACACAAATAAAGTGACAAACAAGAAAATATTTGCCTTAAATCAGAAGCAAATGCTCAGAAACAAATCTCCTGCTGAAAGCCAAATGTTGCTCTGTATTTCTCAAACAAATTATTTATGAGAACACGCAAAACGGTGGTACCAGGCTGGTGTTGCCTTTTCTATTTTTGCCACACACAGTCACAGAGCGAGCGAGAGAAACGGGTCAAGTTTTATATTGAGGTAAATGTGATGTTTGTTTGAGGTTTCCCAACATTAAGCGGTCACTGTGAATCAGAGAGTCAGACTGCATCTCTGTCCCTGCACAGTGTCAGCACTTTACTGACTGATGGAGCCTCTTCCTGGTGGATTAAAGGAGCTTTGTTAGGGAAATCCCCTGCCTGCACTCCTGGACACTGACTCAGACACTCCCTGCCTTAGATCAGACCTTTATTTGGCTCGGCAGTCACAGGTGCACTGGACCAGACTAAATCTTGTTTAGGTTCTCATGATTTATTATTTTTAAATATCCACTGACCACACATTGACAGAGCATGTTTGCACAAGCCTGAGATTTTTTTTTTTTTTTTTTTTTTGCTCATGCCTCCTCTGCTGATCTGTTTTCAGATGCAGCCTGGCGTCCTTGCTCACCATCGCCCTCCATGGGAAACTTGAATATTACACCAGCATCATGAAAGACCTGCTGGTTGATCTTATCGACGCTTCGGCTTCCAAGAACCCCAAACTGATGCTGCGCCGCACCGAGTCCGTCGTGGAGAAGATGCTGACCAACTGGATGTCCATCTGCATGTACAGCTACCTGAAAGTGAGAACAGAGAGGAGCCGTGAGAGACAGTTCGATTCTAAAAGAAGCGCATTGACTCAGTTCTTTTTTCACAGGAAACAGTGGGCGAGCCTTTCTTCCTACTTCTTTGTGCAATCAAGCAGCAGATCAACAAGGGCTCCATAGACGTCCTCACCGGGAAGGCCCGCTACACCCTCAATGAGGAGTGGCTACTCCGTGAGAACATTGAGGCCAAGCCACAGGTTGAACACTTCACACACTCGCTGCTCGTTTTTCACCAACAAAATACATTCAATGCAAGTGACACACTCTTTTCCTTCTTTTCTCTGTCTGTCAGAACATCAATGTGTCCTTCCAGGGGTGTGGCATGGATTCACTGTCAGTCAGGGTCATGAATACTGACACGATCTGCCAAGTTAAAGAAAAAATAATTGAAGCCTTTTATAAAAACCTGCCTTTCTCCCAGTGGCCTCGAGCGGAGGATGTGGACTTGGGTAAGAACACATTTCCTCTGATTATTTCCATCCTTTCCCCTCCTCGAGCCCTCCAAGATATAGTAATCTCCTTTGCAAAAAGGTCAATTCTTCTCATGAAGCCCAACTAACCTGAGGCTGCAATATAATAAATGACAGAATGCATTGAGGAGAGTGTACAGTCATAATCACAAAGAGTTATTGCTTTCAGAGGCTGCCGAGCCTGCAGAGCTGATTTGATTAATGGCCTGAGAATATTTCCACAGGTCATGACATAGAGCCGGAGCATAGCTGCCGTTTGTCTCTCCTGTTCTGCTTCAAATTTAACAATGAAATTGTCTCAGTCCTTCACCTTCTTCTTCCTTCTCCCCCTTTCAGAGTGGTTTGACTCTGGCAGCAACAGTAAGCTCCTGCAGGACCTGGACAACTCCTCAGTGATGGAGGACGGTCGAAAGAAACTCAACACAGTCTTCCATTACCAGGTGGGTGTTTGTGTGTGTGTGTGAGCATGCTGCTGAGGTGGGTGATGTCACAAGAGTGGCGAGAACTCGATGTCAATTGTATTGCTGGACTGATGCATTTGAATAGTTTTTGTCAGGGTGGACAACCTCAGTGGTTCTTAAAAATAATAAGATGGTGCACAAGTTTAAATTGATTGTGGAATTATAATTAATTTACATGGGATGATATTACACATAAGGCTCTCATAAATACACATGCCATCACTGATAGAAAAAAGTCCTTTAGCCAAATCACAAACGTTTTGCAGTGAATCAACAGGGCCTGCCTTAACTCTAGCTGGATATTTGACCACTCTTCAGTTCTGAAATGATCTCATATAAATTGGTTGGTTTCCTGCTAGCTTTAGGCATCTTTTTTTACATTTTCAATACAGTTGATGTGACTCCAGTAGCCTAGAGTTAGCCAGCTTCATCCAGTTCAAAACCAGTCTGAACTGGATAAAGCTGAGCTAAGTGTTTGGCATCATCCTGTTGGAGCGTCCAAATGTTTTCAAAGTTGAAGAATTTGAATACAGTCCTCCTCCTTATTCCATTCAGTTTTTATCACTGACAGCAGGCCAGAACTTCAACATGATTCTGCCACCACCTTGCTTGACAGTTGGTACTATGTTAATAGGTTATAAAGCCTCAACTTGATGTTCAACATTTTTTCTGTCAGTGTGGCCAAATACCTCAATGTTTCTCATTTTATCGTAAAACATTTCTCCAAATGGCATTTGGCCCATCTTTGTGGGCAGCTGCAAAATTTCTGTCAAGCTTGAATGTGTCAATTTTGGAGCAAGAGCTTCTTTCTCAGTCCATGGTGTTGTTAAACTCACTTCACTGTAGACAGTGGCGATAGTTTTCAAGCATTCCCCAGTTCACAAAAATGCAAACTTGTGCACCCAACTCTTGTTTTTAGAAAATATTATAGTTTTATTTTGTGTTATCTAAGCAACTGAAAAGAGAATGGTTCAAATGCATCACTAAAAGAAAAAAAGAATATGACAATCATGGCAATGATGACTGTACGTAAACTTCTGATTGGAAACATAGCCGCCTGTTTCTATATTATTCTCTGTATTGTTTTTACAATAGGAACTTATTAGTTACCTCCACCTCAAACCAAAACATGATAAGGTCAAGGTTAAGCATTACAGAGATTATGCTATGTGTATACAAGTCACAGCAGGGGGGAAAGTGGTTATAGATCTTGTGAAAGTTCATGCGTAAAGGTCAGTAAAACAAGCAAACTGACGTAATCATCGTGAGGCATTTCCCACTTCCAAGCACATACCTGTGTGTGTGCCGTGGGAAATTCAGCCTTACTCTGATGTTGTTGTTGAGCTTCTGACTTTACTGTAATTGGCTTTAAGAGAGTGGGAAATGTTGGGACTTGTTAGATCTGTAAGTCCTGAGGGATAATGTCCCTGTTCAGCAGAAAAAAAAGGTGAAAACACACTCGGCACATACCTTATGTAAATCTTGCCTCATAGTGAAGGTCAACCATTGAACTAAAATAACTACAAGCATACGCTTTCCTGAGTTAATTAATTCAGTTCTGAACTTTAGTAATGCAAGGGTTTTTATAATTGCTGATCACTTTTGATCAGTATGACTTTTATGTTGTTGAAAATATTCTCTCCTGTATTGAACTATTAAAGATCAATAAAATTAGAAATATAAGTTTGCATTATTTAAGTGCTAATGAGGCTTTCTATTAACTTCAAAGTTGTGACCCAGATATAAAAAATATATATATTTCTCTATTTATAATCTCCACTTTTTGTTATGTTTGACCTCCTATTTCAGATTTTGAATGATTGGAAATATGCCTTGACTATGAGATTTCCAAAGGGTTGTCAACATTTCCAAATCCATCCTGTTTCCTGACAGAGAAAGCTTGAAAGCTAAAAGGGAGGAAACAGAGTAACTTCCCTGTAATACATTCAGTCTTCCTGTTATCTGCTAAAACTCTTGCTCTCTCTCATTTTCCAATAGCCAGTATGACCACTAGACAAAAATATCCTGACATCTTTTTGGTTCCTCTGACCTCATTTTTAAATGCCTGAAGTGACCAAGTCCACAACAATGAGAGTTTCCAGTGCAATCTTATAGTAGAGTAAATTCGCCTACAGGAAACGTGATATTTTTACATTTCCAGTGAGCACTTGGCTGAAAACTTAGGCAACTCTGATCATCTGCTGATTTCTTTCAAATTTAAAGATTAATTTAATCTCCCTCCCAGCAAAGCATACTCCTCCTAAATCAGGCAAATTTTGCAAAATGAAGGTGATGTGACAACAGTAAGTCTTTTTAAATCTACTCCTCCAGCTACCTACATGTTTTGTACGCGTGTTTATGTCTGCGATGATTTGTGCATGATTAAACAAACACGCCGTGCCTCTCGACCTTTGAACTGTTACCTATGATTTGGTAAGTGTTGTTGAGTTTCGCTGGGCGGTTTGAACGGAGCAACAAGCCAGAGCTTGTACTAACAGTTTGGGTTCACTGGCAATTCTGTTCAATCCATTTCACTGCAGGTTGACTTTAATGAGCTGCGCTAGGCCCCTGCAAAACCAGCCACCACTCCAGACCAACACACATACACAAACACTTGCACCTCTGAGCGAGACATTGCCCTCCAGGGCATGCTTAATGACACTGTTTTGGTGCACCCAAGCTCACCCCTGACCTATGCCCTCTGGCCTCTCTCGCCTTTCTTCGCCCCCTCATCCTTCTTCTCCTCCTTATTCCCCGCTTTTCTAGATCCCAGAGGGTGCGTCGCTGGCCATGAGCATGAAAGACAAGAAAGAAAACACCCTGGAGAGAGGTAGGTAACCTTCAAACTCGCCCACTCTCTGTCACTTTGTCATGCACACTCGCCCGGATGTGGAGAGGTACACTCACCCACTCAATCACTTGGAAACAGCACATGCTTAGGCGATCACGAGAACATGATCCACTCATGTAAACATACGTGAAACCAAGCAGCTGCCCCTTCCCCTCATCCATGAAAAGACTGATATCTAAATACTTTCCAGTCTAATAAATCACGACAGAAACTCTAACAACAGTGGCTTATTGAAAGCATTTTTTCCCCTCCATGTCGTGGATGTAATCCATTAGCAGCTGTCAGCTTGTCGGGAAAAATGTGACACAATTTGGTCCATTGTCCAGCATCCACCGAGCTTTGCCTGTTGACAGATGAGTTTACATTCAGCCGTTAATGGGCTCCTGCGCTTGTTGTCCAGTTGTCCACCTTACATAATCAGCTCCAGACCAGAGACTGGAACTCTTCAGGTTCTGTCCATCAAAGGTGCTTCTCTCCATTCACATGGTGCCAAAAATAGGCTCAAGAGCACCAAACCTGGCGCCTGCTTCAAAGCATCAAGGGGGTGCTATGAGCTTGTAGTGCTCCCTGGCTAATCTGCAACACTGTCCTGGCCGTCTGTGATCAGTGCTGAGGGTCTGGACTGTGGCCTGCTGGATGGGAGCTTCTCTGGCAGAGTGGACTGTAATGAGAAAACACACACCATGAAGGTGCCTGTTTGCGTGTGTGTGTGTGTCTTTCAGTTTGTCTTTGTTTTAGCTCTTGTGCCGTGCACAATAAATTTACTATGTTTGTCTTTGAGCCCGTGTTTGAACATGAGTCTACGCTCATCCCGGCACTCATATCCGTTCATGCGTGTGTATGAATATGTTTTGTGTCGAGATCTATAAATAAACCAGCTAGATTTAATTCTTTTGTTCCCAGCGTTGGCCGAGCATTACCATCTCATTACAGCGGCTCCACAACCAGTCTTAGACTCCGTGCGTCCGTCTCTCATAATCTCTCTCTTTTCTCTCCCCTTTCGCTCGTAATCTTTGTCTTTCATTCTCTCAGACAGCTGCCCTCCCCTTCAGGCACACAGTCCACCCTAATCACGTTCTGCTTTAGCACTCCATCTCCATTACTCTTCTGTCAGTCTTTTTTGTCTTACTTCTATCTCTCACTCGTCTCCATGCCTCGATCTTCTCTCACTTGCTCACGCCTGCACCACATTAGTTGTGTAATTGTTTAATACCATATGCTTTCTTGTCTTTCTCTAGTCAAAGACCTGGACACAGAGAAATATGTGCACTTGGTGAGTATCTTCATGCAAGTAAT
This sequence comes from Xiphophorus hellerii, assembly GCF_003331165.1. Classification (NCBI taxonomy): domain Eukaryota; kingdom Metazoa; phylum Chordata; class Actinopteri; order Cyprinodontiformes; family Poeciliidae; genus Xiphophorus; species Xiphophorus hellerii. The sequence goes on from NC_045672.1 coordinate 21,221,106, forward strand.
TTGGCTAAATCTGAGGAGCTTTTCCTGTGGGCAGCCCAGCGGCAAGTCTGATGATGGAGAGAATATGGGGGTGGGAGGAATGGAGGTGAGAGGGAAAAAGCTGCTGAGAGGACATGACAGCGCTAATGCTGCTTAAGCTCTTTCATAAACGTCAGCTAAGATATGGGCCCTTTGACTTTAATATAATGAGTTTCTTGGAATACAATTTGCCGGGTGAACGGTTGGTTTTAACGGAAAGTTCTAGCGTAGTTAGAACCTAAAGGAATAGTTTAGGATTGTTTAAGTGACGTTCTGTTAAAAGGTTATAAGCAGTTTCTATCCATGTAAAACTCTTTTGGAATTGTCATTTGGTATAAATCCAGATTAGTTGGTCCAAGGAGGCTGCCGCTAACAACTAGTTAGAGAAGCACTAAGACCAAGGTGGACTTCTTCCGTCTTAAAAACATCTTAGTGATTTATGATGAGGATATTTTATTTAAACCGTGGGTCTGCAACTAATGTCCTTGAATGTCAATGTCATGCAACTTTTGAGTAAAATAATGAATTACCCCTTTGGCGTGTCAGCAAGGCTTTTTCTTTAACTATTCAAGTGTGATACTTCCAAAAGTCGCAGGGCAGCAGCACTAAAGGACCGGAGTTGCAGACCCCTGCCTTAAACCATCATGTTTGTGTGTTATTTACAACAGGGTGTCCAAACTTTGTGTTACATAAGACAAAATTTTCAAGTTAAAAGGACTTGCAAATAAAATAAAATTAGTCCTTTCTTTCCATCGCAAATAAATGAAGCTGATGTACATCAAATAAACAAATAAATTGGTCAGATTTTTTAGTTGGAAAGAGATGTGCAAATTATTGTAGATTCAAAACTTATTTAACTTTTTGCAAGTTTGCCTAATTTTAAAAAGACATCTAGTTTCTAATTTCTTTAGGTCTTGATTGGAAAAAAATTGGGTCAGTTCTGAGGAATAGAAACAGCATTTCGGTCACTCTTTCTTTGGAAACCCTTCCTGTTTCAGCCAAGTTTAATAAATTATTGAAAAACAGATTTGGGTCCAGCAAAGTTTTCTATTGAGTAAAAATCACAATATAGTTGTGGAACCTTCAGGAAAAAGCAAAAGCCTGGTTACTTAAAGATTAATATGTTGTGATATAGTCAATATTTTCACATGCAGAGGTCATTTTTCCTTTTTTGTTATAAAAATAATTACGTTTTTGCTTTTTATAATTAAAAATGAAACTCTATTTTCTAATCTGGCAATCTGTGTTTCTCTATTCACCAATATTACAATGTAAACATGCTTACTCACCTCAATATTGTAGCCACAAAATCAACCAAAACATAAATATTTAATAAATTAATTCATACCAAATTATCTTGCGTTGTCTTTGAGTCTATAGTTTCTGGGACTTTTAAGAGATTTTCAGTCTGTTTTGTGGACCTTATGGATTTTAAGTTCTTAGTTTAAGCTTAAACAACTTTGAAGAGTGAACTTTTGCTTAATCTACACCTAGGTTAAGAAGACAGGAGACCAATTTGGTCTGTCTCAGACTAGATACTAGCTTCCAGCTAATCTGGATTTATGCTAAATTAATTCACCAAGACCATTATCAACTAAAATATTAACTTCATGCAACTTTTTAACAGAAACATATTTCATGAATCCTCAACCATAAGTGAGTCACAGACATGACCCAGTTCCCTAAAAAACGTACAGCCAAAAAAACAAAAAAAATTCCTGAGAATTTCCCAACCTCCTTGGACTTCCCTAATTTTGTTTATCCTTCAGTGCTCCAAAAATACCCTGAGTGAGTATCTGGATCATGTGTCTAATGCAAGAACCAGAAAAAAAAATCCCTCTTTGACAGCTCATACAGACAAAACACAGCAGTGTATTCACTTACTACTCCTTGCAGTAACGTTTGACCTCTGGTTTTTCAGGTTCTACCTCATGATGAGCTTATAGAGACCAAGAAGTCACACAGGCACAGTCATCGCAAGAAAGTGCTGCCAGAAATCTACCTGACACGCCTTCTGTCTACGAAGGTAAACAGAACTCTGTTGTCAACTCTGCAACATAAAGTCAGAACAAAATCCCTCTCTTCAGGTTATTTAGAGCCTTGCAAAAGTATCCATATCCCCTAAATGTTTTCACATTTTGACAGCCACAAACCTTCATAGGATTAAATGGGATTCAATTACTTTTCGTCAAAAGGATGATCTGCATATGTATTCACACCAACCTATGTCTCCGCTCTATAGAATAACCTTTTGCTGTAACTACAGCTGCCTTTATCAGCTATGCACACCTAAAGACAGACATTTTTCGTAATGCTGCTCTGTTTGGAGTGTGCATAAACATCGACTTTCATGCTTTCCTAAGGCTGAAATGAGTGGGTCATTTTATGGCAGAAATATTCTTTGATCTGTATCATAAGCTTTAACTCAGGATTTATGCTTAGTGTTGTTCTGCCATTTTCAGCCTCTAGCAGGTGTTAGCCCAATTTGCATGTGGGCCGAAATGATGTGCAGATTTGGTCTCATTTGATTCTCTCGTTTATGGGCCTCTGAGTTAAGGTGGACAACCATGTTTTGTGATTTCTCAAGCGGTTGATTTCGTTTAATCATACGCTGCACTCATGAAAGAGCCGGCGTTATTTGGCTCGGTTAACTACATTAACTACATTAAATAAATGAGTAAAATGTTGTCAGGGGTTTTTTATCCATCGCTTAAATAATAATAATAATAATAATAATAATAATAATATTCTAAATAAAATATTTCCAGGTTCTACACATATTAGACTGAAAGTAATTGAATACAAATGCACACCACATTTTTCAGGTTTTAATTTGTAAAAAAGGTTTTCTCTGTTTCATAGTTTTGCGCAGCTTACGACTTGCTCAAAACTTCATAGTTTTGCGCAAGTCGTAAATTAAAAAACACAAAAAAGTGCACCAAGGTTTATGCTTCACAGTATGTCAAACGGTTCAAGGGGTATGAATACTTCACATTTGTGTCACTGACGATTCCTACATCACGTGAAATTATGCGAATGCCATTTTCCTCCACAGGGAACTCTTCAGAAGTTCTTGGATGACCTCTTCCGGGCCATCCTCAGCATCCCTCCAGACCGCCCGCCTCTGGCCGTCAAATACTTTTTCGACTTCCTTGAGGAGCAGGCTGACAAGCGGGGCATCACGGACCCAGACACCCTGCACATCTGGAAAACGAATAGGTAGTCTACTAAACACCATGATTTAAGAGTCCTTAGTGTGTGGGTGGAAGTCTTTAAAAAACTGACTCCCCCTTCCGTCTGGGCAGCTTACCTCTGCGTTTCTGGGTGAACATCCTGAAGAACCCCCAGTTTGTGTTCGACATCGATAAGACGGATCACATGGACGCCTGTCTGTCCGTCATCGCCCAGGCTTTCATTGACGCCTGCTCCATTTCTGATCTGCAGCTGGGAAAGGTGAGTCTCTCATTTACAGTGTTTATATTAGAAGCAGCTGTGGAAAAAGCAGCATGCACAGACATGTGTCTTCTCAGCAAAATAAATTAGTAGCTGCCGGTATGTTGGAAAATTAAATTATTTCCTCTTCTTTGTTTAACCTTAAACACCACAGTCTTAAGTATTTTTTCCTCAATCCTTGTTCAGTGATTAACTTTGGACCTTCATATATTTTTTGTAAATAACTGATCCAGTACAAAGTATTGACAGTATTTGTGAGGTCTTGAGATTCTCTTTCCTTTGAAGAAGTTTCTCACAGGATTTGGCAGCAGCAGAAGGTCAAACCCATTCAGGAGCAAATCCACAGAATGTAAACAAGATTAGATAGCAGGCCTAAATGGTACCACCCAACAATGGCTGTGCCACATGTTGCAATCAGAACATCAGTGATAAGGATGTAATTTCAGCCAATGGCTCAGAACGAGCCATTTTCACTCTTATTACCTCTAAAATCAGGTGAAAATTGCTGAAGCATCATTCACTGTCACTTTATGAGGAACTGGGTCATTTCTCCTTCTCCACAGTTAAAACCTCAAATTATTTGTTCTCCACCTATCAATCTTTGCATCTACTGTAGCAAATTATCTTTCCAACAGCCACTGCCACACACACATACTCACACTTCTTCAGCCCCCCCATGAGCCCTCCTCCTAAGCCTTCACACTGTCAGCCCCATCTACCTCCCCTCCTGTTATTCCAGCCCACTCGGTTTATCCAAGGTCATAAGCACCAGGGATCTCTTTAGGTGCTGTGCATGAGTTTGTGTGTGAGTGCGTGAACATTCATTCATCTATCTATCTTTCTATCCGCCTGTCTGCGTGTGCACGTATGCATGTCAATGTCCTCACTGCTCACAAATCTGTCTCATCCTTCAGACACCATGACCCTCAGCACGCTCTGCTTCCTGTCTCCTTCTGACTGGCTTCCTCCCTGGAGGAAGCTGAGGACTCCTCATATAATGCTCTTTTCTCTGAGAAACAGGCTGATTTATGTGCCTTATCTCAGCGCCAAAAAGCCAGCGTGCCTACAGCCGCTATGCTCAAGCGTACAAACGGGATAATGCATGTGCATGGATGCAGAGACAAACATAAAACCTTCAGCGATGAGATAAAGTGCGTCTACAGCTCCCTGATTATCTGGCCACATCTGGCTGTGTGTGTGGCGAAGCCAAGTTCAAGGATGTGGTCACATCTTGTCCAGCAGGTGAAGGAGAAAGGTGATGAAACGGTACTACGCTTTGAGAGATTCTGCACAGACGATGACTACAAGACGAGACAGTAAAGGGATCCGGATTAGCTGGGAGCCCAGCAGCGGTGAACTCAGAGTAGGAAGCTGTGTGTTGCTTTTGGTTTCCAAAGAAACCGTCTTATCTGGCGAGATGCAGAGAGTAGAGGGCCACATGGTCACAGGAGGCTTGGTGGACAGATGGATGAGCAGCAGGAAGTGACCTTGTGGACAGGAAGAAAGAGGGTTCCTATCAGAAGGAGCAAATTTGGCTGCAGCAGCTCAGCTGCTTGGCACGTTTAACTCACACAATAAGTGACACAAATAACTCATGACATGTGGAAATGTTAAGGTGCACTGTAAGCACCTTCAGCCCTGCTGAAAGCAGTATCTGCCAGTCTGTTTGCCTGTCCTACTTTCTCTGTCCCTTTCTCTCCCCCACAGTGCACCACGCTCACAGCAGTAGTCGCCACTAAAACCCGAATATGCCCACAGCCTTTTAGGGCTGCTACTTCTCCTCCTGCTTGAATGAGCACCAGTGTGGGGAGATTTGTTTAGACTGGAATGTTCTCTGGCTCTGAATATGATTCCTGTTGTTGTGAGCAAAGGAAAATGTTTTCTGCCTCCATTGTTTTAATTTTTTGTTTTTGCTGGTTTAGATTAGATCATCAAGAATAACACACAGTTTAGATGAACAGTTACTTTTGGGGGCACAGAAATAAGTAATGGTTTGCTCCACTGTAGCAAGAAGAAAACGGAAAATGAGAGCTCGGAGTTTGAGGTGTAACAAAATGGAGTCAACTTATTTACAGCACTTTAAATAAATACAAAAAAGGTAAAAATTAAACTAAAAAAACACACACATAGATAATCCAAAATAATACATATAGATTATAAAAATGAGAGTAAAAGAAACATTTAGGAAAATATGTACATACTGAGTCAGATCAAATTAACCTCTTTTCATTAAATGCACATTAAGCTGATAACATATAAACATTTCATCCAGCATCTTTTAAATGTGTCAAGATCAGAAGCGTTCTTCTTTGGTGGTAAGGTGGTATATACGAGTAAGAGAAATAGGTAATTTATAGTATCCAGCTGCGTAAGCCACTGAGAACATTTTGTAGTGATTAGACTCATCAATGTGAAGTATCGTTTCAAGTGTGAAGATATGATAACCTCCAGTGTTGAAATAAGGATAATGGTCAAAGTGCCAACTGCATATTTCTGTTCAACTAGGGCTTGATTGCACGGAGGTGGGTTGTAACAGTTGAAAGATTGGCTGGATTTTAGGGATATTTAAAGCACAGCAAGCAGAAATTGTCGTCTGGAGGAGGCAAAAAAAAAAGAAGCCTGAATTCAGCCCGTAAATGTAGAAATGGCTGGCAGAAAAGACAGAACAGCTGGAAATAAAAGACTTCAGCTGGAATAAAGATATAATGTAAAAAGAAAAAGATCATCCTGTTAGAAATTATATCAGTTTTAGTAAAACTGAATGAAAACATAAGCAGCATTTTAATAATTTACAGAGTCAAATTATGCCTCAGTTTGATGTTTTTGAATGTGAGTGGCTATCTAATCTTAAAAGAGCATCAGGCTTCTGAAGCTGATTAGAGTTTTGTAGATAAAACCTTTGGACGACTAATTAGAAGGAAACCTCCTGACCTCAACAGTAATCTGATTACTTTTGCATAGTGTTAGCATTTTCCCCTGCATGCTCTGAGTCTGTGTCCACTTATACCAAAGGATCATTGTAAAGCAATACAAAGTTATCATTTTTTTCCTGTGATGGAAAATAAGGCGTTGATGTTTGGGGTGCTGTCCAATTATAACAGGAGAAGTCATTAAATAGGCTATTTAGTATAAAGTGGTTTTAAAAACGGGGGATTCATTTAATATACAGGCATGTTGAAAAGAAAATACTTGTAGGTGTTTGTGTATTAGGTTATAATTTATAGGTACGGTAGATGCCAGAATCAGGTACCCCCCATGATTTACCTTGTAGAACCATTTTTAGCACCAATAATTTGAAGTAATTGTGTCCTGCATGACTTTATCAAGCCTCTCACTTCATTGTTGAGAAATTTCGGTTCGCTTTTCCCTGCCTATGAGGACGATTCCATGTTTGCATGACCCAATTTTATCCAAGCTTCAATCCGACAGACGGCACCACATTTAACTTCAGAACAATTTTGCATATAAAGGAGTTATTTACCACAATGACTCCGTGATATTCCAAATATCTTACAGTTTATTGAAATACAACCTTGCAAACTGAATTTGTGCTTCCATATCCTTTTTTGTCAGTAAGGAAACTCTTTGACTTTTCACAATTTATTTGTTCATTACACAAACCAACCTTTGGGTGGATTTGCTGAGATTGGCGAGTATATTTTAGTGTTGTTCACATTGGAATAATGTCTCTCCCTCTAAAATGATGGAGTTGAATTAGTTAGTAAATTACTTTATGACCTTTAAACAATTTTATGGATTTCACAAAGGTCACTGCTGTTTTTTCCCTCTTGTCATTGTGTCAACACACTGTTGTATGCTCCACAGCACCAAGCTGACATAACTCTTGCTTCTATAGAGGTGGTACAATTTACAGATTACTAATTAAATTAGCTTGATTAGCAACATTTGGCTGCTTCTTTACAAATCATTTGTCTAATAATATCAGTATTGTGGAATCTTTTGCATGTTTTCTACACATCAAGTCAGATGTGTGACAATCAGACAGATTTTATCATCTCTATACATTGAAATCTCTCAAAAAGGGTGCACATTTGTTTTGTTATGTCTGCATGTGTCATGCATTTTATCAATTCCCTATATTCTACTCCTCTTTTTTTGTCATTTGAGTTTTAAGTTTGAACTTTATAGTTTAATTAAAAGTGCTGTATTTGTTCTGAGGATGAAATTAAAGCAGCATAAATCTTCAGTACAAGTAGGTCAAAGCACTGTAGGTGCAAGGGGACCCTTTCTTTAGCTCTGGGACGCACAGTCACCATGACTGCAAAACTAAACTTTTACACAAGTTTCCTGAATGAAATATCAGGTCTTTTTTTTTTTCTTCCAGGACTCACCGACTAACAAGCTGCTGTATGCCAAGGAAATCCCAGAGTACAAGAAAAACGTGCAGTGTTACTACAAGCAGATACAAGAAATGCCCCCTCTTAGTGAGCAGGAGATGAATGCTCACCTCGCCGAGGAGTCGAGAGTAAGTCAAACATTCAAACAGCTCCTGTTTGTTTATCTGTCTGGCTCTTCAAAAGCATGTTATGACACATAAGTCTCATTTTGGAATTTGATCTAATCTGCTGTTTTGATGTCTGTCTTGCAGAAGTACAGAAATGAGTTTAACACCAACCTGGCCTTGACAGAAATCTACAAATACGCCAAGAGATACAGAAACCAGGTGAGAGATTTGTGCATTTCTTCACTGTTTTTGTAATCCGAGACGTGGATAAGATATGTTTGGATGTTCAGACTAGCTTTTTTTTTTAAAGCCACATTGCCTCAACAGAGCTCACTTGAAGTATTAAGTTTCACTGATAGCTATCAGAGCGTGATGCATCAGCGCTGCAGATCTCAGCTGCCATGAGAGATGTAACAGACTGTGGATGGCGTTGCAACATGTCAGTAAATAAAAGCACGTAAAAGCTTTTTTTTAATTCTTTTGTTAAAAGGAGAAACAATCAGATTTGGGCTCTCGTCCAAGCAGCAGCAGCAGGAACTATTCAGTGTGTTCACTCATCTCTTCCCAGCCCACAGATACCTTTCACTTTAAGCAAACAGCGTGTTGTTTACCTTCTCGTGAGCCAACACCCCCATCTGTTTAATGGCGCTGTTAAGTTGCCGCTTCATATCTCTCGTTTTGCTTTGAACTAGCCCTCTTTAGGCTCCTGCTGTCCTCCCCCATGCTTCCACGCTGCTACGCCTTATTCTGCAGAGAGAGGCTTAGTCAGTGGTGACTGTGCCTTAATGGAGCGCCCTCACAATAATGCTGCTTAGCTTCTTCCCTCTGTCATGCTACTGTACTGACGCGGGCCAGAGGCTTAGACTCTGATTCACAGAGCTCTGTGAATGGCCCCTGATTGCCTATTCTCTCGTCCCGGCTCAGTTCGCTCTGCCTGGTAGCACACTGCTGCTAAGAGCCCATAAATCCCACTGACACAGTGACAACTGTTGGGCATGAAAACCAGAGCAGATGTGGGTTTTATAAATATGTAAAGAGCAAGAGCTTTTGTGGTTATAAGGCGTGCATGGAGGCAGGGAGAGGAGGCTGAAGCACTTCGCTCGCTCCTTCTGCTGCTTTCCGAAAGTATTCATACCCCTTAAACTCAGAGCTGATGGGAAGAGGGATGGAGCAGAATATAAGCAACTCTAGAAGGAAATCTTTTAGAGAAGGCTAAAGACTCTTTTGGATGATCAGAACTACCATAGAGTGGTTAAGATCAAAGAATGTGTTTGACTTGCCCAGACAAAGTCCAGACTAGAACCTTAGTGAGACTTTAAAAATATTGCACAAAAATGTTTTCCATTCAATCAGACTCATCTTGGGCAAAGAAAAAAAATCAATCGTTAGATGTGCAAAGCTAGTAACAAATTTTGAAAGCCATGGTTGCTTTTTTTCTGCTACATACTAGTTTTGTTGGTCTATTACACAAAACCTTTTAGCTGTAATGTAAAAAGGATCCAGAATACTTTTTTAGGAGTTACTGTCTGTGGGTTTATTCCCTCTTTTTGCATTTATGTAGACAGATTAATGCATGAATCCTTGACAGCTTCTGAAAGTCATCTTTGTTTTTTTTTTCTTTCCTCTCTTCCATCTTCGCCGGTCAGGTGGTGAACGCTCTGGAGGCCAACCCCACGGCACGTCGCACTCAGCTGCACCACAAGTTGGAGCAGGTCATCGCTCTGATGGAGGACAACATCTACGAGTGCTGCAGCGAAGCTTGAAGCCGCCGGTCTTCTCTGCTCCCCACCTCTTTTCTGCTGCCAGCTGCCTTCCTCCCACCTACACGGTTCCCCAGGACCGCCGCTCAGGAGGAACTGTTCGCGTGTGTGTCTTGACTGTTGCGAGAAAACAGATTTTAATGCTGCCTCTGAAGCATCACATGCTCGCGACGTGTTTTCTCCTATGACACAAGACAGAATTCCAGCCTAACTCTGATTAACATTAGGAGGAAATTGCAGGAATTCACAACTTTTCCCTGGATTTCTGCACAATTAGCCCTGGTGGCCACCTTTAACGCACTGAGCCCTTTTTTTTAAAAAAAAGGGAACGAGCCAATGATGCACTGTACTGTAATATAATGTCTATAGCAATATTTATAGATGTGTTATAATGCTTTCAAATGGCCTGTCCATCAAGATTAGTAGGGCCATAATGGACTCCTCCCATCTCCTAAAGCCTGCAACGATCTCAGGTCTGGCTGAAGAGGGACGACAGGCTCCCAGCGGAGCTCTGAGCATTGCGCCCCAATGTGCTCTGCAGGCTGATGACGGGTTGATGAGGAGTGGAGGGAAGGCCATAAAAGACTGCAAACAATTAAATCAAATGTTTTAATGTAGTTCACTGGGAAGAGCTGCATCAGTATAATCAGTGTGATTGTGAATGGATGTTGGATTCTGATCAATTTAAAAAAAAAAAAAAGAGGGAAATTTACATTTAAAAGAAATAAAAATGTGTGAGCTCAATATAATCTGAGGAGAGACTGTAATTGTGATGCCAAATGATTTGTTTGTGAAATAAATTACAGGAAAGTAAGTATTTTAAAGTGTCTAATAATGCTATTTATTATAGCAGCTGCTGAAGCGCTGTGCTCTTGAATGCATTACAGGATTTTAACGACATTTGACAGCCATTACAATCTGGCCCTTTACTCGGCCGCCCACAAAAGAAGCATCTGGAAGTTCTCAGAAAACATTGTAAACGTTGTCATGATTGAAAAAAAAAAAGTGCAGGATAAGGTTGTGCAGACATTCAACTTTGTTTTTATTGCAACACACAAATCCTAGCCTCTACACAACAAACAGTATGTCTCTTCATTACACATTCTGGCATCCATTCAGATACATAAACATCTGCCAAACACACACACACACCATCATTCAGTTTCGCTCCACACCCATGGCTGAGACAAAGTACAAGCTAACCCTCCCAGGTTTATCATCATAAAGACCAGAAGAGGGAATAATCTGATGCTCTAATAACATTAAACAGATTCATGCTTAAATAAATCTAAGGATTTCATAACTGGTTAGTCAGTGTCTGATTTGACCAAATAAACTGTCAGAAGTTTACATGCGCATATCATTGACATAAATGCAATGTTCATTTGGGGCTTTTCATTATGCATTAAATTTAATGTTTCTTTTTTTCAGGTTGACAATGATACAGTGATTTTTAAAAATAAGAGTTGGGTGGATATGTTTATTATTGATCTTTATCTAATTAGGGGCAAATAAATACAGAAAGGTTCAGATATTTACACACATCCCACTAATATTTCAAGAAATGTCCTGTAGAAAGTTGAAGAGAAACCACATGGTTTTTTTTTTGTGACCATTATTAAAGTTCTGGCATCATTACGGTTGGGTATGAGACCACATTTCTAGATAGAATTGATACCTAGAAACAGTATATAAATTGATTTTATTTTTTCGATTCCCTTGCATTGATGTGGCTTTTTTGCACAGTCCATATATTTTCAACAGATTTAAGCTCAGTGACATTGTTACCCTGCAGTATCCACAATAGTTTTCGTATGTTTGGTATCTCTGTCCTCTTTGATCATGAAACTGTGTATAATTTTCACCCTTCTGGCCCAAATGGTCACTTCCAATGAGAGGATTAGGAATGACCCGAGAACTACCAAGTTTTTAAATTACAGTATCTTTGAAGGTTTTGGAACAACAATATCTGTGTCTATTGTTAAGATGCGGACAAAGCAAGATCCTCCTGTTCCAAAAATGACACTTTCAAGGTTGACAGAGATTTGCAGATGTGCACATGAATGTCTTCTGGAGAAATGTTTTCAGGTTTGATAAGACAGACATTCAGTTGTTTGACCTCACAAATGGGAAAATTGTTCAGAGGAGAAAAGGTGAGGCTTTTAAACCTGAGAGGATCCACCAATTGTCAAGCAAGGAAGGATCAGGCTGAGCGTTAGTTACGCTGCCAGTGATGAACTAAAGTAACATTCCTTAACCATAGCATAAATCCACAGCTGCATGGTTGAAACTTGAAGACACCAGGAACCCAAACACTCATCAAAACTGGATCTGGGATGGATAAAGCAGGCTAGCATTAAGCTGGAACCTCAACACGATTAAAAAATGATGGACTATGGTTAAAAAATGTATACAGGAATCCAACCAATTATGTAAGCTTTAAACTTTCTGACAGGAAAAGTGAAATATCCAGCTGGGATTATGTCAGTAGCTTGTACATGACTACAAAAAGTGTGCATCTTCTCTGCAAAATGCTAAGAAATGTTTATCTAAATATTAGTGGGAGCATGACTCTGAATCACACTTTCACCTATGACCTGTTTACTGAAGCAGCAGGGGAGGCCTGGAAGGGATTCAGTTGGATCCGCATCAAGATGACAACCCTATAATGCCGGGTAAAAATCTGAACACTTTCCATAATTAAACGGGCTGAAAGTGAACATGCTGGCCTTTGATTGAGTCTGTCCCCCTGAAGTTGGCATGAGCACCAACTGCAGCGAGGACAACTGAGGAGGTGAGTCCGGAGGAATCGGCCAATGGAACGTATTGATGCTCTGCGGTGGTGGGTCCCTTGGTGAGCGGGAACAGATGGAGCAGATAGAAGAGGGAGTGAGGGGTCAAGCAGGGGCCACCTGGCTGGAGGAGACGGATGAAGTCTGGGTTTTGGAGACTGCGGCGGTGGCCTCATCATCTCCGAATGGGTTCTTTCCACAGCACACTGTGGTGATCATGCAGTTTCTGAACTGGAGACCACAGAATCACATTCAGGAAACATTGACTTGGCTCATTAGCGTGGCCAGATGACATATTAATGCAAAAATACACTTTGTCTAAAATTTAACCACACTAAAAACAGCATGTGGTATTCATTCTCACAACCTAATGTATCAACGTTAGCTAATAGTGTGTTCACCTCACCTTGCTAGATGTGTGTAGATAAAATAACCCAGCATACGCACATTTTTGCAGATGTCTCACATTAGACCTTGTTTAAGCCATTAAAGAGAACGTTATTTGGATCTTGGAACAGTTTCCAGTTTGAAGTTTAAGTTTTAGATCATTTACTAGATAATTCTGACAGTTTTATGGTAAGGAAATAAACACCATTTATCTTTTGCACATGTTTCAAATACTTTTTAATACTTTTTTTCTGATTCTGGTTACACTATTACTAAATATAAATATGCAAAAAAAATTTTTTACTAAAAGGTAAAGTTGTCCTCTATTACAGTACCAGGTTTTTGAAATATAAATAAACGAGACCATGGCAAACCATTTAAAAAACCTTTTTCCACCTTTTATGTGGACCTATAAAGAATAATTCAACCATGAAGCAGAACAATAGAAAAAGGTGCAATAACCTGCCATGCACAACCATAAACCAAAGCTTTGTTAAAGCACATTTTGTTTCCATTTTTGCATTTTTTCTTTTACCTGGTGCTGGTAGCAATCTATCAGCACACCAAATCTGGACATTTAGTACACATCCAGCTTTGGGTGAGTCTGTCCCGGGTGAGTCCAGAGAACTGCAGACCACTGTCCAAACATATCAGGTTGTGAGACATTTCTGGTCTAGCGCCCTGTCCAGGTGACCCCACAGACGAACTGTTGAATCTAGTTCTTTACTCCAAAAATTTTAATTCCCTCTCAGAGTTTTGCTTGGATGACTGACTGTGAAAGTGTAAAAGAAAATCCACCAGGACAAATATCTCTCCATATGAGAGTTTTTAGTGATGTTCGGTGTTGTTTTTGTACCAAATGCACCTTTTGGAACTGAGACCCAAGCATTGGCCGAACCAGTCTCAAACAAGATTTTGGGATACTTTAACACGGCTCAGGTGCTTTCTTTGGGGGGAAAAAAAATATTGTGTCTTGCAATCTTATTTCTTAGTCCAGAAATATAGAAAATACAAGAGACTGTTCTCACATTTAGAAGACAGACGGTACTTGGCAGAAAATCCTGCAGCTCCTTCAGCTTCTTGGCAGTCTCATTGACCAGTTTGTGTCTCATCTTTAGTTTTAGAAAAATGTCCAGTTTTGTAATGTTCCTACATATTTTCTCCAATTAGTAATGACTGTATTCACTGTTCCATAATGCTGCAGATTGTTTGTACCCTTGTCCAGATTAATCTCTTTGTACAATGACATCATCTTCATCCTTTGTGACCTCTCTGCAAGCTCTGGCTTTAGTTAAAGGATGGAAATGTCAGGAAATGTCTGGACTCAAGAAGACAGAATGCTGAAAGCACCAAAGGGGGCTTCGGGAAACTAATCATTTCAATGTGTGCACATTTATGCTACAAGGTTATTTTAGTTTTTCATTTTTTAATATTTTTTTCTCAGAATATTTTGCTTTTTTTTTACTTTGCAACTAAAGGCTAAATACTTGTGCAAAGTGTTTAATTCAAAATATAAAATCCAACATTCTAGCTACAAAATAAACGTACTTATTAGACAGGAAAAAAATGAATATTCTATTTGAAAATATAAATTAGCTACCTTTTATTAAATCATCCAATCTCACGATCTGCTAAAAAAAAACAATACAGTTATCTTCTTTGCATACCTGTCTGTTCAGCAGAATGTAGATGACTGGATTGTAGAGAGCAGCGCTCTTGGCAAAGAAGGCTGGAGCCGTCATGAACACTGGTCCGAACTCAACTCCCTGATTGGCAAAGATGTACCAGGCCACAGTGGCGTAGGGCACCCAGCACACCAGGAAGGAGATCACCATCACTATGACCATACGTGTCACTTCCTTCTCTGCTCTTTGGGTGGTTTCAGACTCCTGCTGCTGAGCTGCAGCCTGAACACAAACGCACAGAACCTAAACATGAAGCACGACTGGGAGATGAAAATGGATCCCAAGCCCTCAAACTGGTTTTGTAAGGGCTAACATTAACTTTCTGGAGGGGTCAAAACCTTTGTCCTATTAAAATATATGGAGGAAACTTAAAAGTCATCTCTATGGCAGGAGACATCGTCCAGTTTCAACAAGCTCTACTGTTTCTGGTGAGAAAAGTGAATATATCAACAATGACATCAGAAGGTTCTCTTCACCTTGTAACTCTATTTTTGAAAGTGTTGCTATTTCTTTAGAAATTAGTTTTTTGTCATTTGAACATTTCTAGAAACTTTTAATATATCTGATGGATTCCTGTCAAGACAGCCTGTGTTTCAAGGTTTCTAATTATTTTTTTTAACCACCATTTTCATCAGATGAGAAAATGAATAAAAAACATTTATTAGATTTATTGATCAGTCATATCGTTTGTGCTTTTTTCTAGGAAAATAGAAGAAATATAAGGATGCACAATACAGGTAATTGATACTGGTCAAAAACAATTTTGAATGAAAAACTGAAATAGGAGATGTAACAAACTTTTCTTGCAGTAAACATAAAATTTTAATCCCTTTGCAGCGATTTTTAAATGTAAATACAAAATGCTTTTGTGGGGGAATAAACCATAAATTTGAGAACGTTGGAATAAGTAATAATACATTACATTTTCTAAAGAAGAATATTCTTGCATCTCAATCGAAATTAATATTTGATCAAAATTAGTTGGAAAATATTGCCCAAACAACATTAACCTCCTCCTTGTTCAGGATGTCAACAACTGAACAACTACAGAGGGTTTAGCTATTTTCTGTTTGTGGGAGCTTCAGAAGTGACCTAATGCACTTCTGGGACTGTTCCTCCAGTATAATAATAGATGTCAGCTACTAAGTGATGAACTGAAAGAAGGATTTGGGTGTTCAAATGCAAAATTTCTATAGTTCTTCATCTTTTCTTAAAACATATTATGACAAAGAACAACAAAGCAACACTGGAGCTACAAATGATCTTGTTTTTGGTAGATTATGCACTTTTACTAATACAAATTTGGATGTGGAGATTTTTTTTTCCATTAATGCCTCAAATGCATGATAAAAAATTGTTGTATTATCAAGGGCGTGAGGATGACACAGTGTGGAGGCAGACTGCCCTTTAACTTGAGAACCTCAGTACAAGCTGCCACGTTGGCAATGATCTGCCCTCCTGAAGCGTCCTTGAGCTTCTAAATCCCCTCATATCTCCTGAGACTCCATGATGCTTCGCCCTCCTTCAGATGGAGGGGAAAAAAATCTTTATCCTGATAAACAATCTATCATATCCTTTTTTTTTTCTTTTTCAATCGAAGCATAGATGGTGATATTCTTACCGCTCGCACGGTACAGAGCAGGCGACTGTAGCAAAAGAAAATGATGAAGAGGGGAATGCAGAAGTGGAGGACGAACATATAGATGACAAATGAGGTGTTGTTGATCTCCGGCTTGGGAGTGTAGTAGTCAATCCCACAGGAACACTGCATGCCCTCTGGGATGTACCTGCATCCAAAAACAATATCGCAGCATGTCATTATTAGATGCTGCCTGTATGCATTACTATAACAAACTAAAACAACAAAAACAGAATGTTTCTGCAGTTTCACAGTGGCACAGATATGTTGCCATACAGTACCGGGACCATCCGAACAGAGGCGGCGCAGCACAGGTCAGGGCCATGACCCAGGAGAACGCCAAGCCAGCGATGGCGTGTTTTTCCTCGAAGCGGAAGTTGGTCATAGGCTTACAGATCACAATGTAGCGCTCAACAGCCAAAACGACCAGAGACCAGAGGGCAATCTCCCCTAAGACATAAAGCAGGACATTTTACTATAAAAACTGATCTACAGTCTTGTATTGAAGACAACTAGGGCAGCTGGAAAAAAAAAAAATCTGACTTTTATTCTCCGTATTTGTAGACAGAATTCTGAGAAAAAAAGTCATGAAAAAAGTTTTTCATTGGCCCTAATCCTCTTCCATAGTCTTGAATTGTGGTACACAGTGGAAGTATTTTGAGCAGAATATACATGGATAGCTTCTCACCTCCTAAAGTGGCAAAGAACCCCTCAACGTTGCAGCCGGTGATGCCCAGGCTGAAGTATCCGTGAAGAGCCGTGTACAGGGTCACCGTGAATCCTCCAACGATCATGAAAAGGTCGGCCACCGCCAGGTTGAGCAGAACATAGTTCAGCGGGGTTCGCAGCTTTTTGTGCTTGATGGTGACGTGAAGGGTGAGGAAGTTAATGGGGAAGGCCGTGATGATGAGGAACAGCATGTATGCGGCCAGAAGAGAGTACTTCCAAGGCTCGGCCAGGTAGTACTGAGGGTGCTCAAATGGGCTGAGCACCAACCCTGTCCTATTAGACATGGGGACGTAAAAGTTGGGTCCTTCTGTGCCATTCATGGCTGTGGCTGTTGATGATGTCTTTTCTTTTCTCTGAGACCCGGGCGAAAGAGCCTGCACCTCTCACAGCAAAGTACAGCTGGGATGTCTTGTGGTGCAGCGGAGGTGGAAATTAGGAGAAAAATACGGATGGACGGCTGGATCCTGAGGAAGTAAGATGTTCTCTGCAGCCCCCTGAGGAGGTGCGCCACCTTTTAATAGTCTGGCCGGATTAGGGACGAGGGATGGAGTGAGGTGTTAGCAGAGATTGAATTAAGACACAGTTTGAGAGGCATTGCACACATTAACAAAAACACACACACTGAGACACACAAGACATCACGGGAGAAAGCTCTAAAAATACACAGCACATAAAAGATGTGAAGCATTTTCTCAGTGAGAAGTTAGAACCACGGTTAAATAAACCCATTAATTACTGTCATGTGCATCAGCGCTGCATGAGAATTAGCTGAGAGGACCGAGTGGGAGGGGAGGCGGAGGAACGGTTTGGAATTTCAGCCGTTCGGAGTGGACGGACTACAAATGAAATTTCTGCAGCAATCCAACTTATTTGCATCTGTAAAAAGCTTAATCCTTAACCACTGCAAGGCGGAGAGCTCCACTTATAGTGTTGAGTGTAATCAAAATCAGCGGGTTATACTGCTCATAACAGCTCTTACACAAACACAAATCCCAAAGTTCAAACAAAAAGAGAAGGCAGTTAAAATCACTAATTTTTCCCTTGTAAAATGGATAACAGTCATATGAAAGCCAGAATATTTTATTATAGTTGATACAATCTGTACACAAGCTCAGGAAATACACAGATCTTTGTGTTATAACATGCACAACACAGTAAAAAAGAGATGTTTCTCAATTTTTTTTTATATATCTTACACTGTACACAAAGTACCTTTATTCCCAAACACAACATGTATTACCTCTGCTTCCTGAAATTTAGAACAACAAATTTACGTAACTCAGCTATATCTTTACAAAAAACTACAAGTTATACCTCCTAAATGATTATTTTCTAATTTTCCTGAAAATAAAAAGTAAAATAAATGAAAGGTTCTCAAACTGTCTGTGTACTTGTACTGCCTTTAATGGTCACAGGAAATTTTGATGATGTTATTTAAAAATAGATATGAATGAACTGTGATGTAGAAAAGGTGAGTTTTTTAAGACCATTTGTGATTAACTGAAGACGGTTTTGAGATCTCTATGTGTGAACTTAAGGGGACGGCAGTGAAACAAAACTGGTGATTGTGGGTATTCATGCTGTGCTTCACTGACCTCTAAAGCCTTACCCTGACCTTGACGACCTTGTTCTTAACGAGTATCACTTACCAATTTATGTGATTAGTCGACAAGTTAATTACTACTAGCAAACTCCATTGTGTACCCCCAAACACGGAGAAACCTCACTAAAAGAAGTATTGAGTGCGACTGTAAGGTTTAACAAGAAAAAGTATCGCACAACAGATTTTTCAATCTGGTGTTTAGGAAGATTTTAAGTCCCCAAAACTAAATGTGAATTAAATTTTAAGTGTAACACTTTTAATGACATTTTTAAGTCCCACCAGAGACCCTTCCACTTCTGAGTAAAAATGGAATGCATTATTAAATTGCATCTTTCAACTAATCATTCAATGCAAATTGAAAGTGTCAGTGGATAAATCTTTTTTCCTTTCCTTTTTATATGATTTATCATAACAGGTCCTGTTGAATTATTGTGTTAAAATGCCTGATTGTACTTGGAGGTCTTACTATTTACTAATGAGGTATTTACCATAAAAAGAATTACTGCAATAAGTGAAATGTTGGATAAATTTAATATAGTGCTGATCAGTTGGGTTCATCAATGGGTCGGCGGCAGTAAGGACAGCAGTTGTGCTGCAGCAAAAGGATCTCATAGTCTTCACTGTGAAACATCTGCAAGAAAAAAAGAAAACGTTAGAAAACAAGAAAGAAGGAGCAGCAGATCAACCATCAATCTAGAGATTGAAATCAGACAATTATGATGATCCACAAGTCAACTACAAAAACATTTTTTTTCTCTCTGTTTATTATATTGATCAAAATGAAGAAATCACAACATTTTCAGCCCAAAACCCCCCCCACATCAAGCAAGAGTTTTCAATTTGATAGACTTTTTGAGTTAAATAAAACTTCTATTATTGATGAATAAAAAGGAAAATCGCTTAAATTTCATTTGGATTTAAAACTACCACTTCCTCAAGACACTGCAGCACTTTTTTTTCTCTTGTTCATGTTTAGGTCATAATAATTAAAACAATTGCAATTGGCCAAACTCCGGATGGTCTAGTCAGATCTCAACTAAATAGAAAATCTGTGTCAGCCAGTTAAAACCATTTTATCAAGAGCTGCAGCACTGGATATGTAAATGCAGTACCTTGAAGCAGCTGGGGCACATGGTGATGCTCACATCCGGCAGCAGGGAGCGGAAGTATTCCCATTTGAGCGGCTTGGGCCAGCGTTTGATCAGGACGTCCCTTCTGCTCATGGAGCGCAGCACTGAACGGCTCACCTTGACGGGGACAAAGGTGGAGCCCCCTTGCTGTTCGGACACACAGATGAACACAAACACATCCTCTTACGGCCTCCGTCTTTTCACTGTCTCCAGCTGGCTCACCCAGCTGGCAGAATATTAATCACCTCATCTATTTTGTCCTTTCTTTTCTTACCTCGAAGCTCATTTTGGCTGAAAACGGATCGTCGTCTGTATGATCCAACTCGTCGTCTATCCTCAAAGCCTCCAGGTCTGCTTGGCATCAATGAAGAGCAAATAACCTTTTACGTTTTTACAAATGTCTTCCACAATGATACCTGCAAAACAGGAAAGCTCCAGATAAACTGATATCTGAAAGCGAGTTCTGGGAGACAATGTGTTTAAGTTGTGCCTGTCAGTCACTTCACGGCCTTGGAGGAACACAACACACCTCGGTGCCCTTGAGAGTCTGTTGGCTAATGCAGGTTAATCCCCACAGCAGGGCTGTGCCTATGGCTCTTCGAGAGTTAGTGTCATTAAGATGAGACGGGAGAGCCTCACTAACCCTATTAGCGCGAGGACTAAGATGACTTAGTTCTGACAGCTTACCCACAAGCACAAAATCAAGGCCAGTGCAGACTAAACAGCTTCTAAGGACCATCACAAGACAGAGGAGAGCCATGTGCTTCAATTAGAGGAGGTGTGCTGTTTGTAAGGGCAGCTGCAGAATGAGCACTTAATAATTCATATACATCAAGTGAACAATCTGTCACTTTGTGTGCAGATATGATAATAAGCTGAAGATGAAAGGATACCACCGCTGCCCACGTTGGGGCCTCGTGCTTTGCAATCTTCTGTGTGAGGAACCTCCAGGTCGATGAGGGACAGAGCTTCCTCATCACTGATTCCCTCCCCCAGGTAGAACTGCACCAGAGGCAGCACCTCTGTGTCAAACAACATATGCAAAACAATGAAAAACAACGACACAATAAATCTCACATTACTGTTAACACATTGCATGTTTGAATCACTGACCGTATGACGAAGCGGAGTAGATGAAAGGCTGCCTGCAGTTGATGCACACGCTGCCCCTGCTGTTCAGAAGCGGGTTGTTTGTGGAGCACCGGTAGCACATCATGTCCTCAATAAAGTCCTGCAGGAAGCATGAAACCTTTACCCAACAGGTAACAGGACAGGGATTTTAATTGAAGTCTTCAACATACCTCGCTGTCGTGGAAGGGCTTGGAGTGGATTGTGAGGCTGCCCAGCTCTATGGACTCCACTAAGCGTGAGGGAATGTGAAGCTCCTGCAGCTTCTCGTAGGAATATCTGGCCAATTTATACGCTCCCAGTTTGCAACTCTCCTTGGCCAGAGCAAACAAGGTGTTGCTAACAGTCAGGTTAAGGCTTTTGTGCCACAACATGTAGGGATACACTGATCAGAGAGATGTCTGATAACCAATTTTGTGAAGATCTGACAAGCTGGCAGCAATTCTAACTGACTGGCTGTAAATAGAAACAAATATTTAACATTTTAAGCAAAATAAATAAATGAATGATTTCTTAAGAGATGATTTGGTAGCAGAGACTTCTCTCTGCATCACCAGCAAGTCAAAAATACAGTAAAATATTTACAAGAGGAACTTGTAAAAGAGAAAAACAGCAAATTTAATCTACTCTTTTACAATACAAGCGCATCTTTTTGTTTTGCTTCATTGGCACACTTCAAAATGCAGGTCATTAATGTTATTCTAAGTGGGATTTAAGGAGCCTTTCTGTGAACATCACGATTAATATTATGAACAGAGACGATGCCACATGGTGTGTGAAGGAGAGTTTTCCACAGCTCTGCACTTAAATTTCAACATTTGAAACCATCGACAACATGATTAAAATCTTTTAAAAACCTTTAATTATATCACTCTGTGTGTAATGGATCTATCATAGGTTTATTTTTTAAAATTAAATTATGGCAATAAATAAACTTTTTAATGATTGAGAGGCACCAGATTGGAAAAAGATCTTTGATCTCCCAATCATTGGTCGTGGTCAGTCAAATGTAAAAATCAGCCAAATCTGGTGACTAGTTCGTTTCTTGGTGAATCAGATCCTTAAAGTAGTAGCAAAAAATAAATAAATAAATTACATCACCCACATTTGGCAGAGAGTCTGAACAGAACTGCTAACAATTAGTAATTATATAAAAACAGATTGTGGAGAGCAGCTCTGTGAGTGCAAAGCACAGGTCAATCAGCTGCAGAGGCAACAGCTCTATATCGGGACACTATTCCTCTCCAGCTCCTCCTACACACCCAGCTCTGCTACTCCTGATAAACACACGTCCTTCTATTGTGTAAAGTGTTTAGTTCGGGGGGCTGGGGCGGTTATTTGCAACACTGTGTCAAACAGCTCACACCAACGTCCAACACCTTCCCGCTAAGTTCATAAATCTCACTTCAAAGTTGTCGGAACAGTTCGGTTCAGCCACAGAGGATCCCAGCTGCTGGGGTGGATTTCCTCTTCCAAGGCCCTGCTTTCCTTCCTCATGCCAGCTCCTAGATGGGTTGCTCTGTGCGCTTTTTAGCGGGGTGAAATCTGTTTGTTCAAATTAAAACTTATTGTTCATTGAGTTTATGAACAGTGAAGTGTGCACAGAGTTCAGTAATCAAACCACTTGTTTAGAAAACCAACTATGTGCCTCTTGGTAGCATCGCCTCCTCCCCGTCATCACGGCTTTTCTTTCCCTCAGCAGCAGAGTGGTCTCTGCTGTGGCGCCAACACTTCCGTTCTCTCCCAACTTTTATCTCTTTTCCTCTGCTTTGTCACCGCTGCTGCCAGCCAGTGTTGACTTTGGAGCGATTTGTTGTACCAAAGAGGTAAAGTCCACCCTACTGCAACATCTTGGTGTGTTAAATCTACTTTCGTTTCAAGGATACACTTTAGAAATCCCTGGAAGTACATCCTTGGTGAGGTTGTTCAGCAGGAACCTGCAGAGGCTGAAGATTGTCTCTGGCATGTGGGAACTAAAAGGTTCATCCTAAAGATAGAAAAAATATTTATAATGAGAGATGAAGGTGGTATGCATTAAAAATAACCGAAATATCTGATAACTATTTTAAAAGCTCCATTTCTTTTACTCCCACTCTTATTTCTATAATCTTTCAACCTGTCCTAAAGCAGCCTAACCCGCTGCTGCGTCTTATCCGTCCTCGGAGTGCCCTGGAAGGCAAAGATGAATTTTCTAAAGCCGTCACTAAAAGCATTTCATCCCCAAGAGTTGATAACTTTAAATCTATAGCGCCTGTCTGGGAGAGTTAGCGTGATAAATAGAGGTTTTCCTGCTCTGGTCTGGATCACAGAGATGCCTCTGTTGTTGCGAGGGTGTGACCATGGCGGAGAGACAGAACGAAGGAGCTGAAACAACAAACTGAGCACTGACACAGGCCAGGTCACGCACACACACAAAACGCTTATAAGCAGGAACTGTGTTGTCTTGAGGCATATAAGGCCTGGGGGGCAGGAGAAGGCCACTCAGGAGGTTGTCATGTTGTTCCATAAAGGAGCTTTTTACCTTAGCGTCAGAGGTCAGGGGGTTTTAAAAGTCCAATAATGGGTGGGATATTTCCCTTTAGTGAACTGTAACCTCAACTTAATGCCTTCTATTTTCTCTTTTGTTCGCTTCGCCTGACACTCTCTGTGCTTATCTTAATTTCCATTTAAAGCTGAATCATTCTGTGGATTGACATAATCTCGCAAAGCCAGACCTATTCTCTGTGTGTGAAATCGTAAGTCACGTATAAATTAACAAAAATAGGTCTCTAACCACATTGTAGGTACTATTTCTGGTACTAAAGAGTTTAAATTTGACAGCTACTCACTTAGGTCCTAGTCTTTCCGTCTTTGAGTAAAGCAGAATTAAAAAGTTAAAGTTCTAGAGTCTCACCGTGTAACGCTGAATGGAGCTATAGACGTAATAAAGCTCAGCAAGATGCTGAAAGCTCTCAAACTTCTCCAGCATTTCCTTTTTCTGCTCTTCGTTTTCTGGTTCCGATAAACAAAATTGTAAGAAGGTGAAACTTCATGGCAAAAAAAAAAAAAAAAGGTTTTTAAGACTTCATTGTTGATGTTCCTCACCTCGGGCAATGTCCAAACACTGCATAGACAGCATCCAGTAATAGTAGCCTGCGTCGTTGAACCTGTTCTCCACCACTGCATTGTGGGTAAGCTGCTCCAGGACTTTTACTGCTTCATTCTGACGCCCGGCCTTGTGAAATGCTGACAAGTAGGAAAAGATCAACAGTCAGCTGCTCCTATGAGTCTTCAAAAGCCAATTTAATGAAGCAACACTTCATACAGTTGAGTTATAGAGAAACACCATGTTACGTTTTTTACTGGTGTTCCAAGCAACCATTTCACACATCAGGAAAGCAATAATTGGAAAGGTTTTATATTCCTCCCCATTAATGCTTGGCAGAGGTACATATAACTGCTACAGTTAAGTGACATTACAACCACAAACTTCAATGTTTTCCATTAGGATTTTATGTGATATTTTTTATTTTGTTGTGATTTCTTATACAAATTTAAAGTATGGCACCTTTTTTTCATGCATTTGTGCTTCAGCCCGTGAGATGCACCTTTCACCTCAATCGCAGATCCATTTCTTCTAGCTAAAAATGTTTTCTGCCTTCTTTGCAAAACTAGCTCTGGATATACAGCATCTTATGAGAAGCCATTTTCAAGTCATACCACACATTCTCAGTTGGATTTAAGTCTTGACTGTGACGAGATTAGTCAAACAAATGGATGTGTTGTTTGTTTTTTTTTAATCTCTTGTATTGCAGTTTTGGCTGTATGCTTTGGTTCTGTGTCCTACTGGAACGTTGGACCTGAAAATCAGTCTTTTTAAAGCCTCTAATAGACGGATATTACTGTATTTAAAATCCCTCTCTTTATAAACTCAGACAGCTTCCCTGTTGCAGTTTTTTAAAAAAGCCTTCAACAGTATGATGCTGCTACCACCATATTTTACAGAGGGGTTGGTATATTCAGGATGCTGAGCTGTTTCCTACCACACGTGATGTTTTGCATGTAGAGGTAAAAAGTTTAAGTTTTGGTCCCATTCCATCATGTGAAGCAGAAACCCAACAGTTGTCTTATCAATAGATTCTCCCAACTGAGCTATGGCTCTCTGCTGATGCTCCAAAGTTAGTGAGCTTCTTCTCTCCTTCTCTTATGCTCTTCCTGTCTCTTTATGTAAACACTTTTCAGATTTTTATTTGTGAAAGAATTTGAAGTATTTTTCCTTTCTCTGAAAACAATATACAATACTTTCTGTTGGTCTATTATTGCACAAGGTCCCAATGAAATACAGCTAATTTGGTAGTTTTAATGTGACAAATAAATGTTATGATGCGCGAGGCACTGTGAATAAATGTCAAACGTGATGTATTTACCAGATAATAGATAAAGTGTTTATAATGTGATTCTCATTTTGTATATGAAAGGACTAGCTGCAGATCAGTCCAGTTATGAAGGCGGTTCTTAAAATATTGCCGAACACCAAAGCACTTCTACTTTTAGGTCCAAATAAACATGAGATTAGTCTCTGTGTTCCTATCACTGGGTAATTAGAAGCAGCTTTTAGGAGTCGACCTCAACAGTGACCCTGCCCCCACAAAGCACTGCAAGGGTCAAAATGCATTATTGGCAAACATATATTAGAAAGCCTAACTGGATAGAAATCACATTCAGCTGCTTTTGGTTACTGTTAGCGACAACAAACCCCAAACCCCCACCTAACAGAAACACCAAACACAAACTGACAAGTCTGCAGACTGTGCTCCATATTTTCTAATTTGAGCTCGGTTTTAGAGACAAACAGAAATGCATGTTATCTTACATGTTATATTACTATAAAGTTAGCAATATGCTTGTTTATCACTTAACAGAACCATTTATTTGTCCACGAAGATAAATAATATCTTAGCTGTATAATCTGAGGACAAAGGGGTAGAGCATCTAGCTGCATCAGCATCTAATACAGATAAAGTCTACTGTTAAACAAACATGAACAGAAACTTATAACTACCAGATAATGTGGTTAACTTTCCACTCTCGTTTGCATGCAAACACTTATTCCGGCCATACTTTTAAATATGTATTTAAAAATATAATACAATAAGGTATATGAAAAGATTTCCAAGTATTTTTTCTCCTGCTACCTTAACTCTGAGATTTCCAAAAGGTTGCAAAAAATTTCATCATCCTGCTGGCAGAAAGAGGTTGAAAGCTCAAAAAGATGAAAACCCATTTTGTTATTTTATTAACTTCTTACATCTGTGAGCTTCCGCTGTCTTGTTTTCAAACGCCTTTTTGGTAGAACAAACAGCTAACCTCGAATCTCCTTCTCTCTGTATTGACATCCACACGGAAAAATGTTGTCGGTGCAACCCGGTAGCTCTTACATTATCTGCAACCATAGATTTGATAAAACTGGATTTATGTTGGTCACCAGTCAGAACAAATTTAGGTGACAACTGGGCAATTCCAATCAACAGTAGGATAGTGCAAGAAATCACAAATTTAACAAACTACTTAGAGTAGGACAAGTCTTAGTTAAGCATTTGAGGATTATGCGTTCAGTATCTCAATGCCAGAAAACATTTGATAATGCTTTTCGTTCATTGCCGATAAAGATGCTTAAAGGAGGGCAATCAAATCATTAAGAAGCTACATCAAGATTGTTTCATTGTCAAAACAACAAGTAACCAGAAATCATCTAAAAAAACATAAGATGTTGTTAAGGTGGAAATAATGAGTCCAATTGTTTTTTTTCAGTATCTAGATAGACTAGACGCTATCTGGGTTCTGCGTTTGCTGCTAAGTGTTAGTTATGCATTTGTATGTATTTAGTTTAAGTACTGTATGTGTTTACTTAAAATAATCCACAGTGTCTTCACAATATTCATTGATACCTTCATTTCATGTGTTTTCCTAATATCCTACACCCATTTCTTGGTCCATCTCTGCAGAATCCTTTAAAGTAAAATTTTGGGAAACTGCTTTTTTTTTTTTGCAGCACTCAAGCAAATATCCTTTAATATCACCATCTCCTTAGCCTGTTTTACTGTTGTCCAGCATCTTAAACATCTTTTTTAAAATTCATTTGGATTGGGGCTCTTATTTGGGGCATTTTTGAGCTTTAGAAACCCATCTCTACTGCTCTAAAATGACAGCATCGTTTCCCATTCAAAGAATTTGAAATGATGACATTTAATAAGCACAGGGATTTCTAACAGCATCCAAATAAGACAAGTCTTTTTCTGTGAAGAAAAATAGCTCATTAGATAATTTGTCAGACTCAAGAAAGACATCATGACAAGACCAGACGCTCTTGGGCATATTAATTCATTCAACTATTCAAAAATGGAAATAAAAAACACACAAACAGTTTTATTTTGTGTGCTGTTACTGTGGAGCCAATAACCGCTCATTATTTCATTTTGGAGCTCAATTGTTATCCATAAAAAGCCGCAAAAAACAACAACTAAAGCACTTTAGCACTTTGAGCCATGAGAAGATTGTCACAGACAAAAAAACACCAGTGCATTGAGTATGAGACTACTGAGACATCACAATCACTGGTAACACAATACTGCCTCAACAGCTCCCTAAAATGCACACAATTACCTAGACGCCTGCCTATAAGCAAGCCCAAACACAATCAGTCATAAATCCCACATAGAGACGAGCAGAAGAAGATTATGTAGGAGAGGAAATATGCCTGCTGAGATTATAATTATAAATCTATGAGCTGATTATGACTATGGTTAGAGTTGGTAATCATCATCAGAGCCGCTTGTAGCACTGGTGATTAGAGGCAAGCATGCGTGTCACTCACTGAACAGGCAGCCGAGCTGTGTCCTGCTCTGGCAAAGAGGATCATGTTTTACAGGGGATATGGAAAATCTTGAGGAAGTTGTGGGAAAAAAAGTCTGTGTCCAAACCCAGCAGGTTTTATCACTTCCATATGTAGACCAACTAAAAGTATGCTCTATATGTTCACAGAAACCTATTCCTGGAGGCATGGGTTTTTAAAAAGACGGTAATACATGCATCGTATTCCAGAAACAAATCGACTGGGTAAAGGTGAGGCTGGAGCTCTGACCTTTCTGTGCCTCCTCGAAGCGATCGTTTTCAGCCAACCACTGGGCGTAAGGCACAAAGACGTCATATTTGAACTGTGGGTGCTTCTCCACCAGCGAGAAGGCCTGGATGATTGACAGTTGAGAGGACAAAGGAAACATTTCAGTTAATAGAGCATCAGTGTTCAGTTAGTTGGTACAAGATAGAAAACATGGTTAAATGGCCTAGGGCAGGTAAAGACCCAGCTGTAACTCATTAGGGAAAAACAAGTTACTGTACATTTTTCATAAAAAACACACCTAACCTCAAGTCAAAACATTTCTACAACATTATTAATTAACTGAAAACAAAGAGGAATGTACAAGCAAAGCCGGCTAAACACTCAGTTACAACTACAACCGCATCGCTATTTGAATGACAGGAAATAAAGAGTTGCTGTGGGGCCCAGTGAGCAAAAATTTGCCTTACAAAGTGACTAATTAAGCTCGATGTCCTGTGGCATAATGAGAGCCAAGAAACACACATCGCTCACACCAAAGAGTGTGAGCGAAAAGTTTTGAATGAGGTCTCAAAGTCATTTAAAAATACTTTGCTTGAGAGAAAAATGGCATCCATATGATGTAGCAAAGTTTGTGTTGTGGTCTGGCTGCCTTGTTGCCCACCTCCCTGGGAGAAGCACATAAAACCAAAGTGTTCCCTAAACCTCTGACACCCTCCTCATGTTTTCTCCTTTCTCGCTTTCTGAGGATTAAGAAATACTCCAAGAACCATGTCTTTGAGATTTGATGTTTTGCTTTTGGCTCTAGTGATTCCAAATGCAAATCATCCATATGCATCTCTGCACTGCCTTTAATTTGATTACAGACTGCAGATGGATTAAAGAAATGCAGTATTTTCTTTTCCTATGAGCAGCATGATCTGCTGTGATGCAGGAGCATGATTGAAAGTTGAGTATAGTTTCAAGCTGATGCAGCATATTGTTTTGAACTTCTCACAGGCTCATCATAATGTGGGCATGGATTCAGAGAAATCAGCATCTTGATGATCGGCTCTGGAGGGTCTGTGGTTTCATTTGTCAGTAAATGAGGAAATCAGGCAGACATGTCTTCTTGTTTGCATTCAGCCATGGTTACTCTGTTATTCTGACAAACTATTTGTTGGAGTTCCCTGCCAAACTAAACAAGCCATAAAATACAGTTTACTCTGTGGCTCATGAAGCACTTTATTAACAACTGTTTTATGTTACTGTATTGCGGGAGGTTCATAAACATTTTTCCTGCCAAATATGCTATATTTTTCAGACTTGAATGTGTATAGTTCTCAGGTCATTTTCATTTGTATTTTGAAATAATAAGTTAAGTCAAAATACAATAAAAATACAATGTAAAAAATACAAGCAGAACCTATGAGAGGTACGTATATACAGCATGTATGTATGTATGGAATAGACCAAGAAAAGAAAACTGAATGATTATGATGACATGTGCATCATGCGTTCAAATCAATAGTAGTAAAGCGCACTTATTATTTTCATTTCTGAGCAACCTAGTTTTTTTAATTCACATATTTACTATGTATGTGATGAGAAAGGTAATAAACCTGAAAAAAAATCTATTTCTCTATTCTTTCCCCCAGTACATAATTCAATCAAACTGACAACTCTCTCAAGACTTTTCTGTATACGGTGAGTCATCCTGATGAGCTGAATAAGTGTCTCAGACCTCTTCCCAGTGTCTCGTCTCCACGTGCAGCTGCACCAAAGCCTTCAAGTCCCCCATCTTGGAATAAGTCTCTGAGGCATAGCCATGGTGTCTCAGCCTCTTAAAGTGCATCGCACACTTCGCCAGCGGTTCACGCTCAGCCTTGTCTAGCTTACGGGCGATGTCGATCAGCCTACACGAGAAGAGGGGAATAGGTACACAGATAGGGTGAGTGCAGGTAAACCATCAGCTTGCCGCCTGCTGCATCATGCTCATGACCCCGGAACAAATTTTAATCAGTCAGGGTCCGAACTTGAATCTGATTCAGGTTAAAGAGCTCTGACTGTGCTGAGCCCCTCTGATCCACCTGTAGCACCATAGGAGGATCGCAACACGTGCACAGCGTGTCAGATGGAGGCAGCAGGATGACTGAAGCAGCCACCATTGATCTATTTGTCTACACAGAGAAGTGAGTGTAACTTAACGTGATTGTCATTTCTTTCTTTCAGGATGCTGAATACTTGCGACGCTTTGAATTTTGGAAATATGAGCAGGATATTTCTTTGTAAGTATGAAGTACTACTGTCTAACTCTTAGAAGCTACGATAAAATAGGTATTTTTTTTAGTACAAAAAATAAACAAATAAATGTGTGTACTGATAACATAAAGATATGTCAGGGGAAAAATATCTCCTAAAGTGAAAGGCACTTACATGTCTGCCCAGCCGTGTTCTCCAATAATATCTATAGCTTTCGCATGTTCTCCTGCTGACAGGTACATTTCAGCTGCAGCTCGTGGCTCCTTGCTGCATTTAGCCCAATCTGCCTGCTTCGTTATTAGTAACTTTGAGCTCTGTGGGTCTGTAGCACCAACAAACTCCTGCAAAGAGAGAAATCAAATTACTTAAGTAACATGGAAATGCTGAGTTATCCATTATGATCATTGCTAAATATTGTGAAAACAGTTAAACATATTAAATTTGCTTCCTTAAAATGAATCGTGTCCTGAAAAAAATAAAATTAATATTTCAGTAGTACTGATCAGAAAAAGCAATGTGAACTAATCTACATAAACTATTTTATTGTGTTTTGTTTTTTTAATAATGACAACAGAAGGCAGTGGCAGCATCATGCTATGGGGATGCTACTCATCAGCAAAGGGCCGGAAGGCTGGTAAACATTATTGGAACGGAGCATGTAACTAAATATAAGCGATGCTGGATGAAAACTTGTTATATGCTGCAAAGTATTTGAGACTGAGGTAGACACTCAACTTCCAACAGAGGCTACACAGGGCTACAATGAAATTAAATTTAAAATTCAAATTTAAACATACTTTATTTGTTTTTATTTGTGTCTTAGATTCTGTGAAGAAGAGTGGTGGTTCTATAAAGTTTTAACTCATGGAAGGAATTACATATAACAGACTTATCAAATTTTCATTTGTAAAGAAAACTTTCCCTCCAATTCACAATCATGCAGTGTTGGTTTATCATTTTAAATTCCTGTGATCTACATTAACTTTGAAGATATAAAGTACCAAACAACAATACGGTTCATTGGGCATAATTCTACATACAATTTCTATCCACCTAAGCCAGACAGGATATTATTTCCATTAGAAAATAATGTCACTTTCAGTATCTCAATAGTAATCTTTAGAGAGAGCAAAAAACCCTGCTCAGACTAAACCATCTAAACCATTCAAGCTGTAAAGGTCTGAGGCAGGAGGAAGAGAATCCGACAAACATCAGGCAGCTCCTCGGCCTTTCCCTCCGGTGTCCTTCCTACCTAAAACAAACAGGCTGCGCGGCCAGATGGCCACACAGCCACAAAAATATACAGCTGCCACATCGCACCGATACAATCTGATACACACATGCATGCAGAAATATACATGAATAAGTCATAGCTGTGTCATCTTCCTCAGAAGTAAAATGTAATACCTACGTTAAAAAACACTGCCACAGGAGAATCAAAAACAGAACATATATATTCAGTTTGCATATACATTTATATGTTGTTTAAATAATAACCATTTAGGAGAGCCATCCTTGTGTTGTCCCAGAGTATTTGTGTAAAAGTGTGGCATCTGTGCCATGATCAGATGATGTATGATGTAATTCCGGTGATGTATGAGGAGATGAAAGACAGACGGCTAAAGGGGCCTGTCTGAACACGGCACAGGGCCCCAACTTGGCATTTTTCCACATAATAAAGAAAAGCCACATGTTCTCAACTCATACAGCTTGCAGTACCTCACAGGGTTTTTTTGTTTGTATTTGTAAAAAGCTGAGTTGCAAGCAATTTGCTGTGACTTTGTCAGTAAACGCTTCAATCACCTTGGCGTACTCGAACATGCGCAGGTCGGTGTACATGCTCAGAGCTTTGGATTCATGGCCGGCGCGTTTGTAGAGCTTAGCTGCCTCGCGGAATTTCCCCTGGAAGGCATAGACGTCTGCCAGGAAGAGCTCGTTGTCGTTCTCGCCCCGCTTCTTCCTCTCCTACAAATCAGTCAACATTAACTGTGCGCGGACAAATAGTCAACTGCATGTCACACATCTGCACAACAACAGCTAGAAATACAGAAATATTCACAACCTTGCATTTTTTTTTCACATTTTGTGTCACAGATGCAAGCTAGCATTAATCCAGCTGCTAAATAAAGGCCTTAGAACTTTGTTAGACAACATAAACGAACAACCACCATCATTAAGATCAAGGAAGCACAGCAGGAATAAAGTGAAGAAGCTTAAAGCAGGCTTTGAACGTCTCATAAGCTGTGTAGCGAACACAGCAAACATCTGGCGGAGGATGCTCATGAGAGTAAATTGTAACTTTTAGCCCTGCATGCAAATGATTAGCCCTGCATGTATCATGGAAAACCTGCACAGCACATCCCTCGGAACAACCCATTCTCACAATTAAATATGGTGGTAAATTTGGTGACACAGCCCATCATGCTTTGGGCTGTTTTTCTTCAAAAGGGACATAGAAGCTGGTCAGAATTAATGAGAGGTTGGATAAACTTAATCACAGGACAATGTTGAAACATCTGAGAATGAAGAGGAAATTCCAGCAGGACAGTGACTATAAAAAGAGCTACAAAGGAATGATTTAGATCAAGGCACATTTCCGTGTGTTAGAATGGCCTAATCAAAGGCTAGACAATGATTTTGCAGAGAACACGGAAAAGTAAGTTTTATGGACACTCTCCAGCCAATCTGACTAAACTTGAGTTGCTTTCTAAATAAAAATGATTTTCTAATTGCTCAACGCTGATATGATGTAAACAAGGACAGACTTGAATCTGTGACTTCATCAAAATGTGATTCTATAGCATACTGACCCAACATTCAGCTTTTCAGATGTTCATTTAAAAAAAAAAGAATGCATCCTCCTATTTCTAATTCACAATAATGCAACATTGTGCTGGTCTATGCCATATTATCCTCAAATAATACAACAAAGTTTGTGGCATTACCATGACCAAAATGCTCACTCAACACAAATAGGTAGCTATACATTACCTATTTTAATAAGGTAATGTATAATTTCATGAGAAAACAAGACAAAGATGAGAAGGACATTGATGTATGACTTATGTATGACTTTTTTTTCTTTCCTCTGATGAACAGACATTACCTCAATGCTGCTGATCAGCTCCAGGTAGCGCAGGTCTCTTATTCTAATAAAGGCCTGAAAATGGAAAAACAGTGTGATTAAATTATTTTTTTCTTATAATCAGATTAATTCTGTATGCATCACTAGCTTCAGCTTCTTCAAAAAGCCCTCTTTAGAGAGTAATTAACCTCGTGAGCTACAGACTATTTTCTAAATTCCTCACCTGAAAAACCTTCTGACATTCAGTCTAAAACAGCTCAACAACTTAACTAAACAACTTGGGTTTTATGGAACAAAAAAACCTTGGCATTATTTGAAATGAAGCAAATCTTCTTGTCATTAAGCACTGGCAACAAACAACAGCTCATGCCAAAAAAAGAAGACTTCAATTTTGTTTTCATTTCAAACAAAGCTGTAAATTATAAACTGAGTATAATAACAATAAGTATAAATGTGGTGATGTGATTTAAGGATATCCTCATGTGTTGCAAATTAAGCATAACAAACACAAAGAAAATCTCTGTTTTAATGAAACTAAAATATGTGAAATGCTTGGAGATTTATTTATTTTTTTAAATAGTGATGGATGTGTATTTCTAACAAATACAAACCAAAATGAACAAAATGAGAAGCAAGAAATTTAAAACACTGTTCCACTGTTTATTTTGCTCCTTGGAAAAAGTCCAAAGATCTGTTTCCATGTTTCAGAGATAAACTCCATTGAAAAAAGCCGGGCATGAATGTCTGCTATTGTTTATATTTTTTTTGCTGATTCAACTAAACGTAGCAATCTTGTGTGTGATAATGACACATTTCTTAAACTGGTGTGTCTGACTCACCTTCTTGGCGGTTTCAAAGTCAAGTCCCTCCAGAGCTTCTGTGGCTAAATCCCTCCAATCACTGTCTGTCACACCGAGACAGGCGATCTGATAAGCTTCCTTAAACATCTTCTTCTCTAGGTATTGGTACATGGGTGCTGACTGGGCAGAGAAAATGTAACAGTCTCAGAGAGTTTTACATTTTTCCATCTTACAAATTACAATCTTCAACTTTTTTTATTGACATTTTATGCTTCAGACCAACACAAAGTAGAACAATAAACCGAAGTGGAAGGTAGAGGAATAAATGTAATGGTATCAAAGAGTTTTACATTTTGTCATGCTACAAATAACAACCTTCAACTTTTTCTGTTGATATTTATGTTTTTTTATTGATATTTTATGCTTTAGACCAACAAAAAGTCGAACACTATACTCAAGTGGAAGTTAGAGGATTTGTAAGGCAGTTGTACACGTTCTTTATAAGTACAAATCTGAATTTGTATTCATCCCCCTTTACTTTGATAACCCTAAGTAAAGATGAGAGCAACTAATTACAATCATAAATCACATAATTAGTACACAGCAATTACCTGTGTGTAATTTAATCAAAGTACAAATCCAACTGTTCTGTGAAGTGGCAAAGATGCTCATAATAACTCTGGAAGAGATATGAAGATGCACATTTTATATGTCAGAATCTTGTATAATTTATGGTTAGCTTAATTTATGGGAAAACATAAATTATGCACTCTAAATCTTTCTATCTTAGACTTCAGACTGCTGGAGATTCACTTTTGAGTTGAAAAAAGATACTAAGCATACACCCAGATCTACAATGACAGAGTCAAAGTCTAGACCTAACCTAATAGGGAATCGGTGGCAAGATTTGAAAATTGTTGTTAATAGAGGCTTCTTGTCAAATCTCGTTTCTGCAACAAAAAAAAAGCTAGTAGAGACAAACTCTAAAAAAGTTGTACTAAATTATAAAGTATTAGCTCAGATGGGCCGAACACCAGAGCAGGCCACAATATTCAAGTTCTTAAAGAAAAGTTGTATGAAACTATCATAACTATATATGTCCACCTTATTGGGTTGGTCTAACACACAAAATCTCAATAAGAAAATTTGAAGCTTGAGGACGCAATGTGAGAAAATGTGTAAAAGTTGCAAAGCAGTGAAATATTTCTTCTAAAACAAATAACCTTCAGGACATTTTGACCACTATCTCAAGGTTGTGCTACAAAACTCTTTTTTTACTGAAGGGGAAACCGTCACTACAACTAGATTAAAACATGCCAACAAAATACAACCCACCTGAGGCACCTCGACAGCAGACATGGAATAGACGTGGAGACAGAATATTTTCGAGCCGTTGTAGCCAACCATAAAGCCCTGCATTTTCTGCTGGTGCACAGGAAAGTTGCTCGCCTTGATGTTCAGGTAGCCGTTCCCAGAGAAGCACAGCATGTCCTCACACTGCGTGTTCCAGGCAACACTGTTAGCATTAGGCTCCTACAGAGAAAATATGATAGGATATGAGAAAGTTAAGGTGTAGAGGCAACTGAGAAACAAAGAAGAGCCAGAAAGACATACTTCAAAATTAAAGTCTCCCTGAGCTGCTTGCAAAAACTTAACATGCATCCATGTTTGTTTGTTTTTTTTTTAGACAAGCTGATTTTGCGTAGTCCGTTCAGAAACCTTTCGATTTGCTGTCCTTGAGATGTTTTTCCGTACTGCTTTTGACAAACCTGAAAAAGTAGTTCTTTGCTTTTGATGTCATAGACGAGGAGGGTGTTACGTTCATCCACCACAGCCAGCTTTTTGCGGGACGCGCTCATGTCCAGGCAGCGCACTGACAACGACAGCTTCAGCAGCGTTATTGGAAAGGGGTTGTCGATAAATATCTTCAAGATCTACATCACAAAATCAGAACAAAAAAAATATGAGCAGATGAAATGCTTGCTGTGATTTACAGGGACTTGCAAACTGTGGTCCGGAAGGTTTTTGGGCCTTTCACAACAGCTCTTAATAACTGCTTATAAGTGATATATATGTCATGATAGCAATAGCTGTGCTAATAAATACAGTTTTTAGCTGTTTTTCCATTTTTTTATGAAATAATTGTATTCAATGTTCACATGAGAACAACACAAAAAGTACTAGTATAAATATTATTCATTCTCTTTTTTTCTTTATTTCAAACACTAAAAATAGTAATAAAAATGTGGTTCTTTAAAAAATGGCAATGTATTTCCTTTTTTAGATTTTTATGA
Source organism: Xiphophorus hellerii (assembly GCF_003331165.1). Lineage (NCBI taxonomy): Eukaryota > Metazoa > Chordata > Actinopteri > Cyprinodontiformes > Poeciliidae > Xiphophorus > Xiphophorus hellerii. Next base: position 21,257,411 of record NC_045672.1, read on the forward strand.
AAAATCGTAGGTGGTCTTTTTTTAAAATATCACATAAAATTTCAGGCTCTAAACGTGTCTTATTTAGCTGGACTGAGGGCAAAAATGGCTTTTTGGTGGGTAACATTTGCAGCGTCCTATGATAGACCAACACAAATCAGTGCAAACTGGGAGAAAAGAAGTTTCATATTTTTTTACAAATAAAGATCTGAAAGTGTGCAGTGTTCTGTATTCAATACCTTCTAGTCTGACATCCTTAAATAAAATCAAGTATTTTAGTATTTCCCTTACTAATCACCTACTGTAATTAATAGAAGATGTAAGAAATTTACTCTACAGCTTCCCAGAAGTCATGGAGAAAACACAACAAACATGTGGAAGAAGGTTTTCCAATTAAATTGGATCACAGACCTTCACATAACACTGAACACTGTTTAACCAAGGTGAAATATGGCAGTGATAATGTTCAGAAGGACAAGTAAGCTTTTCAAAGTTGATAGGATGCATCATTTTAATTCATTTCCTTTTTATACCTGCAGATTCACAACAGCTATAAACTTTACATTTTACAAGACAAAACGTTTCAGTTTCTCAAAGAATTGTTAAAATGATCCCATAAAAGGGTCAGCAAATTACACATGATGTAACACAGATGTTCACACATGCCCTCTCTTCAAACTGACTGAGTTTGAGTTATTTTGCAAAGATAAAAAGGCAGAAATTTCAGCTTTTCTACATGTGTGAAGATGGAATAGACATACACCTAAAGACTGCAGCTGCTACAGCACCAAAATGGCTTTCTATTAAGTGTTGCGTGAGAGGCGCTAAATACAAATGCCTAACACATTCAGACTTTCATTTATCAAAAAAAATCTTCAAAACTTTTCCTCCTTTATAATTATGGACTACTCTGTGTTAATCTATCACATAAAATCCCAATAAAAAAACATTGAAGTTTGCTGTTGTACCAAAAGCAAAGCTACACAGATATCTTTGCAAGACATCGTAAATTTTGCATTTCTCCAAATTCCTAGAGAATTGACATAAGGGAATGGTTACCATTTCAGAGTTCCTGTAGGAGAATACATTGTCTTTAAGTACTCACAGCTCCGTTTTTTAACCCCACAAGTAGACCCTCTTTGCATGGCGGGCCACCAATCACTTTGATGTAACGAATCATAGATTCCATCACCCATTCTTTTTCCTTGACACCGGCAAAAGACAGGCACTGGAGCCTTTTCTCCTGTGCAGAGCATAACAAGTAATATGAAACCACAATCATATACAGTCCTGACTAAAAGATTCATTATGGCAAAATTGCGGTTTTAGCTCAATCATTTCATGGGCTATTAATCATAGCAAAACAAACTCATATAAGTCCAATAAATTGCAGCATGTTGTTCTTTTAAACACGGCAAAGGGTGTTTCAATGTCAGAAGGCAATTTTACAAAGATAAACAATGATATAATCTACCAGAAGCATACACAGAAACATATATAAGAAATAAGATCTGTCTGGGGCATGAAACACAAGCAGGTCCGATAGAGAGATCTAAAGCACCCCTGTCACACAAAGACAAATTTAAAAGGAAATAACCTCAGCGCTGTTTCTCAGCCCCACCAGACGCTGTCAAACACAGACGAAAAACAGAGGAACCCCCCAAAACAAAAAAGATAACCTTTCCAATCCATTCAAACTGCCTTTTTTTATCCATCCAGTTTGAAGAGGGTTGCAAAAGGGGGAGAGGCGCGTGTTGCCCATGTAGATGGGAACACAAGTACAGCTGGGGTCTCGTGCGAGCTCGGCAGAAACGTGGAGAAGCAGCGATTCAATTCCTGGGTTGCGTAGGTTTGGAGTAAATGGTTTAACACTAATTCATTCTGACTTCATCATCTTAATGGCGTCCTAATGTTTCTACAGCTGCAAGGGTCAAAAGGATTTAGCAGAGAAACTAAAGAAGGAAAGGTTTCATTATGAAAGAAGCCAAATGCAAAACAGGTGGGTCAAAAGCAAGTTTAATAAAATCATTTGATGGGCTTTGCTGAGTTTTTAATGAATTCAAGAAAAAAAAAAAAAAGACGATTCCAGACCTGACAGAGAATGACGTGCTGGGAGCAAACCACCAGCAGGTTGCACTCAAACTTTTTGCAGATTTTGTCAGTAATGCGGTATTCCATGGTGGATAAGTCGTCCGTGCAAATGTTGATCTTCTCGGGTAGCTGTATGGCCAGGCGGTTTCTGTAGATGGCGATTTTCTTTACCAACTCATGGCACTTGATTCTCACTAGGAAACATAAGAACATGGGTAGAGAACATTTTCAAAAGAAATATAGAAATTGCTTTTAAGACAAAAAAAAGTATGTTTTCTTTTAAGAAAATGTCTGAAAGCCAGAACTACAATCTTAAAAAAAAAAACAGGGTTCCTATAAGATTTCTAGACTCTGATTTTGAGAATTTTGTCCTTTATCAACAGAAAATGTAATTAGACTTTTTGTTACACTTTACAGATTTAAATATGGCTCCTTCTACCCTGGTGGAAGATTGATGGATGGGAAAGTCTGTAAAAACAAATGTTTTTTCATACTCTATGTTTTTCCAATAGACTCTGATTTTTAAGACTTAGAAATCTTAAAAAAAACTTAAAAATCAGATTTGAACTTTTCCAGACTGTGTAGGAGCCCAGCCAGACTTAAGAAAAGTCTTGTGTTGGTAATTACCTTCAGTTCAATTCAAAACTATTTTATTCAAATGGAATGGCAATAATCTCCGAAGAAAGTCTAGTAATGTAGTGAAAGTGTAATTCCATTTCTACACAACTGATTCAGGTCAATGTGACGCTAAAAGACACCCGACCCATTATTTACTAAAGCATCATAACATCCCTTCAGTCATAAACTAAGCTGCATGATGCAGGTGCAAAGCTTTACGGTTTTGCTCAGTGATGAGGTCCTGCACGATGACATTGGTCATGTTGTCTCTATATGCGTAGAGGTCTTTGTAGAGGCCGTGAACTGTGGTGAAGTTTAGTTGGTAGCAATAGATGGTCCCATCCTGGCAGCCGCACACCTAGATAAGAGACAACAATGTAGCAGTACATCCTATTAACACCTCTAAGAAAAGACTGAGGGAGTGGGAAAATGTTCCTGTTGTTAAAGCCTCTATACTGCCGAGCTGCGAGAATCTGCCAGGAACCAATTCTCTCCTGTGTGCCTCATCACTTTCAGTTAAATATAGTGAGAGGAAAAGCTGTAAAAGAGTGACTGTAAAATGAAATAGCTTGTGTATCTGTGTAGTTAAAAACTGTATTATCCCAACTGGAAAAAATATTTATCGCTTTCTCTGCGACATGCATTCCTACTCAGGGGCATGGAAAGGTGAGGTTTCGTTGAGATATATGGAACAATGTGATGTGGACCCACCACGTAGTTGGAGTCGGGCTTAACTCGGCATGTCCACACCCATGCTTTATGCTCTCCAATAGTTCCTAACCGCACACCATCTTTAGTATAGAGGGACACCTGTTTGTCTGAGCCACCCATCACAATGTACTCGCCCTTGGAGAAGTAGCTGATGCAACAAGGGTCGTAGTTTAGAGTTCTCTCTTTTAAAACCTAAGGACGACAAAGAGAGAAGAGCACATTAAAAACAGGAATAAAACAAGCATGTCTTGTATTTATTGCTCAGGGGCCTGAGCCAGCACTTCCTACTGTCTGGGCCGGCACACTTCAAAGTCCTCACTACATTCAACTATCCCTTTGAATCTGATGAAAAGAAAGACAAAAAAAAAGAAAAAAGAAAAAGAGAGCGTCTGTGGATAAAAAAGCCTCTATTGTATTAGAGTTCAAAGTCCATTTGTGCAGCATCATATCAGGTCTCTCCATTCTATCCATCTGTTTTTTCTCACCGAGCGGAAAAAGGGGGACTCCCTGACAACTGCTGCTTATTTTCTTTCTTTGTGAGCGATCCCTAGTGTTGTAATCAAAACAGAATGTTCATTTAAACTGATAAATAGGGAGATAACAATGGAAAAAGCTCCAGATATACCAGAGAGAAATGAACAGTTCGGATTTGTCTATAATTACAATATTGCCCACAGGGAATTGAAGAGGAAGCAGTGATTATGAGTAGGCCAATAAAGCATAGCAGGATCACCTCCCGTGTACTGTCAGGGTTTCAACAGACAGTCAGAATACAACTGATTCTAAACTCAGTTAAGGATATTTTGTGGGGTTTAGGGCTGCACCGATTTATCTGCAAGCTGATTTATCTTCAAGCTGATTTTTCAATCCCGATTTCCTCAATTTTGGGGAATTGGTGATCGGCCGATTCCTACATGTGAAGCTGATCTTATCCACCAGTCTTATCTACCTCAACTGAAGTCTAAAAACCAATACTGTCCTCTTTTTGCCCTGCTGTGAGAGAGGATTGACTGACCACCATACACACCCACCAGGTCATGTCTGCAAGTTTTCAGTCAATAGTCACCTCACTATTGCCAACTCAGTGTGGTGAAACTGTTATATCTAGCAACATTTCAGACAAAAAAAAATGATTGGCCACAATCGGAATCGGAGAGCCAGGTTTTTTAAAGATTGATAAACTGCAATCAGCCAGAAAACCTCAATCGGTGCACTCCTACTAGGGTTACACCTACAATATTTTAAAAAGTCAGCTGTTATTTCTGATAAGTTACAGACTAGCCGGTGTCCTGTAAAGATAGAACATTAAATCCATTTGAATTTATAGTATGTACAAATGCATCTAAATTTATTAGACTTTATAGAAAAATTGACTTAGTTCACTCATTAACTTCCAAAACTGAAACTAAGATTACATACTGAGTGATTTTAAGTATATATTTTTGTTACTATTGATTATAATGGTTTACAACCAAATACAGTATGTCAGACTATTAAGAAATTCCATTAAACCAATAAAAAATGGCCAATTACCATAGAAATCCTCTGCAATGAGAATGAGCCTCAAAATGTCAATCCTAATTAAGCTGGCTGTAGCCAAGCATCTTAATGGAAAGTTGAGTAAAAGGAAGAAGTGTATACAAGGTGTACAAGCAAAAATAACCAGAGCTTTAAGAGGACCGTGAAGCAAACCCCTTCAAGAGTGTGGCTGAAAACATGTTGCATACATTCTGCTGTCAATATTTATGCTGATTAAAATGACTTCACTATATGTAGTTACTAGTGTTAGTATTATTTGATACGGCACGTATATTTTAATATTTTAAAATTTAAGTCAGAAATATGAGGTATTAAGTTGTATTCGGGAAGAGAATATTTATAGCAACAATTACTGATGTTCACCTGTTTCCCACTGAGCTGGTAGAAGGAGAGTTTCTGACCCCAGTCTGCCACAGCCAGTGTGTCGTGATCATCCCTGTGAAGCAAAAACAGCTTAGCCATTGGTGCTGATAAGTATAGTCTTTTGAGCTGATAGCGGCTTTGGTTGGTTAAGTAATGACAACACTGAAAACCACAGAGGCCAATTTTCATTTTAAAGGTTTCCCCTGTAAATGACAAGCAGGCAACAGGAAGCTTTGTTATGTTTCATCTTAATCACATTTGTACTTACAAAGAAATATATGACATGGTAAGCGGATGTACCTATTCATCCTGTCAAATGTGTCGCTGTCTGGTTCCAAGGCAACTAAATCCCTTACAGCTTAAAACACAACTTCTTCCCAGAAACACCTCATGCTAATTTTTAAACAAACTATTATACTTTATGGATTGTTTCATTGATGATACATCTGTTGTATTTCATCGCTGACACTTAAAACTAACTTTGCACATTATTTTTGTATTGCTTTATTTTTCTCCAAAGAACCCAGTCAGAGAAGGGCTCCTGGTTTTGGCAAAAGGGGGAAGCAGAGAACTGAGACACTTTCAAATAAGCATCATAATCTCACTCACAGTTCAACCACTCTAATGTCAACTACTGCCACCTGCTGGCCTCGCTTAAAATACGCAATTTACAGTCAATAAATCCACAGTGCTAACACCATGGACAACACAGGATGGATGAAATTTTTAAAAAAAAGAATCAATATTTCTCATGGATGTTATGATGCAGTAAGTAAGAATCACTAACCTGGATGGATTCCACGCTATTGACCAGATTGGGGATAAAGATCCTCCTGGACGCTCTATCTTGACCTTCTCCTCTCCATTCTTGTTCCGTATGCTCACCACACCATTCATCATGCCGAGGGCGAGGTACTGCCCATCGTTTGTCCACCTGAAGTTTAAATAAACTCAAGTTGAAGCATCAATGTTTTGTATGAAAAGATAAAAAGTGTTTCATGACAGTCGAGAAACAACTTACCCACAGCATGTTATTCTGCTACTCACTTTATTCTTGTTTACAGATTTTTGTTCAGGGGACCACAGGCCTAAAAAATATGAACAGATAATGCTCTCTTTTTGATTCTTCTTGAGATATCACAAAGAAGAATAACTTCTAATCAACCAGTCAATCTCATGCATAATATGTGATTGACTGGACACTCACCAAAGTCACCAGATGAGCAGGAAGCAAGTTGGTGAGTGATTGGGTTGTAGGCGACACACTGGATTGCATCGTTGTGGCTGCAGATAAGGTCAATAAAAAAAGAAAGGTGAATGGAATGAAGACACAGTGTACACTAGGATGTAAAAGTGGACAATTATGTCTTATTCAAAAAGAAATGTTCTTCATGACGGATATGTATGCCAGTGAGAGAAACATATTTCCATATTAACAGACAATCATTTCTTGCATTTTCCTTGGATAACACAACCCAGTTTTCAGTTTTAAATGAGTGAACAGAAACTTGATTCATTATAGGTTATAAAAAGGGATGGGAACTGTGCTAAAACAGAAAATTCAGGAGGATCACTATCCTCCTGAATAGTGGAGGATAGTGGGTTTGAGGAGTTTTCAGTACAATTAAAATATCGCTTTGGCAAACATTTCTGAATTGTATGGCTTGATTGTGGGAAGAGAAAACATTATTCCAAGGTCCTCTCAAGGCCATATAGCTATACTTGATCCCTTGGGATGATGGGCATACATTTAGCGCCACCTGTGGGCTCAAATGTGCAATGGACAGAGATTTTCCACCTTTGGGCCTGTCTAAGGATTTTGTAGACAGGCCCATTTTTTTACAGTACCTTATAAAATAATTTCTATCCTGTTGGTTAACCAGGATTTTATCTGGGAATATCAGAGAGAAGTGAATGCAAATGCACAACAAATTTAGCAGATTAAGAATTTTGTCAGCTTGTCCAAATCCATATAAAAGCAGTGCTGTTTGTGTTTGCAATCTGACAAAATGAGATAGAGGTCATTAGGCTGTTGCCAAATATCCTAGTTTTGCTTTAAAAGATAATACTTATGTCTTTGGAACATGATCTGTGAATTGTTGGTGCATAAACAAACTGAATCGAAGAGATATTTATTGGCTTTCTTAAGTCATTAACCCCTACACAACAACATTAAAAACATATAAATAATGCAATTACTCTTGAAAAGTAAGGAGAAATTATTAGAATAATAAAATCACTTACGTATATCTTAAAATACCCTCCAGTTTAGAAGTCCAAATGATAATGCTTTTGTCTGCAGACCCCGAGGCAAACCTCTTACCTGCACAAAAACATGGTTCCTAATGAGATGAAGGTGAATAAGATACAGAAAGTCCTAAGCATTCAAACAGAAAACCAGCTCAGTACCATCCCTGGCATAGGCCACACAGTACACTGTATCACTGTGTCCTTTTAAAGGCTGAATAATTGTCCCATCTTTGGCATCGCAGACCTGGAAACAGAAACCATAATTTGTTACAGCAATGCATTCTGCAGAGATGTCCCTCGCAAGGAAAAGATAAAAGGTGAGCCTTACCAGCACACGTTGCCCTGCAGCCATTATAATTTGGCTGCCATCTGGCTTGAAGGCGAGGTCATAAACACTGCAGTAGAGAAAATTGTTTGAAATGCTTGTTTTCACAAGATTGATTGGTCGATTAGCAACAATGCGCAGAGTCATTTATCAGTAAAAATCACATATTGCAGTTTTAATGTTGAGAGTGACCCCTAAAAGCTCTTGAGAATGTTGTTTTATAAGTGTATTTTTCTTATTTTTATCTTGTGCATACAAAGAAGCAACATCAATGTAAACAAAGCTGATAACACACAGCCCTGCAGAGAGATTAAAGCTGTTATACATCCAGAGAAAAAGCAGGATGTATAACAGTCATACGGGAGGGGAATAAACTATTTGTTACTCCCCTCCCATGAGCATTTTTTCTAATGATTGGTTGATTAGTAAAAATGCTCATGGGAACATTTTTTTTAAAATGCTCCCATGATTAAAAAAAAAATCCAACAAAAATAAAAAACGAGTCTGTAATAATAACTTAAAACTCTAACTGAGCATGTTTGCATACCTAAATACCTGACAGTATTATAGTTATTTTAGTTGTGTGACATATTTTTCAACTTCCAGTTTAAGAACATGTAATGTTTTATTTTTAAATATTGTAGACCATATGGAATGACATGCAACACTGTACAGCTATATTTATAAAACGACAGAAAATGTGGTAACATTTAAAGCCTGTATTGTATAAAGTCCCTAAGCAAACTGTATGCAAAAACATGTAGGTAAAAGATAGATGTAAATGTAAAGCAGGGTTTCCTAAGTCTAAATAAATTGTTAAAACGTGGACTGTATTAAATCAGGACATCAACAATGTGAAAAGGGTTGTGAGTTTTAAAGCTAGAAATTTTTTTTAAAAAAACGGAAAGAAGGGACATAAGCTTTTTAAGGTCAGAGAATGAGAAAGTTCTCTAGTGTAGTTGCAGTGGTAATTAACCAATGACAACATTTTTTGGGAAAACATTAAATGCAAAGAAAACGCTTTGACAAAGGAAACATTTCAGTGAGATAATTGCGAAGAAACAAGAGTATAGAATCTAGCTAGATCTGTGGCAATAAATAGAGACTTCTAGTATATAAGGTGTCCATCATTTGCCTTCGATAAATAGCTAGATGCTAATGTATGTTAGCTGGCTTCTACTAGTTTACATAGCAACCACCGTTGCTATCCAGCTAGCGTTACATCCTAGTTTCAGACCAGGGTAAAAAAAAATAAACACAAGGTTAGACTTTCTTACCGATCACGAACCGTCTCTTTCCATTTTTCAATTGGCCTCATTTTCAGCTATTAACCATAAAAAAGACGACCTAATTTTATTTTAAATCAACAAGTTATTGCAGTTCGGGTTTTCCGTTGTCAAGCTCTGCTCGGACTGCGCACGCTCAGAACTGCTTCCGAGTTTCTGCACATGCTCAGTTCCGCTCCACTGTTGACAACAAAACTTGGTTTGGACCGCTCTGCTCCACAGCAAAATAAATTAGATGAATTCGGTAGGTGCAATTCTAATTTGATTGTGATTTACTCTCTTCGTTTGCTGTTGCATAAAAATAATGGAGCAAAATGACGCTTCTTCTGTGTTGCACAGTGAAACATTTTTTACAGCAAAGTGTGTCTGCTGTCATTTTACTGTAGACATTTGAGAGGACAGGGTGAAAACTGGTCTAAGCTTCGTCCCTGATTCTGAGATTCCTCTCACCAGCGGTGAAAATGAGCTGGAAATCAGCCTAGACATGGATGTCCAGAGTAACAAGGAAGCACTGCCACATGGATGGATTAGAGAAGTGAGGCAGAGAAAAGCTGGCAAGACTGCAGGAAAACTGGACGTGTACATAATAAGGTGATTCGATTGGTTGTTTTTTTTTCCGCAAGTCACTTTACATATCAAAAAGTTAATTAAAAAGAAATTGACAAGAAAATGGGTATATAGACCTGGTGGACGACGTACTTTGTAGCATGGTGTAGAAACGCTTTGAATGTACACAAAGCAAATGAGATGATTGTGGATTTAGCAGAATCAGTGTTAGGTCAAACAGTATTTGGTGGTGAATGAGTATAAATATGTGTTCACCTGGACAACAGACTGCACTGGAGACTTAACAGTTAAGTTGTCTACAAGAAGGGACAATAGAGTAGACTTTACAGCTCGAAGAAGTTTAGGTCCTTCTATGTGTTCTGCCAGATGCTACAGTACATATCTTCTATAAGTTTGTTGTTGAGTGTCTCTTCTGTTATCATCTGTTGGGGCAGCAGAACCAGGGACCTAAAAAAGTTAAAGAAGATGGTTAATGAGGGCTGGTCCTGGGATTTGCTGTGGAATCTCTGGAGATTATCATAGAAAGATTCTTCATAAAATGAACATTAAGGACAACCCTGAGTATTGTCTTCATCAAACTGACATACAACATTGTCAGTCAGAAACGTCCTCAGATCTACTGTATTACAGAACACTACAAGAGATTATTTCTTCCCACAGCCAGTTACAAAAACATTTCATTTTCTTTTGGAGTAATAATAATGAACTTTTGTAGTGAAATTAATTAAACGCTGTCCAGCAGACAGTAACTGAAGAAGGCTAAACTTAATTTATTTACAAGCACATGACTTAAATCAATGACTAATCTTTTTTTTTTTTTTTGTTTCAGTCCCAGTGGGCAGAGGTTCCGGTCTAAGTCGTCCTTGCATGATTACCTGTTGAAAAATGGAGGAGAGAACCTGGACATAAACCTGTTTGATTTCACCTCATCCAAAACTAAATTCACCAGCTCTGAAACAGATCACTCCAAAGAAACACAAGAGAAATGGACGAAAAAGCAAGCAAATGGACAGCAGGAACAAATAGGTGGAAAAGTGAAGTCTGCCAGACATAAATCTAAAAACAGCTCTTCCTCTACTAGATGTAAAGTCAGCAAGAGCAAGGTAAAGCCTGCTGTTGAGGATATTAGAAGTAATATTTTGCAAGAGGACATAGCTGAGGAGGCTGAGCAGATTAGCTCACAAGCTACATCTTCATCAGACTTGGCAGATGATGATGACACACACAAGAGCCCCCGGAGGGTGGGACTGCTGAGGGAGAAAATTCTGAGACTGGCTCCTTCCAGTGATCAACGAAACACCTTCCTTCCAGCTCACAGGAATCAACTGGCAAACACGCCGCCTTCGGTCCCGACTCTGAGTGTTGAAGCTGCCACTGAGAGCGAGGATGAAAGTGAGAATGTGGCAAACACAGATGTTGCACAGGCTCACAGCAAAGGTGACAAGTCTAATTCAGAGGTAGTGGATAATGCTGACAGTCACAGAGAGGAGGAGGTGTTACCTGACAACAGTGGTGGAAGCTGTACACCAGTTAGAGATTCCCATAATAGTAAGTAGGAGCTACATGGTCTGACAGCGAAGAAAAGTTTGTAATTAAGACTTTTATTTAATTTAGTTTTAAGCTAAGTTCATGTGCTACAACCATAAACTTTTTTCAATCATATTTTCTAAGTATATCCAGCTTGTGCATTCTCCAGCTACAATTGCATGTTAGAGAGGTATAAGAAAATAACTGAAATGTTAGTAATTTGATGGAACTTCATGAAGAAAATCATTTCATTTATTTACATGACTTATTTTGATACATTACTTCCTTTTCTGATTTCATACAGTGCAGCAAAACAAGAGCTCTGTCAGGTTAAAATATGAGTTGAAGGAGTAAAGTCAACCATTTAAAGCGCATTACAAAAGTATTCATATTTTGAACTGCAGTGCATTTTATTGGGATTTTGTGTGATAGACAAAATCCCAATAAAATGGGATTTACACGTTACACAAAGTAACGTGTAATTGCAAAGTGAAAGCAAAATGATGCATGATTGGTGGTAGAATCAGCATGGGAAGGTTTTTTTTAAGTAGGAACATAGTAGCTGGTTAGAGTTGACTGAAGGATTGATAGAGCTAAACAGCAGAAAACTGAAAACAAATGCATTCCACAGTTTCCAAATTTTACTCCACAGCTGTGCCCTACTTTGTGTTAGTCTAACTCTAAGACAAATAAAGGCTATTGAAGAACGTGATTTAAAAAATTCAGGCTGTATGAATACTTTTGCAAGGCCTTGTATCTCATTAGCTGTTTAATGGAAGCTCAACCATTACCGGTACTTTAAATAATGCTAATTACAAGGTCAAACACAAGTGTGCTTTGTCACAGCAAATTACAGTTAAATCATTTAATAGGGTGTGTACACTCTGCGTTTCTGTCAAGTTTATGTTAAAATTCAGAATTTTAGTAATGTTTTTATGACAACTTAATTCTAGTCCGTGAAAGCCCTAAAAATCACATTTGCGTTCATTAAAATTTCAAGGATATTAAAATGACAAACATTATGACTTATTTAACACTTTCCTGTGTTCTCATAGGATCCAGGAATTTGGAGAGCAGGCGGAAAACAAGCCCTTATTTCAGTGGGAAACATCTCAAAGATGGTAATGTTTATGGAGTTAATTTGTGCACAATTGTTGGCAGGCTTTACCCTTCCTAATATCTGAGATATTAGAACTGTTCTCTGTGTTTATGCTCAGGACTCAGCCCACCCAGGAGAAAATCTCTCAGAAAATGGACACCTCCCAGGTCTCCCTTCAACCTCATACAGGAAACCCTTTTCCATGACCCCTGGAAGCTCCTGGTGGCCACTATTTTTCTGAATAAGACAAGTGGTAAAGTCCCACATTTGTGCAGCCTGAATCAATCTGCAGTAAAAATTGGAATTTCACTAGTTTTTCATTACAGGAAAAATGGCCATTCCAGTGCTTTGGGTGTTCTTTGAGCGCTACCCGTCTGCAGAGGTGACCCGGGAGGCCGACTGGAAGCCCATGTCTGAACTCATGAAGCCACTTGGGCTCTATGAGCTTCGAGCCAAAACAATCATCCGCTTCTCCGGTGATGATTTGAGACTTCTGCTGGATAACTTTCGTCTAGGAAAAAAACTAACTGTGTTTTCTCCTGATTAGATGAGTTTTTAAATAAACAGTGGCGTTACCCTATTGAGTTGCATGGTATTGGCAAGTACGGGAACGACTCCTACAGGATCTTCTGTGTTGATGAGTGGAGACAGGTGAATGAACTCAACTCCCTAGCTATTTTAAGTTATTTTTAAGTCACAATTAAGCTAAATCAGACAGATTATCTGTATTTTTCTTTTATAGGTGACTCCTAAAGATCACAAGTTAAATAAATACCATGCCTGGCTGTGGGAGAACCATAAAACGTTGGGAATCTGAAGAATGATCAACCTCAAGAAAGACTTTATCTTCAAGCAAGAAAATCTTCTAGGCTACATAATGATGGATGCTATCTAACCTACAGCAGATCAAAACAATACATTTACACTTTTAAATCTGAATCTCATAAAAATTATGTAGCAAAGTTTCAAATGTTTGCCTTTTAAAAAGTTGTATTTCTTGTTCAATAAAAGAGTTTTAGTCATTTTTAAATTTTAGCTGAACGGATTCTCTTCCTTGTTTTGCTGAAATGTAGCTCACGCCTGAAAATGTTCTCAGTGTTTATCTGGTTAGTTTGTTGCCACGCTAATAATCTTTCTCTATACCCACACCTACCTCTATACCCACACCCATTTATGTTTCTCAAGACACTCCAAACTTTGCAGTCACTCCAATAACCTTACCAATTCTCCCAGACCATGGTAGGGTGCTAAAGAGCAGTCAGGTGAGGTGCTTACCTGGTGTCGACCTAATGTGCGGTTGCTGTAGATGCATTATTAAATAATTAGACACAATAATTGTAAGTAAACATAAAAGCACAAATGTATAAATCTGATTCGCAGAATATTCCGAGGTTGGATCATTTGTACCCACCTTTGGTCCTTAAACGCACCGTCAGTCTCGAAACATGCGCTGTTCACCATTATTACCACCAGAGGTCGCTGATCATGCAAAGAGGAGAGCGTTTCAGGTGGAAAGAATGAGTCCTGAGATACACCCAGGGAATAGCCTGACTTTTATTTTGGTTTTACTGTTAAAAAAAAAAAAGATAAAATCATGGTCACTAAGTTGAAGTTGTTGTGTCAGGTATCATCAGGTGTGGAGGAAACCATTGTATGGATCCATCAGTGAGAAAGAAGAGTACAGGTAAATCACTTCAGCTCTACATTCTAAATTATCCTCTGACAAGGCCTCACCTTTGCACAGATTATTAATATGTGGTTTATTTTGCGAGAAAGGAAATAGGAGAGCAGCTGAAGAGGCAGATGGAGGAGAAGTGCGTGGAACTGAAGCTGCAGCTAGCTAGTAAAGTAAAAGAAGCAGAGCATCTCATAGCGGTGGACCGCCTCGCCCTATCTAGCGAGAGACAACAGCGAATTCAGCAGACCAAAGCAATGGCAATCTACAGAGATGAGAACAAGAGGGTACGGTCCCAATCATGCATTATGCATCCATTACCAATCCCTCTGTGTACTAAAATATGCTGGAAATGCTTCCTGGAGCACGCTTTGAGGTTACAGTAAAAGGTCTTGTTTTTTTTTTTCTCAGTTGTACTTGTTTTGTGTGCAGCTAATGGAGCAGAGCAGGAGGGACAGAGCACTAACACATTCCCAGGAGGCCCTGAAGGAGAGAGAGCTGCTGTGCCTTAACCCCATTAACTGGAATGGAACACTGACATGACTCCAAGTAGCCAAAACCTGCAATTCAGGCTTCTTCTCAGCCACTGAGGAGCAAACCCTCAGTTTGAAATGGAAAAAAAAAAGTGATGGAAAACAGAAAGCATATTAAGTGGAATAAACATAAAATATGGGCTTAGTGTTTTGTTTTTTCTTATAAATATAAATATGGAGAAAAAATGTCTTGAGATCTAATTATAGCTTAGCTTATTAAAACTCAAAATTGTGTTACTGGACACAAAATAACATCAAACCATTAAATAAAAAAAAAAAGGTGTATACATGTCCAGTACAGTACAAGATCTCAATACTTGATCAAGTTTCATTTTGCATGAATTACTGCATCAAAGCAGCGTGGCATGAAGACGATCAGGCTGCAGCGGAGGTTTAATGGAAGCCCAGGTTGCTTTAACACCAAACTTCGCTTTTCTCCATTGTTGGGTCTGCTGTCTCGCTTTTTCCTTTTGATGCTGAAAAATTAAATCAGCATTTCCTTAAAGATCTCCCAGTCAATTTCTGCACCGACCTTGATCTAGAATACACAAACACCAGCAGATAACATGGCTCCCCAGACCAACACTGATTGGAAACTACTCACTGGACCTCAAGCCTGGGCCTCTCCACTCTACCTCTCGGACCTTATGTTTTTTCAAATGACATGCAGGATTTTAAAAGAAAGGATTTGCAGTCATCTAGTCCTTTCTCTCCTAAAGTAAGAAGCTTCTGATGTTGTCCTTGTCTTAGGAGGGACTCTAGACAAGCAATGCAACAGCTGTGGCCCTGGTCCTGGATACATCAGTGTGGGAAATTCAGATTCCAGCTACAGTTCGCACAGAATTCTTCCATGGGCTTTGTTTCAGGGCCATTTTCAACCATGTTTTATCTTTCACACAACTTTTCATTGACATATTTACCAACAGCAATATGAAAAACCTACACTACCCACACTACACTGCTTCTTTAATAAGTAGCTATATTCTTCAACAAAGCTACTTATTAAAGAAAGTGTAGTCCACTGCTTACTGCACTACAGTCATGTCAGCAGTCTTCGTCGTCATGATTGTGTTGAGCATAACATGACCATGTACTGTTTTATTGCATGATAACAAATGCAATAAAACAAATGTTAATATTTCTAAAATTAACTATTAGAAAACAGAAGTTTTCTAATGGTTAATACAATTAACTACTGACATTATCACTTGTAAATAGATCAGTGTGCAATTATACTATAATTTTTTTGACAGTCAAAAACATTTAAATTCCTGAAATTGTTTTATAATATATATTAAACTGGTACTATTTTATTTGCCCAAACATTTTTCTTTGTCTTCTGTTTCTCTGCCACTTCATCAAACATAGTTTTCCATGTTTCAGCAAAGATAAAATAGTCTATCAAAAAACAAAGCCTACAAAAAAGTAAAATCTCCTTTTATTGTAAAGCAAACACCTGTGGACGATTCCAGTCCAGGTAAATAAGGATCGATAAAATGACCAAATGGATCAGAGGTGTTAGCGTTATGGCTCTCCAAAATAATCTCTGAATTACAGCTGAATGTTTGCATTGATGATACAAACAACTAAATATTCACAAACATAAATAAAGCTTTTTTTTTATAAAGAAAAAAAAAGGCAGCAGAAATTGGCTTGAATTATCCAGATTGCACTCACACACTCCTTTTACATTTAAATAAATAATCCAGCAGCTAAAAAAGTAAAAACAATCATGCTAAAGTAAACGATAAATTAAAACAGTGCAGTACTTCTGATTTCAAATGAACATAACATGCATTGTGACACAAACATTCACAGAGGAAGAGGTATAAAGTCATCCAGTGAAAAAAAAACCTCATGATATAAACCTCCTCAGACTCTATTTAGGGTCAGTTTGAGGGGACAGTGTTGATCTAAGTGCATGCCCATAGCTACCATTTGGAGTACAGCAGTAACCTGACACAGGCAAAGCTTATGGTAGGGAATGAAGTTCAGGTATTTTATATTAGTGCGGTGTTGCTTCATTCATGACATCATAGTCTTCACCTTTTCTTGCATAATCCTCTTCATCAATTATACATTAATTAATCCAAGCCCTTATAAATTACATAATTAATCCCTGAAAGGCTAGCATTGAAGATAACGTCCCACCTTCGGTCAAGTCTTAGTCACCTCTTCTGGCTGGTATCCCCAGCTCCCTCTGTTACACAGACATGTGAAGACAGTCTAACGTCCCTTCAGAAATCCATCCAGCATGTAGTCTCCCTTCTCTGTCAGCCAATATCCAGCCATAGCAGCCACTCCTCCAATAAAAATGGCTGTGAACACCATGTCTCCCTTGGCTGCAAGAGTGGCGAGGGCACAGATTATGACGCCGAAGAACATCTGCTGCAGCACAAGAACCTCATCATCGGTCATGTCGTCAAACAGACCTTTCTCTGGGCCAGCTGAGGAGGCAAGATGAAAGCAAACTCAGATTTCAGAGTCCAAACTTCACCGAGATCTCCTTATGGATTGCTTTCCAACAATGAGGTCAACATTTGCATTACTGATGCCGTTTTTACGCACAATTTTCTTCCCAGCATTTCTTGCACATAAACTTTAGATCCTACATTTGTCTTCAAATGTATAGACACAGTGCCTTCTTTCCCTAAGAACTACAAACGTCAATGTGTTTTAATTGTCACTCTCTATACGACTCTGTTACCACTCTAGGTGGCATGTTACAAACTCTTTCTTTGATGAGACTTAAAAATATGTAAATGAAAAAAATACTTAATGTACAAATCGGCTGTATTTAAATACAGCAGAAGGCATTAAACACTGGCAGCATTGATTCTAATTCAAACTATTCAGAGAAAATACAGAGAGAATACAGACGGGAGACTATTTTTGGTTCGTAATGCTTTGCCTAAAACCTGATACTCACCAGGTGGCTTATTCTCCACACAAATGCTGTCTCTTCTGATGAATCCCTCAGCGCAGTCGCAGTGGAAGGAGCCCTCCTCGTTGATACAGGCCTCGTTCAGTCCGGGGCAGGCTATTGCGCGTTCGCTACATTCATCTATATCTGAGAGGGAACGCACAGTAAAATGGCTGAACCTCCGCCAGGATAACCTTATGTGTTAAAAATTACACAGATAATTAATGACAGTTTAAATACCAAGACACTTGGCTCCTTTCAGTCTGTAGCCACGCGCACATTTCTTACAGCGAGCAGGACCGCTGCCCATGCAGCCCACACATGCCTGGTCACAGCCTGGAAGGTGAAACGGTCAGCATCATTACTGTCAATGTGATGCTCTGCCAGCTAGCAGAACAGCAACTGCCTACTGTGGTCAAGTTTGTAGTTTCCACAACCTTCACAGTTCATGATTCTTAAGTTTTCTTAAGAACTTTTCTTAAGTTTGTATCAAGAAAACCTAAGTTTTCTTAATACAAACAGCATTTCCTAACCAATTATAGGATCCAGTTAATTACTTCATATTGGTAATTGATGCTCTTACTCTGACTTAATTTTCAAAAACCTCACAGAGACTGAAAATATCTGACTGCTATTTTCTCAACAATAACCCTCATACCGACCCGTGTTGGTTTCAAACCATTCGGTCTCTTGTCAGGATGCATGCTGGTCAATTGAAACAACCAGCATGATTTTGTTTGCTAGAGATCAATAAATATTGAAGGAGCCATACCTCTGCATTCATAGGATCCCTCTATGTTGTGACAGTAAGTGTTGGAAGGACATCGAGCCAGCTCTGTGCCGCACTCATCAATGTCTACAAGAGACATGGTAAAAGTCACGGGAAGTGTATTCATCCAAATTTGCTAAAGAAAAAACAACCAAATTCACACTCACCCACACACTTGTTGTCATGAAGGATCCACCCAGGTTTGCAGGCGAGGCACTTGTAGTCCTGTGGCCCTGAGCATTTCTTACAGGAGTGGAAGCACGCTAAACGTGGACGAGAACCGTTAACATCAAACCGATATCCGCTCCGGTTGAACATGATGCCGATTTGAAAATGTGTAAACAGCAGTGTGGAAATGGTTCACCTGCACAAGCCCCTGCACTGTCATTGGAGCTCTTCTCCCGGAAGTAACTATCAGCACAGCTCTGGCACAGCTGGCCCGAGTAACCCGGGTCGCAGACACACTCCCCATCTCCCAGACGAGTGCCCTCACCCTCACATCGGCCCAGACCTCCACACACACCCCCAGGTCCGGACGGGCACTCTTCAAATTAGCACGATTACAATGATCAGCTCTTTGCTTAAATACTGCAGCAATGAAGGAAGTAAGCAAGGATGTAGAATCTGTTTTTTTTATTGTACTAACATAAAGTAACCTGCTTGTGCACACCTTTGCAGTCAGGCCCAAAGTGTCCAGGTGGGCAGCACAGTGTTAGCTGCTCAATGCAGAGCCACTCAAACAGATCTGGTGCCTCCTGCTGCCTGGAAAACAAACAAAATGTTCAAACAAGCTCATGATAACACAGCATGATTACACAGAAGAAGCCATAAATGTTTTCATCTGTTTTGATCTATAGGGTAATAAAACAAACGTATTATAGGCAGGTTTATAATGAAAAATAAAAAACTTTAACACCTGTAATAATTTTAGCTGAGCTGTACCTGTGGAACCACCACGTCTCAACCTGGTCTTCTATCTGCTCCAGCAGACGGTTACATTCAAAATCTGTTTTCTCACAAGCGGCTTCGACGATCTCCAAAAGCCGAGTCTCACTAAAACGAGGAGACGATATTAGGCAGAGGCTGAACCACAGAAATATGCGAGTAATAAATACACGAAGAAGAAAATCAATATTTAAAACCAAAAAACATTCTAGAGAAAGTATTGAATAATAGATAAAACGGATGTAAATTACAAATGGTCACAGTATCTCAACAGTAAGCTGCAGAGACTATTCCTACCTGCGTGCATACTTAGCCAGCTTCTCCTCCTCCCATGCAGTGTTGCCGCCACCAAAGTTCTTGTTTGCCGTTTTTTCTAATCCCTACACAAAAACTTACATTTTTTAATCCTTCAGTTTGAAACAAAGAAATAAAAGCATGATAAAAAGATGTCAAGTGAAAACTTACAGTTAATCAGATTTACCTTAATGAAGCTTTCAGTGAGTTTTCTGCAGGTTTGACATGGCGCAGCCTGGACTTTCTCCACAGAGAGCTCTGACAGAAGCACCAGAGCAGGCAGCAAAGGCCAGACTCCCCTCATGATCCTTCAGAGGACAAACAGAAAATATGTGCTTCACCAGAACAGGCAGACAGTCTCCAAAGTTTGAAGCAACAAGTTTATCTTCTAAAATTCTTCTGCACCGAGTGCAATTTTCTTTGCAATTATTAATTTGAAAACTTACCTAAAACCTTAAAAGCTGCTTGGTAAGACAGCCAACACTATTCCACATCTGAAAAACTGCTTACTGCTGATACAGTAGTTTTTCACTGGAACAAGCAACCTTGTATTACTCTGATTTACCAAAGTTCTTATTGGCTTGATTCCTACATATGTATGCATTTTTCTTCAGAAAACTGAAGCCGTTAAACCATGAGATCAAATTACATTTTGTACCTCTATGTTCCTTGCATGCGAATGTTAACTGGAAAGCAAGCTTTCAGTTTCTCTCCCCTCTATGCTTGAAACGCATTCCAGTCTGAACTAAAACTGTCAGAACTTGTATAATCTTTCTGATCTTAAGAAACCAGCAACAGAAACAGTCCCTGTTTTACATTTTAAATTGTTACCGTTTTATTCATTTTTAATTTGTCTTGCCCACTACGACATTTCCATTCTTGGTCAGGTCAACTTTTAGAGTTCTTGAGCTTAATAAGAGTTTATTAATAATAATAAATAATAATAATAATATACAGGTGATCAATGTTGTCCAATAATGTTCCATTGTAGCAGATAGGGCTGCTCTTTCGATGAAATGCATGATTTACCTGCTTCTATGTCTACTGCACTTTAAAATTCAACATTCATGCTAATGAGAAAATAAAGATAAACTAAAACAATAACAGTAAGCTTTCAAACAAGGGTGGATAAGCAATTAAACTACAATTTTAAGGCAAGGTAAGGTACAATTGAAGATATTAACCCACTGAACTAGTAGTACATCTCATATACCAACATTTATTTATCACTTATATAAATCATATGTATGTAACATTCTGCACACTAACGTAGTAATAAAAACAGCAAAATAAGCTGTTTATCCAGGCTAAGATGCTCTGACTTCAATGTTAGCTTAGCAACATCAGCACCAGCTAAGGTCAGCTAGCTGCTAGCTTTAGCCAACCGTATCTATAAGACTGCTCTTCTGGAAACCTCTGTTTATTTGGAGGCACTATTCAATCACATATATATAGCGCTTAATCATTTTTACCTCCATGTTTTTGCTTTGAGATCTTTATTTTTGTACCTTATTATTAAACCACAACGTCTGCTGCACCACCGACAGATCGTCTCCGTCCCTGCTGGCTCACTGTCACCTGAAGCCGGGCAACTTCACATTTTACGAATCCTCCTTTAACTTTTACTTTTCAGCCACAGACTGTTTGATTAACGCTGGAAGTGCTCCTGCAACAGCCGTGGCGCTGGACTGCAGTGGGACGGGCAGAAACTACACTCCGCTGTGATGAATGAATGATTGGCTTCTAGTCTCTTCTGTGTTTTCCATGGAGCTGCTGCCACGCAGGATATGACGTTGCTGGGATTTAATCTATCAGCCAATCACACATCAGAGCCGTCACACCCATTTATAATGTGTGTTAATGGTCATATATCCTTTTCTTTACTGAAATGACAAATTATTAAATTAATCTATTATTCATTTCGAGTGGCTTAATTTTTATATTTATATTTAATTGATTCATCTAGTCGTTTTAAAAACGTTTTTTTCCCCTTGTTTTTTATACCCACCTTATTTATATGAAATCTGACAGAATTTCATACACTGAGAAGCTGAATGCACTGCTCTTGTATAACTGTGTTTACTTTTAAATGAAAAGTATTTATTTGTAGATTTAGTAACATCGCATGACTGTTTGAAGGATGACATGTTATTTTTGCATTCACTACTTTTAGTGTTAGAAATTACAAGTTTCAAGACTGGAAAATTAATGGGGACCTAAAGCCTTTAGGGGACTTTAGGTCCCCTAAAGTCAACATTTAATGAAGGAGAGTTATATAATAGAATTCTGACCACAAAATCCAATAGGATTTTCAGACTTCAGTTTCGTTTGGTGTCATTTCTAGATTTACGTTCTGAGTTCAGAAGTTAATGGAGAACACAGTTGGCACTAAATGTATGATTTTTTTACTATCATTATTTTGTTCTGGGAATTCTCAAAATTTTCTCCATGATACTGCTCAGTTGAAACTACTTTAGAACAACCTTGAACAGCTAATCTTTTAATTGTGGTACCATTTTTCTGTGTATATCACTGAAGACAATCCAGTGGCATGTATATTTGCATACATTTTAGTATGTGCTTAAAAATTAGTACCTACCACATTTTAGGACCCATATTGTATGCCAAAGCTCATCTTTTAACCACTACCATTGCAAACAAGACAGCACTCTATCTACCACCACAGTCTCACTGTTTGCATACTGCAGCACCCTATCTTTGCAAACACACTTTGTTGTTTTAATATTATTTTTTATTTGCTGAGCCTGTTGAGTTTTTTGGAAGTCAAGGGAATAAGCAGCAAACAGGATATATTATCACTGGAAGTACCTTATCCTGTCCTCTACACAGTTACGTTACGTACTGTATTGATTTGATAAGTTTTATGTTGAAAAAATGATTAGAAAAAGTGTTTGTTCTACCTAATTTTGCTTTGTAGTCATATTTGTACTTTAAATGTATTTTTTTGTCTCTGCTTACACAATTTTACAATGTATCAGATGTAATGTTCACAGCTATAAAAAGCTCACCTATGTAAATAATTTCTTGGATGGCTACTTTTTTAATGTTGAGTAAAAACATGCTTAATGAGCGCTTCTCTTGAGTATTGTTTTATCCGACTCATACACTGCATCTGCAGTGCTCCATATTATCCATACAACCAAAGTGATGTTTGCTGACTGGTACATCTCTCTCAGTTGTTCTTAAAAACTGCTTTATTGTGCTATAATCTATGTTGTAACATTCAAATAACTTTTATTGTGAAATTGTAGTAAGTCAAAATAAAGTTTCTGTTATTTATTCAGATATGAGCAATAACTGTTTATAGACAAGTACAATAATGCTTTATTCAATCCCATATTAAAACATTTAAGAGAAATCACAGTATAAAACCAACTCAGAATTCCTGAGCAAACCATATAGCATATTTACATGTGTAGTCTCTCATATATATAAATTTTTTCTTTCATGAATTGTAGGGTTTTTACTGTCCAGATGAATTGCAAGAACATCATGTACAGGTAAAATGACTTAAATACACACAGTGCCTCTGGAAAGGTTGGTATAAATATCAAGAGCATGCTACACTGAAAATGCTCTTTTTGAGGTTTTGTGTTAATGCCATTTTGCTTTTTCAAGATCACAAACATAATTTGCAAACTCCTAAAAATATCTTCTATTTTTAATGCATTTTGTTTTTCCAGGTAGTGTCATGTTTCAGTGCTGGATCATGTTTCTCTTAAGAGTTAGCTGCTCAAGCTTTACTGATCTAATATTTATCATATGAAACTGTTCTTGCGGCTAAACACATAGCATCCAGGCTTATCAAGCTGATATTACTGTTTGATAAACCTAACTAGCAAAACTGTTGAACAATATGATGCTTCAACATGTCCTAAAGCAATTTCCATGTTGTCCTCATGCATGAGTGTTTTCTTCCAGACATGCCAGATTCCTCCCTCAGTTCAGAAACATGGTTCACTGGTCACTTCAAACTAACTGCAGGTGTTCATATGTATTTTCTGAACTCTGAGTTCAAATTTTCTCCCTATGCAGGTGTGGGTTTTCTCCAGTTACTTCACTTTCTTCACATTGTCCAAACTAAGTGTGCTAAGTTTCTCTTTCAAGTCCCCATAGGTGGCGGTATGTGTCTGTGTGATTGTTCGCCTTTTGTGCTTCTGTGTTGCCATGTCTTGGATCAGCAACCTAACCTAGTCCGCACAATATATTGCAAATTATCGCAATATCAATGTGCACAATAATCATATTTCAAAGGACTGTTTGGAGTGAAATAATTCCAGCTAATATATTCCAAGACTTATGAAATTGCATTTTCTTCCAATGTTAATCTAGTTGGACACAGCCTCACTGCAGCAAATACTCTCACTGGACACTAATAACATTGACCCAAAATGCTAAAGATCACAGAGTGTAAGAAGCACAGACAATAGAGACAAGAGGGAAAATATTAGGCATATCGTAACTGATATCATCAATCCAATATTTACCAATATTATTTCCACTGAAAGATGTTCTAATGTCATGCAGTTGTGTCCTAACTCTTAACTGCCTTCTGTTCAATAACTTCTGGAGACACTTGGAGATCATCAAGCATCAGCATCCCACGACACAGTAAGGGTAACACAAACAGAAAATGTATATCTTTGTGCATTAATTGAGGTATCAACTCAACTCCAGGTACACTGGAGCCTCCCATAACTTGTCCTTTATGATCCTCTCTAGTTGTCAGACCCAATCCATTTTACCGACCACTGTATCAGGACTGGACGGTGGTGTGATTAAATTTGGTTCTAAGAGTAGTGTTTCCCCAGAGTCTTCCTCTTCCCGCCCAACACAGCCTGGAGATACACCAGCAAGATGCAACACATTTGTCCCTGCTGTGAACCCCGACAGCCTTTTGGCAAACACTCTGGATGCCATTCGAAGCCCCCCTGCCCTTTTCCGCCTTGCTGATGCTGAGGCGATTTGTTTGGAGCCCGCCAGCTCAGTCAGAAAGCCCAGACTTTGGGACGGAAGACTGTAGAGATGGAGTCCACAAAAAAGTCTTGGAAGCGGTCGGTAACCACCCGGAGGTGCAGGAGGGAGTGACTCAAACTGCACCAGCATGAACCGCTCGCCTGCGCGGCCCTGTAAATAGTCTGCAAGAATACAGCTCAGCGAGGCGCCAAAAACATCCACGTGCCGGGACAAGGCAGAGTCCCCCTCCGCTCCTCTGATGCTCTCTTCATTGTTCTCGCAGCTGCGGGCTCCCCATTCCTCCGCTCTGGTCCACGTGGTCTGGGTTAGGACTAGCACCACCTTACCGCCCTGCCGCTTCAGACGGTCCAGTCGCGAGTGGAGCCAGGGCACGGGGCCGAGCACGCTGAGTTCGCCCTGGCTCCAGAGGTCAAGAGACACGGTGAAGCCCAGGGCCTGAAGAGATGAACCCAAGTGACATAGGAGCTCTGGGAGACGCTTGTCATCATCAGGCGGATATAGCAGCATCACATGACCGCCACCCACAGCACCTGAAAGAAAGAAAACATTCGTGCTGGCTGTTTTCAATCACAAGACAAAATAAATATTTGTTGAATATAATGCATGTTGTAATAAATTAACACTAAATGTACTTTTTAAGTCACAGAGTAAAAAAAATAAAAAAATCTCACCTGAACTATACAACTGGTATAAATTAAAAATCTCACTTTTGCACTGCCTTGAAAAACTGTTTCATATTTTGTCACATGATAAATATAAATTTATGAATTTTATTGTAATTTTCTGTAGACGGACACTAAGAAGTCCATGGTTGTAAAGTGGAGAAAAAAATATTGGATACTTTTCAAGTTTCTGAACAAATAAAAACATGAAAAGTGTAGCATATATTTGTGCCAATACGTTGAAGGAAAACTTTCACTGCAATTAAAGCTGCCAGGGGGTATTTTCAAAAGGTTTCCACATATTCTCCATTTGATTAATGTCTGGGCTTTTACGTTGCCATTTTAACGCATGGATTTACATTATTCTTACTCACACCTCCGTTGTTGTATGTTTATGTTTGCTGCTCGAAGGTAATCATTCACAGCTGTTTCTTTTATGGCAAAAACCATAAACAGAACTTCTTATAGCTGGATTCTTGGCACTCTCACTAAATTAGCCCTTATATGTGGAATGGACGACTAATGGTTGCACTGTAGACAGTGAGGTTTCACTGCATCTCCTTCATAGTTACAATGGCCAATTTTCCTCTTTGATTTCCTCTACAGATAAGTACAGTTGATAGATTCGCAGTTTGCAGTATTGTTTTAAAACTTTGATTTAATCTTTTCTACAACTTTGTCTCTGATTTAGCAGGCATGTTCCTTAGTCTGCGGTGATGCTGTTTATTCACTTATCTCCTCAAACAACCTCTAAGCATCACAGAAAAGCTGGATTGAGATTTAATTACACTTTGGTTGATTATTTTAATTTTTCAAAAACACTTTTTCTTTTCCTTTACAACTATGCTCTACTTTGTGTCTACAACATAAAATTCAAATAAAACAAACAGAAATTTGTGTTTGAAGCAAAAATTTTAAGCAGTAAGACTAGTTTTTAAAGGAATTGTAACATCAGCAAAAGGGTTTTTTTTTTTGTCGACGTAAACAGAAAACAAGAGTTAGACAAACCTTTGACGTCATCATCCTTCAACCATCTCCAAACATATCCTGGAGAAAAAGCAGAAATAATATTGAGACATTTTCATACTAACCACAAGAGACATTCAGTTTTGTATCCTAAAGAAGCCAACCTTTCAGAACGCCTTGTATCAAATAGACTCCAAGTATAGCCAAACATATCAGGATAAATCCGACGAGAAGTGAAAGAATCCATCTCTCTCGATGTGCTAAAATAAAACAAAATAAATTTTAAAAAATCAAGAAGCCTTCATAAGATTGTTCAACCACATCATGAGATTGTAAATGTACAGTGAAAGTCAAATGTTTTGACACTTGTACAAATCTTGTTTTTCATTAACTTTACTGCTTCATTTAATGGTGACAATCAGTCTTTTGTTGGCCACGGTTACCTTTAATGAAACATGCTGTCATTGTCAAATTATGTCAAAATGGCAGATTGCACCCAAGTCAGCCAGTTATCCAAATAGCACAATTTTCAATTAAGGCATTTTAACAAATTATAGTTGCCAAAGATGGTCCAAAGACAAGGACCATTTATTAAAGATTATTCAACAAAGCCAACTGTCATCAAACTTTTCACACCAACTCCACCCACAGGGGTATAAGGTTTTTAGTGCTTCTCCTGAAAATGAGTCAAGTTAAGTTTTAGCTATAGATAAAAAATAGCAAAATCATTCCCAATTTACACACTTCTTTCTGTATTTTCCCTTTTCTATGGCATTAGAGGCAGTAGCTGATGCTGCTCAATATCCTTCTCTAGTGAGCTGCTGATGTCACTTTATCAAAATTTGGTGGCTCAAGGTTTCATGTTTATTAGTGAGCTCAGTGTGGCCTACTTTATAAAAACATGACAAAGAGAGCAACGGTGAGGCAGTAAAGTTTGTGAGAAACATGTTTTTCTTAGGCATAAACTGTACAATAAAATTCATTAAATGAGCCACATAAAAATAAACATTGGACATTGTTTTTAAGATTATGTAGTAGTTTGAATTCTTACTTTCAAATGGACACTGGGGCTCTGAGAACGAGACCATCCATTCAGATTTAACCTATAATATAATGGTTTAAAGTGATTGTAGGTTCAATGGTTAAGTACAAAATGTTGTTAAAAACAGAGAGGATTTATTGAGGAAAAAAGTACAAATTGTACCTGCACACAAAGCTGAGGGTGTGGCTGGAGCAAGAACTCCCCTGCTTGCTGAAAAGACAAAAAGGAATAAATTAAAATGCAAATTAATAAGTATAATAAATAGATCTCAAAATAATCTGAAAGCACAAAGATGTCTGAAATACTGGCAGGAACAGATGTAACCACACCGCAGATGTCTGGCATGTGGTGCACAAGGACATCTCCTCAGACAACAATGCTGCCTGACTTGTAAAATGACTTCATGCCAGGCATTAAGCAAACAATGCCTTTTCTTTTATACAAATCATTTCAATTGTGATCTTTATAGGTCTCCAGGTCGACAGTTACACCATTAAAATTTGGACTGATTCCAAACATTCGTCAGCATAAGTCATTTTGACTGAGGCACAAAATTTTGACATCTACTTTATGAACGGAGGGTGTAGCATATTGAGGGATGTTTTCTTACCCAGTGTACTCTGTGCGCCGCAGTCCAACCAGTAGTCTTGAGTTGCTGTTTGGACCCCGTCACTTCTTCACACTGGCCCCCTGCCATGTCTTTCTTGCACAATTGCACCTCTGCCTGCACTTTACAGGGAGAGGTTACATTCCAGCTCAGTCCCGTTTCCCCAATCCTTAACGGAGACTCCACCATCGTCACAGACATGTTGTGTTGCATTCTTCTCAGAGCGTCTATTAAAAAAATAAAAAAGCAGAAAATGGCACGTCATATTCCATGAACCAATTCATCACGAAGCAGATAAGATCGGACAGCAACATCAGGAAACAGCTCTCACCTGTTTTATTTGTGAAAGGACAGTACTTCCCTTTCGTGTTTTTACTGTCAAACCATGCCTACAAAAATAGTCACGTTTTAATCATTCCTTTCATCTTATGTATATGAATATTTTTCCGAGTTAAAATTCTAGTTACCAGGAAGCATAGGCATGGTGCAATGAGATATGATGGAATAACTATTTCACTCTCGCCAGTGGGCTGCACAGACAAGAAAATTACACAGGCAAAACTATTGTTGAACATTTTGAAATGTGTGCATGAACACTTTAGGGATGACTTACCCACAGAAGAGGCTGTCCAGATACGTCATCCCATTCCATTCCCCAATAGACCTTCTCTTGTGTGGGAGGAATATTTTGCAGTTGCAGCCGGACCGAGCTTTCTGTGTCATTTACATGGAACCTGGGAACTGGGAGAGGAACACGTCAGTCATTGCAAACAACTGACTGTAGTCCTTTTTTAAATGCATTGCGTGACCACATGTGCTAGGACAAACAAACAAATGATTCCAGATAATGTTTTATCTTAAAAAAATCACAAAGTACAGAAAAAGATACATACATTTGTCATCTTCATTATAACAATTGAAGATAACAATTGTTATAATGAACATTAAAACTTTTTGCATTTAAAAACATGCAAAAAGTTTTTAAATTATGATTTGTTTTTTTCATTAATTAAGGGGGAAAAAAGCCACCATTAGTCCATGTGAGAAACAACTTCCCTCTCTAAACCTAAAAGCTGAATGCAACAAAGTGGCCTCAACCATTTGTGATACTTGGCAATCAGTCTTTAAATTGCTGTAGGGGAGTTTGATCTGCTTTTCTTTGCAGAAGTGGTTTAATTAAGCCACATTAAAAGATTTTAAGCATCTCAACCAGATTTAAGTCTGGACTTTCACAAGGCTTATCCAAAATCTTCCTTTTGTTTAATTTTTTAATTCATTCAGACGTGGACTAATTGATGTGCTTCAGACCACTGTCGTGCTGCTTAACTCAAACGCTCTTGAGCTTAATCTAAAAAACTGATGATCCGATATGCTTCCATCAATTTCTGCAGGTCGTTGAGGTCATGAAGCAGAAAAGCACCCTACACCATCACACTACTGTCTCCATGTTTCTCTGTCTGATATGCTCTAGTTTTAATGAAAAGTACATCTTAAAAAAGGCTCTGCTTTTGTGTCATCAGCCCACAGAATACAAAACCGAATGTAACATTTCTTTAGATTTTTGTGGACAATTGTATTTGTGAAATTTTAATCTCTTACCGTGGAGCTCTTGAAAATCTTCCAAGAGATTCAAGGGGCAGACTGAAAGACAGAGAAAGGAAAATGAACTCTCTGATTCTGCTGTTTTTTGTTTTAATAAAATTACAGCATTTTAACTCACCTTCTTTAGGTGCAGGAAATGTGATATTTTTGACGATTTGTGTTTCCTTTGAATCGGCTGTGACCACAACAGGAGCCTCAAAATTCACTTTCTCTATCAGCAGCAACTGTGTTAGCCGAAAATATAAAACCAATGTAAACTTTTACACCCTCATCAATCCATTGTATATCTGCATTGCATTTTTAAATGACATAACATCCAGACACTTTAAATAACATTGTTTTACGAAGGTGCTAGGCTGCTGTCAGTCACATTTGAACCGTTCAAAACATTTATTGTGTACTCTTGGTAACATAACTTTATCTCATGCTGCACCATACAGATGGTCTGTCTGCTCCAATGAATTTTTACTCACTTTAGGAAGAGGTCATAATTGAGATAGCAGAGAAGTTGAAGCTTGTTTTTCAATTTAAATAACTAGTAATATTTTGACCACTTGAAGGTCATTTAAAGTCTGTACATCATCTAGAACAACACAATTAGGAAGAAACTATATTAAAATTATAAAGTAAATTTCAGCTACTTTAGATGCAGCATGCAGATGATCCCAGTCTGAGGATTTCAAAAACAGCTGATCTGGATTTTAATGCACAGCCATGATATCTGAGTCCAAAAAAAGGTAAGCAATCAAGAAGCAGTTCTTGTGTGAGTAAAAACAAATTATTGATGCAAGAGGATAATTTGCATCATAGCTCAAAAAGTTAGAAAACTAAAAGAAACTTAAATAATATGAGGGGCCGTTTAGGACAAAATTTACGTTTTGTCTCTCACACACTACCAAAAAGTCTCGCATACTCCAAAAAAGTAGCCACGCACACTCCAAAAAATTACGTTTTGTCTCTCACACACTACCAAAAACTCTCGCATACTCCAAAAAAGTAGCCACGCACACTCCAAAAAATTACGTTTTGTCTCTCACACACTACCAAAAACTCTCGCATACTCCAAAAAAATAGCCTCGCACACTCCCAAAAATTACGTTTTGTCCCTCACACACTACCAAAAACTCTCGCATACTCCAAAAAAGTAGCCACGCACACTCCCAAAAATTACGTTTTGTCTCTCACACACTACCAAAAACTCTCGCATACTCAAAAAAATTACATTTTGTCTCTCACACACTACCAAAAACTCACGCATACTCAAAAAAATAGCCACGCACACTCAAAAATTACTCACGCACATTCAAAAAATACTCAAATTGCGTATATACACACACTACTAAAATGTCACACACACACACACAAACGTTAACTTTCTCGCTCACATACACTGTACTAACAGCTCGCACATTCACAAACATTAACTTTCTCGCTCACATACACTGCTAACAGCTCGCACATTCACAAACGTTAACTTTCTCGCTCACATACACTGCTAACAGCTCGCACATTCACAAACGTTAACTTTCTCGCTCACATACACTGCTAACAGCTCGCACACACACAGACGTTTATCTCTCACACACACAAGACTATAGTTGAACACACACACAGTACTAAGACTCGTTTTATGAATGTGTGAGAGCGAGACTTTTTATGAATGTGTGAGAGCGACACTCTTTATGAATGTGTGAGAGCGAGACTCTTTTTGAATGTGTGAGAGTTGTCACGGAAGAGGCGGGGCATAATTTTTGGATCAAACTGCGCATGCGTAGATCCTAAACTATAAGTTTCGATTGTTGACTCACTGTATGTTCTATTACTTAGTATATTTGTGCTTTTAAATATATATAGAACGTTTAACTTTCTTGTAGATTAAATGTGCTATAGAAATAAATGAATCTGATTGATTGATTAAAAATAGCAAAATTGCTGTAGTACAATCTGTCCACTGGGTGCCAGATTGTAGCACTGCGGGCAGTCGTAGAATCGTTTAATGCGCCTGTCAAAGTGCTGGTTGCCTCCGGAGAAGATAGAATGGTGTTTAAAATGGCAGCTGCCTGACCAATTCTCTCTCGTTTCGAATTACAGTTAGCCATGTTCGGTATAGCAAACTCTTTCTTCTTCGGCACTAGTTGGCGCCGGTTAATAATTCCTGTAATACTGGCACCCAGTGGACAGATTGTACTACAGCAATTTTGCTATTTTTAATCAATCAATCAGATTCATTTATTTCTATAGCACATTTAATCTACAAGAAAGTTAAACGTTCTATATATATTTAAAAGCACAAATATACTAAGTAATAGAACATACAGTGAGTCAACAATCGAAACTTATAGTTTAGGATCTACGCATGCGCAGTTTGATCCAAAAATTATGCCCCGCCTCTTCCGTGACAACTCTCACACATTCAAAAAGAGTCTCGCTCTCACACATTCATAAAGAGTGTCGCTCTCACACATTCATAAAAAGTCTCGCTCTCACACATACATAAAACGAGTCTTAGTACTGTGTGTGTGTTCAACTATAGTCTTGTGTGTGTGAGAGATAAACGTCTGTGTGTGTGCGAGCTGTTAGCAGTGTATGTGAGCGAGAAAGTTAACGTTTGTGAATGTGCGAGCTGTTAGCAGTGTATGTGAGCGAGAAAGTTAACGTTTGTGTGTATGTGCGCGAGCTGGTAGTAGTGTATGTGAGCGAGAAAGTTAATGTTTGTGAATGTGCGAGCTGTTAGTACAGTGTATGTGAGCGAGCTGATAGTAGTGTATGTGAGCGAGAAAGTTAACGTTTGTGTGTGTGTGTGTGTGTGTGACATTTTAGTAGTGTGTGTATACGCAATTTGAGTATTTTTTGAATGTGCGTGAGTAATTTTTGAGTGTGCGTGGCTATTTTTTTGAGTATGCGTGAGTTTTTGGTAGTGTGTGAGAGACAAAATGTAATTTTTTTGAGTATGCGAGAGTTTTTGGTAGTGTGTGAGAGACAAAACGTAATTTTTTTGATTATGCGAGGCTATTTTTTTGGAGTATGCGAGAGTTTTTGGTAGTGTGTGAGAGACAAAACGTAATTTTTTGGAGTGTGCGTGGCTACTTTTTTGGAGTATGCGAGATTTTTTGGTAGTGTGTGAGAGACAAAACGTAATTTTTTGGAGTGTGCGTGGCTACTTTTTTGGAGTATGCGAGACTTTTTGGTAGTGTGTGAGAGACAAAACGTAATTTTTTGGAGTGTGCGTGGCTACTTTTTTGGAGTATGCGAGACTTTTTGGTAGTGTGTGAGAGACAAAACGTAAATTTTGTCCTAAACGGCCCCTCATAAAATAACCGCTAACTACAACCAGGGTATGTGCAATACCATCCATATACACAACATGTTGAAAGTTGAAGAAGAAGAGCTTTTCTGCCAGCTGGCACTTTGTACAGTGTGTTTGCACAGTCTTGGAATTGGGCAATCATCTTATCAATTATCACTATGGTGAAAAATTTCTTACCATGATAAGAATTTTGATTTTTCATGATAAAAATAAATGACGTCAGAAAACTTCAAAAACTTAAGACTATTGGCAGGATTGCTACTTTTACTATGTTCTTTTACTTTTACGATTTCCATGTGGAACCATAAATTCAAATATTTGATAAAATGCAGATTATGTGTGCATAACCAGCAGACATAACCAGCAGACGTTACCTGTGTTATGTCTGCAGGTTTTATCAGAAATCTTTTTCTGATAAAGATTTTAAAAGAGTAATAAAAAAAAAATCATACTGTTAGATATGATTTTATCAGCAGTTTTTATATTTATTGGGCTTGAACTTCAGTGACATACTGAGAGATTACAAAGAAGCTATAAATATTTTTTGTGACTACTTTTACAGCTATGACAATACATACCACAAATTCTAGTAATAAAATTTTAAGTCAACGTTCCCCATTCCCAACACAGTCTCACCAAAGTCGTATTGTTCCTAACTTGATGTCTACTTTAACATAGTAATGCGTTACAAAGCTCAAATCATCTCCAACTGATTTCTTGTTGAATCTGTGCCACAAGCAAATGAGGCTGTTGTACAAGCCAAGGTAAATATAGTAAGCATAGATTAGAAATATGTACATTCACCTGAAACCAGTCACTCATATGGATGTTCATTCTAAATAAAACAATCACAATAACTATATTTCTTTAAAAAATTATAATTTTAAACATTAAAATGATTTCAAGTAGTACTTAATTACTTTGTAACAGCCCAATAACGATGATAGACTATAATTATATAAGAAGTATGCAGAAGTTCACTAAAGGGCTTCCAGCAATGACTAGTAACAGGAAGAAGAGGAAAACTGTGACTCCAATAAGGAAGAAAAGCTCTGTAGCAATTAGTTAGATAAAAATAAACCCTTATAGGTTGATTTTAATATTTCTGTTGTCTAAGAAAGTTTGGCTCAACATGAGATGAACAAGAACACATAGATTCAGAGAGTAGATAAGAAACATAATATATTTATTCTACTACAAAGAAAGCAGAATAAAAATAGCTTTACTTGACTTCCTTGTTCAGGGATCCTTAGCTTAAACAACAAAATTTGATTACATCTGTTTTTAAAGATATACTAAAATTAATCAGGTGGCGCTTTTCACCCTACGATATTCTAACAATATTCTGCTTATCTATCTTTCCCTCTTTCTGTGCAATTTTATCTTACTCGATTTAAAGAATTCAGCAGCATAAACAAAAATAAATGCAGCAAGAACAATAAAAGTCAAATTAACAAAATGAATTAATACTGTATATCCTTACTGTAAACTTGAGAATTTCTGCTCAGACTAGTCCGTTTGTACCACACATTTATTGAATATTGTACTTGAGGTAATATTGTACGTATAAAATTTTACAATTTACTTTTAAAAACCACGACAAAGTGCAGTTGGTAATAGTTTCTGGGCATTCAACTGCAAGAGTTTCCAAAGAATTTAATGAACTCAGCAAAGCAAAAACGTCTTGCCCACAAGTTGTTCGAACACGTTTCTGCTTCTGCTCCAGGGAGTTGCTTTAAAAACTCATGTCTACATGTTTCGTTATGTTCGTTCTTTTTTTTTTTTTCAAACACACAATGACGCCACGTAGGAGGATGATATCAATTTACCAGGAAGAAGTCAAAGGGAATAATTTCTCAAAAAAT
Organism: Xiphophorus hellerii; assembly: GCF_003331165.1. Classification (NCBI taxonomy): domain Eukaryota; kingdom Metazoa; phylum Chordata; class Actinopteri; order Cyprinodontiformes; family Poeciliidae; genus Xiphophorus; species Xiphophorus hellerii. Next base: position 21,291,954 of record NC_045672.1, read on the forward strand.
AGAATTAGTAGGAAAAGAGAGACTTCCGCCTGTCACCGGCAGAATAAATACCTTTGATCTTTAGGGACCATTATCTACTATCATAGTTAAAATTAAGTACTGTTTATAAAATATGTAAATATTTAGAAACAAGGTTTTTTTAATCCTTTAAGAAGCATAGTTCATTTCATTTATTTGAGACCCAAATTAAACCAAAATTTAAAAGCTGTGCTCAAAAAGCCAAACATACTCAAAGATTCAGCTGCTTGCAGTACTTCTAGCTCTGATCAGTTGGATAATCTTATCAGTCTCGCTCATTGTAGTGGAGGAATTTATGGCCCTTTCTTTACTCAAAGAGTTGTTTCAAAAGTTGTATGCAGATCTATCTTAAGGTCCTATCAGAGCATTTTAGTCAAGGCAAGGCCTGGACTTGACTGAATCCTTCTAAAACCTTTAAATTTTTTGCCACTCTGCTATCGATTTTCCTCCAAGTTCAGAAAAACCTTTTGATTCACCTCATGAATTCACTCTTAATCTGGTAGAATGCCCACTTCTGAAAAGTTTGAGTGCTGTCCTCAATATTTTCAGTTTATTAGAGCCATCTCTCTCAATGCCAATGAACAGAGAACCTTCTAACCGTTGTCAGATTTATGGACGGCAACAATTACTTTTCTACGATCATTACTGGAGTCCTAGAAAGTTTGCTTACATGGATCTGCTTCAAGTTCCTGTTGATCAGCTGATTGATTGTATTTTTAATCAACTAAACCCAGTTCTACAGTATCTACTGCAAGAATTCCTTTGGAAAAAGTACAGGTGGGTTAAATTTTCAATACATTTCCTCTGCGTTGAGACTTTTTTTTGAATTTGTGTTAAAGTGTTGCATGTGATCTAGTGTTGTTCACCAGAGGTTGTGCGTTGCAAACTGCAATACCAGAAGAGGATTAGATGAATAATTTTAATAAAGCTTGCTATGTAAAATCTATGTAAAACCATTGACTTCAATGAAGGTGTCCTTTTACCAGGACTGTTCTTGAGGCTATCTTTTATACAAGGCTTACCTCGTATTTGGAGGACGCGCTCATGTAGGTTAGTTTAAAACGGATTGCCCTGCAGATATCGATGGAACCCGGCAAGGAGAGACAGACTTTCACAATAGCTACAAGACAAAGAAAACAAATGTTATATTAATTACAGTATAAAGAGACCCAGTTATTATAAAGAGCCAACTACAGTGTCATTCACAATATTAGCACACCTAGTAAAGACACACAGAGGACTGAAAATTTGGTTATCTTTTGTATGTCAGAAAAATTAAACCTTTTTAAATAAGCTCATCTGGAGGTTTGTTGGTAAGTGTGTTAATATAATCAATAGAGGAAAAATCACCTTACTTCATGTAACTTTTATAAATATATATATATATATTTTACATATTTGTTGATTGTGTCACCATGTCATGACAGTATGGTATGAGACAGTTAATCTGTGGGAAAAAAATCTAACTCCTTCGCCTTCTCCTAGTGATAACTATAAACAACCAATTAGAGCCAGGAGGCGGGTCTTAGCCCTCTGGCTCCTGGTGGTGAGATAAACTTGGATCTTAGTCCAGCCATGTAACTAACTATGTTATGTAACTATGTAATGTCCAGCCATGTAACTAACCATAACTATGTTATGGTGGTCAGCACAAACAGACTTGTACTGGCCATCAAGAACTAAGATTTGCCTTTAAAGAAAGAGATCATCTCAACCTGCTCACACTTCGATTCAGAGCAAACAGCCTAAAACACATGAGACTGTCACATAATTGGCTGGATAAAGGTCCAAGTTCATCTTACCACCATGAAGATGGAGTTTAAAAAAATCTTACTATAAATAATTGCTGGAAGGAGTGGCGTCTTAGGTCACTAACTACCATTAGATAAGATCTACATGTCGGGAAGAAATCGTTGATACCATCACAAGCCTAAACTTGTAGAGTTTGCCAAATGCTATTGGGACTTAAACCTGAAATGTGTAATATATTATAAAATTCATGTAATTGAGTGTGATTACATCTATATGATTGGACTGATTTGGTTAAATAAGTTGGAACTGTTAGTGTTATACAACAGCTTGAGTTGAGTTACAAACATAATGAATTTAACTCAACAGAGTGTTTGAGTCAGCTGAGACTAACATCATCCACATTTGATGAACAGACCCTCCAAATTAGTTTGGTAGGAAATACAGGATGAATATGTAGAAAGCACCTCATGGCCTCTGTTATACATAGTGTAGATTCCATCAAACTGTGGGACTGTTTCTTTTCTGATGGCCCTAGAAGTTTTGACTTTGACTTTAAGGGAAGATCAGTTTTCACTGCCAGTAAACTGAAAATGGGTCATCATTTGGATATTTTGGTACGATAATGAGCCAGAGCAAATAACCACATCAAGATAGAAATGATTTATCTGAAACAAAAGTCTACTTCAGTACATCACCAGCTCATTCCCAAAATCTAAATCCTATATAAAAAAAAAACATGTGAGGTGAATAAAGAGAAGAGAACATATGGGAGGACCAGGATGCTCTTTGTTCACTCCAGTTCTGTGAAATCTTGTGGAAGACAACTACGAGCTCTCCCATTTCCAAACATAACCTAGTTTCAATCAAATATTAATGAGCAATTAAATGAGGCACTGACAATTTATCTAAAATAATTACTTTTCAACATTTCCCCACCAGTCAATGTGGTAAGGCAATAATTTTCTACAATTTTACAACTTCTTACACACCTTTACTGGGAGCACCAATGATGTGACATGAGCTTTAACTACCCTCCTTAAGAGTTTATTTCATACCTTCTTCATCGCTGTCGTCACCTGATCCGTCAGGACTCTGCTTTTCGAAATCTGCACCTACTGTAACATGTACGGTAATTATATCAGCAAAGAAAACAGTATTACTAAATACTGCAGAAGCAACAACAGAAGCCACAGTGCTGCAGCAAAAAGCTACAACAGAAAATATAGATAGATAGATAGATAGATAGATAGATAGATAGATAGATAGATAGATAGATAGATAGATAGATAGATAGATAGATAGATAGATAGATAGATAGATAGATAGATAGATAGATAGATAGATAGATAGATAGATAGATAGATAGATAGATAGATAGATAGATAGATAGATAGATAGATAGATAGATAGATAGATAGATAGATAGATAGATTTCTTTTAGAAAATAAATATTTGAAGTTACCCTGGAGACTGATTTTAATTTGTAGACATGGTTCACAGACCAAGTGGCAGTGAGTGGCGTTAAGCTGAAAGTGTGTAATATTTAGAGAGCCATATGGATCAGGTGGGGCATCTCTGAAAGACACTGAAGACAAAGAGCGTCTGTTTAGACCAACTCTGAGCGTGCGAGCTTGTCATTATAAAACAGAAGCATATTTACAACAGATGTCATGCAGCTACCTTTGGTCATGTGGCAGTCAGAGAGACCCTGGAGGCGAGGAAAAAAAGATATAAGAGAAATGTTAATGAACCACACCTACAAAGCACATCAACAATAAATACTGGCTTAACAGGAGTTCACATGTTTTATACAAGAACAAAACCACTACAGCTTATTTGTGAACAAGACAAGAGTAAAACTTAATTTCAACCTGGCTTTTAAAAAATTTTATAGACTCTGTGGTCTTGTAAAATCTGAGGTTATATTTGTTTACAATTATAATGCAGTTTTCATAAAAGCTTCACAACTTTCTAAAGCTTCTGAACTTCATTCCACCTTATGACAAACAACAGAAAAAAATGCACTAAATCATTTTTTTAGTACATTTCCCAGTTTTCTTCTCTTATTGAATGTGATTGGTGGGTGTAAGGTTATCACAACACTTTTCATAGAGCTGTCATCTGAAAAAACATGAACAAAAAACAGTATTTGAAATTTGGTTTCATGTTTGATGTCTCCAGTCGGCAGGGCTTTTTAAGTGACTGTGTCAGTTAACTCAGCCATGAGTCATAAACTCCACAAACTCTATTAGTTTTTCCTGTTCACCCATAAAAAGTGTTTTTTACATTTAAAAAAAAAGCTAAGGCTGGGAGACTTTGTTATTTTGGAAGAAAAAAATTAACCCATTGCATAAAAACGGCATTTACCTGGTTTTTTTTTGTTTGTTTGTTTTTAAACAAGCTTTTTTTCATGTTTTTCTCCTGTGCTCAACAATGCATAAACTATCTATGGTAAAAGAAGAGAGGAATATATACAGCTAACCTCTGGTAAACATGTGCCAAAAGAGAAAGACAAGAGAACATGCGTTTAGGTCAGGCAGATATCTATTGATTTACATAACTCAAGAAGATACTCGCCTATTATTTTCAATATCTACAGTCTGGATAATGATGAAAAAGTTTGAAACAACTGAAATTGTGAAACGAAAGGCTGTAAAAATACTTTATTCTCCCATTATGGATCACATCAAGGATGGTAAAAAGATCTCAGAGGCTGAATTTTAGGGAACTGTATCATCTTGTTATTACTGCATCTGCAGAGCAGCAAATAGTTTGAAGGTTTTAGCACATCTTTACCAGGTGTGCCAGTAAAAATGGAGGGTTCTGTGTTTTTAGGAGCTCGGAAATTGTTCAAAGGTGACATGAAGCTCATTTCTGGATCACATTAAGAAAAAAATTGTTCCTGGAAAATCAAATTACCTCAATTTTAAGTAACTCAAATTTAAATACTTTTAGTTTTCTCCTTAATTCCACTTTATTCTCATCTGTTATTTCCCCGCTTTCTTCTCTTACTGAATGTGTTTTGGTGGGTGTAATTTACAACTAACCATTTATTTTTATAGCATGTCTGACAGATTTGGGTTAAATCAGAGCAGAGTGCTGGTGACAGATGTGTTTTTATCCCCCCCCCCCCCCAAAAAATGTGTGACTACAGAAGGCTGTTACTGTAAATAATAAGTAAATAATAATTTATGCCAGATTATCACTTGGAAACAGTGTCAAAACAAGCACATCCCAGATTTCCGCAGTTTGGTTTGATTCTATATCAGTGTTTATTGTACAAATAGTTTCCACTCGACTAATTTTAGTACAACCAGTTTCAGGTGTCAGCTCCAAGCACATATTTTTAATTAACTTGCTCTGTAAATCTGTAAGAAAAAACAAAACATATCGTGTTTGTGCAAAGCAACTACTAAGACTCCAACCTGTTGCTTGTGTACTTTTGAAATTACATTTTCTTCCTGTCACTCAAATTTATATTTATACGCTTGGATTCAGCACACCAAACAGCTATCTTCACACCGGAGGGAATAAACAGGCATCAGCCAACTACTGAGACCAAAACACTTCAGGCATTATCTCTGTTCCAGTAGAGGATTACAAGGAATGCAACAGTTACAATACAGTCTGTGACAGGTGAATCTCCACCAAAATCTTAAATAGTTCTCTGAAGGCTGAAGTTATTTCTGTTGGTTGGGCATTTTCTTTCCATACTTTTTTCTTTCACTCAACTTTCCACAGTACAGCACTCCAAACAGACTTAATGGAAAACTGAAAAGTCAGTCAGTGCCTCCAATGATTTAAGTCATTGTAAAGCAAAAACTTAATATGTAAACGAATTTAAAATGAGTCCTAATCTAGTATTCACAGAAACTGAATTTTAGGCTTCGTAAAGAGTAAGTTAATGATCACAATTATCCATGAAATGTATCACCCTCTGTGTAATGAACTTGCATAATATCGGAGCTCCTCTTACTGATTTGAAATAATAAACTTTTAGGTGATGTTCTAACTTCTCAACGTGCATTTAGTAGGTACAGTCATGAAAAAAAAAGTTAAAAAAACTTTTTTAGGAAGAAACGCTGAAAATGACAATTTAATTTTAGAAGGCTGTTTCATTCTACTCAGACGTTTAGCGGTTTTGTGTGAAAGTAACTTGGTCAGAACGCCTTACCCCACAGAACAGTGGGGTAAGGTGTCATGCTCAGGACAGTTAAATAAGTAATGGACATTAAACTTTGATCCCTGCCTGGATGCGCGTCTTTTCTGAATTCCGACCCATAAAAGTAATGTCAATACATCAAACAACTTTAGCGAACTATGTTATCACACATTATACATTTATGAAGCAGAAATAGACCAATTAGGTGTAATTTTAAAGCTTAAGTTGATAATGTCGGTTAATTCGGTTACCTGGCCGCAGAGTAGTTCAGGTGTGTCCTTTTCCTGCGCGCCTGCTGACAGGAGCAGCCACACAATGAGCACAGCCACAACATGCGCTCCCATGCGCAGAAAGGGAGTCATATTTTCCGCTCGAAGCCGACAGGGACGTTTTAATCCTCTTTTCCCAGCTTCTCCTTGACCGTTTCGTCCATAGAGCAGCACGATGCCTCAGCGGAACTATATTTCCAAGAAGAAAACAAGCTGCTAGGCTTGCTGTTGGATCCGCACACGTGAGCCGCCTGTACTAGGTTTCACTGCACAAATTGAATGACAGCCCCGGGACGTGGGCATGTCGCTGTTGAGCTACCTGCTCAGATGCAACCTTGGAAAAGTTGTTGACTTCTCACAGAGCGTGACAGGTTTCTGACGAGAAATGGGCGGATCCTGTTGTGCAGGTTGTGACGTAAATCTGAGCAATTGCCACACAGGTGAAAGATTTATGTTTCAGGACATGGAAGGATTTGGGGTAAACAAGAGCTTTCTGGTAGTAAAAGTTTAAAGTTGTCAGAAGATCTCAGATTTAAATATTATGGAAATGAAAGGATTGACATATGAAATACCAGTATATATGGAGGAAACTCAATGTCTTAATTAATTGTTGTTAATATGCCTCTGTGAGATGGATATGTAAAACTTCTGCTAGGCATGCTTAAGTTAATGAATATGTTTATTAAGCAAGCCAAATTTACAGCTTGGTCTGCAGGGAACAAATGCAAAAAGAGTTACCCCACCAAACTCTGGCTTTTTATAGGGTTGTAGGCAGCACACCCTTGGCTTCCCATATTTAACATGGTTATTATGTTTAACCATTGCTTGTGTACATGGCTGGCTGGCTATTGGACTTTTTAAGGCATGTCTTTGCACTGAATTTTATTTTGGGATACTAGAGTAAAAGGGGGACTGAATACAAATAAATGACAAATTATTCAAATCTTTACTTGTAAAATGAAATCTGAATCTTGTATCATTATTCTTTCACTTCACAATTGTGTGAGACTTAAAATTTGAAGGCACCACTTTTCCAAATAAAATACATTTCTGTTCAAATTTTGAACCATTTTGTATAAATTACCCTTTTGTTTAGTTCCTAGGATCACATTGCTGGTTGCAGACAGATAAAAATAGGATTCACTCCTCCACCAGAAAAATATTCAGTGTTTACTGAGAATCAAAACAGAATCTTATTCCAGCATCAATCATGCACTTCTTTTATTTATAGAAATCTTGTCAGTTTTTCTTTCTTTTTGATTATATGAATAAAGGAGTCAGTGGAAAATGTGCCTTGCTATCTCTTTGTTGCAAAATAAGTGAAGGTTTGAAGAGTCAAGCATGTTTAAAGCTATCATAACAATAAGCACAAGGATGATAATCTGGATGATAATTTTTTATCATCCAGGACTGAGATAAAAAATTAAAAAGGGAGAAGAGCAAATTTAATTAACCATCTTTTTCACAGCTGTTCAGCCCACAAAGGTAGTTGAACAGCCAACATCTCAAACAACTTTACAGTCTGTGCTAAATATTTGACAGTTTAGTTGTGGTCATGAATTTTTCTGCAGGAACCACATGTTTGTTTTTTTCAGTTGGGTGACAACATTTAATGGCTTGCCTCCACCTAAATGCACATATCAGTTAGGTCAACTGATTGCTTCCTTGCTTATCTAACAGGCAGACGTGCCTGCAGTGTTTGGTTCAACCATAAATTTAAATACAAAATTATGCTGGGACCTTAAATACATACAGTTTGTTGAATTTTCAAATAGTAGGTTTGGCTCAACTCCACATTAAACACCTTTGTACTCGTGAGAGTAAACTGGCCTACCAGGGAAGCGCAGCCAACCTTCATAACATACTGAAAAATGCAACAACATCAAGGTATGGGTGTGGTATAGGCTTTTGCATAATATTTTATGACTGTGGCCTTTGATCGTGGCGATACAGTTAAATCATGTCTGAGTGTGATCAGCAAGGAAGGTTAAACACTTGACAATTAAAATCTGCATACTATGTTTGCAAAAGTATTACTAGGATTATATTTGATCTCCGTCAAGCAGCACATATTCATTTGTAAGGATCGCCTTAATTGTGATATTTTTAAGTAAATTCCAATGTAAGCAGAAAATAATTACAGTTTGCCTTTGGGTAATATGGAAGATCTCGAAGGCTTAATAGGGAATGTAAGTGAGCAAACAACTAAAGAGCCCAGCCGAAAGGTCAGAAATTATGTTGCGGAGAAGCTAAAAGCAGGAAAAGTTTTAAAACCATATCCCAAGATTTGGATCTGTCACATTGATGTAGTTGATCTATTTTTTTTTTTGCTTCCACTTCACCACTGCGCACTACTCTGTGTTGTTCTGTTAATTTAAAATCCAAATAAAATAGACTTTGCGATCATGAAAGCATATGAAAATGTGCAAGGTGTGTGAATTTTTCCAAGGTCCTGTAGAGTAAAAACATTATCCCCCATAAATGTCATATAACACAAGGTACATGAGATGAGATTTCACAAAGTACACTTTTTTTTCTATCAAAAGCATTTCATTATTCTGCATTGTTCTATAATGCCAGCAGTGCAAGGCTAAGGCTAAACATGGTTTTCTGAAGCAGTGAAAACAAACTTACAGCTGCACAAACATTTCCTAAAGTGGCAATCATATCCATCTGCAGATATCCTGTAGCGTCTACAGTGTAAGCTTACAGTTTAAAGTTGCTTTGCATAAAATTAACCGTTAACCTTTGATGGGTCTCTTTTGTACAAGGGGGATAGACATGAGAAAGTACCTGAGTCATGCTTTTCTTGCTCTAATGCTCTGAGATCTTTGAGGTAACAGCTTACGTTTAAGTAAGAAACTAATACTGGGATAGATTTATCTTCGTCAAATGACTCCTGGTGACAAATTATACAAATGAAGTGTTGTAAACTCGATGCATTACCTAAAATTTGAATGTAGGAGGTAGTATGTCTGCAGTATAATCAAAATTGCCAAAAGCAAACACAGTTAACCTTGCAGGATCATAACATGAAAACAATCAAATCTTGCAAATAAGTCAGTCATCTTCATCTTTCAACGCTGCTGCATTCTAACAAAGGAAATCCTGAGACTGTAGTGGCTATGTGCATGTGTTTAGACAATCCTATGCAAATGTGTCCGCCACGCAGCGCCCATACAGTTCGTCACCTGCGCTGTCACAGCATGTGAAAACACTGAAACACAGGAAGAAAGTGAAGTAATAATTTGCAAGTCCATTTTCATAGTGGTTAGCATACTTTCAGAGATAAGGCAGGTGTTCGTTTTGCCTCTGTCACGAGAGGTTGGCATAAAGCTGCCTCTGTTTTGAATGATGAAATCCGGGGGACAAGATAGAGTGTTTGCCTCTCTTTGATATGCAAAACAAGTGAGGGCAAGCAACGAACGGTTCTAGTGAGCAGCTCCCAAAGGCTCAACAGTGACATGTTACCTCACAATTTCAAGGATCATGTTTCCTGCAGGAGGGCTGCACAGTGGCGCAGTTAGTAGCACTGTTGTCTTGCAGCAAGAAGGTCCTGGTCCTGGTTCCCAGCCCGGGGTCTTTCTGCATGGAGTTTGCATGTTCTCCCTGTGCATGCGGGTACTCCGGCTTCCTCCCACAGTCCAAAAACATGACTGTCAGGTTAATGGGTCTCTCTAAATTCTCCCTAGGCGTGAGTGTGTGTGTGTATGGTTGTTTGTCCCGTCTGTCTCTGTGTTGCCCTGCAACAGACTGCTGACCTGTCCAGGGTGAACCCCACCTCTCGCCCGGAACGTTAGCTGGAGATAGGCACCAGCAGCCCTCCCGACCCCACTGGATGGATGGATGGATGGATGGATGGATGGATGGATGGATGGATGGATGGATGGATGGATGGATGGATGGATGGATGGATGGATGGATGGATGGATGGATGGATGGATGGATGGATGTTTCCCGCAGGGCACATTTCTGGTGTGTGAAACCGGAGATCAAAGGATCCCAGTTCCCCATAGCTACCTGTGCAGAGGCTCCTGCTCCTGTTTGCTGTTGGGAGAGCCAACAAGAGGCGGCTTCCTCCTGCTCTTTGTCTGATCCGATGACGTTTTTATTGCTGATGAGACACGCTGCGCTCGTGTCTGAGGCAGAACTGTTTGTAGCCTCTGGGTCAGCTGGCGAGCCAGGCACGCAGACAGAACTTTAGACAGGAGTCTGGGCCAGCAGTGCCATCTGAACTTGCCGCTTTTTGTCCCTTCTCTCCCTTCTGCCAGCTCCTGTATGAGTCCGCTGAATTCTTGAGGTAAATAGAAGCGAGGGACCCCTTTGAAGGCATGCGGGATGTCCCGGCTGTGGCAGAGGCCCTGGAAGTAAACAATAGCAACATCTTTGCCTTTGCCCTGCAGCAGAGCTGCTTCTAGAGAAGCCAGAGCAGCCACAAACATGGGCTTTATAACAGTGGATGGCTCCTTTTGTGAATCTTCATCCTCAAAACAATTAACTCTTCTGCTTTCTATACATTTCTCATTGTTGTTTTTTTCCACCCTAGACCCAGTCACCTTTAAATAATCATGCACTGGTGCCCTGATTTTGTCAGTTCTCCAACTATTATCCATATCCACCCTATTACCTCTCCATCTCTGATAAGTTCTTTTAGCTTCAGGACTCCACATGATCAGAATTTTTCCCTGCGCTTTGCGGACAGCTTCCCACTGCCCGTACAGCCAAGGAAGTGGACCCAGATCCGCCACACTAGCCCCATTCTGAGCCTGCGTTTGAGAGCTTTGGGACCAAAGAGCAGTGTGCACTGGTGCATCCAGTTCCTCATGCAGTATGGAGGCCAAGGCGCACACAGCAGAGACGTGGGCCGACTGATCCGACGAACACACCAGCAGCACCGGCCTCTGAATGGTCAGCCATCCTGAGTGTAAGGAAAACACAGAAAATGTGTTCACATCATTAAGATGTGCCGACACAGTAGTTGTGCAACATGAGTGAAACAAAACCGCAGAACCGACCTGCCTTTCCGCTTTTGGTGGCACGGTGAATGAAAGATCCAAGTAACATGCAGATGAGAACAAGTAGCAAAACTCCAATTGCATAAACACCCCGCCTGTTGTGTGTGTCTAGAAAAAACAAGCAGCAAGTCGAGGTTTGTTTTTAATTAAGAGATACATGTGCATTCATGCATAACCCAAAGACACGCAAAGAGGCCCGGGTGTGTAATTCCTTACAGTCCGGGCACAGGATTCTTCTCCCACTAAGAGCCGGATCTGATTGCCACACCTGTAGAAAAAACAAGTGAAAAGCCGGATAATAAAAATACAACACCCAAAACCAGAAATTCATCTAGGCAGTATTTTCTTTACCTGCACACATGACCTCTCAGTAATGTCCTGAATGGGTACATTTATTCCGACTGATTGATGATTGGTGGCCTGTAATGGGAGAGAAAGGTCATAACTTTTAGTAGCACAAAAATATAATTAATGCATTCCAAATAAAAGAAAAACTGAAATGCAGACATAACAGCTATTAATATTGTTGGCACTCCGCATATATGCTTAGAGAACGAATGACAGCTAAACTTTGCAGAATTTTTTTTCATTTGTCAAAAGCACTTTAAATTAATTTAAATTGTTTTATCAGTCATTTAAACATGTAACTGCAATTTGATTATGGAATATTTCCATAATGATGTGACAAATAGTCTACATTTTACTTTTCTTTCTGTTTCTTTTTCATATGATGTCCTCACAGCCTTATGTGAGCATTAATAAATAAACTAAAAATACAAAATCGAAGGACAGAAAAACTCCATCTAACTGATTAATTTTATTATTGCCATGCTGAACTGATGCATAGCGCTCGAGATACATTACCCCACCAAATATTCCACTAAGCAGTTCTTTGCTGTTTTGCACAAAAAACATTTTCTTTTCAGCCAATAAATCTTAATTTAAGAAATTACAGCAACAACCGTGCTTCCCCCAAAAGGCAGCAATGCATTTAGGCAACAAGTGGTCTATGTAGTCATCTGAAAAAGAAAATATCCAGTAGCCTTGACAGAGGAGATTGGGGTGGCTGGTTCAAAATGATAGAAAGGCAATAGTAGCTCAAATAACTACTTGATAAAACCAGGGGAAGCTAAGCTACAGCAGCAGAAGACCTGGCTGGAAAGTCTGAAAAGTCAAAAAGGAGTTCAAATTTGTATTGGAAAGGTGTACTTAATAAAGTCGACAGTGAGTGGGTGTATGTTGAAAACAGACTTGCTGTCTTTTATTTGTTCTTCCAGCTACTCCCTCAAGGGAGAGCTCACATGCTTCTATCTCACTCTATCCAAATATCCTCCACCTCCTCACCAACCCTCTGGATGCTGATGCTTAAAACAAAACAAAACTTTCAAAACAAGTAAAGCTGCTCACAATCTGCCTGCTAGAAAATAAAGAAAAAGTAACTTGGTTAAAGAAAAAAATCTACACCCAAGTTCATTGGGACATGTTGACACACAACAGCCACTGTTTTTCAAACGGGAGGTTTTGTACTTCTGACATCAAATCTTCCTTTTCTACATTCATGAACCGTTAACATGTTCTTCTTCTTTCCCTCGTCCTGCTCAGAGATTCTTAAAAAAAATAAATAAATCCTTTCTCCAACATATCTGCTATTCTTGCTCTGTGCCTGTCAGCCTTGCATGTCAACATACATTCTTTTTACTCCAGTCAAGTAAGGCAGCTGACCTCAGGTACTTTAATATATCCTATCATAAGTCTACGCTTCATGAGATCACCTTCCAAAAAACTGATGTATTACATTCTTATTTTTTTCATTGTTGTTTGGGAATTTAAATTCAATGAAAAGATGTTTCATTTACTTCTTTTAAGTCCGACCACAATAAATTGTTTACTAGATGAAAACAAATTCACTCATTTGTGCATATTTCCATAGTGAACGTCTAAACTAACCATTGTTTCTGAGTGGATTTGTCCCCTAGGCACACATCCTGCCTCAGTAAGAAGACAGAGTTGAGCTGAAAACTTTGCAGACACAGTGGAGGTAATATGCACCAACACGCTTTGTCTGGCTGGCGTGATATGTGTTTCCCAAGAAGGTTTATCTGGAAGGGTCAAGAGAAGAGAGCGTGAAAACATTAAGATAAGCTCTGCATCATCACCACTCATGTACAAACAGCTCTGACTCACCGAAGAGACAATAGATGGAGTGGCTATCTTGGATGAAAAACTGTAAAAAAAAAATTATAAATAAATAAATGTTAGTATCACAAAAAAAGTACAAGAGGCTATTTTCCAGAGGTGATCTCACCTGCACACATATCTGGGGGTGTTTATCCACTGTGGATGTTTTGATTTGCTGTAAATAAATAAATAAATAAATAAATAATTGCTCGTTACAGAAAATAAATTATTTATCAGTTATACATTCTCAAATGGTGCAGATTATTACCAGGGCAGGTTCATTGTTGTTCTCCAGAGTGGAGTTGGGAATAGGTATGCAGACGTTGTTATGCATCTTCCAGCAGAGGGCAGCAGAGACTTGCTTTCTGCATTCAGGACACTGTGGAGTCCACAACAAGTAGGACTCAAACACCGTCACCTCAGAGGTCTGCAGGATTTCTCTGTTGTCTGGTGAACCATTTAAAATAAACACAGATTTTAGATTTACCCGGTCAAAAATGTAATTTTCTGTTTCATAAGCAGTTTACTTCAGAAAATACATTTTGGAGGTTTGTGTAGGAGCCTGTCAGATATTTCTAGTTGGCGATGTCTCTCCACCAGCCTGTTTCACCCTGAGAGGAACACACTGTATCCATGTAGATGTCACACAACCTTGATCTCACGCAAAATAAAATCCAAAAGTAAGCACACTTTTTTCTGAAGCACGACAGTCTGCTTGTAAACATCTATCACCAAAACAGACTGCGACATCTGATTCCAGAAATCTCCAGTATACCCTTCAGCTTCAATGCGGCAGTGAACCTTTGTACAGGTGACCTACCTGTTACACCAGAGTACTTCAAAAACAAACCTAGAAGCTCTCTTTTCTGCGGTCTTTTAAATCAAAGATGAGTTCATGCCAGAACAGTTTTGCTCAGTTTACACAGAGTTCACATGCGACTGCCTCAATGTGTAACACAGTATGAGGCTTTTTTTCTCCTGCACGCTGTGACTCCTAAACCCCTGTGGCTACATTTGTAGTACAACATCATGTCACAGTCTCTAAATAATTAACTATGTAATAGGTAAAGAACAAATGTTAGTGTCTTGTGTGTAATATTTAGCCGTATAATATGGCAACTGAGTTTTAACTAGTAACAGCCTGGCATTGACGGTACAATTCAATGCCCCTATCACAGTGTAGAGTGAGGTCTAAGATAAAGGTTTCTGAGGTTTGTCCAAATGCACTCATTACATTTATTTAAATCACTTGTTTATGAAATACACATAGACACTCTTCCAGAAAGTTAGAGCGGCATCTTAACCTCATTCACAGAATGTGTCCATAAATAAATCTAAGAGACTGGACAGAGCTCAGTGCTGCAATTTATGAAGAAACTCAGGAAATTATTTCTATCAAGCTTCAGAGAAACAGCCCTGCTGATGCAATTCTTCTTTAATCTCTGTAGATTAAAGAGAAATTGTGGGTGCTGTTAACCACCCACATTCATTATCTTGCATAATTTTGACAGTTGTGATCAGGAACTTCAATAAGATGTGGCATGCTATGAATAACTTGGGTGATGCAGAGCGTTATCTCCGGTGAAGATTTCTAAAAGGTCATTAAACATCAGATTCTTGGACTTTTTTTCTCCATTGATTATTACCGCCTTTGCGACTGATTGTTCAGTTGTTGCAAGTTAATAAGGACAACAAGAAAGCCTGCTTTGCTTTGGCCATGATCCAGTGTAAAATCTTTAAAACAGTTTTGGAATGATGTATGTTGAATGTTTGGCATTCTTAGCGGTAAGACAAATGCTTAGCAAATTTTTTTAGCATCAACTTTTGTAGTGATTATTTATGAAATGATCAGTTTTGTTTTTACCTTTGCACAAAATGAAGTTGTGAAAAATCAAAAAACGAATGAGAAATTTGCTATTACTGATGATGGATATAGAATAGTGTTAAATGTGTTTTAAATAACTAACTCTTTCTGTTTATGGCTATAATATACAGCAGCTCTTGTGCTGCAACAAATTGGCTTCAAATGAAGAACATTATAGTTTGAACTATTTCAGCTAAAAAAAATTATTTTCTGGATCAAGAACCTCAGTGTAAGAGATTCAACTGCAGAACAAAAGCGTTAGGGCACAGGAGACCAAGTGTGTGATGCAGACTGAGACTTTTTATTTACAATTAAGGCCAAAGTATCACTATAAAATGTGAATCTTCTTACAACATAAAATGTTAGCTGCAACACAAAGCATTCAGCTACCAACTGCATCACTGCGTAGCCCAATTTCTGAGTTACTTCCCATTCTGTGAGTCCACAGAATATTTTGGTGCAACCTAATCTACTAGTTTGACCCGATTTATTAGTTTTCATTATTTTTTTCATTTTTTAGTTAGTGTTGAAGCCTTAGTGTATTTATTGAATAAAGTATTTTAACTAAAAGATAGAGTCATTTTTGTTAATTAACTCTTAAGTGTCAGAGAGAAGTTGTCTGTCATTATTTCTGTACCCTGTACTTTGAAAATGTCAGACAGTTCACTTAACCCTCCACTTCTTGTTATTTTAATACCCAACCCTTATACAGCTGGTTTTTATAAGCAATAACTGAGACTAAACTATTTGGCTATTATTCTCTAGTTTGCAAAAAATATCTACCCATGCTTTCAGAGAAACAACAAAAATAGGCCAAAGTTAACTTTTTCATACTTTATGCTGAGTTCACAGCAGTTTCCTGTGTTTCCTGTGACACATCCCCCTTCAAATAACAACCTCCATCTCAGCAGAATCATTGCTGGAAACTGTGCTCACTTTCAAAATGCTCACAGAAATAAAGACTCAGAAAGACTGTTTTTAAGCGAGCTCAAATATGATTACTCGCATGTATATTTTGAATTTCCCAAACTGACTACGCTCGAGTTGACATATAACAGGCTTAGATGTTTCCCCTCAGTGAAATTAAGATGATTCATCAGCCACACTCACCAATAAGGCTTTCATTTCGAAATGGGCACTTTCTACGTCTTGAGGCATCTCTGTAGGTGTAGTACACCTGCCAGTAAATACAACGAATATAGAAACACGAAAACCACAGAAACATCAGCAAAATATCACCAAAAAAAAAACATCACCTTTTTAAAAATCCGAATTGCGCTCACCTCTACACACACACAGGGCAGCAGATAGGGGATGGTGATAACAGCTGAGCGGCTCTGAAACAAAAGGAATGCACAAGCAGAAAGAGGACGTAAATAAATAACATAAATGTAATTTTTATTGTGATGAACGGGCCTCGAATGCTCACTTTAGTTAGTGAATGCCCGTTACTGCAGTCGCCATAACTATCTTCATAACACCATCTGACATTCACCGGGTCTCCAGAATCCACATGGACTGAAATAGTTTTGGATGACTTATTCACAGACAGCCTGAAGTTTGGCTGAGGACCTAAGTCAGGCAAGAAAAACAAAACAGCAGCAGGATGTGAGCCAAAATGGTGGGATAATGGCTGAAAATGAAGGAAAACCTAAATAGATCTTATGTAAAGGAATGTATTAATACCCTTTTTTTACATTTGTCTGTTATGGAGTCATTTATACTATGTAGCACCAATCAACCTCCAAAATCTGACGTTTTCTGCACATATGCAGATACACAAATGCACACCTTTCATTCTTCTAACCAAGACTGCTGAGAAAGGCCTTCATCCCTTATACGGCAGGTTTTTTATAAACCATTAGACTAAGTGGAAAGAAGCTTTTATCCAGTATGATGGTTAGATAGGTAAACCATGAACAAATGCATTTTTTATTACTCTAATCCTGAAACTGTTGGTGTAGAAGCACTTCAATACATATCACAGCATGTCTTAAAGTTGATGATGTTACTCTTCTAGTTTATATCTGTTTAATTGTTTAATTTGAAGTAGCACACTTTTCAAAACTACTTATGATGGAGACCAAACCAAGCGTAAGAGAGTGTGGAAAGGGTGATATCCGAGAGTCAGAAACCAGATAAAAGAAGGGAGACAAAAGCATGATAAAAGATTATATGAGAAGTTCAAAATACCTCACCTGGAACAACGTAACGAACACTGCAGTTTATCGATTTTGAGCTGTACGACACAGAAGCGCTCTTTCTAGAGTAAGCTTTGAAGTTAAGCTCCAGCTTCCACTGAAAAAAAAACAAAAAACAAAAAGATAAGTACCAAAAAATGTTTTTATATTTGCATAATCTTGTTTGTATTACATTTTAGTCCATAAAAATCTTTAAGTAGTTACCAGGTGAGAGTTCGTCGAATTCTTGCAACACCTGATGGGTCTACTATTACTCTAGGGTGCAATGAAAGATGTCATCATTGTAAACAGTATATAAAACATTACAAACTGTGATATTATTACAATGTAAACAATATTCAGAGGCAATGAGAACCTCTATTTTGCAGTTATTGTACGGCCTGAAAACATCTTTATAGGGTCCTTCCATTTCAATCTGATGAAAGTCTGGAAGACAGCAGTTTGAGAAACCTTTCAGTAACTTTGTCAAATGAACCACAATGAAAGGTTGATGATGCCAAAAATATTTACAGATAAATGTACAGCAGCACAAATAATTAAAGATTAAGTTACAGAACATACCAGTAGAATTAATCCAAACGTGGACTCTTATCATTTCATAATATCCACTGCTTGTCTCTATTGCTGTCGGCGGGTGAGAGGTCAAGTTTATGGGACAATGTCCCCGAACAACATCTGAGACAGCTGTAGTGCAACATGGGGCCAACAAAAGATCTGTTAATGTTTTTGAAACTGGATTTTTCTGTCAGAAACTAGTTGTGAAATACAAAAATGTATGTCTTTTTAATTTCATTTTAAAAAGAAAAATATTTCATTGAAAAACATATACATTTTCCTAATTTGTTTTCAAAAAAAGAATAAGAAATCTAAGTTGTTATTTTTTTTTATATATAATTTAAAACAAAGAAAACATAAACATTCTCTTCCTTCATATATTTTTACACCACCTGCAACTCTTCAAGTGCTAGGAAAATATGTTACATCCTAATAAGTATAGGAAGAGCGTCCTCTGAATTATGACTTGGAAAGCTGGAGCCCTGAAGTTCCAATATGGCGGCTGCATTTGCAGACTGTAGTGAAGCTCTGCTGGTATTTACTTTATTCCACTTCTGACAGTTTGGATCTCATTAACTGTGTTGCTGCAATGCAGCATATTTATTAGTAAACGTTTTGATCTAGTGCGTTAAAATGTGCATAAAACCGAAGGAAAACACAATGTTGTGTTGCTATTAGTTTGTGACAGCACAGACTGCAAATCCAACTTTTTTCCAACTTGCAACTGGAGTACTCCTAACTGGAATGTGACCCAGGTCCGCTTTACTTAACCTCGAAACTTAGGTCACATTTTTATTTTACCCTATGTGTTATCGTTCGTCTGTATCGGTTTGGTAGCGAAAGATGCTACGTATTTATGAAGTGTACAGAGGGAACAGAGCCTCACACATTAAAGGATGGATGGCAGCTTAGGAATATGGGAAAAGCATCTACTTGTCCTAAGCCTGTGAGCTGTTTGCATAAGCAAATAATAAAAAAAGCAATTTAAATGTCAATTAATCCATTTTAATCACAAAATAAGAGGAATCAATGAGCAATTTTCTATTATGAATCAAATAGCGTCTAAAAATATCCATGATTGTTGAACTTATGTTGAAGAACATTTAATGGGAAAAAATATTTAATAATAATATTTAATAATAATAATAATAATAATAATAATAATAATAATAATAATAATAATAATAATAATAATAATAATAATAATAATAAACAACTCACCGGTTTGATGAACCTTCTGAAATTAGACAAACAACAGAAAATCGGTTCACAACATTTAAGTATACAGTTATATGTATAAGGAAAAGGGGCATTCGTAAACATATTATCTAGATATTTACGCCTAAATTAACCCCGTAGTGATTCAAATCCAAATGCTCTCATTAAATCCGCGCAGCCTCCCTCAGGTCAGGACTGTGTCTAACTCACCCGGCATTTGACGGAGCCCACCTGCTGGCAGCACAAGGCGGTGAGCAGCAGCATCAACACGGCGCTAAAAGTCATCTTCTGCGGACTGAAACTCGAAGAAACAGACGCGGGAATGTCTCCGTTAAACACGCCGCTGCTCCCGCATGAAGCTGCGAGGTTTCCGCTGGTCGCCATCACAGGCTGCTTCTGGTAACAGCCGTCAGAGCGGCTGCCTCACTGGGGGTTTTCTTCCTCCTCCGCTGTACTGAGGCTTTATTTCCCAGGCTACTGTTGCGCTGAATGACTAAACACGAAGGCGTCATTTTCCCCCCGTCCTTCCTTTTTTTTTTCTCTCTCTCTTTCTTCCTTTCATTATTTCTTTTAGACACAATCGTTCCCTCCATAAGTTTCTCGACATTGCTTTTACAGTGGTTTATAAAATATTCACATCTCTTGATTTCATTCTGCCTCAAGTATTGCATTAAGTTTTTTAAAGGACAGTATACTACTCATTGTGATTTAATTCAATTCAGTTTTATTTATATAGTCAAATAGCAACAAGTGTTGTCTCTAGACACTTTAAAATCACTTCAGTTCAATCATCCATACATTCAAATTGTTGCATGTGAATAAGCTTTGATCTTGAAAATGAAAACACCCTTTTCTGCCAACGCTCGTGTTTTGCATGCCGACTAGAAAGCTCAATTTTGTTTCCATCCACACCTGTGTCTCCTATAGCAAATCGCAGATTGAAACTGGTATGGGTATTTCTCCCCATTCTTCCAAGCATCGATTTCAAATCAATTTTGTATTGTTTTCATGGAGAGCACAGATATGAGCTTTCCTGTTGTGGAATTGTTCTGAGCCGCAGATTTCTGTGTCTCCTCAGAGTTTCCATGGTCTTTCTGGCTGCTTCTCTTCTTAATCCTTTCCTTGCACAGCATATCTAGGTTACAGTCGTGCCATGTTGACCTTGTCTTATAGGGTTTGCAGTTGTTGTATGCTCTTTCCATTTAAACTTTGCAATAACTGTTTTACCTCTTATACAGAAAAATTTAAACAAAATTTTTGCAGAAGCAAATACTGAATACAGCCATAAATAAAAACTCTTCCCGATAAAAGAATTTAGACAAAGGGTAACCAAAACAAAACAAACAGATGTACACATTGCTGTGTGTTTTGTCTTCGCTGCCAAACTTTCAGGGTTCATCTGAGGAACACTTTATCTAAATGTCAGAGTTTCTGGGAAAGACAGGTGAATCTCAAGTGTCTCCCGGAGGCTACGGAGATATTGCATTGCAGGTTTGTCTGGTCTGTTGGCTTGATATGACAGACTTATTGTGTAAAAGTTTGCAGCTCATGTCCAATTTGATTTGCGCAAAAGTATGTGAATGACTCAAGACAGCTTTTAATACAAAATGAACACGTGCATATCTTCATAAGAACATAGCCATGTTACTCAAAAGTGTGGTGGTGTGGTAATGTCGTGTTCTGTGTTTTCTGTGTTAATTTCGAGTTTTCGGTGTCTGTATCTCCGTGTTGTCCTGTTCTCCCCTCGATTAGTTCCCAGGTGTTTCTTGTTCCCTCATTACCCCCAGTGTATTTAGTGTCACCTGTGTGTCAGTTCTTTGTCGGGTCCTCGTCTAATGTGCGTGCTGCCCTTTGTTTGGACTGTGTTTTTTCTTTATTAAAGTCAACTATTCATCCTACCTGGGTCTACAGCGTCTGCCTCACCACACCGTTCATGACAGGTAATAATAATAATAATAATAATATGACTCTATCTCACTTAAGTTGGTTCCTAAAAACATTTGAGAAGACAATTTAGAAGACTAACAAGTAGTGAAGAACGCACATCTTCCTGAACAAATTAATTGCACACACACACACCCGCACACAAATAAAAATAATCTAACCAATAATTTGACTTGATCTTTTTTCAGGGGGGAACCATTCAATGTCAGATATATACGTATTTTTGCTACACTACTATAAAACCATAACCATTTCCATAAAATATATGTTTTTTCATTAATAGGTTTTAGAGTTTTTCTTTTTTTTAAAGTTTGTCAGTGTTTGAAATAACTACTGTATGTATTCCATGAATTCCAGCTGTCTTGGATTATGACACTTCTTTACCTTTCTTTAAGACACTCTACAAAACGGTAAAGGCAAGGGAATCATCCATTAAAGCACAGCAGATGTGTTGATATTCAAAGGTCATAAAGTGGCCTCGAGAATATAACCACTTTTCTGAACTTACACACGATAAGAGCGACAAATTAAGAGTTTAAAACAAAATGAAATGTGACATAGAAGGCAGGATGGCTCTGTGATGCTGTGGGCCTGTTTCATCTCTAAAGGCTCTGGGAAACTTGTTAGCTGGTCTGAAATTATACATTTTTAAAAAAGACAGACATTATAAACAAAATTCTATGGATTCTATGGGTTGTGAAGAATTATCTAACGCTTTGGTCTTTTAATCTAATGCGTGTTTAGGGAGAGGAAATGGATATGACAGAGTTAAACCCTAAAACGGGTCTAGATAAAAAAAGAGAGAAAAAAGAACTGTGTTTCCTCCCCATTGCAAAGTCACCTCCTGTATCAGGTGCATCCTGTTAAAACCACATCGTAATATTTATCAGATGTTTTCACGTGTCTTCTGAGTGGCACGAAACAAACCGAGAGGTTTTAACTGATCATTGGGGTCTTATCACACTTGCTCGTCTAAAGGCAGAATTTGTGGCATTTGGGTCCTCCTTTGGGGTGGGGGATCTTTATCATTTGCGGAAAATCTTATGAAAAAGCCTTGGTTTTGAGGAGCGGGCGTTTGCACGAAATCTTTGTCATCGCAACCACTTGAGCTTGTATTGCATCAGAGAATGTGAGTAGACATCCTATGGACTGGTTGTTTTAAATATTTGTTCAGTCAACAAAAATCATAAAGCATGAATCCTAAAACAAATGCAGCAGTGAGGTTATTTTAACTCTTTTATAAAATAAATCCATGTACGGCCCAGTCACAACATGGTTTGCTACAACATGGAGTTCAACATACAGTATTCTCACATTGCACAAACCTGCCTCAACAATTCATCTTTGATTTAAAGATGCCATAATGGGACATTGTTTTCTTAAAGTGCCCTGACAAAAAGATCCAGATTTCTTTAGTTAAACAATGGAAGCCAAATGTTTACACACTGTATAAAGACAAATAACCATTTTTTTCTCACTGACTGACATTAAACCAGACTTTCACAGTTGTATTTGCTAAATTACAGAATAATGCACTTTTTAAAGTTAACATGTATTCCATTAGTATTTGGCAGAAGTGCCTTTTAAACTGCAATTGACACTCAAAAACATCAACTTTGTTGTTCTTAAGCCACTTCATAACCAATTTGGAAGAGAAATAAGGATCGCCCTTCATATTGAAGACATATCTACCCCTCCAGACGATGTCTTGAGATGTTGCGCCTACATTTCGATTTATTGATCTCCCTTCATGAAGTTCCCATACTGTTTATACTTGTTTGGACTGATGACAATTTCCAGATGCCCCTGAAGGCATCTGGAAATTGAACACAAGGAGGAAGCAGACTTTTGGAGGTTCACAATTGTCTTCTCCATATCTTGCTTGATATTTAGTTTTTCCACGAGGTCACACAAGGAAGCAGTGTGTTCTAGGTGTTGACTTAACGTACATGCTTTCAGTATACTCAAATGTTGCGAATGAACCTCTCAGATGACACGCTAAGGCACTGTAATCTTTTGTATGACCTTGTATGAAAACTTTGTGATTTGAGGGAAATAAGAACGTAGCCAATAAATGCTCTCTCAATAGTTTGACATTTAGTAACCAGAAATTGTTTTTGTAATCCTTACCCGATCAAAGCCGTCAACTTTAGTCAGATATAATTTCAAACAATCAGGAAAACAAGGTGTGTCTTTGTGTACAGTGAATGTAAATATCTGGTTTCAACTGTACGTAAAAGCAAAAAAACCTGCACAGCCACAATAAGGACATTATCACAGATGCTTGGACACACCTTTAAATTTGTTTAGGTCATATTAGGCTAAAAGCTGTATAGGAGAGTTGAACATATTTGAGTCTCTTTACATGCCAGATTGAAGGTTGAGTACAGCATTAGCCAACCGCAGGGTATCAGATTTCAGGTCTAAACAGTAAAGGCCTTTGACAGAAATGAAAAAGGTCTTAGGTATTCTTTCCCTGAGATGGGAAAGATTATCATGGTCATAACGACCACATTTTTGTAAAAAAAAAACCTTAAAGCTTGAGTGATCATGTCGAATACGGCACCCTCAATAGAAAACTATCAGGATGTGGAAGCCCAATAAATTACTGACTCACCCTTCCACTGAAGAAAAACAAAAGGAAGGTAAGAATTTTTCTTCAGAATAGTAGTTAAAAATAATCCACACAAATCCTTCTTATGTAGGAGGAAACAGAGAGGTAGCAGTAACAGTAACCACAAGGCCCAAAAAAACACTATTCTTTTTTTTATTATTAAACTTGTATTTTTTATGCAATCTTTGTTATATAAAAGTTCTACAGCCGTCGGCCTGAGACTAAGAGACATGGAGACGATCATGTTTCAGTTTAGTCCTCATTATTGACTGATTCTACAGGTCAATGTGACAGAAATACTTGTTTACAAATCTGTAAAAAAAAAAAAAGAAAGAAAAAGACGTTGAGATGTGCAGCTGCTGGAGTGACAAACAAAAAGTTCAAAGAATAAATTACAGTAACGTTGATTTGCCTACAGACAGGCTGCAACAGTCCCTTTTTCTGCTCCTCTGACTCCACACACACACACAGGTATGCTTTTGGAAGGTGAAGTGTGTGTATATTTACTCTACACATAGAACATGCATTTACCTGTTTGAGTGTAAGATTACCTGTGTGACTGAATGTGAAGAAAGGACAGGGGGAGGCAGAATTGTGTATGGACATAGTGTGACATTATGCCTACATTTTAAGTCTGTAAACCATTATTTCATTTTTCTTTTAAACATATACAGACCACGTACATTAAACATTTTGATTCATGATTTGGAAAAATTTTTTTTATCATCATTATTAGCAATATCCTTATTTTTAATCTTCTTAAATACAATATTTTTTTTTTTACATGTCTGATTAAATATGCCTTTGTGTGAGTGAATGTGTTTTGGGGCCAAAGTAGAGGAGTTTTTCCTTCCTACTAATTTTCCTGCTTGCTTGGTTGTCTTTGTAATCCGTGACAAAGGGCTGTGCTCCCTTAATGGATGCATGAAATCCACAAGTTTTGCAGATTTAGACTGCGTGTCTGTTTGCAATCAGTCACTGTCGCTGGTTTCGCTGCTGGGGTCTCCCTGGACTTTGCTGCGGTGTTGCATGGCACGACTGTAGGCCACCGAAACGGATTTACGAATGTTGGATTTCCTGCCCTCAAGCATCTTCTCCTTGTCTAGTTCTTGGTCCACACCAAGTGGCACCAGCTTGGATCGTGGCAGCCACTGCCTGCGAAACACACAAACACCCAGGTGCATCTTAATCAAATTGAAAAATGTATTTTAAAAAATTTAATTCATTTACATTGTTTTTAAATGAAACTTGTTAATTAAACAGAGATATTTTTCAAGTATTTTTAAAAAAAATAATGTCTCATAGCTAATAACAATCCCCAAATTTACTTTCACAAAATAAATTAGATATGATGAGAAGAAAAGATGGTTTTTAATAAAGAAATGTTATTTTATGCTTTCACATTCGTGCCACAAGGAGGGAAATCCAAAAAGTGAAAGGTAAAAGATAGCGGTTTTCAAAAACAAATAATAATGAAAAAAATATATATTTATTTATTGCAGCTCAGCAAAGTCATTAAAAATACCTGACAAAGTTCAGAGGACAAACTGTGTTTCAAAATGTGCTCTAGCAAGAAGGAGATAATTGTAAATTGGGCTCTAAATAATTTTTTATTTCTAAATTCCCTACATTTCCAAACACACGTTTCTAAAGCACACATCAAATACTTTCCAGTAAATTTATGACAAATACATTTACAGTGAACCACCTTTACATATGGAACCTGCAAAAATCACCAGCTGTAAGAGGAAAGGATGGAAGAATCAACAGAAGGTCTAAAGGAGTGATTTAGAAGCAAATGGTTGGATGGATTGACTGTTGCTCTGTAGTTCAAAAGGTCAAGTGTGAAGTTTCCACAATCAGAGATGATTTGGGGCGTTGTGTCCCAAATCACTGAAACTCAGTGTTGGTTCACTGAGATTCATCAAGCCTCAAATTAAAACCTTTGACAAATTTTAGAGCATTTCATGGTAAAGATACCAATTTCATGTTCTAATAGGACTTAGCTGCCATACTGCCAAAGGTCATGTAGCACTGATACAGTAATTCATGTAAAAGGAGACCTGACCAAGTATTGTTTGGTGCATGGGCATATTTTAATCAATAAGCTGACAATTTCATAATACCAACCCAATTTTTTACTGGTCCTGATAAAATATTCTGGGGTTTCAGAAAAACTGAAATTCAGAATTTCTTAGCTCTAAGCCATCATAATGAACAAAAATAAAAGCTTCACGTCATTCTAAGCGCACTATATTGCCTACGAGTTTCATTTTTACTGTCTGAATACTGAAATAAATGAGCATTTCTATTGAGATGCCGATGTACAGAAATTAGTACATTGTGCTAGAATCAATATTAGTGTAAATAAAATGCCTCTTCAAACAAAAGGGCTCTTTGTCTCCTTCAGCAGAAGGACTTCCTGATTCGTTGCAGGGCGTGACCTGAAAGAACTTCAGCTAACCTTCTAAGATGAGAATGAGGAAGGGTTTCAGTGCATGAAGCCGTCACCCTTGTCACGCTTCGTTTTTCCTTCTGAATTAAAGCAGTGTACATGATGACCTAGAAGAGCAGGTGCTTGTCTTGTATTCTCAAAAACCACGTTTGGCCTATATCTGCTACGCATTCTGTCGGCTCGTGCTTCGCAGCTCGAGCGCTGCAGCGCCGCTTTGAAGTTTCTGCAGCAGAGTTATGCACGAATCTATATCCAGTCACAGCCAGTCCTGATTCTCTCGCAAAAGAAAGTTTGACCCTTATAAGATGGAAGGTTGCAGATGTCAGCGAAACGTTTGAAACGGTTGGATTCAGAATACTGACCAGGTTCTTTTGTTGTCGAAAAAGAGGACGAGGAACAGGTGCTCCCGGGCTTCTTGGGTCATTTGCTCCCCGAGTTTCAGCACGTCTAAAGGAGGTACGGGTATTGGGACTCCGCGGTGGAACACGCCCTCCCTGGGCATCTTTGGGTCGATGATCTGCAGGTGAACAGAGGCGTGAATGGTGATGAAATGTGCATTCACTGTACGTTGTTTTGATGCAGTTCTCAGGGTTAACACAATGTTTCTATCTCACCAGAGCAGGATACGAAGGATAGCCTCTGCACTTGGCCCAGACCAGATCCAGAGCTTCCAGAGAAGAGTAGTCGTCAGACGTCATCCAGCATCCTGACCGGTCCCGGCCACGCACCACTGACAGCAGCAAGAAAAGCCAGTGTTACGCCATTTTTTTTTCTCACTACAATGGGCCCATATGTTATCTCATTGTCTTCAGGGTTTACTACAAAACAAGTATTTTCTGTTCAAAATGAGTGAATCCTCTTCTCATTGCAAAATGTGCAGGAATAACAGGGATTAAAAAGTTCTGTAACCAGATAAATTTTTTCTTTGGAAGCGGCACAATTCAGTCTTTCTCAAAGTGAGAAAAATGTCTTGTTTTTTGGTGGAGCATATTATGCTTCCTTCATTCAGGCAACAACTGCAGCAGCTGTCATACTTCCATGTAGCAATCAAAAACAGGAACAAAATGTGTTAAGTCTTGTTTCCTGTATATCAAACACTTTTTTAGCCCAAGGAAACTAAATAAGACGGGTTGACTCTTGCCGTTGAACCGTTTCCTGCTTTAAAAAAGAATGTTTAACTGCAGAAATCCCGAGGTTTAGATATGAACCCACTAGCTTTGATTATTTGTTTAAAAAGAGTCCGAACTTTGTGGTCACATTCCTGGAAAAAGTATGAACATCCCTTGAACTTGGGATTTTATGTGATAGCAGTAGTAAAATAATAAATGATTTCTAACAGTTTTTAACATTTTTATTTGCAAAACAGCTTGTGCTCAGTCAGACTGAACAGAAATTTTCAAGTCAAAGCGCGTTACCAGACTGGAGGTGAAACAGTATAGATGTCTGGAAGGAGGGGCAGAGCAGACATTATTTCTTCAAGAATCTGTGCTTGCAGCAAGATACTGCAGAACATCTACATTGAGAAGAGTGAATCGTCTTCTGCCAGCAATGGCCTTTTCTTGCTGGTTTTAATAAATTACCAGTGTCCAATGTGTTCTCAAACCAAACTGAGTCCTTCCAACATCAGCTTCACTTATACAGAAAGTAATTCCATACAGGATCATTTTATTCACCAATAGGTGAGTTCAAAAGGATTTTATTTGAAGGTAGAGGTGAAGAGATGGGGAACTCGAATGCAGGCCACATTTCCCAGAATGTCATTTGTAAAAAAAAAAAAAAGAAAATCATGTGTCTTTTTCCTCCAGCTTACAGTTTTGGAATTTGTGTAGGATCTCTTAAAATGTAACTAAAATGCCTTCAGGTTTGTGATTGAAACACAGCCAAGTGAATGTGAGCGGTGTAAAAACCTCTACATGCCATTTTCTTCTTACCAATTATGCAAGTACTCTAGTGGTGGTTAACTAAATTAAACTCTAAAGCAAAATACTAGTTTAGGTTTAGAATAATTAAATTAGAAATTTGATCAAGACTCAGATTAATGTCTCCATCAAGTCTTACAATAATTGGGCTCTCAAAGCAAATAAACTGAAACAATGTTTGAAAAGTTGAGCGCCTTCATGTGCGCTTTGCAGGGTTTCACAGTGCGTGTGAAGGTGCTTACAGTGTGAAACGCTCCGTGATCCTCCAACTGAGTAGGAATCATTTTCTGTGCCCGACGTTTCCTCACTGCTGTCCTCATGGAAGGTGGAACGAGAGAATGACGCCTTTCCTCTGCCTTGCTTAGAGGGTGTAGTGCTGGGGGAGGAAAAGACAGGAACGGCGTGCCCGTCAAAACTCGAAACTAAAGCTGACAGAGCCTTTCTTCAATGAGTGCTTTTTTTTTTGAGAAGAAAACGCTATACCATTTGTGGTTTTGGTTTTCACTTTCTATGCTGTTGTTCATGAACCAACAGCTACATATGGGATAGTGGGTACTTTAGATCAGAAGCGCTCACGCATCAATCACCTGGTCCTGTCAGAAGCGGCGCTGCTGCTGCTGCTGGTGGTGGACTCGGAGTCGGAGCTGGATCGAGGCAGACGAGGCTCGTTTCTGTACACACGGAAGCTTTCAGTCACAGGTTGGTTTCCTGTATCAAAGCCATTGCTCGGTAAACCTGAGGGTAACACACGAAGGTGGTGAGTCACTGTGACGTGGGAACTGTCACATGATTAAAGGCGCAGTAACGGCCACGGTGCACCGCACCTGGAAGGAGGTCATCGTTGTCGCTGTCGCTGTCGGAGCTGGAGGTGCTGTGGGGGGTGCGGGGTCTCTTCCTGGGCCTGCTGTTGGACAGCAGAGGGAGCTGGGGGGGCCCGATGGGGCTCTGGCTCACCCCTGGCCCGGCGTAGCCCATGTCTCGGTTCTTTGGCGGGCGCCCTGGTCTTTTGGGAGGTCCAGCCATTTTTTGGTTCTTCTTGGAAAAAAGCACAGAAGTCCGCCGGCCAACCTCGGGAGCTGCAGATAAAACACGAGATAAAAATGACCAAAGATGAAAATAAACATTTTGTCTCCTGAATCGTATTACACATCATATTAATAGTCCAACATTCCTATAAACACACCCTTTCCCCCAATCTCCTGGCTGCTGCTCTCTCCCCCCTCATCATGGTGTCCCACAGATGAAGAGTGATGCGGGAGAGAAGAACTGCGTTCCCCCGCCGACTCACGGCCCCCCATGATGGAGCCCACCTCCCGCTGGTGCGCCAGCTTCCTCCGGATCACACTGATCTCCTTCTTCAAGGCTTTGGCCCTGCGAGACTGGCCGATGCTGTGCTTCCCAGAGTTGACCTCATCAAGGCGCGCCTGCAGGTAATGCAGCTGCTCGTCCAGCGGCAGCCGTCGCCTGTTCTCTGGCAGCAGCAGGTCTGGGAGGGGCAGGGAGAGCAACACTTACAGCTCGTCCACCAAATGGACATGAAAACGCTCAGGTTTAACAGCATAGGACTAGAGCTGTCATGTGAATCGTCTCTAATTGTATTTGAACACACCGTGAAACATAGTGGTAGACCATGAAGCAGAGGTGAGGCTAAAAGACCTGAGGTTACCTTTTAGCAGGACAACGATCCGGATAAACAATGAAAGAGTTTAGATCAAAACGTCTGTGTTACAATAGCCTAGTCAAAGTCTAGAATGAACTTGCAGTAGACTCTCCAACCTAGTTTGTAAAAAGAAAATGTAAAAATTCTTCTACTTCAACCTCATGACTATGTCCTACTTGGTCTGTCAGATAATAGCCTCCAAAAACCTCTTAAAGTTTAAGAGTCATGAATACAAAATGTGGGACTGGGAGCCCATTATTGGTTACAAGGACTTAAAATCTTGTTAATAGAAAATGTTGTTGATGATGTTCATGTGGAGAACAGAAGCACTGTCTATAGCCCAGAATCTTAAATGTTTTCGAACCAGTGAAATTCAGCACAGCAAGAGAGGCGCCATCTGCTGGTCATTCTCTATGCTACATGAACAATATTTTTGTCTGAACCATTTTGCTTTATTTTATGACAATCAAAAAACTTTTAAATGAAGTATATATTATTTAACATACATATTTCAATGAAATAGAAAAATATTTTAAAATATGTTCACATGACAATAATCAATCTATAAGAAAAGCATGTCTTTTTAAAATATTTAGTGTTTCGCCAATTCTTTGGAACTGAAACTCTCCTGATCACAATAAGCCAACCAATTAAAGTAAAAGAGGGTCGCTTACCGTCTTCATTAGAGGACAAAGGTCTGTCTCTGTCCTGTTCCCTGTCCCGCTCTCTGTCTCTGTCTCTGTCTCTCTCTGGCTCACGTTGGCTTTCTGGGCTCGAGTCTCGATGAAGATGCATGCCTGACTCATAATCGAAGCCGATCCGTTCGGCCTGGCGCCTGGCCGCTCTGAGGACGACGGCGCCCATCTCCCTGAGCCGCAGGGCGGCTCGGTAAAACACCGTGTCCTTGGCGTTGTACTTGAGGCAGTTGTTGACAATGAGGCCAAAGTCGGCCTCGAAGGCCTCGAACGTGAGGTAGCGATGGGACTCCAGCAGGTTCCACATGGTCTGGAAGTCCATAGGCGTGTCAATGTGCTCCAGGTAGTCCGGCACCTGTTGAACAGAGGGAAAGGCTCGGACTGAGGAACAGTCTGATGGAAAAGCCTCCACCAGCTTCATTTAGATGTACAATTCTAACCTCTGCGCTTGCAATTTTAAACCAATATAAATGCAGCAGCAGCATGGTCTAATTTTATATGTGGAAATAAAGAGGGAAAACGTTGAATGTTTGTACATTTACCTCTTCAAGGGGAACAGGCTCAGTGAAAAAGTTGTTTGTGTCTCTTTCCTGTAACTGCTCCAACGTACTCCTGAGAAGCACCAGGAAGGGAGTGAGCTGCATCTCCAGCGCCATCTGCTGCACTTTAATCTAAACAGGCACAGTTGTACACCTGTCAGCTGCGCGGATAAACCGACATTCGTGCATACACAATTTTATTATCACAATAGTGTAAAAATATCCGTTCTGAGCCTCACCGTCTCCCTCTTGAGTTTCTCCCTCTTGCGGATGAGCTCCACCAGCAGCCTGGCTCTCTCCAGGTCATGTCTCAATCTCTGCCAGGCCTTCAGCTGCTCCTTTAAGGCTGTCTGTTTCTCCTCGTTGTCCCTCTGAAACATAAATATGATGGAAAATATTAAACAAATAACAAAAAACGTATTCATTTTAGTTAATGGCACAAAAAACCCCCAAACAAATAGTAAGAGTTGGAAATGTTTACAGGGGGAAGCTGTGCTGCGGGCTGTGGTGGATGCGGCTCCACATGGCGCTGAGATGGCAGGTGGGTCTGGAGCCGCCGCAGAAGAGGAACGCCATTTCGACTTTGCCTCTTCAGCGTCCAGTAGCTGTGGAGTCGTTGCATGAACTGACTCTTCCTGGGCACCGTCAGATTACTTGTGATTTTGCTGAGTCTGCAGAGAAGCAAACACTAATTTACAGCGTCATGAAGGAGTATTCACGCTCCCTTGAACTTTATCGGTTTGTGACGTTACCACAACAAACATTTTACTGGGAGTTTTTGTTATAAACCAACACAAAAGAAAGCTGTAAAGTGAAAGGAAAATGAAAGATAATTTCCATTATCTTTCATTTCCATTTTTATATAGAGATTAAAATGAAACAAAATGAAAAGTGACATTTGTAGTCAGCTCCTCCAGATAAATGCTTTATCAAACAACCTTGTCATAGTAGTTTCATTGGCATACGCCTCAACCAGCTTTGTAAATCAGAGATTTTTTTGCTTTTATTCTACTCTGTGCTTTGATCTAAACCACTGATGTTCTGGATGCATGTTTGTCCTGGTAGAAGGTAAACTTTCACCACGGCCTAAAGTCTTTAGCAGATTTCCTCCTGTTTTTAGCTCCTTCTATCTTCTCTTCAACTCTTAGGGTTGTGAAGGTTGCTGACCTCTGGTCCATCTCATAGAATCCCAATAAAATAAGTTGAAATTTTGTGGTTTTAATTTGATAAAATGTAAAAATAAAGAAATAAATACTTTTGAAAGACAGAATATACAGTGACATATATTTCTGCCTGAGCAGGTGAATTGCACATCTACCTGTGGGGAGGTATGCAGGGCACAGACACCACTGGTGCAGCAGCTCTCCTCTCTGCCAGGATCTTCCTCGCTCTCTTCATCTTCAGCCTGGATTTCGCCTTCGCCCTCTTGGCCCGCTCAGAGCTCCAGCCCTTGGAGTCTTCGTCCTGGCCGAGACTGGGCTCGTCGTCATCCTCCAGCTCCCCTTCGCTGTTGGACGAGCCCATGCTGGCCCCGCCCACTCCAGCGAGAGGCCTGGCTGACCCCGGCGGTGTGTGGATATCGCAGTACGCCGTCTTGCGCACGCTGAACGATGTGCCGTTAGCCCCCGTTTCTCTGACCGGCTCCATCTTCATGTAGAGACCTGCCTGCTGGGCACAGGTGACGTGGAAGGCTGTGTAACAGTTGGCTTTGTGACACTGGATGCAGGCGCCTGAGCCACGTTGCTTGCAGATGTAGCAGGTGAGCTTCCAGCGGGCGGCAGGGATGTGCTCGATGCTGTCGATCGGCTCCAGAAAGACCGTGTTTGCAAAGCAGACCTAGAAAATGGGAGAAAAACATTTGATTATTGGGACAACATGAGAAACCAATCAAAATCTCTGAAGTTGATTTGCCAAAAATCGCTTCACCTCCGGGATCCAAAGCGCACAGACTACATGAGCCCAGCGCCCGTCATCCGTCTGTTTGAAAGCCCCGCCCTTGTTAGGACACAGAGCACAGTCCACCGCTCTGCTCGGCGACTGCAGGCAGCGCCGACACAACCACTGACCCTCTGGGATGTAGGGAACGCCGTAGCACTCCTGGTGCACTGCCAGGTTGCACATGTCACAGAACAGGATCACGTTGCTGTTCTGACACTCGCCGTCATTGCAGATGCAGCAGACGGCATCCTCGTCGATTAACGTACTGGGGTCTGCCTGGGGGGACGGGCAACAGAACAGGTCAGAGTTCAAATTCGCAGGTGAATGTCTGTAATGTCTTTAGTATGTGAGTTCAGGTACCTTGTTGTGGCTCTCAAAGTAGGACTCCTTTTCTAAGCGGTCCATGAGGTATTCAAAGACCTCCTGAGGGATTGGCGTCACTCCGTCACGTCGCCTTTTGTCGTTCATGATGCCGAGCCAGATGTAGTCCTCTTCGTCCATGTCGTACTCAACCTCTTCATCCAGCTCTTCCACAGACTTCTCAATGTACCTGAAGCCCAGAGGCAGACACAGGAGTAAATGTGGGCAGAAAGAAAAATCTATCACAAAAAATGTAAAGCTTCTAAATGGAATTACTAAATATTTAAACACATTGTATTAAAACAGAAACCCATGACTTGTTTTTCTTCACTTACATGAAATCAGACTAAACTTTTCCTATTTTAGGTCAGTTATCATTACTAAAATGATTATAAAAGTTACTTGTAGAGTTTGGTCATAATGATCATGGTGCTCGCAAGCCTACAGTCTACCACATGTGGGTGTAAGGTGGTGTCAGCATTATGTTGTGGGGGCGTTTTGCTGCAGTAGGAACTAGCACACTTCACATAATAGATGGGATCGTGAGGAAAAAGCGCTTTCTAGAAGAGTGAAGCAGCATCTCAAGACATCAGCTTGGTCACAAATGGATATCCCATACAAAGAACCCTAAAGCATAGCACCTAATTAATTGCAAAGAACAAAAAAATCAATGTCTTAGAGTGGTTGTCACAAAGCCATAATCTTAGCTGTCAGGAAAAGTTATGGATTAAGTGGAAAAGGTGTGTTGACTGTTAAACCAGCTCCATCCTGAGGAATGGGGCAAAATTTCACCAATCTAATGTGAAAAACCTGTGAAAGGAAACTCAAAGCTTTTGACCCAAACTACATGGTTCAAAAGGCAATTCTACCAAATATTAAGGAAATGTATTTCAACATCTGAATTCAATAAAAGATTTAAAGTCACCCTCATTAGGCTGACATTTGATAAACTGAATTTTTTAGAGGAAACCTAACTAACAATGAAAAGTTAAGTCTAATTTAATTTTTAGACAATGAAAAAACTAACCTACCTAAGCCATTTAAATATTAATGAATCAAATTACAATCCTAGTATCACACCTGTAGTAGGATAAAGTCCGAGCAGGGGCATCAGGCCTTTCTTGGTCCAGTTCTCTAAACACTGCTTCTGGAAGCTTGACAGCAAGACCGGACTGCGGGTTGTGATGGTGAGATGAACCGTCCTTCTTCTTATCTTTACTTTTGTGCTTCCCAGTCTTTGGCGTGGCTTTACCGCCGTTAGAGGACGGGATGTCAGAGCGGTCCTTCCCGCTTCCTCCAACTTCACTGCCCCCGGCTCCACTGTCACTGCCGTTACAAACCCCTCCTCCAAAACTGCCTGTGCCAGATGGCGGTGCATCCTCGGCATCGCTGTCTTCCTCGGACACCACATCAATGTTCTCAAAGATACTGATGCGGTGAATGCGTCCCTGAATGTCCAGCTCCACCATGCGCTGCGCCTGAGCGTAGGTCATCGTCTCCCTGCCAGGGGAGTGAGAATGGTCCGACCGGTTGGGGCTCCCAGGTGCGTTTGCTTCAGGACTAGGTCCTCCACCTCCGCTGCCTCCAATGTCGTCCGTGTCCCCAGAGGCGGTCAACGAGGCACGAGGAGGACGGCCCTTCCTCTTCTTCTGGGGCACAGCGGGAGCAGGAGTTGGGTTGTCATGGTCATAGTGGTAGAGGTGATACTCTATGCCGCTGTAACTCTTGTAAACCTTACGACAAGTCTCCACTGGACACTCATACGGCGGCTTTGTGGCCCGAAGATTATGACAGAATGTCTTCACATCAAAATCTAGCCCCATGGTGCCAACAACCTCTTCAGGGACAACTGAAGTTCAGCTTTACATCTGAAGAAAGAAAAACACAAATGGAAACTATGACTTCAAAATAAATGGAATATAGGGCTGCACAATATCAATATGAATAAGAAAAAATGGGCTGCAATTGGCCAATATTGTTTTCCACAATCTTTTCTATTGTTTCCATTATCATATGATATTTGGTTAACTGAGGGTATCAAAATTATCTTTGTTGTGCATGAACCATTGTGTTTTAGAGTATATTCTGTTAACAAAAACTGATGCAATTTTTTTTTTGGCAACAAAAATCTATATTTTTTATGACAAAAACTACAAACATTTTAATCAAGCATTATGATGCAGTGGAAATATAGCATGGAACAGCAATTAGAAACTTGATCTTCGTATGCATGTTTCTATATTGAAAAATATAAATCTAATTCAGCTGCATCCTCAGATCAATAGGTGTAGCCTTGATGTAAGGGAACTATAACCCTTAAAGATAAGAGGGCCTAAAAAAAATGTCTCTTTGACTACTTAATTCAGTCATCTAAATTTACAGTACCTTTAGTCAATTAATATGTAGTAATGTTTGGTTGACTAAAACTGAAATGGCTATAACTGATCACACTGTGACTGAAAAAAACAACCATTTTAGTCAAAAGATTATGATAGAAACTACATGATCTGTCAGAATTAACTCTGGGGTTGGATCAGTGATGCACAGATGATCTGATCTAGAGCCCACTGACAGCTGCAATAGGCTCCAGTTACCATGGAAACATAGAAGTTTATAGTAATGCTAAAGAGTGAAGCTTCCTTATTTTGCTATTTTGTAATTTTCTTTACAGTATGTAACATACATGAATACCATCAAATACTATCTAATAACTAATCTATACTGCTGTCACATGACCAGGAAATAACCCTCTAAAAATGTAAACACACTCCAACAGGGAAACAACTTATGTTTCCCTTTTACCCGGTGACAGGTGCCATTCAGGTCAACAAATAAAACGTTTAAGCAATAAAACAATCAGGAAAACGTCTGACTGTGAATTAGGACAGGAGTTTGGGTTTGGCTAGGGTTTTTTTTTTTTTAATCAACTTAATTCAATTGTACACCGCGAAATATACAGTAACTCGGCTACACAACCATCTAAAGGCATGCTAACATTAGCATTCTGCTGTTGCTTCTCTCCAACAATGAACTACAGTAGCAGGGAGCTTTAGCCAACCTGCTAACAACAGTTAGCAAACCACGATTTCTACAAACTTCCAAAGGAACAGAGGAACAAATACTTTACAGCCTTTACAAACAAACAAACCAGACATTAAAAATCCGTTTACAATTTAGCTCAATACCTTATTCCCGTTGGTAACGTTTAAGGCTCGTGCGTTAGCTAAGCTCACGGAATAAATGTTAGCTAAACAAAGGTAGCCGTTACATAGCCGTTACAGACCGTTTCGGTAATAGTAAGGACTAAATCCAAGAACAGTGTCTGAACTGGTCTCATTGTAAACATTCAGACCCAGTGTTTCCCTCCATAATCACCTCACCCTGTGGATTCCAGAAAATAACAGCAAACGTTCGATTTCATGAAGTTAGCGAACTGCAACAGTAAGTGTGGTTGGGTCCAGTGCCGAATCTTGCCAAGCGCCACAACTACATTCATGTGAGATTTTTATTTCGGCATCAATATGCTTTGGTATTGTGATGCAGAAAAAAGGCTGGCGTGCTTATTTTGCATAATAAGGGGAGCTACCCGCGTCACTGTCTTTTCAGGGCACTGTGGGTTATGATGGATTACAATAATTAGCACAGGATCACAACTTCAGCAAGTTCCTGAACGTGAAAATGTGACCAAAAGTAACCCTTAAACACCAACACAACACTTCCAGACTGATACTTTATTTTCAACACTTACTACTCCACGTTCTTCAGGAAATACTGCGTGCTTCGGACACCTCACAGCAGCTCAGGAGGGTTGCAGGTCGCTTTTAATTCATTAAATAATCCCAGAGGAGAGCGTGGAAGGCGTACATGCAGTAAAATGTTTCATGAAACGGCATAACATCCAAATAGTTTCATTGTTTGTGCAATAATGGAGGAACTCTGATGAACAAAAGGGGGGGACAACCATAGCTGTAACGCTGCTTCGCCGTAGACGCGGGTTGACACATTCACTACGCAAACCAGAACGATTTTACATTGGACGAAACATAGGGACGCAATGGGCGGAGGTTTCTTCTGTGATTGGTCGGAGGGATTGGAATGCGTTTCGTGATTGGTTGATAGAATCAAAATAGGTTTGCACACACATAGTAATGAGCTACCTTTTCTGCTTAATGAGTCCATCTTTGCACAGTCCATTCCTGCTCACATTACACACATAACTGATATATGTGTAATCTATTTTCTATACCCACTTATTTTTTTACAGGGTCGCACGAGGCTGGTACATGTTGCCATCGGTCATTGGGTGAGAGGTGGGGTAACCTTGAACAGGTTGCCATTCGATCAAAGAACAAGCAACCGTGAATACACATACAATACTGTATCCAAGGCCAATTGAGAAATACCAATTAAATTAAAAGCCCTGTTTTTAGACTGTGGGAGGAAGATGGAGTACCTGGATAAAATATGCAGACTTCATGTGCAAACTAATCTGGCTTGGATTAATGGCTTCTTTCAGCTCTTGGTACTCATTTCATTGCGAATATTGGCACTATTTCAGCAAGCAAATTCCCAAGGTGTTTTTCTTTTATTTTAGATTGATACAGAGGTATTGCATCAAAACACATGCATGTCTTGGTCCCAGAGCCTGTCTCTTAATATAAGAGTAAGATGCTGACATCGCCACAGGGTTTATACATGGATATTATTATTTTTAACAGATGGACATGGAACCTTCAGGCACTTAGAAATTGTACCCAAGAATGGCAAATACTTGTGAAGGTCCACATTTGTCTACCCCCTCACTCCCACAAAGAAACAGTATTTGAGGAGTTGCCCTAAAATTAACAGCTGTACCTCCCATAGTCTCAGATGTTGTGGGATAACCTATCACAAAAATTAAAACGCTACATGCGTTTTAATTTTTGTCACATCTGAACCTAGGTCATATACTAGGTTGTTAGATGTGACCTGAACCTTTGTTAGATGTGACCAATATCTATTTCTGATATTGTAGGAAAAAAGGTAAACTTATTGTTGTATTTAGTAAAAAGAAATGCATTAGGTAATCCTAAACTGCCTAAACAGGGAAACAAGTAAAATAGTTGGAAGATTCAGATTTAAAGCCTTCTTTTAATTTTAAGCGCATTTCTTCTGAGTGCAATTATTGTTACTGTTTTGGAGTGGTATCTCATTTAAGGTCTTCTGTGAAGGAAAAAATATATAAGGTGATGGCAACAAGTAATTCCAAAAAACAAGTCAATTATAACAAAATGTGTTTGCGCTGTAATAATACCTGGCTCGATTCACCTTTTTGAAACAAAATTTTGTTGATTGCAAACAGAATTTCCACCCAGTAGCTAGATAAACTACTCGTTGTCTGGAGTAGTTTATCTAGCTACATTCTGATTCACTATAAACATCATTCAATTTCCTGGCTTATTTGTCTTATTATTGCATATTGCATGTTTTCCTAATGTTATGCAGCTCAACTACACAAATATACTAACCAAAAAAAAAAAGTCCTAGCTTGTCACTGAAGATTTCTTTAACCACACTAAATGTCAAAAATCTGTTTCCTTTACTGTCCAGGTTTTGCATGTGGAAATAAAGACACAATTAATCAAGCACAAAATATTTATTTCTCTCTCAACATACAGTCTGTGATAAGAGTGCATCAGGACAGGGTGGGGTAATGCAATGGGACATACAGCAGGCAAAGCAATCTCACACAGTTCAAACACAGGCCAATCACAACTGGAGCATAATCTTGAGGAGCAGTTTCTCCCAGACAAGAGAGATGTGCCAAGAAAAAAGTGTCAGGATGCTCCTTCTCCTCTGTGCACGTTCAACTATCCCAGTTTATCGTATATACCGATATTGGTTGCCTCCTCCCATGCTCTCCATGAGTTAGCAGCTAGGAAAAGTAGAACATACAAGATACACGTGACAGAGAACAGAAATCTCTTACTATTGGAAATATTTCACCAAAGCAGAAGACTCTGCATAATATCTTAGAAAAATCCAATTCAAACCGAATTGATGGAGTTAATATACATTAAAGCAACCCTCCCTCCCGCCACTTTTAAGAGTCAAAATAAAATGTACAAATACGAGCTACAAGAAGAAAACTTTACGATTCACAGCTTTGGCAGAACTGGGGTTGTGCAGATGTCATATTTCTAACCTTATATCTGTACCGTTTCTACGTTTTGTGGAAAGATGAAATATTGGCCATGCTCGTCAGTGATGAAACCCCACCAAATATATACAGTGTAGGAACTCCTCACGTAGAAGGATAGAAGGAGACCATATGTTGTGCAAATCTCTGACATCAAGTTTCAGTTAAATGTTGCAATATGTCACTGAAAATAAATGCAAAAAGACAAAATAAAATTGTCTGTCATCAAAAATAAACACACCAGTCCTTTAACAAGGCTATAACACTGCTTTATGAGCATCTGCTTTGTACCATCAAACAATAAATGCTTAACTGTACAGCAAAATCACTTTGATAAATAGCAGCATCAAAAAAGGAAAAAAAACAACAACTAAGACCTCAGATTAAATTGGTGACTGCACAAAGTATTCTACATACAGTGTATGTTGAGTACTAGGTAAGTTGAAAGAACAATAAGCTGTGATAAACTGTTTACTGGGTAGTTTGTAATATCAATTCTTGTGTTTGGCAACGTCTGTGGTTTGGTGAATTGTAATTTTGTTCAACCTTTCAGTTCAGCTTGCTCCTCTTGCACACATTAAAGGTAAGGCTTGTGGCAAGGCTATGATCAAAGCTTTGTGGAAAGGGGTTCAATTGCACTTTTGAGCCTCAAAAAAAGAAAAAGAAATTCACATTATTTGCTACATTCTGATTCACAAAACTACCAGAGACATCTACTGTAGAAAGACTTATGTACAGAATTATATGGCTCTGGACACTGGCTTTCCTCTGCAGCAGTGGACGCTCTCGTGCTGTCCAATGAGTTGGTTCTCCAATCGAAAAATAAATAAAGAGGCTTTGCCCAGCTGAACCATTTGACCTGAATTAAGTGGATTAAGTTTATTTGGACGCTGGCTTCTACCCTTTCCCCTAACCTAACCTCATCATTCATACATTGGTCATTTGTTTCTGAAGGCATCAGATCATATCTCTGCTATGGCATTCCATTTATCAATGGGGTGATAGGTAAATCAGGTCAAACCATATTTGTATTTTTCAAAATAAGATTATATACTGTGTTATTAGTGCAGTACAATAAGGGCATTTGTATGTAAACCAAAAAACACACTCAAGCTACCATTTTAAATAAAATAACTTGGATGCAGAAATGCTTTGTTTAAAGAAAATATATACATAAATAAATGTTCAAGGCACTACATTCCTGCAAAACAGTTAATTTGTTCAAAATACTGTCATCTCACTGAATCATAAGCCACTAGTATTTGGATTCCAATGTAGTGTTTCAACAGAAAGGCAAATGTGATGGAGAACAGAGTGAAGTCAGTTACCGTGAGTGCAGATAAAATGTCTTATATGGCTGAGTTTAGCTAAGAACAAAGCCAAAAAGCAGTAAGTATTCAGACTTAACACATACTGTATCATATACACACATACAAATACACAATTTACGACACATAGATGTGTTGCATAAAGAATAGCAACACCATAGCGTGTTATTTACAGGATAAAACTATGCACATGTGTGGCTCTGGTGCACAAAGCAGAGCGAAATCAGTCTGTCCTGAGCGCACACCAACACATTAATTAGAGGATCGGGAAGTCCTTGTGGTTTTCGGGAAAGGCCCATTCTCAGGGTTGTGCACAACAAAAGAGTACGGTTGGATCCCTGGGTTTGACAATGTGGCGTAGTGAATCGCTCTTGGAGCACCAAGCAATCCTACAGGAACCACAGACGCTACAGGACTAGGCATGCCAGGCCACTGCTGCGAATAAAGAGGAGTGGGAGCCATCACACCAAAGGAGCCTGATTGCACAAGGTAGCCAGGAGGATGCACTGTGGATGAGTTTAGTCCTAGATTTGCAGGCATGTTAGGGCCTAAAACGGCGGTCTTTGGGCATGAGAGAGGTAGCCGCAAGTTGTTGGGAACAACATGGCATTTCATCTGGAATAGAATGGAGGTATTTTAGATAATATTACACAGCTTTGATTTAGAGTTAAAAATGTAAGAAACCCCCCAAATGTACTACCACAGGGTCTCAGGACACTTATACACCAAACCTCTATAAGACAAAAGACCCTTTTTGATGTTTGCTCAAATAGTTAGCATTGGGGGGGAAAAAAATACCACTTAAAAACACCAGAAAGATTAACATACTGGTTGCTAATCAACATGCATAATCTAGACCTGTGCGACAAAATCAACTTTGCAGAAAAAAGTGAGCTTGGAGCATATAGGGAATAAGTAGGAAAAAAGAAAAGTGGTTGTTTTGATACAGATTTTAGCAGCTCATGTAATACGTTTAGATTCAAACACTTCCTATTTTAATTAAAACTGGACCCATTTCCAAGCATCATGCATTTAAAAATGACAACATAAGTACATTTAAGTTTATTTTCAACATTATATAGCAACTCATTTAAACGTATCTTGCTTACAAATCCAGTAGGTTAAATGTGGATGGAAAACTATTGAAATAATTGGGGTTAACTTATTAAACCTTCCAATGTACTAGAGTTGCTCTGGGAAATCAGATTGTGTTTAGCACTGACCAATTTTCATTTTTACCTGTGTGACCAGTGACTGGCCTCATGGAAACTCAAAAATCTGATCATTTTTAAATTTGCGAACTCATCAGACTCAATCCTGTTGGTCACTGTGTTTACAGTCCTTGGTGTAGATGTGCTTACTGAAGGAAGACAACTCAAAGTTGCCCATTATCAGTATCAGTGTTAAACAAAAAAGTCAGAGGAAGCAAACGCTCCACTTTTACACCCAAAAAGTTAAGTTGTGTCTTTTCCTAACATAATGTTTAATAATGCTAAGAAAAAATGTTTAGTAATGGGTAAGAAAAATATTCTAAGTGTTATTAATTATAGCTCCTAAAGAAACTCTAAATGACAAGGTCAAGGTTTTGTACACTAGAGATCTGAAAATTGTCTCAAATCTCTAACTGGTACATCAAAGGAAGCGGACATTCAGACTCTACAAGCATTTCTGAAAGCTTGAATTGTCTGGTTTGGTGTATAAGAGATGCAAAAACTCCCCTCACCACTACTTCCACATCTCAAACCCAAATACCTCACATGCAACTGCACCCATCTGTGTAGGTCTGCACTCTGTGGCCTGCTGGCGGGTCTGCCGTCTCATCCTGTTTAGGGTAGTTCGTGGCTGATTGGCTGCTGCTAGAGTCTCCTTCGTCCAGTCATCCACCAGTTTATGAAGGTCCTCTGTAAAAGTGCCTCTCTTGTTGTTGCTGTTGTTGGTCTGGACCTGAGCGAGCCTCGTGAATGGCTGAGGAGAGGTCGACTGTGCCGCCGTGGTGAGCGAAGGCTGCATTTGACTTGAGGTGGTCTGTGTCGTGGTAGTGTTGAGAGGGGACCCTGAAAAGAGACAAAACTCTTAAATCTTCCCACATAGAAAACATTAAAAGTGACAAGTAAGTCGGTTGGCTGCGGTATGGCAAAATTTAAAAGCAGCTGGATTAAAAGGAACTTGTGTCACAATCAGCAAAGACAGCTTTTGGTGAGGCCAGACAGGCTAAATGCATATAGAGCCATAGACATTTAATTTGCCTACCTGGCAACCAAATAACATAAAAATGAAATGTTTGATATGCAAGCAGTGACAGGTAACATAATCAATGGATATTGTCATGCAAAAGAAAAGTCAGTTAAACAATATGTAGTTAGAATGTTCATGTCTTAAATACACAGTACCACATTTCCAAGATCCAAAACAATAACAAGGACAAAAAAGTGTACATAAACAATATAAGGACTAAGTTTGTGGGGACAATAAGAAATACAGAGAAAGGAAGTAAATAAGATAGTTACTACTACTGCGCTCTTTGCCTAGACATAGTCGTTTCAGAGTGGACCCTATAAAAAGGTAAAACAGCACAAGACAGAAACAGTTAGGCCAAGACACTGAACGCCACAAGGATTTGGACAATCTGCTTCAAAAGCACAATCAGCTATTAAACAATTAGGGAGAGAGAAGGAGGAAAAGGGGATTTAAAATAAATATGGGGGTAAAACTGGAAGACAGAACCAAGTTGTCCCAACTTGATCATTTGGAAAAAAAAAAACTGCCTACTTCTACACCTAGCTGGCAAAAGTTAGACTGCCAGTGCTTCT
This sequence comes from Xiphophorus hellerii, assembly GCF_003331165.1. Classification (NCBI taxonomy): domain Eukaryota; kingdom Metazoa; phylum Chordata; class Actinopteri; order Cyprinodontiformes; family Poeciliidae; genus Xiphophorus; species Xiphophorus hellerii. Next base: position 21,335,626 of record NC_045672.1, read on the forward strand.
AGTCAGGAGGAAGACATTTAAGTTTCAGAATAAAATGATAAACTGTTTATTTGCTCATATAAACTAGATGAAAATGTGTATATACAAATTATTTTATTGGTTGGTAGGCAGAAGGTGAGAGAAAACACTGTTTACTACCAAAAGAAATTTTACTGGAGAAAAAAAAAAGAATCACTGCCCATGTGAGAACCCCTGTAGAACAAAATGTGAAACCTAAATAAAACTTCACAAGCTAACAAAGCACATTGCTAATATTTGAAACTCGTCAGCACAAATAAACATGCAAATAACTCAGGAAGAAGTGACAAAAAAAACAAAACAATATCAATGATACAGCCCTTCATGTGGCGAAGCATGTCTCCATCAGTGCCCTGTCTGGCGCCTGCACCATGCACGTCTTCTCCATCCAAACATGAGGGACAGAGAGAGCAAAGGGCCCTGCCAACACTAGGGAACTGTATGCGCCGGGGTGCCTTTACTTAGGGGATGTTAAACAATCAAAATCAACAGTGATTGAACATACAGAAGAAATTAAGAGGGTATAAAAACGGGTCGTTTCTCTTGCACACATGGATACTTGTAGACACAGTCCCCCTATTTTGCATTAGGTCTGACCTACAACCCATGTTTGGACAGGATTAGCTGTTTCCAAGCCAGAGTGTCTGTGAGGTGTTTTGATCTTAGCCAGAAGCACTGCATTAAGCAAGAGTATGGCGAAAAGGAGATAACATAGCCAAGTTATAATGATTATGAATGATTAGCTGCTGTTGTTTGAATTATGGATGACTGTAAGAGCACTGAAAAAAACCAACCATTTACCTATAAGATTACTTATTATATTGAAGTTAATTGCAGCTTAGCTTTAAAAACCACACGTGCGAGGAAGTTGGTGCATAGAAACAGAAGCTTTGTGGTGAAATTAGACCTAATATTATGACAAAAGACTAAAAACATATTTCAACTCTGAAGGTATTCTGACATCCTGCAAAGAAATTCAAGCAGAAACTATCCACAAACTCATAAGTTCAATGGATGCAAGAATTGTGCAGGTGATATCAAGGAAGGGGTCCTATTAACATGTAACTCGGTCTGTTAAGATGTTTTTGATTGAAATAGTTTTTGATGTTAGTACATGTGACCACTTAAAGCTGCACATTCAAAGAATGACCGTTTGCAGTTCTTTATAATCCATAAAATGTTTAGAAAATCTGCTGTGCATAATCATTTGGAACAGTGCATTTTGAGTTTTTTTTTTTTTTTTTAAATATACTGTTCTCATGGGGAGCTTTGTTCAGTAAAATTTGATTTATACTGTAATAATTCATGACTTGAAAATTATACTGACCATCATTTGCATTGACCTTTTAAGAAAATCTGAGAAAATATCACTTGCATAATAATTTGGAACACGGTGTAATACTGATGAAAAATAACATAATTTTTTCAATTGCATTTTGAAGCTACTTGAACAGATCATTAAAAAAAGCTATATCAATTACCAATGATGTTTTCCACAGACCCACCTAACCAAATTAGAAGATCTAGTAGAAAGGCAATAACTAAAAACAAAGGTATTACGTCCTTCTCTCAGCAACTGAAACACAAACATTTTGTTGCCTTATACACTGTTTGGTTCAACTAATTTTACTGATAAATTAAAACAATCTATGCATGTCACTGATAACCTGTAGCTGATGCAGAACAATCTTTAAAAGTTTTGAGACTGAGTGTAATATGCAAGAATAAAATTAAAAAGGAAAACAGTGATACATATCAGGTGAGAAAGCCTGCAAGAAGGGTGGAAAAAAATAACTACTGAACTTATTTTCTTTAAAAAAAAAAAAGAGTGACAATAAAATCAAGTTAAATAAAGTGTATGAAAAAATGAGCAAAGGGGAATAGAAAAGAACAAATACAAACAGATGGACAGAGACACAGGTCCACTGAGGAATCTAGTGCGTGGTTTGCTACTAGATTTATAGGTGACTCTCTCTGACGTTTGGTGGTAAACCGTCCAGCCTGGAAAGATGAATAAAGGAGGGAAGAAGAAGAGAAGAAACAAGAGAAACACTTTGAAAAAGTGAACAAAGATTGGTATGAGAAACCCCCACATGAAAAGCATCAGAAAAGGACACTGAGTGGGTTGTTGGAACCAACTACAGCATTCAAAGATGCAAATAATCAAAGACAATAGAAAAGAAAGAATAACCACTTGTTTAAACAAATATAACTAATAATATTGAGCTTAAAAATGGATGCATGGATAAACTGTTAAAGTAAAACAACAATGTTTGATTGTTGTCATAACTAAGTGTAAGGGGATGTGTTCTGACTCATTCATAGAAAAGGGTTCAAATAAGTGAGACATCTTTTTTAAAAGTGCATCATGACACATATGAGGAAGAAAGAATAAAAAAAACATTATTGTTCATCTAATGTTTTATTCTACCTACTATCACTTAAGTCTAAACAAGAAAATTAGAAAACACATAACTAAGACAGACAAATCTGTTTAAGAGGAAGATGTGTGGTTAACCTGAAGTTCTTATCAGGATAACCTCATCATGCTCACAATACACTGGCAGTGCCTAAAAGTAATTTATTGTGAAGCTTCTGGAACACAGCTGATCTGAATGCAACAAAAATGATCTTTGAGATATGCTGGTCTCATTTCCTATCAGAAACAAACTTCTTGGTTGACTGAAAATAATCTTGTAACAATGCATTTAGCATTCTCACTTCTGAAGACTATTTCAGATTATTTCAGATTTAAATCTGACAAAAATATGAATTATTTTGGGCTCATCTGTTACCCTTAGGGGAAAAGAAGACAAGGAGGAGAAAAACCATGCTTCAAATTTTAATATATCAAGTCAGGATATTTTCCCACCCAAAAATAAAAAACATCCAGCTTTTCTTTAAGTTGGATGTTAAAAAAAACATCCAACTTTCTTTAACATCCAACTTAGGATCCTACTTTAGTATCACACGTAGGTGATTCTAACTTATCACCTACGTGTGATAAGTTAGGATGATAGGGAAAAGACTGAAATTTTGGATTTTGCAAGTATGATTCATTCTGACTGCACTCACAAATATCTATACACAAAACACTCTGGTAAGTTAAAATTACTGTGCAAAATGGCAGACCTAGCTGTACACGTTCCTCTGTACAGAAAATCTCCTCACCCAACCGGTGTCATAATGCTAAGAAACCAATCTAAACACTGATGGTGATGCACCTTCACATTAAAGCTAAAACTGATGTTGGAGGTGCAGAAACTTCCCAATTATGCAGGGAGTTTAGCAGATGTTTAGGAAATATTCTATCCCATATGTGATATCTAAGTTCAAATTATATGACCTAAGTTCTAGGATTGCAACAGGGTTATGTCTGTCATCAAGCTAAAAAGAAAAGGTCTGTCACAATCCAGTAATAATTGAATGTTTTTGGAGATCATAAGGCAGATTTAACCCATGTGACGGGGATCTTAAATTAACTGACTAAAAAGATAGAGGAAATGCTATGTGGAGCATTTATAGACCTCTTTCTCATTGGTCATTAGTCCATTACAACAGGAGATGACGGTGAGCATGGTAGAACAGACAAAACAGCCAATGCTCTCCAAAACAGCAAATAACAGAAACTATTTGCTGTTGTATGTTTCACTGTGAAATGGCAAATTAGAAGGTGGGTGATGCAGCTGAGTGACTGTAAGCACACAACTCCTGAACTTACATCAGGAAACCAAACCATCGTCACCTGTTATGTGCAGAAGAAAGAGCTAAACTTAGATCAAGAATATTTGGATAGCTGATCAATAGTTGCAGATAAAGTTCCCAGTTAAGGTTCCAGCATATTTTTGCTACAGTCATATAATATGGAAACATCCTACACCAATGAGCGTTTTCAAGGATTAATCATTGATGCTGTTAATGCATGTTGGATAATACGTTGTTAATGTCTGTGACATGTGACTTGCATAGTTGAAGTGTAATAAAATCTGTACCAAACCAACACTTTGCCTTGTTTAATGTGTTTGGCTTGTCGTAAGCCTCTTTCTGGCACTATAAGGAGTAAATGCTTCACAGAACACTTTTTTTGTTTTAACTGAATTATTATAAATCTGTGAAGGACATAGTGAATTATTTACAGATATAGTGGTAATTTCTTTGTTCAGTTTGTCTAAAGGCAATCTGATTAACCTTTTTAGGTGTTTATATTTCCAATTGATTTTAGTTTTATTTGCATATGATGTTTTGTTTGCCTGAGCAAAGACTATCATGAAGAGTACCTTGGCCAGGATCAGCTTGGTTGGCCATCCCGTCCCTATGTCTTCCAGCATAGATGTTGTCTGATGAGAAAGAGCCTTTCAAAGAACAGGGTTGCTGTGTGTGAACCTGCTCCTGGACTCTGCTGGGCTGGCTGTTGGAGGAGGAGCTGCAGCTGGAGTAGGCAGAGCCATCTGACAAAAGTGAACTTTTAGCTGGAGAGCTGGATGAACTGGTAGCACTTTCTCCTTAAAAAATAAAACGAAATAAAAATAAAACGGATGAGTCAGACTGAATCACTGCTTCACACACTCCTACTTTTTTCCCTTTATAAAATCAAAACCACTTCAACCGTTGTTTTTTTTAAAATACAAAACGTGTTCTACTAGACCACAGGTGTCAAACTCCAGTCCTCAAGGGCCACTGCCCTGCAACTTTTAGATGTCCCTTTGCTGCACCACACCTGAATAGAATAATTAGGTCATTAGCAAGGTGCTGGAGAACTTATCTACACAAGAAGGAGGTAATTAAGCCATTTCATTCCAGTGTTTTGTACCTGTGGCACATCTAAAAACTGCAGAACAGAGGCCCTTGAGGACTGGAGTTTGACACCTCTGTGCTAGACTAAAAACATCCAAACTGTTTATCATCCTACCATCTCTACCCACACACCTTTCCTCTCCACACTGGTGCTGTTGGGATTATTTCTGAGTTGTTGCACCATCGGATTCAGCAGTTTCCCAGCTTTCAGTTTCTGTTTGCTGGTTTTGCGCCTTCGACCCATTGGAGGAACAGCATGGAGCAGGCTAACCTTGGGGGGTACAGACTTTCCCAAGTCTTTGTACAGACGTTCGATCTCACTCCTCTGGAATGCCTGCAGCTCAGAGATCTCCTTCATGTGTCTATTGTGAAAACACAAAAAAATAAGATACAAATGCTCCCAAAATAATAAAAAATATCATTAAAGAAAATAATATTAGAAAATGCATTTCAATAAATTTGACCATTATTGAAAAAATAATTTCTTTTAATATTTTTGTTCTGAAAAGGTAGAAAATTAAGATTAAGATGTACAACCTCTAAAATCAAACTAACAAAAAACAGTTTCTTGGAGAATAAATACATAAGACCACTTTAAAAAGTTTATGTCCTTAAATTAGCCGATAGCTCTTTAGGTACCATTGCTAGTCACGATTCAAGCCTTAAGAAATTCCCCCAAACTCTATTAATGGGCTTTGTTTCACAATCCTCTCAATGCTTGATTATCTCTGCTGCTTCTCATCCTTTTTGATCACAAATTTTCCTTCCACACAATTTGAATTAATATGCTATGATACAGTGCTGTTAAAGCCAGTTTCTCAAACAATGACCTCTGTCAGCACTTTTCTCCATGATAGTGTGGGCCTGACTATAACATTTTTGAATTAAAATCTTTGTTTACTTGTAAATAATATTTAAATTTATTGAAATGTGCATGTTGTAGATTCATAAAAGTGGCTATTTTATTTGTTATAATACTGAATATTTGCATGTAGAAGGTGAAAGCGACAGCAGGTTACTAATTGTATCGAATGTAAGTTATTGGAGCTTATTGATTTTTATGGCATCACTATTGGCTTAATTTGTCCAAATATACAGAATTATTAGAATGATCAATAAAGAGATTAAAAAGATATATTACTCCTGATCTGGACAAAGATTTTCTGCTGCAATGCCACTTTTACCACGTACGTTTTCTTTAAGATGGGCCAAATCAAACATTAATCATCCTGATTTTTACAAAACATTATTTAAAAACAGTACAGGACTGAAACCTTAACAAGAGGTAATACTACCTCTTGGGGCGTGCCGTGGTGGCGTAGCGGTTAGCGCAACCCGTATTTGGAGGCCTTGAGTCCTCGACGCGGCCGTCGCGGGTTCGACTCCCGGACCCGACGACATTTGCCGCATGTCTTCCCCCCTCTCCTTCCCCGTTTCCTGTCAGTCTACTGTGATATAAGGGACACTAGAGCCCACAAAAAGACCCCCTCGAGGGGTAAAAAAATATATATACTACCTCTTGTAAAGTAAATAATGATCACAAAAAATGATTGTCTGGAATATTACTTTCTACAGGCCTTTTAATCTTGACTACTACTCTTTCCCAAACCTAAAAAAATAAACCATTGTAATTATTTCATGAAAACTTTGTGTTTTCATGCAAGTTTGATCAAAGGATAGAAGAAACCACACTCAATTTAAGATAACCTATAATCAGCTTTTAAAATGGTTTGTTAAACTAAATAAACCTCAAGTTTAATCTAAAAGCTAATTTTCTGCATTTAATCTAGTAGACATTATACTAAATCATAGAACAATTATTGTTATTTAAAGAGTATGGTTGGATTTAATTGAGGAAGTCCATCTGTTTACAATCATTTTCAGATTAAATCAGTTCCATGCAGCCATGATGTTGTCTCTACAAGCAGGCATGGCTCTCCTGATGTTAGATAGCCCCAACAGGAGAGGATTTGTTTTATCATGGTAAAAAAGTAAGAAAACATCAGTCTGTTTTCTTGAGAAAGCAAACTTATTGTGGGTCAGCTAGAGATAATACATATAATTGTTTACATGTAATTCTTAGCACTCGGAGTGTGGAGGAGATTAAAAGAGGTGACTATCTGTGAGTGAGTGTGGTGCTTTACTTTTCTCTAAGTTTCTGAAGCTCCTTCTTCATATCCGCATCCTCAAACTCTGAGTCATTGTCACTGCTGATGTTGGGGGGGAAATGTCCAACAGAAGGTGAAGGAGTGTGGCCATTTATTGCAACAGTCTGGTAGGTTGGTGATTCAGAGCTCTGCTCACTTTTGCTTCGTCCGGAGCGCCGCAAGAAGGCGACAGCCCTCTTGACGAGATCGCTTCCGCTGTGCTCAGTCAGATTGTGAGCTGACGGAGCAGCTGGAGCTGGAGGAACCACTATGCTGCTGCTGTCTTCATCACCTGAGTCGGAGTAAAGCTGAGATGAAGACCGACAGTGGCGATGGGATGGTGTGTCAACAGTTTGGGCTCGTGGGATGTGACGTGGGGTTGCATCGGGACTTGAGGTGGGAGTGGTGTGAGCGAACTCAGGAGGGGCAGAGTAGCGGCTTCCGGTTTGGGGTTTGGAAGATCTTGTGCCATCATTATCAGGTGCAGGTGTGGCAGAGGTCCGGCAAGCCACCCCAGAGCTGCTTTCTTTTCTTTCAGTGCTCTGAGTCTGGCTGCGAGACCCTTCAGAACCACTGGAGGGTGCTGCAGAGCTGCAGCTCGCTTTGCTTTTATCTGAATAGCAAATGGCATCAGGTGGTGTGGGGATGATCTAAAAGGTCATGAAATCCAAGTCGTCAGTGTAACAAAATCAAAGTTTAGTATCCCTATTAAGTAATATTATCTGAAAGTGACACATATTGAATAGCACTGCAATCTAAATTAGTAGATTCTTACTTGAAAACGACTTTTGGATGTATATGAACTGGAGCTAGCAGACACATCGGTTTTTGTGTCTTTTGTTCGGCAGGCGGCTGAAGGAGGGATAAGTTGGAGTAAATAAGAGATCATTCAAACTATTATGTGACGATACATTACGCAATCAAATCTACCAACCTGCTGCTGAGTCGCTTGACACACCCACGCCATCTCTCCGCTCAGGAATCTGTGGCTAACCGAGAAGGAAAGAAAAAGTTGTGGGAGTGTGAGAGGTTGAATTAATTCAAGTAGCAGCACATTTAAAATATTCCAAACACTTGATCAGAGAGAAATGGTTTGGCACTGTAGCTTCTTAAATGAGTCACAAGCTGATAAACTGACAACATAAAAAATGTATTGTGACTCTAAAAATACTGTTCTGCTCCCTTTTATTAAAAAAAGAAAGCTTTTGAACTTTTTACAGAAGAAAACAGGCATATATTGAACCTGATAACGTTATCGCAACATTTACCAATATTATCGCCATCGCATGATTTTCTAATATCATGCAGCCCTACTCTGAGTAAAAACACTGGTGAAAAGCCAGAGTGAGGTAATCATAATTTATGCATAAAAGGGACAATTGTTTCTGCATACAGTTTTCCTATATAGAAACTGTATTCCAAGATCACAGTATGTGTCAGTGAATGTTGACATTTATGTAAATCATAAAGAGGAGTAATGTACTTTACCATTGGTTCCATCTTCTTTTTTGTGACGGCCTCTGTGCTGTGCCCATCTGAGACCGGAGGGGAGCTCAGTCTGTCTGAGCTGGAGGACTGAGGCTCAGAAGCCGTGCTGGAGGGCTGTGAGGGGGGGTGCTCCTGGTACAGCAGGTTTCTGAGCTTCTCATCCAAAGTCTTGATGGTTCGATCAACAAACTCCCCTCGAGGAGGGCCCTCCCCGTCCGACTCACCTTGCCCGCCACACTGCTGCTGACTTGAAGTCGGGATCTGATGTGCAGGGCTTTGGGGCTGAGAGGTCACGGTCCCAGGCTGGATGGGTGTGGCGTAAGGCTGCTGCAGGACAACGGGCTGCTGGCTGGCCAGCTGAGGAGCTTGTTCTTCAGTCGGGCTGGCCGTCTGATTCGCTTGATTGTTCAGCGACGAGATCAGTACACCAGCAGCTCTCGCTTCTTTATCAGTGACATTAGCATCCACAGAGACGGGTGGCACAATAGCACAACATGGCATATCTGCTACCATAGACACAGCAGAGAGAGACGATTCCTCCACAGGAAATGAGCTGTCATGGTTAATGCTCCTAGTTGTGCAGGTGCGTTTGGTAACACTAGGCTGGCTCTGCTGGACCTCGGATTCTCCGATAATTTGGTCTGGAGGTTGCGCCAAGGTGGGGGCAGAGGAGGCGGTGGGGCTTTGGGAAGGTAAAGATGTGACAGGGGTCGTCAAAGTAGTTGTGGCGCTGCTGGACCCGACTGACAGGGAGCCAGACGTTTCATACTCTGGAGAAAGAAAAGGGGCAGAGTTCATCAGAAAGGGAGCAGATTGTGAATTTAGCAGACAAGCTACAAAGAAGACGATCTATGTGCTGTAAGTGCCAAAGTGTTACATCATCACTCGATTCCCCTCCATCAGCCTCTGTGTGCCGGCATAAAAGCCTGCACTTCGTTTCTGGCTAGAACCACTGCAGACCAAGTCTTATATAACTGACCTCAATGGAGGAGAGGGGGGTAACAAAAAGTCGCACTAAAACTGCATACACAGCGTTTTAAATCAAGAAGAGCAAAAAATGTGCAACATATTTAGTTAATCCTGCAAAAAGATAAGAAACTAATGTAGGTAAATTGTACAGAAGACAGGAGAGAAAATAGAAAAATGCAGGACATACCTTGTGCTGTAAAGGTGTGTGTTGATGTGTTGTCTTTATCCTGCATGAGTGTTTCATCCACAGGGCAAATAATGAACCAGCGTTTTCCAGTGTGTAGGACTGTCACAGGGAAAGATGGAAAAACTCATAGATCTTCTAAAATATGCTCAGTGAGAAATTTAAGATGCAGGCTCATCTATAAACCAATACAAGTACTGAAGTCTTAACTGTATAAGTGTGTGTGCTGCATGTTAAAAGTTTTACCATTTTGTTGATACACCAGCTGTGGAGTGGTGGGTTCTGAAGTCTTTACAGATAAAAAAAAGAGGGAACACAGTGTAACTGGATGGAAAACAGCTTAAAAGACATCTGTAAAACTTTTATTTTAATAGAGCAATAAGCTCAAAAAAATAAATTTAATTGGATCAGGATTTTAACAACTAGTATTTCTGACTTCTGTGGGCAGTAGTGGAAGTTGAGGCCTAATGACAAGGCAGCAAAAAAATGGTTAAAAATGGATCAGATTAGGGTCACGGAGGGGGCAAATCGTTCTAAGACCTCAGTCCTAATGGAAATCTGTGGCGGGAGCCAAAGCATTGAGCGTCAGGCTGGAAATCTAGAAGATTTATGGAGTTTATGTAAAGAGTAAAGTGCTAAAATTTCTCTTGAGATATTTCTCCTGGTGACCAACCACATAAAATGGATCTTCTCATTTTACTGCTCATCAAGCAGTTCTTCATAGAGTTCGGAGACATATTTTGTGCAGGAATCACTGTCTCATAACTCAATTTTATTGATTTTTCTTTCTGTTTCTTAGTTTTCACTACCATAAAAACCAGAATACTAATTTCTTTGTGAGTGAGCAGCCTTACAAAACTAAAACCAGATGATTCAGTAATAAATTCCCCTGGCTCAACGGTTTCTTTCTCACCTCTGATCCCAGTGCACAACATCCTTCATTCTGTCTGATGTTACACCCCTGGTCGGAGTTCCTCTCACCCTCTGTGTCCTCACTCAGCATGTCTTCAGCTTTATCTACAATGTCTTTCATTTGTTCAATAAAGATCTCTTTTTCCAGGGGCAGAATGAAATCATTGTCCACCTGAAGAGAATGAATAAGACAAAAAAAACTTATACAGATGTGACCTAAAAAAAAATCAGAGTGGTCCTGATTCTGATGAAGTTTATAAAAATAAATAAAAACTAAGAGAAAACAGCAAAGAAACCCTCTGGAATATTGCTCTTCTTGTGTGCTGCCAAAGTAAAATAAATCCCTACAAGTTATTAATACACAAAATGAAATCTTTACCTCCGTGTTTGGATAAGTACCAATAAATTGCTGAAAAGGCTTTTTATTTTTGCTTTCAGGAGTCTTCAATCCTCTTTGGAATAAATAACCATGCTACTGACGTATTCATCTAATCAAATTTTCATTTATTGCAATATGAATGTGTAAGCAAATCTTTGGAGAAGAGAGAAAAAGCAAGAGACACCCAATATATATATACAGTATATATACAGTACATATATATATATATATTGCTGCATTGCAGCTGAAACCAGCTAAGAGTTTCCAGGATGTCGGAGTCTAAGGCAAAGCATGCTTCAAAAACCTTTGCATCAACTCAAGGGGCTGGACTCTGCTGCTCACGTACCATATACGTAGCAATCTCCTCTGGAGCATCTCCGTCCAGGTCAAACTTGAATGTTACCATTTTGTGATTATGAGTTTCTAGTTGGCATTCTACCATCTTATCTCCAGTGTTACACACCTGCAAGAAGGCAAAACATAATTTCAACTTCTTTAACAACTACAAGACCTCTGCTCTTTCATAAAGTATTTAGGTCACTCACGTTGAGCATGCTCAGCTTTGGTTTGCCACACTTTTCCTGTCGAGAACGCGTGCGTGATGACTTGCGGTGTCTACGCTGTTTTCCTTCACCTTTGCCTCCATGTGTCCCTTCATTGCCATCGCTCATTTCTCTTCCCGATGTCACATCAGAGTTGATGCTGGTAAGTGAAAAAAAAAATGGACATTTGCAAAAATTCTCTAGAGATAAAATTCTCTGAATATGTAAACAGGAAACATAATTATCACTGGAGACATGTCTTCAAGATTTGGTGATATGAGATCAGCTATGTAAAAAAAATACAGTACAGACCAAAAGTTTGGACACACTTTCTCATTGAATGTGTGTCCATTGAATTCTCATTGAATTCAATGAGAAAGTGTGTCCAAACTTTTGGTCTGTATTGAGTACAGACCAAAGGTTTGGACACAACTGTGTGTCCAAACTGTCTGTACTGTATATACAGTATATACTGTACATATATACACACACACAAGTATTTAGCAAAATTATTTACACCTTTGGAACATTTTGTCAAGCTACAATCAGAAATGTTGATGAATTTTATTGGAACTGTAAGTGATGTAACAATAAAGTAGTGTTTAATGGTTTTCAAATGTTTTTTTTGTTGTTTTTTTTTTTTATAAAAATACAGATCTAAAAATTGTGGCATGCATTTGTGTTTAGTCCCTTTCACTCTGATACCCCTAAATAGAGACTAGTGCATCAAGCTCCTTTCAAAAGCCACCTTATTAGTAAATGCAGTCACCATGTGTATAATTCCTTCTTAGTTTAAATAAAGATGTTCTGTGAATGGCTGAGGACAGACAGGTAGGGGATTAGGTTTTACAGCAGGGTTAGGTTATATGCAAAGCTTTAAACATCTTACAAAGCAATGTTTAATTTATTATTTGAAAAGGGAAAGAATATGACCAGACTAAAAAACCTACCAAGACATAAAGGTCCACCTAAACCTTTCAAAAAAGTTGAAACTGAAACTGGGTTTTTACTTTTTTAAATTAAACTGTGTTTTTCTTTTAGAATAAAAGCAGTGACTTGTTGCACCTTTATCTGACCTGGATTCCTGGGATGTTTTGTTTGTAAATACCCTAGTTAAATGTCTCTATATAATTAACACTTCTTACTATTCTTTACTGAGGTTGATTACAATTTGTAAGCCTTTGACCCATCATCGTGAATAACAAAGGGTGGGACTGCCTTTCCTGGCCACCCCAAAGCTCAGACATGAGCCACTGATACTCCTTTCTCTTTTGGACAATTCCTGGTCTTCTATCTACTTGTACTTATGATTTGATAGATTATTGCTTTGGGTTTGGTATATGCGCACTAAAATTGGTAAAATGCTACTCTGTATTCAATTTCTTTTACAAAATGCAGCAGACTGATGGAAAAGTTACACTTTGAATTAAAAATACCATTATTTGAAGTCATTTCCAATTAATGTACGTGCTTGTTACAGTTACTATCTCTTGTTTATTTCACCATTGTTATTGCTATTTTGGTTTTAATTGCAAAGCTTTGCCAATTATAATTTATGTTGTGTTAACAACTTTTGCCATGTTTCCATAAAAAAAGCTTTAAATCTTTGTGGAATTATGTGATTAAATAAAAAGTAATGTAAAAAGAAATAAGAACAGAAGTAGGATAAAAGAGAAACAACAGAATGTCAAATTTTTTTTTTTAATCTCTGTGCATATTTAATAAGTGAAAATTTATAAAATTGTGACAAATTTTAACTGATCAAGTTGAATGGTAATAAGTTTTTACCTGTCACAGCTCTGTCCTCCAGTGCGTTTCTCTGACGCTTGCTCCTGCAGACAACAGAGCACAGAAATAAAACACCCTGGAGATGACAACGCAGAAATAAATCTCCATTCCTGATTTAATACGAACAGCAAAGTTAGTTCAGTACTGTTATGTTCAAAACTCTTTGGAAAGCACAATTAACAAGGAACAATAATTATAGAACACTACTAAATGTCATGCGGCCATACCTCCACATAAATCTCTGATGACCCTTGACCTGCCGCTCCTGTGATGGTGCCTGGGATTTTCTGCTGGAAAGCAGGTCCAGTGGCGGGCCTGGAGGACGCCTTCTGTGAGTCAGAAGACTGCGGCACAGGAATTTGGCCCTGTCCCCGACTCTGATGCTGGCTCTGTGGGGGCATCTGGCAGGACTTTGTGCTGTCCAGCTGGCTGGCCGCAATGGCTGCGCCCAGATCCGCCTCATTCTGCACAGGTGAGGAGGAGACTGCAGGCTGCATGAGCTGAGTTTGCTGAACCTGCTGTGTACTGGGGCCGTCCTGCGTCTGCTGCGGAACCTGTGAATTTCATTTAAAAATGCTTTTGCTGTTATACTTTTTCTTGATTACTAATAATATTTTGGATTTTTACGTTTGCATAACCTGATCTAATGGGAACATAAAACAATTTTCTGTAGAATCAGTCTCAGGAATTCTGCAGATTTCACCAAATCAAATGTAAGACCACTATGAATTAAATTTAAGACTGTATCAAAAATTTGCAGAAGAAAATTGCATATTTTGTGATGTTCTCTACAGCCTTACCACTGTAGTGCCAAGCTTTTTTGAACAGAATGCACCTATCTCTGTGTCGATAGGTAAGAGAAGTGAGAATGGCAAAAATGAATTCACTTAACCATGACAAACACAAAAAACTAGCTAACTAACCAGTAAATTTTAGCAGCTAGTTAGCAGTAGCTGCATCCACCTCAAGTCACAGAACACAATGAAGATGACTCAGAGTTTGAAACTTTTGTCTGACAGAAAAGTCCGGAAAAAAAACCAATTAATAGAAAATACAATATTAAATAGCTCTACTTTTTAAAAATGAATTTAATACATTTTAGGCCTTACTTTTAGGTACACAAATGTAAGACTTTTTAAGAATGCACGGACACCATGATTCTAAAAACTAAAGATATATGAGCACAATAAAAAAAAAGTAACCTTAAGCACACAATAACTTAAAGTCAGTGCACACCCTTTCAGTAAAAACATAATAATTTGCTTCTCTGCACCTGTCACAATTACCTGTATCAGAGGCTGAGAGCTGCCATTTGCAGGTAGGTGTGTGTTTGTGTGCATGGGATGACTAGTTAGTGTTGATATAAACGAAGCCTGCATCTGAGAAGCCTCAGATCTAGCAGCTGCAGATTGGTGCTGCGGTGAGGTAGGTTGCACCATGCCCAGCACAGATGAAGGGGATGGTACAGTAAGAGACATTGGGGTGGGAGAAATTAATGTGTTTTCAATGTGAAGAGGGGACAGGGGAGAAACAGAGGGGGTTGCAGGGACAGTATATCCAGGAGAGAGGAAGATGTGAGTAAGGGAAGAGGAAGATGAAGGGTGAGGAGAAGTGCGGGGGGGAAGGTAGGCGGATTCAGAGTCAGTCACAGCTGTCGCCACCTGGACTGTGGGGTATTGTGAAGGAAACTAAAGGAAACAGGAAAAAAGAAGACAATTACAGGATCTAGAAAGTTCAAATGAAGAGGAGTGAATCAGGGTAATTTTAACTATTGCTACTGCTGTTCGACCATAAATTAAACCAGTAAAACTGTATAGACATTAAGATAAATAAATAAATAAAATAAAATATCCAGGCAGCCTGAGATTACCAGTGATGTTTGTGATGATGGGAGCGAGGCTGATATCTGCAGAGGCTGGAGGTGTTGGTGGACAGCAGTTTGGGACATTGATTCCTGATGAGCTGGTGTCTGACTTGATCCAATGGAAGCTGATTGCCTGAGGCTCAGTCCATGGCTTTTTTCATCTTGTCCAGACTTTGAAATGCTCTGACCAGCTGAAACATTCTAACAAACAGTAATAGACAAAGATCAGAGAAACCTTAGGGAAGGCATGAAAACACTTTAGCAATAACCCAATGTGACCCTATGGTATTGGGGGTCTGATCGATTCTTCAGTATGCCTACACAGAATTTATATCAACATCAGAAGTTGCTGACATCAAGGCCTATTATGTTTATGGCTTGAAAAACTGCATATAAACTGTGATTTTTTTTTCTATTTACAATGTAGTAGAAGAGTAAGAAACCACACACAAAAGCAGTTGGAACACAAGTCATTACATTTTATGAGGTTGAAAGCAAAAAAAAAAACTAAGCTTGTTGATGTAGAGCAACTTGTTAGTGTTCACCAACAAACAATAAATTTAGAACAGTGTCTTAAAATGTTGCCAGACTAATAATCACCAGATGGCAATCATTACATCAGAATTTCAGAAGCAGGAGCGAGACATGAGTTTATTGTAACCTTACATGTTGAGTTTTTTTAATAGTTTTAGAAGACGCATTGTTAGAGCATTATAGCAGATTTGTTAAACATATTTAACCTCTTATTGGAGCAGCATTCATACTGATCTGCAGAACATCTTATTTATTGCTGTCAGAAAAATTGGACGGGAGAGGCCGCATCAATAAGAATACACCTGATGCGTGAGTTAAGTGCCACACAATAGGTAAATACCTTTTCTTCATGTTTCGGGTTTTAAAAAAGTAAAAAAAGATTTACTTTAATTCCTTTTGTTAATATCTGAAATGTATGAAATATTTTCAAAGAAAGTTAAAAGGGAGAGTCACCATGAAAATATATTAATTCAAACAAACTGGCCACTCACTTCCTGGTGGATGTGTGTGCTGTGGTTCTGCTGGGTGGAAACTGGAAAGGTCTGAGATGATGCTGCTTGACTAACTCCTTCTCCAGTGACGCACGGTGCTAGCTGGTACTGGTTCTGCGCATAGCTGTGAGAGGATGCATCGGGCACAGCTGACGCAAAGAAACTTTGACTGCCAGCTGGAATCTGTCGAACTGGGGTTCCTTTGGGATGCGGCTCATTCTCACTCTGTTCTGGAACTGCATTTTGCAAAAGAACTGGAGCGTCCAACTGGTGAGTAGGAGACTGAAGTCGTTGAGAAGAAAGCGTGGGGGGGTGAGCCGCTGGATGGCTGATGGTATGCACAGATTCTTGGCTATGATTATAAACTTGTCCAGCGTTTAGTGTGTGTTGTATGTTTGACTGGGTGTTTTGTTGAACAGAAATTATCTGACTGTAAAGTGCTGGTGTGGAAGATATCTGGCCAGGCTGCTGATTGGCTGAGGTCTGCTGAGATGTGCTAGTGGAGTGTGCAGATTGGCCATGGGTCGTCACTGCCATTGATGAGGAAACTGTGCCAAGAGAGCAGCTTTGCGTTGGCTGGTGTGCTGCAAAGATGGCTGCTGCAGTCTGATGATGGACTGCAGGGTAGCTTGATGCAGCCTGTTGCTGAGTTGAGGCAACAAGGTTCTGAGAAACCTGATGGGCTTGGAGGGTAAAAGTTGGAGAGCCCGATGCTGCTGGCTGATGTTGGTGTCCGGCAGATTGATAGCTCTGTGCAAAATGTTGTGGCACAGCCGATGCTGCATTAGTAACTGCAACTGATGTTTGCTGCTGGATATTTAATGAGCCTAGACTGGCTGGGATGGGTGTAGTGCTGCCGGGGTGAGCAGCATACAGAGCAGCAGAGTAGCTGTGTCCAGGTTGAAGAGGCTGCCCTGGAGCGGTCATGGCTGCGCTGGACGAGGGCAAGCCCTGGACAGACTGCTGGTGTTGGTTACCTGGAGAACTGGCCTAAAGACAAAAACACAATTACAAGTTAAAGCTTAATCAGAGGTTGTTTCCTATAGAAGTTCAGTGCCTTGCAAAAATATTCATGCTCATTGAACTTCTTCATGTTTTGTCACGTTACAAAAGCAAACTTCAAAGAATTTTTTTGCAGTTTTACATGACAGATGAAGACAAAGGAGTAAAAAACTGAAGAAAACAGAAAACGAAATATTTTCTTATTTTTTTCAAAATCAAAACTTGAAAAACGTGCCTTGCATTTGCATTCACCCTGCTTTATCCTTGAGTTAACTGAAAGGTGGATTGTCCTAAACATCTCAGTCCTGGAAGAAAACCTGTTGGAGGCTATAAAAGACTTGAGACCTGGCCAGAGGTTCACTTTCCAACAGGCTGACATTAAATACGCAGCATTGAATGGTTTGAAATGCATTTATATGTTTTTGAGTGGAAAAGTCAAAGTCCAGACCTAAATCCAATTAAGAATTAATGGCACAAGTTGAAAGTTTCTGTCTATGGATACTCTCCATTCAATGTGACTGAGGTTGAGTGATGTAACAAAGTTGGTAAAATATTCCAGAAGACTTCCAGCACTAATTACAGTAAGAGGAGGTTCCACAAAGAACCAACTTAGGGGAGCTGAATACAAATGCACAGCAAAAATATTTCAGATTTTTATTTGAAGCAAAAATGCTTTATCTTCCATTTCACAATAATCCACAAAGTTTTGTTGGACTATCAAATGAAACGTCAGTAACGTGATAAAATGTTTAAAATATTCAATGAGTTTAAAAAAGTTTGCAAGAAACTGCAAGTGTGAGGGAAAAGAAGACAAAAGTAAGTTAATTTAAAGACCTTTTATAATAAAAAGCAACAGCAGACAGGCGTGAGGTAAAATGAGGGCACAAAGGAGAAATGGGATAAACTGAGAGAATGGAAATTAGACAACCATCCCTTCTCCCCGAAGTAAAACACAGCTATCCATGGCAGGCTAAGGATAGACGGATGCTGTATTACCTTGGCAAAGTAGAAAGGAAAATGTTAAAATCTAGGGCATTTGCAAAGGGGCTTTGTAAAGGTTAATCAGAAGGGTAGTGTGTTAGAGGTTACACCATTCTCCTCCGACAGAAGCAAGCTTATAATTGCAGCTGAAGGTCTATGAAGGCAGCAAGCCTAAGAGTAGACAGGAGACCGGTCCAGCTTCATGCAGAGTGAAAGATTTAGTTCGTACAGGCTGGGAGAAATCTGCAAAGCAGGAGTTGGCTCCATTACAGGGAAATTGATTCACTTGTCTGCTGCTGTAACCTACCACTTCAAAAGCACTGGTAGCTTGTTGCTTTCTGGAAAAATATTTCTCCTTCCAGTGCTGGAGAGATTCATGCTCTTCAAATAAGCCGTCACTCTGTGGAGGACTAGTTGGGACACATTCTCCATCACTGTGAGACGGCCTCCCGGCTGTTGAGGAGTGCAGTGGGAAAGTTTGGGATGGCGTGATGGCAGAAGGAACTGATTTACGGCTGATTATATTAAACAGGGACTGCTGCAGCATGGAAAAATTTGAATAATCGCTTGATCCTTTTGTCTGTCCGTAGCAAGAGGAAGGTAATTTTCCAGATAAAGGATGGTGGCGAATGTCAGATAGACAGTGATGTGTTGGTGAGACGGCAGTAAAGGGACGGTGGTTCCCATTTTGGGACTTTAACAGAAGCAGAGAAAGGCAGGCTTGGCACTCTGAGCTTCTATGCAGCGCAGAAAGATGGTTTTCGTTAGACGCTAGACTAAGAAGACTACTGAGGTCCGAGTGTCGGCGTGGACTCTGCACTGGGAGAGTCAAAATCTCACTGGCTGTTGGTGACGGCGATCTGACACCGGAGTCACTACGGCGGCGGAACTCGGTAGGTGAAGAAAGAGGGGAGAGATGAAACATCGGCAGAGTGGTTGGGGAGGGAAGCCTGCCCTCAGCTTCAGAGATAGGCTGAGGATGGGCTTCCCTGGGGCTGGTTTCCACCAGGTTCTCCCTTACAACGGGGATGGGACTGACTGATCTCCGGGCCTGAATGAAAGCATGGAGCTGAGCAATTTGGCTTGCCCTTTGAATGTCAATAACAGGGGCACTTCCCCTTCGTTCTGCACTTCCCAGTCGAGCCCTGAGCTGCGGGCTCAGTGGTGTCTGCCAAACTTCACTGATTTCAGAGGAATGAGGTCGGTCTGTCAGAAAATGGCTGCATCTCTGGCACTGACAAAGAACAACCCAAAAGCAAAATGTGTTACTCAAAAATCAACAGAACAAAACCTGAAAAAAGTGTATGAAGATGTATATGTAAGATTATGAAGGGTAATGTTTGCAGTGTGCATTTGAATAAATAAAATGAAGGTTCCTTTATTTCAACATGTCAATTAAAAGAGTGAAACTCAAACAGATTCATTAAAATACATTGACAAAAGTGATTTTCTTTCTGTTAATTTGGATTATTATGGCTGCCAGCTAAAAAAAAACACAAAATTGGTTTGAATAACTCAAAATTACATTTTGTAGATCAATTTTATGGTGCATAAGACCAATGAAGCACATGTAATAAAGACTATTAAGGCTATGCTTTGATTCTTTCAGACATGTTAAAGAAATCCTTGAATATCGGGGATGCTTAACCTCTTGCTCTCACATCCCGCACAAGAAACATATTCTTGAAATCCATTGGTGTGTGTAATGAATCCATGAAACATATGGATTTCCCTTTTTTAATTGATTGAAATAAAAATAATAATG
This sequence comes from Xiphophorus hellerii, assembly GCF_003331165.1. Classification (NCBI taxonomy): domain Eukaryota; kingdom Metazoa; phylum Chordata; class Actinopteri; order Cyprinodontiformes; family Poeciliidae; genus Xiphophorus; species Xiphophorus hellerii. The sequence continues at coordinate 21,355,484 of NC_045672.1, forward strand.
TGATAATCTAATTTAGTGAGATTTATCTTTATTGAGCAAATGTCAGAGTGGAAATATAGCATCAGTGTTCATATATGGGGAAACGTGAGCAGAGATTGGTCTGAAAGTTTACATGTGCTTCAATAAGTCTGAATGCATACGTTTCACTAGGGTGATGTGATACAAACCTGCTGTGTTGCCATAGTAATAGGCTCCAGTAGGGACTGGTAGAGGACACTCTGCTGGCTGCTATGACAGTCTGAGTACACAGTAGAGCCCATGCCACTGTCAAGTGTGCCGTCTGCTGCTGAGACACACAAAAATGCACTTCTATGAAAAAAAAGTTAAAGATTTATGTGTTGTTTCTGGGCAGAGAGAGTGAAAACTCCTACATGTCACTGAAGTGGTACTGGTTGGCAGGTTGTGTAGCCTGCTGTGCTGATCTGCGTCTGTGTCTTCAGGTTCAACCACAAGAGGCTGTACAACATGTGGTACTGCACCCGCGACGCCCTCAGATGATGTCACATTAATCCTCTGGCCTCCGTCACCCTGATCCACCGGAGCTACTATAGCCGCCGTCCTCCCTCTTCTCCATTTTATCAGCGCCACACGGTCTCTGATCGACTTTCCCACAGTTTTAGCGTCGCTCTCTTGGAAGAAGCCCGACTCCACCTGACGAAAAAAAAGGGGGAAAGAATGATTTTCAAGATATTTTTAGTGCTGAGCACGTGAGATGGGACAGGGTGCATTAAAAATGGGAGAGTGGGAGGCAGACGGAAAGAACAAGCAAAGGAAGAAAAGGGAGGAACAGAAGAGCTATTTAAAGGGGTCAGAGCTGCGGGAAATGATTCCCTTTGTTAGTGTCTGGCTCATTGCTCACATCAGAGCTGGCAGAATTTTTACATCTACAAATATAGATGAAGCTGCGTAAGGATGACGTTAGAAACAAATTTACAGTTAAAAATATCAGGGGGTCTTTATTATGGATTAAAAAAAACACATCATTTATATTAAATTACTATGCAGCATAAAATACTTGGGATTGCTCAGAAAATCTTTAAGAGTCAGTCTACTGTGCTTATACAGTGTGCAAAACTGCAAACTGAGTTTTAAAGATCGGCTGTTTGCCTATTGCAGTGACATTCACTGTGCTGCTGCTTCCCGTCTGCTGTGTCACATGACCTGCTTCACACCATGCTCAGATTAGGGATCCAACTAATGATTAGTTTAGTTGACAACTAATCAATTTTCCCACATTTTCCAACAAATATTTCAATCCACCTGTGATTTTTACTGGCACAGCTTCTGTTTTTAGTATCGGTACATGTTTTATGACACCCATTCCAGCCTGCAGAGGTGTGCAGGTCTCCACACGATCATTCATTCTCATAGTAAATTAAATTAATAACCCGTTGAGCAAGTAATTGAAATGTTTATGTACGATCAGTCAACACAAAACTGTAAATATTAAAGATAAGTCAAACCTGAACCAATTTATTTTTCAGTGATTATAGTTTGAAAATATGTGGTTTCATTGCTTTTCTTATGTGAACATTTTCAAAAAAACAGTTTTCAGCATTCTCAAGTTTGGTGAAGATTAATTCAGTCTATGTATAACCAGTCAAGTCATTTTGAAGCTGAAGAAGATGGTCCATTCAAACAGCCCTTTATTAATGGGCTAAATCAGATGCACTGTCATGTGATCTCTAGTTACCAAACAGAACTGAAAAGGTATATCCTTTGCAACCATCATTCATTATGGCTTGCTTAAAATTATATAAAACATAATAGTTCAAACATTGACAAATGGTTGTGAACGCAAAGCACAAACTTGTTGAAACTTAAGGGAAAAGCACATGTAGCCACCAAGCACTATTCCTTGACGTGGTGCCCAGCCATCGTTCAATTTATCATTTATTTACTTTACACGTTTTATACTTTACTAATTCTAAATGCTTGTTCGCAAATTGTTGCAATCCTAGCTCAAATATTAATATTTTAATATTAATATTAATAATATATAAATATATAGCGACTTGACATTAGTTTCAAGTCGCACTGCCAAGAAAAAAGCTGTATGTTTTTTTATAAAAGGTTTTCTGCACAAGATTAATAGGAACTACACTAAAAGTGAGAGAACTTGTTAATAGTAGCCTAGCACCCCAACAAACTGCTTCCTATGGAGACATCATCCCTTAAGCATGATAAGAAATTACTGAAGACTGTAGGCAAAGTACTAAACTTTAACTAAGAATTGGGCATGAAATCTGAATCTACAACTGCCTAATGCATTAGATCAGTTAGATCTGTGACTAAAGGTCCTAAACACGAGTGCAGATGAACCACTATACATCTCTGCTATTGTTTTAGCATGTTAGAGGCGACAAACCAAAAATGGAAAAAATAGGGGGGAGCAGACAAGAAAGGAAGAGATACAAATATAGGTTGGTCATTGTTTTTTTTTGCAATGAAAAAAATTCCAGAGGCTCTAAATGACAATGTTTCATTCTCCATATGCAGTTTTATCAAAGGCAAAAATACCACAGCCATTTAAAAAAAAACATTTCTGTGGTTTAAGCAAATGTTAGATGAGAGATTGTAGAGACTTGAGGAAGTTGTGGTGGCTCCCACATGGAGAAAAACACTCTTTTTAATCTTTCATCCACTGGGAGCATAATCTGATGAAACACTAAAAATAGATAAATACATAAAATGCAATAAACATGTTCCTAGAACAGCAACGCAACTTATCTCCACTGTTGGCGTCCAGGCTTAATACATATAAAACCACTGAGTAACCAAGAATCTGAATAGATTAGGCTTCTAAAAGTGAAACAGTTTGAAAAATATGAAGATAGTCTGCATGAGGAACACAAACTAAGTTACAGCTCTTGTAAGTAATGTGTACTAAATAATTAACTAACCATTTCTTGTGCCACAACCTCAGGAACCTCCTTCTCCAAGTCAAATGTGAACTCAATGGCTCCACTCTCCTTGTACTTTCCTTTTAACTTCTTATGGTCCTCCACCCACAGTTTGAGAGCTATGGTGGGTTTTTTCCCATCGTCTTCCTCTGCAAGTTCCACCCTCACACCTGTGTCCTCGGCAAAGAAAGCATGGTTCAGCAGGTCCTTAATGGTATACCTGAAAAAGCAAAAAAGAAACAAAATAAAACTCAGACTAAACAATTTGGCCTAAGATTTGGTGGCCTGACAAGTGGTAACACAAAGACAGTAATAAGTCGACAGAAGTATTTTCAGCTATAATATATATATTTTTATTTATTCATATTTATTGAGTTTGTAGCTAGTGATGTTATTTTTATTATGCAAGAGGTAGTACTCTATACATATAATGAAATGCAAATCTTACAGTGCTTACATCAGCTTTTTTAAAACAAAAACAGATTTTTTTTCTTTTAGGGAAAATTAAAGCTCAAGTTTAATTGATTGATTGATGTTGATAAGAAACTGTAGCAGCCCTCAGCAGAAATTAAACGCAGTGAAGACATGACTTAGGTTCACTAAGTAATTGCATTAAAACATTACCGGGTGTTTTCCATTTGAGTTCCGGCAAATGTTCCCAAAAAAGGCCCACCACATGGTATTCAAGGCTCATTTGGCCTAATTGTAGGGAAACTCATTACATCACAGAACTTTAAGAGACTTTAGAAGGAAGACTACTTTGCTGTTGAAATCTTTAGTGTCAGAGAAACAGCAAAAGTCATTACATGCATGAGTACCTCTGGCCTTTGTTGGACAAGAAAAAAAAAAATCACTTACCGTTCCTCTTTCTTTTGACATATACACTCGCCAATGATCTCCTTGATTTCAGGATCCACAACCTTGTTGTAGCTGGCTGGCTTTACACCCTGAAAGGAAAGAGACATGAATACAGAAGACATGAAAAGAGATGAAAAAGTTTTCCTGATAAAAGCAGAAAGAAAGCTGAAGTGTGTGAAGGTTGTTCTTTTATGGGTTTCAATCTGACAGGTCTTGTCATTATACACACCCTTTGGTCAGATTGCAACTATAACAAATTCCTAACAGTTCAAATAGACCCATAGATCCTTATTCAAATTCAACAAGTCAAATCTGACTTCGTTAAAATCAAACAGGACTGCTGAACTAAGGCATTTTACAACACCATATATCACATTTATACAATAACGTATTTGAATTAAGCATTGAATGTGCCAAGAGTAAAATTTAAAAGTCAAGTATACACATCTTTTAGATCATCTTTTCACTGGGGACGTAAAACGTTATCAGTATCGCTTCTGATCAATCGCAAATTAATATTCCACTTTGGTCTGGCACAAGCAGCATCTAGAGACAGCTTCTCTAATGTTTCTAATCTATCAATGGGAGCAGAGAGCCTTTCTGCATTAACTGCATATACAGTAATCATGTCTTTGCTTATCTTGAAACGTTGAGAGCTAAAAAATCAATACCTTTCATCAAATATGGACGTCCATCATGACTAAAGACAACCCCCAAACTAAATGACAATTTGGAGTATGCCACGCCAAGAGATGGACACATTGTTCTATTAAATCATGATGTATGACCACATATGGAATAAAACCTAACAACTTTTAACCTCAATGTGTCTTGTTTTTATGAATCCCAGTTTGCACAGCATGAAACTCTTAACAGAAATTATGTAAAAAGTTTGATAAAGTAAAATTACATAACATGTAATAATAATCATAATAGTATAATCTATTATTTTGCAGGGTTGTCACAATAGTAAAAATCCAGACTCGATACTGATACTTAGTAAAATATGTGATACAATTTATAAAACCACTACAGCCTTTTTTGAAGTCATATATGACAGTATTTTTATTAGAGTAATTAGGTCAAAGTCAGGTAGAAAGCCATAAGCTCCCATTTAGAAAAAAAACTATTCAAGAGTCACTTCTCTTTACTGCAAAACAGGAAGTGTTTATTTGTTATGACAGCATGTACCGCAATGAAATATCATTGGATACTTTGTGCTTCCATTTGCTTTGGATTCTTGTATTCAAAATTGTTTTTTAATGTGGATCCAGAACATGGATCTGGTGCATGCAAATTTTTTTACAGAGTAGACAAGGTTTCTCGTGAATTCTAATGTATTCACCAGCAGCTGTTCAGTTTTTATGTTTCGGGTAATTTAGCACCATATTTTCTTTGATGATCAACTCCAGTCAGGATGGCCCGGTTGTTACTGATTCTAATTACTTTCTGCTTATATTGTCAGCTACACTATGTGTGCAGCATTTATTTATGTTTACTTGCTTTATATTTAGCTACATGCTAATTCTTTCACTACAGAACAGAGGGGTTGGTCATTTCGTCACTTTTAGTAGCTGATGTAGCCGCCAGCTGATTGAGATTTTTTTTGTGTTACATTGTAGCTACAACAGAACAGAGCAATCTGCTGCACCAACTCCATTCCTGAGAAACGACTTGAAGGTGGAACTCAAAGACACAACAATATTGTAAGTTTATTGTCTGGTATATTTAATACTCTTGTTTTTGAGATACAGGAGCTTCACTGACATTTTTAATCTGCTACAAAATTTCACTTTGTCTGCGTCATTCAGTTGGGCAAAACTTCTTCAAATGCTCAGACACTCTCTACACATATTTGTCATTTTCCTGGAGTTTTAAACTTCCAGAAGCAGCTCACCAAGTGTCGGTATGTGTGCAGTACTGCTGTAAGATGCTGTGTTCCCCTGGGAATTTAACAAGTCTTATGTATTGATTTTAATGCAAATTAAAACATTTACATAATTTTTGTAACAATTACATTGAAATATTGATTATTCTGATACACCTATAACACTGCTTGATATTTGCTCTCAACTGAATCCTTACTGTATTATCTACTAAATTCACTAGAAAGCCACAGACTACACTACATAATCTCAATCAATTTGGTTAGCTTTGTTTCCTCTTACTTTTGAGGGTTCTTTTCTAACTCTCAAAAGTTAGAAAAGAATTCTTGACCACAGGTCCACTTACACTAGTAACTTTACGATAAATCTGGGCAGCATTTTGACACTCTGAATAGGGATACTCTGAAGTGGCCATCTCTAGCATGCACATGCCAAATGCATAGACATCTACGGCCTCGTCATAGTGCTCTTCGTACATCTCTGGAGCCATGAACTCTGGAGTACCTAGAAAAAGAACGACAAAGTAATCGGACAGAATCATCAATGTCTCCAGCCTCATAGTTAAGTCCAATACCCAAATCTCATACCTATGACGCTTTTTGCAAAGGAGGCAGCTTTGAGTGTCGCCAGTCCTAAATCCCCTATCTTGACTGATCCTGTCGGTCCAGTAATGAAGATGTTGTCACATTTGAGGTCTCTGTGGATGATCGGTGGCGTCCTGGTGTGGAGAAAGTGAAGGCCTTTCAGGATCTGTCTGCACCAGCTTCTCAGGACTTTGGGTTTCATGACCTTGAAACGCTTTAGGTAACTAAGAGAAGGAGTGAGAAATTTGTATGAGTGTTTAAGTGTACATGACCATTCATTTCCACTTCTGGTGAAAGAAATCCCATTATGAATACTTACGTTTTTAGTGTTCCTGACGTCATGAGCTCTGTCACTAAAACAATGTACTTCTTTCCTTTTAGAGGAGATTCCCAGAAGTCATAGAAACGAACAATGTTGGGATGCTGTAGACCCTTCAACATCTCTGCCTCCTCTTTAAAGCGCTGGCGTTCAATTTTTGACAGCTTACGGTCCTGGAGGAAAAACAAAGCAAAATAAATAATCAATACTGAGTTCAAGCAGTAAAATGGTCAAAATGTCATGTATAACGTTGCTTCAAAGCAATGAAAAAGATATAAGAGCTCATCATTTTTCCTGCCATGTTCAAAGGCATGTCTCCAGTATTTATCAAATATTGGAATGGTGGGGTGCCATGTCTTTTATTCATGTTTGAACAATAAACACACCGGTACACATGGAAAAGTTTGTGAGAGTCAAAAGAAAACGCCATAGCCAGGCTACTTGACAGGCTCGCATGCGCTCAATACAAACTTTAAAAGTGCAATTACCCAAACCTAAAGTAGGTAGGCAGATGAAAAAGACCGGGGAATACAGCAAGGCCTAAAAAGCCCTGGGTTTTACTGTGAATGGAAAATGTTATGCCCTTTTTTATCTCTTCTGATAAGCTAAAATAGATGCAATATTGTTGCACATTTTGCACAAAAATATTTAAAAAGCTATATATGTTTATATATATAAGTTTTTGAATAAGGAATAAACTGATGAAGCTAAGTAGCCAATGTTTACAATGTGTTTAATCTTGAAATGCACATTCCAGTGAATCATTTGCACTTTTTCTCTTTTGAGAATGACACAGACAGAGCAGTCTTGATTAAATGTTACACATTGTGTTAATAAAGTCATGAACTGAACTGAACTTGGACATTGTTTTAAGATCTAAAACATTAAATGAGTTGCAATAGCTTAAATTTATGTTTTGCAGTTCATTTTACTAATCAGCTTTGATAAGCAGGGGATTGAACCAGTTAAATATGATCAGGTTCTCAATAATATTTCAATTTGGGGGACGTGGGGCATGAAGAATTAATGGAGAGCCACTAAATTAGACCAAATTAACTGTTGCCAACTCAATAATTGGTTGGGGTTCCTTCTGCATAAACTTCAGTAGCAGAGCAGCATGGCAAAGAGACAATGATCAAGTGGCTTTGGTAAGTAATAAAGGAAGCCCGTGTTACTTTAAACCAGCCATCAGCTCATCGACATATGACTTACTGAGATGGACCTGTATGCTTCGGAAAGTACAGTTGTAAAGACAGACACAGTTTCTGTCAGTTCACTTACACATCTACAACCAGAGCCAGAATAAGCTGATGATTAAAGAAAGGAATCTCCATTAGGAGACATTTTGAAACATTATGAGGAATAAAATAACTTTCCCTGAACATTTTCCACATATTTAAAAGTCTTTGAATACTTTTTAACAGCACATCCATCTGCTCTCCAAATTGCCAGATCAAATCTTAAGAAGTATTAAAGAATCTAGATAGTGAAACGTGACAACCCACAGACGCTCTAAGTAGAACAAACTAGACATGGTAGCTGTCACACCCACATCATGCTGCAGTCTTAAAGGTTATGTCACTAATCTTTTCCATCTTTCTCAGCCTGTTTCACATGTGCACTCACTCTCTTAACCATCTTCTGCTCCCATCTCTCCTGCCCCCACTCAGCGGCACATCACTTCCCTGCACCCTTCACATCAACCACTCCCTTCTTCATCCCCAACCAAGCACTGAAGCATCCTCCAGAATCCCTGTCTCCATTACAGTCACTGCATTTCTCTGCAGGGAGGATTTTGACAGTACTTTGCTTGCGTTGTGCATTTCCTTCAAAAATAAACAAAATCACCTTGCATAACAGAGACGCAATTACTGAGGGAAAGCCAGACCCCCCACCCCAGACAAAGATCAGCGACAATGACGTCGGAATGAAACCCAGTCGAGTTAATTATTCAAGTAACATTAGCTTGTCTAAAACAGAAAAAATAAGATCACATCAGTCTGCACAACCTAAAATTAACTGTGAAGATGAACTGTGATAGGAGTTGAGTGGTATGATGGTAAAGCATAGAGTATGTGTGAGAGAATGTAGCATATCATGTTTTGTGTGCGAGTGTGTGGGGGGTGGTGATTTTCACTGCACTCTTCTGAAGCCCCATGAATTATTCAGTTCTGCAGAGAACTCTTTCTGTCGAGGCAAGCTGAGCAAAAGAGGGCTGGGTTATCCCAAAGCGCTCTTTCCTTCCACAGGAACATCATACAGCGTAAGGTTTATCTGAGACATGTCTTAAAGGGCCAACGGTAAAGAATGTAAAACACAGCTTGAAGCATGATTAACCCATGAGAAATGCAGCTTTGATCCTTTAAGGCAATACCCTCCTTCTTGTCTCCTGGTCCCTCGCCTCCCCTCCTAGTCTCACCGCTCATCTCCCAGGAATCACGCTGCTTTAAATAACGGCAGATTCAGAGCAGAGCGCTTCCTGAGTCCCATTCACACTCTCCTCACACCCCTGCATTTGCTTCCTCACTTCTATTTCCTTCTTAGCAGACACTGGGGCTACTCCATTATTCAGAAGTCACATGCACCGTGAGCTCAGAGGTGTTGCTCGCTGCATGTCGAAAAATACAAATACATCTCCAGATTGCTGTCATGAAAACCATCAGATAAAGTGGCTTATATAAAAGGCGACATTGTTTTATTGCTACTCAAAGTCATGTAGGGTTACTAAAAGTAGAGCTTCAGACATTATATTGTGTTTAAGCAGGAAGTGTTTTACCTTATAGTGTTTGTGTTTACGTATTAATACCAACAATGTTTTATGCTACAGGACAAACTACACAGGTTCAGATTACAATACCAGTATTTAGCAACAGAGACGAGGTTAAACACACAAAAATGAGCTGCATATAGGGGGAAAAAATGGTGACACCAAGAAAAAACGATCCCCAAAACTGAACTTTGCACTGCTGACACACACTACGCTTGTGTGTTCAGCTCTATTAGTATAACACCTCTGTTAGAAAGAATTATAAGTCCAAATGGGATACATTTTAGATTAATCTGTGCTGAAAGTAAATGTTTGGCCTAATATCAAACATAATAAATGTTTGATATTATGTTTGATAATAATATCAAACATAATAATATCATATGGCCATTTCTATATTGCCTTTACTGCACAAATATTAAAATAGATAGAAACTTTTTAAACTACTTTGAACTGCACTCACAAACTGAGTTCACGGTACTGTTCGATAACTAGGATCAATTGGAATGTATGTATCACTGAATTTAAATAACTTTTTGTAATGTTTCTCAAGATGACATTTGTGGTGGCATGGCACAGTATAAATAAACTGAATTGAAACATTGTAAAAACAAAATAAAAATAAAAATAAGAGGTGTATAATGTAAAAAAGGAATTTCCTAATTGCTCTACATAAACTGACCTGCTATTGACAGTTTAAAAACAAAACACCTAAATTGCTTTAAAGAGAGGTGACCGCACATTAGCGGTGAAATTGCTTCTCTAAATATAAAAATTGTAGTTACCTTTGTTTACTTTGATAACAAAGGTAAAGCATGTTCTGATAAACATCACCATCCAAGTTGGTGTTAAGCAGCGGACCCACCTTTAATGTTTCTCAGGAGTTAAAAAAAAAGTGACCATTTAGAGTCATATCCATTTTCTATTGAACTGCTCTTTCAGAATGAGCTGACAAAAAATACTCAGTATTGTTCAAAACTATTATACTTAGGCCGTAACTAGACCTCTCTGGATCCAGAGTTATTGTCTCGTTAAGGTCCAAAAAGCATTTCTTTTTCAGTAACCTTTACTGGAGGACAGATATTCTTGTTTTATGCAATGATGATCTAGCTCCATATAATCTGGTGTACTGTTAAGAGTCTTTATCGCATTAAAGGATGATGAGGAAGGGTACAATGGGATTCTGGGAATCTTAATTATTTTAATTATCTTATTGTTCTAATGGATTTCTATATGTAAAAAGAAAAAAAAGAAATCTGAGCATTGCTAAAAGTCTAACACCATGTTTCATTCTAGATTAAGGTTTTAACAGTTATAATCAACTCATGTTTTCTGTTTTACATAAATTTAAGACACTGTGCTGAATAAACTGTGAGATAAAGTGTTTCAAAAGAAATGGATTCATGCCAAAGGGTGCAGAAAGGCACATGGGTCAGCCTGAGATTAAGAAAGACATAAGTGACATTTTTGAAAAAAAAAAAAAAAAAAAAGAAAAAGATGTCCAGCCCCGAGTTGAAGGGCTTGAGGTCGGTCTAGGTCACAGTGAGTCATGTTCATCTTGTCTGATATTGCAATGGACACGGAATAAGCCAACCACCGGCTCAGTAGAGGATTGATTTGCATTGCATTATATACATGCAGACCAATGTTGGTCACTTGGGCTGATTTGATTGTGGGAGACCAAAATTGATTGATGTGGAGAGTAGATCTCCCCAACTGTTCAGCCGTACTCAGTTGAGCGATGGCGTCTCTTAAGTTCAATTATTAAAAAAAAAAATAAAAAATTCAGATCGCTGGGAGGGGGAGTTCCAGTTACTTTAATGGACAACCAAACAAACCCAGGAAAACTCTTATAAATTATTCCTGTGTCTGGAAAAAAAAAAGTCAGTGCCTATATACACAGAGCTAGGTGCTGATCTATCTATGCCAGAACTTCTCTCTTTAACACAATATCTGTTTCCCAGATTAGCAAGCCAGCAATTTGACTGCATATCTTCAAATAAACCTGAAAAGAAATAAGGTAGATGGCTTAAGATACATCTACAGTATAGCTAAAAGTCCTATAGCTATGAATACTTACACAACCTCATATGGATAAAGTCCACAAGTTTTATTGCAATATTTAAATATACGAGATCTGAGACACTGATTTGTTAGGAGTTCCAACAAAGCTCTCCAGAGCTCTAATTATGTCAGAGATACTATGTACCTATTTGATTAATCCTTCTACACAACTTTCTGTTCCAGAACAAGCTTTTCACAGAATATGAGAACTGATCTGGACCACATCATTAACAAGCAGATTAACAAAACCTGGAAGCCTGGATTAAATAATGTTAGCGTGACAGGGATTTTTCAACTTCTCATTCTGTTCTACTTTAAATATGGAAAAACACAAAGGAAGAACATTGAATGTTTGCTTAAGTAGCTTAAGAAAATCATTTCCTCACTCAATGCACTATATTTTTTTGAATCACCTTGTGAAGGACTCGTAGTTGCACTGAACAAATGGCTGTGAAAGCACCTTAACTCTGCAATGAAATACTCATAACAATGTGATGCTTTATTGATCCATTTGCAATCTGGTCTCTTTACTGGAGGTCAGAGTGCTGGAAAAAGACATTGCTACATCTTATTCAGTTTGTTAACTGCGGATGTTTTCCTTGATGGAAAACAAAACCTGCTTACATGGCTGAATGTGTGTATGATAATTTGCTTAGCCACAGCTACTCCCCATGTTTAACAGGTGACTGCTGCATTGCACTGTAACAGAAGCTGACGCAGGGCGAGCCTTGAGCCAGCAGACTGCCAGCAGATGAATTGTGTCCGATAGTACTTGAATGCAGGAGGCTTTTAACCAGCAGATGTGCCTGCAGCTATTACACCTGTTTAAGTTCTACAGCAAAGGCTGTGCAAGGCACATTCAGGGTGGCAACCGAGCATCTTCACAAAGAGAAATACCGCAAGAGGGCTAAATATGTATCACATATGCTCACCAAGAATAAACCAACTACAGGAACATCATCAATACAACAAGAGAAAAACAATATATAAGCCACCATAATGACTGCTTTTCAGTTAAAGATTTCAATTCATGAGCTAACAAAAACACTGACACAAATGCAAGTAGATCATACAAGAAAAAAAAATGAGCCAGATTAAAAATGGACAACGTACCAATGTGTGGCGTGGGTGTGCTAAAGAAAGAGAGTTTGGCATACAGTTTCGAACACACTTCAGCTGGAGCTAGACATTGCACCCGTTTGACATTTTGAATCTTTGCACTTATGTTTGCTTTTCTGGATACAAAAGGTGCCGTCTGCAGTAGGACGTTTCAGGACCAGCAAGACATTTTATTCCCACTTTGACAACTGAGAATTTAAGGTAATGTTCTGTGTTCTACCCATAGTCTACTGTAACTAAATGTGTCTGTGTGGATAAAATAAATATCTACCAGCAAAAAAGGCAATTTTTTCGGCTGGTAGAGATAATTTGGTTTAATCAGAGCTTATGATAGAGAAGTATTTCTTTTGAAGGATCTTTAAAAAAAAAAGTCTACAATTTGGTTACTGTTTATCTCCTTTATAGGAATACGGGGACAGTTATATTTCCACAGTGCAGTTAACATTTTAAACTTCACCATTTTCCCCTTCTTTGAGGTCATGCCTTGATAATCATTGAGTGTTTGCATGGCTTCCTGTATTTCTATATGCCGTTTTCACACAAACAGTTTGTTTTTTTTGGGAGAAAAAAACAAACAAAGAAAGTTTTTTTTCCCAAATTGGAGGTTTTTAAGAAACTGATTTGGTTGACTAGCTATACAGAGAAAGCGAAAGAGATCTACACATGTTGACCGTTTTATTTTTTTTCAAGACACAAAATCAATAGAGCAATTTCTATTGTTTATTTCCAATCTGTTTCACTTTGTCCCAATTTTGCTTACATTAAACTTCAAATGTGAGCTAATGACGGTAAAACCTAAGAGGAAAAGGTGAAACAGTGCCATTGAAATCATGAGCTGAAAGACTAAAATATGTTGCAAAAATATTAAGGCCTAAATTAGAGAAAAGGAAACATACGTTTGGGTTTTCAGCAGAGCGTGAGACGCGACAGCTGGTGGTGACATCCTCAACACACACCCAGCATCAAGCTGAAAGGCACTCAGACCTACTGTAAAAATCACTGGCTAGGAAATACAATTAGCTATGGTGTTGTCATACACACAGTGGCAGTTTCACCTGACTTGAGACAAATATTTACAAATGCTTGATTCTCATAAAAGTCGAAAGCCTCAGTAAGCCAGCACAGGCAGGTAAAAGCAGAAAGTGAGGATTAGGAGCTTTTAATTTTACAGGTAAACCATCATATAAAGGGCTCATAAAATGTGAGGAGTGTTTATGTGAAAATGCCCCAAGCTCAACTCGGCGACCTGGTTGACCTCCTTTCAAATTATGCAATCATTTATTAAATGGTAAGAGATCAACACCTTTGCACGGTTTTGATCAATTATGATATCTGGACACAACTAAACATCACACAAGCAGAAACCAATAAGATGACTTCTGATATTTAAAAGGGGTTCAATTCATTTTATTCATAGAAACACCTGATGTTTTTTCAGTTGTTTTCAAACAAATAAAATTAATGAGTTACAAAAGAACCTGCATTACTACAAATGTCACCAACCTTTGATATGCTTCTAGACCAAAAAAAATTTAAGGAAGCTCTCATTTAACAACTTGTTTTTAATAACTTGATAAATAATAAAAAATGGATGGATGAATGAACAGATATTTCAACACTACCTCTGGAGGGTCCTTACCCTTAACCCATGCATCAGTACTGCAGGGACCAGGTAGTAAACAAATATAGCTGTAGGACTCTGAAGTAAAACCCTCTACCACAACTACTGAAAATAAATTTGGATAAGCCTGCCTTCTATGAAACTGTTCCACTTCAACAATTCAAGAAGGATTTGTTTCTACGTAAACCTGCAGGAAATCTCTGCTACAGCTTTTAAAATGGTATCCATCACCACTTCAGAAGGCTGGTTGTTACTGAGAAGTCACAGCATGTAGAAAGCTACGAAGGTTTAGATGTCAACCATGTGAGTAAGCAGCAATTATGTGAAACCAACAGTTAATATACATGTTGATCTGGAACTGTTTAACAGTCAATGCATTCCAGAGCCAAAATGAATAAACGCAAACATACCCACACTCCAGCCAGCCTTGTGGGAAGGCCTGTTCAAGCAGGATGGCAGGCTATTTTTGCTTTCATCTTTTCACTGAAACTCAACTTCCAGGGACTTCAGATCTGAGAGGAAACTCATAATAGTGAAGGAATCTTCAGGTTACATCACACCTGCCTCGAGGACTAAAACCAGTAGGTACTTCCTCTGATGAGAAATTGTACTGGTGTTTCCTTGTTCACAGGAACCTTCTATGAAATCTATTAAGTAAGTAATTTTAACAAGAATTTTAAAATTCCCCTTCCAAGTAAAAAACCCAAGATGTTGAAAGACATGTATAGATGCTTATGGAAACATATCTGAATTGTACAATATTAAGAAAACATGTGACGTAAAATAACATTGGTGAATGTTGTGAAACTTGTGTTAAAAAGTAAAATGTTTTTTATTTTGCTTTAAGTTCACAGCAAGCAATATTGATGAAGCTGCTGCTGCTGAATGTAGTTTTTGTTAGGTTATGGCTTTCCAGGCACCAGGCATTGAAACTGTTTTTCCAACAGTGCACTGAGTCATTTGGATGGAGCTTCATGGTGAACAATGAGCCTTTTATTTCCCACAACTAATTTAGAGCTTGGAGATCAAGCAGCTTTCAAAAAGTAGTATCATGCTGTCCTAAAACTGTGCCCTAATTATGAGCCCATATTATATTGTACGGAAAATGTATTTTTTACTATACATTTTTTAAAAAGTGCAATATGCAAATTATCATTTATTTATATTCAATGATTTACATCTAAATTAATTAACATAGAAAATCAAAAGATAAAATAATAAATACCTGTATCCTAAATATTAATTGATGTTATAGTGGGGAGATTTCAGGATTCCACTAAAATAAAAGAGGAGGACATATTATGCAACCAAACTGTAAGCGCTACAGTTACAGTAAATGCTCTACATTGCTATTCTAAATATACAAGGAGAGACAAAAATATTCAATATTTTCTAAAATTAAAGGTATTAATATACGTTTAAAAATTACTGTTTCAAATGGCAAAAACAGAATTAAAAAGACAGGAATGCTCAAGTGGGGGCTTTTTTGTCATTACATCAGTATATGGAGGTCAAGCAGACATTGTATTGAAATTGTTAATTGTTTTTACTCCAAGAACATAATCAGGTGGTCTGAACAGGAAACAAAGTTGCAACAGGTTTGTTCACACAAACAACCAGCTCAATTCCAGAAAGGATAATTACTCTTAATGAGCTGTAGTCAGACTTCCCATTACAGGGAGATGAAACAGAGAGGTCAGTAGTTATTTAACATTGTGTGCATGTTGAAAAAAAGTCTGATAGATTTGGCATTCAAGGTAAAACAAGGAGCAACACAAGTTGTAAGATACAGTAAAAACTTCTGGTAAATTTTAGCTATCCAATAAAACAGACGTGCATTTGACCTTAACTGATCCAAAAATAACGGAAATTATTATTCAATGTTCAATTCAAATCGCCTTTTTTTACAATATATTTATAAAGAGGAAACGTAAGCAACCAACATCTCACCTTTAAAAGACTGTTTACAAGGTGAGTGAAACTAAAAACCTTTTATAAAAAGCTCCTTAAAAAAGGGAAGATGAAATCTAAACCTACTTGTAAAAAAATAATCAAGAGTGTCATTTGTAATTTGGTAAACCTGAGATATTGCTAATGGAAAGTCGACACAGAAGTAATTTATATATTGACCAGTAACGTAAGGTAGTCAGTACAGCAGTTAAGATTAAGGTCATAAACGACCAAACAAAACATTATAAAACCTAACAAGTACAGCAGCACGGAGAACATGGAATATGCAATAATACATAACTCAGCAGTCTTAATGTTTTTTACTCAGTAGATTCTCTGCTTACTGCAAAAAACAAAACAAACAAATAAAAAAAATTTAAAAAACAGTGTAAACATTTCACCAGCATGCCATATTTGGCTACTTCCTTGCACATAGAGCCTGAATCTGTAATAGTTATGTAATTAGCAAATATATTTTTAATTCGTAACAGTGAACACGGACAGAGCAAAAATAATAAATCTGCTACACATTGTCCAGACCAACTAAACCTTCATCACTGATCTATCGCAGTCGTCCAATAATGCAAAAATTACTTCTTCTCCTATCACTTCTCATGCCAGGCCTGATAACATCCTTCACTACTGATGGCACTTCTAATCTGGGAAATAAAATATTCACAGCCAAAATTAAATGTTTGTGTGTTCAACTAGCAGGGGATGAAATATTCCCAAAAAGTAAAAAAGGAAAAAGTCAGTCATAAAAAACAAAAGGTATTTCACCCTTTCCTTTATTTTTGATATTCCAAAAGATTCAATCGTTAATGCGAATTCCGAATTAAAACAACATGTCATTTAAACACTGTGCTGAATCTATGTCTCAGTATTGTTTAACAGACAGAAAAACATTTTTCTGTGTTTTTAAGTGGCAAATTTTCCATTATTCCTGTTGGAGCAACACATCAGGCAAGATTGCTGTGGTTTCCAACAGGTTTGTCCCTAAACTCTGGTTGGCTGAGTGACACAGGAACTCAAGCATGTCTGAACATGGGAGATTCTGAAATGGCACTAGCTACAGTCACCAAGTCTGATCTACATTGATCTCCTGCTGCCTTGTCTGTAAACAAATAGACACTTGGTTAAACTTTTGCTTTGGAGTACCTATGGATGAGTTCGAGTTGTTAGATATGTTCACAGGAAACTATATACTCCTCTACACAACTCAGAGTTATTTGTCAAAAAAATATCTTACACTGACTGAATTGTGTAAAGGATCCATGTTGTGTTGTAATCAAGACATATGTATGTGTTGTCTTTTTCTGACCATTTTCTGCAAACCTTAGAGATGGGGGTACAGAAATCCCAGTAAAACAATATTTTTTTAAATACTCAGACCAAGTCTGCAACAGCAATTATTTAACATCTAAAATATTTTTTCTTTCCCATTCTCTTGCTCGGTTTGAACTTCAGCAAGTCATCTAAATGTCTAAATTCACTCAGTTTCTGCCATATGACTGACTGAGACTTTGTGTTTACAAATGCCCAATAAAATGGCTGGTAAGTGTCATTTAATTGTTATTTATACTGCCGCTTTATGCAACCTACACTTCTCTTTCACATTTGGTTCTGCAACTGTGAAAATTTACAGTTACACCACAAGCTGCACAGTTCTTTAATGCTTTGGCTTGAAGAATATTATCTGACAGATAAAAAGTCTCCCATTTAAGCTGTTTGTGCAAGATACAGAAAATCAGCAGAAAACATTTTTCAAAAAGAAAAAATAAATAAAGCACCACTGTGTAGACAGACCTTTAATCTGATCTCAGGTAACAGTGAAATCAAGAACTTGTAATCAAGATATACCAAGCCAATCTTGAGGTCAAGGCTTTTGTTTACGTGCCACAACATTGCCAAACCATCCAAGGCGGACAGTCAGATATCTCCATCATGGCATCTTCAACAGCTCCTCATTTACAAGCCAAGAATCTGATTGATTCTGAATGAAAACAAGCTCCCAGCCAAATACCAGAGAAATGTCAGCAGAGTCAGAGGTAAACTGTGTCTGGAAGAGTGCACATAGCGTTCAACACCAAGATAAAAATCTACATGCGGAGTCCCAACTGGCAGAAGCAGGAAGTTCTTAAGGTTTTAAACAAATTCCAGTGAGCAACGACGGAATAAGGAAAGGCAAACAGCAGCATAGGAAATGTTTATTCAGAACAATTGGAGACTCTTGCATCCTCCTTGCAGATTAACATCACAGCTTGTGTCAAGGCCATCTGTGTTACATAAAAGACTGGCACAAAAACAGTGTGCCTCTCCTCTCCTCATCTCAAGGAGAGGAAGACATGGGCATGCATCAAAGGGTGTTCAAAGTAAAATAATATAAAATGTAGAATACCATGGTAGACTTAAATTTCTAAACCAGAAAGCCTAATTTCTTCTAATAAGGCTGGGAAAGGTAAAACTGCCATTGTCAAAACCTTTCAAGAAACATGCATGACAGGAATGATATTTTCATTGGGAGCTGACTTCTTGACTTGTTGATGCTTGTGCTTAAAAATGTTGTTGAATGTGACCAAGATGTGGAGATATTGTGGGCAATGTGGGTTGTTCTTGGCTCAGACAACTAGTCTCTACATAGACTTAATGGGCTACCAAAAGATCTTCAGATGACAGCTGTGAGCCAGATACCATAAAGGACAGTAATAAATCAAAACACACTAATTTCAGGTCTCAAAATATAGTTTCTATGTAAACAAACACACAATGAAGAGTATATAAAATACAGACCTAAACTAATACCCTACATTCAAAGCAATGAAGCACAACTCTGCAGTAGCAAGATTATGATGAACAAGAAAACATTAAATCTTACTCATCTTTGAATTTTCAATGTGTGCAATATCATAATTGTAATGGTGTGCTTGGATGCAATATTTGTAGTCATAGGAATATGCAAGATGCCATTTAATTTTGATGTTTACCAAACAACATAAAAAACTTTGCAAATACAATTTTGGCATAGCTGATTTGTAAGTATGCCTCTTTTTGTGTGTATTTTTGTACGTGCATTGTATTTAAGTGTTCTCCGTTAGTGATTTTCTTTGATGTACTTAGTGTTCTCTTTGTATTTTTTCTTGATTCTTGTAAAGCGCCTTTGAGTGTTTAGGAAAGTGCAGTAAAAATAAATTGTATTACTAGTATTACAATTATTTTAGAATTTCTTTCAACTTATGCAGACTTACGTAGGTTTCAAAGGCTGAAACAACGTGCTTAGGAAGGACGAGTAAAAACAGCAGGAAAAGGAAGAGCACCAGCAGCAACATCACACTGGCAGGTATGAACTGACGCATGGTTGAAATGCACCTTGTATATCTCATACCTGAAGAAGTCGGGAATGTGACAACCATACTGCAAACGTTCAAAATGGTGAAGAAGCAAAATGGCCAGCACTCGGTAATGCCAGAAAAAGCAGGATTGAGCAAACAAACACAGGTAAAGTCAAGTTAGGAATGCTTTTTATTTAAAGACGCATCAAAAACACAAGATCCGCTGCTTTGTTCAACCGAAATGTAAAAGGTAAATGGCAATGTAATGTAAATGTAAATGTAATTTAAATGGTAAATGTAATGTAAATGGCTAATGTAAAATGTAAATAGTTTTTTTTTTGAGCAAATAGAGAAAGTAACCAGAAAGGGTTACATATTTTGTCTATCTTTTGTTAGGTTGCCACACAAAAATATCAGGAAATTTGTTTAGTCAAAATAACGCTGTGTTTTTCATCATTAGTTGAGACAAGTATGATTTTTTCTGATAGTTTGTAATTTAGTTTTGCCTCTGATGATTTTTGAATGCATCCAGAGATTGGGGAGCTGTATTGTATTACACATGCAACAATTAAGTAAAATAAATTGTTTTTATAAACTCAATGATTTCACTAATGATGAAATCACAATAGTGAACAAAAATATCATGACTATATATTGTTTATGAAACTATCATCCCTAAGCCAAATACATTTCTTATTGAAATTAAAATCATAAAGACATATCTATTATTATAGGAGGTTAGAATACAGGAGCAACGAACCCTGAAAATTGCAGTTCACTATCCTAATCTTAAAGGTAAACCTAACACCTCTTTTCAGGTACAGATGAGTCTCCATGATTAATTAGCAAAGTTTAGGCTCACTTTTCAAGCGCTTTTGTGTCAAACCCACTGGCAGAGAGGCATTTAGTGTACAAAGACCACATCGTGGCAGACACTATCAAAACACAAATCCCCTCACGGCATGGGGCAACGTCGCTGACCTCCAGACCAAAACATCCACCATAAATCTTGCTGTCCAAGTGTGGACACTTCTTTGAAGAGCTACTGGACTGCAGGTTTGTGATCCCGACACCACCCTTGGTGCAGAAGGACTGCACACTGCGGAATTTCCTCCCAATACAGCGAGTGCTTACAGACGGGAAAAAATAAATTACGCTTTCGAGAAGTCCTGCCAAGCCATGATCTCTTTTCTGCGATAAGTATTTCCTGACTTTAAAACGCTGACAGAATTTGCAGTGATTACTCTGCTGCAGCCACAGTGCTGGCTTCAGTTACCACAATACAACGCAGTTATAAGGAGACAGCTGAAGATGTTTCCCCTGATCCATTTGATCAAATTAAACCGGTACAACATAGACCTCAGACTGGACTCACTCCGACAATTGACATTTTACCAACCAGGAGTTTTACACAAGCACAGATCAATGGGGCAGCAGAGTATTTCATGTTACGGATGTGGCTTTATGTCTTACTCCATCAAGAAGAGACCCTACACAACAGGAGTTCTGGTTATGCAATCTCTGCATGATGGACCTGCATGGTTTGACAGCCTCTCAAGCTGTGATTCAAGTCGTATTTTCTTTGTAATTTAATGTGCAAACTCTGTTTCTGATTTTACCAACTGAGTGGGTCTACTGTGAAAAGAACATTTAATCCAATCCAAATTAAGGGAAGTCAAAAAAAGCAACAGTAAAAAAATTACAAATTTGCATCTTTTAGAACATTTGTATATTTTCAAATCGATTCTTTCCATAGATTTTTCTTATGTAGTTTTTGTTAGAAAAAGAACTATAAAAATTGTATACAATTTGAATAAAATAAATTTCAGAGATTATCCAAGACTCAATGACTACATCTAAGATAAATTTCTTTCAACTTATTAAAGGTTGGCTGTTGTATCTGGAGATATATTGTAGATTACAGGAAGATGTGATGGTCATTTTGACGGTCAGAACTTCCTCAACAGCCTAAAACGTATCCATATCTCTTACAACACCAAAAGAGTAGTTGCCTACTAAACTACTTATCAAGAACTGCCAATTAGTTAAAATTTACCAACCAGAGTTACATAACACAAAGGTCTTGTTTTAGACTTCGGTTTCCCTTCCAAGTAAAATCTCAAAAGCAAGGTTTCAATGTAGAGTTAATGATCTACACAGCAAATGGAAGAAAATAGCAGAAGTTTATAAAATATCTTTAAAATTTTTGTTGCTCATCCAATAACTACAAAAATACTACCTTGTATATAAGAAATCGCTAGTGTCGATATCAAACAATGTAAAATAAGAGGTATAATACACTAGTAAAAACAGTTGGTGCAGATGGTTGATGTAAAATATGAAAATGGGAAAATTGTATTATGACAGTTACTTTTCTGTAACTGAAGAAGAAGCTCATACAAATGCAAAACAACAGTTATCAAGCAAAATAGGCAATAGGCAAGTATGCAAAACTTGTGGCAGGTCTAAAGACCACAGTACTTCTTAAAAACTGGACAGCCACTCTTGAGTGTCTGTTAGTAAATGTGTCAAAAGGGGAAAAAGCAGCAAACTGCTTCCTATTCAACTTTGTATCAACACGTGAACCAAACAGCTGCTCTGTTTGTCAGCTTCAGGAAGACACATAAACACTCAAATTCAGTCAGCATGATGCTACGTCACTCATTCCTATCTTTATAGTCCCGCTGAATGATCAAATGCCATACTGCATCACAACAATGCAGTCACACACAACAGGTCTGGCTTGCACACTTCCTTGTAGCTGCTGCTGCTGTAGCATGTTTTATTTCCTCAGTCACAGCGCTGATGCCACTAGCTGCTGCACAGTTCCCAGCAGGCCACAGCGCACCTCAGCTGCTGCGTGTCTATCCACCTCCTGTTGCACGGAGGGAGGGATTTAGGGCGTAGAACCAGTCACAACATGCAAGTCCAGCACTGTCCACTCCAGTAACTGCTCTGTGGTGTCACAGAGTTGCCTTGGGAAACTGTAATGGCTAAAAATGAAGGTTGATGGAATATGATTTGAATTAATCCTCAGCAATTTAGTAAGATTGCAGAAAATAAACCCTGTAGAGGTTTGCTGTCTTTAAGGGGTCAGTCATGCCTACTACAGCCCCCAATAAGCCTCCTGGGAGATTGAAGGACAGAGAGATAATCCCTGTTACAGTCTCCAAAGGACGGAAATAATTAGTTAATACCTTTGTAAAGCATTAAGCTGGGGATTTTCCCCATTTGTGTAAATGAAAAACATAAAAGTTTTAAGTGAATATTCAAAACTTATATACCTCCACATTAACCTAATTTTTAAAAACATTTAAGATTCTTTGTTATTTCTCCCTAAAGATATATTTATTTTAATATATCTTTAATATAGTTCTGTTTAGTATGATGAACAAAGTAAATAATAAACAAATAAAGTGAAATTTTTTTTTTAGAATTTTTCACTTTGTCACCTCTGATCAGCAAATTATGTTGTAAAAAAAGCAGTCCGATTTGTTTTTCCAAATCATTAAATGTATAAAATCTAATTTTTTAAAATCC
The DNA here is from genome assembly GCF_003331165.1 of Xiphophorus hellerii. Classification (NCBI taxonomy): domain Eukaryota; kingdom Metazoa; phylum Chordata; class Actinopteri; order Cyprinodontiformes; family Poeciliidae; genus Xiphophorus; species Xiphophorus hellerii. The sequence continues at coordinate 21,378,424 of NC_045672.1, forward strand.
CACCACTTCCAGTCTATAAGCACATCACATATTTAAGCCTAATAAAATTTAGAAGATGCTTTAATGGATAAATGGAGGTGCCATTCTATAGGGAAAACTCCCACAACAAACAGAGAAATAAATATTTTAAAACCATCAAAATCATAAACTTTTTCATACTGGAATTTTCAAAATTTGCTGATTGATTTATGGATGGATCGTATATTAATATTTTCCTGTATTTTACCCAAACTTAACCAGTTCAGGAAAATACCCAATTCAACTTTTCTAGACTGCTTATTAAGAAACCTGCAAAGACCTGTAAAAAGTTCAAATATAGAGAAAAGAAAACTTTCTAAAAATAAAGACCTGTTTTTGTTGTTTTTTTTTTTACATTATCAAGACATACAGAACATATGAATGAAATTAACACTTGTGTTCCTTTACCTGCAGCTCACACCAGGCCACCTCCACCCAGGTGTCGGTATCCAGGCCTTTGTAGACCGTTTTGAAAGACCCTCTCCCGAGCTCGATGTCAAATTTAAGGAACCTTCCTCCTGGAGATGTGGAGACCGCTTTCATCTCTGCTTCCTCTTCATTTTCCTCACTCACTGCCTTAGTAGCAACTTTACCGCCATCACTGCAAGTAACATTCAAAGCATGTCCAACTCTCTCCTTGTCCTCATCCGCACTGGTGCTCTCTGTTGCGCTGTCTTTTTGCCCACACTGGCTTTCAGTGCTGGAGCTCTCTTGAACCCCACAGCTAGTCCCTCTTGTCCTGTCCACAATTGATCTCAAGTTTATGTTCAGGATTTTGCTCCGGTTTTCAGTTTCGGGGGCTTCGTAGGACTGCTCATCCGTGTCTGAAAACCACAGACTTCTCCTGATGAATCTCTGATGCCCATTCCTCTGGTAAACAGAAGAAGGATCACTTCCACCTCTCACTAGAGAGTCCTCAAGATTCACATTTGAATCACCCATGAGCCCATGCATATTTATGGCGAGATTACATTGAGAATTGGGTACAGATGAATGCTTGGGCTCTTGGAGAGTCCCACAGCTAGCCTCCGGCTCCATGGTGACTTAAAAAGTTCAGTCACTTTGGGTTCCAGGTTCTTCCAGGCATGGCTTCAATTTCCAAATGCAGATCTTTTCTTGCAGATGAATACCTGCAGCGCCCACCCGGTGACGCAGTTTGTCAGCAGAGGCCCTAAACAGCGCTGGGATGGATGACACAGGCGAGATTTCATCAGATATAGAGCTGCAAAAGAAATACTGACAGTGAAGTAAAAATATTATATATATTTATAAACCAACTAAAGAAAATTAACCCATCTCCTGCATTTTAGCTTAAAAAAAAAAACCATTCGAGACAAAGTCTGCAGGTGTGATTCAAAATATAAGCAAATTATTTAAACAAAACCATGTTGTTTGCAGAGGCCATCTTCGTTCAGGTGCAGCAAAAACTAGCAAGCTACAACTTAAGTTTAACGAAGCTAACCGTTTACACGCGCTGAATATACTCACCCCACGCATCATATGAACCCCCTGAACCAACACAAGCAAATATGTACGCGAAAACTAAATAGCTTACCTCTTTAAGAAGAAAAAGAAAACGCTGAAAGGCGAACACAGCACCGGGACTACACCTTACACAGCAGTCCGAACCGAACCTGTCAGGTCCGCAGTTAGAAAAACCTCGCTAACGTTAGCCGACTGTCCACGGCGAGAAGAGGGTGGACTTTCTGAACGCCCTATCTCAATATTAAGCCCATTTTCACGCACGGGAGTCACACCGAAACACCAGCAAATCCAGATTCAGTCCGGGCAGCACATTCCCTCCCCACTGCCGAGGGTGGAAAAATGACGAATGTGTTGTATTTATCAAATGACAAGTCCTCGCATCCCTTAATATTTGGAGACCGACTGTTTCTCTGTAGCTGCTGCACGCTGAGGCTGTGGGTGAATTAACACGCAGCTCGGTTCACGCCACGGGATTTTTTCAGCTCTTCTGTAATCTCCCCGGCAGGTAATTTTAAACACGCAACTGTATTCCCTTGTCATCGCCTCTGTTCAGCGTTGGGTTCATGCGCTGCTGAGGCAGTAAAAATGTGTTTCCCATTCACTTTGCTTGGCTCCACGCCCCTAGTAACGACCGCAGGGACGGTCCAATCACGCAGCACGCTGGGACTACCACAGAGACAGCCGACTCATCACATTGTTGCACCTTCCAGCAGAGACAGACACAAATTTGACAAGAAAAGACAACGACTGGTTGGCTGGGAGACAGTGAAATTCATTTTGAATTTGAAATACTAACTACAAGCCTATCTCATTCGTATAAAAGCGAATTAAGCGCTATAAAGACAGAAAATAAGCACAAAAAACAGCCAAAAACTACTGATTTTGTTTGTTAAAGAACTGCGTCAAAGTTCAGACATAAAAAAGCAGTTAAATGTGAATTTTATGACAGCAGCTGTCATTAAAAGCTTCTAGACAGACTTTTTTGTAAACTCATCAAGCTCACTATAATTTATCAACTTATCGGACCACACGTGATAATCAGTTTTCCTGTTTGTTTCGTTGTTTTGTTGAAAAGCAGTCTTAATAAAGTTAAAGCCAGGTTTTGACTCACATGTGTCTGTACGTAGTGACATCATAAGGCAACAGATCAAGTAACTTTTAAATTCCCAGATCTTTTTCTTCTTATAACTATACTTTTGCAACTATAACTAAATTGGGGCAGCAATTCAGAATCAAGGAAAATAAATGGCACTGCATTACAAACCTCAGGCAACTGTGTGTCAAAAATAATAGATCTCATATGAAGATCTAATCTAATAACTGTCATCTGATGACTTAGTAAAAAGAGTCCACCTGCTGGTAGGGATATAAATACTTTCCAAAGCATTGTACTGTACTTGATGTTTTTTTTATTAACCTATATTTTTGACCATTGAAAAATAATGTTTTGTGTGGTTTTAGCGCAAGTTTCTTATGCTTCTAACATAACAGACAGTTTAGTAGGCAGGTATGATTATAACGTCCTCACACAGGTTTGTTGCAAAAGGCTAATAGTTGTGAAATACTCCCTACGCCCATCATAGAGACAGACTGTTGTAGAGGGTATATTTACACAAATTTACGATGCTGTGTCACTATATCAGTAAAACTAAATGTGCAGCTGTTGCCCTGCCAAGGATATGATTGCAGGTACGGTCCTCCCCTCTCTTTTAACGGGATAGTTTACAGTTCAGTTTGCAGCAGCTTGCTTGCTGGAACATGATGAACGACAACAGCAGCAGGGAAAGTGGAGCCGAGGTAAGATATCTGAAATCATTTTTCATAAGAAAAGATCCCAGATTATCCTGCACTGAGCTTTGTTTTCAGGTTGTACATAATGATTTGTCTTACTTGCAAACTGCACAATTGCAAAATAAAGACAAAAGTAATGTTAGAATCTGTAGATTTAATGATGCAGAAAATAATTAGATATATAAAAGAACTGAACAAATGCTTAGATTGTGAGGAAATGGGGCTAAATTAATTGCAGCAGTATGCAATCTTGCTTGCATTTGTTGTTAGTTCACCTTTTTAACCAGAGTTTTTTTTCTTTTGCTTTCTATTATTAGATTGTAATGAAAAGGAATCCGCTACATGTGGTCTTTGTTATTTGAATATACTTTGTTTAATACTCTATATTAGCTAAAGTACTGCAAGCTACAGTATATAACAATGCTGTACATATGCAATGGCGTATATTTCCATGTACCCACATGAGTCCATCCCTGAAGCAATTCAACTGAGATCTGCAAGCATGGTAGCTCAGGTGACATTCATGGTCATTGCGACACTAAGTGACCTTATAAATAATGAGCACCCTGCTTTGTTACCACTTCATTGACCTAAATGCACACATAAAAAAGGCTCACACAGTCACTTCATAAGGCCATGATTCCTCCAGCCACACTTGGACGTGATAGTAAAATTGTACATCTTACAAAATGTTTAGAAGCCTTATGGTTTATAAGGCAATTGAAGCGTCCATTTGACAAGTAATAACAATGCACTGAAGTCCAGAGCTGCATCCAATTTTACAAGGCAGGGAAACAGACTTCTCTGCCATCTTTGCAGACTCAATCTCTGTGGGTCAATTTAATTTCACATGGATGTGTGTCGGCGTGTGTTTGCGTGTGTGTGTTGCTCTGTGCGCTTTTGATTGGGGAACAAGGCAGGAGGAAGACCCTGGTTGCCAGAGATACTTCCGTCTGTCTGTCAGAGCTCAGCCAGCAGATGCAAAATGAAATACCCTTGCGTTCGAGAAAATGAACAAGTGATCTCATTTATAATGTGTCTCCCACCCGCATTGATCTAGGAAGAAAGAACAAATCCGTGGTTGTTTTCTGGGGCGGAGATCCTACATGCGGACTTTCCACAGGCTTTTAATATCCGGGACTGTTTTGCACTGAAATCTAATACCAATCACATTCTGCGTCAGAGCAAGCAGACACAAAGGCTTTTGTCTTATCCCCCCAAAATGCTTTTTTCTTTTCTTTTTTTTTTATTTCATGCATGCTCTGGAATAAGTTTGCATTTTACTCTTACAGTGGCTGGATGGGCCACATTTTGAGAAGGCCATGTTTGCTTTGCTCTGTGCGAGGCTGTAAAAATAAAAGCTCTACAGAGAATCATGGAAATTAGATTTACAGCTGGGTCGATCTTCTTCTGGAGACCGGCCAGAGTTTAAGGTGAGTGAAAAGAGAGGGCTGCTGACACAACATGATGGATGGAAACCAAAGAAGTGCTTATGCATGAGGGAAAAGTGAGGGGAAGACACAACAGAACAGTTAGGTTAATTTGGTCTTTCAGCAGCTGGTTCAATTAACTAAATAATAAATGCAGGGGTCTTACAGTGTCTAAAGTGATGGATATTGTTCTTGCACGTCAAGCACAGAGCTTAGTGGTACAAAGTAATACCTGAAGAATAGTTTCTCAGAGTTCGACATGCAGGTATTTGGGTTGGAGTGTGTTAATCTGTGTGACAACATGGGAAAAGGTAAGAAAGTTTGGGATTAAGTGTTTGTGAGTTCAGCTCTATTGAGGGGAAGTCAGCCAAAACCTAGGTGGGATCTCAACAAACAAAGAAGAAGCTGTTTCATTAAATTTAGGGTTTGGGTTCAGTTTCTGGAATTTAAATGCTGCAACCTTCCCCGCTATTGTGCACTCTGAATAATTATCTCAGTTTCAGATTTATGACTTTACACAGCTTAATTTAATCAGAAGTGAAACTTCAGTGTTCTTTATGTTGGATATTAGGGGTTAGAACAACACAAAGTATTGTATCAAAGTGAAGTAGAAGGAAAACAATGCATATTTTTCTATTTTCTTGTTTTTTTTTAGATAAGGATGTGAAATTATTGCTGTACGACTCTGTACATGTGGAGTTTAAGTTTTTGCCCATTCTTCTATGAAAACATAAGTTTAGAGAGTGTTGTCAAACAACAAATTTTTGACTAGACTTTGACTGGGCCATACTAACACATGAAGGTTTTTCATATGATTGTATGATTGGGCTTGCTGTCCTTATTGAGGGCCAACAAAAGAAATATAAAACAGAAAAAATAAATAAAACAAATAGGGTTCTATTACAAAATATGAAATGCTTATTCAATGCAATGTCAAACTGTCTTCATCACAATATGGTTTCAGTTAGTCAGAATCTTTAAATGCTGTTTTGAGAAAAAAAAAAAAATCTTGACTAACAGCTCCTGAGAACATGCCTCTCGGCCTTTAATGTTCAAATATAAAACTAAAAGAGAATGGTAACAGGGAAGTGGCTTTATTTGTATTTTCTGAGAAAAAACTCTGCTACTGTGCTTTTAGACACATTGACTCCTTGTTTTCCTAGCTCTGATCTCACAACAGGTATTATCACCCTGTGGTCTGTTGACTCTGGGATAAAGCCCTGTCTTTGAAAAGCCTGTGTCAGTGTTTTAGAGCAGAATGGTTGACCCTGACACATCACGACAGCAAGCCATTTGTGGCATTTGCCCTAAATTCACAGTAACAAGGACTCTACACTGCATCCCACTGTTTCCATTTGAATGCAGGAAAACATTCTGTGGGTGATGTGATGGTTTGAAGAACAAAGCAATAAAACTTGATGGCCTATTTAAGGACCGACGTAAAACTTGATCACAAATGTAGCACGAGGTTTTCTTAAGCTCCAAAAATCCCACCCCCTCTTAGTCTGTAGTTTCCAATCAGACATCAACTCAACCAAAGCAAACTGATTGTTGTGAATATCCTGAAGACGCTGTAATTCAGCTGTAGCCTGATCTCTGGCAAATTAGAGGGTGCCGTTCTTCTTGTCTCTTTGACTTGGAGCAGAAGGAAGATAGTTGTTACCAGTGCAGTGGTTTGGCTAATCTCTGACAAGATGAGCATTCTGCAGCTGCAGGGGTTTGTTATGGGAAAGAAGAAGGTGGGTGGTTTGGCAGTCCGGAAGAGGCTGCTAATTACTGAAAGGCCAGAGAAAGTGCTTGCCTGTGCCTTGAAAGTGTTGAATCTCCAATCTGCAGAGTGGCTGGATTGGGGTCATATGTTGATAAACAGAGGACCTTATTGGAAATTTATCAAAAAACTCTGGTTCATTTTTACTGTTTTAAGAAGGAAGGTCATTTTTGAGCTTTCAGCTAATAAACAAGCTAACCCAGGCTTGCTGACTCTGTACAATTTCTTTGGAGTGCAAAGTCCACTAGGATGGAGTGGACTCACAACAAAAACCAAGCTAATCATCTGTTACATAATCACTGCCCACACAAGAATCAATTCAGTGGAATTGTCTCAGGATACATGCTGATCATTCAGAGAGAGGATGAGAGCCTAGCAGAAGTATTCATACCCCATAAACTTTCCACATCATTTGTCACATTGAAACCACAAATCTCAGAATATCATATTTAATATGATACAGCTAAATAAAGTAGTGCATTATCATGAAGTGGAGGGGAGATGATACATGTTTTTTTTTTGGTTCTTTTTTATAAACAGGTATTTGAAGTCTTTCTGTGTAAGTCTCTCACACATTCTGTTTTTTTCAAAATAGGTCAAACTAAATCAGATTATATCTTTAGGAATCTTTTAGTTCTGCCTCAGATTCTTAACTGGATTTAGATCTGGACTTTGACTCTATATCTCTGTTTGTATGTTCAGGGTGGTTGTCCTGCTGGAAGGTGAACCTCAGGTTTTCGCCCACCTTTGTCCTATATTTAACTCCATCCATCTTCCAATCAACTCTCTGCTCTTGCCATTTGGTGGCCTGATCAGTGCTCTTTGAGATATTCATAGCAAAGCTATAATATATTATAAACTAGTCAGTTGAGATAGATGGTCTCTGATTTTATTTATTAAAGATGTTTCAACATGCAAGTATTGTTTTCCTGTCACTCAACAATTTTGCCCTAATTTCTGTTGGAGAGTCACGCAAAATGCTCACAAAATCTAATTAAGTTTGTGGTTAATATGGGACAAATTGTGAAATGGTTTTTGTGGTATGAATCATTATGGCACTGTATATATTTATTGTGGCAAAAAAGCTTTTTTATACCACAGTTTTTCTCCTCTGTATTAAGTACAGCTAAAATATTTAAAATGATGTATTTTTCTTAAAATAATTCCATGTTTTATTCAGTCCAGACTTGCAGTTAACTCTGTAATTATATTCAGTTAGAGTGGGTTATGAGTGAAAGGTCAATATGTCTCTCTGCACCACCAGCTTAATTAGAGGCACAGGACAGTCAATCGTCATTGCTTTGATTTGTATAGTCAACAGATTATGAAACAGAAAAGTTCAACTCAGGGTAACAGAAACAGGAAAAAATAGAGATAGAAAGAAAGCATGAAAGAAAAAAAGGGGAAAAAAATGGAGAAATGTTGAAGTAGAACAGATTTTTTAAACCTCGGATGCTTAAACTGCTTGTGAACAAGATTTACACTTCTTGGTACACTAATGGTGCTGTTTTCAAGAGTCACTCTTCAGTAATGGCTGCTTGTTTTTCCAATTAGTTCAGAACAGCAACCAGATCCCCTGACGTCCATGCACAGGAAGCGCAGCATTATTGCTTGTCCCATCACGGCACAGTTTTCCTCTGTTGATTGAGCAAAACATGAGAGTTTGCTTTTCCGTTCATTTCCATGCATTCTTTTCAGATTCATCATTTCCAAGTCATTTCTGCTTTGGTTTCATTATTAGGCCACCCATCCTGATGCTCAGTCCGGTGGACCACCCCTCCTGAACATGAACCACTATGCCAATAAGAAGAGCGCAGCTGAGAGCATGCTGGATTTGGCTCTGCTGATGGCCAACGCCTCCCAGCTGAAAGCCGTGATGGAGCAGGGGGCAAAAAGTTCCTTTTACATCCCCGTCGTCGTCCTAATTGCCATCTCTCTTTGTCTGCAAGTCACGGTTGGGATCCTGTTAATCTTCACAGGTAAGAAAACAAATTAAGCCTGAGCTTTTCTGAGGTGGTTTTGTTTTTTCTACATCCCTTCGCTTTATATGCTCTTTATTGTACACCTCAGCAAAATCAATGCCTATTATTTTACCAGCTTTTGCCCCACATCAACATCAAGTCCACAGTTACTGACAAATAACCCATTAGCAACCAGTCTTTTGTCGTGACCATGGTAACCAGGTCAGGGTTGACAAGGTTTTTAGTCTGTCAGCAAATGTGGGAGTCAAAGGAGCGAGGTCGCTTCTGTTCCTTTTGGCATAATTGTTAAAATGTGTCAATAAGTGTCTGGAAATGTGCTGAAATCAACAGAATTTACCATAAGAAAATATAGTATACTGTATCATCTGTGTAGAATAAATTCATTATAAACCACAATCATATATTTCAGGTATTTATTACTGTTAATTTTGATGATAGTGAAGGAGAAAATTTTAGGTTTTCATTTGCTGTAAGAGTTAGGATAAAGCATATAATTTAATAAAAGTGCCAATCCTTGAAAGGATTGTGAAGCAAAGACCATTTGAGAGTTTGGAGCAAATTTCAGTGCGGTGGAACACAGCCAGGGATCAGTACTTTACCGTTTTACCAGGGCATGAACCACTACTGCTGTGAAATCAAAATAGCCTTTTGCATGTGCAAAAGGCTAGTTTATAGAGAAAAGCATGAAGTGCTCTAAACACTCCTCATTTTAGTTTACTTAATGCTATGATGCACATCACAAATACATATCTACTATTTGCTTTTAAACAACCAACACCAGGGGTATGTGGTGGGCGACCGCCCGTGTTCTGAATATATCTATGGTTCCTCTTGAAGAACTGACTTCATCTGGAGTTGCCTGCTTTGAAATCTCCTCCAATTGCTAATGGGCATTGCTTCACAATCGTTTCGAGGTTGCTATTGTCCCTGATGTCAGTGTAGATTCATCAATTGCACTTCTTCCTTCCACCTAACTTACTATTAATATGCTTAGATAAATCAATCTGTGATTGGTCACCTTCATTAGACTTGACCTTTGTGGCTTACCCTCCCCTATGAAGGGTGTAAATGACAAACTGTACAAGTGTTATGTTCGTTTTCCATGATTTTGTAAGGTCTAATGAAACAGAGTCATTTTTTATTCATCTTTTGCCACAACCTAATTTTCTGAGAAGGAATCTTAGGAGTTTTCATTAGCGACTCATATTCATCAAAATTATTAGAAACAAACTCTTGAATCATGATATTTTACTGTATATCCAGTAAAGTACATTTTGCATACTTTACTATATACATATCCATCCATCCATTTTCTGTACACCCTTATGTGACCCCCTTAGAGGGGTCAGGAAAGGTGCTGGTGCCTATCTCCAGCTAATGTTCCAGGCGAGAGGCGGGGTTCACCCTGGACAAGTCGCCAGTCTGTCGCAGGGCAACACAGAGACAGACAGGACAAACAACCATGCACACAAACACTCATATATATTTAGTTGATATGCACCTGTAAGTGACATTCATTCTGGTATTTTGGTGTTGTTTGCTTTTAACAACCACAACTCAACAGTCAGCATTTATAGGCTAGATAGAATAAAGAAAAGTCATTGGATTACAGGTTAGACTCGGCAGACTCCACCAAATCAAACTGCAGGTTGATGAACTTTCGTGACATCACATTGAATCATCTCAGCTCCACCAGAATGAGCTCATAAAGGGAGGCATGCTGTCATTTTCCATATAAGAAAAACTACTTTATCTTCCTCCCTCTGATTCAGTGTTGACCTAAAAATAGTAGTAGGGCAGATGCAGTCGACTCTTTTATTGAATTTCTGCAAACCTCAGACACTGTATTTTATTTTTAGGTGTAGAATTTGCTCAACATTTAAAGTGACTGTTGATTTATATCGTAAAACTGAAGTCTAAATGGGAAAAATGTTGGCACATGAGAATTATCAGATGTTTTTTGACCCTTTGATCCTCATGTTTGCCCATTCAGATCTCCTACATCTTTTCTTGTTGCACTTAATTTTTTTTCTTTTTCCTTTTACTTTAATTATTCCAAACCCTGGAATGCGGTCCCTTTCCATCTTTCCCCTCTTTTACCCATGTTTAAAGCCAGACTAATAGAGCCAGCGGTGCATGATCTGAGTGGCCTACATACAGCTCCCACAGCCCCTCTCTGCCCCCTCCCAGTTGCATCAGACAGAACACAGTCAAGCAGAGTTTGTGCACCGCTTGACCTTTGACGGTCAGTAACATATTACAAATGCATGCTCACTCAGTCTTTATCTATGGGCAGATTAATTTCTGGCAGCACTCATTAATTTGAGCATTATTCACAAGCCATCCCCTGTGAGGAGAAAGATAACAGTGCTGTTATGTCATTGTAACATAGTTTAAGTCTTACAGGCTCATTCAAGGTCCTCAAAAACAATCATGAACGGATATTTTTGAGAAAGGAAATACAAACTTCCCATAGCTGGTTTCTGTTCTTCCTCTGCATTGTTCTGCCTGTGCACCATAAAAGTGAATCTTGTTTTATTTGCACAATTGACATATTTGGGTCCATGGTTCTGCCTCAGCTAAATGTACAAAGAGTATCTTAAAAGCTGCATTGCAAACATTACATTTACAGTCACTTAAGGTGAAATGCAGCCTTCGTCAAGAGCTAGATCTTATCTGGTAGGGCACATCATCACAAGTTATTTGGTCCTTACTAGCACTTACAACTTGTATAACAAAATGTGACATATCATCCCCCTTTTTAAAGAATTGTGTATTTTTTCTTCATATAATAGCATATTTAAGGTTTAGAAATGTTCACATTATCAACCCAGAATAATTCTGGAGGAATTTTCTTTGGCCAAAAGAGTTACCAGTAACAAAAACAGTGCTTTGCAAAGTCTGCTGAATCTTTCCCAAAATGTTTGTTACATACTTGAATTTGTGTATAGATATTAAATGTAAGGGGTTTACTTTTCAAATGAAAAGCTAAAGAAAGGGGAGGTCAATCTGCATTCAGCCCCCTTTAGTCTGAGGCCTCCAACTAACACGTCCCAGTAAGTCTTCTGGGGAGAAGAGACCAGGATTTGCCTACTGGCAAAATAAAAAAATAAGGGAAACTAACTCTGCACATCACGCTGAACATATAGTTGACGTTACCTTGGTACAAAGCAGTCCTGAAAGAAGATTTTTCAGAGGCTTCAAAGAACATTTGAGGGCAAGGCAAATACCCACCTGCCACTTGGGTAATGACCCTAAACATGCAGCCAGAGCTACAACAGAAAAGCTTGGATCAAGTCAAATCACAGATCTACATCCAATTGAGAAACCATCTAATCTGACTAAATTTGAACCATGTTGCAAAGAAGAATGGATAAAAAAAAAAAATCTATCCCTAGATGCTCAGAGCTGACTGCTGTCATGATTTGTGGTTGTTATGGTGTTAACCCAAACACAGAGAGGTAGATTCAGCAACTGAGTTTGATGATTTAATATCATTAATATCCTACGATAAAGTTGTTGTGACATGACAAAATAGATAAAAAGTTTAAAGAGTTTGGATTCTGCTGTAAGGCTCTGAAAGCACATCTCACTCCTAAGCACAGTAATATTGGCCTTTTTCTTAAGCTTGTTTTCCAGTCACCAGCACCTTGCTCTCATTGAGTCAATCCTCAACTCTTCTTAGTGTGTAACAGTCATTATACTGCTTGGTTCCTAGACATGAGTAGGTATCACCACAAGGGGGCGCCTATTCCCTTTTTCTTTTGTTGTACTATTGTACAGAGTAAGAACTCGTCTTCCATGTGGTGTAGAGGAGATCATCGGTGATGATGAGGTGCAGAGCGGTGAATTATCATTTCTTTTCTCATGTATGAGACTGTAATGTTAGTACCGTGGAGACCTGGCTTTACATGGACGAAGTGAAAATAAAGCGACAGTGTGGAAAACTTCAACAGTGCGTCCTGCTGTTTTGGGTTAGAGTGGCTAACCACCATTGCTAACTCCTTCTCCAACCTCTCACCGCACCGTCACAAGTGCCACTAGAATCAAATACGATGACTTCAATCAAACTCTGTCTGTAAAGCAATAGAATCAGGGTGTCCAAATTAAAATGACTAAAACTGTGCATAAACCAATTTCTGAAAATCTCTGCTGAACTAAAGTAACTTTCTAAAGAAGAGGGGGCCAGAATTCCTCCCTGCTGATGTAAGTCAAAGATAAGATCCTGCTGAAGACAATTCAAGTTATTACTGGTAAAAATGGTTCTGGAAGCTGTTGAATCATAACCTGTATTTAGCTTTTCAATCACGCCTTCTGCACTTTGAGCAAGTTTTTAAAATCGTAGAGCTAAATGCATAATGAACCTTGTCATGCTCACCTGTCTTTAAAGCCTATTGCGGACCAGATAAATTGCACATTGTTTTGCATATCACCTGACAATTAAAAAAGGGTGTTCTTTTTTGACTGCTTCTTATGATGCACAATTTCATAGAACATGAAATGTTCTATGAACATTTCAGGATCAATCCTATGAGGATTGTGCTATGAGGATAGCACAATCCTCATAGCAAAGTTTTGCTATGAGGATCCTCTTCTTCTGCAGATTGAAGATTCTCAAAACCAGTTATTTGCAAAATCTCAATAAATGTTGGAGCTTCTGCACATTACATTTTGTAATGTGACAAAATTTCAACAAATTTCAAGGTTACAAATACATTTGCGATGTCCTGCAGATGAGATAACCAGCAAAAACTGAAACAAGAAGTGACAGAAAAATTACATAAAAGTCAAGTTTGACATTTTATTTGGGTTTTAGTTCAGAGACGATGTATTATTTTTCTCAAATGTAAATAAAACTTTAATCATTAATCATTTTGTTGTCATTTAAGGACAGAAGGTCCATAGAGTGCTACAACAGAAGCATCAATTTATTTATGACTTACAGTAAATTCTCCTAATGACTTGGCTTTGCTCCCTGAATAAGTAGCTTGTGAGTGTTTCTGTGTCCTGACTTTGTCTGCAGTACGATGGAACCTCGACGATGAGCAAAAACACTGGAGGCTCAACTTAATGGAGAACCTGGCCACGGGCCTGGTTTTTATCATCGTGGTTGTAAACATCTTTATCACTGCCCTGGGAGTCCATCAACCAAACCACAGCAGCTGACCAAGAACACATAAGTATGTTTGTTTGATCACATTATCATCACCTTAAGCCTCTATGGTCATTACACCCAAATCGTCAGCATATTTTTGGTCTTCTGCTCCTCTGAACTAACTTCCATCAGTCTACCTGACCTAAATACACACCGATCCCTCCAGACCGCTGTGGAAGTTTCCACCAACAAACTAAAACAAAATTCAGCCACTGGTCGTTTACCAGAAAATCATTGTCCTGCCCTGCTGCAAGCACAGCGAGAGAACAGCGAACCAAACAGAAACAACCATGGTGGCAAAGGTGGGCTGGTGCATCAACAACATATTTGTTGCTGGTGGACAAACAGAAAAGTGGACACAACAACAGTTAGGCACATGTGACTGTTTTCTGTCTGTCTCCCCAGCTGTCCTGCAGTGACCCACGCAGAGCCGATGAACCCTCTCAAACCCAAAAACTGAACAGATTTCAATTTTAATTGAGTTTATGGCTCAGACCCAGAAGTATGATCAATAAAACAAATACATCTATGCAGGGTGTGCCTGATATGCATTAAAATTCAGACTCCCCTTCACCAATATGTTGTTGTCCCATAGTCATTTGGCCAAAAATATTCAGTCGAAACAAATGTTTGGCTTTACCCAGAATCCATCTGCTATGATCAAAGATGGACTGTGTGTGCAGTTCTCTGGGCTGGCAGCAGCTGGTGAGTCACAGTCAACACGAATCAGACCCCAGCAGAACTGCTTGTTAAAGTGGAGCTTCTAATTAGGTTGTTTCATCTGTGTCACCAACACCACAATAAGTGACCAAGTCAGACTCCATTTTATGCCCTGCAGTGACTGAAACAACGAAGAATAAATTTAGCATATTTTCTACATCATTATCTAAATAATAGTTATGCACAGTTTTTCTTGTACATAGCTCATTAATCAAATGACTTTCATGTTATTTAATTTCCCTTTGGGATCGATAAAGTATTTTTGGATTGGAGTCTTTCAGCTGTTGAGTGAAATAATTATGTGTTGTTGATTTTTTTTTAATGAGCACAAGGTGGACACTTTATAAACAGATACAGACATTGTTGAATATTTGATTACATGTCACACTGTAAGACATCGTTTGGCCCAAAAAGTATACTTCTTCTATAGGTCTGGTAGATTATTTGACCACAAGTCTTATCAGACCAAATAATGCCTGTTTAAATTGACTGGTTTCCTATTTGGGGTCTTAATATTTCCAAAAACAATTTTAATTTATTTATGGTGTTATTTTCCTCTTCAAACACTAAACTACGTCCAAGTGCCAGCAGCTATCTGTTGATTTGAGGAGAAACTGAAAAATTTAGAGGCAGTCCTCTGTCTTTACTATTCCATTTTTATGCAATTTTCAATCAATCAATCAATCAATCAATCAATCAATCAATCAATCAATCAATCAATCAATCAATCAATCAATCAATCAATCAATCAATCAAATTTTATTTATTTAGCACCTTTCAGCAACAAGGCATTTCAAAGTGCTTTACATCATAAAACCACAAAAATACAAAGTCATAGAACACACAGTCAATAACATTACATTTTGCACATGAGATTATTGATTAATGTTTCATGATGAGGTTTCAGAAGCAGCTCTAAACAGGTGAGTTTTTAGAGCTAGATTTAAAGGAACTCCGCATTTCAGCTGTTTTGCAGTTTTATGGAGTTTGTTCCAGATTTGTGGTTCATAGAAGCTTTTCTGTATGTTTGAAATTCCTGGCTACAGACCAAATGTCCCCCTCTGTGAACAATAGAGGAAATTAAAATGAAATAACTACTATTCATTTTAAGCAACACATCAACACTGCTTGCAGAGAAATAGACCCTCATGACGATTCTGCCACCATCGTGCTTGACAGTGGCATATTGGTCAGAAAACTTTTAACAATCAGTTTAATAGATTAACAGTCAGGATGATGTTAAACAGTGAAAAGTTGTAACTTTTGTGAACCAGAAAAAACAATGTCATTGTTTAAAATGAATATACTCAACAGTTCCTAATAATTTAGTATGATTCCCTGCTATGTTTCTGTTTCTTTCTCCCTTTGCAGAAAAGAGAGAAAGAATATCTTAAGATTATAGGTGTGTGGGTCCTTCCACACCCCTGGAGTAGCAATATTTCTGCAGAATTTATTTGCAAATGTTTAAATCCAGCTTTACATGCTTGTGTCATGCACTCAAAACTCTCTTGTGCGTGCAAGGGAATGTATTTAATGCTACCTTACATTAACTTAACTTAACTTTACTCCCCCACTCTGTCATTATTAATTTATGAGCGCTGTTTGCTGCTTTTTACTGTCATCAATATGGAAGACTAGAACATTGTCTCACAAAAGGTTGTGAATGACAAAGGAGCGCCCTCTAGTGGAAATATGTGTAACCGTAGCCTCCTAAAGTACCACACTTGTGTTAGGCTCAGTACAGAGACAGTTATGTAATTGCTAATAAATAAATAAATAAAAATCAATGGTACTGCTTCTTTTTACTTTATTTCCTAATTTTAAACATGTTCCAACATCATTAGAAGGCACTACTATTAACAGGTAAGATATTGTGCATTCAAGAAAACGTGCCGTTTTAACTAACCCTAATCCTGCATTAAAGGAAAAGTGTTGTAGGAAATGTTAACAGAAATGTGCTACAAAAACTAGTGCAACTCAAGCAAAGCATGTTCACACTGACAATCAACCAAACAATCTGGTAGTCTGAGCCTAAATGAAATAAATTACAGAATGGGTGTCAAACTCCTGCCCAATGAGGTGGATGGGTGTCTTCAACTTTTAAGATTGGAAAGTAACATCTGAAAGGAAAACTCTTGAAGTTGCAGAGCCCTTCACGAGCACTCTAGTTTGGCACTATTGAGTGAGAAGAACTAAAAACTGCTTTGAAGATGTGCAGCGGCAAGTTGATGTGGTTATGCTATGTTTAACCTAAAAATGGCAATTTAACAGATGTGCACAAATAAGAAATCTAAAAGTCTTTTACAAGACCTAGAGATGCAGCAATCGTTCATTTCCTGGCCAATATCTGATTTTCTTTGAGGTCTGATATGCTGAATCTGATCTGATCCTGGGACAATAACAAAGAAACTATAGATGTGCTGCAGGCTAGTAGTAGTTTTGAATGACATGTCCTCAACCTCTAATTTTTATTTTAAAAAAATTAAAAAAATTATCAAGGTACATGCTGTTGGTTGATGCGATCCAGGAAATTGTGAAAGTTCTTAGATTTGATGATTTTAATAAACAGGCTTTTTTTCCCTCAGCTACTTAACCTGCTGATCTCTGATCAAGTCAAAGGTAATATTGGCTTATTGTTGCGTCTCAAGTAAATTACAAAGTTTCTCCCTGAAACAGTTTTCTATACTAAGACAATAGGAGCACCATAACACTGGACATAGGCAATGAGCAGAACAAAGATGCATATGATAAGACCAAGAGTCAAACAGAGATAGAAAAAAACATCCATTGATCAAAGGTTGACCTTTTGTTTTCTGTTGAAAACCAAAGCAAATAATTTCAGAGAATAGCAGCCATATATCAGCTAAAGTCAATATTATCAGTGTTAATCAATGTGCTGTCAATATCAAGAACTGCACAGCCACCTCACTAATTAATGTAACATCCAGTTTGGTGATAGCTGGGCTTTTGGGGGAAATTCAGTGTCTTTTTTTTAATACGAATACATGCAGAAACGACGCAAAAGTTCTCTACAGAGGGAGATGTAAAACTGATTTGGCACAGTAGAGTAAAGTAGCACAACTTGTTCTTTTGAAATATTTCAGTCTTGCTATTTCTACTTCCCGACCTCCACATAGGAAACGAACACGTCCTTGGCGTCTTTACCAAGTCTCACCGCAGAGCAGTGAAGGAATGCTTCCGTGCATCTGAGTCTCTGACCCTCTGTTAGCAGAAAGAGGGGAGAAAAGGGTTACAGACATACATAAAGTGAGTGGAAATAAGTTTTCATGTTGCATGACTCACCTCCGTAATAATAGAGAAATGCAATGCCAACTGCAACGCTGAAACAACTCAGAAAGAAAATTGGTCCTTCACAAACGAAAGAAAAAAATAATTACTCAGCTTTTACAAAAATATATTTTAATTACAGGGATAAAAATATCACAAGGTGGGAGTGCACGATCATTATTTTCAGAGCCACATTTGAACTATTTATGATGACTGAGACCATGTAGGGCAGAGGAAGCCCCCTTTAAACATGACCTTAACTCACCCATAAAACCAGAGCCCTGGGTGTAATAGGATGATGAATGGTGGGGCAGAATAGTGCAGTGGCCCCCACATTCTAATACTTCAGGGGTTAAAGGGTTCAGGAGCTTACAGAGCTTAAGTAGGCATCAATGAAGTGAAGCAGAATCCACACCAACACAAACTGTAAGGACATTACTTTAATAAAACATGCCATCAGGCACATAGCCGAGTTTTATTCCCCAGCAGGAGTCCAAAGACAGATTTAAAGTATTTTCTTGGCTAATTAACAGTAATGTCTTTTTTTTCAAGTCTACCAGGAGTGTGTGCTGTGCCTGCCTATTTTTGCAGCTTCTGTACTTCTGGATTGAGCTAATCTCAGTAAATAACAAGAATAAAATTCAGTATTGGTGCATTAATTATTAATCATCAGGATGAAAAGCTTTGTAAGAGTATTTACACCCCAGAACTTCTAATTTTGTAAAGTTACAAAGACAAACTTTGGTACATTTGAGATTTTGTGTGACAGGTCAAGTAGTACAAATTTATAAAGAGAAAGAAAGCAGCATACATGAATTTCCGTTTTTCGAAAAACAAATCTAAAACTTGTGGTGTTCACTACAGTTATGACTGCAGGTCATTTCAGGTATGTCTACTAGCTTTCCAGATAACGAGAAGGAAAGTTAAGTTGTTTTTTTGTAAAATAGGTCAGACTGGATAGAGTCTGAATGGTTTCTGTAACAATGTCTTCATCCTGCCATGTTTCAATAAAGGTCAGATTTTGAAGTGCATGACTAATAATGGAAGTGTCAATTCCCCAACCTCTGCGGTTCCTCCAGAGTTACCAGCTTCTTGGCTGCATTTTTGAGTAATGCTTTCCTTGTCCAGCTTGCCAGATTAGGTGTGCAGCCATGTCTTGGCAAACTGGCAGGTGAATGAAAAGTTTTCCATGAAATGTTCAAAGATTGGGACATTGTTTTGCAACAGGTTAGGTATAAAACTGCCTGCTGTATAGTTGTGTCCAGTATGTTGTAGTTTGTGGTTGTAATGTAACAAAAGTGAAAAAGTTCAGGGTTCTGATGCATGATTCTGCATAAAACACCTCTTGTAATTAGCATAAAGCTTGTAACTGGATTCACCTCTGTCGTTAAGCACATATCGCTCTGGGATGACAGCCACATTGATTGCACTTCTTGAGTCAGTCATCTCTGAAACAAAGAATCATAAAGGTTAAACAGCACCAGCCATACTTCAGCTAGAAACATCAAGCTGAAGATGACAGCTCTCTAACTCTGGTGTGTATTTTAAACACGATCAGCCTACAGAAATAAATATGGACCTTACTACAGCAGAGAAGAATTTCTTTTTAAACAGTCAGTCTTTAAAAGTCACAAGATGATGTGTCTGAACACGTCACCATGACACACAGGACACTTGGCTTTGTCAGAAAACTGATGTCACAGCCACAATCTGCTGCAACATTTCTGCTCCAGTTTATATCTTATAAAAAATGCAGTGTCTGATTTGATAAAGCCACAACTTTGAGAAGGATTCTCACTCAAGCTCAGAGCTTTACCTCTTTGTCTAATTCTAGTGGGCAGACTGAAGTAAATGTCCTCCGCTTGGATGTGAAGTGCTCTGTAGAACTCATAGCATGCATCGTCTCCTTTCTCATGCAGGTACTGCAGCAGCTCACGTAGCCGCTCTGTAGTGGGGACTCTCAGGCTTCTGAACTGCAGAGAGACAGACAAATGTACAATCAGAGGAAAGATCTGTGACCTCGTTGAGGTGGCAGAACTTTTGCACTGTTGATAATGTATTTCTTTTGAGGAAAAAATAAACATGTCTGCTACTTCTATTTTAATGTATTATGGAAGTATGATTTCTGAATGCCTTTTCATGGTCACCAAATCTCTGTAACTAACATTAGAAGCTATCCACATACCTAGTTGTTGCTCTATTGGCGTACCAGGAAAAAGCCTTTTTTTGTCTTACCATTAAAATTTTTCTACACTGACAAAGATTGAGCTTTTATGTCATAATGGCATTTATAAGGAAGGACCCAAGCGTTGGCCACAGGTAGGTGCAAACGATTTGAACAACGAATTAGAGAAATTACTAGCAAAAAGTGCAGAAAAGTACCTAATGCTCATTGTATGGTGGAAGATCTGTGATGCCACAAGCTTTTTACTTTTAAAGCCCTGCCATTGTACCTTGAAAGTGTACAACACAATGGAGGCTTTGAAATACCTGAATATTATATCAATATTTGTCATCTGAAAGATTTGAATCACTTGTTGGCCAGCACAGCACATTAACACCATCAGTGTTTTTACAAATGTATTTGCCTAAAACCAGATGAATCGTACAAAACCTAAACAGTTGTATTTTGTAATTTAAGTGCAAAGACGTCTGAGTGTTTGCTTGTGCTCAACAATAAATATAATGACCTTGCAGGCTTCCTTGTCACTGAGTATCTGGGGGTAGATCCTGTTGAGTTGCAGCACCAGACTGTCTACCAGTTCAGTGTCCATCCTCTGGTTAGAGCACAGAAACTGAGCGTCGCTCTGGAGCTGCTCTTCATAGCACTCCGTGTCTGGACAGCACAGATTAAAAAAACATCAATAAATAATTTATTCAACATGAAAGCAGATCGCCCCACACCCCAGTTCTCAAATTTTTTATCACTGGTTGTACTTTGGCTCTCTTTAGTCTTTCCTTATTCTTCTTAATCTTTTGATGTTCTTGTATTCCTTTAATATGAATCTTTAGGCACTTTTGTTGTTTGACACTGGGGACCAGAAACATTTCCCAGGACTTGTGTCTCAGTAAAATAGGTGAGGCTACACCTATGTGTGTTTCACACCTCCGACAGAAGAAAGCAAATCAAGGCTAACTTTGTGCTTTAACGGGTTTACAAAGCTCAGTTCCAGTCTGTAATTCAGAAACTAAGCACTGTGCTTCTCCTCTTTCATCGTTTTGTTCAAGGTTAATTCTACAGCTCCTAGAAATAATAGAAGCTGTTTTCAAACACCAAGAAAACAAGCCGTTTCAAAAATCCGCTGATTATTAACTCACAATCGGTCGGCACTTCCCTGTTACCTATCAACCCATGGATCTATCCTAATTTACATAACAGGTTCCCTTTAATGTCAGCTGTATTTAGTAACTTGTACACTTTATTGCCTGACATATTAGTGGTCTACAGTGTGAAATGCTTGAGAACTACTGCTCTAACCTAAAAATACTAGATTCCCATCCATTGATAGCGTGCAGCTAACTGGATAGTGCAGATTTTATGTCTCAACTTAAATAGTTAATCTGGCCTGGCATTATCCCTGCTCTGGAAATAAATTACTAAGAGGTTTATTACCACATTTAG
This sequence comes from Xiphophorus hellerii, assembly GCF_003331165.1. Taxonomy (NCBI): domain Eukaryota; kingdom Metazoa; phylum Chordata; class Actinopteri; order Cyprinodontiformes; family Poeciliidae; genus Xiphophorus; species Xiphophorus hellerii. The sequence goes on from NC_045672.1 coordinate 21,399,683, forward strand.
CAAAGTGAATACAGATGCAACAAATATAGCTGTTTAGTTTCACCAATGTATGTGTGTATGTATGTATGTATGTATGTATGCATGCATACATGCATCTATCTATCTATCTATCTATCTATCTATCTATCTATCTATCTATCTATCTATCTATCTATCTATCTATCTATCTATCTATCTATCTATCTATCTATCTATCTATCTATCTATCTATCTATCTATCTATCTGTCTGTTTATAGGCAAAAATATCAAATAGGTTTTAGAGGAATTCATAAAAATGCATTTCAGAACCATTTTAAGCTGTTTAACAAAAAGATATTACCGCCAACATTTTCTCCTTCTACAATTACATTCCTGTAGCACAGCTCAACAAGTGATCAGCTATTTTGATCGTGCTAAGTGCGGATAAAATCGCCTAATAAAAAGTAACCACATGTCCAAGCACCTTACCTGTGATTGTCAGTTGTGCCATACCAAGCAAACGGCATGTGGGATTCACTTTAAATTCCTCGGAGAGACTGTCTCTCTGACTCCCTGTCTCCCCGACTGACCTCCACGGCAGGATAAGGGTAGATTACACCCGGACAAACAGCAGGGAGGCTGCAGCTTTCAGCTGCAAACACAGACTCACCCAGGCTCCGAGACAGTTAATCTAATATACCATCAAAGCCCCACAAACTTGAGCGCACCACTCCTTCTTAAAAGTATTTAATTTATTAGAATTATGTACATGTTGGCTGCATCCATTAAAAATCAAAACACTTGCAAACTGATTCCAGTATGTTGACACTTTTTTTCCAGTAAGCACACCTTTAACCTTACACACAAGGGTAAGAAGATTCTTCAGTGTCAGGAGTTTGCATTTACAACATGACAGGTGTATTAAAAGCGTATTAGCACCGAGTTTCCACCAGGTGGCAGTGTGCCATAGCAGTTTGATTTGATGAATGCCTTTCAGAACCCAGTGTTTGTAAACGACCACAGCACCACTGACGTCCAGATTAAAATTTTTTTTTTCACATTACATGCTGAAGTGATTTCACTAAAAATCTGAGCTGATGGTGTTAAACATGAGTGAACATCACCCAAGATCTCATAATGGCTCTGTCAGCAAAGCATTCTCACACTGATATCATCCTGATGGAAACTTCTTTGGGGATTATATTGCCGTTTGTGTTTGTATTCCTCGTGACTGATGGGTTGACTTCAGATATATCACAGTGTTGCCCTCCATATTGCCACACCAGTCCCGACCCCGCCGCTGAGAAGTGAACCAGCCTAGAGTCGGCAGCTGGACAGAAAGAGAGAGGAGGTCCTGGGTACTCAGGGGGACGAGTCGGCGGGTTTTCGGGTAAGAGAGGCTGATCATAGTCCTGTCCAGGAAGAGCTGCAAGTGAAAGTGGAAGGGGTCCGTGGGTGTACTGCTGCTGACATCTGTGAAGGAGGAGATGCTCATGTTTCTTTGATGATGCCAAGCAAATTAGGGTTGATTTTTATTTATTTTTGCTAGAAATGTGCCTTTACCTGCAGGGAATGGTGTTACACGGGGCTGAGTTTACTGGTTCCCACAAAGGCAGCATCTTCTCCTCTGCGTTGTTGTTGTTGTTGTTGTTCTGGCCTTTATGACTGTAAGGAGACCTGCTGTCCTCCCGGTGCTGGTCCTGACCCTCCCATGGAAGATCATCACCCTCTCTGGCATCAAAAATTAATTGAGACCTAAACGTTAGAACTTTAGCTTTAATCTTGTAAAGAAGAACCTGGTAATTAGATCAGATGCAGGGAACATTGAGGTTGGACTTACAGTAATTTTGGACTTTTTCTGAGCCATTCTAACACATGAGTATTATGTCTTACAATAACAAAAACACATACCTATGGCAAGATACTGCCACCACCAAGCTTCACAGTGGGAGTGGTTTATGTAGGACGATGTGTAAGATGCATTCAAGTATTCAAACTAACTATATGCAGTTAGCTTGGTCTCGTCTAACCAGGGCATCTGGTAAGCAGTCATTTAAGAGCAACCAGTAACTTAATTCTTGTTTTAATGTACTAAAGTCAATAATGTAAATATTTTTGAGTAAAGTAAAGAAATAATATTTTGCTATTAGTGGAAGAAGTAATGTTATTTGGGTTGTTATTACATTATTAATGCAGCACTGATAAAATAAAGATGACAATGTCATAATATGTAAAAATAAAGTTCCATAGATTGTTATCATATTGGGTGTTACAAACATATCTAAGGAGAGTGACTGTTGTATAGAAAGTATCCATGAATGAATGTCTATGGCATAAACGATAGCTGATTTTTGATGGATAAACTTCACAGAAAAGCAAAAAAAACTTTCATTTCCTTGAAATTCACTCCTATTAAAGCATCATATTATTATTGACTGCAGCTGTTATATCTTCACAGATGTCTCTTTATGCTACCCAAATAATGTCATTATATTAGTCACTTTATTAAAGTTAAAATTGCTAAAATGATGCTGTTAATTGCAGGTATCACATTATTGGTCATTATTACATTGATGATTGCTACACACCTTCTTTTGAATGTCTGCTATTTCCCCTGCATGTGTTATGATGAACCTTTAACATGCCATTTCCTAAATAGGTGCCTTCTGATGGCACTGGATTGCACTGGATTTTAAATGCATGCGACACTCATCAGTTTTTTCTTTTTAAGTAAACATTGTATCATTTGTGACCATTTAAAAACCTTCACCTTTTCCAAGGTGCATTTAGTGGAATACTTACACACATTTATTACAGCAAGGCTAGATGAAAATGTTCATTAAACATCTTACCTCCTTTGCTTTTTATGTTTATCCTCTTCGGTGCATTCAAGCAAACAGCAGGTGATGAAGGCCACGGACATGAGCAGGATAATTCCAGAGCTTATAATGGATGCCAGGACAGCCACACGGAAACCATAGTCCTCATAGGGGGCCACAGCTGCAGAGTGACAAAAGATTTGATCAATTTACAATTTTTGTTCACTTAGAAAATCAAATGTTCAGTTTCAGAATGAAAAAAAAATCTGACATGCACCACCACCCTGTCTTTGGTGTGCAGATTGTGCTTGTTACATATGTAAACATCATTATTCTTTAACTGCTGCGGACTGGCAGGTTTGAACATGTTTTCAGACCATGTTTATGCTAGTTTATCAACTGGGAAAACAAACCAAAAGCACATTTTCAAGTTTCATTTTCTGTATGATATGAAAGAGTCTCTTTCATCTCGTTCTCTCTGATAATTCAGCCTAAAACAAGTAATGCTAAGCATAATACAGAAACAACAAAGGTGTTGCAACACTAGAGTTAATTTAATGTTTCCTGTATAAAAAAAACTTTTGCATCATCACATAACTTCACTTGTAGCCTTAATTGCATGTCTAATATTGCAGGTTGCATCTTTAGGTAACTATTAGCCCTTTTCTCTCTGCATCAGCTGCCATATTAGGCCTTTGTTTTAACTTCTCTGTTTCTACTTACGCTGACAGAAGGTCTCGCCCATCCATTGGGTGCTGTTGGTGACCATGACACACTTCAACTCTTTGCCCACCAGTTTGTGTTTAGCTGGGCACTGCAGGGAAATGACTGTGCCCACATCGGTCCCGTTGCCCTGAATGATCCTGTGGGTGCCCACAGCCGGCAGGGGCCTCGGTGTGCACTGAGCCTGCTGACGGCCTAGAGAAGAGAGTTGGAGGTCAGTCGGTAAGGAACAGATAACAGATACAGCTTCTGGGATGGCCATGTTACGTGCCCCTAATGTGAAATGTGCTTGAAGTTCACTCAAACATTAGATTGCTGTGGAAGGGACAGGGATGATTCATGATTCATTCTCTTTCCACAACAACAACTCAGGGTGAAACAGATGGTCAAAAACTGACAAGGAAGCGCTGGAGAGGAGAACGGGGTGGTCATTCCACAGCTATCAGCACTGAAATCGTGCAGGGCGGCACAGCAGTACGTGACAAAGTCACAGCCCCCCTTCCAGCAGCCTCGTGCATGCTGCATCGACTGCAACTGTATCAAAGCAGGAGGTGTGATAAATCATTGAACACATGGCCCCTGAGGTTGATGGAAACTCATCTGGAACCTAAACAACTGGATGTCATACCGAACATCACGGTGTTCAGCAGACTGCTCAGGCATACGCTATGATGAGCCACCTACTGTATGACTTCATCATGAAACAAGCTTATGATCGGTAAACATGATGTCACAGCAGGAGGATTCGTTTCAGCAGTCATCTTGTTTATTGCGAAGAACTGGTTCTCAGCTAACACTTAAACAGAGGTTTTTTTGAAAGCCCATCAACCTTTTCCACATTTTATCTCAATAAAACCCCAAACCTTCATAATTTTTAATTGGAAACTTCTGTGACAATCCAATATAAATACTGCATAGTGGTGAAGTGAAAGGACATTATTCAATTGTTTCAAGGTTTCGTTTCACTGAAAACAACCAGCACCTGTGAACCAGAAAAAAAATCCTCGTTGTTCTAATGTGTAATTGAATGGGTCTAATATATAGACATTCGTTTTTAACTCTTGCCTGGACTTTGACAGGTGCATTCTAAGACATAAACATGCAATAACTTAAATCATTTTACTGTAGTTCTGGCTATTATGGGTCATTCTCGTACTGAAAGATGAACCTCCACCCAAGACTAGTCTTTTCATGTCTCTTACAGTTCGTTTTGTTTTTCCCCAGAATTTTCCTGGATTTAGAAATATCTGTTGACCCATCAACTCTGACCAGCTTCCCAGACCCTCCTGAAGAAAAGGTTCAGGGGGGGATCCTTGGTGTGCTAAAGGTGATGTGGGGTGTTAGTTTCCTCCACAGATTGCATTTAGCATGTAGGCCAAGAAGTTTCAAGTTCATACTAATTTATACTGTGAAACAGTGCTTTTTTTAAAACCAAAACCTACAAACTTTATTCCTGCTGAGATCCTTTGTCTTTAAGATCCTTTTTGTTCAGTTCTACAATAAAATTGTGAGCCCTACAAAGCACAGCTGGATTTATACTGAGATGACATTGGATAGGTCGACTTTATTCAGTTGCTAAATAACTTCTGGTGGTAATTGGATTTCTTTAAGGGTATCAGCGTAAAGGAGACGAAACATAAATATTTAGAGAAGCAATGTAAAAAACAAAAAAAGATGCATCTTTATTGTCCTACTGCATGATTTTCCACTATTTTTTTTATGCTCTTATGTTCTCCATTACATGGAATCCAAATAAAACACTACAGTTTGTGTGGAAAAAGTTTCAAGAGGTATACAAACTTTGGCAGCACTCATCATGTGCTGCACCTGATCACAAAAACTGAATTTACTGTCAGGAAACAACAGAAAAGAAAAGACAGTTAGAAACAAACAGAATATATTTTCTCCCACAGATCAGATTTCAAAACGGGACGACTGGGATAAAACAAAACAGGGCTACTCCCATGTTCACTGTCAGTATTACCTAATCACATCCACATGTATGCAACACATGGACACATTTTAGATCAAATTAGAAAGTGTATAGGCTTTTTGTAACATCTGTGACGGATGTTTTGTAAAGGATTTCCAGCTGTGCATCATTTTTCATACCCCTTTACTTCTTAGTTCTTTCTTCCTATCTTTCTTCCTTTCTTTTAATTCTAATGCAGTCACACTAGATGGTTTTGACGATATTGAACAGGCAGGTCCACTTTTCAACTCCTCATCTCTCTCTGACACGCATTCAGAGTACATTTAATTTCTAAAACTGACATTTTTGGGTGAAACGTGTGATCAAGAAGCACGAGAAAGAAACTGACACCAAAGTGCCAAACCCTCTCCTATAGTCTCCAATAAAACCAAAAGGGCTTGATCCTACAAACATAAAGACGCTCTTCAGTTTGTCTTACCTGGTTTGCTCCGGGTACGGATGTCTTCTTTATTCTCTAGCCTCACATCTGCTACTGAGGCTGTGGCTGCGGACATGTTGGCAGCAGGCAGATGCGCTCACACTCCGCTCTCCTTTTTTTGACGCGCGTAAAGGCAACGCTCCTGGACCCCCTCTGTCTCAGGTGCAAAATAAATAAATGACTCGCTGCTTGTGAGGCGTTTGAGCTTCAGTGTCCCCAGTTTCTCCGAGTGATAAAACTCTTCAGCCACAGCGTCCTCCCTGCGAGCCGCTCCGCCTCGCTTGAACTTCAGACTGGGTGGCGCGCGGCTGCGGAACTGCTGTCGCGCGAGAGGATGAACAGTCGAGACCTTGTCAACCAAAGTAGAACAGACTCTGTGGATTATGTCAGGTTAGGGCGTGAGTGAGCAGAATATCAGTCAAGACACATTTCTTGTCTGCATTTCTGGAACTACATTTCACCCGAGCTTCACCCTCAACGTCTGAAGGCTGCCTAAAAAATAATTAATCAACGTGTATTTTAACTTTAAGCTAAATCCAGCTGTCCTCTTTGTTCATCAGTGAACACTGAGCATCACAAAGATCAAGAACTCGAATCTATTATTTGAAAATATGAAGATATCTCAACAGCAGCAGTATTTCCCAGCAAAATGGGCAGAGCAGGCAAGGAGAAAAACACCTAAAAGAAAACTCATGGTGACGCTACAGGAGCTGAAGAAATGTATGCTTAGACAGAATACAAAGATGACAAGAGAACTCTTAGATTTCTCTCTCAAAACAAAGTGAAAATGCAACAGGAAGTCAAAGAAGGTGTTAAGCTAAGTGAACAAGTTTCCACAAGCCTGCTCTGGTCTGATGAGAACAAGATTGAGGTTTTTGGTCTGAGTGCAAAAATGTATGGAGAAAAACAAACTGAGTACACCATCCACACTGTGAAACATAACGGTGGCAGTATCGTGCTGTGTAGGGTTGCTTCTCTTTAGCACAGACAATGAAGCTCAGAAGTGTGGAGTCTCACCTTCATCTCACCAAGATGAGTAGGAAGCACGTCTTAGTCTACAAAATATGAAGGATTTTTATTTTTTGAAATATTTAGAAAATGACACATCATTTTCACCCCACTTCATGTTATTCACTGTTGTTTTGACCATCACATAAAGTCCTAATAAAATGAAATTAGTTTTGTGATTGAAATAAGACTACACGTGAATGTGAATACTTTTTTAGAAACGGTAGTGTGCTGCTGTATGTCACAAATTTTACCACTTTAGCCTCTGAATAGTTTTTTGCAGAAGTTATCTTTTGAAGTATTGTGCTTAATGAAAATAAATAGAAGTGTCAAGCTGCTATATATTATTCCCTCCAAAGATAACTTTGTTAATGAGTTTATGCATCATTTAATTGTATTATGTGAGCAAACTTTGTCACTTCCCTTTCTTTTTCTCACTTCGTTATACTTTTGAAACTGTTTTTTGATACAGCTTTTGTGAAAGAGTATGTTAGAACAAGATCTTGTGCGTGTATTCCGCCTGCTGCAATAAGATAAGAGTTAAAATAACATGTTATGGTGTCATTAAGCAAAATTATACCAGATTTCAAATAGCTAAGGTAGAAAAACTTTAGAAAAATCTATAAAAGAAAGTCACATTTGTTCAGTTTGTTTGTTTAATCTTGCATGTTAAAGCAGAAGTGCACTTTTGTGCAAAGTACAGGTGGATCCAGGAACATGATGTATTGTGGGTTCACAGTTTCATGCTGTGAGAATAACAGACACATCTCCGAGTATCTGAGGAGCTCCAACCTTATGGAGCCTTTGTTTCATTCAAAGGTGATTCTAAGTGAATGTATTGTCTTTACTGATGTGTCATGAGTAGAACTTTTAGAAAACAAGAAAAGGGTGCTTATAATACCTGCACTCGAGTAATGGTGTTGCATAACACCATCCTTGCACATCACCAAATACTGAGCTTCTCTAAGTGCATTAGTCTGGTGGGAATTCAAAGAACAGAAATGAAAACATCTTTCAAAAGATGCTGAGGGGGAAATGATATAAACAGTGTAATAGAGACATTTTGGAAACTATTCTGCTGAAATTGTTCAAAAATATCCTCTAAATTGGGTATGTATGGCAACAGCAACGTTTAATTCTGCCGTTGTGTACAGTTTAGCCTTTCAGTGGATTCCAGTCGAGTCTCCGTCCTGGCTTGAGTTGTTCGTACTTTGAGCAGTACAAACGAGGAGAGAGTTGATAGCAATAGTGTCTGTTTTCTCTGCTAAAAAGCACTAAGATGATATGTTGTTGTTTTTGTTTTTGTTGATGACTTTGTAAAAAAAAATCTAAGGCAGCACAAGGCAGATGAAAGATGCCAAAGAGAGATTCTAAATTCTGACAGTGTATTCATATGATGTCTGAGAGACAAACAGGAGCTTGGAGATCCAACGAACTGGCATCCTACTGAGAAACTTATAAGCACTGATGAACCTTTATTGCAAATACTTTGTGGCAAAATTGCACAATAAGCTTCTTGCTATGTTTTGAGGTAATGTCCTGAACCACATGCAGAGCCAGTAAGATGAACCAGCAGGTGAAGAGTTTGTGTGCTGCAGGTTGGCTATGCCCTCAAACAGAGCAGAGATCCTCTATGCTGACAGATTCACACTTTCACAAAAATACACTAAAGGAACAAGATCCTGACACTGTCTTAATGTAGCCAATGAACACCAACATATATTCAATATATAAATACATAAAGGTATCTTTATGTATTCATATTATCTTTATAATCTGTTTTGATATTACCATGCACATTATCTCCATCATCAGTATGTAAATACGCATAACCAGTTTAGGGTTTCAACTCAAAAGGGCCTTTTCGTGTCTGAAAACAGCATTTTAAACATAACTTCTGCAAAAGAAAGTCAACTGGGATATATTTAGGTTTCTTTTGGCTATAAAATATAAAATATATGGCCTTTATGTATTTTTCTTTGTAAGAGATGAATTGATGTGTCAGTGAGAGATTTCTGATTAAAAGTGTGAATCATAAAACAATCTTTCATTTAGATTAACTGAATTTTCTGGAACGTTGACGTATTCCAAGAAACCATTTAATCTCAAAGCCAGAGCCTCATTAAAGATGAGCTGTCTCTGTTTGCCGCTGAGTGGTACATGCGTCAGACCAACCCTCTCAAAGGCAGAAGAGAATACTTCAGAAAGGATGCCAGCTATTTCTCTCTCTCTCTGTGCTTTCCACACAGCGATGGTCCTTCTACAGCCTCATTAATGGTTCTGTTTGTGTTGTCTATGTCTGTAATCTGTGAAAGAATCAATTTTTCAAGCTGGACTGTGGCTGTGAGTGATGGGACTGTGCCATCAATCTGTATGTACTCACTGAAGGAGTATGAAATATGAAATTTCACGAGGAAGTTGGGTTGATCAAGCTTTTCTTGAAATGCAGAGCTGCCTTAGATGTACTCAGCTTGTAAAGTGGACACAGACGATCTTCCTGTGACAGAAGCAGGATAAGAAATTTACTTAGGTAAAAATTACTTTTTTTTTTTAGATTTAATCATGTAAGGTACTTAATTATGCACACATTCGTACATTAACTCTTTCATAACCAAGTGGCTAATGCTTCTAAATATACATTAATGGTAATGTGTTTCATTAGTTACTACTGCTTGATCATTCCTCTTGTTTGCTACTGAAGTGGTTCTGTTTTGTCTCACATTGTTTCAGGGACTCACTGCTTGCGTGCCACCTGATTCTGCAGATGAGAAATCTTTCATTGTGAAAACTACAATCCCTGCTTTTTAAGGGCAACTAAGTTTCTCCATCAGTGTATTTCAGAATTATATATCAGATTACAACGCTCTTTTATTTTACTTTCAGCAACTTACACATTGTCATTTTGTTCTACTGCACCATATGTAATATTATTCTTTTTAACTAGGAGCTGCTGCCAAACGTCCTTCAATCTGCTTCAGAAGCTTCTTGTTTTCATTTTAGAGCGTGACCTACAAGCTGATGATAAGTTTGGCTGTTATGTCTCACCTGGAGTTTTACGTCATTTTGGCCTGAAATGGCCTGAAACAAATTGCTTACTTTTATAAATTTTATATGCAGTTTTCTTCATGCTCAGTCCAGCTTTTGCGTAATTTAGTAGAAAATAGATTGGTCGATGGTGAAAAAAAATAGATTGCAGGTTTAAAATCGGATGAAAACAAAAGTCCACATTCATTTCATGGATCTAAAGAAGGGGTTTGCCACCTGCAGTTTAGGAGTCAAAACTGGCTTTTTGGACCTTCCTTTTAATATCTTTGGCAAAAAATTTATAAATAACTAACTCTTTAAATATAGATGTAATAAACAATGCAAGTTTTAATGGTTTTATTTTTTTATTGAACCGTAAATTTCCCTAATAGAATGACACTAAAATTCTGTCATTTCTTTAGATCTACATTACAGACCAAACGTTTGGACACAACTGTGTGTCCAAACGTTTGGTCTGTATTGAGTACAGACCAAACGTAGGGCACACAGTTGTGTCCAAACTTTTGGTCTGTACTGTAATTTTCTTCTCATGGGAACTGTTTCTCAGATTGTGGTTCTTTAAAAATGCCAACCATTTTCCTATAGATAATGTTTCCAAGTGGATTTTTAACAAAGGGAAAAGGCTTCTTTCACATTAACAACTCTAAACAAATTTTATTTATTTGGATGGGGGACAAAAACGTTTCTTTCTATTGTAAAGGTTGCGGATCTTTTATCAAGAGAAAGCTGACATTGTGTCACCAATGACACTGCATGGTGGAGTGCATCAATATAATATAAGTATGGATGCCATGGGTGGATTTTTAGCTTTATCCAGCCATTGCGTAAAAAAATCAAGAGGTGCTTCCATGTTCTCAGTTTAAAGTCAAGCTTGCTCGCAGGTTGGATTGCATTGAAGCTGCTCACCTTGTCGCCAGCACAGTCTGTAGTGTTTCTGGACAGGATTCAAGGTGAAGTTGTGGAGATGAGGGAGTCTGGTTTGGGAACCGCAGAGTCTCATATGCAGCTTTGAAGATGAAAGGATGTTTTTATATAAATGCATCAATAACAATCTGAAGTGGAGACAGGCAACGCGAGAGATTACATCATCATGTTTTTCCAACAAATCATTGTTTTCACGATGTGAGCTCTTCTCTCTCTTCTTCAGGAAGAGGCAAGTGCGCAGAGTATTTTATATTCAACATTGGCGTCTAAAGACTAGGACTTTCACTGTGCAATAAAATCATTTAGGCGGTCAGAGAAAGACTTATCTACTCTAACGCGTATTTCTCTACAGGAAATAGATGTACTGTCCTTCTCGGCTGAGGGACAGTCTCTGCCTCAAGCAGAGGGTTTCAAGTGGCTTGATGTCTTGCTTTTGTAATCACTCTCCATGGATTTATTGTCCTGGTTTGCTTTCAATCCTTTCCAGAACCAAACGGTAGTACTACTTTTGCTGGTTCACCTCTCATTGTGTTCTTCCCTCTGTGTCATCTCAGGCTGCAAGTTTTCATTAAGTTTCCATTTTGCTACAATTTTGCCTGCATCAGGCCCAGGTTTAAGTCTTCCTCAACCTGAAAATAATGACATTTTTGATTACCAGAAGAAGAAATTGAAGGAGAGGAAAGCCTATGGGAACTGAAAATACAGCAAGTCCGAATGTGTTCTGGATATGCTTTGTTTCAACATTTAATCATCATCTTTAAATCGATATCAAAGACTTTTATTAACAATAAGATGACAATCAAACTTTTCAGGTGACTGTGACTTTAAATGAACTGCCTTAAGACATGGTGGCGTATTTCCTGTTAGCACACATATTTTGGTTTTGTGTTTCAGACTATCTTACGTACATCTAACCTCCAGTTGGTTGTGGGTTGATGAAATCATCCGACTAAAGGTGTATCAGTTTGAGCAGCAACCCCACATGAATATATTTTTCTGTTGCAAAGAATTTTGAAAGCAACAACACATTCAGAGGTAATGAAACTCAGAAGTGGGCTGAAAATACCAGCTAGAGACATGAAAGTGACAGGAAACAGTTGCAACCACTTCCTGTACAGGAATGGAGAATTGTCTCGCTGTTTCACCAGAAGAATGCAAATGAGTTTCCCCTATTTGCACTTGTATGTGGGTGTTGATAAAGTACAACATCATGCCACGCAAAATGACCAAAGTGTGAGTGAGAGAGAACTGTAAACGACACATGATCATCAGCATAAAAAGACAACAAAAAAAAAACAACTCAGAAAACACTGCTTTTGGAGTGAGATAGCTCACCAAATAATGTACTAAAGGGAAGTAGATTCTAAAAGTTACATTCTTCTTTAAGCTCTTTAACAAATAGATTCAAACAGTGATAGAGATGGATACACACCAGCAGAGGAGAAAGGCAGGTCATTCTGCTAACTTGCAAAAATGCAAGTGATTCTGTTTCATGCATATCCATATATAGTGTCTGTATTTAGATATAAACTGACAGACATTACCTGACTTTGTCACTGCTTGTTTTAGGTCAGCCAGAAAAAAAGTTATTTTTATTTGCTAAATGCCAGGCTAATTGAGTTCTTTATTGCTACTTTCAAATTCAGAAGTTTACATACATTCTTTAGTATTTAGTAGAATTGCCTTTCAACAATGGCCAGTCCAAAAACAATGCCATCTTGTCTTTAATCCACATTGTTACAAATTTGGTGGTATACTTCAGGTCTTTGTCGATAGTCATTAGTGACTGAGCTTTAACTTCCTGGCTGACATCTGTTGATGTTGCTTCAATATTTCCACATAATGTTTTTTCCTCATGATATCATCTATTTTTTGAAGTGCACTAGTTCCTCTTTCAGTAAGCAACCCCAGCAAACAAGAAGATGCTGCCACTCCTGTACTTCATAATTGGGATGGTGTTCTCAGGTTTGCAAGCATCAACTTTTTTCTTTCAAATGTAACAATGGTCATCATGACCGAACGCTTACATTTTTTGTTTTATCAGAACATGTCTCAATTATCATGACCGTTGTCCCTGCGAGCATTTCAAGATTATAGTTGAGCCTTTATATTGCTTTTGAAGCAATGGCTTTCCATGTGGATAATGAGACTAATATCAGTTTGAGCCAGTATCTTCAAAGTCTTTCAGTTTTGTTTTGGGACTGATATAAACATTTCACACCTAGATTTGTTTATTTCTGGGACATGGAACCTTTTAACATGCTGAACGATATAATGGGTGTTTATACATGCTTCTTTACTATTGTTTGACAGATAAACTTTGCACCTTCAGGCATCTGGAAATTGAACACAAGGATGACCAGTTGTGAAGATCTGCAATTCTCTTCCTTTTATCTTGTCAGATTTTTATTGATTTTTGAAGGTGATGCCTTAAAATAATAATTTTAAAAAAGCATGTCAAGTTAGCTGAGATGTTGCAAGTTGCAAAAAAAAAAAAGTTTCTAATTTTAACTGACCAAGACAGGGAAAGTTGAGTCTGATTTACTGTCAGAGAATGAGGAACAAAAGGTTGTCTTTTTCAGCAGAGCATGTAAATGTATGAATACACACAAGTGTATGTGCACTATCACACACAAACAGCTGCTAAGAGGCTTATTCTCCAGCTTCTCCTTTCAATCTGTTCTGCTCAGCTGTTGTGGGAGAGCAGCAGCACGTTGTGTTCGGAACACGAAATGGCAAAAACATCTTCAGCTAAGTTTTTAATTTTCTTCCAACCTTTTAATGTGCTCCTGCAAACCTGGTTCCAATCAACCAGCACTGTCCTTTGTGCTGTCTCAAAGAGGGCAATGTTGTTTTGTAAAGCCACTGAGAATCGCCTAGGGGCCCCTGGTAGTGGACAGTTCAGCTATTGTCAGTTCTAGCAATACCTTTGTAGAGTCAGCTACTTTTGGACAACCCATTTTCACAACTATTACAAAGGAAAAGAAAAATCAAAAGATACAGAGGTATCTTTTGAACTTCTGTAGATGGTTAACACAACACAGCAAAGCTGAGACAGTTTTTTAGCTAAAGTTTCAGTTTTGAAGATGAGAGAAAAGCTTCTCAGATTTGTTCTCAAAGAAATGAAACAACAAAATAGGAGTTTTCTGCAAGTAGTCTGCTCCTCAATCAGCTTTGAACACAGTTTCCTCCCTGCTCCACTTTGCTCTGAATGTACAGCACATTGAATAACAACAGAAGGAAGTGGTCAGCATTTTGCTCTGATGTTGCCCCATAGCTTACAGCAGCACCAGCAGACACTGGCGGAGCACGTTATCTTTCTAAAACCTAATTTTGACTTTTGAAAATAAAAATGTTATAAACTCAATGCATCTATCAAAGCTCTTCCTGTCTCTCTCTCTGTTGTTAAATGGCTACATGGCTCTCAAATTTTCTACAGGAAACACTCAAAAATCCCACAGCAACCTGGAAAGTGTGGCGTGAATGTGCATTCAGCCTCCCTGGATCAAATCTGTAGAACCAACTTTTAAAGCTGTGAAAAACAGCTTTAAATATATAAATATTTACATTTTTGTTCATTATTAATACTTTTGCAGGGCATTGTGCATATAATTTATCTACATATGCACATTAAATAAATCTCCACTATATATAAAAAAAATTAATTGGCAGAATAATAGACCAAGAGAGGTACCAAAAAATGAATGAACATAAACTAGCTGGAACAACTTTTCTGCAGCGAATACACACCTCCTTATAACACACACCCACACACATATCTGAGCTTTCAACTCTGTTAGCTTTTCCCACCATTGATACTTTTCACTTTCAAGTTGTAATTTTATTTTCCTTTAATTCCTGAGTCTCTATTTGTTTTGCTACGTTGCTGTAAATTTATTCCGAATAAAAATTCTTCTCCCCAAAACAAGCTTCCAGGTCTCTTTTGTTGACCTCAAAAGACATAAATCATTAGGTAACTGATCAGAGCCTTTTCAGAAAGTCCCTTTTCTTGTTTTTGATCAGATCATCACAGGTTTCCTCACACTCAGAGCAAAGAATGACAAACCTTTTTATAGTGACAGCTATCAATATGGTTGTACACCACAGGGACACAGAGTACTACATTTAAATTTTCACTTTTGCTTAAAAAGCTAACGGAGATACATTTTACTCTATGTGACAGATAAAATGTCACTGTGATACTGTACAAATAGAATGATCCACCATTAATGACATTAAAGAAAACACAAACATGCTTCTTTTGGGAGAGCTTGCCACATTCTCTGCACTAAATTTCTGTTTTATGTCTCAGATGTCTTAGCTGTAAACTGCTGGGTGGATTACTATAAACTGTACAACTTCCTGATTTAATGTGACCACATAGCTGAGCTGCACGTCTGAATTAGCATACCAACATATTTGTTAGCTGATGCAAAGAAAAACAAAATGTTGGTTCGAGTTTAATAAATACGCTTTCTGAAAATATTAGCCTTTTAGTTGTCAAGGGTTCCTTTACATCGGAGCTCGGTTTACACAGCTTGTAAACGGGCAAAACTAAACTCTCTTCCGAGTACAACTGAAGGCAGCCCCAACATCACTAAAATACTGGACAGTTTGTGAAACATGGATTGAATTTTGTCTGATTTAACACAACAGCAACAACAAAAGATCTAGAAATCCCCTTTTTGACAAATGATGTCAAGAAAAAAGGAATTCTGTGACATTTCGTGATGGGTTGTGTTACAAACAAAGAAGCTTCAGGCTGAGAAGTTTCTCATGTCAGTGGTCAAACCAACAACAGAACAGAGGAACAAAAACAACTGGAAAAATGTATCTGTCTTCAGTAAATTACATTAAAATAAAATAGGTAAAAAACACAGCTGAGGTTCTATTATAGTGTGGGCCTCTTTTACTATCCATGGTAGTAAAAGCAGAGAAAAACATGAGTTACTTTATCTATTCATAGGCTGGTAGAGACCCCATATGGTTTGCAGCTGTAATTGAAGTGAAAGGTGCTTCTGCAAAAACTCAGAGGTGATATGAAACTATAAAGCAGGCGTTATTTACGTCCACCTTTGAGTCATGTGCTTGCATTGTTCTACCCAAGAGGCGCTGTATATATACACTTTTTTATTTCATGAAGAGAAACTAAAGACATGTTCTTACTGGACAGCATGGCCTCAAACGAGTCATGCTTGTTTATTGATGATATGCGCAACTCCTTTCTTTTTTCACAGCACAATCGTTCAAAGACAATGACGATTCTGCTTACATACAGGAAAAAACAGGAATAAGCTGTGAAGCGTAAAAAGAGGGACAAGGGGAAGATTTTCATAGCACAACATATAAATATGAGTTAGTTTACATGCAAAAGGAGACTGAAGGATGACTTTATTTGCTACTTTTATTTAAAGGCTGGTGCTTATAGGGGGAAGGTACGCAGGGGAAAGGCAGAATAAACTTTTTCTTTTTTTTTTTCTTAATAGTACAGTACTTGGTTTCCATCACATCACTAAAAGGGAGAGTCAGTGAAAGACTGAACTGCACAGACTGGGGTTTCTTTGTCTGTGTGCAAGTGGAGATATTAAGGCTGACCCTGAAGTGAAGCCACGTGATCGAGATCTATCGCACAACAAAACGTGAGTGGAAATCACACTCGGATCAGACGTCTCAGGGTCCAGTGACAATGACAGAGAGGGAATCAGTACCAAAGTACCACAAAAAAAAACAAAACAGGATGGGGTCAGAGGGATGGGGGCTAAAAGTGGAAACATCAGGTGGCCAGCCACAAATGCATGTTTTTTTTTTAAGTTAAATGTTGTTTTTACTTTGTTTCCTTACATCACATTATAGTACACACACTGTACAAGACCCACAGAACCAACACTGTGCCCTCAGCAGGAGTGAAAGCAACAGAGGGGGTTTCTTACGCAAGCATTCAATACTTAGTATAACACCGGAAGGGACTCAAACGGTCAGACACACGCCTACACACACACACACACGCCCACGCCCGCACACACACATGCACTCTAATGCAAAGACAGACACCTAAGAGTTAATGCTTCATGACACCTTGGAATAATATACAAGAACTTCATCTAAAAACTGGATTTTCCTTCAGTTATATTACAAATAAATGTTCTTCAGAGATCCAGTTGTTCAAAACACTGAGAAATAAAACATGACCAGTGGCATCGGAGTATTGGTTTGTGTGTTTTCAAAGAAACACAAAGACGAAGAAAAAGAAGTAGCTGTGTGGTCGAGAGGTTTACGAGTCAGATGGCCAAGGAAGTACTGAGTGGTCCGTTCAAAGAGGAGGGAAAACAAAAGTGCCAAGGTAAAGTGAATTCAAGTAATGTGTGCTTCATACACAGGAGAGGGAGAGGGAGAGAGTCCAGCTGTTTCAGAGTGGCCGTTACTGGCTCTTCCTGTGTTCAGTCAGGCTCATCGATGCCTCAGCAGGCGCTTCGCCACGGGAAGCTTTGGAGAGGACTTCCACCCATTTGGCCTGAAGTTCTGCATCTTGGGCACTTAGGAGGAAGATTTGCTGGGAGTGGCTGAGCTTGAACACGTGTTTGACTTCTGGTTTGTCAGCTGTGGCCGATGGGACCGTGCTCACCTCGAAGCCGGGCAGAGGGACAGCCCGCGACCCTTTCAAGTCCTGCAAAACAGTGGAAAATTTGTTTTTAAGGTAAAGGTGAAGTTTTTAACTCAAAGAAATAAAGAACATTTGATAACTTTGAAGAGTTACAGCTTGCATATACGGTACTTTTACATCTCAATGAATTTAAAATATCATTAAAAAGTTTACTTTATTTCACTTCAAACAATTAAACTAATATAGATTAAAATATACACACACACAAACACAGTGAACTATTTTAGGTATTAGGGGTGGACTAAGTGTATATCCTTCACAATAATACTGAAATCTGCAGTTATTCCAGTTGCTTATGGTTGATCCTTCATACTTTTTTCTTCTACTTAGCTTTCCAACTATATGCTTGGATACAGAAAATTATTGTACCTCCAGTTTTTAGCAACTACCTTTTAGATAAAAAAAAAACAAAAAAACATTTTTTATATTTTTTTTACACCTGAATTTCCCCACTGTGGAACAATAAAGGATATTTCTTCTTCTCCTTATGGGTAAACTTGCTCTATCTATATATATACTGTCTATATATAATTTAACACCACATATTCTTTGAGGATATTTTAATTCATCGAGGTGCACTTGCATTTCATGAGAGATGCACAGCTCTCTCCCATCCCCCCTTCTTTCTTTCTGTTGATTCAGGAAATGCTCATCCATCTTCTATTAATCCTAATCTTTGTGATGGCAGCTTCCAGCTGTGGGAGTGGGACATTAATCTTAGAAATGAAATGCAGTGAGGCTTCTCCCTTTAGTGCATTCTGTTGTGAATAAAACAAAAAAAAATCTCAACAGTACTTGCTGAAAACCTCATATATGGTTGAATCATGCATAGAGACTAATAATTACTGTCTATAATGTGAAACCCTGGTTGCTAAGATGCAGATTTATAGGCTGTCTTTTGAAAGCATAGCCAACTTTGTTTGGTTTTATGTGTGCAGGATCTTTGCTAAGCATAGGGAGCAGTGCTTTCCCGTTAAATGATACTGCCGTTCCAATCCGGTTGTTTAATCCCTGCTTTACTCTCTTATATATCCTGTATATAGGAATTAAAAGCTCTGTTTTGAACAGATGAGCTCTGAATCTGAATATCTGAACAACAGCTCAGATGAAACGGTGACCATTATATTTTTATATAAACAACCAAAAACATTTTTAGTAGCTGTTACTCTTTTGACATAGTCTAAGATATTTTAAATCTATTTTTTTTTTAAATACACAGTTGATTAAAGGTTCAATAACAAATTTGAAAGAATTAGCATTTCTGAACTAATTGAAAACTAGTTCTCGTAATTTGCATGTGATGAACGCTTAATAAAAACAGTTACACACACTGACGGTGTACTTTACAGTGAGGAAATAGAGCCACTCCAATCATTATTAACAATGATTTTTCATTCTGAATAAAATAGCTAGAAATTTCATCATGTTTCCACAGCATTGTCAACAGACATTTCAGAAAAAGTTGTGAAAACCCCAGAAAATTGTTTAAATGATTTTTTTAGAGCGAGATTGTCCTAAAGCAAGGAAAGATGAACAATTTTTCAGCTTTTCTTAAAGTTTTATACTTATGGCCGATATCTGCTAAAAGAAGGCTTTGAAAGACCCATGAATCATTTTGTATTTGTGGTAAGAATCGATTCTTTGTTATAATGCTGGTTTTTAACTATTTGATTGTCTAATGTAGGAAAGGCTGCTCATTTTCCTTTAAATTGAGCCACATTTGTAAGGAAAATGCATCTGTGGGGAGCAGAGTTGCGTGCATGTGTGTGTGTGTTGAGCCAAACCCACTTTGTCAGCGCCAAAGTGCTTGTTGGCTCTTACTTGATGTTTAATGGATTGGATAATTAAAATTTGTAGAATCAAGACATTTTGACTACTTAACCACTTATTTACTTCACAAACAGGGTCTACAGTGATGTATGGGACAACAGTACACAGCCACAACAGGCTGACACCTTCTCCTCATGCTGGTTATCAGCTCAGCCACACACTCTTGTGGGATGGCATCACATTGTTCAACCAGTATTTGTTGCATGTCAGTTTACATGTCATGAACAGCACAACCATGCTGATCCTACAAACATCCAGCAGGGCGGAGGTCAGGACTGCAGGGACGTCATTCCATCTTCTACACCAGTGTTTCACAAATCTGGTCCTCCAGGCACACTGTTTTCCTGCCTCAGGCACACTTGATTTGAATTGCTGATCAACAGGTTTTTGCTGAACTGCAAACCATCTGAATCGTGTGTGTTAAAGCAGAGAAACATCTAAAAGGTAAAGAACAACCCGAGGACGAGGGTTGGGAAACACTGCTCTACACTCCTAGATTCTGCAGGTAGACTCAATGAAATGAAACCCAGTCCGTTGGGGCGAGCTTTGATATCTTGGAGGACAAAATTGGGTGATTTAAAATAGAGATATGGAGATACTGCTAGGTGCTTAATCTCATCTTGATATCTCCCCAGATTGAAGCTGTCACACCTTGTTTGTCCAGTGAGGGATATGTGTGTCCACTGCCTCTATCACTGTTTCTATAATTCAGGCTGTCCTGTCTCATCTTGGAGAAAGAAATCAAGAAACTTCAGTTTCTATTCTTGAGGTTTATTTTGTTGGATTAATGAAACTTGTGAGCTTCTAGTTATTTTCCATCTTTATCAGGGTCAATGAGAAAGTCTAAATCTGAATACAGCTCTTTGAAAACCTTTCTGCAGAGAGTGAACATGTTTTACCTGTCCACTGCTTTGCAAGTACAGCACCAGTGGCTCAGGCTTCGTTAGAGCCACCCACATCTTGGTCCAACTCTTTCCCTTCTCCTGGACCTGGAGGTAGCCGCACAGCAGGCAGCTGTCTCCTGTCAGAGATAACTGTCTCTAAACAAAGAAACAACAAAACCTAAGGTTAACAGAAGAGTTCAGCATCACAGGCACAATTTATTTAAATGAGTTTGTGATTCAAA
Organism: Xiphophorus hellerii; assembly: GCF_003331165.1. Classification (NCBI taxonomy): domain Eukaryota; kingdom Metazoa; phylum Chordata; class Actinopteri; order Cyprinodontiformes; family Poeciliidae; genus Xiphophorus; species Xiphophorus hellerii. Next base: position 21,420,189 of record NC_045672.1, read on the forward strand.
TGTATCTGTGTAATATTGACAGGGATTTAAATGTGATGAGTAAAGGAGAGGACATATCCTCCAATCTTATGTAACGACAATGTAGGACACAATGGGATTTGTTCAGGGAAAGGAGCTTACGCTTCTGTGGTCCTTTTCTAAATCTCTTGTAACCTACAGCTCCCCCTTGTGGCGATAATGTCTCACTACAAAGGTTGTTCTTTTAAAGCTTTGGAGTCTTGTCATTTAAACACATTAAATAAATCTGAAACACAAAGGTGTGACTACTCCAGTAACCTCCTTCAGTAAACTGTGTAGTCAGTGGCTTGTTGTAGGTATAGAGTGAACATAGAGAAGATTGCTCATCTGAAAGACAAAACAGGCAGTCAGGTAAGACACCTGAAGATGCCAGACTGTCATGTCAGCAGAGGTGACTGAGCCAGACTATAGCTGAGATCGTATTAGCATAATTACTAGCCATCATAGGGAGTTTGGCTTATCTTCTAGAGAGAATATGAGTCCTCATTATATGCACAAAGTGTACTTTAGTGCATTGTGTGAAATCAGTCACCTTATGAGATCATGCAATTTTATTTTAATACTAATATTCCATGCAAGAGGCATAACTGTTATTTCTCTGGCATAACTGATGCAAGGGTAGCAGCTTAAGTCCATATTGTTTGACATGGACTTCTCACTTGGACTTCTCACTTGGACTTTTTAATATAGAATCTCTTTCCAATCAGAAACAGTCATGTATTTTATCTGGATTTTGTAGGACAGACAATGGAAAGCTCAACTTATTCTTCAATGATGATATAACATCATTGAAGAATAATGTTATATGGTTTTCATGTTTTCTATTTTTTTTTTTTTTTACAAATAAAAAGCAGAGATGTGATGAGCATTTGTATTTGGCCTCTCTGATTCAATGCTTTGTAAAACCTGCTGCAAAAAAAAGGTCTTCCCATAGTATAATGTTGCCACAACCATGACAATACCTCCTTCCATGGTTTTGCCTGTAGAGCACTTGACTTTTTATGGTTTGTCTTCTTGCTTCTCCTCCATTAAGGTCAAATTTGCAGAAAGCAAAACTACAAGTTGTTCTGTCTCCCACCTGAGCTGTCAATCTCTGCAGCTCCTCCAGTTACCACGGGCCTCCTGGCTATTCTCTGATTGTATGGTTTATGTGGACAGCCGTGCCCTGGTAGGTTTGCAGAAGTGCTGTATGCTTTCTATGTTTAGACAATAGAACTGTTCTCCCTTGGATGTTAATGTATGTTTTATAACTCAACTTTCTTCCTGAACTGTCTGCCATGTTCTTTGGTCTTCACAATGTATTTTCTTCACTGCTGTTCTCTAACAAACTTCTCAGACCCAAACAGAACAGCTGTACTTATACTTAACTCATTAGAAGACTTCTGAAGACAATATAGTTTTATATTAGACCTGAGGTAAAGGAGGAGGTGTAATATAAATACATCCCACACTCTTCTGATTTATTTTTGATAATTATTTTTTCTTTGGAAATCATGTGTATTTTTCCTTTCCTGTTACAATTATGCACTTCTTTCATTATAAGTACGCCAACTTTTAGTAATATTTTACCTCAGGTGCAGCTTTTCTCTTCTGTTCACCTCCACACATCATTTCAACGCTGAGGCTGGCTTCGAAACATTCGGGACACACTCGGCTCGTTTTGTTGTCCAAGGTCTTTGAACATTTTGCACAGATGGGCTGCAGACAGACACAGTGGGAAAAAACAGCACATTGACTGTCTAGGTTATATTTTCCACTTGTTCCAACTCTTTCTTTTCCATCATTCCCTTTCTTTATCCCTCACAATAAAATGGCTTCCTCTGCACCTACCACTCCACAGGACTTGCAGTGATGCTTGCGCTTTGTGAAATTGAAGCTCTCATGGCAGCCTCTGCACGTCTGCTTCTCTTTATCCTTCTTCCTGGAGATTTTCTAAAAATAAAAATCATAAAAAAAACAACAGGAAGGTATGTTAAGGTGTTGCAACAAGTTAAGAGGAAGAAACATCCGATAGCTTGCTTTGTCTTCCTTTTCATACTTCTGTTAAAGACAGAGTTACAAAAAGTTGTTTGTCTCAGTCAGCTAGACAAATTTTCTTACTGTGGATGCATTTTAGCAGATTCCATCAGAGTAAACACATTCTCTACAAACTGAACGTTTTTAGCACATTATGAAAAAAGTGTGATAGAAATCATCAAACCCTAGATGGAAAAATAATCCACTTTGATTTAGTTAAAGGATATCGAGATTTTGAATAAAATGTGTCCAATACACTAAGAAAAACATACAATGAAAAAGTGTAAAATGTCAAGTAGTTTTACACTTGTTTTAAACTGTACTGTAGTAGACTTTTAAAATACATATAACAAAAAATATACTCTATGTGACATTGATGTATAAATGTATTTATTTGAACAAATAATGTTCAAATAATGCAGAAATGTTTCTATATTTTAAAAATCTACTAAAATGGTTCAATATTGATTTTAACAAGATTTTAAAAGTATATTTGTAAAATACAGATTTTAATATGCTTTGTGTCTTAACACTAAAATTATACTTACACTTAGTTTTATTCTTTCTTTATATTTATATTTACATCTGATAAACCATTTGTAACAGTTTAAAACATATAGGTGTCCATTTATACAAGCTATGCTTGTATTTTAATTATTGTTTGTATGCTAGTAGATAAATCAAGTAAACGTGAGTAATGTCTGAACAGTTATAATGCAAGAGAATATGACAGCATCTTACCCTCTCATGAAGTCCATCTGAGTCCATAAAAGTGTTGGGACCCTGAGGACAAGATGAAAAACTCTCAGCAAGGACATCATCTTCCTGCAGTAGTCTATTTCTACCACTAGGTGACACCCTAAACCCCCTCTCAGGAGTCTGAAGGAAGTGTTTGGCTTGGTTCCAGCTAAGGCCAACACAAAGTGGGTCAAAGAAGATCCATAACTGTTCAGTATAAACTTTGACTTGTGCTTTCCCTATTTGGTCATGAGCCATCTCTGGGAGAAGAGACATGTGGAAATAAAGAGCCTCTTTCTGGGAGTGTTTTGTCTGTGTGATTCTACCCACATCCATAGATGGAGGGCTGTTCTGGCAGACAAAGGCCAGACTATGACAAAATCGTTTGGTGGATCATTCGTCTGCCATGATTCACTGGACATCATGACCCTCACTCTGACTTCACAATGGAGTAATTAAGGGAGGAGGGGGAGATCGACACTCACCGGAGACTCCGGCACATGGTCGTCTTCGCGGGAGAAGGAGCTACTGAAAGCTTTATTGAACGTTTCGCTGTTTTGTTTGTGCCGTTCGATGGTGGCCTTGATCACCTGAGAGTGAGAGGACAGAAGAGACAGACAGGAAAAAGATTGAAAACCTGAAGCACATGGCTGGAGCATTCTAACCATTTCTGATCTTATCTTCAGATCCCATCTGGGCTCAGAAGATAAGCTCAGACTGAATGCATCACAATCCCACTATTGCAGCTTTCTGTTTACCTTCCACTATATCATCAATCTTGATTAGGCTACCATATAATAATTTCCACTCATCACTCATTGTTACATGCCAGCAGTAAGCCCAGTGTTTAAAACTATTAGTCTCTTGTCAAATCAGCAGAATGCATTGCTGCCTCATTGTAATGGGATAAATTATTTAAAAATATTTTATTATAGTTCAGCAAGACTCAAATACTGAAAAAATGATCTAATAAGATTTATGCTATTTCCATTCTCTGATAAAAAAGAATGACTGGAGTGCCGTCTGTCCTTCAGGGACTCAGATGGCGAGCTCATGTGTGTGGGTGTGTTATTCTTGCCTGGATCCAATCTTCCTTCTCCTCTGCTGTCCTGTAGAGCAAAGACATTTCATACTAATTAAATATTTACATAAAAATTTGACATTTTCTCCACACTAGAAATTAAATTTACAGAAATGTGAAACTGCTTAAATGAAATTAAATAAGACATTATAAAAACTAGTTTATCTTTACCTTAATTTAATTTAAAATGGACAACACACTTGTAAGCAAGATTACATTAGTTCATCATGTAAATAAGTCACATTTAGCCATGCAGGCTCATTTTTATGCACGTTTTACAGAAGAGACCAGGTTAAATATGTAGTAGACCTTTCCTTGTAGTAGTTTTCCTATCTTATTAACCTTTTTAGATTGTATTTGTCCTCATTTCTGTCCCTGCTGAAGAAAAGAAACATCCCTATAGCATGATGCTGCCACCACCACCATCTTTCCACTTGTTCCAATTCATCATGAAGCAGAGTCATGTATTCTTTACTATGAGGATTGTTTGTTCAGGATGATGCACCGATTAGTTTTCAACCACACAGCATTCTGCATGTAGGCCAAAAAGTTAAATTTGGATTTCATCTGACCACAGCAGGTTTAATGTGTCTCCTCCTGAAGATGGCTTCTTTTGGTTTTCGTTCAACAATTCAGAAACTTTAGAAAATTATGAATACAAATGAAAATAAAAACATGTCAAAGTATATTAAAAAATATTTAATTGTTTTGCTATGCTCAGAAAAAATATACTTTTAAGTAAAACTGCACCATAACAGCTTAAGAAGTAAACTACCATATTTCCATCCTTTAAATCCTACAGCAAGAAGTATTTTAATTAGACTAATTAACCACTGACTGGAGTCATATGTTCGTAGCACAGAGGACAGCAGGGCTGTTTTCTCCCCAATCTTTTGCTCCACGTCGTCAGTCAACTTGCAAAAAGTAGACAGTGACACATTCCTGTCTTACAAGGAAAACAATCCGTCTTTGTTTGGAAATATTTATGGTTTCCTGACTTGAAAACTAAAAGTGCACCACCCATCGCTTTAATAAAAGTAGCATAATTTGTTAGCAACCAATGAGGGACTACCCTCAGTAACTGACTGCAGGCTATATGAGCTGACAATCCGTCTATTCATACACTTAATGAAAATGTTCGAGACTTCCAGAGTTCATCAGTAGACCAGAACAACTAAAAGGCATAATATTAAGCACTTAGCATTAAAATATGTCATTAAAAATAAACAATACATAAAGGTTACAGTACAGATAACCTATCTGTGATCAATATTTTGTTTTTCTGTTTTTAAATTAAATCAGTTGCATCATTAATACATTTTGGTTTAAAGTGTACAGTACATGTGGATACTGTGAAACGGTGGCATTTTTACTCCATGTTGTCACACCATAATAATCTTACACAAAACAGATATGAACTCAATCACTACCACATCTGAATGCATATGAGTGTGGGTCATTGGTCGATTTTAATTGCCTTTACCTAGCCTGCAGCTCCAATGAACGTTGTTTACCAATTATAACAAATGTATGAGGAAGGTTCTGCTTCACATTTTCTTGGACCTGAGATAAAAAAAAGCAGAATAAATGTGGATTAAACGCATGACAATGCAAGCAGAAAAAATACAACAGGATTATACCTCCATTCCTGCAATGTCAATCCTCTCTCTGACACTGAACTTCTGGCCCATCAGTCTGAGTTTAGGGACGCAGTATAGCACCATATTGTTGAACTGAAAATGAAAAAGATGTTAAGCATTTATTGAGCAGATCTGACATTAAAAACCATTCTGAGTCTGCGTGACGCGTCTATAGTTACATAGTCTTCTCACCAAGTAGAGGTATCGGTCTTGTGCTGTTCCATTTTTGGCTGACATCTTTTTAATATGCCCTTCTTTTATGAGTTCATTGGCAGGATTTACTATGTCCTCCTCTCCCCCGAGCCTCTCATAAACCTCCAACAGCTTGTTCATCTTTTCCTGAAAAAATAAAAATAAAAATAACAGAAAACAGGAGGATGAGAGGAGCAGAGGCACTCTCCAGTCAGAAGACAGATGGAGCTCTAAGCTTAGCTCTCCCTCTGGTGGTGATGTGTGTCAGGCTCTTTTTTTTATTTATTTTTTTTAAGTTTCACATTAAAAGTTCTAAAGCAGAAGTTTTGTCCTCTTCATACTGGCATTTGTAAGTTGTTTGAAGGATGTGTGAGAAACAGGTATTATGGAGAGGCAAATAAAAGGAAAGCAGAGGACCAGTGTCGAAACCATGCGGCCATGATACCTCAGTCATGACACATCAGGCAGGAAGCAGCAACTTCCTGTCTGGGTTAACGCAATGCCGCTGATAGGGAGACAACATTAGCAAGTGTCTGATTGGGTAACTTGTTCTTATAAAGCTGACCAAGACAACACCAGAGAGATGAAAATAGTTACGATAGTTTGTGTGTGAAAAAAAATTTACGGCCATACCATTTTCCTGATTGCTGCATTGGAGTGGTTGGCTGCAGTAGAGATCAACTCCAGTGCTTCTGCAGTGCAAATATGAACAGTGATTAAAAAGTGCAAAATTGGCAAGAAAGATCATGTGACTGAAATTCAAACAGAGGAATATTTTTCCACTTTTCACACAGATAAGCAGACGTTTGTTGTTTGCAAAAGATTAACGATTATTTCTAATAAAGCACTGTGAAGGCTAGAAAGGCTTCCAGCCAGCAGGGAGTAGCACATCGGCTGTATTAATCATAACCTCACATAAACAGAAGAGACACCCAGGCTGCAGAGTGAGGCCAGAGCAACTGGAACGAATTGCTTCTCTGTAGGAGTGGACAGGGGACTCCAAACAAACAGCTAAGGTTTTAGTAAAAGAACACAGGGATGATTGAATATATCATGTATCATTAGGTTAAATACACTACTGCATCTCTGCAAATGGACAATATGTAAAGTGTGCTTTATTGTAACTTCTGCTATTTGTAATACATTTAGTTCTGGATACAGAAGTTTGGATAAATCAAGTTTTTTATCCTAAAGAAACATCCAGAGTGACACAAATGGGAAGAAATTGGCTTGGAGGTTAAGGGATAAACATGAAAGTCTAGGATTATCTAAAGTGGAAGAAGGTGATAGAGCACAGTCACAGAGAAGTGATTTTGATGTTAACATATATAAACAGGGTGACAGCCAACAAATAATTGTCTGTTTCAACGCTGACACCTTCAACCTTCAGTAAAATTTGCATGTGACGCTTTCAAGATTAACAAAGGAGCATAGTACAAGGGAGATAAAAAAATTAAGCAGGAAATTAACCACCTCTGGATTTTTCAACTTCAATCAATTTAACGACTTTGACACAAGCAGGTTTCCAATAGGACAATCATCTCAAATAGACGTAAAACTGGTTTAAGACAAACTAAAATTAAGGTTTATAACTACCCCAATCTATTAAAAAAAATATGGGCAATACTTAAAAGTTAGATGAGGACCAAGAAACCAAGTAACTAAATGAGGTCTACCATTTCCGGCAGAATCTTTACGGTTACCAAAAGTGTTTGGTCTCTTTGCAGGAAAAAGGACTATTCAAACAAATCATTAAATGGTAAAAGGTGTTAAGACAGGTTGGGTTTAGATGAACTTCAGACCACAAATGTGTGTTTCTCTTTCTAAAGGATATAACTGTTTCATTGAAAATCCTCAAGTTCTGATTCACAATCCCTTAAAAGTATCAAATGTTAATATTTTCTCATTAAATCTGTAATATACTGTATATTTATATATATTACAATTTTAAAAAGAAATTCTGACCATTTACAGACAGGTGAAGGTATGCTCATAATTGTTTTCTCAGGTTTTCATGTTGCTTTGAAGCGTTCCTCATCCAGGTTTCAGAACATTTTTCTAATCTTCCCAGATGCAGACCTACAAGTAACATCTTTTCTGAATCAGTTGCATTTGTCACAGTAAAAGTTGAATAACTTATTGCAGTTTGAAACACAATACTCGACTCTGTACTCTTCCAGTAGCTCTCTACCTTTGTCTTTGGGTCAATCCATGGGCTGATTTCTAAAAGTGTGTATTTCCTGTTATTGCTACACACTCATTCTACTTAGTTTCTTAATTTAGTCAGTGTGTTTTTGTCTTGTCATCAAAGTAAATTGCTACCAGAAAATTGTAACTAGCCTTTGAGGAAATATTTCTGCTCTTTTCTAAGCATGGGAGTATAATTATGATGTTGTGTGCAACAGTAAAACTCTGATTGGCTCCATTTCATAACTGCACAATTTTGCCATTTTCCCACTTCATAAGTGAGCACAATTAATGAATGTTTATATGACATATTGTGAGTGTGACAACCCAAGCTGTTAACACGCTGGTTTTTAATCGTCATTGAATGGAAAGGAGTTCTGCACTGATTCAAGAACTTTCATTTTATTTCACTAAAGCTTAAACCTGTAGAACAAGTTATTTCACAGCTTTTGCAGGATGTAAGACAACATTTTTACTTTCAGCCGACTGGCATAATGATTTGTCCACAATTTGCTCCTTGAAGTTGTATGTATGTGTCACAGAGAATCCTGCGTTTGGTCAATTATTACTTTGTCACATAAACCAATCAGGCACAAGTAACCTGTTTGCATGTTGATACAAAGTTTAAAGATTTCAAAACTGAAGTCCCAGAAGTGAAAAAGCTGAAGGGTTTCCTTTCAGTCTGTAGTTTACTAGTTGTGACTGACAGCAGTGTTTGTGTGTTAGCGTCATCATGTCTTACTTTCTGCATCTTTGCGGTCGAGAGCCTCGTCAGGTAGCTTCTTCAGGTAGTCTTTGAGCAGGAGCTCGTAGCGAGGAATCCTTTGGACCGGCTCCAGCATGTGATGCTGCAGCGTCAGGTTCCCACACACCTCCTGTTTCTGTTGGATCAAGCACAAATTGAGATTCTAGTTCTCTAATCTTAGCAAAAAAACAACAACAAAAAAACAACACATTTCCACACTTTTCCAAACTCACATTTGAGGTCATTGCTGATGTCTTTCCATTCTGGTATTGTGCAAATACTCACCTGTATTATAAAGGTAAACAACCTAAACTCCTACTTATAGAGAAAGTGATGCTTGATAGTCAATTAAACATGTATCTTAACACCTATTGGCTACAATGTTGCCTCTTAAATCCTAGAAAAGTATGTACTTAGTTTTTCTCCTGACCCTACTGACATTCATTTAAACCTTTTTTTCTGTCAATATTTTATGCCTGAACTTCTAAAATGATCCTGATAAATAGTTCTCCAGGCTTTCTGAAGGTTTTTATTTGAACATTTGGCACTTTTTCACTGGTTTTCAACCAGGTACATTGTACGTTTTTGACAAATGAAGTACAAACAAAAAAGGTTGCAGGATGAAATGGATGAACCAGAGTTTTATCATCATCAAGCTACACACTGAACCACAGAAACAAACCTGTATGTTCTGGACAACACTCTTGAACTGAGATGACCTCTGGGTCCAAGTGTTGACCAGGTCCATGGATCGGTCAAAGTTCTTCACATATTCTCCGTACATCTTCATAAAAGGAGCCAGTTTCTGGAGGATGTCTCCAATGCGAGGGTTTGATTCCCTGGAGCAAAAACACAAGTGTCACTGAAAAGCTTCCTTCATCCTCTATGAACTCTGACCAGATTGCCCTTCTCTCCTGAAGAAAAACATCCCCACATCATGCTAAGAATATTGTGATGGTGTGTTTACTCCTCACCATTCTCCAGTAATTCTTGTCTTGAGCTCGGGGAGCAGGAACTTATCGTGGAATAAGTAGATGGAGGAAATGTTGGAGAAGATCCCTGTAATGACGTCCTGAGGGATTGAAGCCTCGGTGAGCTTAGTGCAAAATACCTGCAGAAAAAAATAAAATAAAATAAACCCTTGTGAAAATCAAAACCATATGAAAAAATTTTAGGTTCAGATCCGTTAACACTAACAGAAAATGTTTCATGCTGATTGGTTAGAAATAATCTGTTGAATTCTGAGAGCTGAAACAAGATTATTCAAAGTAATGCAAATTTATATTACACCTTTTTAACACATCTCATTGGGTTGAAGTTGTTTTGTGGAAGTGGCTTTAGGAAATGATAACTGAAATGTTGAAAAAAATGTCATTTTCACTTTGAGACATTGTTCTACTGAAAGTATGTATTCAGAGCTATCTAAATGTATTAAATTAGATACTTGTATATGAAATTCATAAAACCAGCACAATTAAATAATTTCAATTCTTCAAACAAACCCTAACATCTACTTGGTTAACTTTGACGATAAGCCTTTTTCAGACAGATTATGTTGACCATAACATCATTAACCCCATAACTTTTTAAGGCAAAGCCTTCACCAAAAAAAATTTAATTCATAATTTTCTGTAGCAAAAGCAGACGAAACCCATAAACTGTGAATAAATTATAGTAACGATGCGTTTCATTTGTAGTCAGAACTTGGCAACTTTGACTTCTGAGTCGTAAAGATCTACTGAAATTATTTCCCGAAGCCAGACTTCCCACTCAGAAAGTCAGAGAAATTTTCTAACACCGACTTTGATATCCAATATGGCAGCTCCCGGCATCAACAATAGCAGCTGCGGTGGAACACGTTGGGTGACACGCTCGTCTGAAGTCAAAGTTACATTTTGCACTTGTAAATCTAAACTGAACAAATTAAAAGTGCTGTTTGCATGCAGAAAATACAGCTTAAAATAATGCTTGTAAGAAGTATTACAAACAATGGTTGGGTGTCACTGTATCAGTTGCCACATCATTCTCAGCCTCGAGCACAGACCTCCGAGGTAAATGTAAAGCAGCGCATTTCATTTGTATACATACAAAACTGAAAGTTGATGGAACAGTTGTACATAAATGGAAGCTGGAAAAAATATTTCTTTAAAACTCCAATACGAATTGTTATATCTCTCTAATTACCCAGAATGAGTCATTGGATCTGAAAAAGCTTCTGACCTTGTGACCATTATTATCATTTCAAATACCAGCTGCTAACAATGAAACATTACACTCTATTCTGCAAGTTCTCATTTATTGGCTGCACAACACCGCTGTCTTTGAATGTGACTGATAGCTGCACCATAGACAAGGCTCAATTTGAAACCACCCAGCCATTAGGAGGGCACAATTAAGCTGCATTGAGTCTGTTTCTCAGCCACCGTTATTTGTGGAAATGTTTAAGGATCTTAAGCCATAACACAGACCAGTTATCAAGAGATTCTTCCAAACACCCTTTCTTCTGATCTAAGTGGGGGCGGGACAGGAAAGAGACTAAAATGTGAGTAAAAAAGGTTGCATTCCACTGATGCTTGGTTGCAAACCAACTTTCACAGCAGTCCTTTCCCCATTATACTGCACCTTTAGTAAAAAAAAAAAAAAAAAAAAAAAAAAAAAAAAAACTTGGAAAAAGCCAAAAGTTAAATTTCTGTTTTATTGCAGTTGCAGAAGCTCACTCTGAAAACATAAAAAAAAAAATCAAACCTGTAATTTTCAAACAAAATTACTGGTGCCACACTTACTGGTACATTTACCGCTGCTATTTTGCACAACCCTCTGTTAGCCAAGGGAAAAGCACTTAGTGTTCTCCTATAACATTTTACAAGGTTGGAGCAAACAGAAAGAAGATTTTCCTTTGCACAATCTCCAGATCGGTGGTGCCCAAAGTTGGTCCTGAAGGGCCAATATCCTGCAGGTTTTAATTTTTTCCTGTTTCAACACAGCTGCAGCAAATGATGGTTCATTACCAGGCATCTGCACAACATTATGACCCCCTGAGGAAGTAGTTGGACCATTTGAATCAACTGCATCTCCTGACTTGAGAAGACAGAAACATATTTGCCTTAATTGAATGGCATGTTTTGTTGTCTTTCTCATTTTGAAGAGTGTCTATGAGAAACGCATCTTTATCAGGAGTGCTGGTAGCTGTAATGGGTGCAGCAACAAATGAAAGATTCACTGATTTGCTTCTTTAACAGTTGATGCAAATATTTTCAAAAAGGCAAAATTCCACTTCTGCTTGCGTGCAAACTGGTTCTGTACAACATGCACAAAAGCAGAACTTTATGAAAGTGGAATGTGGCTCTCATTACAAATGTAACATAAATTAAAAAAAGAAACATCTGTTTGATGTGGTTGCTAACATTTCAATATATTACAGCGAGAAAGGGTCAAAATTTATAATCAAACATAAAACTTTTTTTCATGACTCGTGATATACTGTACTCCTCTCATTACCTACATCCACTTTCACCTCTGTACCAGCCCCAACCACAGGTAGGCTTTACAGTAACCATAGAAATGGGCATTGATGTAGCAAGAACAAAAACAGGAAGCAAACTATAAGGCTTTTCTGCCCTCGGGAAACAAATAAACCAACGCTACTTTGTGACAGGGCAACTGTTTATCTGCTGCACCACATGAGCTGAGCAAAGAGGAAGACAAGTCAACCACTGGCAGAGGATTCTCATCACAGAGCAACAAAACTCTAACAGACTGAGGAGCAAAGAATCAGCTGAATATTCTGCATAAAGCAAATAACGAAGTAGTCATTTCCATGAGTGAACATCGATTGGGTTTATTTTTAACCACAGCACTGGATTAACACGAGTTGCTTACCAAAGCCGGTAAAGCAAAATGACCAAAGCAGATGAAGATTATAGTATTTACCAAGCAAAAGTTCACACTCAAGTCACAAAGCTGAATTCTTTTTTCATTTAAATATAACTCACATACACACAGAAATATTCTCACAAGATTAATCTTACACTGCTTCCAGTAACCTAGTCTGATGGAGTTAGATCATGGTGAAAGTTTAAATCCAGCTCATATCTAACCACCACCAGAAAGAGATGTGTTACCTGGTCGAGGAGGTTGAGTCTTTTCACGTAGGCCTCTTCAGTGTGGAGGAGCTCTTTGGCGATGTTGAGGAGCTTCTGAGCCTCCGAGCACTGAGGAAAACGAATAAACACAAAAAGATCAACAAATTGATATTTTTATCAAAGTGGGAAGCTTCTTTCTTATATGCCAGGTCAAACTGATTTTAATTTTAAATAAACAAGGAAAATGATTAAGATGCATATTTTAGTCCATTTAGAAAAAAACTGAACTAAAAATGCCAATCAGCTCTTAAAAGGACGCGAGAGTATTGCAGCAGATTATTGTAAACTTAACAATTGAAACTAACAGGATGCGTATATTGGCTGCATCAGTGAAACTGAAAAACATCATTCCTCTTTCTTTTGACTCTTTCAGTGACTTTTTGAAACAGTCCAATACACCAAAAAATGTTTGAGTAAACTTAAATAAAACGAGGCTACAGACAAAATGTATTCTGGCTTCGCCGGCTGAACACGCACTGAAGTCACGGAAGCTCGAGTCTGATGCAACAATGTGGGTTTCACAACAGATTTATTCCAGATAACTGCAAACATTCCCCCACAGTAAGATTTTGATGTTACCGGGAACATAAAATTCACCTCTAACCTCACAATGATCATTATTCTGATGAAAACGAAATGCAGCACATTCATTGTTCGTACATGGAGGCCACACAAAGTCAGCAGAAGTTGTTTTCAGTCGTCCTTCTGCAGTGTGCATCACTGAAAAACCCACATCCTCTGTGACAAGGCCGTCATTATGCACCCATCAACATGTCAGCTGCAATGTTAGGTTCACACACATGCAGAGCAGCAACAACATGTATCTGCACACCCTTCCTCTGCACAGCAGTGTCGGGATCAGGAAGTGCTGAAGAGCAGCAGTGCCTTTTTCCTCCTAAAACTCTCAGGGTGTGGACAGACGGCAGAGGCTGCACGCGCTGGCTTTCATGTGACAGTTATGCGAGATCTGGGTGTGTTTTATATGCATAGAAATCATCTGTGAGAGAAACATTTTGTGTTGGCACAAAAGTTTTCTTTGCATATGTTTTAATCTCTCTGGACTGGACTGGACTGGCCCCACTTGATCCTCTGAAATCAGAAACTTCAGGGTACTTACAGGACAGTCTGTCTCAGAGGGAAATGCATGCACACAGTTTCAAGTACAGGTGCTGTTTACAATCAATAGCCCAACTGAAATCTTAGTTCAGCTGTGGGAAAACTTCAGGCCGTGGACTTTGATCGAGCGATCCACTCCAGCTCCTGTTTCAGCTTTCTGGCAGGTATTTACCCTTTTATGTATGGGAAGAGATGCTTTTAGATAGGAGTCAGTCACTTGTACCGACTAAACTCAGGCTATTAGTGTGTCTAAGGTTTCATGCATAAGAACTCTTTGAAACCATTCACCCAAGCCGAGATAATAATAGACACAGGCTGTTTTTTTCCGTGACATAAAAGGCCGTCTGAGTGTCTGAGATAAAGTTTTTTACCTGCTGAAAAACCCAGAGAAATTACCTAAAGACAGGAAAATTAAACAGACTGCAGAGATGAAAGCTTTGAATTGGATTGATGAGAAAGTTTTGCAGGAGATAGGCATGCATGGTACTCACTTTCTGTGTGTCTGCGTGTGTATCTGTCAGATACCCAGTCTGTGTGTCTGTGAGAGACGGGATCTCCCCGCTGCTCCCCTCGTCTAAGTCACTGTCCTCGTCCTGCGTCGAGTCCCTCTTATTGTCCAGCGTAACACAGCAGGACACGCTTTCCGTTTCAGTGACGCTGTCATAATGATCCTCCTCGTCGATGGCATCCTCGTTGGGGAACGCCTCCCCTTCGGTGGCACACGATGGGCTGTCGATGCCGCTGTCCCGGTTGGGAATCTTCCCGTTCTGCTGCGAGGAGTCGGGATTGTCCGTAAGTTTATGGGAAGAGCCCTGTTCGCGGTCTGCATCATTGATGCAGTCCACCCTCTGTGTGATGTCATGCTCCATGCAGTCGTCCAGCCCGCCGTCGTCCGAGCCGTCGATGTGCATTGAGGCGAGACGAGAAAGTTCGGACACGCCGTCAGTTCGTTCGGAGGGGCTTAGTGCAAGTTTGTCCACGGAGGAGGAGTCTCCTGCGACCTTCGCTGAGGCGTCCACGCTGCAGGATGGAGGGAGGTCAGACGCAGTGTCCATTCTCAGACAAAGATGCAGCTGCGACCGTGGGAGCACCCCCAGGATGGGGACTCTGGGACAGAAAGATATTATTAATCACTAATTAATGACTAACTGGAAGCCGAAAGAAGAAATCTGTTAAATTTATCCACCAACAATTGCACATTTGTAAAATGCCTTGAAAAAGTATTCATACCCCCTTAACATGTTTATATTGGATCTTTTTACAAACTTTATGGTATTTTATGATGATTTAATATGACAGATCAACACAAAAAGGCACATAATTTTGAAGTGGAAGGAAAATGATTCACAGTTCAGAATGTTTTCAAAATAAAAATCTAAAAATTGTACCCTTTATTTGTATTCAGTTCCTTTTATTCTGATCCAACCTAATTAAACTTGTTGGACAGAATCCAGCTTTGTGTTATACTCTCAGTATGGATCCAGCTAATCTGTGAAATCAGACGTTTGCAATACCCCAAAGTGCATCATGAAGACCAAGGAGCAGTTATGTTTATGGAAGATTGCCAAGAGAAAAGTGATTGTTGAAAGAAAGCTGCAAGTCCTACAGTGTATGGTTTGCCAGAAGACATATAAGGGACACACTAAGCAAGTGAAAGAAGCTGCTGTGGTCAGAAGAGACTAAGATAATTTTGGACAATTCTGTGAGTTAAGGCACATCACTCTGAACCCACAACCTGTATGTTAAAACATGGTGGTGGCAGTACCATGCTATAGACATGGATTTCTTCCCAAGGGACAAGAAACTTGGTAGGATGGGAGGATAGACGGAGGCTTCTGTTAAGAGAAAACCTGAGACTGGGGCTGGTTTACCCACAGACAGGAAACAACCACAGTGGGGTTGTTTTGAGAAAAGCACAAAATAATAAAGTCAAAGCTTGAGCAAAAACCAGCCCAGAATATGTGGGAAGACTTGTTGCATTAAATATCGCTGAGGTTAAGCTATTATGCAAAGAATGAGCAAAAACGTAGATGACTAGATGTGCAAAGCTGGTAGAGACAAAACCCCACAAGACTTGCAGCTTCTGGGGTTTTCACAGTATCAATTGAAAAAAATAAAAAACACATTTTTCTAAACTTCAAAATTACACAGAACATAGTGTGTTGCAAAAAATCTAAATAAAGATACTAAAGTTTGTGGTTGTAACATGACAGGATCTAAGAAGATTCTGTCATGTAACCTATGGAGTATAAAAAGTATATACTAAAATACTAAAAAGTCCAAATTATGACTTTGATAAATGAACTGAGAGTTCCCTCCCAGCCTCTTACCTGGAGTTATTAAACCTCTCAATGAGCTGTCCAACCTTCTGAGGCTCTTTCTGTGGCTGCGCTCCCTGGCCAGTAGGGCTTAGGCAAGGCTTTGGCTTAGGAGGAGGAGGGGGCGCCGGCAGAGGTCTGGAGGGCGCCGGGGGGATCCTCTTAGGTTTCTTGTCTTGGCCAAGGGCGAGCAGGTGAGCAGGTTTAGGGGGCACTGCACATGCATAAATCCAGACAATACGAGAGCATCAGAACAGGAGGAGACGCATGAGGCTGCTGGCATGAAGAGAAACAATTAGGTGACACGGATAAATCCCAGAGAGAAAATCTCCATGGCTGAGTCAAAAACCTTGGTTGCTCTTTCCTGAGGCTTCGAGAGAGAAAACTTTTAAAAACTGCAAGGAACCGTAGCAGCAAGGCAGAGTAACTTCGACCGTCAGTGACAGCTTTCGGACTACTTCCTTATTTCAGAACAGGATGCTGACAGCTCTGCGTGTGCGTGCATGCGTGTGTAAGCCGTAACACTTCCAGACAAAAAAAAAAACAAACAAACAAAAAAAAACAAACAAAAAACTATAGTTTTGAAACCAAAACTGCTTTATGCGTGCATGCACATTACTGGCTTACCATTTTGATCTCAGTCTTTATATTTGCATTAATTTAACTTTAGGAAAACAATTTGTTTGAAAGCAGGAAATAAAGTTTAATGTCACAGTTGTTCAAGTGAGCGTTTCCTCTGTGTGCATGTTTCAGTCTGATGAAGCTAGACACAGAGGGAGAACTTTGCTTCCAAACAGAGTCTTTGTGAAAGAGACCAACCAGGACTATTCACACTGCAAAATGTAGGAGGATTCTACAAAATACAAATAATTTCCAAAAGCAGGTTGAAAAACAAAAGAGCGGATCCTGCTTTGTGTGTATTTGAGACAAACAAAATGACTGAATATGACATGTTCTACAGGAGACAAATTTCAGAGAAATGTCCGGCTAGTAGCTTTAACTGAAGTTGAAGTTAAAGATATTTTAATCCAATTTAGACAATATCATGAGTCACAATACTGTATTTTTTAGTATTTTTGACTAAATACCAAAATTATACATTTAGATGTCAAATTTTAAATGGATTATTACAAAGTCTTAAAAAAAAGTTTATTTTAGATCACGACGAATTAATGCCAACTTAGCTGCATAAATGAATGCAGTATCAGTCTAAACAGAAGAACAAGAAAAGATGTGGAGTAAATGTAACTGTGGTTCCAAAACACTAAAATAATGGAAACTTTCCATGAAGATATAAACAGAATATCAAGATATTCAACTGTAGATCTCCTTTAGGGGAGTGGCTACCGACCTTATTTTGGATCTACAAAGAAAATAGACCCTTTCTTCCTGCCAAACCTATACTGACTCACTGGCAGATGTGTGTTCAAACAAAAAGCCTGTTTCCAAATTTTACTCATAATTCCATCCCAGGAAAGAGCTTCACTCCCATTTTTCCTCTCATGTCAGAACAAAATAGTAAACCCTATTTTTATCATCCAGTCAGGTGGTTCGTTTGTGACAAACTGGATGGTGACAGCTTTTCTCCATACAGTATTGTATTAGTTTATCAAAGGTCTACTCAGTGTGGGTGTAATGATGATAAACCAAAAACGGTTCAACACTAAATCCTACATCTCATAGAGATCAAAAGCTCATAATTTCTCCACCAAACCAAACTTTGAAAGCCATTAGCCAGACCTTTCAGTAAAATCAATAACATCCACAACATTTTGTGTTCAGTTTTTATTTGTTTCACAGTGTGCTCAAAATAAAACACAAAAACAAGCTTTCTCTTGGTCTCTTGTGACGTCACATGAGGCAACAGGTCAGAGTTGTTTAAATTCTTTTTGTACATTTCTATCTGTCTTGTTCTTTAAAAATATTTATTCAAATGATTTCCATCAAATTCCTCTTTTAGAGGTTTTTACTAATGCAAACTGATTGGTGAAGTCATCAGTTCAAATACACACAAAACATAACTAATGGTTGTCTTTCCTCAATGTGCTTTTTCAAAGCTTGGTTTTCTGCAGAAGTCTGCAGTGGAAATTCATATCAGATTATGCAGCTTTATCTAGTATCTTGAAAAGAGCAGGTATTTATTTGTTTCTTTATGTTCTATCAGATCATGAAACATGTCCAAAAAAAAAGAATTTGTGTCAACACCAGTGACAAAAGAATAATTCTTTCTTATCTATTAACAGAACAGAATTTGATCATGTTATACATTGCTATTTACAGTTTTGTTACTACAATGAAACCGAGGCATTTCTACAGGAGGATATCAACCGGAAAGAAACTCAAGTCAGTCCACACCTAATCACTGACAAAATAAGACTTAAACTTTTCCTCTTAATTTGTGTAGAGTACAGTGTTGTGTACATTCAAGCATAAATATCTACACAGAGGATTTTAAATGTGCCAGCGTAACTTAAGTTGTTCAACAACAAAAACAATTCAAAACATTTCCAAATCTTTACTGCCTTCTCTTCTTTTGGAAAAAGAGCATATTTATAGACTCTGGTGACTAAATCAGGCTTTTTCATCCTGTTGCACTTTAGAGAGTAATTTATTTGTGGTCTCCTATTTTAGTCACTTTTTCCATGTGCCTATATCTTTTTAAGGCAGATTTTTAGTAATTTACTTTACTTATTTACGAAATCATCTAGTTTGCAAATCTTAGCTCTTTTGGCAGTTACTTAACATTTCAAAACACAAAAATCCTTGGTATTCTGGAACCAATGCTTTGCCATGAAGAGCTGAAAAAGTTTATTTGTTTAAAAATATTTCCCTAAAAATTTTTAGGAGTAAAAAGTATCAGAAATATTCAGATATCTGTTCCAGTTCTAGTTCCTATTTAAAAATTCAAAAAGTGTGATACTTATTTACTATTAAGTAATCTTTGTTATGTTGAGTTCTCTGAAGGATCAAGACTTTAATTTTATTTCAAATAGACATGATTAGCACCCAGATTCTTTGAATCTTGTTGAATTATTTCACCCACTAACACACTTGAATGAAGTATCATTATATATTAATCTTCCCACGAGGATTTTCAGCTTGAGAAATTTCCAAAGACATATTTTGCTTTAAAGTTATCACCACTTTGATGATGAGCTATGTAGAGTTAGCAGGGATTTATCCCAGCACTTCTCATGGCATAAGAGGCCTTTTAAAAATCGGGGACAAGTCTGCGGTGTCCCAGTATTGCTCCTCAGAAGCTCTCTAAACTTAGCGCATGTTGTTCGTATTTTTCTTTCTTCAAATAAAACCAAAACACAAACACTTGGGAACCGCTGGCCTCCTTTCCCACCAGCTGCTCCTGCAGCAGTGACCTATTAAACAGCGTGAGTGGCAGAGTGAGGCCGCACAGAGAAAGGAGGTTTGTCGGCACAGAAGCAATGACAGGTTAATAGCAGGGGTCCGATCCTGTGGACACCCTTCAATTACGACAACAGGGGCCACACTGTGCCATGGGATTTTACCTTGAGGTTTTTGAGCAGTCAGCGGTCGGGGTAAGGTGGAGGTCTGGGGCCGCGGCTTGATGGCTGGCTTGTCGTGACATGGTCTGGTGGTTGGGCCTTTCTTTGCCAGCCGTGGAGAACACAGGTAGTCCACTGATCCACACGAGTACTGCAGGGAGGAGGCCGGCAGATCTGCAGACAGGAAAACAAATCACCCACAATATTAGATATCGATCACTCCTAACAAGATTCCACTGAAAAGCATGTCTATATCCCACTATAATCCTGCTGCCACAGAAACGCAGCAGTGTCAGTGAATGACCTTCATGGCATTGTGTGCTTTAGGAAGTCGCTCTGAGATCAGAAATGGAGAAGAGGAGCCTGAGAGCATCAGTCCTGCAGAGAAGAGCCACGGGCTTCTGTCAGTGTTTTGTGGCCTGAATCTGACTCATTGCATCTGACCTACTCTGAACGTCTTCTACAAATAGATTGTGTGTTTCTATGTGTGAGTTACATAAACAGAACAGAAGTATGCCCTTTTTTTTTTTTTCCAACATAAAAATAAAGATGCAAGATATTCCAGTCAACTAACTTCCACTTTGAGGCAAAGGTAAAATGCAATTTTATTTTTTTAAAAAGGGATTTTTTTTTTTTTTTTGCAATATAATTTTCTTGACTTTATGAAACTCTGGTGTCTTTGTAGCCAGTTTCTGCCTAAACATATAAATGACTGAAGTACAAAATTTTCACGTTGGACATGAAAAACTAAGTTAACACTAGTGTCAAAGGCGATATTAAAACCTATTTTGCATCTGCAATCAATATGACAAATAGGTTGATCCAAGAACAGCTGGAGTTTTCCAACATAGTCTAATTCTCTGAAGAAAAAGAAAACAGTCCAATAACTGGAATTGGCAGAGAATGTCTTCCTCAGCCTGCATGTTAAGGACAGAAAATCTGTAAATGATGTGGTAAAAAAACAGTTCCACTATAAAGAAACCTTTTATTCTTTATCAAGTCATGAACAAATCACTCAGGTTTTGACCTGACCTGTATGTTATTTTGTTTATTAAATGCATCAAAACTAAACTCAATCTGTACATGAATAAAAAACATCTTGTTCTTGGATGCAGTTTTAATATTTTGAGTTTAGTGAAAATCAGATAGTTTGGGGACAAAATGCTTTGATGCACAAACAGGTCTTGCAATCCTTTCATTCTTTGTTGGATTTTAAACTTCTGCTTCAGTCAAGAAGACTGCAGCCCCTTTTCCATTTATGGTCAGTGTTCAATGCAATAAAATGCTAAAATTAAACAAGCTTAAACTGATGTATTTGTATCATTTATGCCTAGAGCAGAGTTCTCTTGAAAAGATAATGTTGCCTTCCATTTAAATAGTGGATGTAAAAGTTGCTCAGGCTAAACAAGCCTGACTTTCATCGCTTTCATTTAGGTTAAATGGGAACTAAAACGAATCAGATGGCAAACAGTTAACCTGAAGTAGCTGATAAAAACATCTGTCGACTTGAAATTGCAAATCTGTCATCGATTTAAAACCTGATCAGTGCATCTCCATCTGCAACAGATGTAAAAACCCAGAATTTGCTCTTTTCACCCCAGAATTTAATGTGGGACATCAAGGGGAGAGATAATATCCTGCTAGAGAAGAGAGTATGACACTCAAAGAAGGCAAATGTGTATTGAACTTTACAGGTCAGGAAATGGCTGCAATAGAACTGCTTAAACTTGCCAGCAATAATTAAAACATTTAAAACTACAACAGTAAAAAGAAAGGAGAAAAAAAAGGCTGGAACGTATTATACCATGCAGTGTGAGCAGGCATGAAAAGGAGGCATTTAAAAAAATCTCTAAAGCTTACTGTTGAAGAACTGCAGCAAAGAGCGTTATCTCCAAAGTAACCTGAGATTTTTCTGTCCCACCATCACAAAAGTAGACTAACATAGCCACTTTTAACCCAAACAATGAGATTTCATCAGATGAGAAAAGGATTGAGGTTTTTGGGTACGGATAAAAACTATGGCTGAATAAGAGTAAAAGCAGTAGGTACCCGTGGTAAAGCACACTGCAGGATCTCTGATGCTGTGGATCTGTTTTTCTCCTAAAAGTCCTGGGAACATTATAGAGTGCACAGCGTCATGAACCTTTTGAAACAACAAAAGGTTCATTTGACATTTAAAATGTCAATGAGGTGGACTTTAACTACCATCTTATAGTGAGATCAAGATCCAAAATGTATAGCCAGTGTTTCACCAGAACCAAAATCCCACCTGCATATGTAGTAAAATTACCAGAACTTAAATCCTATAAAAAAGCTGTGATGTAACTAAGAGAAAACCCAGTTCCTTCTCTCTGTATATACAGCAACCTTATAAAATGTGAGATCTACAATAAGACTAAGTGCTTTCTTATTGGAAGAAGAGGGTTGTATTAATAGCAACAAATGGGTTGTAAAATAATGACAGCTATTATTCCCTCCACTGAATAAAAATAATCAAGTTAAATTTGGATTTTTCTAAAATGTGCAAAATGCAATACAATATAAATTTATTTTAGTTTCCTTACATTTCTTTACCCATAAACCTACCAAGCACCATATTTAGGATCAACCAAAGAAAAAACAGGAAGGAAAAGAGTTTACTGATATATTTTTAACATCTACAGCTCAGTTTTTTGTTCTACTTTGTTTTTGACAAACATTTTAAGTTACCGGGTAAAAAAAATCTCATCTCTTAAAACGCATTACATGCACGGCCTGTGATTGGCTTCAAAAGCAGCAAGAGAGTAGACTTTGTTTGTGTTGCATCTAATTTCTTGGTTGGTTATTTTCCTCAGATTTGAATTTACCCCAGTGACACAGTGTCACAGCGGTTCTTTCTCAAATTAATTTTAACCCAAAATTACCCCAAGCACCTTACAAGAGTCCTGGCACATCTAATTTAGTGTTTTGAAGCTGTGCTGCAGGCAGTGGAAGCAGAAAAAAATTCAGTCAGTAATGAGTCCTGTTACGCTTCCCGCCCCGTGTGGCAGACGGCAGAGGAATAAAAGCAGCTCTTCAGGCTCTGCTTTTTACACAGGAAGAAGGAAAAGAAAATAAAAACAAAAAAAAGAAACATTCTCCACGGAGAGGCTCACCAAATCAGCGCAGTAATCAGAGATGACTCAAGAAGGCAAGACAGGAAATGCTCAACCTGTGATGAAGAGGACAAAAATGTCCAGCAGTCGAAGGAGTAGATCGTCAAGAACTCCCAGAGCCAAGACTGGTTGAGGTCTCTCCTGGGAAAAGCAAACAGCCTTGGCAGAGGGAGGCACAAGAGCTGTTACCTATGGAAACACGGTGTAGCCATGGTTACCTGAGAGCTCAACCTGGCCCTCAAGTCGAGCAGCAACTTGATGACACAGCAGAGAGGAAGGCAGCTGATTCTCGCGCTTTTTAATAGGAAACTCTATCAAAGCAAAAAAAAAAAAAAGCTGCACAGCTCAACTAAACCATCAGTATAACACCTGAATTGGTCAAATTAAATCAAACAAAGAAGACACATACAATACCATTACCTTGTGTAAAGTCTTTGAGCGTCAAATATCCAAAGTCCAAAGAACAAGTGCCGGTAAAACTCTGCTCAGCCAGTATCACAATAAATCCTGCCCTCCCAGTTTTTTCCAGCGCGCGTGTGTGCAGCTGAGACCAGTATGTGTCACGCACACGCCCTGGGAAGTCCTTCAAAGCTCACCTCTGCATTACGCTCCAGCACACACGTTTTACCTGCCGGTTCCCAGCAGTGTTCCTGAAGCTGCACCTGTCTGGCTCACCTGTTGAACTTGATCCTGGTTCCTCCTCCTCCTGGGGCCCCGAGTGACAAGACTGCATGTCACAGAGGAGCCCCATAATCCCTGGACTTTGTCCATGACACGCAACAACTCATATGACATTTAATAACTAAGCAGGCTTTACGAGTCCAGTACAGAGGAGATCCTAAAATGATTGCGCAGAAAACGAGGAAGTTATAAGAGTTTTTGTTCTAAACAAAAACAAGACAGATCTAATCTCAGTCTTTTTTTCTCTGTTCACAGTCACAGACAAACTAGTAATCTCCTGTTTTACCAGTCTCTTTACACCCAGTGTGACTTGGCACCTGAGAGCAGTCAGTGGGAATATTTTAAGCTGTAACCTGAAACTTTGCATTAATGTGTTTTCTTAAACCCACTTACAGTGTCTGCATTGCACCTGAGTAACAGAAACATCCAAACACTTTCAGGTATTTCAGTCTGACGCAAACAAAAGGACAGTGCCATCCTCTGTCTGAAATCTCTGGTTGCAACATGACCAAGAGCAAAGAACAACCTAAAGGAATGTGACTCTTATCCTAACAAAAACAACATGCATTCCTCTGCATATTTATCTTTCAGCTCTTTTAAGTTGTGTACGATTCATAAACAATAAGCAACACAAAGAACTTAACATAGCGACCAGTGGTGGGTTTTGGTATAGGTCCTTTGGGCTGTTTCCCAGGGTAGCATCAAAAGGGGCAGAGCAATGCACAAGAACTACATAATAAAAGTAGAACCTATTCAGTTTCCCCTTGAATACATTGCATGCATGTGCATAGAGAGCAGGAAAGAAAATGGTAGCCGTTTAATATTTCTCCAGGAGTTACATGATTTACTGCATTTTCATTGGTTGGAGAGCAGCAGAGCAGCAAAAGGAGGGACTTTACCCAGGAACCATTCCTATAAGAAGCACCACTGATTAATACCAGTAATTACATTAGTGCAATCCTTTGT
This sequence comes from Xiphophorus hellerii, assembly GCF_003331165.1. NCBI lineage: Eukaryota > Metazoa > Chordata > Actinopteri > Cyprinodontiformes > Poeciliidae > Xiphophorus > Xiphophorus hellerii. Next base: position 21,444,684 of record NC_045672.1, read on the forward strand.
GATAGCAACATTGAACACTGATATTGCAATTCAACATGTTCTGCAGCTCTATTTAAAATAAACTAAAAATGCAATAACAGCTTAACCTTAGGTTGATAGAAAATATAGATAATGTAAAATATGTTACATCCATATTAATAAAACTGAAACCCTAATCTCTAGACGGTGATTTAAAGGGAAAGATTCATACCCTACCTCTTATCAGCCTTCAAACATGTGCAAACACACACAATTCACAAATACAGCCGCCTGTCAGTCACTGTCAGCCCCGAGGCGACTCCCCTCCGTCCTCTCACAATCATTTATCACCCATCACCCCCTGAGTACAGTCCTCTCATCCCACTGATATCTGGGAGACAGATTGCTTTGAGTCAGCAGAGTCTCTCTGCTCAGACAGACAGTCAACTGGGTCTCCAGCCCCGGTGAGGACAAGCTGACAGTAGGGCTCTGATAACAGACCGCCATGTTGTGATACGGACACTAGAATAATGAAACGATACACTCACAAACACACGCACACATATCCCAGTTTCTCTAACTTTGTTGCACACATTCCATTATTTCAATTCCGATTGGCTACATTGGAAATATTTACTGAATAACAAAAAAAAGTCAAATTTGACCCATACATATTGAATCAGTCTTTCTATTTCCCCTAGAAATGAGGAAAACAACAGACAGGAGAGAGGTAGGTGACCCATCAGGAAAACAACAGACAGGAGAGAGGTAGGTGACCCATCACTAATATCTTAACCCCATTTCATGTCCACTATTGCAAATTTTTTTCCAATCTTCCTGCTCCTCCTCATTTTGCCTTCCCTTGTCTTTTTACTCCAGGTGAAGCAGGAGACAGTAATGAGCGCTCTGACCTCGATCTACTTCGGCTTTTACTCCATGATTAAACAACAGAAACACAAATCCAGAGACAATAACAAATACAACTGTACTGTATATTCCGTTTATATAAGTCCACAGAAAAAGAAAAACACATGGATTAACATAAAAAACAGAAAGCTAACAGGTTTCAGTACAAAAATAGATTTAATCTTTAAGTGACTGGTTAAAGTCCAGAGACGATCCAATATTTCTTTTTGGTTTCTGATTTTCTATCTTTGATTTTTGTGAAGCTGTGACCTGCCAACTTCTCTTAATTGGCAGCATTTTATTCTTTTTCCAGTTTCTTTCTGTTGCAACTGGTCATTCAATGTTTACCTTAGGGTCTGAGGCAACGTCGTTTGAGACAGGAACCACCGTTTTGTTCCGAAACTATTATTTAAAAACAAGCACATTTTGAACCATCTTTAGTATTTTATATTTGAGATGAACATAGTTACTGTTACTAGCACTACAAACCACAGACTTCAGGCAATGTAGATCTTTGCATAACTGTGAAATTTTCAAAATGATTTTTAAGCCCAACAGGTTCCATGACAGACAAAAGGTAAAGGCTTTAAAAGAAGAAACATAATTCAGCCTTCCTGTTATCTACCAGAAGTCTTGTTCTCTCGCTATCTCAGCCTACACAAACTCTTTCTTAAGCTGTACAAAACTGTCCTTATAAATGACTTCTTAAACTGCAGGGCTATGCACACATTTTTACTAGGAGAACCAGCAATTAAGGGTGCTGTAAATGAAAGCCAAAGTTCCCACTAAACAATAAAATAACATAAGAGAATCAATTACAAACACTGAAATAACAAAAAAAACAACACAGCAATATTAGTGCGGCAAATTGGTGTCAACAACATATAAAAACAGGACTGTTGCAGGATTTAAGTCGGTTTCTACAAAGAGGCTTATTTCCTTCATGAAGCAACAAAGCTTCAACTGTCAGTCCACCGTTGGGTTTCTGAGCACTTACACACATAATATGCAGAGGGATCAACAGATTTCTAATCATCCATTGTGGCTGCAGATTGTACATCTACATTAATCTATTTCTTCTCTGCCCAGCTCCTCTAGTCAGCAGATCCATTTCAGATCCATATTTATTATGTTGTTTAAGGGTCAGTGGCGCCTGAAGTTTCTGCTGTATCAGTGCTTCCTGGGAGCAAGCAAGGGGGGTGGTAGGATATCTTGTTAGGTGCCCTTATTCGGGTCAGTAGGCTCAGCGGGCACAGTGACATGTCTCCCACAGTAAGTGGGAAGATTTCAGATAAGCACTATGTGATATACTAGCAGGATAAGATAGGAAGAAGATGAGAGCTTAGAAAGAGGATGAGGGTGCAGCAGATGGCTGGAATGTGTTAAGGAACTCAAAGAGTCAAAAAATGAATAAATTATGATTAAAATAATTTTATAGCAACACTCTTCAGTGGGGAATGTCGTTACTGAGTGAAGAGAAGCTCACCAGGGCAAAGGTCTTATAGGGGACCATTTCCTACTGAGGCATGCAAGCTGTTTATTCAAGCTGCCATGACAGGGAGCCGAGAGCAGGAACCTGAACATTTCATAGCCTGGCTGCTTGATTTTATTCTGGTAAAGAGTCCAGGTTTATTTGATATTTGCTGTGAATTTAGGAATATTTACAAATAAGACAGTTAAGGTCTTTTTACACCAGGGAACACACATGTTTATATGCTAATCGGACTAAGTATGCCAAAAATATTTGTGAAAATAGACAATAGATCGCAACAGAAAGACTAGTTAAAATCTACTCTCAAATAGCAGATGTGCAAAAAAAATTGTTCGCAACTGATGGCATGTTTTGTGAAGGAGTAATCAGGTTTCACTATGTTCGTAGACACACACACAAAAAAGATATAGCCAAGACTCTAAAAATTCTAATTTAAATAGTTCTGTTATTTATCATTTTTAAAGAGAATTTGGAATATGCAAAATTTTATATAGACCAATCAGAGCTTTACAAAATTAATTATATTTAGTTAAGAATAATCAAAAACAGTGATTGGCAAGTTAATATTAGACTAGTAACTCTTAAACAGTCTCAAAATGAATCACCTCCCTGTAAAATGTGCTCAAATCTTCCCTGAGAAAACAAGGGAGAGGGCATTGCTGTGGCAACAGACCTGATTTATACTGCTAATATAAAAGCCAGGTCAGAGTATTCTCTTAAATGTAAACTCCCTCTAGTTGGAGCTCAAATCTGATAAAAGTGTGGGTGTTTAGTAAACGAATAAGTCAGAAATCTCTCTGAAAACCACAGCAAACATGTGCATCCTTTATTCCCCAGACATTCCACTGTCCTTGGCGACCGGTCATAAGAAAAGCCGAGGGTGAGATATGACACATTTAGTGACCTTTTCCCCACCACATGACTCAAGGCTTCACAATCAGTAACCAGGAACACGTTGATAAGAGTCACTGGAGGACAGTCAGAGGCTACAATAAAAGCACAATGTCATCAGGACTTGATTATTAAAATTTGAATACAGTTCTGTGGTTGCTTCCTCATTACCGGAGCTAATGTAACCGGATGTTTTAGAGGCATAGTGTAGAGAAATGAGTCCCTGTTTGGCTGCAGTCAGCTCTGTAACCCTGAGCATCCCATTACCAATCTGTAGTAAACAACTACAGATTGGCAATTAGGACAGCGCTCACACACATGCTTTGATGAAAACAAGGGGGTTTACAAACCTGCCGTTGGAGATGAGTGCCCAACTGTCCCAGAAACTTACTGAAGCCTTACTGAAAGCTACTGTGGCTGCTTTCAATGGTGGCTTTTCACAGTGCAACACAAAAACCCAACTGGACTCTGTGAACAACAATCAAAGCTGGTGCTTTTTTTCCATTCCCAAAGGGAGTGAGGGAGGTCTTGACAAACATGGTTCTGCTCCATGACTCACCAGCACCTAAAGCCCAAAACAGCATTTTCAAAACAAATTTCAATCAGTTTCCACCCCAAGGGACTGGACTGTAATAGGAAAAATCCTCTGTGGTCAAGGCTTGATCAATTGTTGTACTGACGAAGGCTCTTTGAAGTGCAAATACATTGATTATCTCATGCTGACAGGTGGGATTTACCAATCATTAACATAGTCAAGACTCATCAAAAATGGCCTCAGTGGCTTAATTCGTGATTGATTAAATGTTGATTGAATGAATAAATGCGTCTTCCATCTGGAACAAATGCATCAATGCATGGATGCCAAGTCCCAATGCATTATACCATGCAAACGCTGCAAAAAAAGCTTCAGTTTTTCAATTTATCGAGATCCGTCTGCAGCACGAACCACTAAGGAACAGTTAGCTCATCCCATATAGCAACTATCACACAGCGATATGCTAATGTTTTACTGCAGACTCTAAAGGGTTCAAATCCCACCAAAGAAAAACATTTATATGTAACCGAAAACACGACTGTCTAAATCATTGGTTTTCCCAAATAAAACACAGCCCACAGGGAGAGAACATTCTGCAAGCAAACAAAACACAGCTGGCCACAAAATTACACCTCTACAAAAGACAGAGAAGCAATTGGTGTATGTTGAACTTATTTAATGAATATAGTTTTTTCTATCTATACATTTGAAATTAAAATTAAACAGAGGTTGAAACCACAGGAAAATAATTTTTAAAAAAGCATTTAAACAAGTTTGCTGATGTTTCTTTAACATCACAGAAACATATACTACGGGTACTCCATTAACTTAATATTCACCTGAATAAAATATTTTTGAGGGTATTTTGACCCCAAAATGTGTAGTAAAACATCTGGAGTTACAACAGCTTTTATTAAAAGTAGGGAAGAATAAATGTTTATATTTACATACCTCAATGTCAATGCAGAGATGGTTAAGATTTTAACTGTAAGAGCTCTGCCCATAAAATACAACACACTGGCAGCAGCCAGGAGCTCACTCTATAGTGCTTAACTACATAGACTGTTCTGTGTAACTGTGTCATCATGAAACACACTGCTGTACAGCTCATGCTTCACAAGATGTAATCAGAGCAGGTACAATATGTTAAAAAAAAACAAAAAAACCCTACACTGCAGAGACAACAGCTCTAACCCACACCGCTTTTAGCTCTGATCAAAAAAACTAATCTATTTTAAATGAAGACTATATATTTTTTCTTAACGTGTCTAAACCCCGAGGGGTCACAGTGAGGCTCAGGCCTGTCTCCAGCGGTGAATGAGTGAGAGTCACGGTGTACGCTACACACCTTACAGTTTTTGTTTGAGGGCACTGTTTTACTTTAATCTTATTTTTAAGATTTAGTGGGAATAAACCCCGTTTTAAAAAGTCCATCTGTTCCTGTTTTTGCTCTGGATTTGTTTGCGTGACATGGCAACACGAGCTGTAAGTGCTGTAGCCCCCGCAGCTTTACCCAATCAGCCTCTGGCAACCTTCAGATCCCACTCAGTTATCTCTGTATCAGGTTTATTTCTTTACTCTATTTAACAAAATAATATTTTTGTCCAAATATTCTCTTTTTCAACTAATTTTATCCACAGTGCTCAACAACTATTTTTTTATGTGTGTCCATGCCTTTAACTGGGCTCCTCTCACACCACCCTGCATCTGTTCCAGGCAGGATGGATGTCAGCATGTGAACAAGGAGTGTCTGCAAAGGTGCTGACAGTCAAACAGCCCCAGAGTGACCCAGCCCGGCCCCGTGCAGATCAACGTGTTGCTCATTCCTGTCTGGATCAGCCCAGTCTGGTTGGTTTTATCCAGAAAGAGTGTGTATATGCAGGTGTGAAGGACTGGGCCGATGAAATCGAAAGGTTGAGGGGGAGAGGAAGCGGGATGCTGCTCCTCTGTGCTGATACATCTTGGATTCACACCAACACACACAGAGAAAGAGAAAGGTCACTTGTACTGAGCAGCGAAAAGTCTTTCTTGACGTCAGAATAATTTTCAAAATGTCACTTTGCTCCTCGGAGGCAAAGTGAGCATCGAAGGAAGACTGAACTTTCAAGAAAATGTCTGACTCACAGCAATTTTCAAGATTGGTCCCTCGAACTTCAAAAAGTTGCAAATAAGGTTTATACTAAAAATCAATGTTTGTAGGGAAAGCCCTGAACTGAAACAAACAGAACTACTGAAACAATTTTGAGATGAATGTCTGAAGAGCGAGACATACCAACAGCCATGAGGAAACACTCACACAACCACCACTGTACAAGGAGAGGGTTGTTATAGGAGCCAGGTGTACAGTAGACAGACTAATAAAGGCTCCCGTTTCCTCTGTAATGGCTCCCTTGAGTTCAGCACAGCACAGCACAACACAGCTTGGAGGCTCATTGGTGTTCTCAGAAAGAAGGGGACCAAATAACACTCTTATAAAACCAAACTCTAAAGAACCCGTCTCGATATGTAAACTTGATAAATATGTGCTGACCTACATGCAAACTGGCACTATACTTCAAAATGACTGCACTATAATAGATTAGTCCCTCTGGGAAGAACACATGCAATTATTATAATCTCTGATGTAATTAACATGCAAGCCACACACGGACAAGACGTTAAGGGATTATTCTGAGATGTAAACTATAGATTTTATTATTTTTCAGCATGGGACTTAATTAAGACAAATATATTGGTTTTTTAGAGTCAATATCTTAACTGAGGAAAAGGTCAAAAAAGAAAATAAAGAATAAAAGTAAAATCTACCAGTTAAGGTCAAAGGTAAAGTTAACATTTTAACGTCACATAGCTATATAGACTGTCTGTGTGATAGTAGTGTTAAACACTTAATCCTGAGGTGGTGCAACATAAAATAAAATGACTGAACGAGAAGCATTTTTGAGGCTCAAAATACTCCAAAATATTTTCTGTCATGTCCTGACCTCTAATCCTAACCAAATACTGACTTCTTACATTAACACCAGGCTTAAATTATTTTTGTTTAGGTTTCTCCTTTGTGCCTAAGCATTAGGAGTCTTTATCCAAGTGTTATTGGATAGGAGCAGAAAGAGGGAGAACGCTTGTTTAGACTGGATAGTGTGTTAGAAGATTTGCTGCTCAGAATTAGGATACCAACGCTGTGCGGAACAGATCAGAAATCACTAGAAACACAGACAGAAAGTGGCTGTGGACTGGAATCAGACGATTTTCAGGATCATCCACCCTGACTGTCCATTGGAAACTAAGTAAAGAAATTTTCTCTGTCTTGTTAGTCACCATATTATTTTTATTTTCACCCTATCTGAGGTACAAATACAGAAAAACAAGGTGGGCATAAAATAATAAAAAAATACATAAAGCAGTAGTTCTCATTACTTTAAATCTACTATATATACACATTTTTAAACTTGGCAAATAAAATATCAAATCCTAATAATTAATCACAATTTCCTATAAGCTTTTCGGGGTTTTTTCCTCTTCCCAGTTTTATTTTGGAGGATTCTGAGTGGAACTGGAATGGTAGTTTTAAATATCACAAGTTCAGTCCTTATGATCTACTATCCTGTTAGATGCTTTTCAACAACACAGCTGAATCGAATGACTTATCAGCATTTTTTAGCTCTACAGAAGCCTGGTAACGAGCCATTCATTTAAGGCAGTTGTGTAAAAGCTGGGGTGTATTCAAAAGTTGCAAGATAGTAGATCTCAATGCCTAGACTTGGGCACAATTCTGCCATTTAAAAGAAAAGTGTAGAAAGAAAATTAGAGTAAGAGAGAGCAAGACTTTCAGCTCGTAACGGAAAGGCTAAAAGGACTGAAGCATTGTTGGCTATTGGATCCTTTGAGCTTTTAACATACCTGGCCAAATTGTTTATTGCATAAATTGGGATAAGCTTGTTATTCTTTTGTTTTCAGTTTGAGTCAAAATGTTTGTTTTGCTGTCATCTGGAATCGGGATGCCAGAAATTGGTATATGCAGATGATCAATGCATCTCCACAAAAAAGTGGAAACTAGACACTTTATGTACCGGGGTGGTAAAATGTACTTCCATGAGCTGCCTTAGGGCTTACTCTGTAAAGAAGTTTGTCCAAACCTAGAATAGATTCAACAACTCACATGAAAACAATGTTACTAAAACTGTCACAAATCTTTAATTAAGACCTAGTTATCCACTATTCTCATTTGGTCATATTACAACTTTAAAATGTAATATTAGGAAAGAGAATTTAGAGGCTTTTGGAAATTTTAGCTCGGACACACCTCCCCTGATTTATACAGTTTATATAGTCAACCTTTCTAAAAGCTGCTCATTGTTTTTCTTTTACCTAACTCGTGGTTAAATCAAAGCTCTAATGGAGATACTTTATAAAGAGCTGCAGGAAACTTAACTGCCTGCAGCTGGCAAATCTGCCCACCTGTCATCTGTCACCTCTCTCTGTCTCATTAGTTTGCTCCTCAGGGGGGTTTAATAACCCAGATTTATCAAGTGGGATCCCACAGAAATCTGAAAACAATTTCTCCAAGATATACAACACTATAAAAACGAGCATGAAATAAACATATTTATATGAAGACAGCACGTTGTGGATTTTAATTTTCCTCCCTTTTGTCTCGTTGACAACCGCCCCTGTGGTTGCTCCTGCTCACAAAAATGAGTCCGGCTGCGAGAAGAGCAAAACAGAGATCACAAAGAATGACTTACTGTCATGAAATTTACCATTTATGGTAGCTCCCCACAAGCAGGACCATGTGTGCACAGGTACTGACTTCACTTTACGAGCAGAGACATTAAACTCTGCCTGCTACTGATGTGAAAACAGCAAGAAAAGGACTCAATAGAATACATTCCTTGAGACAAAAAAACAATATTTATGAAAAAATTCTCACAATTAAACTTATAAATATAAAAGAAAGAACATTAAAACACCTTCAGAGTTTTCAGAGCAGAAGAAAAGCATTACAGCTCCACTTGGCAGCCTCTGGAAGCCACCTTTCTGTCCGCCCTGCAGCAGCAGGCTGCAACTACAAAGCCAGTTTCTGTGTTAATGCTAAAACCCTGGGCGTTTAAAGGAAGCTGTGATTTTATAGCACAAGCCCACAATTAAAGGCAAAAGGCCTCTGTGTCTGAGGGAGGTCACATTAAAAAGATGTGAAGTTGCTCCTGACAGACCTTTGCAGGATGTGAGTGACGTTTGTGGGCATGTGTCATTTTCACTCCAAGCGTCTGATGCCAAAGTTTTGCACGAGGGCAGGACACATGCTTCAGCGGAGACAAGAGCGCGTCTAACAGTTTCCGACTGACTGCCCCGACTAAATGGGGAAGTAAAGTATAGAGGCCCACAGATGCACGCAAAGACCTGAGGAGACACATGATCCTAGAAAGCAGAAAAATATTTGTCTTGCTTGCTGATCAGCCTGAGGCATGGGGGAAAAAATGAACTTAATGTCAAACAGCTAAAGGTTTTCAAAAGACTGAATGGCAAGATGTCTGTAATGCACTTCAAAACAGGTTCTTACATTAACCAAGCAAAAACAAAACAAAACAAACAAAAAAAAACCTCCAACTGTTGGGGAAAAGCTGGATTACAAGGAAGTTTCCAGTGTTTCCATACTTAAAAGTAAATATGGTCCCTTCATGTAATGTTTTTGTTTTCTGTCTGTGTGCGCCATGGTCAGTGTCACCACACGTTCTCCATTATTTCTGACCAACAAGAAGCACTTCCTTCCCCTGAATCTGACCAAGGAACTGAGAGAAAACCACAAAAAGGAGTTGAAAGAGTTCACATCCCCAAGAGTTTGTCAAATGAGAAAATCCACTTCACAAATACAAACTTTCTAATAAAGGGGAACAGTTTTAAGGAATAAGACTAAATTGCAAATGTACACAGAAACTACAGCGATGCTAAAGGAAACTACAACACCTAGAATATATGTCCTATTACAAGTTTACAGAATGTGTGACTATATTCTATTTAAGTGAAATGATGGTCAGTGAAATATTTTATCTCCTCCAATAATAGATGTACATGCACTCTAAAATTGGTGGTAGCAGCATCGTGCTCTGGGACTGCTTTCCTGCTAATGCTACTGGTGCAATGTAAAGTGGGAAAAATAATGAAGAAGCTTCAGCAGCCATGTGAATACCTCAACTCTAGCAAGGATTGAGAGAATGACTGTTTTTAGCACCAAGTATTTTTGTTCACTGAAGGATTTCAGCTTAAGATTCCATGTTATTCTTTTTAGTCAGCAACAGCCAGAAGATTCATACATTTTCAGCTTTCAAAAAGTGTAAAAGCACAAGTACCTTAGTGATAACCTTGTCTCCAGCACAGTAGAGCTACATGCCATCCCAACCCAGCCCAGTATTAAATACTTGTGGACACTGTGGGCTTACAGAAATCCTTTCCTTTGGCTTCCTCTAAAAGCAAACCTGACCAGACGCAGGAAAATGGGTGCAGTATGACTAACTACTTTTTCCATTGCCAACGGGGTTCTGGGCTCTTTACTTTTCACACAAGGTTACTGTGTGAGCCCTTTTGGCCTCGAGTGCTGACAGTTTCTACATGGGAGCTCCACCATAAATCTCAGCTTGAAGAGTTCCTGACTGATCTGAGATCTCCTGGTTAACCTGCTGTTGTTCAAAGTGTACCATAGCAACTGACTTTGTTTATGCTGTCTTTTGGAAAATATGGATGTTTTATTGTTTTTGGAAAGAAGCAGCTATTTTGCAGCAAAAGATGTCCTTAACCCTTTCATGCATAGTGGTCACTACAGTGGACAGCTATCTAAAAGCCATTTTCTTGTGCTTCCTGTGGATTTTTATGTTATAAATGCACACAGACCACTGAAGTGGACACTAATGCATCATAAAATATACCATCAACTACTGGCCATCAGCTGCAAATGCAAGAAATTAGTTTTGTTAAATACAATATGGCCGACAGACAAAAAAGCATGAGAACCGACTCGGTCCCTCCTTCTACTGTAGATGACTCTTGCAAGTAAAAAAAATATTGTGACATCAGAGAACCCCTAAGGAACAATACTACTGATGTATTTTTCAAATAACAACTTTGTATTTGGACAAAATTACAATTGATCACATAAAAATAAAAAAAATAAAAAAAAATTATTTTTACAAAAAAATGTTACTACCTTTTTTATGCCTTAAGAAAAGAATTTTAAAAAATGGAAAAAAAATTCTGACACAAAGGATCATAATTCATGCATCAGAGGGTTAAGATACAGGAAAGGAGCATTCAAATTCACATGATTTAGCCTTTTAAGACTATTGTGAGTTTGTTCTTGAGATTTATATTTAACATTGAATTGAATTATCTGAGGTATCATGTATAAGGATTACCAGATCAATGTAACAAAAACCCTCTTTGGTGTAAATACTTTTATTGAGTGAAGATACAAAGTTAGTCGTGGAGCATGTGAATACCAAAACTACACAGATTTCTATGAGAGAATCACAAGAGACACACAGAGAAACTGACTGGCGAGCAAAATTAGACAATTTTATTTCTATCATCCCTGACTGGTGACTGACTGAAAACTCAAAAATCTTTCCCAGATTAGTAAAAGCACTAAAAGGTAAGCCTAAACACATGGAGATTACAACTACTATTGAGTGACTCAATATGATTAATTTTAGCAATCAATAAGCAGCCCACAATCCTGTGCTGCATCACGGTCACATGGCAGCAAGATGGAAATATACATTGGCCATTATAATATCAGTCCAATTTTACTGATGGAGTCGCTTCGATATGCTTAAAACCACACCAATGCAAATTTAAATTTATTGTGCATTCTGGGTAAAAACAGCCTAAACAAACATGAGGGTAGAACGCTAACAGGACAAATAACTTGTGGTCTTTTTACCAAAGAGAAAAGAGAAATCCTTCAACTGCTAGAATCTAATGCCACTCTATTTTGACTATAGTTTGTGAAGAAGGAAGCTGTGCTCAGTGTCCTCTTCAGATGTTTTTGTGTCATTTCCTTCAGTAGTTCTTGGTGCAGCGCCACCACAGACGACGGGGTGAACAGGTTTTTCAAATTGTCGGATGGTTTGACACAGTGAACCACACCAGCTAAAAATGTAGCAAATGTTGCAGCTTTGATCCACAATCAAACAGTGTGAAAATAACTTTAAACTGCTATTTTATTTATGATCACTGAACTAAACTACCAATATAAGAAATCTGAGGACTTAAAATATAATTTAGAATAGTAAAATAGTTTCATGGTGCCTGCCTTAGCAGAGAGGTGTGACTTTACAAACACAAAGCTATTTAGGGCATAAATAGTCCTCATGCTACACATGGTAGGCTATATATGCATATCAGTACCACTATTAGGCTGCTAGGCTCATTTCATTGATCTGGGTCAAAAGGTTGTTGATCAGTCTTGCAGTCTAAGCAATGCGACAGTGTCTGGCACAGATTGGGCTTCAGCTCTCCACAGCTGCCAACGGTCCTCATGGAAACACACACAGACTCCCCTCTCTTCAAGACGACTCCCTCGTCGGTCAGTTAAATTATAGCGTGGCCTGAAACAACTTGAAAACACTGGCTCCAAACACTAACATAACTGCGAGTAATAACTGTCAAAGTACACAAGTGGCAGCTGTGCAATCTGCTAAGCTTTAAATCATCTGTTACAATGATTCGCAATGACATCATTGTGCAAAAGGGGGTCATCTGTGTTGCTTCAGCTGCCACATTAGTGACCTTTTATTGATCGGTCGTTTAAAAATTGTCAAAGAAGAAGAATCTGAGTGTTAGTGTATTACAGAGACATCAGAGGGAGGATGAAATGTTGCCACTGCTTCCCGCTAACTGAATTACTCACCAAGTCTGAGCAGTTCAAAGACCTAGAGGAGCTCAGTGCTTACTCCAAACAAACTGCAAGAAGAAAACATCTTACACTGTAATATTTCCTGGAAAAAAACCCCCCAAAAAACGCTGGAGGGAATCCAGGAATCAAGGCAGCAGAAAATTGCCCTCGATGTTCTCAATAAAACATGCAGCCTGGCATTTATATTTCAGAGGGCAGCGAAAAATAGCCTGGATTCTGGAGACATCTGCAAGCCCACACACTCAAACGTATGCCAGACAGAGGTTTGGTTTGGAGGAAAAGCACGTACAGCAGCTGCACGCCGTCATCCTAATACCACCTTACGTTAAATGTACGGTACACAACATGTTTATTTAAGAGGAGATGGTGAAGAACAATTACCAACTCACCGGACAAACTCAGATTCCTTTCGACCTCCCTGACCAAAAACTTGGTATTTCCAGTCACCTCCTGCTGTTTCACACAAACACGAACAGAAAAAGTAGATCTAGTCCATCGCAGAGCCACAAGAAGGTTTCCTGATGACTGAATATTTTAGGCGTACAGCGTAAGTCTGCTCCTGCCGCTACTACTACTACTCCTGCTCCCTCATCGATTCTGTTTAACCACCACGCTACCCCTCTCTCTCTTCCTCTTTCCTCCTGCTCTGTCTCCACCTCCCTCACAGCCTACAAATGCTCAGTGCCTGCCCTAAAAAAAAAAAAAAAAAAAACAGAGGGTGAGATGCGTTCCTCCTGTCCTACGCTCTGATCCCCACATCATTCAGAGCAGCGGACTAAACAATGCCTACACCGCCACCGCTCTGAAAAGAGCCTAGAAGCGGTTCTCAGTCGGCGATAATGCCTCCCCAACTGTCGCTATGGAAACTAATGACAGGAGGGAGGGTGAAACACAGGGAGATGGAGAGGGAGGGGAGAGTTAAGTGAGAGGGAGAAGAGTGGAGGAGGGAAAGAGGAGAAGAAGGGGCTGAATGAACGATGGGGGAAGTGTGTATAACTACAAGTGGGTGTGACCGCAGTTGATGCACGAGAGAGTGCATGGGGGTATGAGGGAAGAAAATTGCTGTAAAAGTTGCTGCTTGGCACAAGGGGAGAAAATTGATTATCCAACTAATTAATTAATCTATTGGAAAAGTTGCTTTTTTTGTCCAGAAAATGCAACAGAAAAAAACAGCACTCCAAATAAAACCAATGTGTCTTCCTTTTTTAATTATTTTAAATATGATAATATCAATTTACAGACCCGTTAATACATTTGAATATTTCTGAAAGGCCCATTTATTTCAGGAACGCTTCAGTGAAACACATTATATAGATTAACTACACAACGATGGACATATGAAAGTCTTTATTTTTGTTAACTATGATGAGTTTACAATCACAGTCAATAAAAATATGACATTTTTAAAAACAGAAATGCGGTCCATGTCTGATACCTGTTTAAAGGTTATTTTAAAAAAAAACGTCTGTTCAATCTTACAAACAGGGCTCATCTGCACACAGATTCTAATTTATTGACTGTGCACATTATATTATATTTATAATTTTTTTCATTACATTTTTATTATATTTTGGAATTTATATGATATAACATGCTTTTGTTACTTTTAATAAAATAATAAAAGCTACATTCATGTATTTTTACAATTATAATAATGCTATGACATTTACCTCTTGCTGCTTGAATACAAATACTATACTAAAAATAAATATTTTAAACACTTCCATCTTCAGAAGAATGTTAGATTTTAAGCCATTAAAATCTAAAAAACTGTCATGCTGCTTGTTGTTTGCCCACATTCATTTTAAAACTGCATCTCCTGAATAAGAGTGATGGGCTCAATATGTTTGTTTTGCATTATGAATTATTTCCAAACATCCTAATTTGTCCTTTTTTCTAAGCTAGGGAAAAGTGGTCAGCTGGTTAGCCAGCTGACCATCAGTGTGCAGCCACAGGTGGCGGAGTGACTCTGTTGCATCACTGTTCAGCATAAAGCCAGAGAAAACTCTGATGTCTCTTAGAACAACTGAAGGGACGATATAATGGAAAATTTTAGGAATTTTTAAATTGTGTTGTAAATGAAAAGAAGAAAGTACTTTACATTATTGGACAATGCACTTTTCAGCTGTAGCCATTACGATAGTTACTGTTTCTGATGTGTAAATAAATAAAACATGTTGCGTCTCCTGGGGACCCAGTTAACCAGCGCTCTCAGGGGGACGCATCCTGTGCAGCTTCCCCCCACAGACATGCGAAACACAAAAGCTGGCAGAATGACGCGCCCAAGCTGCTCCGACCCTCTTCGTATGCACATATAATTACAACCACCAACTCCCCCTCTTCACCCCAACCCATCCCCTTCATATCTCTCTGTGCTCCCCCCTTCTAAACACTCATGAGCTGATGTGGGCTTTAAAGACGGGGTGACATTGCCTGACACCGGCTCTGAATCCTGAGACAAATGCCAGCAATAACCATGGAAACACTGGTGAAGTATCACCAGTTTCAAAACGATAACAGGGCTTCGGATATGGGTGTGAGGAGTAGAGTGGAAGCGATGAAGAGCAAGCAGAGGGGGATGGGAGTCTATGTTCGATTTAAATTTAGAGGTGGGGGGGGAAAGCAGATAATTTAAAATCAGAGGAGAGTTGTGAGTAGGAGTAAGTGGGTTAAATTACTCCTTAATTTATCTTCTTGTCGTTCTACTGAATCATTAGTGACAGAATCCCCCTCCTCAAACCCCTCACCTCCTGCAGCTCTCACTAAACTGGTTAAAACTACTTTGTATAGTGAATTATGCATCAGTCTGCAAGGACGGAACAGGTGCTACAATAAAACTGGCTGCTCATCCCAGCAGACCTGACAAGGAGAAGTCTCCTTACATAAAGCAAAGGTCAAGTAAAGAATTAGCTCCACAGCCACGTTGGAGTCTAATCTAAAAGAAGGAAAACAAGACCACAGACTTTCTTTAGCTGGCAGCGAAACATGGGGCTAATATTCATAGCTTCTAGACCAAACAGTGTTAGCTGATGGTTAGTTAAAAATATTGAATCTGGTATAATTTAGTTACAGACTAAATTTTGACAAAATGACAAAAAGGTTTAATATTATGTGCACATTTATTTAACAAAAGGTACTTAATCATGTATTTTTAATTGAATGTTTGTGGTAATAGAATGATACTATTAAAGTATTTTGACTCAAAGTGCTTTGACTCAAGGTTACAATGTCAGAATGACTTTTAGGTTCAATTCCTTAAAGATTAAAAAATGGCAGTTTTTACTTTTTAATAGTGACATGCTGACAGTCACCACGGAGACCAGGAGAAAACCAGCACAGATTGTCCATCTTTCTTTCACCCATTTCCTCCTCTCGCTAATCACATTTTCTTCCCATCTGTCCATAAATAGGAAACTTTGTGAGTTTATTCTGCCCGTCGCACACAAACCCCCTGAAATATTGACGACCGACCGCCTAAATCTCCTTCGCCTCACTGACCTACAGATGACATCTGTCAGACATCTGCTGACATACTTTCTTCTGTCACTTAGACCTCAGTTAACTTAGGAAGGGAGATCAGTAAAGGGAATCCACTTCTTTTTTTTATTAAGAAATAGACATGCCAAACAATCTCCTGCTTTGTTCACGTTTGTTCTTGTGGATGTTTATGCATAAACTGTGTGGTCACAGTTTATAACTTGACAAGACGGCTAAATGAGCAATGCGCCGTCAACAAGAAGCAAAACTAAACAGTACCGCTGTGTGAACGGCTGCCAGAGCTCTGTCAGCTTCCCCTCAGAGGTCTGCGCTAGGTTCGATCAGCACAAACACACTGCACACATTTTTCCTGTAGACATGCAGGCAAACTCAGGAGTACATCCAGCTCCACTCACAGAAGGACTCTAAAAGGACATTGCACAGATAAATCAATGAAGACTTCCTTATTAATTCTTTATTAGGACTCTTTTTTTTTTTTTTTTTTTAAATCTGTGACTGATTGCATGGCTGATCTGGCTCGGTTTCCTCAGCGCGCACCCCACTGAGGAAAGCCGGAAGAAGGTCGCTGGGTTTTTGTCATGGAGACAATTCAAATTCCACTGCATGTTGGCCCGACCAGAAAGCCCTTTCTAAATCGCAGGGAGACGCATGAATAAATCCCACACACACGCTCACTCAGATGACAGACATAAGCTTAATCTGAGAAAATAAATAACCCTCTTATTCACACATCCCTGAAGGTCCTGGAGCGCCAGGAAGACACAACAACGACTCAGGCGTCTGGTGATCGAGCAAGGATGGAGCTTTATTCTTCCGTCAGTGGCACACATTAATGTTTTCTCATTTACCCTCTGCCTCAGATAGAACTGCGCTCAATACAAACTCAAATCTGTTTCCTGGAGTAGATTAGAGATGAGGATGGAGTCGGATAATAACAGCGAGGTGAGATTTTACAAGTAAACCTTTTGCCGTCTTTGTTTGAACAAGTCTTTAGTGGTCATTCTCAAATATCTCCCTGCTCAAATATTGACCCTGGTATCCACCTACATCTCAAACATTCAGCAGCTAGAAATCAAAGAGCTGTTTAAAATTGCTCCAACAAGCACACCAGCAGCCTCCCTCTCTCAAAGGAGCATCTCATAAGGGGAGGTCATTAATATTTCACCCGTAGGACAATCTTTTAATTCATTATTAATGATTAAACTTATCTGCAGGAGGAGAGAGGTCTTATCTGAATTACAAAGAGTCTGGAGCCAACGATAATCCGTGCAACTACACAACCCCCCTTCTCGCCCCCTTTTTGAGAGGAAAGTGAGGCGGCAGACCTTCTGTCCCGTTCTGTTAGATCTGCAGAGATCTGCAGAATATAATTCTGCATTGATCCCATGCTGTGAGCGAGTATCTGGCCCTGGGGCAAGGTGGCAATGATGGGTGCAATGCAAGGAAGAAAAGGTGGAGATTTGTCAGATAATATTTTCCTCTAACATAAAACGGATACAAACTGCTGCAGTTTAGGATAATATTTCTGAGAGATGCCAAGCTGAAAGGTAAACATGAACACAGAAATTATATAGTGAATTATTTTAATCTAAGACATCTGATCTGTAACTGGCTAGTTGAAAAATTCAACTCTTAAACCAATCATAAATGCCCTATGATGTTTGCGTTTTTCAGCATATGTCTCCATGGTTCCTTGACATTATCAAAAAGCATCAGCGTACTTGAAAGCATGACTGCAATTATTGTGTGCTGTTAAGGTGGTATAATTACACTACCTAATGCATTTATTGCATATTTATGGCAAAGATTTATTTTTAGAGCATGCTTGTGTTTTGGGGGTACCAAAAGTATTCAAGGACAGAAGTACTGCCAAAACCCAAACTTTTGAAATACTTTTCATCATCACTTTTATCATAAAACCATTTGCTGGAAGGCACCACCATGCAGGCCAAGTAAGAAATCTACATGTATCACACAAAACAATTTCACAAAAAGTAAAGTTTAAAGTGGTCTAAAGGCTTCCAGCTGGGGATCGTCAGCAGGATGTATTTATGGATCTCAGTGAGCAGGAAAGAATATACCAGGTTGTTGGGAGTCTGGTATGCATTTATGTTTAGGATCAATTTGGGTTTTAAGGGTAAGTTGTGAGATTTTATAACCGATTTATAAGTCTACCAAGAAGGCAGTACTGGAAGCCAAAAACAGAAAGTAACTCGTTGCTGCATTTTTGTCTTTTCTAGACAGCAGGGAGAGCTCTGACCGATTCGATCAGTCATTAGTCTCAGTGGGAACAGAACAAAAAAAGTTTTTTGTACAACTTTAGCTGAAGAGAAGAAAACCAGTTTTAAGAAGTCTGATTCAAGTAACTATTCTTAGAGTAAAATTTAAAAAAATGTCACAGTAAAAACACAATGGATTTGATGTGTGGATTGGTACACTTGTAGATTAAATAACTTAGATTAAAAGAAATTAAAATGAATTGCATAACTCGGCAAAGACCAGATCAGTATTTTAATTAAGCCTAGAGATAACAAAGGGACCACTTTCTCTTTGCCATGACTCAAGGTAAAAAGCAGGTGGTAAAATTAAAACAAGTACTGAAATAGACATAATATTTAGTTCTGTAGTTGAACAGTAAATGGTTTAATGACTTCCTTCTCTTTCTAAAAAAAATAAAAATAACTTGGGAAGAAAGTTTCTTTATTTTCCATAACTTTGTAAATATGTCGTTTTTATAATTTTTCACAAGTTATGTAACCCAATCTCAGTTTCCTGCTTTACTTTCAAGTAAACATCTCTGACAGCTCTCATCCGAGCAACTAACAGATCATCCAGTGATCACCACTTGCTGGAGTAAAATCACTTGATCTATATTACTATTCAGAGAACAACACTGTCGATATTCACTCACAAAATTTATTTGTGGAATTATTTCAGTTACAAAGTTCTTAATGAGCACACTCTATGCTTTTTTCCACCATGACATTATACATTAAACAAAGATTGAGCAGAAATGGGAAAACTCTGTCAAAACAGACACAATACGAGACATTCAAATGTGGTGGTTCTTTTACAATGAGCCTTTATTATTGATTCTGGCACTAAATGTAACAAATTAAACATAAATGGTTGCACAAGGCATTTGGTTTTGAAATTCTGTACATTTTGGTAGTGCGTTTTACTATGTCTATGTTATATCTAAAATGTAACAAAAACTTCAATTTAAAAGGATTTGCTAATCCAAGTATTTCCATTTCTTCAAACATTTGCCAGTGTATTGCTACTAGGATTGATAAGAAAAAAATGATTTTAAACACTGTGTCAATACTGCTAGGACTTGTCATCGCAGCACTTTTTAAAACACGTTTTACCTGGTTCCTATGCCTTCAGAAGACCAATTATAGCGTCATTAAGTGGCTTATAATGTAAAACTGTGATCGGTTTTTCCACAAACAGGATGATTTAAGCATCTTTTAAAATTTTGCGGCAGTCAGCATTTCCTAATGGTAATAAGCTCTGCTGCAGACCATGAGGAGGGCATCGAGGACACTGCAGAGCAATTTTAGAAAGATCCTAAAAAAAACCCACAGAGAGCATATTTGGATTGGACGGCTGTCTGGAGGTCAGATTATTGAATTTCAGACAACGTGAAGCCTGTCTGTACAAAGCAAAAATTACGACCCCATTATTTTTTCAATTTTTCTACCTTGTTTTGGGATTTATTCCACACCTCCACCCCCTCTCACTGCCTAGTTGGGCTTGATCCTCATCACAGGTACAATGGTCACTCTGTGGGAGATCAATACCTACAAATGAGGTTATTTTCTCCACCATGAGTTACAGCAGCGGTGTGCTTGGATGAACTTTGTGTCCTTGAATAAGCTCTCGTAAAGGTGTGATGAACGTAAACAGCCACATGGCAATTTGTGAACATTAATGGTGTGACTGTGGATGTGCGTGTCGTTTTGCCCACTGTGGGTTTGGTCATCTGATGAGCTGCAGGCTCATCTCTTCCTACAGCGCCCAGATGGCCTGTGATTATGAACGGCTCAGTAGAGATTACCGTGCAGCAAAGAGATGAAGAGAAATGGAGAGTTAAAAAAATAAAAGTTCAAACTAGGATAAAGAACGGATACAACTGAATGAAATGAACATGGGGGTATGCAAGGTCAAAGAAACAGGCCAACAACATGGCACAGCAGCAACGACAGAAGGCAGTCATGAAGGCAAACCTCTCATCTGTCCTTCTTCACAGCACCGTAAAGACTTTCAACAACTTATCGCTTCCCTCGGCTTGTTTTCATTTCAGAAATGCTGACGACCAGTTATTATGATCTCAGATTTCACGAGAGTGAGGTGCAGGCAGATAAATGTGAGTGTGTGTCAGATGAGAATGTTTATAGCAACAAATACACTAGGGGACATTTGTCCCCAGCAGCTGGCTGAAATGATGGATCACACACAGGCAGGTAAAGCACGCCCAACAGAGTCGCATGAAAAATTATCAATGCTCTCCTGAACCAACAGTAGTTAACCTCTCGATGTGTTTGCTGTAGCAGCTTCACCTGAGGGGAAACACAGAATGTGTCTAAGAGAGCATAGGATGGCAAAAAACCTCAATGCACATTTCTGATCCATGGTACACATGGGATATACTGTATATACAGTACAGACCAAAAGTTTGGACACACCTTTTAATTCAACGAGTTTCCTTTATTTTCATGACTATTGACATTGTAGATTCACACTGAAGGCATCAAAACTATGAATAACACATGTGGAAATATGCACTAAACAAAAAAGTGTAAAACAACTGAAAATACCCCTTATATTCTAGTTTCTTCAAAGTAGCAACCTTTTGCTGTGATTACTGCTTTGCACACACTCTGCATTTTCTTGATGAGCTTCAAGAGGTAGTCACCTGAAATGGTTTTCACTTCATAGGTGTACCCTGTCAGGTTAATAAGTGGGATTTCTTGCCTTATAAATAGTCATGAAAATAAAGAAAATCCATTGAATTAGAAAGGTGTGTCCAAACTTTTGGTCTGTACTGTATATATATATATATATATATATATATATATATATATATATATCTGTATAGCTGGTAGCAAGCTGGAGAAGCTCTATATTACCTTGGTTCAGATTTGCTCTTTTACAGACTTTAACATTTTTTTTTCTGGTTGACACATTTCATGTTTGGACAAATTATTTCCTCTGGCTTTGGATGCATCAGCGAGGATTTTGCTCTGTATTTCTTTACTTTCAGAGTTTATGATGCGCTACCATGGCAACACGATATCGTTTTTTAGAACTGGGAGCAATTGATCAGCATCTCAAAAGCTCCAATAATTCTTCACCTACAACCCTGAACCTCAGAAAGCTTCATGGATGCAGAGACGGATTAAAGAGCAGAGAATGAAGCAAAGAACGTTCAAATTATTGCTTCCATTGAACACAAAGTTGAGGACGCTCATATCTGGACAGTGAAAGGCACATCAATAGGCAAATTTGGGTTCCCTGTTGATGTCCACATTGTTGTGTGGCAGGAAAAATTTTGAATGAAATCTTTACATTTTAGATTGCAGGATGACTACCTAAAAACCACACCCATCCCAATTCGTGGTAATGTTACTGTTCATGTTTTTTTTAGTTTTTTTTAAACCATATTACGTAATAATATCTAAGGCCTTGGGTATTCTTGTACATCCTTCTCCTTGACTTACATCTTCTTCTTGACATAAAGATCTCTGTAAAACTTTAGAAGCTCTCTGTGGACCATGGTGTTTTGTTGCGAGATCGAGATGTAAAAATGTCAGCGAATGTTTTATAGAACAGCTAGACTTTATTTGGTGTTAATCAGAGCCAACTGGAGGGATGGTGTGTGTATACTGACTCTCCAAAACAGGAGTTTGAATGTAGTGGTTATTTCTGGACATAACCACATCCCCAGTTATACGAGTGCTTGCACAGCATTATTTTAGCTTTGTATTTCCACCCCTAAAATATATCTGTTCACTTCTAAATCGAGTTGTGTGGGTTGTAGGTCGTGTCAAATGTGCAAACAGCTCAATAATGATCTCTCAAGGCCTTATTTTTCTATTTAACAAAAATCTGCCATTTGTATATTATTTTTCTAAGTACAATACATGGAGGAGTTGAACAGCTAGATTGAACTGGAACAAAACAAGATTGCTAAACATTCAGGGAGTCTCTGAAGGCATCATTACCTTGGACAGCTCAACCATCACAAATACTAAACTGGTAGTAGCACATTTTCACGGCTCAGCCCAGCTGCAAAACAGATCAGAAGTAAAGGCAGCACACCCTCCTGACTTGATTTTAGATATCCTTCACTGAGTGAGATATCAGAGAAGCACGGTCTCACTTGGCAGAAGGCCAGGTTTAATAAGACTCATCATTCACGCCACAGAGTGACAGATGACAGTTTAACAACCTACTGTACAAGCCAGGCATTTCTCAAAGATGCCTTTACAGGAAGTCATTAGACAGTCTAGCTTCAGGAAACTCTGAGACAGCTTCAAAGGTAATCAGCTGATGCATGCAGACACAAACCTTCACACACATGCTTGGACTAAAACCCAGATGTTGTACCACCCAAGGCAGTCATCTGTTTCGTTACTTGTCGACCTTTTAGATTCTTCCTAAATCTGATGAGGAGCTTGTTAGTGAGTAACTAAACATAAAAAAACATAACATAAAATACAAAATAGAAAACAGGCAACTCCTGAGATATCAGCAGGAGGAAGATAATCCACAGCGGGATGCAGGAACAGGATCCATCTGTGTGGATGTACCTCTCATCTCCTCATTATGAGCAGGCCGTTATGACTGTCCTGTGATAAGAGCTGAGGAACACGCATCATAAAGTGGGAATTTAAACTAAAACGCTCAAATCACAGAATCAAGTCTTCCAAGCCAATTATATTAAAAAAATGAAAGTTTTGTCACAGAATAACCATGAAATTCAATGAATTGATGGAATTTTATATGATAGAGCAGCATAAAGTACTACATAATTGTCAAAAGTAACAAAAATTTGGTGTGTTTTTCTGAACAGTGTTGCAAGAAATACTTTGTAAGACCACCTAAATTGCGATTACAACAAAAATCACTGTGTGTATATCTTAACCAACTTTGCACAGCTAAAGACTAAAATTTTAGTTTCAGTTCTGAATTGCGCAAAAGGTCTAGCTCAGTCAGATTAGATGGCGAATGTCAGCACAGGGAACGTTTAAGTTTTGCCACAAATTCTTGACTGGATGCAAGTCTGAACTTTGACTAGGTCATTCAAACCATTTTCAGGTAATGGACAAAACAGTGTTCAATGATCTGTTCAAAGTTGGAAAAATTTTAATTTTCTCTTTCTCTCTGAGCTGCCTGGTGTATACTTAAGTAAACTTACACACAGATGAACTATGTTAATAAATTAATTACTTTAAAAAATTTTGCACTTCACATTTAGGAGTATCAGAGTAAATAATTAATAATTATTTTTTTACAATTATGCAAAAACATTAGGTTAGTCTATCAAACTGAATCCAGATAAAATGGATTACAGTTTTTGTTGTAAAATGACAAAATGTGCAAAAAATTTAAATACTCCTTGGAGGCGATGCATAGTTAATTCAGATACAAACATAACTTTAGCAGCCATTGAGCAGTGAGTTAGAGTACAATTCGCACAACCATATGACATGGCTACGTCGCTTCACAAAGTCATTAGAGGAGCAGCACATGATAAATGGCCGAGGGCCAGCCCAGACTATAATAGGAAGAAGAAGAGGAGTCCGTCGAGAGTCAGTCGTCTGTTACCGGGGTGACCTTCAGCATGAAGAACCAAAAGGATACTAGCTCGACTGCTGCAGCTTCGAACCAGTCTGAAACGCAGGGACAGGATCCTGGTGAGCCATCAGGGTTCACTGTCCCTACAAATCACTGGCCGGTTACTGGAAATGTTTATTCCACTATACTGAATAGGAATAAAGCAAAGTTTAACACTTAATATGTAAAACAAACTCGTGTGTTTTAGCAGACTTCATTACAGAGTCTCAGTGGACTTTCAACAGCTTCGGTCTTAATGAGGCTGATTCCAAGATTTTGAGGTTACTCTTTATCAGGAGACTTCCTGGTCTGTGTCCTTGTGGGTTTAAGGTCTTTTTCATACAGAAAAACAATTAAAGACAAATATAAATTAATGATATTTCTCAAAAAATTATTCACAGCAAACTTAAAGCTGAAACCCTTCTTTTAACATCTAAATGTTTTTAAATCAAGTGAAAAGAATAACTGTTTGGGGTCTCCTGAAGCTGAGATTATGCTGCCACCTACTGGCAAAATAATAGCTGTACAGTCAAAGTACAACAATGATGTATCAATATCATTTTTAATGGGGAGGGGCAGAGAAAAGTACCCTGAAGTTTCTGGCTTTAAAAGCAAAAAATTAAGGAAACTATATGCCAGAGGTTTGTGAGGCCTCTTCGCTTGCTCGGTTTTATATATTACCTAGAGTGGCAAAAGGACTCCAATCTGGGTTTACTGCAACACCTTGATACCACTAATGAAGTAAATACCCTGTGTAAACACCAAAAAGGAAAAAAAAAAAAATTGTTGACAGATTGAAGCAGGTGCCTGTGAGGAGGAAAGGGAAGAAAAAGTTTAGAGCTTCCTGCTGACAGACGGGCCCCGAGGCTGTTTGTTCATGTCTGAGTGCATGAATCCTACCTGTGCGACATGTCAGCTTTTAAAAATGTGCAAAATGTTACACAGACCACACACACAACTCCGAGAATGTGAATCTTTAAGTCTGCTTAGTTTCTTTTGGATAAATACTTAGGCTTAAAAGGAAGGAAGAGTACAGAGAAAGACAATGGTTAATCGGAACAGAAGGACGGAGCAGAAGGAGGGGCATCCACAGGGGGAGAGAGCATGGAGAATTGAACACAGGCTGCTGTTGTTGGCTGCAATCAGCCAGACTGGGACGGCATTTACTGAAGGGTTTATGGCTGCATCAGGTGAGGCAGTGTGAATAGCAAAGATGATTAGGAGGGTGGTTAGGCTGAAGGAGGAACATCGAGCAAGAAAAGTCCTGTAGGACAACTTTCAAACGTATAGATCCAGAATGGCTTTAAAGCAGTAGAATGTCATTTTTATAAAAAAGAAAAAGAAACATGCTTTCACATATTTGTTAAACCTATCACTATGTCATGACAGTATAGTATGAGACAGATACTATGTGGAAAAAAAGAGGTTCTCTACCTTCACCCTGCTGTCATCTGGACAAATACACAGCTCCATCAGAACTAACCAATTAGAGCGAGGAGGAGGGTCTTAGCGCTGTCAATCATTCTTGTGTATGCACTGTTCACATCCTCCCATTTGTACATGACGTTGACTGACATCACTACAACACCCCTCCTAGCTTTGATTGATTGTTTTTGACTGGGAGCAGTGTATTTCTTCATACACTAACAGTAGCTCAGGGAGTGAGTGGAGAAGCTTGATCTTTTCACAGATTATCTGTCTCATATTATCCTGTCACAACGTGGTGATACTTTTAGAAATTATGTAAAAAAAAAAAATGTATATGCTGCAGCTCTAAAGCTCGCAGGCTCAAAAAAATGTGGTGTAAAAATGAAGCTTCAGTCGCATCATCAACCAGTAGGTAAAAATTATGCATTTTTCTAGTTATAACTTGATGGCAAATAATAAAAGTACCTGAAGACTGCAGTTATTTCTAAATGGCTGAAAAGCCATGCACAACTCAGCCATCCATGTCCCCATAGGTTAATTCTAACCAACTTGAGTATTTTCACAGAAAAAATGCAAATATCTGGTTTGAACTGTAGATACCCCCTTATTAGATTTTTAATAACCTACAGAAGAGCACATCACAAAATACATGCTGTCAGGTGATTTATTTATAGAACAGAAAAGGCCAAAGCTCCTACGTTTTGATGCATTTAATGAATAAAAACTGTCAAACAAAATTAAGAAAGCGACAACAACACAGTCAGATACTGAACCACATATCTCTATTGTGGATATTAGCCCTTCCTTCAATAACATTTGACCACATTATGTTACTACCAGGTTTATTAAGTCACATGATTCTTAATCTAGTTATAAAAACTATTCTCAAAACCAAAATAACTAAATGATCTACCTTCCACAGAGGATATAAACAGAAAAACAAAGAAATCTTTACAGTCTTTGTAACAGAGTCTTGAAGAACAAATCTCCAGAGGCAGAACTATTTTTGGACATCAAAGTATTTAAAGCAGTTCATTGTTGCACGCCATGCAGTAAAGAGCTCATCAAAGAGCAATCTCAGGCTTTGTGTATACAGACAATAGATTATTTGTTGATGGCTTTGTGCTTAAGATGGTTTTGTTTGGAATTATTAAAATATCCTTAACATAATATTCAATAATAAAATGTGTGTATCTCACTTTTTTTTCTTTTATCAATGGATTAGCTTTTATGGTTATAGGCCTGTACCGAAGCTAACCCCTCTAACCTGACAGCAACCTTCACCTGGCTCTGTTCCCCACTTCCACCTCTTTTCTTCTGCCCTGCTTCCCTCCTCTCTAGATCCCAGGGCCTCACCCCACTGTGTACAGGAAGCTCTGATTCTGTAGAGCCTGCTCTTCTTGATGATGAGAGAGAGAGAGAAAAACACAATGCTTTCTGTGTGCTAGGAAGGAGCTGAACTCATAAAATGCACACACACGGACACACAGAAGGAGAGAAAATATAATGGAACATGCTTTTACTATTAGGGCTCAGTTTTTTTTTTTTACTTTCCATATAACTTTCCCAGGAAAATCCCCCTCATCAGGAAAGGTCAGATCCAGACAGACAGCAGACTGGAGAAGAGAGACAAAGATACAGGCAGACCAGCAGAAAATGCTGTGCAGAAACATTCCTGTAACTGAAATACTTATTTTTCTGGAACCGACTACTGAACTGCGACGAAACCTGAGAGCATATCTGCAGATTTAAAATGATTTTCCACCACTTTAAGAGCGACCACGCTCCCACTCTCAGAAGCCCAAGACTTCTGCAGACAAACATCTGGCTTGCAAACATTTACACAGATGACCAGGGTGAGATTTATTTGTTCTTGAAGCTGGTGCACAATATCTCACATTAGCCCGCTTTATTGGGTGACGCCGAGTAATTCTGTTCTTTTCTGGAGGGCCTCCACAGTTGGTACCATTTAGGAAAACTAGGTCACTTCCGCCTTCTGTGTGTGTGTGTGTGTGTGGGCGTGAACGCGCAAGTGTGTGAGCCAAGAAAACTCCAGTATAAACAAAACGTGCAGGAAGAAGTGCTACTCTGAGCAGAAATATCCCAATCATAAACTATAGTTGACTCGGTTCTGCTGCAGTCGCTGTCAAACTTCAGCAGGATCTTATTAATCTGGAAATGTGACTTCTTTGGGACAACAACAACAACAACAACAACAAAACAGCCCATAAAATTGAAAAAGAAGAATTAACACATCACAGAAACATTTTCGTCAGACTACGATTTGTTTAATTATGTTTATTTTAATCTGTAGTAGCTTTAGTAACAAACCACAGAGTTAATTAACTCTGTGCAATTACAACTTAGATCTCATCTGATGTCACTGGTTTTTCCAGATATATACACTTTCATGGAAAGAATACGGCTGCTTTGTGTAATTTCGAGACATCACAGTTACTCCAGAACACTTGTTCACACTCTGCTATTGCAACACCTCCCATCCTCTCTACTAAAGCTTTTATAGCAGTGTACACCTCATAGCTTGGTTATGCTGTCGCTTAAAGGATATAATTAAGAGAACAAAGATAGGCAACATTTTATAGTAAGGCGGGAATTATTTGAGTGACTTGAATGACAACACAAAACATTCCTGAGGCTAAATATTTGCCTCCATACCTCAGTCAATTCAATTCACTGCAAACTGCTAATTACAGGTGAAAGAAAATCTTGTACGGCAAGGTGTTTTGACATTACAACAGCACTACTTTTCCAGTCCTACAATGTGCTATCCAGCTGAAAGCACATTGTAAAACAAATGTCTTACAATAACATGCCAGTATTTGCCCGCATGTTAAGCCGGCAAATACTGTTGTTTCTATGTTTGAGACTTTTATTTTGAAGTATGCAAGGAAGCTTCCCTGTTAGACTGACAAAGTCAGCTAATACAGACTCAAACGGATTAAGTATAGAAAAGGACTTTCAATCAATTTTTTTCAGAATTTCAGTCATGAGGCTTTGGTTTTAAGTTGGTATAAACAGAAGCTTTCATATATTTACAGCGTTCATACACTATAGACAGTATCTGATTAATAGCTACATATTGAAATTAACCTAACAACTACAGTAACTCATAAAAAAGAGCCTGGAGTGCAATGTGTCATCTCTAGGTCAAAATCTAATTTATCAAAGATAATTTAGACATTTTCTACTCTGAAATGAGATTCTTCAACACAAATTTTGAGAATCATAAAAATCCAAATAAACATCTTTTTGATTTTTTAGTATTAGCACCACCTTAAAATTAGGTACATGTAAAATATAACAATATACTAGACATGATTGCTCTACACCTATTACAGAGCTTTTAAAAACAATTTTATTCTATTTTTTAAGTTAAAATAAAAAAACAAAAAACTGAGATTCTAAATTTTTTGAATGCAAAAATTTTGTCTAGTGAATCTTGTCTCATTAGTTGAATGAATTGTTACAACTTTGCTGTTTGGTGTTCAGAATGTTTCAAAGTGGATAGATATTGATACTTAAATAAATATACAAAGTAAATACAAAAATAATGTATTGAAATAATAAAAAAAATACCTAAAATTAGGGACGAAACTATAGTACATTCTCTACAGTTCATTGAATTAACTGAACACAAGACATTCCAGCTTCAGTCAGCAAAAGCTGCTTCTCCGACACACTTGAATTCAGTTAGTGACCACTTACTGAAAAATATTGTTTTTTGTTTATTAAATGAAACAAAAATAAATATTTTTAATTTAAAAAGAAACAAATGAACAAACAGCCTACTCATTGTTTCCCTTGCTTTGAGTAAAGTTAAAATCAGGTTTGTGACATTTGTTTTAATAATAAAAAAATATTCATACTCCTGTCAAATTTTGGTTTACAGTTTACATTTTAAAATTGACCAGCACTCTTTTTATGTTTTCAAGTAATATTAATGTTTAGGAGTGACCTAGAAAAAGGAACATTTTATTCACGATATGTCGCCCTACTCTCATTTGGCTTAGTATTACTGTAGAGGTGTGTGCTTGCTTATGGACGTAATGCCTGAGCCATGCCTAAAACTTATGCAATAACCAGTTAAACAGGAGTGTCAATTATGCGTTTGCTGTAGTTATAATAGAAAAGAAAAAAAAAAACATCAAAACAAACCAGTTCCTAATTCCATCCAGTCTACATTCAAATGCTTCTGCACTTCACTCTCCCTCATCTACTAATGTTGCATCTGCGAAATACAGCAAACCACTGCGTTTATTAGGCACAAAAAAAAAGCTAAGCCAACTTCTAAAGCTATTACAGTTTGAATAGACAGCTTGATTATTATTTGGAAACATCTCTCTTCCATAAAACATATTTGAGCTGTAGAAAACAAAACAACGAAAAAACTCTGTGTACACGTTACCATATAACAAAGAAGACCTGTCAGAGAAACACTCCATCACCTCCAGGGCTGCTTTTCCGCTCACGCAAACAAACAAACAAACCGCGTCACGTTCGGATGAATCTCAGCAACAGCAGGACACATGCATGACCACCATCAAGGAAATCAGACTGACACCCAGGCTGGCCGGGAAAGAGCCTGAAGCTTCTCACTGTTCCTGGATCTGAGTCATGCTGTCTCACACAGTTGTAACCAGATGAGACAGGAGGATGTAGAGATCCACAGGATGTATTCTGATAACCGAAATACACCCAGTTCTTCTGTTTATAAGTATTAGTCACCAAGAAGTTTTATGTCAGCAAATACTCAAAGGGGTGTTGCTGTAAGTAGTCAAGCAGATGATTGCATTAAGCTCCTCAGATTTCAGCACATGCACTAGAGAACAACACAGGACAAACATGTTTGCTGTTATTTGGAGGCAACATTTATGTTCGAAGGGCGGAGGCTTTGTGGTTTCTGGGTTGAAAGGCATGAACCACACATGTTCACATGGGCTAAAACCTCTTAACTGATATTGTTTCCCAAATTGAAAAGAAACAACCGAGGGAAGATAAAAAAGCTTCAGCATATGAGAGATGTCTGATGTACATTTTGTAGTACTCTATTAAAACCTTTTGCTGTCTTCTTTCATTTGACTTAGAAAGGAGAGGAAACGCACAACAAAAGGGAATAAGCTCTTAGAATACAATGAAATCCAATAGTATTAATACGCCAAAAACATTTTCACATTTTGTCCTGGTACAACAATAAACTTCAGTCTTTTACTGGCAATTTTATGTAACAGACTGACACAAATGAGTCCATAATTGTGAACTGAATGGAAAATGATACACGGTTTGCCAAACAGCTCCCTCAACCCCAACAGCTGTGACATACATTTATACCCTGTCATTTTTTGACACCCCAGATTAAATTCCAATGAAATAAAATCAGTAAATACTGTCCACCTGTGCATGCCTTAATCTCATTATAGATATAGCTGTTCTGTGGAGGTCTTAGAGGTTTATTAGAGAATTAGGAAATAAGGGAACACAACGAACAGGTCCAAGATGAAGATTTGGAGAAGCAATGATAGCCTATAAAACAATACCCACAGCTTTTGACATCTGATGGAGCTATGTTCAAACCATTATCCTAAAATGGAAAGACTCGGACTGCAAACCTGCCAGGATAAAACCGTCCACCTACTTAAACAGACAGATCAGACAAGGAGAGCATTATTCAGAGAAACGAGCAGTGGTGAATCTGAAGGAGCTGCAGAGGTCCACCGCTCAACTGGAAGAATCTGGTGACAGGACGGCTATAAGCCACCCAATCCACAAATATAGTCGTTATGAAAAAATGGCAAGCAGAAAGTCTGTTCTGAAAAGTCATTGAATACAGGACAATCATGAAAGGAAACAAGTTAGGAGTTGCAAAAGTCTTGAGACCGGTATCGAGCTTCATCTCCCAGCAGAACAACCATAAACATCCAGCCAGAGCTGCAACAGAATATAGTTGAAACTATGTGTGTCACAATGGTCCAGTGAAAGTCCACACCTAAGTCTAACTCAAAATTTGTAGAGTTAAAAACTTATGTTTCCAGGTGTTCTCCATCCAAACTATTGGGCTTTTTTTTTTAAAAGAGTAATGGGATAAAAGTCCCTGAATAAATGCAGCAAAGAGGAGCTTATAGGAAACACTGACTTTAATTTTCACTTTACACTACATTTCAGTGGTCTACATAATACAATCGATCAATATACATTGAAGTTTGTGGTTGTAACTTGGCAAAATGTGTAAAAGGTCAAAGAACAAAAATACCTTTGCAAGTCATTGTAATTGAGAAGAACTATACTTACGACCAAGAGATCAGATTAGCATTCTTACAAAATTCAATAAAACCTGAGCCTGATTTAATTTAACCCATGCGGTTACACGATCCACATAGTTACACAGACTGAAAAGGTGCTGAAATCTCTCTGAAACTCACCACAATCAATATTTATAAGACACCTTGAGTGTCTGCTGGCATGTCTGAGGAGCTGACTCACACCTTTCAACTCTCTGTCTGGTTCACTCTCAAGAGAAATAATTTGAGTTCTTGTAAAAGCTGTTTTTTTCCAGCTCTGTACATCTGTGCAGCATCTCTAACTCTAGATGCCAGATATGGTCACTGAGCTCTGACTTTGTATATACAGCCCTGTACAGTCTATGGTCAAAGTGTGCTGCGTTATTGTAACTCCGGCTACAACCAATGAGCAGCCGATGCTAGCGTCAACTTCTCTCTCACCAGTGAGCAGAAAACATTTAGTGTGCTTCATATCTGCTCCTCAAATGTATGCACAAGCCTAACAAGTCTAGTCTTTCATGCATTCGAGCATGGTGATCAGTGGCTGCAAATCTAACTGCAAATTTGTCTCAGATGTGGGCCATTTGCTTCCAATCTTCAAAGGCTAGAGCAGCTGTCTACTTTTGTTTGTAGGGCTTTACATTTTGTATAAATGCCAGAAGCTCATATTTACTCTTTGGCCAAAATAAAGTACAACACTTTATTCTGTCTTTTTGGCCCAAAACCAAGTGTCTTTTTTAACGTGCTGCTATGTTTTGGTCAATCACTCAATCTGTAGGATCCCAAAGTAGACAGAGCTGAGTGACGACAGTATTACCCACAAGAGGTGTTGCACATGTCTACTTCTACTTCCACTGTGCATGCCCCTCTACTTCAGCAACAATATCTATTGTTAATTCAGGGGTAGATCAGCTTCAACAAACTATAGACCCAATACATGTTTATATTTACCTCCTGAATACTAGCTCATGCACTGGTTGGCAGAAACCAGGAAAGAACTCAGCACCACGATAAAACTTTAAACAAATTGAGATAATGCTGATTTTCAAAAAAAAAACAAGCAAACAAAAAATGCTTCCTACAAACCCAGAGTGGGGAGGAATGCTGGAGAAGCACAAAATTTGAGCTGCTTGAGTTCCAGTGTGACGTTTCCACAGTCAGTGCTGATTTGTGGAGCCGTGTCACCTGTTGGTATTGGTCCAATGTGTTTTATCAAGTCCAAAGTCAGAGCAGCAGTTTGGGAGAATACTTTACAGCACGTTCCTCTGCTGACTGGGTTCAAAGACACTCTGACTTCATTTTCCAGACGTGGTATGGACTCCCACACTGCAAAAAGTCCCTCTAACCACTTTAATCATCATATTATCGCTGCTCTTGATTGTCCTGGAAACTCACCAGGAAGGTGAAAGTCACCAGATCCAACAATGCAGACAAGTTGCTCAGCAGGCTGATAGATGATGCAATAAGTCATGCAAAAGGAGCCCAGACCAAGTATTGAGTGCATTTACCCTACAGTACTACATGAAGATGCTGTTTAGTAGGCCAAAATCTGTATTAAAAGTCTTTTTTATTGGTCTTGCGTAATGAAAAAGATTTGATCTCTTTCTGCTTTTTAAACTTGTTTAAAACCACAGTTGTTCTCTTTGGCTTTTAACCCAGAAAGAGAAAGCATCTGTGATTTTTAATTTCTATTTTCTTATAGTTGTCTTATTGTTTTAATATTGTTCTTTGTTTTTATTTTTGTACGGTATTTTGGCCAGCTGCCATTTTGTATTTTAAGTGCCTTAGAAATTAAGTAGTATGGTATTTTTGAGAAACTGTGTTTTTTGCAATAGGTTACGGTGACTAAAATTAGCAAACAACTGAAATGTATTAATGCTGTGTGTAATAAATCTTTATATAATACAGACAATTCACTTTTTCAACTTAAATAATGCATTAAAGAGACTTATTTGTAGTACTGTAATAAGCAAAACTATATCTACTTGCTGTCACATTACGTAGAAGTGCAGCTCATCCTCTATTATCCCCATGTTTCGTTTCCCATTTGAACCAATGATTAATCATCTAATGCCAACAGCAACAGTTCATAGGAACATTGGGTATGTAAATCCTGTTTAGAATCCAGGATTGAAAAGGGCCACATTGTTCTGTGGGTTTATGTTCCAGATTTCCTCTTGAATACTTGGTGACCCCTTTAACCCAGAGTAAATGCTGGGTACTCCCTCCGTGAGCTGCTGTAAACTGTTTCATTTATCATTACTGACATACAGACTTTACTATAAACAAGAAAAGATACAGTACAGGGCTGAAACCCTCCTCGGTGCTCCACTGGGTTCCTGTGTAATAATTCACACCCTGGGATAATTATGCTATGTTCCACAGACAATATTTACCAGCTAAGCTAAACAATGGTCTAAATTGCAAATAGTTGTGGGCAAATTTTTGCCGCTCAGGAAACTTTCCTTCCCGTCCTGTTCTCAAACTCCTAAGGAAAAGAGGAGGTGCTAGTAATAGATCTGACGCTGAAGGATTTTTTTTCATGACACAAACTCCAAAACAGCCAGCCGGGACATCCATGCTGCCACTCATGAACCACTATCACCCTGTTTTTGTCAGAAAGACACTGACCCACCTCCGAGTGTAGGAATAAGAGCAAAATCTGTCCATAAAGTTTATGGAAACAAGTCAGAGGACTGTGGTGGACCTCAGACTGAGAGGCATGCTATCCATCCCACCACAGTTTATTTGTGATGTGGTTTGTTTTAATAGATTCTCTGATGATTCGATGCAAGCAGCCCGCAACCCTCACGACCCTGCTATCGTAAATACAAAAATAAGCATCGGAAAGCGCTCTGGCTGGGGTAGGGTTCCCATGTGGAAGTACAGTAAAGGGAAAAAGAAATAACGTATCTGATTGCGTGTGCTGTGCTGAGGGATGAAGGTTTAAGGGAGAGGGGGCAAAAGATTGATCTGGGACAGTGTGGGAGAGAACGAGGGAACGGGAAAAACACAACAAATGAAAAAAAAAAATGAAGAGCAAGGCCTTGAGAGTCAATATGAATGTGTGTGTGGGAGAGAAACGATACAGTGCTGTACTGCAGGAAAAAGAAAGTCAGCCAGGAGGACGGCAGATCGATTCCTCCCCTGAGCCTCACAACAAACAGACTCTCTTTCACTCTGCATAGTTTACCTCAGCTGCAGCCTGATATCGTCCCATCAGCACTTCATGTCAGCCATACCCTCCTACCACGTCTTTGTCTTAGGCATTGCTAAAGCAGATGTATACAAAAATATATAGAAAGAAAGAAATCCTCAATTTTTACTTAATTTTCAGCAAATCCATGGTTTAATATTAATAATTAAAAAAACATGAAAGCTATGAGTCAGACTATCCTGTAAAATCAATCAATCTCCTTAGAACATGTCATGCTCAGGTTTTCTATTCGGTCAGATTTGTTTTTGTTGTAAATTGTAACGTGATCCAGATTTTCCCAGGGGAAAAAAAAAGCTTTTATGTGGATATTTCTAGTAACGTCTGAGTTCATTTAAAAATGTCAGTTAGCTTTTTTTCCATTTTTATTTGTAATCATGAAAATAAAATGTATGGCAGCAACAAAGCATTTAAGCTTTGTGAGAAAAATGTTTCAGTAAATTTTGTTTTGACAACTAAATGTTGGTCATTTCACACCTTTGTAGCATAAGTCCAAACAACCTTGGAAGGTCCTATGCATCAATTTGAAACATTTTTTCCTATCATGAGTTCTCTGTTTACTGTAAGCATTTGCAGCTCCAATAATGATGTTCTAATGAACATCTAATGATGACTTTGATTTGATCAGGGTTCATATTTCATAAGCCGTAATCAGAACCACAATCAATGCAAGTAAAGAATAATACAACAATTTTTGAAAATACACTACAAAATTAAATCATATATAGAAGTTTAGCCTTTTAATGAGAACTCATTTCCATTATATTACCTAATTACAAATATCAATAAAATGACGCACAGCTACTTATGCACATGGTGACGAAGTGTTAATGTCCAGAAGCAAGCAGAAATTTGAAGGAATGAAATGGCAAGGGTTGGGTAGAAAATGTCAAAGGGGCCAAACTGACCTGGAGCCCAATGAAACACATGGAAGTGGTTTGTGAAGAGGACCAGTGCATACCGGAATGGCCAGATATCATTATCAGAGATCAGACCAAGTTAAAATAAAAACCATCTGGTCTGGTCAATGTGTTGAATTAAGCTCCAAAGGTTTCCTGCAAAACTGCCGGTTCACAAGCTACGTTTGCTAATAGATAAAAATATAAATCAACCTCATACTGCCAGTTATAGTACAGTCTATCCTACTGCCATCATTCAGAAGGAAGAAAGGTAATCCCAAAGATCGGCAGTCAACTCCACAATACTGACAAATCATTTAACAATTTAGGTCTTGCAGGCGGAATATACCTTTTACCCATTTTACAAACAAGGAATATGCACAGGAACCAATAAGATGAAAACATTCATTCAGAAATCTAAATAGATTCAGACCATTATGCAAATCCTGTCATAGTTAAATTTACTTTACCATCATCAGTCACCGCACAATTAACCCTGGCTTGGGAAAGATGCAAAGATTTGCAGTGTTGCAATGCAATGTATCACAATCTTTGTTAAAATCTGTCAGTCACTTGCTAATCCATCTACCGGACATAATTGTATTTGTATGAATTTAATTTATTGCTCTATTGTGTGTTATTGAAAATTAGTTGGATCTTTTTGTCATGTAAATGCTCTTGTTGCGTATTTGTTGTAAATTGGCACTGATCAACTCCATTCATGAGCCTTTTGTGATGTCACTGACCCAAATATGTACAAAATAGTGTTTGCATTTTTTCTTCTTCAGTACATTTGTAATTAAATCAGCCATTTCTGAAATTTTGCACTGGAAATCCAAACTTTATTACTCACCTTTAATTTTTAAAAAATATAGCACTCAATAAATCTTTAAGACTGAACTGAACCATCATAAAGTTGGACAGCTAGGGAGTATGTTAATTATTTAGCTGTGGCAGAAATGCAAGTCAGGATCTCATGAAATCATCTTGCTACTAAAATATGTCTGAACACACTGCAGAAGGGAAACCACAGAACACATACTCATCTCTAACTTGTGGCCTTCTACCGACCTGCAGGACAGATAAACACCCAAACATTTTCATAGACCTCCAGACTTTTAATATCTGTCTCACACACACTGCAACTCCTCCACTTAGGTCACATTCCTCACAGGGACACTGTTACAGCCACTCAATAGAGAGGACAGTGCAGAAGCCCTCTTGTTATCAGAAAGTGTGTTTACAGCCTGATTTCCGGTCACGGCTTACTAACTAAATTACTGCAGATATAATGTGAGTGTTTGTGTGTGTTTCAGAGAGAAGGGGCTCAGTCAGACCGGAGACACAGTGAGGTCAGGGCCTTTTCTCTCAGGGTTTGGCACCGCTTTGCTCCTATTCTTGCCCTTTCTGCCAGTCAGCCCGAACTCCCGAGAAGCTCCAATATTAATGCTCCCTTCAGTTTGTGTTTATGAGGCCGCCTGACGAGCATAACAAGTCTTTTTTTTTTCCCTTCTTTTGTAATTCTCTTGTTAGATACGGGCCTGCAGCTGCCCCGCTGACAGCTGGCAAAAGCATTTTGGAGATTCAAATCCTGTGCGCAAAACCCGCCGCGACTATTTGGAAACAACTCCAGAAAAGTGGAGGCTGTTTTCAATGCAGACCGAATGATCTGGACGGGCAATTCACTTACCCGTCGCTGAAACCCCCTGCATTTTTTCCACAAAGTTTCTCTCAGGTCCTCCCTTGCTGAAGTCGTCTTTTTTCTCGGAGAAACTGGCAGCAACAGCGGTGGCTCCAGCGTACCGCGGACTAACAAAACTCTTAAGAGCGCTCCTCTTCTCCTCTTCGCCGACAAAAACTAACAGAGACACTGGGGACGCTTCATTTTGTCCTAATGTACAAAAAAAATGTTATCCGGGTCAGATTTTGTGCCGAATTAGAGTCCTGTATTCCTCCATGTAGCCCTTTCTCCTCCCCTCTCCTCCGGAGGCTGAACTCTCTCCTCTCCGTGCCGCTGGAAAAATGAATTGCGCGTTCCCGTCTGTGCAAGGCGCAAGCACGACAATCCCATTCATTTATATGTAGAATTGAGACTATAGAAAATAACCATTAAAAGCTAGAGGTGTATCTTTTAACAATTGAATGTGTTTAAGCTCTATAAAACTAATACAGATAGAGTTTAATGTCAAACACTTAGCAGCAATGGCGCTACCAAGGAGGAGCCAGGAGGTTTGACCCTAACCAATCACAATGAACTGTTTTAGGTTTGCAGTTGAAAGAGAGAAGGGTAAGCTTAAAATATAAAGTGAAGTGATAATGGTTTAAAAATCGATGTTTTTAAAATTAATTAAGTCCTTTGATACAGTGAATTTCCAGTACTTATATTGTTATAGGGACAATAGTTCCACACAAATAGCTAAAATCTGCACATATTTGGAACCCACCTCTTAACAAGTTACATACTGTAATTGTCTGTTTTAATAGTTTAAACACCAAGTATACCTTAGTATTCATTAACACGTATGGTAGAGACTGTTTTTGCACTGCCACAGAACCTAATAAGGTCTTCCTTATTTCCACTGTTCAGACAACCTTAAACCCCCATTGGATATCAAGTCCAATGAAAATTAAAGGTACTCAGTCTGAAAACACTCCTGTATCTCAGCTTCCCATGCTGCATTATCTTTAGCATATTTTAAATGTGCTTCATGGAAAAAACAAAATCCACAAATAGGCAAACTTTCTGTGAATAATGTGGAGTTGCGCTTCACAGGAAAATCAATGAATATAGAACAACAAATAGGCTTGGGTTCACTGTATCTCCATATTTCGAACTACTTAAGCCTGGGTTTTGCCTTGAAAGTCAATTTGCTAGCTAAACAGAGCTAATCTTCGCTACTATGCTAATAGCATGTTCAAATGAACTGATATGCTATATTTAGCTAGTAAGCTAGCCTCAACCATTATTAGCACGTTAACTATACATACTCTAACAATATGAAAATACATGACACGTAACATGAAATTGTAACATAAATAAATATTTGAAGCTGAAGTCATGAGGTGGCAAAGGTGGCAGAGTTTGCCCTGCAATCAGTGAGTCACTAGTTAAATTCTCAGTCCATGTTGTTTATGTTCTTAGGCAAGATGCTTCACCCACCTTTCCTGCTGGTGTTGGTCAGAAACACTGATGGTGCAAAACTGCAGCCTCACTTCTGTTAAATAGTGGCTATTATCCAGAAGCTTACCAGCATCAGTGTTTGAATGTGTCCTTCCAGATCTCAATTTGACATATCAATAAAATTTATTATTATAAAGAGCTGAACACTTAGATATAGCAAAAGTTGAAATAACATAAATGTTTCAAAGTAAATAGAGGTAAAAAAAAAACAACAACAAAACAAAACACACAGAAGAATCTCAGTAGCATGGATGTTCTAAAGTTGTATCAAACTTTATCCTTTTGCTTATTTTAATTCATTATTGCTTTC
This sequence comes from Xiphophorus hellerii, assembly GCF_003331165.1. Lineage (NCBI taxonomy): Eukaryota > Metazoa > Chordata > Actinopteri > Cyprinodontiformes > Poeciliidae > Xiphophorus > Xiphophorus hellerii. Next base: position 21,484,042 of record NC_045672.1, read on the forward strand.
TATTTTTAAGCACTGCTGTATCTTCAGCCATGACATGCCCACTGGCACAGAGGCATGACACTGGCTGTCACGTGAAGTCATGAAAAGGATGAAGAGGCCCGTTTCAATAGGCGGCTCTGCATGGAGAGCTCCACATCTGCCAAGTAGTGTGGAAAAAATCTTGGAGCACAAACTGGGACAAGGTTTCCATGTCACTGCACAGGCTTTCTCCTGATCTTCTAACTGATTCCAAGTTTTCAGAGTATTCAGTGATTGCTGTGAACTTAATAAGCAAGAAGAAATGGACAAGGGAGGAAAAATGCTGGGATTTGCCGTCTTGGTAAAGTAAAGCCCTTTTATTTGTGTTTACTTTCATCATTTTTATCTAAAAGTTGAGGTCAAGTGGTGCTAAAGTAAAGAAGAAAGTTATTTTGTCATTTTATACTTGATTTGCCATAGATTCATTTTAATTTATATTGCCACTTGTCATATCTAAGTTAAATCTTAAAAGCCTTCTAAACAATAGCCTACAAATGGTTTGATTGAACAGAAAACAATAGGATTATGAAAAAAAATGCGTAAAAAATCTATGAACAAACAGATGTATAACCATGTTTAATCTTCTCCAGCATTTTGATGCTATATTATGTATTTCTCTCCCTCTCTCAACGCCTTACACATTTTTTAGCTCTGAGATTTATTGTCGAAATCCTCCAGGTCCCAAACCATTGTGCTGACAACATCCAACCACCTTAACTGTAAGTAACATAGTTACAGCTCCACCCTAAACACCTGCCATAACAAAAACAACAGGCTCATCTGGTGATGGATGATTAATAATTCAATGTTAGTCACAGAAGCATCTACAGTGATTAATCTTTTCATCGTCACATTAACCACATGAAATCCTTCTTTACTAATATTTTCTACAGCCAATCCTTAGAGGTGTGTGGCTGCTATCAATCCCTACGCCTCTCTGTGTTTGCACTCACTCCTCCTCCTCCATTCATTCGAAACTTGTCTATTCAGACACGCACCATTAAGTTCTTTGTTGCAGCTGCTTTGGCTGCACGCTTGCCTTTGGCTTGGATCGAAACAGACAACAGCAGAGTCTCTAAATGAATGTCTTCCTCTGTTTAGAACCTTCTCCCTGACCTGTACTTCTCTTTTTAGATCCATCGCTACAATCAGAAAAAATGAGGTGTACTCTGATTTCAAAAAATGTTATTTTCTTTCATTATTTGCTTTGGATTCATTCTAAGCATGTTACCAGAGAGAGGGTTTTGATGGTGAATGAACTCGTGTTTGTTATAGCAGAGGCCTCAGCTCCTTCTAATGCTTTGAACGGCCTGTCAGTACGAATGGAGCATGCTGGTCCACAGAAAGGAGAACGTCAAAGAGCTCTCTGGGAGAAGTCCTCTGTTTCCCTCCCCTGAAGTTCATCCACTCACAACTACAGAGCAGAGAGAACATTCATGAAGAGAAAAAATAAAGAGAGGGTAAAAATGTTAACAGGAAGAGGGGGAAATGTGAGAGACAAAAGACAATTAGGAAAAAAAGATCGGAGCATCCAAGTTGAACAATGGGTGTGAAAGCCAACACGTGTTGGAGATCAGCTTTTTACACTCATCTGAAGCCATCTGGGTGTAAATATAAATACACCAATCATATGGATGATCACACTACACAGACATGCCACTCTGTAGCTTTTCACTACTTTTCATGTGCAAATTAAAACCTCACACTGTGGTTATCAACATCTCGTCTGATATTTGGCTCAGGCAAAGCTGCTGATTAGAGATAGTAGTAGAGACATTTAAAACCTCTGTCTACGTTAAGTTTAGGGAAAGAAGCTGAGATCACACTCCATAGCTAAGACACGCCTCACCCTTCTTTTAATTAAATTATATCTGCCTCACTAGTGCAGTACAGAAATGTGATTTTTGTTTGTGTGTTCATTGAAAACCGGTCTATGTGAAGCACGTGTGCTGTTGACCATCTGATCACAGCTGCTTGGTCCTTCAGGCTCCATGTAGATTTATCACATGGCAGCACAGTCTGATTCACATGAAAAAAAAAGACTCTTTGTGAGAGCTGAAGAAACACTCTTGTTTTTTTTTTAAGGCAAATACTCACCGTTGTGGTAAGTTACCGTTCTTGATGCGGAAACAGTTGTAGTATAGTGACCCCATGTGGCAGATTTTAAAAGTGCGCCAGATATGAGAGGCGAAACAGCTGCTGTAATAGGCGGACTCCGCTTCCGTAGAGTCTAAATAGAACCAGAACACCTGTATATTAAAAGGGCAGGACTAATGGCATGCCGACCCACATTTCTACTGTCAGCTGTGGGTGGATTTGAGAAGGGAGTGGCACTAACAAAAGCTCCAATATTAACCCCCGTACTGACCTCCTCTCTGGCTCTCAGTAATTCAATGATATTCACTTCAATCAGCGCTGCATATGGCAAATGGGAGCAACTGGTTCATCATGGCAGTGTGTCAGGGTGACATGATTCATATTATGGATCTCATGGCTAATCCTACATAATGTTAGCAGCTGCGTTAATATTAGGTTTCTCATGCTTACTGTTATGTGATCTAGTCATTTCTCTTTCAAGTATATATATTTTTTGCATTTATTGTGCAACCACAGTACCCAATAAATTTTATTGGTATTTTATGCAACAGACTAACACAAATAAGTGTAGAATTGTAGAAAAGCGGGAAGAAAACTTTTTACCTTTTTTTAATATATATACTGTATATATATATATATATATATATAAATACTTTTGTTTCCAGCCTCTAAATAAAATCTTGTGCAACCAACCTCAATGAGGAGTATTGCACTCTTGCAAGCATACTGAGACAACATGGTTTTATCAGAGAAGCAGAAAAAAGTCCAATTAGACTCTGGAGGAGCTGCAAAGATCTCCCACTCAGGTGGAAACATCTTTTGAAATGATGTCTAATCATGAACGCCACACATCTGTTCCTTATAGAGGGGTGGCAAAAGGAAAGTCTTTGTTGAAAGAAAACAACAAGGAATAACTTCTAACATATAGATCACCACGTAATACATGTATTTACTAATCTATCTGATTTAAAGATTAGTTTGATGATCTGAAATATTTAAGTGAGACAAAAAAGCAAAAACAGAAAAATCTGTAAGCAGACACATTACAGCTTTGCATTAAAGGGTCACACTGCAACCTCTTAAAGTTGATTAAAATAATATCCAATATCTACAAATCACATCAGATAATGTCTGATTTTCTGTTTGTCTCTTTAGCTCTGGAAAGTATTAATTAGTCGGAAAGCCGGTCTCCACAGCCTGGAAAAAAAATTATCTTGAATGACTGTAGGTCAAACTTTATTCGATCATGTGTAGGCGTATCACCAGACCGAAGTGAGGAAATGGAGTGAAGCAGGAGAGGGAAGGACAAAGGGGGAGGAGAGAGATTTAAGTGAGACAGCAGAAAAAAATACAGGGAGAAGAGCTGAGAAGGGGGATGGAGGTGCCTTTGTGTGTAATGTGATCACATCCTGGATCCCACTTGGACAGCTGGGAATCCCCTTCCTTCCCCCCTGACTTCCAGCTGGGAACACTCAGACGACACATCAGAGCAGGAGAAAATAGACGTTAACCCTTCATCCTCTCCTGCTGTGCATGAGCTATAAATAACAACACAGAAACAAAGTGGAACTTAGTCACATTTATTGATTTTAACCAGTATGACTCCCCTTACACAGCCACCCCACCTCTCAACTAGAAAACAAACACTTTTAGCGCAATAATTCAGCAGTAATACATCAAACTCAACTCGCTTCTTTTATTTCCCGGACAAAACTTTACATGTTTGTTTTCAATCCTGTGTAAAGGTCCCATGACTGAGGAACATGCATATTTAGCTGGAATCAATATGCCACTAATCATAATGCACATTATTGATAAGAATACAGTACTGCATGACAGTTCAAATAAATACCAACATACAGGTGAAGTGGTTATTTTATATAAAGATATCAAACTCTTATGGATCAATACTGAAAGACAATATGACAATAGTTTGCACTGCTAATTTTATTATCACAATGCTATAGCTTCCAGCAAACAGAAAACTTTTCAGTTGAAAAAAATAAAAAAGTAAAACAGCATCTGAATTGCACTTTAATTGTTCAGCTTTATCTCCATATTGGTAACTTTTAACGCCTCAACAAGCAAGCATTGGCTGTAATGACACTATTCAAGCTTGTTGATGCTAATTTTTGTTTTCTGTTTACTGAAAACGTAAATGTTGAAAACATGATGTAAAAAAAGAGATAATAATAAAAAACAAACTTAAAAAGAGACAAAAAGAAAAGAAAAAAAATGTGCTCCAAGCACATTTTTTTTCCAACAATACTATTAAGATCACATTACCTTCACCAAACACAGCTAGAGATGCGTAGATGTTTCCAAATGTACACCGATTTGCCCCTCAGCACATTTAGTTCAACAACAGGAGGCCAAAGGAATTCTTTTGGTTCCCAAAGTTTGGTACAAAAAAAAAACAAGCAAACAAAAAAAAACAACAACCTTTTCTTAATACCCCTGAATTGCTTGATCACTGACCTGCACAATTCAATACAATTTTAGTTATTGAGCTCATTTTAAAACTATTACCTCTCTCACGCAGAAAAAGGGGCTGAAATCACTTTGCTCTTTATTGCTGCTCATAGTCAGTTCAAACCCCATGTCCCTCGCCTATAAAAAAAAAACAACAACAAAAAAACGTGAAATCCTAATCTAAGATTCTCCCTTGAAACAATGAAAGGCACTACTGGTCAGAAACAAAGTACTAAACAAACCAACTGAACATAAAAACCCAAAAGCCCAGGTGCCCGCTCGCACGGAGAGCCGCGGCTGCCTCGTCTTCTTTCCGAGTTCTGATTCTTGTCGACCTAAACGGTGTGCCAATATTTGGCACGATAAACGAAGAGAGAATGAAGCAATTCCAATTTGGAATTTAATAGTCGCAACTTGCAGAGAATTCTGAAGGCCAGTGATCGGTTTCGATGGAACGCCCTCGGTAAGAAGCTCGGAGAAAACCTCGTCAAGCCAACCCGAATTTTATCTCCCGAACACAACTTACCCATTTGAATCAGAGCGTTGTCAAGTTTCATTGTGTAAAATTTTTTGTACTATTCCTAGGAATAATAAATACATGAAAAAACCCCAGAATCTGATCACCCTGGATTTTTTTTTTATATAGACCATGGCAGTAGAACGAACATACAAAGAAAAAAACAACATAACATGTAAAATGTAATAAAACAAGTTAAGAATGGTTACTTGATGGATAAAATCTTGAGGACAGACTCATAATAGTACTCTTATGGTTTGTGGAGCATTTACTCAAGTAATTAGTATATTTAATCTGTGTTAAACTTGCGTTGGTTGACTCACAAACCATAGTACTACCACGCTTTCCTATTAGGTTAACAATAATATGTTATAATCCTATATAATCAAAGTGCACATAGAGAAAAACTAAAATAAAAAAAGTAAAATAAAAACAGCTTGTTTACAATGAGAAACAGCCACATGTCCCCTGGCTTCTAATTGGACGGTTAGATTAGCCAATCATAATCTGTTTCAGAAGGTTCACTGGACTTGTGAGAAGTTTGCTTCCAGCAGCGATGCACTATTTAAAAAAAAAAAAAAAAAGATTTGATGTGCCACATTTAAGTGTTCAGATGTAGAAGACAGACAAGTTTTTTAGTCTTTACGTCCAAATCGGCTACAGTTCTAAGAGTTTTTGAAGCTGCAAGGGATAACTCTGTGTCGGTACTCCGTCGTCCTCAAGGAATTACTGTAAAATTACTGCAAAATGGAGACATAAAGAAATTATCAGCATTGTTAGCATTCAGGTAGTCTGAAAGCAGCTGTCGGTAAAGTCAGGTGATGAAGAAGACGGCAGCCAGTGTTAGTCAAAGCAGCAGAAGGCGAGTTTAGGAGCTCAAAGCCAAATATGGTCTCATTTTGAAGTTTTTCCAATAAATTAAAATTGGAACTGCGCACACACTGCATTTTACCCCGCAAGCGCAATTAGGAAGCCAAAAATTGTCACAAGGACTGTGAACCTTTCTTCTGAAGACAGTGATGAGGCCACAGAGAGATGCCATGCGGGTTAATGAAAAACGAGTAAAGTTTTCACATGCAGGCTTTAACGAACAAATACAAGACGTGATTTAAGGTGAAAACTCAGAGGTGGTGAGGGAAAAGCCTACAGGCGGAGGTAGGAGGAGCTGCACAGGTGCCATATTGTAATGACACCAGATTAGTTAAACACATTGATTTCAAATTCGACGGGGCAGTCGACACTCGTCTAAGGATTCTAGTCACAATCACATCCTGAGATCTATCTACAGCTCAGTGAAACCACAGGGCCTATACATGGGAGAAGGTTAGATCATTTAAATCAATGTCCTTGGGTCAACCGAGTGACCGTTTATCGGTTTCCTGCCTCTAAATATCACCAGGAGTTTCTCCCTCTGGAAAATCCTGGACTTGTTTCTACACATTATTAGACAGACATCTGGTTTTCCCATCTAACGCGTAGGTCTCCCTCCTTTTCAGCACAAACTGATAGAAACTGAATGCATTCTACTTGTATGTTGAGTGATTATAAAACATAGAAGTAACCGACCTCTAAGGAGGCTCGTTTTTTCATTACGTCGTACAACAGCCTCGAGTGCTTTGTGCTGTGGCCTACTGATGCACGCTCAAGCAGGGTTGATCACCAACAGTTTTCCTTTTTTTTTAATTAGGAATCAATCCGCATTGCATCGTATCAAAGATGGTGGAATACTGTCGTAGGATCCTGCAAGATCGCAACCTGAAGGAATATATCAAGAATATAGAGTTTAACATAGAGCTTTGTAGTGTTAGAAAATGGTACAATTTTTAAAAAACCTTGCAGGATCACCTTCCATCAACCCTGCTTTTAACATCATAAAGCAAACATGTTTATGATCCACAAGCGGTACATGGATTTAATAAACACAAGCCCCACTTTTATTCTTTTTTACTATTTGCTTAATACTAGCTTGCAATGGTTTAAAGCTATTGTAAATACTAAAACAGTGTGCGGTGTCGTTCTCGCACACCAAACGATACAGAAATGAGAGGCCCTCGATGCGCAAATGGTTAAAAACATACCGCACACACACATATCCACGCATACACACATGAGGGCCCCTTCACTTCCAACACTGAGATATACACACGCAGCGTAACGAGAGGATGTTACCTGACAGAAATATTTTCCTCACAAGTCCTCTTTCTAGTTAAAGGGTGATTGGTGATGCTGAGGGAGCAAGCTGCTGACAATCTACGAGAGAGAAGGCGGTTATAGCTAACAAGACACTCAGATTGAAGACATAAGGAGAGCTCATTTTTAGCTGTAGGTATGGGCTGGTTACTGGCATCAAGGTGTGCCATGACTTTTAAAAGGTACGGTTTCAAACTTAGCGATGCTCCTCTAACAGCTAGCTATGAGCTATGTACAGGTTTTAGTGGCAATAGGAACATGTATTCATTTCTGTCTTAAACAAAAAGAATTTAACATGTTACATAATCATGTTCAAAACTAGTCATATTCCTGGCAGATGTAGATTTCAAGGGATCGTTTGGTAATGTTTTGAAGCCGGCCAGAGTCTTGACTTGAGGGCTTCTATCATCTCAAGAGTTGGAGCTCATTGTTAAATGCTCAAAAATATCAGTGTCAACACTCATGACAAGCCTTTAGCTGCCAAGAAAGGCTTTTCCATTGATTATTTAGAGAGGTGTGGATATTTTGATATGACATTTTATAAATAAGAAGACTTTTTCTTTTGTTTTTCTTCAAAAGTCAAAAATGCCTTTGAACTTTGTTTTGTCTTTTGGGAGACTGTTGCTTCATTTACAACCAGAAAGTCGCTTCCTGGATTAAGAAAAATTATTTTAAATCTATGTCCGGCAGGAATGTGAATATTTTTCAGTTCAATTCAATAATTTTGAGCCAAGCTATACATTTTTCTTTTTGAGTTCCATAAAAAAAAAACAGTGAAATTTTTCCTCAATCTTATACAGCTGTGGCTACAATGTAGCTTATAACCATCAGGATGGGTGAATGACTAAAGGTAGCATGAAGCACTTTGGGGTCCTCTGGACTTGAAAAATGTGCTATTCAAGTACAGGCTATTTACTATTTACCATTTAAACTATGAACATCTGGAACCGGCCCATGCCTACTCGGTCACATGACTTTATGTTCTCTATTATATACTGGCAAGCTATGGCGTGATCTCCTACAGGTAAAGCAGGAACATGATAATGAGTGGGGGAGAGCCGAGACATGAGGACAGGGCTTTGCATCATCAACAGATAAATACACTGAATGTTTGCGTCGACAGGCACTTTCGCCGAGCAGTCAGTTTTGCTTAATCCAAATTTGAGGAAGTTCCTCTTGAAATACTTTGTGCTCTTCCAGAATTTTGCTGATTATTTAAAAAATAACCTTTGAACAAAACTATATTGTATCTCTGTTCACAGTAAAACAGAAGAAGTAACCTGAGGCACCTATGTTGAAGTGCACTTAATTTGGATGCGAAGATCGATTTGTCAAACGTTCTCCTTCTCTCTCTCTTGTGATATGGCTCTGATAGGACCCAATGTGACATGTAGGGTCGCGCGGAACTCACAGCCCCTCCTGTGTTTCACCGTACACCGATTAACTGGGATTTTTGCAATGTAGAGCCCTGCATTTCATCTGATAACACACCTGATGACAGAAAATAACGGTAAATCTTTTTTAAGCATTTTCAGCTGCAAAGCCATGCAATCCTACTGACGTTATTGTATTGGTGTGCTAGCATCACAGCTTTAAACTGATCCTGAAAAATACACCTGCGGTCACAGATGCTCCTTTTTCTGTCCGAACCTTTTCATTATAAAAGCAAGAAACTCCCCCCCCCCTTCTCAGTTTAAATTGGTACATAGATCCATTTTGATGCTCCCCTAGCCACAAAGCAGAGGGAACTTGCATATTTTAGTTCATTTTCTTGTAAACATCAGTTACTTGATTTAAACAATGGGCTGTCGCATACAGGAGTCCCTGGTCAGGATGGAAAGGAAGGGAGAGAAGTTAAGGGCTATTTTCATCAAAGGAGCACCAACAGACACGCCAAACAGAGGATGTCGATCAGTCCGACATCTTTACATGCCTCCACACCCCCCACCATGTGTTTATGTTACTGGGCCAGAACAGATAAACACAGAAGCTGCAACCTTTTACATCATAGGTACAGCACCATGACAGCGGAAAGAATAGACACTCCATAAAATCCACAACACCCCCCCATTATAACCAGGGCCCTTGAACCCACATGCCAGTTATGTCTACTACAGTCCACAGCACACTGTACATACATCTGCATTCCCCTAAGCGGTTACACGAGCACAAACGAGCAGCTGGTTAGTAACGCAGCAGTCCCTAGAGGAGAGCAGGCTGGCCGGGGAGCAAAGCGAGCGAGTGGGGCTCTTTTACACTAAGGGCAGGGAGGGTTCGGCCCCCCACCCCGCCCTCTGTACACAGCAGTCCAGCTGGACGTCCGAGCCGCCTCTCAGTCGCAGTAGATCTTGTACTTCTCACTGCAGAAGATGGCGGGGCCTCCCAGGATGCCGTTGGGCATGGTGTTGTTGAGCTCGGGTCGACCGGAGCCAGAGCAGGTGAGACTCTGACTTACATGGGGGTTGCTGGTGGCGGTGGTGCCGGCAGCCTTGCTGCGGGCCTTGGAGCGCCCGCTGTTGCCGCCGCGTCGGGTTTGCTCATGGTCGAACTCCAGGTCCTCCAGGCGCTGCGTCAGCGCCAGCTTCTGCTGGATGGCCATCCTCAGCAGAGAGTTGAGGGTCTTCTTCTCGTCCTCGGCTGCAGCCAGCTGCCTCTGCATCTCCTCCAGCTGGGTGACATATTCGTCACAGCTGCAGGAGGGAAGCAAAAAGGAAAACGTGAAGCTTGACCTGCAGGTTCACCACAACCTGAATTTCTCACAAAACTTTCTAATGACCATTAGACAGCAAATACTTGGTCAGGGATCATTTCGCGTGAATAACTACATCAGTGAGGCAAGGCCCAGGCTGCACACAATCTTTAAACAGTATCAGATTCTGTGCAGAAGAACACCATCTTTGTCAAAGTCCCACTAAACCTAATCTTTAGAAAGATCAAGATTCTCAGTTGTTTTCATAACCAGCAGATGGCAGCAACAAGCCACAAAGCTCAAGCTTGCACACCAAAAATGCTCCTGTAATATTAACTTCTGACTCAATCAGCCATTTTGCCACCTCTGCTACAAATACATCAACTAATATTAAACTAGTATTAAAATAACTTTTAAAAAAGTGAAAGGATCAGAAAAAGACTGTGCTTTATTACTCTCACCAGCTGCAGTGAGACTTCGTTCCACCCTGTCCATCAAACATATTGTCTCAAATATGCAGTATAACTAATAACTGTGTGCAGGACTGCCGCATTATTTCCTGTCCCTCATTCCATGTGTGTCTGTGTCTGTGAATGATTTAAAGCTGGACAGGTAAGAAAACCGGGTCACTCAACAGGATTGGGTTTAGTGGGTTGTATCTCGAGTCTCCATCTGCTGTGGAAGCACTCCTGTTTCATTTTCATCCTCCTCCTCCTGGGTCTTATCTCACTTCACAAGCCTGGACATTTTCTGCTGCTTGTATCAGAGCCTTTCAGTCTCATTTGTGCTCATTTACACTTTCTTTGTTTGCTGATATAAAAATGCAGTGGACTTTTCTTCACTGAGTGAAGAGGAAAACAAAGAACTTTTGTTTAATTTTCTTGGCAAATTAGTAGCGACAACCCACTATTTTGCAAAGCCTGATTAGTGCAGTTAGTGCCAAGACAGGGTAAGTTTATTTGTATAGCACATTTCAGCAACAAGGCAATTCAAAGTGATTTAGATGAACTACTTGTGGTTTTTAACAAACCATTTTAGATAGAGACACACAGATCAGGTTATTCCTGGCTGACAAGGATTTCCATTTTTTAATATCTGACTTTGCAATTTTGATTTATTTTCCCCAAGGCCTGGATCACATGAAATAGAAAATATAATGCACTTCTCAATATCAGTCTGGTTTTTAATGTTTAGACATAAAATTGTCACAAGAAAGCCCAAAAGCACTCAAAGAAAAAGTGGGACTGCCAACACCATTTGGAAGAAAACTTTTTGGAAAACTTTGCTGTGAAGTCAAAAGTCATCTGTGCCTGCAGATGTTTTTGTTGTGTTCAGGTCTGCACGTGGTTCATGGCCATGTGAACTCTGCCCTTACCAGACCACCATACAAACAAACTAACACCTCCACCCCTGAACCTCTGCTCTGCTCCACCCTTTGGGACACACCCAGACAAAAAGGAATCAGTGCCTCTTCATTAAACCCAGTGTGAGACTCTGGGGGGGGGGAGGCTGTTAGGTGTCAGGCGCTAGTGTCGCTTCAGACAGTTCAGTGTGCCTTGCCTGGGAGTGGGAGGTCGTGCGATTTTTTTTCCCGGGAAAAAGACAACGGGATACAAAAGGAGCCTTTTTTGGCCCACTGACGAGGTCATTGTGGCATGATAAAAGAGGAGAGCCAGGAGGCGGCTGCAGGCTTGTGTAGGATGAATACATGCCGTAATGATGGCTGTGACAGACGAGCATATTATCTGCATCCTTTGTGGAAACGTACAGTGGTTCACTGCATCTTACCGCCCTCATAAACAAGATGTTTCATGACTGAAACTGACCTTAAGGCATATAAACAACCTCCTGAGCTGCAGTCCTGATCTGAACATGACTGATCACGTTGAGATCACACAGATAAAATGAACAAAACAACATTTCTTAATAGCATGAAAACAACAGGTTACGGTTACGCGTAATTGTTTGACCGTTGATCAGTGAGAGCAGAAAGGGAGAGCATGTTGAGGCATGTCTGAGGAATGTTGGAGGCAGGACTTTAACTGTTAACATGACACCAGAGCCCGCAGCTGGAGGGGCTCAGACTCTCGCAGGGAAACAAAGAGGAGAACGTAAACACATGTGAAAAATATTCCATGGACTTCCCACTGCAACATCCACTCCTGTTTTCAACAACTCCATAAGTAAAGTGCTACAACAAAACCCTAAGCTTTCCCCAATTTCACTCCATCTCCAGGTTTTTCTTCCATGAGGACCACACATCATTTGTGTGTGAGAGATTTTGCCCCAAATCCCCTTTTCATTACTGTCAGAGGCGATCACTCTGAAAAATTGGGCTCCTGGAGTGGACTTCAACTACAAACCTGGTCCTTCCTCTTGTCACCAGATGCTTAAAGATGTGTGTGTTTGGTGCTGAGGAAGCACAGGAGGGGGACAAGGGATACAAAGGAGATGGGGAGTGTGGGAAACTTCACTCAGGCAAGTCCCCCAGCTTTTCAAAGACCCCCTGACCCAAACTCTGTGCCGTATAGCACAGAATTTACATACCAATGCATGAATCCCATAAACAGACTGAATGTAACCCTACAACAGTAGTGGACAACCGGGGCTGGGTGGGCACAGAAACAAATGTCATCTGGGGTAGGTATTTTGAGCATATCAATGAAAAGACGCATTGATGGCAGGTTTTAAGGCACATCAACAGCATCTTCAGGAAAGCAGAAGGATAAAAGAAATGAAGTCAATGGGCTCATCCAGGCCACAGTGCATTGCAAAGGTTTTTCTAGACCTTGAACTGTTTTGCTTTGTCTTTAGAAAGACTCACTTTTATGTTTTTTATTGGGAATTTTATGTGACAGAAGTGCAGAACTAAAGTGGAAGGGAAATAGGAATGGTTCAGAGTGATGTGCATCGTTAGCTTTCCCTCAACACCAACTTTCATCCCGCATGTAAGCCTGTTACAATAACAAATTTTGCTGGAAGATAAACTGTCCTAGTAATTATTGCAATAGACAATAATACTGATATTTGGAGACCATTTTTAAGTAATATATTGATGGCATAATAACGCAGGTTTGCCCTCTCAAAGACCAATGAACTTAAATTTTCCAAAGAACAATCAGCACTGGAACTGGAAGAGATTTTAAATATCCAAAGTAAAATACAAACATAAATAATAAATAAAACAGAAATAAAAAAAACACACACAACTGAAGTCATACATAATATGGATTATGATGTCTCTGTAAACAAAATTGCCCTTTAAAATTTTTAATAATCAGAATGGAAACTATTTTGCTCATTTTAATTTATCATGCAATTAATGCTCAATTGCTTATTGCCACTGGCTTACCTGCAACTCTTCCATAAAGGCTAGATTTACGGGGTGTGAAATAAATAGCTACCCTGTCAAAGTTTTCTTCCGCTCCTCCGTAATTCAATTGAGCTTCGTAGCTGTTTCAGATATTAATTCTCTCATCGACAGGCCAGTATGCTTAAGTATATGGTGAGATCCTGTTAGATATTATTTATTTATATACTCCTTTCAGTTGAAGGGTTGAACATTGCTCTGCTATTTTTTGGTCTTTATAAAGCAATCAATTACACTGGGTTTTATGTAGGGCCATCAGAGTAAAAGGGCTGAATACAAATACATGCCACACTCTCCAGAATATTAATTTGAAATCCCAATACAGTACACTCACTTTTGTTGTTGTAATGTAATAAAAGCTGAAAAAATTCAACGTGTTTGAATACTTCTGCAAAGTAACTGTAAATGTAACCTGGTAACAAGTCCTTTAGTCATTTCACTCAGTGGCAAACTAACAAAACTGACAATATGTACAGACCTGTGTGTACACAACTGTAACTACTTGATGAGACATTGCTCTTATATAGCGTTACATCAGAAAGTTCAATGCAGACGAAGGTAAGGTTTCAATTTCTACATGGGGAAGATGAGCTCCTAAAAGCCGCCAGTAGCCTTTCTCCACTTTAAAATTGCATTATCATCTCAGAGCACCATCACTATAACGATTTATCACTCAGTTGTGCATTGAAAAGGAGTCCTAAGTGCAGGAAGATGGACTGACTCTGCTATGAAAATCACATTTAAATGCATTTAAATTTAAAATCGTACAACAAATGCACACTTTGTTAGCTTTAACACTAACTTTGCACATAACGTAGGTAAACAAATAAGCAGTGTGTGAGGACTTAGTCTGCTATGTGATGAAAGCATAATCGCAGCCAAGATGAGGTGGGATTATGGACACAACCTCTGACCGGCTTCTCTTGGGAATCAGAAAAGATTAGTGAGTATGTCGGCCCATCTGAGACACAAACACACACCCCGTCAGTAAACAAAACCAATACTTATGTGACATGTTTTAGCGCTAAACGGATGAGATTCATTCACTCTTTAATATTCAGTCTCATCGTAATAAAAAACTTCTTCTTCCTTGGTATGAATAAAACTAGGAGAGCTCAACCTTGGCAGACACAACATATGGTAAAGATGGATTACATTTTAACAATAATCCTGTCTTTAGCTACCTGCTTACTGTGTGTTTGGCCTTTGCATGCAACAATAGCTCTAAGAATAACACCCATTCCCTTTTTTAACACGAATTATACTTGTCCGGTTCCCTATAGTAACATGGCAGACTAGCACAGATTAGGATTGATGCCAGTTCATTAGTGTAAAGAGGAAATGCTGCCTAAGGCAATTTACCTGGAGATACAAACATAGTAAAGATTTGAAGGTTTTAAAATGCTTTGTCTTATGAGAGGTGCTTCTTACCGTGTGGCAAACATAGCTCGGAGAGAAGAGAAGGTAGCAGCGTCTTCCTTCAGAGCCTTCAGCTCGTTCCTCAGCTTCATCATGGTCTCTGTCACCATGGCCTTCTCGTTCTCATACTTGCTCTTCAGATTGGCCAAAGCAACCTCAGCTGTCTGTGAGTGAACAAGAGGAAATACAGAGTGAGAATCGCAGGTAAAAATGTCTTTTCTGTCGTAACAAGCAGATACACTGAGAAATCATCAACACATTCAGACAAATACAAGAGAATGCAGTTTGAAGACTTAAATAAACAAAATCTACCAGCAAGACAACATGTAGATGTCTTGCTGTAGATTATAATATACATTTACATTAAAATATACAGTATGTGATGTGACAATTTCTATCCATAAAACATGAAAATGCTTGTACTTCATAGTTTGTTTAAATAAATTGTTTACAGATACCAAATAGAAGTTTGAAGGGACAAAATTGATAAGTGTGATTTTAAGTAGGGATACGAATTCTCCCAAAGCCTCCTCCAGACTGTACAGGTGACAGCACTCTTCTGTGTGGAAGTTGTTACTTAGATAAAAAGAGTAAAAATTACCCATTTGTCAATCAACCACTGAGGTGTTACAAAATTAAGTCAGGAAAAGCCTATTTAAGAAGCTATTTCAAAAGGAAACTATTTTCTACATCATGTTGTGTCTGAAGAAATCAGACAATACGACTTTCGGAGGATTCCAGGAGGCTTTTTACCCATCATGTGGAAATGTTGCCAATTGCTAGTATAAGATGCTGAAGAGAGTTCAACATGACATCTCAGAAATCGGTTTGTGTAATTTACTGTAAAATCTCAGAACAACACAATTTCTCTTTCCAATACAGATGGAGTAAAGAATCACCCTTCTGCCTTCACAATAGGAAGGTGGTTCTTATAGTATCATCATGGCTCTCAAAGAGAAATCAGAATCAGCTGCCAGACTGGAAACGTTCCACAAAATTCTGGTGCATCTCTACAACAAGCCTAAAACGGATTAATTGCCGACTCAGTCTAAAATTGTCTGCCTCTCAGTCAGAGTTACCTCTGTTTAAATGGACCAGTTCTCACAGCTGAATGTCAAATGCTCATTTACAAGCTGTTATTTGTTTTTCTATGTGCTCTCAGTGAATAGCCCCACACATAGCTTTAAGGGCTGCCACAGCAACTGCAAACACACCCAACATTAGGGCTAAAATTCTTTGCATTTCACCCAGCAGTTCTGTTTTCCTAAACACACTGATACTCAGGGCAGCTGCCACCATATGGCTGCTTTCTCAGCGTCTGTTTGCAATTGTAACCCGTCTGCAACCTGTTTGGTGCAGCAGCTGATGAGACCTGAAATAGCTCTGTCTTTCACCGTTTCTGACAGTAATGACAAGCAGGCTGAACAAACAATGACAGGAGCAGACAAAACGGATCCACCCACCTGCTTGTTGGCCTTGAGGACAGTCCGCAGAGTAGCGATCTGCTCCCGCTTGGTGCTCAGCAGGGATTTTAGCTTGAGGATCTCCTCCATGCAGGCCTCTTTGTCCTTGTCTGCCATGGTGCCGAGCTCCAGAGACGCTACCCGCTGGCGCGAAAGCTCGGTGGTGCGATCCACGGCCAGCTGCAGGTGCTTGATCTGGTCTCTGATGATAGCCACCAGGTTGTAGATGTTCATGGGCTCGCGACGGTGGTCCGACACAGGGGAGGGGAGAGAGGAGACGGGCGAAGGAGTGCCATCACTGAGGTCAGTCCTGCCGTGCTCTGGGAAGAGACCCTTGGTCAGCAGAATGGGAGAACGCCGACCGCGGCCCTCCGGGCTGCTCCGGCCACCTTTGCCCTCCTTGTAG
This sequence comes from Xiphophorus hellerii, assembly GCF_003331165.1. Taxonomy (NCBI): domain Eukaryota; kingdom Metazoa; phylum Chordata; class Actinopteri; order Cyprinodontiformes; family Poeciliidae; genus Xiphophorus; species Xiphophorus hellerii. Next base: position 21,500,683 of record NC_045672.1, read on the forward strand.
AAGTCGAGCATCACTCTGTTGGGGGTCTCGTTGTTGCACATGCAGACGTGGTTGTAGAGGGTGGCCAGTTCCTCGCTGAATGTTACCAGCTCATCCTGGGCCACACTCAGACTGCCCTGGGACTCGCCCGCCACGTCACTCAGCTAAAACACAAAGAAATAAATCAGCTCCTGCTTCTATGGGAGCACAGAAATTGTTTCAAACATAAGCCTCTCACCTTGCGCAGCTCTTTCTCAAGTTTAGCCTTCTCTTCTCTCTCTGCAAAAGTGGTCCTCTCCAGATTGGACAGCTTATCTCCCAGTGACCTGACGTCGTTCTCCAGACGGCTGCGCTCCTCGTCGTAGCGCGACTGACAAGCCTGGTATTCTGCTTTCAGCGTCTTCAGCTCCTCCTTCAGCTCCCCTGCCTCAGACATGGCCACCTGCCGGAGAAAAATGATGACTGAGCTTAAAATGTCAAAATACAGACATTTTGTGGATTTGTTCGAGAGAAGTTTGAGTAACCTTGTACTTGCACTCCAGGATCTCCGGTCCGTTAATGTCCACTTCGTAGTAGTCTCCGTCCTCGTGGCTGTCCCGCTCTTTCTCGTTGTCCAAAGCAGACTGGCGCTCTTTGCTGGCTTGGAGCTTACGGATGGCGTTGAGGTTCTCTGTCAGCCTGTTGACCTTCTCCTGATGCTCGGACAGAGCCCCATTGGCCTGCTCCAGCTGTTTCTGGGAGTCCTGCAGATTGGACAGCAGGTTGACCTTGTCCCGCTCCATCTGAGAAGAGATGCATAGAGATGCAATTTATTTATTTTTTACTAACTAAATGATGAGAAACGGGACTCCTGCTTTTAAGAATAATATTAAATCAGAGGATTAACTATCCATGTGATAAGCCCCGGCAACATCAGGATGGTGTTATCGCAGAATATGAGGCAGAGTGCCAGCAATATCAGCATCAGGGTCAGTGTGACCTTAACGGTTCAGATCGACTGGGTAAGGGTCGTCTTACACACATGAACAAACTGGGTTTATATCAGCACTGAGCTATTTCAAAAACTATACCGGCACGATATGTTCATGAAGTTTATTAGTGAAAGACGGAACTACAGTGTAGAAAATAAGACTTAAAATAAATCTGGTACCATAAGGTGGGCCTAGGTAAAAGCTGTCTTAGGTCTTTATCCCATTAGATCTTTTTTAGGAGGCTTCAAGGTCATATCACCCCTAAAAAGAAACAGAAGGTATGCCACTGAAACAGATGTTCCCCAGCTGCTATTTCTACATCTGATGAAGGCAAAAGACAACACAAGACATAAAAATAATAATAGTGTGCAAAACAATTCCTATCCATAGGTTCAGATGAGTTTCTGGTGACCATGGTACCCAGACATGTGTGAGTGATCTTGTGGTGATGAGCAAGCAGATGGCAGGACCTCCAGTGGCACCACCTGCTGCCCTGGGAGCCCAGTGGAGCCTGGAGTGTGTGTGTGTGTCTGGCTTTCCTTGGATTAACTTTGCTATAATGGGATTTAGATGCCTGAGGCTGACGGGTCAGGATACAGCAAGCCTCTCCTCTGAGAAACCCACCTTTAAATACAGATGAATTCTGTCCTGGTAGTTAGAAATGGACCAATCAGGACTTTACAGCTAACTTCTCGGATCCATTTGTTTTCTTGCAAAGCTCTGACATGCTGATGCCAATTATAGCAAATTCCAGTTTCTTATAAAAAATACTGGAAAACAAAAGAATAACATTTAAAAGTTTTTTTTTATTTAGCATTCTTTAATTGCTTATTTTAGGAGCAGAGGCAAAATCACATCACTCTGTAAGAGCAGGAACTGCAAAACAAGTGTTTAAAAACATTTTAAAGGGAGATCTTTTAAACTGTTTTTACATCTTATATTAGTGATAAGCACAATTTCTAAGGTTTCCTAAAAACTGTCAACATGTGACCTGTCCAGGCTGTACCCCACCTCTTGCCTTCTTGGTCCATTTTTATAAATAATGCTTTAGGATAAACAAAAGATTTTCGATCCATTCAGATTTTGTCTTTTGCAATTTTTATCTGTTTTTTATTCCACTGAAATGACGTTTAACTCTACAACTGACAGAAAGAAGTAATCTCTAAGACATGGCAATATTGCTGTGTGGCAAAGAAATGTGAACAAAGACCAACCTGCATCAGCTGCTGTTTGAGCTTCTGGATTTCTGAGATGTTCAGCTCACTCAGCAGGTCGTCGACCAGGCTGGGCACCGGGCAGAAGAGCTCCTCCTTAGGAGTGGAGATGCGGTTGTCCTCGTTGATGGCGTTGGCCAGTTTGGTGAAGCTATTCTCGTATCCAAGCAGAGCCTCGTCGTTGTTAGGTTCCGTGGCGACGTCGTCACTGAACTTGAGGCCATCCAGAGAAATGCTTAAAGGACTGAGGGAGAGATGTGGGAAATTATGTAATTTGATGATTCGAACATGTTCCCTAAAGCCTGACATCAGCTTGTTTGTGTTCTGGTTACCTGTGATACAGAGTGTCTCCGATGTTCATGTAGTGGGAGAGCTCTTTCCTCAGGGAGGTCTTGAGCTCCCGCTCCGTCTTGATGGTCTCCAGAGCCTCACCCAACTGACGTTCAGCGATTTCCTTCAGGCGGATGGCGTCCTCCAGCTGGCTGTTCAGGAACTGAGTGTCTTCTTCCAGACGACGAATCTCGTGCTTCAAACCCTCAAACTCCACCTAGACAGAGCAGAGGCAAGAGGAGTCAAGATTTCTGGAATTTTACAAAATCAGCCATTGGGTTAACTGATGAGGAAGCTCCAAAAACAAAAGAATCATTATAAAAACATGTGTCTTTTTAAAAAATATGTATTTGAGATCCTTCTACATTTGGAAGAATTGTATTGAGCATGCACTCATATGTCCATATGAGTAGTTTTAGTTTAGTACAAAATAAAACACCAAAGGTTCATTGTCGGTCAGATTGTGGTGAAAACCACCTGTAAATATTATGACAAAGATAGTCAGCAGTAGTCAGTATGCACAAAGGCTTATAGTTCCATACAGGTTGCATTTTTAATAAGACTGTCATCAAAAAGTTAATTTAGTTCAGTAAGTCAATTAAAAATTAAACACTATTCAGACAGAAATTGATAAATTTCAAATGTTTTTTTCCTGCTAGTTTTGATAATTTTGACTTACAGCTAATAAAAATGCTCAATTTGGGCAAAAGAAAATTTTTAACTCTATATGAGATTAATAAATAATGATTCAGCAGTTGTTCACCAAACGGATGATATATCACAGCACAATAAGTAAAAGTTGGGTGGAAGAAGAAAGTGTTGTAGAAAAAGCTCCACAAGCAACAGGGACTTGTGCACCATACTGTATCAACATATTGCAACAAAGAACCTTAAGTAGCAGCGTTAAGGTTGTTAATGTTGTTGCTCCATTACTATCTAAAGTTCAAAACAATTTGCAATAACATACAATTATAAACTTTAGGGAAAAAAGAGATGTTTAGTGACAGTGGTTATTTTTTAAATTCTTCTCATGGTGGACTTAAAACATGTAAAACTCTACAGGGAATTGCATTACAAGAAATTAAAAAGAGGTAATGTTTTTTTGTTTATGTTATCAGTGAAAACAGGCCAGTGAGAAGTAGCTGAGTTGATAATCGACTTTGGGGTTTATATTTGATAACTGGCTTGTTTAAAATGAATTCAGCCCTAAGAAGCAGCTAAATGATACTCAGAAGCAATTAGAAATTTGATAAGAAGAGGGATCTCAAATCAATCTATAGTTAATCATCTCATCTTTTTATGCATGTATGTGATTTTACCGTGACAACACTCTGCCCTCTGACACTTCCTCACCTGACTCTGTTTGAGCACGGAGACTTGCTTCTGCAGAGAGATGTTCTCCTCCTCCAGCTCAGTGTAGTCCTGCAGCAGACGGCCCTCCCTGAACTTGTACTCCTTGATGTCGTCACGCAGCTGATTCCTCTGGAGCTCCATCATCTCCCCGTTCTGAAGGTAAGCAGAATTAGAGAAGCCGTCAGCTTGAGCAATGTTGATTTTGATTGAGGAGAGCTGCAGCACTGCAACCGTTTTTAACATTTTCAATCTTACTAAATTATAAAGAGCTCCCATCTGGATGAACCAAATGTGTGCCTGCTGGGAGGTAGGTACCAGGTGTCGCTCCGGGCAGTGGGCCACCAGCTCTCTCACTTGACACTTCTAACTGCACTAAAGGGATTGAAGCCTGCCTCGTCTCTCTTAGGGACGAGTGTTTCCTGTGAGTGGGTGGAAAGCTGTGCAATGGTCCAATTATCCAAATGAGAACCTCATTATGAGTCTTTCTTTGTATCTAAAGAGTAATTGACACAAGTGAGGAAGCTACAGCAGAAAGGTAGTGCAAAAACTGGCTGAAATGTTCCAGAAGTGTGCCAGAGAAACAAGAGGTTTGACTTTTTTGTTTGCTCCCATTACCAAACACCACTCTGTTTCTAATGTACTGTAAGTGCAGTCTGATACCTCATGCTGCTCAGGCTTCATTAATAAAATAAAGCACAGAGAAGCCAGGAACAAGCCTTTCAACCATAAGGTTTCTATCTCCCTACTGAACCATGCAAAACCTTACCAGTTGCCTAAAAGGAAGTACTTACTTGACTATTATGCTTAGTTAGAATTAAAAAAAAAAAAACATATGTCTGGGATTTTGCATTAATGTGTTAATGAGAGCGGTCTCTCATTCAGGAGATTACCTAATACCGAAGAGACTATTAACTATCAATCTGTGTGTGCCCATTTGGGCCCTTCCTCTCATGCCATCGCCATGTGGCCACGTCAAAATCCCCTCCTCTCGGGTCATTTTATCGGTCTCACAAAGTCGCTCTTGAGGGGGTTTCACTTAGACATACATCTAGATTAACTATCATTATGATAAAGGGCTTTGCAACAACATTCACACCCCTGGAACCTTTTAAGTTTTGATATGTTACAAAAAGAGTTCTAGATTTCATTGGGATTTTTTGATAGCCCAACAAGTAGCACATCATTGGGAAGTTGAGGGACTGTGTTTTATTTATTGTTGGGGTTTTTTTTCAATCGTAGAAATACATTTGTATTTACTGCATGTATGTATTAAATCCAGGGCAAACATTTGCTTTCAGTAAGGCACACAATTAACAAATAGAATCACCTTGCTTATAATTTAATTGTAGTATAAATCCAGATGTTTGAAGGCACCAAAGGTTTGTTAGAAAGCATCAGAAAACAAAAAGTATTATGAGACAAAGTAACAGCAGACAGTTGTAGACATACAACATAAAGTTGTAGAAAAGTTTAAAGCAGGTTTACCTTCTAGGACATTATGTCAAGCTTTGAACACATCACTGTTTTCAATCCATCAGCTAAAAACATAAGAGTACACCACAATTGGAAACATACCAAACTATGACTGTGCACCTAAACTGGTAACAAGGAGCTAAAGATAAGGATTTTAAACCAAAAAAAGTACCAGTTCTCAACCTGTCTTTTACTACCCGAGAGTTCTGTTTGACCCACGTCATTGTGTCTCTGTAAGTGCCTCATTCTTTTATTGTTTGAGCCTACTCTGGTTTATGAAAGATTATAGTGTAGATTGCAGGCAGTTTAAGCTCACAAGTATTATTTATCTGAGTATCCCTGCAATTAGATGCCATTAAACACCTAATTTATTAACGCTGTCTTAAACAACCAACAGCTCTCTCCTTTTACAGCATACTAACCTTAATATTTGGTTCAGATGGATAGCAAGGCAGTAAAATGCTGTCAATTCCCAGAAATCAAGAGTATGATCCATGTTAGCGGCTCAATAATTAAACACCAAGTGCAGAGTAGATTTAAGACCATCATTTGATGAATTAAGATTCATCAGATGCACATGTTTGATGAACCATGTTGGTGTGTTACTAAATAAGAAAGTCATACTTCTATGACTTCTGAGGGAGACAAGAATCAAAGCAAAGTTGAGAAAGCAGCATTAAGAACGTCACTAGCTCAGATGTCTCAGACAATATAAACAGTGAATTCATTATGTCTGTGAAGATAATCTCATCAGCAGAGTAATCTCTTTTTGTCAGCTGAACAATGCAGAGCCAGCTGGCTGCTCAGGTCTACTCCTGTTCAGGGCTATGCGCCTCAGCTGGTGGGTTAGCTCTGTTCGGTCCAGATGAAAAAACGCTGCTCCGATCTGATTAAAATGCACACATGGGGGGTGACCTTCGACCTTCTGCGTCCTCTATTACCCTGTGCCCCAGATTGGAAATTGTGTTCCAAAACTATAAAGTGCTAATAACATTTATTTGTGTGAGGGCCGTAATGACACTCTGGGGAATGTTACTGGAATTATTCTGGAGAGCAATCTGCTGCCTCCAACAGAGCTCATTAGGAAGAAGTCACTCACAGGCTTACGTCAGGTCAGCGGCAGTAGCTTTTGTCACCACAGGTGACGCCTTGACAGCTGTCCTATCAGCCACACACGTTCCAGACAAGAGTGTCACCGGGTGGCAGAACTAACACAAGCACGCTACACCAAAGCGCAGAACTATACCGTAAAATTTCTAAAGACACGCTGATTTTTTAAAAATTTTCATCTTCGATTTTTTTTGCAAAGATGATGATTAAGAATTTAGCTGGTTTACAGCCATAATTAACGATATTTTAAACAATGAAGGATTTAGAAGTCTTTGGAGTCTTTAATGTCTTAAGTTAGCAATTAGCATGACTACCATTATAAAGAGAGCAATCTCTTTGTAATCTTCTACTCTTAGTCTACCTCTTGCTAAAATGATGGCTAGACTCTAACATGGTACAAGACTGTTTTATTTATACATTCAGCCAGTCTGACTGGGAAAATACATATTTTGCCCTACTTCTCTGCTTTCGCATAAAGCCCCTTGACCTCAATTTCCCTCTCCATCTTATTCACTTTGCACTTAAGCAAAATGTATGCGTCAGTTCTTTCCAAACACATTTCCTCACAAAGTGCAGAAGCTCAGAAATGCCACGACAGAGAGACAGACAGAGAGGCAGAGCACAAGCTCCCCTGTGTTTATTTTTACTCCATTTCTCTACTTCTACTGATACCACTGACCTCCATCTTGCCATTTCACCATCCTTGTTGCTCTAATTTTCCCAACCCCCACTGCGCCTCCATCATCCCTGCATCCGTGTGCTTTTAAAAGCAATGCGTCGATCACTTTAACCCTCCCCTCCCCCCCTAGCTAAATCTATCGTACATCACATCTGAAAAGTAGAAGTGAAGGAAACGTCTTCCTGAAATCTCTCTGCGCTATACATTGAAGTCAGGGACGAGGAACAAACTGGCATGTCCTTCAACATCCTTTCAAAGTCATATGAACTCATGCTAAATCCGCCAAGCCAAATCTACCTCAAATCACTTCCAGGTGAGACAGTGCATGAGTAACAGATGTAGAGCAGCTACGCGAACAAGGCGAAAGAATATCAAAGCTTAGAGGCATTGTGCCACAGTCAAAAACAAGGAGGGTGAAAGCCGATCCGCTTTTATCCTGATCTTTGCTGCGAGCGGCTGCCATTGCTTGCATGGAGCTCCAACTCATCATGAAACCACAGACAAGGTTGTACATCCAAAGGAAACAGATCACATAAAAACATAGAGAACTCTAGAAGTGACTGGCTCGTCGTACTTTTCCCTTTGTATGATTACCTAGAAACCTACAAGGTGACTCTTTCATTCCCTGCACTCAGCGTGTTTGTGAATTTGAGGTCATATGGGTGAGATCGAATCAGAGTGGAAAATCTGAGTTTACACCCATTAATGGAAGTGCCCATGAGGGTCTGTGTGTGTGTATGTATAAGCTGTAGGTGTTTCATTAGTAAACATTGATCCACAGCAGGAAATCTCTGTGGTCTAGTAATGCAGCGGTTAAATTAATAATTATAAGGATCAATTGAAAATCTCCTAAAGGTGTTTAAGAAATGCACCCTAAATATAGGAACCAAACTATTAGATGCATGACTCAATGTTTTGAGGAATAATGTTTTGTTACCATTACAGCTGCAAGTCTTTCCATGTCTCTGATGTCTCCCAGTTTTTCCACACCTAGTAATTGATTCCATGATTGGATGGAATTCATCAGTAAAAATATTCAAATTGTTCCACAAATTATCCATTGAGTTTAGATTTTAACTCAATCTAAGCTACTCTAAGACACAAAAATGCTTTAAACTAAGCCACTGTTTGTGTTTGGGGTCTTTGTGTCGCTGGAAGGTGAACCTCTGCCTCAGCCTTGGATATGTTGGTCTATTACTGAAAAAACAAATAAAATCCATTGCCTGTAATTAGAAGGTAATAAAATCTAAAGTTCAGAGAGTCTAATGTTTTTTCAAGGTTCTGTATCTAAACAGGGAGTAAAACACAGTAACCCAGAAATTCATTAGGTTGTGAATCAGGTGTGCCAGCTGGAGTAGGAATAACGCTGCTAAAACAGACCGATCCATCTCAGTAATAACCCATTCTTATCCCCCACTCCTGATATTTGGCGGCTGTTATTGTGATTTCCTTTAAAAAAGCTGTTTGTCAGCCTTCCCTCCATTTATCTTTCCTTGCACCCTCTCCTCCTCCAAAATGCCATAGAAAAAAACAGAGCAGATCCATCTCAGCATTAATGTCACAAGAAATGATGAGGAGGCAGACATCAACACCCCGGAGTCCTCCAGGACTCGGAGTCTTATTACATTAGCCTCTTGACAGTAGATGATTATAACAGGGAACAAAGAGCAACCTTCCTTGGATCTCTATACGACGCTAGTCAGACCTTTCAACACAAGGCAGGGCTTTAGGAGTGCCAACAAAATTGCTCTTGAGCCTCTGTGCGTCACTGTTTCAAAACTGAAAACATGAAGCCCCGTACTCAGATTTCTTCTGGGTATAATAAAAACAGTGGTCTTGTTTGTAGTGAGCTTTTTCCTCCCCCCTTGGAGAATTATTCCATCAGTAAACAGTCCTTCCACTTTCACACTCTTAAAGAAACTGAAAAAAACTGTGGCTACAAACTGTTAAAATGAGCTGAGAAATTTCATCAGTTAAGGGCCAACGTTAGCTTTTTAAAATGGAGGCATAGAGAGAAACTCTTTCTCTGGGTGGAAAACACAGTGTGAAGATAGACTAAACCACACTGATAACATTTACAACATGACTATGACTTTGCATGATAATGTTCTGACACTCATCCATTGGGGCTTTCTATTCTGTGAAGATAATGAGGCGCATCACTAGAGGCATATTCCCCACAATACATGAGATTGGATTTAATGAAGTCATGCCTATAAGCGTGCGCCTCCTCACAATGTTACTGGCTCTTTGTCTGACTATAATCCTATAGACCGAGACATACCAGTGGAATATGTCTCATCTTTGCTTTGTGCCACCATATGAGTGTTTGGCATGAAATTGCCTGGTTGGTTTAAATGGGAGATATGGAACCAGCTGAGATGCTTCAGCTGCAACAAAATCCTGTTAAGTAAATGGAGCTTCCAGATATGTGAAATTTTGCTTTAAAACAACTGGTTTTGGAACAAAAACCATGAAATTGAGAATGTTTGGATGCATTTTTTTCAAATATACTGAGTCAGTGGAAGCTGTTAACTAAAATATATTGTTTCTTAGACTGAAAGAACGATGCAGACATGTATGGCTAGAGTCATTTCAAACAAATAAAAGAAAGAAGATACAGTTGCAGACTGTCGCATTCCATGTTAAACTTATGATAATTGAGTCATTCAGTCCACCTTCTGACTCTACATGATTAGCCATGCATGCTTAGAAAAAGCAGAGCAATCCACTATTAGCAATGGATTTGTGCCCATTAAGTCCAGCTCCTTCTCAAAATGGATTTTAGGTCTCCTTTTTCTTTTGTATCAATCTCGGTGTGTCCTAGTGCCTCCCTCCTCTCCTCTTCCAGCATCAGCTCAGGGCTAATTCAAAATCCCAGAGACAAAGGCTTCTTTCAGGCCTGCCAGTGTGGTCACAATGCCAGCCTCAGTGCCCGGGCTTTCTCCATTTGCCCACCACAACACACTCCTAGCACCCAGTAAAGTGGCACTGGTGGGGTGCCATTATCTCAAATACATGAGGTAATTTACACATCAGAACCTTTTATCCGACTAATTAGTGTGGATTGAAGTCCATTGCAATACAGCACGGTGGTCATAAAGGGGGTGACGTTGGCCAGAAAGACACCAGTGAACCACCCTGTAACACAATAAATCAGAACTGCTCTGTATTTAAATCCACCATGAAGGTATTTGTAATAAATATCCTCAGGTGATGGATTTAATGTCTAAAATGTAGCAGGAAAAAGAAACCATGTTTTGAGTAGATGGTTGGCTCAAGGCATGCTTTACACAGTGGATCAATAGCATGGCAGAGCACATCTAGCTTCCATAATACTAACTTTCACCAACACGGAGAAGCAGCAGCTGACCTAATTATTGCTGTATTTAGAGCTTTTCAGAACTTAAGTCGTTGGCAGGAACATGCCATTTTTAAGTCTTTCCCTAATCTCTGTAAGAAGCACTGCTGACATCTGTTTCGAACAGTGACTCAAAAAACAGCAGTCGGTCTTGCAGATGTCTACGGACCAATGAGGTTTCTTCAGAAATTAATCAATTCCCTTTTTGAGGACTTGACCTTAAAAACTGAGCACTGGGCTAAATCTGCTGTGGATGAGCAGCTGGGTCTAACAATATTGTGGAAAGATAATTAAACTGGAAAGAGAAACAGGAAACACAGTTAGTCCCATGCAGATGTACAAAGAAACCAGATGGTAATTTTGGATGGTCAAATTCATGTTTCAGACAATTAGTCAATACAAATAACGACAAAAAAAAACACAGAATATATTTATAGTTCAGTGAATGGAATGTTTGGTGTTTGACCCAGCTAATTGCAGGTGGTTGTCTGTAATCGTTTGGAATAGCGCTGCATCTACTACAAATTGCTAAAGATGGTTCGAAACATCAAACCTGTCAACAATTTCTAAAAAGAATTTTAACAGTGATTGCTCTCTTTCTCAGATTTGGCTAAAATGAGCATCTGCAGGTCAAAAAGCTGAGATCATAATTTGTCCACAATATTTTGATCAGTGCATCTGTACTAAGAGAAGAGGACAAAGTCAGAAGCAACATTCAAGGTGATACATGTAGCTTCATTAAAGTGCTATAAAAACTACAGATGATGAAACTTAAACAAAAGTGCTCCAGGTGTCTGCTCCCTTCATTCCCATAAAGCTCATCTCTGCTACTATGCTATTATGAGTCTGCTACTCATAATCCCTTCATTATTATTCCAGTTTTCACTTGGCCGCCAAGGGAACATAGACCTCATCATCAAAGAAACAAATCATGCCCAAGGGCCTCCACCTGCCTCTCTGTTCATCTCATTTCATCCTTTCATGTCCTCTTGTCTCAGCTGCATCAAACACACCTGTCAATGTAATTCCAGGCTGTTCTGCTATCTTGCTAACATAATGTCATCATCACTTGTGGAATCACACACAGAAATTGCTGCACATGCATCACACAACTCTTGGCAAAGACACGCAGCCCACGCCCTGAACTGGGCTGTTGTCTCTTCAAATGAGGTCAATTGGCTGTGAATGTATGTAAATAGCAGCAATGAAGAGGGCAAGCTTTGTCCAAAGTAGGGCAAGAATAATGGCTTTTTACATGATACTAGGATAAGCTTGCTGGAATGTGTGCCGAGAAATGGTTTGGATTGAGCCTCAGACAAACACTGACAGGTTTGTTTTATCGGAGATGAGAGTTATCTAATAAAGAAGTATGCCTAGGATGCAACGACAAAAGCAACAGGCTGAGAACTATTTTTATGTAGGGATTTGAACTAAGATAATTGGTCAATTATTTGTGTGGGATCCTGTCATCTTTTTGGAGTAGACACATTTCCCATGGTCAATCAATTAATCAAGTTTATTTGTATAGCACATTTAAGCAACAAGGCAGTTCAAAGTGCTTTACATCGTAAAAACACAAATAAATACCTGGCCCAGCTACTTTATTCAGTATTATAGCCACACCTCACATGACAATAGGGTGGAGTAAAGAACATCAAGTTCAAAGATGAGGCGTTTCCATAATTATTAGGTAATTAATGTTGTCAAAACATGTCAGAAGCAGATGAGAATGCATCTCTGCTATCAGAGACACAATAAAGCCCCTGGATAGTTAACGTATTCATACAACAGAATTAATGCAGCAACATACAACCATACTAGAGCATCCACTGAAATTGGCTACCATGGTAATGATGTGTACAAAAACATTTCAAATTGTTACTATAGAGACGCAGTAACCTCCCCTTCTTCCCCCCAAAGATGTCACTTTTTTTCTCTGGTTCTCCAACAGTGAGCTTTAGAGACTCACTGCAGAGACTCCTCTGCATCTGCATGGCAGCAAAATGTCCGCCCTCTTACTGCCATATCAGTCACATTCCCAGTTTATTTCATTAATTTTCATCTTGGTCTGACTGTACTTGTCTTGAAAATTAACTTAAACTTGTAAATGTTTAATAACTTAAGAATGGCACTAAGGCAGACCGGTGTTCATCATCGTATGTAACCTGTTTATCTTTCCCATTTTGAAGAGAGGCTAAAAGAAATCAGCCTCAATCTCTCATCATACCTGTACACCTGGGAAACAGGAAGTCACAAATTCCTAATTGAAAGCCTTTGCACACACACACAAATTAAAAAAAGTAAAATAGAGATAAAAATGCTTCAGATAGAATTATTTTAGAAGGCCAATATGTCTTGCAGCAAAAGAGCTCACTTATGTTCCAAGTCGCTGTGTGGTGTTGGCTAAATCATGCGCAATGCCATAATCAAGAATATTAAATATAAATAATTCATTATTCTTTAAAGCAAATACAGGGTGAGTTGTACAATAGGGGCTTCATATTACTCCTTACCTCTTTCATCTCCTGGGAGATGGCAACAAGGCGTTCATTCTCAGACTGGGTATTGGTCAGGATGTTGCGCGTCTGCCGCAGTTCGTTTTGCAGCTCCAGGACCCTCTGCTCATAGTAGGCCTCCTTACAGGCCGACTCCTGGATCAGAGACTCCTCCCGGCTTTCCCCATCTGCTGCCACCTTCCTGTGGTTGGTGTAAGCTTGTCCAAAGGCCTAAATGTGCAGAAAATATTATTTTAGTGCCACAAAAATAATATTTGATACATGGTGACTAAGAGAGTGTCACATTTTGGAATATAAGGGTCGTTGATAGAAGAAACATTTGCTTGTGCTTCACCCGCTTTAAACTGACACTGATCTCTTCTTTAGTGGTTCACCTGAGGACTGTGGAGCAGAATCTACCAAAACACTCCCGTCGCTCAGTGGAGATTATCATTTAGGGTCCATCTGGGCTGCATCAGAGTGTCTTACCCACCAAATCCCCTCTCACCCCCTTCCTTTGCCTGCAGGATGCTGGCCTCTCCAGCATGTGCACTGCAGTGACCCCACAGATGGAAACAGGCAAACAGCAAAAGTAGAGCAAACAGACGAGTGTCTAAGTTTTATTGAAAGGACTGTTTTTAATGCTCTTTAATACCTTAGACCATATCAAAACAGGAGAGGGTCACAAGATCAGATGAGGAGAGGATCAACTTTATGAAGATTAAAAGAACATATGACATAAAGCTCCGGCCTCTAATTTTTCTCAGCATTAAAAGGCAACGAACTGTCATGTAATATGAGAATTTTTTTTTTCCTGTTGATACAACCTTAATGTGTTATTAGCCTGCAAGGCAGAAACGCCAAACCATTGAAAGAGACAGACCTTCATCACAGTGGAAACTAGGTTAGGGCACGCACTGCTTTCTCAAACTAATCACCCGTCTGATAACAGATTTCATTTTCAATCCCGTAACCGTCGTTGTTTGGGTGGAAATATTCCTTTTTATCTCTCCTTGTAGTGGGTGTGCACACAGTAATCTAAAAATCACGTGAGATGCAGAACATGACCTTATTTGCCTCTCTCTCTGTGACCAACTACTACAATTGGCTGCTGGCAGGCTGCTGCATTGTATGAATCCCAGTGATTGCTTCTAAGCAAGCAAGAAAAAAAAAAAAAAAACACTTTTATATTTGTCAAACTGACCTACTTGCAGAACCTGGACTAATTTGTGCATTTGTAAAACAGGAAATTGTGGAAAAGTTTTGTGCAATATGACTAACCGATGGCTCCCAGTCATGCAGAAATTCAGATGGAACAGGGTTTTCCCCAGTGTAATATAAGCCTGGCGGGCCACCAGGTTTTATTTGTGACCCCATCAGGTTAAGCATTACTTATTTATTTAAGTCTTTTTGAAATGTTTGCATTTTTTAAGACTAATTTTCCAATCTTTCAATAACACATAATTATCAAGTGATATTTTCAAATTTCATGTCAACTTTAAACATTGTTTAACTCAAAAACACAACGGGCCAATGGATGACTGACTGTCCTAACGCCCAACCCCCGGGTTCAGCAAATTTTCTGGAGGGAAACCTTGTGGAAGAATAGATTAAATCTCTCTTAAGGTTCGCACCATCTGCTAACAGATCCTCATCAACACACCTTCCAGAGGTAAACCACAACTTATTAAATCATTGCCACAACTTGCTGAAAGGAGTTGAGGAATGTCCCAACGTTTTTTTTATTTGCTCAGATGGTAGAATCAATCTTACAAATGAGTTAAAATACAAAGATTAGTACAAAAAAATATATAAACTTCTGTGGCAAACATCCAAACTCATCATTCTCTTTACTCTGCTATGGAACATAAAGAACCATTGAAGATATTGTTTTCTATCTTTCCTGCTTTGAGCGTTAACTAATTACTTTACGGGAATAGGTGTGTGTGAAGGAGAAAGACATTACTGTGAAACAGTATTTTTGCTAAAATAAGATGCTAGATTGTTTTTAGCAACTTATATCATTGATCAGCGTGGTGAGGATTATTAAAATAGTCTGTAATTTCTTTTGGAAATGTTTCAAAAAGGGTGCAGACATTTCAAACACTCTGTCATCAGATTCATAGGCTTAAAACTCAAAAAGATAGAATAAAGTTTCATGTATTCCATTTAGACTTCATGTTATCTACTAAAGTCTTGATCTTTCTTGCAGCCACAATGAACTGCAGAAACGTTACAACATGTGGAATATGTTTCCTTTTAAACAGCTTCTTACAGCTTTAGTGTTTCCTGTTTTATTTTATGAACGCTTCACTGATGCTGAAATGTAACCAACTCAAATTCCTGTTTGCTCTGTAACAGCACCCACACTGATGAGTGTTCCAGTCAGCTGGATCTTGCAGAATGAGGAGGTTGCATCCGTTTATTAAAATCTTTAGTTTCTGACTAACGAACCAGAAGAAATTCAACCATTATCCATCAACAAAAAATGTCTCTTTATATCTCGAGTATAAACAATCTTCTACCTATGTGGAGGTGGTTGATCGGTAAATACAAAACCAGTAGTGAGGATTTTATAAAAAGCCTGTGTAGCTCAATAGACAATTTGTGCTTTAAATTGTGGATTACAGTGTGTGTCCTAAATGTCTTTTCAAATTGTGCCACATGCCAAGGAAGACAATCATATCAATAATCAGCAGGGGGCCGTGTTTGATTAAAATGTTATTAAACACACAGGAACCAATCAAAATCAGGGGAATCCCATCATTATAATCTGAAAGCAGGCTTGGTTTCTGAGGGGACAATCAGTCCAATCTAAAGAGGGCTATCACTGAAGCAAATAGAGTCCCCTGCCAAAACCCCACTGACCCATTGAATTTAATCTCAGTTCCCCACATGGGCAAGAGTTTAGGCTACTTTTGAGGGAGGGAACACTGATTGCACGAGGCCAAGGCTGTAATCCTTCAGTCAGCGGCCAACTCAATTTATAATTCATCTTTAGCCGACCATATGTTGCAGTTGTGCTGGTTTTTATAAGCTAGACTGTAATTCAAAAGCCAAAGTGCAGAACCGTAATGATCTTCGACCTCATGTGTCTGAGGAGAAGATTCTTGAACTCTGATCTTGTTTTGATTTGCTCATCTTTTCAGAATCATGACTTCCTCAAACAATTTCACACATAAGAACTGAAGATCAGTGTGTTGAAGTGAATTACAACAGACTGCTGTGTGGGTGAACTGATACAAACTATCAGAAGGAGGAAGTGTGGTGCTGTTTTTATAATTTAGTTTTACATGAAGTCTTCTTCATGTAAAGAAGTGTTAGTGTTTATTTATGGTGGGTTCCGTTTACATTTGTTTTACAGATATAAACTTGAAAACAAACACTGCAACTTAGCAAGAGTTGCTATGAAAGACACATGGCTCAACATGGCGGGACTCGTGATGCAGTATGTCTCCTAATCTGAACAATGTTGCAACCTTCAAAGACAAATACGCTGATTAAAAGGTTGAGAAAATGACAGGACACACAGGCTTTGGTTCAAAAAAACATTTCTGTTTCAAAACTTTACAAGGAAAAGGACCACAACGCAGATGAAACACAGACCAAAGCATTCACTGTTTGCTTTTCCAACACATAAGCATTCTGTTTATGATTCACTTGACCTGTAAGGGGGAGGGGAGGTGTGGGGCATCGGGGTCTTCCAGGTGAAAAATAGATCAATACATCTGTGCTCAGAGGCACAGTGGAGCTGAAATACACATATCGTCTTATTTTGTTTTTCTGTGTTCCTGGCTAAGATGGTGCTGTTGTAGGAGTGAAGGAAGCACAGAGGTCATAAAATACTGCTAGACTCTAAATATAGCTAACACGAGTGAATCAGTATGAAAACACCTAAAACCTACTCATAGCATCTATGATATAATCTAGAGGGAAGCTCTTCAAAATCTGAGAAATAGATTACAGCTGACTTTGGTGCAATCACTGGATTACCGTGTATGACTGAGAATTTGTGGGCTGACAGACGTAGACATGCACTAATGTAATAAAATAACATTTTGGCAGTATCTGTACTGTGGGCTGATGCTGAACTGAGATTTTCGTCTCCTCAGCAGCATTCTTGGGCTCTGAGAGCCTGTAGCGAATGCTAAACAATGAAGCTGTGTGGTGTCGACTGGTTCTGTTACTCATACACAGAAGGCTGGAGAGCCGGGGTCAACTCTGGATGCCAAAGCAGTGATTCAGCAACCCTGAAGGCTGATCAGTGGAAGGGTTCTCATTGTAAGCAACTGCAGAGGAAGCGAGGAGCAGCGAGGGACAAAAAACAGCAAATACACACACACTGAATAGAATCTCCTGCCTCGTGAATCTCAGCTCACGTGGAGTCATAAACTGTGATGATAAATAGTCCTGCTCGTTTCCTTCCTCTTCCCTTTGGACTGAATTCGCAGGCCACTGCGCATCCAGTGAGTTTAACACAAATTGCTCCGAGCTGTGTGTTAATTCTATATTTAGTTGGCTCTAGAGGGATGGAGTTCAAATGTGTCCAACAAGCTTGTGGTTTCCAGAGAATGACCCAATACTCTACTAAGCAGACTTTTTTTTTTTTTTTTGTCTGGGATTTAAAACCTTTTTGGTGATCCACCAATCAGAATTTTAAGGTCAACTCCATTCTTCAGTTTTTGGTTAAGTTTTGACTTGCCAGTAGAGATTTTAGCTGATTACTATTTCTCTTTTAGAACAATAAGAAAATATGAAGCCAGAATTAAAAATATTTTTTTAAAGGCCTTCTTGCCATTTGTCATCACAATGAAGATAAAATGAAGAATGGACATTTTAATTTATAGTTAGGAGCTTAGCGTAACTAGCATTAATGCAGCCCAAATGAACTGCAGAAATATCCTGACATGTTGTAGGAAACAGATTCTTTATTAATATACTACTCATGACTTTATTGTTCAACACAATGCTAAAGCTGAACATATTCAACATAAACAACATTATGAGATAAATACAAACAAAAGTATTTTTTGTTTGTTACTGCACCTCTTAGTGTTTAGTTATGGTGGGTTCAGTGACAGTGACTGGAAAAAGTTTGTATTTTGAACTTTCCAACTGGCTGGTCAGAGTCAGAGTCAATCCAGCTCACTTTTAGCCATTTTGGTGCATTTGCACTCTACATGTTATGTCATGTATTAATAGGATGTAAAAAATGTAAAACCTGTATCACAGAACTAGTTCTTTGGTTTTACAACACTGCTGTTCGTCTATCTTACACATATGGCATTTGCTATAATGAGTAACACATAGCAGCTAATCATTTACTCTTCTGTAAATTGGGGCATGGGGGAGAAATTAAATACAGATTCACTTTCATCCTGAAGGTCATCTTTCCAGTGCCGTCTTGCAGTTTACTACTGATCTCGTCTTTTGCTGCTTTAGCACGTTCCTATGGTCAGCACCAGCAAATCACAAGTCACAGAAAAACTGTGTCACAGCACAAAAACACCCCTTCATGTGTAGGAAGAAAAAATGGAGATGGTTTAAGGTGAGATGACTGAAAAGTGTTGCAGTGCTAAACAACATGAGAGTGAGAGGAGAATAAGGAGATGAGAGAAATGCTAACCAGGGAGGCAGAAATGTTTCCTGGCACAGAGCCACCGACTCTCTGCAAAGGACAGAGCCGTTGGGCTATTATTCACACACAGGCCTGGGCAATTTCACAGACTCAACACACATACACTCATGTCCTATTTACAATTCATGCAGCACGCCTCACAGTCAGCCATTCTGCATCACCCGAAGCTGTAGTCATACTGATGCACGCTGACCCTTCTATGGAGAAGGAGCAGGAGGTGGAAGACTCACAGGGGTTCCACCAGCACTAAAAGCCTTTAACGCACAGAGGAAGTGGCGAAGAATACCAAACACAGACGATAATACAGCAGAGGTCAGAGGAAAGCTTTGCAAAAGAAATGCTGTTTGCCTGAAGTAGACACCAATCATAAGACTCAATGGCATAAAGCTTTAAAAACAACCAGGAAGCTGCACCAGGAGAAAGTAGGTATGCTATAAATGCACACATGTATTAGTGCATTCAGTGTTCTACATGCCATGCACTAATAACACTCATGAGGCTCATTAAGAAGCCTGACTGAAAGGCTGATCCCCAATCATAAAAATGTAAGACTCATATAATTGGACTGCAGGAGCTCAGTGATACGCAGCTGGTACATGAATTCTCTCCGCTCTCTGAAGTCTGTAATGATTCAGCAGCGGTTAATGCTTCCAGCAGCTCTGGCTGCTTGATGTTTTATTCTGACATTGGAAAGGCCAATAATCAGAAGTGAAGTGATCCTTTGGTAAGAGCAGAAATCATGGTCAAACACAACGCTAAAATATCGTCATCATGCTTTTAACAAAGGCTGAAAAAATAAATCTTAAAAGGGCAGAACACCTGCAAGTCAAGGAAAACACTAACAGTAAGCCGACTGAGGCTTCGCTGTGTGTGCAGAGATTAGTTCCTCTACTATTACACAGTAAAAAATAGTCATTAAGGCCATAACAGCAAGCTAGGGAACCTGTGTTATTTTCTCAGCTTTCAATCTGGTTGTATGTGATTTAAAATCCCCATACATGACACTGGCAAGCTAATATACATGTGTGAACAGAAAAGAAACAGACAAATTTGGAGTTGGAAATAAGAAGTTTTCTCACAGGATTTGTTTTCTGTTTGTAGTGTTGTACTAGGTAATAAAGTCATTGTTTTAATTATTTAACCATAGCAATCATTTAATAACAAGGACACATCTATTTGTGTCTGTTTACTGATTCTATTGTTCAACTGCTACAGTATGGAGGAAAAAAAGCCTTCGGGGTCTCAGGAGGGAGGCAGGAATTCAATAGGCCTCCCATTGCCCCCGTACGTCGGCGTCAGAGCAGGAATCTGGTTTCTTTATCTCTGGAAGCTGTAACAGCACCAGCTTGGCGCATTCACAACCTCAGTCATTTGCAATGCAAAAGGAGCCTTATCTGTGCCTGCCTGTAATCTGCCTGCCGCTTCCTCTTTCTGCCAGGCAATCTGTCTGGATGAGATCTCCCAGGTCCACGCGCCCGCACCCCAGGGGAGTAGGCGTCGTTATGGTTACTAGGCCAATTACAGTGACAGAGCGGGAGGCAGCCGGTTAAAGCGAGGGCTGCGCAGATGGCTGTTTTAGCTCTCCTCCCTCGTATTCTGGTGGCAGCCCTCACCCACATCACCAAGCCTCTCCAATCAGAGATCTGGTTGAGCAAATAATACACTGCTCAATGATTGGTTTGATTATTTTCATTGCTATTTTAATGAGGTCTACATTATAGCAAAAAATCACTAAAAATCACTAATCCACTAAATAAGATCTTTAGGCTATTCCCCCTGAAGAACCAGCTCAATTTGTAATAATATGTTTTGCATATGCTTTCCCCTTTTTTTTCTGACTGACAGAAACAACCAACAAGGGGAGCAGCTGGGACCATGTGCACACAGACACATTTGAGAGCTCTGACACACCCACCCACACAAAATGATCTCTTTCCAGTGTTAAGAAGTTCAGCTTTGCAGGAACTGGGTGTAAGACTGAAACAAAAAAAACCTGATCTGTTATTTTATAGCTACAAGCAATGAGTAAATCAAGACTTTTATAGACTCATGCTATATATAACAGAGTTCTGCATCATCGCTTCCGTCTCTTCGTTTAATGCGAGAATATTTCTAATAAACCTGTCATTTTATATCAACTGTAATACATCCACCCACATATCTAAACCCCAAAAGGCAGTTAGGCGACAGGGTTCTGCCCTTGGTAATGGCCAAATACAAAACACTGACCTACTTTTCCAAATTACAGCAGTACAATTCTCATGTTCTGATCACCAGTGCAGTCTGGCCAAGTCTAGAGTCAGGTGGATAACGGTTTCATTTCAATTTGCAAGAAATAGTGGCGGCTCAGTGACCTTCCTACCACCACTGTGTGCTTAATGGATTTTATACAAAGTGAAAAAAGGGCTGCAGAATAAAGATAACTAATCATCTGTTCAATGCCTACAAATAATTATTTTAATCTGGCCTTTCACACAGCAACACTGCCATGTTCAATTATAACAGGCAGAGCAAAAAAAAAATTTGATATGGGTAACTACTTTTCCCCAAAAGGTCACATGAGTAGATGTGATTGTTGTTGAGGACTGGATATACTGTATAATGTTATTATTCTAAAAATATATTAAATTTTTAACTCTAAGAAATTGGGTTTTTCTTGGCTGCTGTTAACAGTAGTCATGGCAACAGAATAATAAGAAGTGATAGATTATACTGACAACTGGAACCTCCAATTATCTTAGTGTAAGCGACTGTCTGTTGGAAAAAGAAATGGAAAAGAAAAATGCACAAAGTCCTGTCCTCCATTGGATGTATAGTCTGATTATGTTGTTTCAAGCTGTAATTTGTGAGGACTGCAGTTAAACAAACAGAATCACATTACCACTAATATATTAGGAGTTTGCATTAGGGTCTTATTCACGCTCTGTAACCTTCATCTTGGGCTCAGTATAACATCTGATTCAGGTTTGGGACTTCATCCAACAGCCAGAAGATCATATTGGAATGCAAAGTGACAATTGGATATAAGAGCAAACAAATACTGCAATTCAAAGAGTCAGTTGCTATACAATTAATACACACACTGATGCTGCAATTGTGGTATATTCTGCAGCCCTTACTCAGTTTACTTTAAGCATGAGCTAGCATTGGTGTGCACACACAAGGGTGCTGAGGTAGTCCCCCAAAATGATTACATTTACACTTTTTTTTTCCAAATAAAAGCACCATGTTCAGATTTGCATGCAGAATAAACACTTTAGGATAATTAATTTCTGATTTTCTATTGACCACCATGGGCTGGCTCTAGAATGCCCAGGCTGGGTTTAGGTGGTGCATCATCTTTGTTAAGCAAAAGCCAAAATCTGAAAGGGAAACTTTAACAGAGAGTTGGATAATTCAAGACCTTTTAAGCCCTTTTAGTCAGCTGATTGAGTAACCCTCATTTGTCTCCCATATAAAACAATACAAAACATCAAGCTGGTTCCCACAGGAAACCCATGCTCTGCTCCGTAACTCCTCCTTCAAACCCATTTCCCCTCTGTCTGCTTTTCTCAAGGACCCATGAGAGTCTGGCACACATCCAGTTACAATCTCAACTCCCTTTACTTCTCCAGTTTCAAAAATTAATGTTCCATCCAACCTCCTGCATAACTTATGTCCTTCCACTGACTAGATATCTGCTCCTCCACTTCTGATAAGACCAACATGAGGGCTTCAGAGTACGGGACCGATGGAAGTCACATTTTGCAAACTGTAACGAGGAAATCAGACTAGTCTATTTACAAAAGGGGGCCTGGCGAGAGCAGAGAGATAAGTGGGGGATGGAGGAAGGTGGCAGAGGGTGAGCATAACATGTGGGAGGAATGTAGCCATGCTGCTGTTCTCTGATCACACAGTGGTATTAAAGCAAGACGAAGCTCCAAGGCAAAAGGGCAGCCCTTGAAATTAGGTTTGCTAATGTTTGAATAGATGGCCTATTAAAAGTTGACAGTGCTTCAGAGGATCAGGGATCTGGTTTAATTACTTTACTTGACACAGAAAACACCACTCAATAAGTCAGAGTATAAATATGATGAGTGGGCAAGACTAGATGGAGGACACGCCAGAATCTAATAATATCATCAAAAGGGAACATCTGTGAACAGTTTCATCTTGTTATCAGCTGCTTCAAATTAGAGGACAGCGCAAGATTTGGAAGCAGAATATGCAAACAAAACTCCTGTTTAGTGGTGGGGCCATATGGGTGGAGCGTGTCAAAAGCTTCAGATCTGAGGGTGGGGTGGGGCACAGACCATCTGTCCTGTTAGAACCAACCTCAAGTTTATTTACTTAATGCATGCGCATGAAGCCTGCGCCAGCATTTTTTTATGTTTTGTTCCTTCAGCAATACTTTACCTTACAATTTAAAAACACACTTTGGCAGTTGTTTTTAAAATGCTCTTCACATTAAAACAAGATCCATACATATTTCTCATTTTGTGAAATTGTGGGGGAGAGTTTCACCTTGAAGCTAGCAAGAGTTGGCCATTTTTTAAGTGAGAACACAAAAGTTCACAAGCAATTAATGAAATCAATTTTTCTAGTTAAGTAACAGACTTAAACTATAACATTTTATTGGGATGGAGGGAGAGAGAGGCAACTATTCATTGACAACCATTTGATTTGACATTTTGATTTAATTCAGAACAAAACAGGAGAAAAAAAGTTTGATAATTCCTTTGAAGAAAAGGAATTCTCACTTTAGTGTTCCTTGGTATTTGTAAATGAAACCAAAAAACCAACATTCTGCTTTTATTTAAACAAAAACTAGGGTAAGACGCATAATGAAGAGACTTGCTTAATGAACCAGATGTGGTCACTTCCCACACACCACTGAAAAAAATATCTGGACTGATAAAGGGTCATATTTCATATACTTCCTCTATGTTAAAAAAGGAGCCTTCACATGTAAACAGGATGCTGAGCTGGGCGCAGGGGAGACCAGCTTCCACTTATTTTCAATAGAAGGAAGAAGAACGATTTGACGGAGAATCAAGCAAAAGACCTTGTGATTGAGATAAGACTCAATCAAACAAAGATGCAAACAAGCATTGGCTGGTCTTTACATGTTTCTTATGAGGGTGCCATTATGTCAATCATGTTGCTTAGACTCTGTAGCAAAACAGATAAGGAAAGTCTGTTGATACGAGCCCCAGACAAAACCTTTGGGCACTATTTAAAGAGGGATGCAGGCAAGTTTGTCTAAAAAATAAGGGATGATCATCATTAGTTTGTGGAGCTACGATAAACAAGAGACAGTTAAAGAACTGTGTCTCATGGGAGTTTAAGGGTAAGCAAGTGTTATGTGAGAGTTCTCTCTCTGTCACTGTCAGAATACAGTTTAGAGGAAGGAAAACAGGAGTCTGACCTTTGACTGAGTAAATCATGTTGTATTGTGTAAGGCATACAGCCACTGCCATGACCTCATGCCTGCTTTTAGCCTGGATTCCTGCCTTATCCGCTCCGAGTCTTTGCTAAATGGATTACAGTAACAGAATCATGACCCTCCAGGGCTGCTATACATGTATGTCTGACTTTATTCAAAAGCTCATTCTATCTTCAAAAAATACATTATTCCAAAAGAGAAATTCGGTTCTGACACTGTATTATTCTAAGCATGTCAGTATGGAGGTGCAGTGGAATAACTTCCTTGCTATTGGATGCCTGAGAACAATTTATTGTTAGCTTGATGTAAAAGTAATTTAGTATTTATAGGGTCCCTGAAATTCTTGGTCCATACCTTACATTTTTAGATTTCAAAAACTTCTCCAAGAAGAGATTGGCCTAACATAACCCCCTCCACCCAGAGCACTCAAAAAGTTGCATTTATAAAATTATGAAACATTTGCTTGCAACTTTGCTTCTAAAAAATACTTTATCAAAAAAGTTACATTGTTATGAGACATTAATAAATAACTCCTTCAGTTGATCTCAAAGAATGATCCACAGAAGAAAGGAGCAGTGAATGTGAAGAATTCATAGAGCAATTCCCAAGTGATTCCTAAATATTTCCTTTTTTAAAAAAAAAAAACTTGACATATCTACTGAGATTTAATAACAAACCTCTAAGTAAACCACCAAAAGCAGATCAAATAATGCATTCACTGAGATCTGGAAAACTCGCTAATACTTCAGCGTAAACTTGACCTCTGTTTGAACTGTGGATGGGTGCTGGTGGTATTCTGTTCATCTGAGTGGACAACAAAAGCTTTTAAAATCATTCTGGATTATGGCTGGGCCATTTCACCTAAACTCCATGCAGAAGCTTTCATTACCATTTACCATATGTCTATCTAAGTGGACTGTAAGGATAAGCCATGAGGATTGACAGGAAATCACTTTTTATACATATTAACTACTTTTTTTTTCACTTTACTAAAATGCAGAGTGGAGTTTACACATCCAATAGGTGTGGTGATCACTGCAGTACAGGCTAGTATACCAGAAGTGGGAGACCTGAGCTTAGAGCCTCTCAGTAGCCTTTTCCCAAAAAGCATGTAGCTGCTAATAAGTGTGGTTGGGCCTGACAGACTCACAGACTGCTGTAAGCCCTGCACATAGTGGCTGGGATTCATCCTCTTATGTCCAGAGGGAAGGGGATTTGGGACTTTATTTAGTGCCATTTAGAAAAGATTACCCCTTAACTGCAGCCTTGCTCTCTGGCAAAATAAAATCATGGATAAAAGGGCAGATCAGACTGCCCAAAACAATGTTGGAAGCTTTGTTCTGGTTGAAGAAATCATAACGGGGGACAGATAATAAGGCCCAGAAAGTAAAAAAAAAAAAAAATTGAAATAAGGAGTTCTGAAAGTTTGGGGGATGGTTGGTTTGTAAAGTCCAAACAGAGAAGTGAAAAACAGAATCGAAAAGAAAGTGAGTGACTTCACAATTCCACAAAAGGACATTGGCTTTATTTATACCACTTCAAACAAAGACCAGATACTTTTGTGTCCTTGTATTTTCCACTGACATCCAATCACCATCCAAACCATTTAACATCAGAGATAGGGGTTCAGAGTCAGAGAGTTTTGTTAGGGAACACTGGGATTTTTATCCTTTAATGGTTTCCCATTTCACAAGGAACTAAAGAAGACAAACCTTTTAAATGTAGCCACAATGGAATGACTCTCTCAATATTCTTTTTGTTATACACAGTCCTCCCATTTCACCAAGCCATCTACACCTGTGACACTACTTAACCCCAATGGGCTACAGGCAGAGTCACAAAGGCTCTTGGCCTGCCTTTGGTTCATGATTTTACGTGTTTCTCTGGTTGACCTCAACACTGCATTGTACAGCTGCCGCCTTACTGATTGGACACTAGAACTGGAGGGGAGTTTAGAAGAAAAGACAGACCGGCTGTGTGGGTCTCAGACATACAACGCTGAAGGCTTTTGTTTAAGTTGGAGACAGTAGGCTGAATAGAACCAGGAGCAGAGAACAAGTAAATAAGAAACGAAAACTGTGGCACACATAATAGCCGTTCTGTCTTTGGGGAGAAGATGACGTCTTCGTGGTCACAGTGTCCATCTCATGAGATTCACAGTTACCAAGAAAGACAAGAGGGCTGAACGTCAGGACCAGTACAGCAAATACAAAAATCCCCCTAAGTCACAGCCGCTTGTATGTCCTTGTGATCTGCATTAGAGCAGAGACATGTGGTTGGACATGTGTGGAGGCAAAAATAAGGTATAATGACTAAAAACTGAGAGACCACCTCCATATGCTGCTCTTAGACCTTTGGCTCAGTAGACAATGTTTCCACTACTAGTAACATCTCAGTCAGCTGCCAAAATATCTTAATTTGGTATTTTAAGTACTTCAAATTGATACACAGTGTATTCATAGCCTTTAAACATTGTTTTTAAAAAGAAAAAGAAAATGCAGTGTTCCCATCTATCCAGTCTAGCTGATTCTGTACTACAGAAGTACCTTTAGCTACAGAAAGGGAAAGTGATTTATTTCACTTCCGTCTATGTATGTAAAAAAAGATCAAGCTCTGTCAGTTTTCCCAACATATTATTTTACATGTAGGCCTCCAAGTTAAACTTTGCTGTCATCTGACTTAAATCTCTCATATTCCCTTCTTTCAACAATTCTATCCTTAATGCCAGAAAGTCCAGATTTATGGAGAAGATGACTATTGGTTGTCTTATCAACAGATTCTTCCATCAGAGATGTGACTTTCTGGAGTTCCTCCCGAGTTAGCATGGATTTCTTGGTGGCTTCCTCTGATTAATGCTTTCCTTGTCCAGCTTGTAAATGGGTAGACACCCACATATTTGTAAATTTGCAATGCTGGCATGCTCTTTTCCTTTTCATATGATACAATGGAGCATGCTACAACTTCATCCCTGACCCTCTAAAGCAGAGGTCTCATACTCCAGTCCTCGAGGGCCGCTGTCCTGCAACTTTTAGATGTGACTCTGCTGCACCACACCTGAATAGAATAATTAGGTCACTAGCAAGACTCTGGAGAACTGATCTACACAAGGAGGAGGTAATTAAGCCATTTCATTCCAGCGTTTTGTACCTGTGATACATCTAAAAACTGCAGGACAGCGGCCCTCGACGACTGGAGTTTGAGACCCCTGTTCTAAAGTGTTCCTGGGTCTCCGTGATGCTGTTTGCAATTTCTTTCAGTGGATTTTATTTAGGGTTATTATTGGAAAGAGAGTGCTGAACACATAGGCCTACCACACTTTTCGGATTTTTATTTCAAATAAGGCTTAAAATTGTTCAAGGGGTACATATACTTCTGGAAAAAACAGCAACACCTAAGCTTTTTATTGTTTCTGCATCCAATAAGTAGCACTGGATTAAGGTTTGTAATGAGTATAAAACAGGAGGGGGATCACTTTACTAGAGTACTGCAGTGGGTGTGCACTACAAAGCCACAGGGGGTGACATCACATGCAGCCAAGCAACTGCAGAGCTTTAGAGGAAGCAAGAAATTAAGGAAAGGACTGGTGGGATCAATGTACGTAGCAGTATATTCCCAATGTCAGCAAAAATACCAATGCTATGGATTATGTGAAGTAAAAAAAACAAAAAACAGGCAAACCGATAAAAACTATCAGAGATCATCCCAACTTAATACATGATGCAACATGTTTGCCTCATCTGTGTTACTTACGTTCAATTTCCCCGCTAAGTCTTTGCTTAATCCTTCTGCCTTTACCTACAAACACTCTCACACTGCAGCACCTGCTGAAGAAGCAGAATGGCTGCTCAAATTAAACCACGAGGACGGGCGTAACTAGGCAACAGCAATGCACAGCATTTCTCCATCTTCCTGCCACAGGAGTTGCATGGAGGGGGTGTGGTACATGAGCACAAGAGCAATGTGGCCCAGAGGCTGAAAACTGGCTATTCATCAAAACTTTACCCTTGTCCTAGTGATTTCTGGCGGTTTTATCCACAAGGAAGTAGAGTGGCATGTTGGCATTTTTAAAGCAGTACCAACTCTTACAATCCTGAATGATTTACATTGTTTGTGCATGCCAGCAAGCGAGGGAAAAGGTTTACAGCCGCTCGATGGGGTTGGGTGTTAAGCAACTCATTAAGTCTTCCAGAGAAAGGAGCAGTCACTTCCAGACATTGTTGTTGTCAGTGTAAATAGTACAGCTGAAGACAACCTTACAGAAAGCAACACCTTCACGTAAAACATGAAGATAAAGAAGCTGGAATATTTGCAATTTGAAGCTATGGACAGAAACCCAGCAATAATGTTGAACATCTCTAAGGTGTTTTTGTCTTCCACAACTTGATACTTCACTCAGAAGTGCAGAGGAAGTGTTGGGGGATGTTTGAAGAATGTGTTTGTGGTTCTCCTGCAATGACATCATGTCTGCCCTTTACAGCTGAACTAAGGGGCAGGGCAGAGGGAAAAGGGACCAAAGATGTGACCTCCTGCAATATCTCCCCCCAATGCAGCTGGAGCCAGTGGCAAAAGAGAGAGAGAGAAAAAAAATCTGTCACTTAGCAAACAACTGATTTCATTAACCACAGGCAGAAGGCTAGGATCCCATATGAGACATTATGATGACAGAGAAGAGAAGGGAAAAACTAGCCTTCTAGCACAAACACCAATATTTCATCTTCAAATTTTCTGAGTTTTATTGATTTTTTAGACATTTTATAAAGTATAGATACAGAAGTTCACTATGAAATGGAATAACAGCTGGATGGACAGACGAAATAATGAACAGCTGGATAGCAATATTTTTTTACAATCCATTTCCTTCTCCATTCTTATCCCAAAAATCTAAAACCAAACAAACTTTTTGATTCTTTATAAATATTTCATTTAGTGTATTTCTAAATAAAAGGGGAAAAAAAAACTACCAACATCATTTATAGCCATGTTATAACCATTTAGACAATTTCTGACTAGCGTCTTCTATCCAGAACTTTTTGTTGTCATTCCTCTGCAACATGGTGAGACCTTCAAGCAAAAGAATCATGGGAAAATTGTGCAGCAGCAGCAGCTGAGACAGCCCAAACACCACCTCCTCTCTCTCTTTTGTTTTTCTTTTTTACAAACCTCTCTAGAGAAATGGCCACCGGAAGACTGAGGAAAGAAGCAGGAACAGAGGGCTGTGAAACATTCCTTTAAGCCTCAAAAAACCCTCAAAGAGACGAGGAACAGATTTCTGGCAAACAACACCATGAAGTAAGCTTTGGTTGCTGTTCTGACTGAAAGGACACAGGAGAAATGAGTAAATCAGAGGAGGATATGAGCAACCATGAACAAGCTAGTAAATTTTTACTGTTTTTTTTTTTTTTTTATCCTCATAAACTGTGACACGAGATCCACATTTGAGAGCAGCACACTTCTCCCTGTCTGAATTACAACCCAGTGACAAACTGCTGCTGCAAGAAGAAAATTGGAAGCAGCATGATCCGATAGAGGGGGAATAAGTTCAACTATTGTCCCGGGAAGAAACAGACACATCCTTTATCAGGCTCTCAAGGCCGTTTTTAACCACGCCGCTCAGCATTCTTTCCATTCCCAAAGGGTTGTAACTCTTCTGGCGTCAGCTGTAGGCTGTCCACATGTGAGCGGGAAGGTTCAAAATTCAAACCTGCTCCCGCCCTTCTCAACCGAACCAGAAATTCTTGTTTTCACCGTCTGAGAGAGCTCAGAAGACAACTTGATGAGATTTAAAACTGACATCCTGAACCTTAAAATGTATTGGATACAAAATGAGGATATCCAAAAATATAGGAAAATAACAAAAATAAATCCGAAGAAGTTCTGTTTTTGTATCTTAAACACTCTCCACAAAACACAAAGCAACAGAATCTTAAGCGTGGGCTAGTACGATACCCTTGGTTAGTAATATTTTTGAACCTGTTAACTTTTCAAAATCTTGGTATACCTTTTTACCTGTAACTGTGCCACATTACCCAGATCACTGCGATGACATTGATCTCATCAGTGCACTTAGCAAATCCACTAAAGATAATTAAAGAGCAGGCTGTGGAAACACACCAGGCTTATCTGTGAGAAAGACTTGAAGACGAGGAGCTGCATAAATAAATAAAGATGGCAGTGCAGTGGGGACTCCCTGAGCATGAAAGGAAAGTGGGTGTGTGGGCGGGGGGTCTGCCCACAGTAGAAGCATCCCTACCTCCCTTTACACTTTTGACCTTGTAGAATGATTCTGATGCATGTTCAAATGTGATATCTCTTTTTGCGCACAAATATATAACATGAAACTGCCACAATCAACAACAAAAAAATTGGGAAACAGGTTATAATGCTATTAGAATGTATTGTTAATAAACCCGGAGTTATGATTTGAATTTCTTTTTTTTATGTTCTACCTCTTTCAGTTGGTCCAGCTCCTGCCTGACAGCCTCGTACTCGACCTCCAGGTCGTCATACTGCTGCTTGAGTTGTTGCTTCTCCTCCAGCACCGCCAGCCCGTACTCCGCCGCCTGGATCTTCTCGCTGGATGTCTCGCTCAGCTCCCGGGAAAGACGCTCGACTTCTGCCCGCAGCCACTCCGGCCCGGCCTCCAGCAGCATAGCTTCAGGGTATCCCTGCTCCTCCGTGGACATGATTTCTATCGACCAACGTGCGCCAGCTGATCTGCGACGAGAAGACGTAGGGGCGGTGTAACCTTGAAGAGAGAAGCAGCGACTGCTCAAATTCGTCTGTATTTAAATTGCATGGTTATTATTTCTGCGTTTCCTGGTGCGGGTCCAGCTTCTTTGGTCATGTAGTTGTTTAATTTTCTCTGTATTTTCTTCTGCCGGCTTTTTTGTTATGTCTTAGAAACGCTCCATCGTGTTGCGCTGAGGCTTCCCCTCACCTCTCCACCGGCTTGTCTAAGTGATTCAGCCGGAGTCATTGGACCAATTGCCAATACAGGACCGGGAGGACACAGCTTGTGGTTCCTGCTTTCAGAATAAGAGTATACTCGGCTAAAGTAAGCAATCAGACAGTACTTAAGAAAGACATAAACTAGAAATATTGGTTTATGTCCAAATAAACCACTATTAAAACACTAGCTTAATGAAATATATGTATACTGTTTCTATAGTTCATAATCTTTCAAAAACAGCATAACTTATTCATTTTATTTTGAAAACATAATCTTTCCTTTTCCGGTACTACAACTAGCTTGTTGTTAGTTTGCCGAAATCAGACACCTACGCAATCAGCTGGGAAAGACGTCGCCTACCTTCTAGAAGGGCTTCTCGGGAACTGTAGTCCTTGCGGTGATAGAAGTAATACGACTGTAACGCAACATGAACTCATGTCCCACAAGGCCTTGGAGACCTGCTTATGTGGAGCGCGGAAATCTTCATACAAAACCGCTTGCTGTCGCAGAAATAGAACGAGCAGATTGGCTCTTTAGCAGTGGACAGATGCATATCTGCCGCCATCTGTTGGAGAATCCTTTTCTATTTCAAAATGAATTTAGTGGAAATTTATGGAGGCCCAATAAAATCACCAAACAAATAAGATTTGGTTGCAAAACATCCATACGTTGAACATCTCTGGTGAGCTGCTGAATCAATCTTCTGAAAAAAGAATGAATTGCCACAACAAACTTAAGAAAACTCTGCCATTGACTTAATCTCGTTGGCGAGGCAAAAGAGAGCGTTAATTAAAGAAACATCTGAGATGCTAATGTTATCCTGAAGCAGCTCCAGAGATTAAATCCGTTGACACAAAATCTGTTAGTCTCTATAAACTTGACCTGTTTATATGAAAGGAAGTCATAAGAAATCTTGTGGAAGAAAGTGCTCTGGTCAGATGAGATCAAAATCAAACTTCATGGTTCACATACAAAACGTTATATTGAAAACAAACTATACATCACCATAAAAATATTAAACCCAGTGGTCACAGAGTCACTATGAGAGAATGCTTTTGTCCAGGGAAGCTGTTTTCTATGAGTGAGTTTGAGCTGTTTTGCAAAGAAGAATCTGCAGAGATATTCTTTTGTGGATATCCAAAGCTGTTAGAGGTGCACCCCAAGTATTGTGAAAAAAAATTAAAAGGACGCAAAATTTTTCTTTCACCTTACAGTTATGCCCGTCTTTGTGTTGGTCAGTCAGATACTAATGCTAAAAAGATCCATTAACATTTGTGGTAATATGAAGAAGTCTTGATAAGGTACATACCCTTGAAAAGGTAAATGTAAATTTAATTTTTTGTGCAAGTATGTCTGGAAAAAGATGACAGGATATTCTTTAAATCTCCAAACTGACTTAACGTTTTAACATACTAAAGTTCTTGTTATTTTGTCATTAAGAAGAAACATGTTTCTGATTGAAATGCAAATGTGTATAGATGTGATTTTTTTCCCCCTCATTATTATAAAATGTTCAGCAGAGTTTTGAACTTCATGAGGATTATTGGCTTTGAGATCTCAAAATGCTTTACTTAGTAAACTGATCTCTTTGCAATCACCTGAAGCCAACCTGCTTTAGTAAGGTGAAAGGTAAGCTAATGAGATTTGATCTATGTGCTACATCACTAGGATGACACAATTTGTACATTGCAGTTGGTAGGTCAGCTTTAGTGTGCTGATATGGGACATTTTTCGACCTTTCCATCATGACTATTATTATTGCTATGTTCAGTAAATAATAAAATAATATGTATTTATCTGATTAAATAATTTAAGAATCTAATGTATCTACCATTTAGCTAAGTAACAAAATGGATGCAAAATGTAAGCAAGCCCATTAAAAATGTAAATGTGACATTTTTCTTGAAGAGTGGGAACATTTTGCTTTAACTTGACCTAATGAGATTAGTGGTCTAATCTGGGAGGAGTCAGGAATAGGTTCAGAATGTCCTCATAGGGTCAGAGAGACACAGAACCTGTGCATAGTGCTAAGCAAAATAAACAAAATGCCTGCAGTTTCTCCACACCCTGCAGTTGATTTGATCTCTTGATCTGTCATGGCTTTTTACAGAGGAGTCCGAATCCATAGCTTCACTTGTGCTGCATCGTCTCACGACATGGAGATAATCTGAAGGCAATGAGGCCACAAGATTGACTTCTTAAAGAGCAAAGTGGGAAGGACAACGTCAAAGCTCTGAGGAATGATGTCAGAAATGTCGACAACTGGAGCACTGGATAGTTTTCCTTCTGAGGTTGGAGCCACTGGCAGCTCCTCTCAAGTTCTAAAGGTAAATCTTTGCTTGTATTTCTTTTAATTTTGTTCTGTTTGTCTGTTTGTTGTGTTAAGACTCAATATTTCTTCTGGTTTGAGAATCATGGCCACTTTTAGTTTAAAATGCAACACAGGTATACTTGAGAATTAGATACTGATAAAAGAATGCTAGCAGCCTAACACTGGAGTTTAGCAAATTGGTTTTATTGTTTTAGACATTTTCTGACTTACACACAGAGAATGCTGTGAAAATTGTCTCCTGTTGTATTGCACAAGTACAATTTTAGCAGCATTTGTTGTATGTAAATCAGAAAGTGTGCTAAATAATATAACAAAGTTCATTTGGTTTTCCAGGCTCTGCTATGACCATCAGTCAGTGTGAATGTGCGGATGGCATTCCATGGAAGATTGGGAGGAGAATCTCTGATGGAATATAGTAAGTAACGATAATTAAAACTTGAAAACATACCAGCCAACGACTTCAGTATGAACCTGCAAGAGCTATACCTGTGCTTTTATCATGGCAAAATATTCCAATCAAATGAAATAGAAACATATTAGAATAGCAGCTACGTTTAGTGTCAACCCAATCTATTGGCCGGTTGGCCAATTTACTTTTGATTGTCTCTAAACAATGATGAAAATGTCAAACATGGAAAAATTTGAATATTAAATGCATCAAAAACACCCACTTTTATGCAGCTGAATTTAAATCTGTCTGAAATTAGATATTTTTGTGTCCTAAAGTGCCAGAGATTAGTTTGGTTGTGAATTAGCTCTGTGTAGATAAACTGGATTGAACTGAATATTTTTTTCAGTCTGTTAAATCATCAACAAACATTGTGTTCCTTGATCCACTTTGTCTTACAATCTCTTTGTTTTCTGTTCGATTGAAAACTACTACCTCTAACATTTCACCTGACAATGTTGATTAATTTTAGCTAAAGAAAAAGAAAAGTTTACATAAATGAGTTTATACCCCTTAAAAGGGATATATGGAGATCAGCCAAAATTAGAATCATCTCTTTAACCGTCAAACCAAATCAGAAATCTGTGTCAGTGACTAAATGCTTGATTAGTGCATCTCTTGCTATTTTTACTGTAATGCCGTGGTGACGAACTTGCAGGGCCAGAGCAAGGATTAGAGAATGCTCACCACTGATGACCTTAATTATTAAGTACCACAATTGTTGATCAATGTGGTTCTAAAATTCTTTTCAAAACAAGTATTACCTCTCTAAATACATATTTTTCTAAGCACACTGACAGGGCATTTTAGACAACGTTGCAACCAGACTTGGACTTTTTTAGTTTTTTTTTGTGTGTGATGTTATTACGAAGATCAATAAAACAGAGGAGAAACATGAAAAAATTTTACAGTTAAAAATTCAAACTGGAAAATCAGAGGTTTCTATGTTGGTCCAACCTTAAAATCCAAAATGGCCACTTTGGATATAAAACATTGCTTCTTTTTAGACAAATTTCTGATGAATCAAAGAACAATGTGGATAAAAAAAAGACATCGTCTTTTTGCTTTACATCATAGTTTTTCAAATTTTCTTAACAGATGATTTATACCATTTACACCAAAATATCTAAAGCGCATTAAAAATTCATAACAAATGTAAGCATACTGTAACTTTTGTTCTCAAGCCTTGTTTTAAACAAGGGGTGTCCAAAGTGCAGCACAGGGACAATTTGCAGCCCTTTCAATTGTTTTATTGGACCCAGATCACAATTTTAAGACCGGAGTAAATGTAGCCTGTTCATCTCCAGCTAATCCAGATTAACAATTTTTTTAGGGTGAGAATTTTCACAGACAAATAAATTCTTTGATGTTAGATATAACATAAAGATGTTAGATATAACACAAAGTATTGGTCTTAACTATATTTGTACTTTCATTTAAATTATTTAGTAAATATAAGTTCCATGACCCCCTTTAATCGTGGCTAAACACAGCAAACTCTGATGTGCTCCTATCTTGTTGCTATAATGGAAACAATTTTATTTTTCAGGCTCTAAAATGAAAACAATTGACACCAATAACATAAAAATTCTATAAATGGCTTTTATGTTTTGGATCAAGAACAATTTACAGACTACTCCTCCACAAAAAATGCAACTATGTCATTAGTTAATTTTGTTGAAGATATTATTGAATGGATTAAAACAACAACAACAAAAAAATCACAAGAAATTTAGTTTTTTATTTAATTTAAAATATATATATTTTATGACGTTCAGCCTTTCTAACTTGGTGATTTAGGCTCCCATGGCAAACAATTTGGACATCACTGGTTTAAACTGATTTCTCTCTTTTTCTTCCATCCTGACAGTAAAAGCCCCCAAAGCAAAATACACATTCATAGGAGAAGCAATACGAGGTGTCTTTCCCCCACATATGCAATGTTCAATTGGCTGTAGAGGGAAAGACTGCAAGTATGACAACCCAAACTACTGGAGCGAGGACAACCAAGCAATAAGAGGCCTCTATTCATCCTGGTACACGAACGCGTTATGACTTACTGTATCGTTAGAAAGTTAGATTTCTTTTGTCTTTGCTTTTTTGCCCCACTGCTTCAGATCATCAAACTAATTTTAATGTTAGACAAAGATAACCTGGGCAAATACAGATTATCAAAGCCATTAATTTATGGCTTTGAGTTTAAGAATGTTTTAAACATTTCATCTTGAAATGATGTAATTTACTAATGGGAAAAAAAGCAGACACACATTGGTCTATTTGTAGAATTTAAGAAATGAAGATGAGTGAACCAACACTCAACCACGGCAATATTAAAAAAAAGTCTTATTCAAAGTACTTGATGGCAGTTGCTGACCATCAAAATCATTTATTAGTTTTATATGAAAATTACTTTTTCATATGGGACCAGGTTGATTTGGATAGCTTTAGCCCTTTAATGAAAGAAATCGATCAAACTTCAGACTATGGTAGTCTTTGTGTTTAGTGATCTGAAACATGTAATTGTGAAAGCACTATGATTGTTTTTTTTTAATTAAATAAAATATTTTTGATGAACTTAGAAAAGTTTGAATTCATATGTACTGTACATACAGTTGGTGACGGTTTTGTTCTTTTGCTTGTTTTAGGGTTACCGACCATCTTCTTGCTATGTCTAGACCTTCAACAGAGATCATTCAGAAGTATGACATTATTGATCAGTTCATAAGGTAGTCACATCATTAATTTATGGCTGTGAGTATAAAAATGTTTTAAATAAAGCATGGAAGAAATGAGATCAGTGACATGGTCTGTGGTCTGTTTTTGTTCTTGTGCTGAAGGAATGGCATCAAAACAGTGATCAACCTACAGTTACCTGGGGAACATGCAAGCTGTGGAAATCCTCTGGAACCAGAAAGTGGATTTTCATACCGCCCCGAAGTGTTCATGGAAAATAACAGTATGTACTTTTGCAGGAATTTTGAAATATACAGTTCTGGAAAAAATTAAGAGACCACTTAAAATGATCAGTTTCTTGGATTTTACCTTTTATAGGCGTATCAGAGTAAACTCCAATATAGTATTAACAATTTTGTGGTTTTCAAGAGAAATACTGCTATAGTATTGTTAATCTGTGAAATATTCCCTCTCTGTTTAAGTCTAGTTGTGAGAAGAATGTTTAATGCAAAAAATAGCAACAGGAAGTTTAAAGTCTACCTGAAGTGGTCTCAAAAACAATGAAGATCCAATTATTATGAAGATCATTAATGGATTCTATGTTCTTGTCAGACCAAAGTAGAAAAATGTTTTCCAGATTGGAAGGTTTGAAGTTGTAGTTTCAAAACATGTAGTCTCAAAAAGAGGGACTTTGTTAGTCAGAATGCTTTCTGTTTAAGGTGTCTTCAGTCATAAATGTATAATGTTAAAATGGGGAATGCAATGCATGTTGCCATTTCAGTTTATTTCTACAATTATGGCTGGAGAGACTACGGAGTGGCCAACCTTACCACCATTCTGGACATGGTCAAGGTCATGGCCTTTGCAGTGCAGGAAGGAAAGGTAGCAGTCCACTGCCATGCTGGACTCGGCAGAACAGGTAGGTTTGTTGTACAGAGAGTTTATTTCACATTGTGATTTTTCACATGCAGATCAAAACATTGTGCTAAAGTTTTCCTGATCTCACTCCAGGGGTACTCTTGGCATGTTTCTTGGCCTTTGCAACCAGGATGACTGCAAACCAGGCTATTTTGTACGTTCGTGCCAAACGGCCCAATTCCATCCAAACCCGGCATCAGCTGCAGTGCGTCAGAGAGTTTGTCCAGTTTCTTGCCCCTTTAAGAATTGTTTTCTCCCACGCCAAGCCTCACTCCCAACCTGTAACCCTGTCCCAGTACCTTAACCGTCAGAGACGCATTCTGCATGGCAATGAGAGAAAGCAACTGAAGCACTTACCCAAGATTATACACCTAGTGTGTGGGCTCTTGGTGGACATTGCAGAAAACCGGCAGGTGATTGAGGAAGACATTCTTGAGGCCCCTGATTTCCAGGAAATTGAAATGACTCTCAGTCTCATTGAAAAGATGGGGCCTGAATTATTTGTAAAGGAACCCCGCTTGCCCGGTACACCCACCTTACCCAGGCATTTCCACGAGCCTCCCATCTTCTACCACCGCAAAAGTCTGAGCTACAGTGAGTCAGACCTGAGACGTTTGGGCTCGCAGCTAAACCTTCTCACGCAACCCCTGACCTCTGTCTCCAAATCACAGACAACTCTCCCCTCATGCCACAATCAAGGCCAGAACATCAACACATCCGATGTTTCCCACAGTTCGACAGGATCGCTCTGGCAAATTAAGAATGATGAAAGCCAGAAAGATGGAACGATTGTGGTGAAGAAACTGAAAAGGAAAACCATGCATCGTAGCGAATCGGTGGGAAATGAGAAGCCGACTAAAAAGGGCAACATGTTGTCCAGGTGGAAGGCAGAGCAGAGAGAGGAGCTAGTAATGAATGGGGTAAAGTCTAAAGATAAAGAAGATGAGCAATCAGTACTTCCCTTCATCACACTGCAGTCTGAGCTGTCTCTGGAGGCCAGGAGGCTGCTGGTGGCCCAGGCATTGGCAGTGGACCTTTTTCTTGAAGGAGAAGAGGAGCATAAGTCCAAAGTACTGGCCTGGCAGGTAACCGACTTACCATACTGAAGTTTGTTAAATATATAACAGTAAACACATTTGTAATTGTAAACCTCTCCCTATTCCTTGGACTTTTCTACATTTTGTTAAACGATAATTAGAAACTGTCCTGCTGAAATGCGAGTCACTACTGCAGTCTCCAGTGTTTTACAGCTTCTACAGGTTTTCTCTTAGAATTGTCCTGTATTTTGCTTCCATCAGCTCTGGACAGTTTCTCTGTACCTGATGCAATCACCATTTTCTTTTGAAAATTATACATCCTTTTCCTCCACTTCACAATTAAGTAACACAATGTGGAGAAAAAATAGTATAAAATTCATTACACCAAAGATGCATTCAAACCTGCAATGTTGCAGGGGCTGATGTCAGTGCTGAAATGTGTGCAGGAGGACATGAATCAAGGTAGCGCATGGGAGAGACTTTGCACAGAGCGAGATCCGTTCATCCTGACTGGATTAATGTGGTCATGGCTGGAGCAGCTTAAAGAGCCAATCATCTCTATCAAAGATGCCAAAGCCCTGAAGCCATGCAACACAGATGCTAAAACTGCCCTCAACAAACTGGGCCAGGTAAGAGGCTATTCTGAACTTCTGAACTGCAGACATAACAGGAAAAAAAAAACACTTTAAGCTAAACCTTCATGCCACTTCTTGTCAGGCGCCCAAGGAAACAGTAACATGCATACTGAACTGCATGGCTCATATGATGAATATATCGGAGGAGGTTGAAACAGCTTTTCTGAATAGAGCGATCAAGGCATTCACCTGGGTAAGAAAGTATAAAACCTGACAATCTGGGACCGCAAGTGGATTGTTTCACCAAGTGTTGTTTATCTTTATGTTGAATGTTGATTTTAACAGATCAACATTATTTCAACGGAAGAGGGCAAGCTGTACAAGAATATGGCGGCAGTCCTGAGGTGTGTTCTTCTGGACCTAAGATCTATGGCTGTGGAGGAAGAGGAGAGAGCCAAACCTGCGCTCCCTCCAACATGACCACACCTGGTCTTACTGTACATGAAATACATACTTCTGTGCCTTGTGACAATTTTTTTTATAAGTCAAAATCCACAATGTAAAAAAAAAAAAATAACTAAACAAACTTTACCTTAGTAGAGTTTAGGTGACACTTCAAAGAACAAATCAGATAGTTTCAAAACATTCCGCCTTAAGCCTGGTCACACTCGTCTCTCCTTACTTTCCCCCACAGTCAACGAACATTCAAAATACAAACTATTTTATAGTCATTTATTATTTCTTAACAACCAAATTGCAGGTTGTTACATTCCTGTTAATTGTCAACCCACACCCACCAAAGAGTATAAGAGTCCATAATAAAATCAAATGTCAGAAGGTTTTGCAAACTGTTGGTCTTTGTGCCGGGCCGCAACGCTCAAGATGTGAAAGAGTAAGCTTTAAGAACGTCCTTCCCATTATTTCCTTCTACTGAAGCCACGATGCTGGCGTAGTCACAGGTAATGTGAGTGAACCCTCTGCAACAAAGAAATATGCAGTAATCAGTAATACGGAATAAATGTACTCTTCCAGAGGTCAGCAATAATTACTGGAGTGTGTCACAATCACAATCCAATAATCATATACTGAATATTTTATCAGATGTATTACCTAATGACACTGATCACATGTCTATTGTGATATACTGTATATTGTCGTTGATTTATTGTCGCAAGAATGGTGCAAAATAAATAAATAAAATAAAATAAAACCAAAATTTGGATTTGGGAATGACCTAGTGAAAGTCGGGATGTAATCCAACTGAGATAATGTGGCATGAGCTTAAACAAGCAGTTGGTCCTTAAAAGCTGTCCAATATGGCTGGATTTAAAATATTATGCAAAGAAACGTGAGCTAAAGTTCTTTCACAGCAATGTATAAACACTATGCACAAATAGATACACATTCTAACTAGCCAGGAATGTTTTGCACAGCTGATTTTAATTTGTAAAGCTCAAAAAAAAATGTTATATGTGATACATATTACTTAAAAAAAAACCCCAAACAAACAAAAAAAAGCAAACTTGTTTTTACCTTTCACAATAATTGAGAGCAAGCGAGGAGGATTGTATTGGCCGTTTCATCTTTCTGTCGGTGCTACATGACCTATTACGCATGCTATGCTCAGGAAGAGCTGTGCAATGCATAGATAAAACTCTAATCGAAACTACTTAGAAATCATAACTTTCAAACAAAGCCCTTTTCTTAAAGAAACTTTTTTTCTGTCAAAAATAAAATAATAAAAAATAATTAAATAAATAGGAGATGGGCAAAACATCTGTCACTCGTGAGCAAAAGATGAAATTAATGTCTTGAACACCACTATAGAATGAGTTAAGTGGGGAAAACAAAGTCTAAATACCAATTCATGGTGACATACCAGTATTATTACAATAACTATAGGTTATTGTAGTGCACTTTTTGTGAGTTTTCAAGGCACATGGCTCTAATTTTGTTAACCATTAATGGTGTCAAATTTAGACTCGGTATCAGAAAAAAAACATGATTAGGCTGGGACATCTTTGGTAGATGAAGGAGGCATGACACTAACCTGGACATTGTGTGAGAGCCTCCCAGTAAGTGGTACTGACTCTCCAGAGTGAGCCCACTATCTTTGTCGTTCTTCCACGTCAACACTCGTAAGGAGAGGTCTTGAGACGCCGTGACGACACGAAAACTGTCCTACAAAACAAAATTCAAAACTCAATGCTAAGCTTCCAACCAATTCAGGAACTGTACTTCTGAACTTCAAATAAAAACAGCCTACCACACATATTGAGGAGATGGGCATGATATGATCTTTAAAATTAGCAAGCACGACTCCTTTCAGCGAGTACACCCACAGCTCCTCCCCGGCTGCTAGCACTATGCAGTTGCTGTTCTTGGCCTCCAGAAGGATTTGTGATGAGTAGCGGTTCAGCATCAAGGGGAAGGACTCCATTTGCTGGACTACAGTTGGAAAGAGATTAGAATTTATTATATTAATTTAAGGGTTTAATATAATGTCGACCCACCCCTTGCAACTGGAACGTGTTTGGGAAAAGCTTTCCACAAGCTATAGTGGTGAGCATGTAGGACGTTTCACCATTTATCCTAGAAATCACTTATGAGGTCAGACATTGTTGGAGGAGAAGATATGGCTTGCTGTTTCCATTCTAATTCATTACAAAAGTGTTCTTTTGGGTTGAGGTAAGGACTTTGTGTAGGCCAGTCAAGTTCGTCCACTCCAAACTCACTCATCTATGGAAACTGCTTTTTGCACTGGTGTGCTGTCATTTTAGCCATTATTATGCCTTGTTGTTGTGCAAAACAACAAGGCATAATAATGCAAATATAAAAACCATGTGGTTGAGGTGCAAGCTGCTAAGTGAGATTCTTCAAACTATTAGTTGGGAATTGTGTATTTGTACCTGTATGTATAATTATCATACTGTGTGGATTAGAGGAAACAACTCAAATTTGTTTTTAGAAATTATTAACTGTTTGCTGTTCAGTCATTTCACCCTGAAAAAAAAAAGAAGAAATTTCAAGCCAATGATGAGCATTAGGTAAGCTCATCACTGGCACTGAAAATTGTTGTTATTAAATCCAATGAACGAGTAATAAAAATGTTCTGCATGCCATGAGAGTAAGCTAAATAAAATACTGGTGCCAGGAAGATTTCCAAACTGTTCCTGCGGTGACGCAGACATTTTTCCTGGATGACTCACTAACAGACTTTTTGTTTCCCAATGATCTGAGTTCAGAGCTAAAGCATTTTCCAAGGCATTGTACTAAACATCAGGGCTCACCCTGGATCTCAGTCTTGTACTTCATCTTTTTAATGCTGACATCGAAGACAGTGAGGGCTTTGTTGCCTCCGAGCTCAGTGTGGTGGATGATGGCCAGTCTGGCAGGCTGGGTGGGTATGAAGACAGCAGCTTGGCACCCGAGGACTGGCACAGTCTGGCACAGAGAATCTTCATCTTCAGACGGTGAGGTCAAACTCTCACTGTTAATCACCTGGCACAAAAGAAGCAAAGTAACACAAGTGTACAAGGAATGTATCTATACTTTCCATTCTTATCAATTTTCCTTCTGGTGGTATTTGCACAGAGGTAACGCGAAACAATCTGGAACAGGCAACACAGACAATTATGTAGTCAAAGACAACCTCAAATACCTTTAGGCTTAAATCATCATTTTCCTTGGTTCCAGCTATAATCCACTTCTTGTCAGGTGAAACAAGGAGTATGTTAACTTTGAAAGAGTCACACACCATTAGACTTGACTTTTTAGTCAAAGTCAAATCAGCCAGTGTGCAAATTGATCCCTGACCAGTTCCAACCTGGAAGAGAAGATAATGTCAGGGAAAAAAACCTACACAATCACCAAGGAGATTGTGGGGGTACTTACAGTCAGGAACCAATCATTGTTGATGTTGTACTGCAGTAATGTACAGTGTGAAGATGCGGTAGAAAAAGAGGCCAGCTCCTGACCAGTCTGACTCTGCCAGGTCTTAATGAGGCCTGTAGAGTCTGATGTGATAACAACTTCCTCCTTCTCATCAGCTACAATCCCTGTCAAAGGACTCTGCACAGGACTACACCACAGGCTCTCACCCTGAGAAACAAAACAAGCATTAAAATCATGGCTCAAAAAGCCCCAAAAGGGTCACTGTTTAAAGTACGCTGCAAGAAATAAGTGGACAAAATTTTTTGAATAGATTTACGATGGCTAATTCAAAGTATGATTGCAGAAGGAAAATCAAACCCTGTCATTTAAATGTGAGCATTAACAGCATCTCCCCGATTGCTAAAGCTATAGAAGGGTTTTTATGTTATTATTTTTTTCTACTTATTTTAATGAAACACCCGCAGTGGGAAATCCATTTTAACCAACAGATAGAGGACAAATGCAAAAGTATATGCATCACCAAACAAAAATCAGATTAAAACCAGAAAGCACTTAAATGGTCACTTTCATTATAACTATCAAGCAAGAGGCTGTGACAGGCAAAGAGAAGAACACCCGTTAATGGGTAGAATATGTTAAGTGGTAAGTGAACATTTTTTTCCCTCAAACTTGATGTGTTGGAACAGAGGTAGTCAAAATCCTGTGTCCTGCATGTTTTAAATGTTCCGCTTGGTTCAACACACCTAAATCCAATGAGTGGTTCATAAGGGGTCCTCTGCATAACTTTTTAACATTGTCAAGAGGTATTTCAGTGATTAGCTGTGTTTAAGCAATATTGTATCTAATACCAGTCAGGGTATTTGCTGGCTACAACTTGTCCTGGAAGCAGGAACAATTTTCAAGAGTGAAAATTTGAACAAATTTGACCAGGCCCAAATTGTGATGGCCTGACAACTGCATGAGAGTATCTACAAAACTGCATCTCCTGAGGGGCCTTGCTGATCTGCATTAGGAACATTTGTTCCACATATTCCGATCAATCAGATAAGCTACTGTAGCTCAAACGGCTGAAGAAATTAATGCTGGATCAAACAATGTAAAGCAGTGTATAGAGTATAGGGCAGGATACTACAGGACAGTCATAATGCTATGCCAGGCAGGTGTATGTCTACTATGTATGGGTGATGTTACTGAAGGAGAAGCACTGACTTTTTGGATGTTCCATGCCCGAACTGTCCCATCAGTGGACGCACTGCAAGCAATGGCACTGGTCTTTGACAGGTTTGGCACCAGGCATGAA
This sequence comes from Xiphophorus hellerii, assembly GCF_003331165.1. Classification (NCBI taxonomy): domain Eukaryota; kingdom Metazoa; phylum Chordata; class Actinopteri; order Cyprinodontiformes; family Poeciliidae; genus Xiphophorus; species Xiphophorus hellerii. Next base: position 21,544,837 of record NC_045672.1, read on the forward strand.
TTGCCCTGCAGGTACACCAGGCCGACCACCCTGCCTGAAGAACAAGATGTTTGACACACAGGTTAGACAAGAGGTATAATGAAGTCATGCTAAGGATATTTCTAATTAACAAAAAAAAATGCACACCTGTATGGCCTCTCAAGCTTTTGCATGTGTAATTTCCTGTCCGACCTTCTGTCATGTTCTTCTCCAGGTGGGAACGCTGCTGGAAGTATTTCTTCCATGAAAGAGTGTCCTGGTCACCGCCCAAGGCGGCAAGGTTACAGAAACTCCAGCGCTGCAGGCACATCCTCCTGAGGAGAACATTGATGTTTGGACGCATTTATTATTTTTCAACAACTACTGCAAATTGTGGATTAAAAGGGAAGTAGCACTGTGAAGTTTACAGTATGTGGATGAAAATATGAATCTGATCATCAGACATCAGCATGGTATTGAATCAAAACGACAATAACGCAGTTTGGATTTTTAAACCTTTAGACCAAATGTGAATGGAGATTTAATGTGGGCAATCTATTGCTATTTTCTTAGTGAGTGACGTTCCACAACTTGTCACAGGAAGAAAACATTTGCCATTACAGCAATCAACCCTTCTTATATTTAATCACCAGGATCTTGCATTTTTTGACTGGTATTTGGACATTTTATCTATGGCAACAAGCTCCAAGTCTTTTAGGTTTGCAGGTTTCCCCCAACTCTTTATCTTCAGCCACAAATTGTGTATCAGATTCAAATCAGAATTTGTCCTGGGTCACTCTGAAGTACTAATATTACTTCAAAACAAAAGAAACAGATGTGTAAACTGAAACCTGCCAGGGATATTAATTATATTGGGTTTAAAAGTAGCTATTAAAGAAGAACCAAGAGGCAGACACAAGGAAAACAAAAGAGTTCTTATTATAGAACCTTGAGGTACTCCAGAGTGTGATGGCACTGCTACTAAGGACTGCTAACCAGGATGGTCAGAGAAACATTCATTTTGACACCTACACACAATTAAAGGCGTCAGAGAAGAATCTTGTGGACTTTGTCAAAAAACTACAAACTGGTCTAAAAACACACAGACATCAATGTCCCTGGAATAAGCAGTTAAAAAGTAGATCAATGAAATTTATTTTTAAAAACTAGCGTAACATTTTTATGTATGCTACTGTACAGTATGACATGATTGAAAAACAGGTAGTTTTTTTTCTGCCATGAAAAACCAAATACTATTAAAAATATATAACAAATAACTCACCTCCATAACCAAGGAGTCTCTGCAGCTTCATGCCAGTCCTGAGAAATACAGTTAAAAACCAAACTAAACTTACTTGTTTACGCGATGTGATTGCTTTCTGCCACTTCCGCATGCGAGAAGTCTTACCTTGCACACAGTAGAAACGCTGATTAAATCATCCTCACTCAGAAATGTGAAAATGTGAATAAGACAGTCACCGATAAGTTGTGGATGATGGAAATCCATACCAACATCAGTTTTCACAACCTGGCGAAATTTCAAAGAGATAAAGAATCCGTACGTAAAAAACACACTACGGAAAGCGCAAAGGAACTACGCAGTTCTTTATTGCAGAGCCTTTATTTCGCCACCGGATGTCACCATTGTAAAAGGTTGGCGCCAAGAAGGGACGCGCACATGCAGAAGCCCCCACTGGATGCATAAAAGTGGAAAAATAGTGATGTTTTCATTTATAAACACGAATAAAATAAAAGTCAAATCCATTCGTAACAAAATTATTAATTTCACAAATGCTGATTCAAAATATCAGCTTACCAGAAGAGTAAACAAAGAAGGTTATTATTCTATCTGAGTTGGTGCGTGAAGATCCAAACACAGTAATTAAAGCCGTGATTATGCCTGGCTTTTGCGTTGTGTTTCTTGGCAGGTGTGGAAACATTTTGTTAGCTGCGGTGAAACAAACACATGCGCATGACACGCTGACTCATAATAAGCCAAATTAATTGCAGTTCCAATCAGTCAAGGTGATTTCTCAGTAGAGGAGTGTGCGAACGTACAACACGTAGGGAGAGTAGGAGAGACTGTGGGTGTGCGTGTGCGTGTGTGTGTTGAGAGTCACCCCTGGCGGGATTCTTCAGCAAGGGCCCCTTGTCTCCTGTGAACACGCCCCAGATAGATGAGGCAGATATATAGCAAGACCTGCGGGTAGCAGAGGAACTGTGAGAAAGAGATAATCGCACTTGCTCACCCCCAAGGGTTACCTGTGACACCCTCGCAATGACAAGCGGGCCAATCCAGAGGGGGCCTCGCCAGGGGAGTTTGGATGCTGTCCCGCTTGGTTTGTAAAAAGTCCTTCGGGCTTCTTCTGTTTTTGATGCTTTTCGTGGTTTTGGACTTCCCCCTGGAGTTACCTGAGCTGTGGTCGAGCGGAGAACAGGAGCGACTCGCGTTATTAAAATCAGCTCTGCAGATCCGTGCATGAAACTGAAAGCTGGGCCGCAATGAGCCGGAGAACACGACGTTGGATTTTAAGAGTTTTGCTTTGTTTAGGGATTGTTTACCTCAAAATTGGGTAAGGAGCGTTTATTCAATTTCTGATCAGCAAATGAAGAACGATGTCCCAGAAAGATAAGACTTTAACAGAAATAATAGCAGCTCTCAAGGGGTTAATTTCTCCAAAACACATAGGTCTTTATTTTCCCCATAACAGGTAGCTGACTTAATGAATACCATTATTATAGAAGCGGGCGCTTTTACTTTACAAAAGCCTACCTGTAAATTATGCAAAAAAAAAAAAACTCCTGGAAGTAGGCTATATGGGTATTTAGGTATTTTAGTTACCTAAAATACCTAAACAAGAACTTTTAATATGATTTACCTGTTTAATGGTTTGAGTATATTCATAATTTTTGTAATAATACATGATTCGAGCAGGCTCTCAGTTCTATCCGTTTTTTATTATTATCATTGGCAGTGGATTTTCGTCGGTGGTGGCCCTTGGTGCGAGTATAATCTGTAACAAGATCCCCGGTTTGGCTCCCAGACAACGGATTATCTGCCAGAGTCGCCCCGATGCCATTATCGTCATCGGAGAGGGAGCACAAATGGGCATCAACGAGTGTCAATTTCAGTTCAAAAACGGGCGCTGGAACTGCTCTGCTCTTGGAGAGAGGACTGTCTTCGGAAAAGAGTTGAAAGTGGGTATGTTGCTGTCTGTTGACGTTTGTTATTAAATATTAAAAATGTATACACTTGATGACTGTGAGCTATGATTAATCCCATTCTTAACCTTTTGCTCTGTTATAACTTCCACTATAAAAGTGAGCAATATTTGAAAAAAGACAGAAGTGAACTTTGAAATTTGGACTCATAAAATGATCAATGTTTTTCCCTTGATAAAACAGAAATTGTTTGAGCTTGATAGGCATCGTTTTTCATATACTTTAGGTGGTGTTTCTCCAGTTGATAATTTGCTCTTCAAACTTTTCTTCTTATAAATAACACAAATAGCTATTGGACCTGTAAGCATCCCTTGGGGATGTCAGTGTTGTTTACATCAGGCCTATTTGCCCTTTATTTTTCTCCGAGGAGGGACTTTCTGAACATGTATAAAAGGTATTTTGAAGCCAGTGTTGGAACAAAGCTCTTCTGAATGTTGGCAACCTTTCTTTTCATCCAGTCAAAGTCTCTAGAGGCACATTTTCCCTGGTCTTTATCCTGTCTGGTGATGGGTGCTGTGGCTCTCACTGTAAGGATGTAGAGCTTACCACGGGTATAAATTACACCGAGTTACAACTCAGAGCAAAGCAAGTGCTAAATAAGAGACAGAAATTATTTCAAGTCAGTATTCCTGCTGCTGAGATGGATAAACTCAAAGGGGATGAGGAAATTACAGCTGGAGTTTTGTCACTTTTAAGGAAAACTTTTCAGGGAAATTGCAATTGAAATAATGCCAGGAAGAGGAAGCAGTTCAGTTACCTCAGGTGGTTTTGTAAAACTGTTTTAGAAAGTACTGAGATATATTTTAGAAATGTTCCCCCTTCTACCTTCTACCTCCTTCTCTAGACGAATATATTTAAATAAAAATATCCTAAATACAATAGCTGGCAGCTTGGACCAGCTGTTTGAGGCATTGTTGCCTTCCACTGTTGCAAGAAGAGGATTATCTCTGTATTCTTCTGAAATGAAACAGTGCTGTTTGACAATCTGCTTTATGAATGGAGGGTTTTTTTTTTTAGCCAATCTGGAGTTTTTATTTTCCTTGCAGTCTATGGTATGGACAGCCATACCAAATAGATTGGTTTCACTGGTCAGATTAGCATAGATAGTGAATGGTTTTAAATAGATGGTATTGTTGATGCCCAGACTAAGGGGAGCTGAGCTGTTTGCAGTTGCTCCTGAAGCAAAAGGAGAGATCAGCAAAGTGGCATAATGGTGGAAAACCTTACATTTGACTTATTTTTTGGCCTAAAGTGAAAAAACCTTTTAGTTATACTAAAAATAGCTATTGCTCTTTTTGTACTTAGATTTTTTAAATGGTGGCATCTTCTGTTGGACCTTCAGTACCGAGACTGTACCTAGGTACCTTTAACCAATGATTTCAGATGATTTTGTTCATTCTAATCATAGTCCACTGTAAAAAAAAAAAGGAAAAAAAGAAAAATGCAGTTATATGACACATCTTACCTACCAACAAGAGGTAAGAAGTATTTTAGGCTCCTGCACAGATACGCATCGACAGAAAATTGATAAGATGGATGAAATTATACTTGAGATTTGAGCTTTTTGATGAAAATTATTAATTACAGTGGTAATCAAAAATACCATTGGTTTGCATACAGTTACAAAATGGAAGTGGGAAGAGACAAAATGGGAATAAACATGGAGTAGGAACTAGTGAAGGGGTTAATTGGGCCTACACTAAGCTGTTTTAGTTCAGAAGTTCATCATAGATATGGTAAAGTATGTCCTCCTCAAACCTGTACAGGCTTTGGATCTTAGATCTTCCATCTCTCATTCATTCCATCTTTTGCGGTGAACTCGTGCACTCACAACTGAAGGGGAAAGAATTAACAACGGTGCAGTCTGCACTGACACACCTTCTTTTTTGGCTCCTCGCCCAACGAGTCTATAAAAACGTCCACATAATTAATGCCTCAATATTAGTTTTTTCTCCTTTCTTTCAATGACAAGGGCACACATCCAAGATGTTTATCAAAAACATGGCAGCTTTACATAGTGAACGGTGTGGCAGGAGGAAGCACAAAGAAAGTATGATGTTTGTTTAGAGCAAACAGTGACAAGAGGAGTTTATTTACACATAGATATGATGGATGTCGTAATCAGCAGTTTCCTGTTTGCATTTTGATAAATCGCGGATTGGAAATTTAAAAGTAAAACACTCTTCTTGCTTATTGTGTTTAACAATAAACACTTTTATTCCATCACACGGTGTTTTAAGATGGCTTTGATTATGAGAAGGGATTTTATGATTCTTTGAGACCATAATTACTTTCCCCTTGGCTCAGTACTGAGATATTGAAAATCTTTCTGCCAACCCTGTCTATACTTCTACCAGACTTTCTGTCAAACCTTTACTTATTTTGCCAATATTTCCGTATGTGTAAATGATTTGTTAGCTGGAATTGGGGACAGATAACAGCAGGGTGAAGATTCTGACATCCCTATCTTGGGAGTGTACACACAATGTAACAGCTTCCAAGAAGATCAATAGCCCTTCCTTGTCTACAACCCTCTTATTCATGCAGCTTTGTTGACTATACCGCTAGCAGACATTTTGGTTCATGGGCAGGACAGTTTCCAGGTTAGGTTTCAAAACACTGCAGCTCTTGAGTGATATGTCAGCGAGGCTGTGATGTAAGCATACAATTGGTTAATAATTGACCTCCCTCTTTACCTATTTATTGTATTCACTTTAGCTGAAGGAGATACACCAATCACTTCAATATTTCACAGGCTGTGTTATTGATCACCTTCTTTTCTGCTCCCCTAGGCAGCAAAGAAGCAGCATTCACCTACGCAATCATTGCTGCCGGGGTGGCCCATGCCATCACAGCCGCCTGTACGCAGGGCAACCTGAGTGACTGCAGCTGTGACAAGGAAAAGCAGGGTTTCTACAGCAAAGACCAAGGATGGAAGTGGGGAGGCTGCTCGGCAGACATCCGCTACGGATTAGGCTTCTCCAAAGTTTTCATAGATGCAAGGGAAGTCAAGCAGAATGCAAGAACGCTAATGAACCTCCATAATAATGAGGTGGGACGCAAGGTAAGGGACAAGAAGATGTACTCTATCCAAGTTCAAAGAGAAAATATACACTAATACACCTATCTATAACAAGACTTTTCCAGCTTAACATGGATATTTTGGAAACAAGATTTTCCAATCTATTTGCACCATTATTTGTGGGAAAAAATGAATTTCAGAATATTTTCTAAAGGTTTAGTTTTTTTAAAAACTGTTGTGGTGTTCAGTCATTGGTTGGATTTCAAAACAACAACTTAGAAGCTTAATTTCTACATGTGCACTGTTGCTTTTTATGTGAGAAACTCCCACAACAATGTCCTGCTTCTGTGTATGTCAAACACCAAATGTTACCTGAGGAACCTAATGACCAGTAGCAAAGGGAATGCGGTGCAAATGAAAATTTGCTACACCGGTTTCAGGGAATCTATATCCCAACACTTCTTTAGCCATGCTCAGAATATTATTGGGAATTTTTATATAGTTAGTGTTAATGATTATATTGCCACCTACTGGCTTAGCATTTACTACAGCATTTTTGATTGACCCAGCCATGTAGGCATATATTTCTTTTAAGAATGGTTAAAAGATGTCAGTTTGAAAAAGAAAATAATGTAGTTGGTACCTGAGTTTTTGGAAGGAAAAAAATAGAATTTTATAAAATAGTGTCCAGATGTCAGGAGACAACATAGAGCTTTAATACATGACTTTCTGATGCTTTGCATGTTAAAAGGCACAGCAAGATTGGAACCATTTATATATGGGCAATATTGAACATTTGACTGCGTTTATTCTGGATTTGGTCCCAATAAGCATTATATGGAAACTTAAGATATTTTTTTACAGAAAGGCAAAGATAAACATAAGCTAAAATTCTTCTGTTTTTCTTTTGATTTTTTTTTAAAACTTTATATGTGGCCTACATGTGTGAAATTGATATCCAGAGATTTTTAGAATGGATGACACAACTCTGTTTTCCTTAAACCTCAAATGTAAGTATAAGAAGTTAAATATTAAAAGAAAATGGCTCTTTAGCCATGGTCATGATCTTCTACTGAATTAATATTTGATGTAGAGGTCTTCATCATTACCTGCCAGTGCAGTGTAAGGATTGGAATTTCACTGTCAATATCAACAGAGGAAACATACGCTTAAAAAATATGTATTTTGAAGTTTTTTGAAGTCTCAGGAAGTGCTAACTGTCTCTACCATTACTTGGCTTGTCAAAGACCTATGCAGAGGGGACCAAGCTTAAACAAGAAGTGGAATAAAGAGCTGCTTTTAGAGGGAGAACTGTCTAAGTGGCAGGGTTTGATTACAGGCAAGATCCATGCACTGAAAACAGACTGACACTGTACGAAAAGGCATTAACTCTGTCGCTCCCCCCATGTTGTACACCACTAAGACAGTCTTCAGTTGCAGTTATGACAATCTGCAACCAACAGTTTTGCTAATCTCACAAACCCACATCAGGTAAAATGTGTCTCCACATGCACCTTGGGGGTGTTTACTTTTTGGCTTGATTGTCATTGGTGATGGATCTGTTTTTGTTTGAAGGATTGCAGTTACTTTAAAATAGATAAAGTCTATCTTTATAACAAGTCAGTTTACAAGAGTCCTGTATCCTAATCTAGAGTGTGACTTTAAACAAAAATTTTATTATGTACTACAAACCGATCATGGTTAGCTCCAAAAGAGAAATAATCAACCGTTATTCACAGCTGAAAGCATCAAAAGCAACAAAACGCTGGAGATTACGCCATAAAAACTTAACGAGGAACAAGACTAATATGATAAAATACCAAGGAGGAAAGCTTGCCTGATTGTTTTCATTCGTGCTTTTCTTGCATGCATGGTTGCAGAACACTGCAGAGTGACAAAGAGACTCCAGTGGGTCTGAAAGCTAGACACTGAGTGGAATAATGTGCCAAAGTCAGGGTTAGAGGCAGCATTGACCAAAGTTAACAGATATCCTTTCCCTTGCCGCCTCTGCCAAAAAGACCTACTTCACACAACCAACACGTCCAAAGCAGTGGCTGAAAAGTCTCCTCACGCCTGCTTGTATAAAGTAGATCATGCATGTTTTTGCACCTTGAATTCAAATTGGCTTATCTGGAAAGCTAAATTGCCTCCCAAGGAAAAGATTGTACTTGTGGATTCAGTCCTCGAACTGCTTTTCTTTTTCTCCTTCCGTTCTGCTAGTAAAAAGACCCTCTGTTTTGACGCCCTACCCACCCACCAACTCCTTTATTTATGCTAATCAAAAGCGGTGACACCGAGCAGGAGCAGCGTTCTCAGCTCCCGAGTGGAAGACGGGTAGACAATAGCTGTCACAAGTGTTAGCTTCAGGACAACTGATGGTTAAAGGAGTTACAGCCAAGGTTTTCATGAAAGGGTTCACCAAGGAAAAAGTTCTTCTTAACACTTTTTTGTTTAGCATTTACTATTGCAGCTTTGTTTGCCAAGAATACAGTCATAAGTTTCCTGCACAGGTCTTTGGGAAACAGAATTATGTACTAAATATGCAGGATTTTAAGAAAAAATTGGAAGTTGTAATTGACCTTGCTGCTAAAGAAAACTGCAGTGGCACTTCTCATTGTCATCAGCTCAGGATTTAGCAGTAATCCTAGTCACTCGGCGCCTTGTACAGTCACTCTTGACTTTTGTGGGTTGTGTGTGGTAGCTACATACACAGGGTATGAAATCTGATACATTATTTTGGCTTCTGTGTATTTGGTATCATGCTCCATTGTGGTGGGGCTGTAGTTAAGCTGCCATTGTACATTTTTAAGTCACATTGAGTCAGTTTTAGTAGTTACAATCTCCTCTTTAGGACATTAAGTTTGTTGTCCTAAATCAAACTTAATGATTTAGGACATCATAAAGTCCTAAATGATGTCCTGTGCATTGCATTGGAATTACCAGAACTTGTTAAAATCCATGCTCTCACCAGTTCTCAGTGTTTCACCTTGTTTTCTTTCTGCGTCTAGATTTTGGAGAAGAATATGCGGCTGGAATGTAAGTGCCACGGTGTCTCAGGCTCCTGCACAACCAAAACCTGCTGGACTACACTTCCCAAGTTCCGCGAGCTTGGCTACATTCTCAAGGAGAAATATGCCCATGCTGTGCACGTGGAACCAGTCAAAGCAAGCCGCAATAAGCGTCCAAAATTCCTGAAAATCAAGAAGCCTTATTCCTACCGGAAGCCACTGGACATGGACCTGGTGTACATAGACAAGTCGCCAAATTACTGCGAGGCGGACCCGGTGACGGGAAGCCTGGGGACACAGGGGAGGGTGTGCAACAAGACAATGATGCAGCACATCAGCGGCTGCGACCTGATGTGCTGCGGAAGGGGATACAATACACACCAGTACTCCCGGGTCTGGCAGTGCAACTGCAAGTTCCTGTGGTGCTGCTACGTTAAATGCAACACCTGCAGCGAAAGGACAGAGGTGTACACATGCAAATGAGAATATTTATTGGAGGGTGTGTGTGCGTGTGGGTGGAGATGTGAGTGTGTTTCTGTAAGTTTTCACAATCTACTTTCTGTTTAAAGTCTGCGTTTGCAGTCTATTCTTTTTAGCAACAACTACTACAGCACTGCTGTGCTGCATATGCAGCCAGCTGAAGATGGGGTACCACGGTTGTTTTGCACAAGAAGTTCTTCACCCTTCTTCTTGGACTCTTTGTTGGGACACAGCACAACAACTATCTGATAAAACACTGGAAATGGACCAACTGTAACCTGGAAAATGGATCACAGTTTCAGTCAATGAAACAAAACATCTGAGACTTTAAGCTGAATGGACTGGTACTGACGTTTTCTCTGTTTGGACTTTACAAGATGCAGATGAATTGAGGTGGATGGGGTGCTGAGCAGGACACACTGCTGTAGTCCGTACTCCCCTGTGCACAGACAAAATTAGAGAGATAGCCATTTTAAATATTTAACATGCTGTATTTAGAGAATGAGACTTATTAATATTAATTTATTCTATAAAAAACTACTGATCTTGTCCTGTATGGATAAAAAAAATAACTAAATATCAACAGTTTTTTAGTTTGTTGAAGCAATCAAACATGTCTACAGTTAACACACTGGATTCGAGTCATATTGTAGCATAGTGTTGTTCCTTCAGGAATGACTGTAGGCTGCTCACATTGACCTATCTACCTTTTGTGAGTTTTTCCTTCTTCTGTTGCTGCTAGTCTAGAAAATTCCACTTGTTGAGGTAAAAGTCTGTATACTGTACTTATTGTCTTGACTTTGACCTGGTTCTACTGGACTTATTTGCTGATCAAAAACAAGGGCACATTTTCCACGGTAAATGATAGTTAATAGAGTATATATTTGTAAAGGACTATTTTTATATGAATGTTTTATTTATATCTTATTGTTCCTACTCGTTGTCAGATGTGGACAATGAGATCTGTCTATAAAGCCCATGTGAAAAAAGCTGATATATGTCAGTTGGCTGTCACGGCCATCGCTTGTTGTATATTGTACGAGATAGAGGCTGTCTATATCTGTTTGTGTTCAAACCTTTGTTTACTGCATTTCACAACTACTACTGATGGAATACAGGAACAGAACTACTCTAACAAGATCATATTTTCATTATTGACTCATCACACAACACCTAAATATTGCCAAAGAAAAATGATTGATGCACTGAGAAATACACTGGAATGACTGAAATGACTAGCATAACTGGAATCTGATGACATTACACTTGATTTGTCCTGATCATTGATTGGTGGTCAGTACTGTTGGAAATTAAAAGTTAGATACTTTTCCAACTAGTGAACACAGTAAATGTCTCTGCTACAACAAGACCACACTGACTACAACACGCTTTAGTGTAGAACATAGCAATTGAGAAATCGAGTCTTTTCGACATTAGCATAATATTGGCAAAGATTTGTGCACATTTATAATGGAAACGCAGCTAGTGAGGTGTTTTAAAACAAAACCAGAGGAAACGAAAAGATGCTTGATGGATCTGGATCTGTAATTTCACTCAGATTAAGACATCAACAGATAACAGGAAACTAAAGGCATTACAACAAAGTTTCTCTGTTTTATCCTTTTGAATGATCCAGTTCAAAAGGATATGAATGACTATTAGATTAGGAAGTGTTCAAAATCTTTGGGTAATCTCACAGCTTTTGGAAGGGTATTCTTATTCTCCATGTAATACAATACTTATTAATGCTAACCCCATTATATTTGCTGATAATGCTAATCGCTAATAGAACCGTAAGAATCAATGACATTATGTCGATTTTTGTAACCATTTTCTTTTTAAAGAATTTTTGAAGTTCTGCTCAACTGTAAAGCTGCGTAAGTCAGACTGGTCTCTCTCGCACTGGTTGTGCTCACAAAATATAGAAGTATAAGAAATTCTGCAGCAACACATTTATTAATAATTTAACAAGCTAAAATGAGAAAACCAGAAAATTTTTTGTTCTCTCAGCCATTAAAATGGACTCCATTTAATATATTAGAAATGTCTTCTGCAATAAAACAAGTTACTTGTATCCCAGAGGAAATTCCTTTTTTTAAATTTAATAACGAATGGTTTATTGTTAAGAGCGTTTTCCAAAAATGAAAATAAATGTAATTTTGTTGCCATAGTTCTTAAAGAGAAATCTATAATGATGTGGTCAAATTAGAACTAAATCTAAATCTCTAAAACAATATTGCAGATAGAAAAGCATTTTAAGAGTTGTTTAGTTTTCCTTTTTTTTATAAGCATGCCAGTGCGAATCACATTTATGGTTATCATAAATCAAAACAAATAACTTTAGTTATTTCATGAGTGATTTTAGGAGAGGAACTGAGAGAGATTTTCCTCATATAATAAAATAAAATAAAATTAGTTGTCAATAAAAAACATTTAATTAGCATTGCGTTAAATTAAAATGAAACATAAACCCAAAATATACTTGGTTAATAGTCGCTGTGTTCTGGTTTGCACCACCATTTATTAAAAGATAAAGATAAATGTTATCCGGTGTTATGTGGTCACCATGGTGTTAAATCAGCTTTTAGGAGGCAAGCACAATGTGTTCAGTGCCGGGCCAAAAGAGAGACGTTCTTTCAGAGGGGGAAAGTTATTCAAGTTTAATTGAGGGCCCATCCTGTAGACTGGGAAGCAGTTGAATGTGTCCAAGCAGAGGAGTGTTTGTCCTCTAATGGTAGGGTACCACCGTAATTGATGAGGCCGGTGGGGCAGACGTGTCACAGTGATGACTTGCTCAGGCGGGGGAGTGGAAGCTGTCAGGTGATAGATGACTCGTACATCTGCTTCATTCACTCCTGGGCCACTAGTTGCTACAACAACTCCAGCATAGTGGAGAAAATGCGGGGCGGTCTCCAAGAGAGGCAGGCCGACGTGTCAGGGAAATGTTAACGATGCTAAGGCCCACAGTCGTTACGGATTCCACTCTCACAGGGAACTGGAAGTGGAGTGAGGAGCCGGGGCCCGAAGGTGTTGATGGAAAACCTGCTCCTAGTAATCACCCTGGATCGATGAATGCAGCTTGTAAAGTTTTCACCTGTGCAGGATTTTATAGGATATGATTTTTTTTTCATACACTCAAAAAAACATTTTTGTGAAACTGAGCAGAGAATTCAACTTTAACTTACAGTAGATAAGCCTTACTGTGTGTCAGTGACAGTGATAATCTACCTAGTAAGAAGGGAAAAGGGCGTGAAGGGATAATAGCAGAGGCTTGTCTGTCTGACAAAAGCTTTCAGCTTTCATAATATTGATACAAAAGGCTTGTATAAGAAAAGGCAGCTGTTCAAAAGTTTCTGGTTAAAGCTAAACTAGGGTTTTGTGTGAAGGACTCGCATCACATTATCTTGTGCACAGACAGTTGCATCGACTCCTTTATTCGTCTCCTATTAACTTTCGCCTGCAGTGATTTACTTTTGAAAGAAAGAGCCTAAAATCCCAGTTTTGTTTTGATTCCTTTAATGTGCTGTTCTCTGTACAAGCTGCCCCCAAGGTCTGCTAATTCTGGATTACCTGTAAGGATTTGCACCTGTTATTTACAGCAGTAAAAGTCTCTTTTTGAAAAATAAATAATAATAATAATTAAAAAAATAAATAAAACAAAAACAATAGACCCTAACCGGCCTACTTATGAGGTTACACCTTACAAATCGTTGGCGGGTTGCGATTTGGCCACTATGGAGTCGCTGAAGTTTGTGGCCATAAAAGGATTTAGGTCTACAGTATTGATGGAGTGAGTGAAATAGCCACTCACAAAAACATAAAATTTATGAATACTTGAGGTCTCCTCTAAAAACACTTATAGCATATTACATTTTCTAATGTACTATGCTTTAATACACACATTGGAAATGTGTAGCACTACTGCAGACACCAATATGAACAGTCTTATTGACATGAGCTGCAGTGTGAAGTGGTGAGGCAGACGCAGTGGACCCAGTAGCTGAGAGAAATGATGATGATTTTAATGAAGACAAATGCACAAATAATCCAAAATACCAAGAAGCTGCAGTATAAATTTACTGGAGCAACCAACATTTACCTTGTCTACTGTATTGTCCAATTTTGGTGAGCCTGAATGAATTGTTGCCTTAATTTTCTATGTACAGTCAAAGGAAATCTTCCACCAGTTTTAATTAATGAATGGATATTTTAACTTGTTTCACATGTTCTCTTTGACATGAACACAGTATGCATGTTGACACTACTAGTGTACAATCGATAACTCCTCTTTTTTTGAACCATTTTCTATAAATACAGGATGCATTTCTGTGTTTAAAAATCCCTGCAGATCATCAGCTTCTACAAAACTCAGACCAACCTTTGCACCAATAACCCACCATTCTGATGCTTGGTATTCACTGTTTCCTAATGCCTAAGTACATTGAATTGCTGCAGCTTTATTGGCTGATTCACTGTATACATTAGCAAGCAATCAAGCAGGTGTATCTAATAAAGTGGTTGGTGAGTTAAATTCAGAAATCCACCTGAGGTGTTTCTCAGCCAGGTGCAAAGCCCAACCACTCATAGTCCACTTCATCCCAGTTGAGTCACAACCACAAAGTGCCACCTTCTTTGATAGTTCAGCCCATGTCAGACACCCTGCAGGATCACTGGGACTCTGATTATACTCTTAGCCGTGTTTCTCCATAAACAGGACAGGGCCCATGCCAACACGTTCAGGGGTGTAATATCCTTGTTCCTCTGAAGTAGGGTTGCGTTACCCTTTGGAGTTTTATTTATTGAGACACACTCAGACGCACAAGCGCGCGTCCTCGGCCCCATCACCTGCGGTAGCTGGAAATTGGTGGTAGCAGCAGATTTATGGTCGGCAGTCTGGCTCACTCCCTTTGTTATTGCTGGAGGTCTGCCACAGCTTCCCTATCTGCACCCATGACCCTGTTACATCAGGGCAGCCCAGCTCTCTGCTCCAGCCAGCAATTAGCATCAAAGCCAACAATGAGTCTTTAAAACATATTTAAGCAAGATCCGTCCTGCTCTGTGTTTTATCATTAGATCAGGCCTGACAGCGCGAGTGGATCAGATTTATAACTGACGTTAAAAATTCATCTGATGATGCTGGCATTTGTTGAAACCAAAGAGTCCTGTCTCCCTAATCCAATTTTCTGCACAAATATGCACAAATGCACACATTAGATTCAATTTTCTGCAGGAAATCTATAAAAAGAAATAATAAAAATACCAGCCACAATAAAGGAAATGATTCATAGTTTCACTTTAATAAAGCTGTTAAGTCATTCTTTGTGCAAGGTCTTCAGTGAGACGTTGCACAAAGTTTTACCCTTTATGTGCATATTCTGCTAAAGCAACTTCCAACGCTTCAGTCTAACAAGTGGACAGAGCTAAAGACAATAATTCCAAGTAGGAGGAGGAGCAAGAAAATATGCTTTCCAGTTTTCCTCTCCCCTCTGCTCCCTCTTGACCATAAATCTTCTGACACATGATTATGTCAGTCATACTTTTGTTTTTCCTCTGGTTGAGACATGCACAAGCACCTGAGTGCTCGCACACTAAATTGCAGAGCACAAGGTTGTCTTTATGTGATTCCAGAGATACTGTAAGGGTGCAGAGCTCATTCATGCACTCTCTGAAAACCGCCTGCCATTTGAGGCTCTTTGATGGAGGCTCCTGATAGCTGACAATATCCACTCCTCACAAGAGAGAAATCCACACGGGTCCTATCTACCTATCTGATTTTACAGGTAAACACGTGGTCAAATCACTTTAGTGTGTTGTCAGTGGCCTTAAAGGGATAGTTCAGCTTTTTTGAAGTGACTTTCTGTGAAGGTTTTATCAGTTATACAGTTTCCTACCTTTTGCTACCGTAGTCACAAAGTGTTGGGATTTAAATTGTTTTTTAAGAAGTAAATAGACAGTTTTTGATAAGTGTTTACAAATAAATATCTGAAAAGCCTGGTTTGCGCTTGTACTTGGTGGCCCTAAGTAAAGCCCAGTGCAACCAAATATCTTTTACAGTCGTAATTGCTAAAAAAATATATACCACTATACAGTTCACCTAAGTTGACAGTCTGGGCAATCAGAGAAGCAGCCAGGAGTTTCATTCTAACTGTAGATGTAAGTATAGGTATAATTGTAACTGCATACATAAACAGCTCAGGTAAAAATAATCGATCACATACTTTATAAATCTGACTTGTATGGAAGAGCAGAAGCAGTAAAATCAATGTTGACATGCACCACCTTCAATTTTATAACTAATGTATGTTGTACCTGCTAAGATAATTTGCCTCCAGTTGGGGAAAACCTGTTTGTCAGGATCCTTGTAGCCCATTTTCCTTAAAATCTCACTCTTGCGTTGCTCTGCAGTTGCGTTCTCAACAGAAACCCTCAACTCACGCAATACGAAAGGCCGCCTTCGCTTTATGAGTTTCTGTCACAGCGAACTCTGCTTTGTTTGGCCTGCTCATCCTGTCACCAGACACCAATCCTTTTGAAGAGCGGTGATTTATGGTGGAAGCGATCACTGTGGTATCTGTGCCAGCTGACAATGCCGCTGCTGCTTTTGTTTCCTCCTCAAGAGTTGCAGGTGACATCAGATCATGGATCAGATTGTATTTTTTGCGCTTCCCCGGAGAAAAGCTGGGTGGACACATGAAGCCGGGGATTCTACTTCAACTTCACAGAGGAGTTTGTTTCCTAATCATATCGCTGTCAGTTCATGACAGCGTCAGTTTTTAATGCAAAGGAGGAACAAGTCTAAAGACTTCCTGCCAAAATCCCTGCAGGGTGTTTGCTATTGTCTGGCGCAATTTTTAAAGTCCCTGTCCATCAGGCTTTCATTCTGGATTTCACAAGAAAAACAGGAGACACTCACTCATGAATAGCCTAACCAAAAAACACCATTTATAATGCCTTGGCTCTGTTTTGGAAAGACAATGAGTGCAATATAACGTTACAATAACCATAAATCAGCATACTGTAGGTATAAAGCGCCTCGGCAATCCGCGGAGATGTGTGAAAGTAAGCTCCCCTTCACTGCTCCATTAGTCACATCTCACTTTTGTCCTTTTTGTTATCTCATTACCATCACTGAGGCTGACCTCCTCGCGGAGGATCTAGCTGTTTTCCCCTGCCCCACCAAAACACCTCTGACCCTGTCCTGAACTGGAGGATCATCCAGCACTGTCACGGCCTCATCTACCACTGTCACCAGGCGACCTGCGCTGCTCAGAGGTCACTTGGTGCATTTTACCCACAACTGTCACATCAGCCTTTTTTAAAGTGGGCTTAGACCTTAATAGTGATGCATAGTGAGGGAAAGGTTGACAATGGAAAATATTTTGTTTGGATGAATGAGCGAAATGACCTAAGATATCACCCATCAGACAGAGGGCTTGTTTACAGCCAACACTGGCTGTTATTTACAGGGAGCCACAGACATAAAACTCCCATATAAGTGGTTATTAGACCTGATGACATCAGTGTCAAGAACTGTGTATGTAATTAAACACATTGTGAGCTGGGTTTGTGATCCATACACAAAAACAGACAGTAAACAAAAGTGTGCCCCACGAACCCATTCCCATTTTCTGACGTTGCAAACTTAAACTTAAATCGTATTTTATTGCGATTTTCTGTGATAAATCAAGTAATGAATAAAGTCAAAGAAAAATTGCAAATTATTTTCAGACAATTGCAGTAGAAAAATCTAGATGTTGTGGTATACAGATGTGTTTAGTACATTTTAGAACAACCAAAGTCTTTTGGGGGGAAGTGTCTCTAGCAGCTTTGTACGTCAACATACTAAAATGATCATCTAGTATTTGAAACATTAGTTCCAGCTCAGTTAGATTGACTGTTAACAGCAACTACTGCCACAGA
This sequence comes from Xiphophorus hellerii, assembly GCF_003331165.1. Classification (NCBI taxonomy): domain Eukaryota; kingdom Metazoa; phylum Chordata; class Actinopteri; order Cyprinodontiformes; family Poeciliidae; genus Xiphophorus; species Xiphophorus hellerii. The sequence continues at coordinate 21,562,447 of NC_045672.1, forward strand.
TTTTCATTTAGAATATAGTCTGGGCTTTTACTAGGCCATTCTGCGTGCTACTGCTGAAGACTTTTGTCCTCGTGGAATGTTAGTCTGTATGAGGTTATCTTCAAGGATTGCCCTGTATTTAGCTACATCCACTTTTCCATCAATTGAGAAAATAATATGGCTATCAGAAGTATGCAGACTGTTGTGTGTTTGAAAGCACACAACAGTCTTATGTGATATAAAAAAATGACACGTTGATAAAATGTTATAACTTTTAAAGGTGTTTTGCTGCCACCACACAGTTGACTTTGAAAAAAGGGTGATTATCAGGCTCTGAATAAGTTGTGCATAAGCAGTTGGTGCTGAGGAACACAGCTGGGCACCACAGCTCCAACCAGAAGGTTTGCATCAAAACTTAATTTTTATCTTGCATATATTTTCATCTACCTAAACAGAGTGCCCAGTTTCACCTGAAAGAAAGTGATCCCAGATCATGATGCTGCCACCAGCATACCTGGATGTGGCTAAGGGATTCTTTTGAGAAAGTCCCTGTTCTTCTGACTGACATTCAGTATAATTAGATCTTTTGGATCCCTTGAAGCGTCTCTGGAAACCATGGCTTTTGCTGAAGGATGCCAATGAACATAACCCAGAAAACCTGTGCCAGGACAGATGAAATTCATCTCAGGTTATTCAGATTCTCAAAAATTTCAAATAGACTAAATGCTGAAAGTAGATGAAAAAGGAGCTATTGCACCTTTATTGTTTTTTTCTTGTTTTATCCTAATAGATTTGTTTGCCCATTAGTTGTACAGAAAAGGATATATAGCATGTCATGTATCAAATTATCCTAAACATGTCAGAGCCGTAAGCTAAAATAGATAATGTTGGTTTCACCTGAATCACCCACTTCCTTCTACATGTTTGCTCATTTGTGCAGCACAGTTTTCCTGTCAACCGATTTTCAAATCTGAGCCGTGGATTTCTGCAGCTCCTCCAGAGTGACATTAAGCCTGTTGACTGCTTTTATAAATAGGTTCTCGTGTTTCTTGAACACTGCGTATCCTTCCACTTCCACTTTGCAATTATGCACTGCTTTGTGTTGGTCTATTTTATAAAATCCCAATAAAGTACAGAGAAGACTAAATGTAACATGCAAAAAAATGTAAAAGTTCAGACTTTTACAATAAACTGCAAATGTGCACAGTGGCTTTTCTGCAAATTGTCTTGCAGCTTCAAAGTCTTTTCTGGAATATGCATTTCAGTCCAGTAGCAAAGGAATACAATGAAGATAGCATGGATGAAAATGTGGCACAGGCTTCAAAACACTTTTTTGTCACCTGCATAGTGGGATACATATCAAAAGAAGTACTTTCAGGTATCTTCTTACCTCGTTTTGGTGGGAGCTGAGGGTGTTTCCATAGCTTGGCAAAGAATGAGTGGAGAGAGTGAGAAGATTAATGATATAATAGCTCTGACCACACTGTTTAGTTATTTAAACTGGCAGCATCAGCTCAAATTGTTTCATGGCTTTCTGCAATGATACATTTGGGAGCGTGTCCGGACAGGCTGCGAGATGCTCGGAGAGAATTCGCTGCAACTCCCTCTGAACTCAACCACTTGTCAGGAACGTCGAAGTTATGACACCATCAATTCACGCTGAATGTTTACTTCCCAGCAGCTTGTTTGTGCACCTTTACCTGGCTGACTTTGAAAGAAATAAAGAACTGAAACACAGACAGCAATGACTGATTCATTGATTGTCTGATAAACAGTACCTCTGAGGCTCTAGTTTTGTGTCAGTTCTGTTTATGTTCTTGTTTAAAGGTGTTTTATCACCTGTAAGACTGAGGTTTATACAGAAACAAGTGGATTGCGAAATCAGAAGAGAAGCAATCTTCTGATTTTTCCCTGGAAGGGGCAGGTTAGCATCACACCTGACGGGCATATGACGCCGGATGATGATCGGTGATATATCCTAAGCGCCTCTGAGTCTTACAGGGTTGTAGTGAGTTTGGTGTTATTCCTCAAAACATCCCGTGTCAGAACGCCTGGGACGTCGGAGGATTACTGTAAGCTTAGCTCAGGTGACGTTTAGTGTGCGTGTGTGTGGGTGATATGGAAGTGGTGTGGGGAGGGGATTGGGGGAGCAGCTATGAGGGCCCTCCATATACCTGCTTCAAGTCAATCCAAAAACAAAAAAAGAGTATCACATCAGGCGCTCAGATTATGTGTTGATTAAATGCTGCACACCTTAAAAGGCGGCTTTTCAAAGTAACAGTTAAAGTTTGTTTAACCTCTTTTCTGAGACGCATTACTTTTCTCTGTTTTAATATTCCTAAAGCCTTTAAAGGCAGGCCGGAATGCTCCTTTAAATCACTGTGAATCCCATCAAAGATCTTACGCAGCCTGTCTTTACCTTAAAGGGATAGTTTGGATTTTCTGAAGTCGGGTTCCATTATCAGCAGCAGTTCTCTTGAATGCGGTACAACAAAGTCAGATTGCAGTTAGTTTGCAGAAAAGTGAAGAAATCTTCAGATCTAATGAAAGACAAATTACCTGTATGACCTCATTAAAAAAAAAAACTGTTTTTATGTGTAGAGTTACAGCAGCTAAAATAAGTTAGGTCACAATGTAAAAATATCCAAGGGAGGTGATTGGAGGTGAGGGGAGCTGTGTCAAATTGGACAGAAAGTGTCTTTAAACTATTTTTGAAGTATTACTCATTCTAACATTAACTTTTCTTTGATCTAAACACTTCCACCGAGATGCTGACTGAATGTTTACAGTCATTGTTCTAATGTATGGTGAACCTCTAACCCAGTCTCAAATTGTTTTGAAACCTCTAACAGATTTTCTTGAAACTTTGCTTTTTCCATTTTACTATCAGGTCTGAACAACATCTCCATAGCATGATACTGCAAACATCTCCAGAGCATGATACTGCTGCTGCCCTATTTTATGAAGGTGATGTGTTCCATGCAATGTGCAGCATCAGTATTTCTCAACCCAAAGCACTTTAAGTGTAGGCCAAAAAAAAGACAACTTTGGCCTCATCAGAGATCCTACCTTTAGATGTTTGCTTTGTAACCACCGACTTTCTTCTTACTGATGTTCCTTGGAAGTCACATTTGTAGAATGTGTAATGTTTTTCCTCACAAGTTATTTCACCTGGGCTATTTATCTTTGCAGCTCCTCCAGAGTTATCTTTAAACTCTTGGCTACTTCTCTGGTTAATGCTCACCTTGTCAAGCCTGTATGTTTAGATGAACAGGCATGTTTTGGTTGATCTGCAGTTAGTGGACAAGCCAAATGTTTTCTGGAGAAAAGAGAAGGCTTTCAAATTTAAGAACCATCTACCAATGGTCAAGCAGGATTATGCTGATCGTCTTTAGCACGGTAGTGGTACTAATGGATTGCACAAAGTGAGTGGAATAATGAAAAGTAATGAGTATCTACCCTTGCTGAAACTTTGCCACAGAACATTCTGATTGTTGAAAAATAGACACAATTTGCAGAGTTACACAAATCTCTTTGATTATATTGTTTCTCTGCAATTCACCAAGAGATTTTCAACCAAAGGTTATTGTGATACCTTGGAGCTTGAAGGTATAATGTTGTCCCTGTTTCAAATAGAGAAAAGTCACAACAAATTGCAACTCAAAATTCTTACTTTCAAATTATTCTGAAGTTTAGTCAGGAGAATTTAAAGAAAAAAACAATACAAATGGTTTGTTAAATGTTCAGATTTACTGTGCTCTTCATGCTCATGATGGTAGATGTGTATGTTAAAAAGTCCTTCATGTCTGAAGGTGTTTTACTGTGAACAACAAAGGGCAAAACTGTTTCAGCTTTAATTTTGAAATGACAAATTTGTAGGTCAAACTGTGATGAAAACGTCACGGTGCAACCTGGACGAGATAGACAGTCCATCACAGTGCCAACACACAAATTTACAACGATGCAAACGTTTATTTCCACAAGCTTATCAGTAAATAGTTGCTTTTTTATACAATCTAATTTAATGTAGAATCACTGGTCAAAACAGTGATAAATTTTCAACTCAAAGAATCCAAAGTCTGGTTTTATCTAAGCTAATGTTTTTTCTCTCTAATATTTAAACTCTGTGACACAAAAGTATATTTTCATGCGATAACAAGACTGATTAAAATTTTTATGGTTGCTGGCTGGAAAACCAAAACACAAATCAGTGCAGAGGAGCTGGTTCTGAAATATACAGGTGACTCATGCAGCATACATATCGGAAAGCTGCAACCATGTAAAGCAGAGAGCACACACTCCTGATTTCCTGCCGCTGTTAAATAAACATGTTGTTCTTAAGCAGAAAACAAAGCAAGAGGAAAACAAAAAGGCAACGCTGGTAGCTTTTGGGTTGTTTGGATGTCAATGGTTTGCTGTGGATTCATAAATGAACACTTGAAGGAAAAAACATGCCTCCCATGATGAAATATGAGTGATTTAATATGAGTCATGAGGCATTAAGGGGATATTTTGCTCTGCTTTTTAAGCAACTACATAATTTACTGTTACTCAGAGTGAAGAACAAAGGAGGGATGAGATCAAATCAGACCTAAAGATTCTCTCATGCCTCATTAGATCACACACTTCTCATTAAGTTTGACTAACTTTTCCTGGACTTTTTCTAAACGACAAAATAAAAGAGAGTCAGAAAAAGTGACAGGTTTGTTAGATCTGTAATGACAGGTTTATCTTGAGGAGAGTCAGAGACAAACATTACCTCAGAGCTGCTGCAGACTTGCTCTTACATCCCAAAGCAGCGTCAGTTCACCGAGTCTGCGCTGATGTGTCCCCGGGGGAAATTCCTATCTACCACTGTCCCTCTTTGCAGCAGACTGTAGTTGTCAGGGTTGGGTCATAGGATGATATATCTGTGTGCTTCAGTAGTGGAAAACATTCCACTGCTGTTGTCACATGCATGAACGTTTAGGCTGGAAATTTCAACGTGCAAGATTTAAATGTTTACAATGATTAAATAGATCTTTGGGAAGTGGGTTGTTCAATTTGATGTTGATTGTGCTAGGCTTTACCTGGCAATATTAAGATGCATAAGTGAGGAGTATTAGAAGGTGAGACATTACTTGGACCTCACTTATGCTGCTCAACCAGCTGGTGCAGTGGCACACCTCTGAGAACCATCAGAGGCATCGACAACATTGGACCAGAGCTTGAAAATGAAAAACTGTGAAATTATCTTTTTACTAACAGTATCTGGTTTAAGAAAGGACTTTATCCCTCTTCTCGCAAGCTACCTGAAAGCCAGTCGGACAGGTTCTTTTTGTAATTGCATGAAAAATAGCTTGGGTTCCTCAGGGGTTTTGGCCACATTTGAAAGACAAAATAAGTGTCTTGGTGTGCATGTATGAATGTGCAGCTTGGAACAGAAAAACAATGAAACACAGAAGAAGGTGAGAGGTTATGGAACATGCAAACCTAATGTTCATTAGATTTTTGCAAAGTACCTTGCAACTGTATTCATACTGTTTGCTTATTCCGCACCTTTTATCTCGGAGATTAAGCTGCGGAGAAGTTTTTACAGGGTTAGTTTTTTAAAGCAATATCTTAAGCTCTTAACATCTCAAAGGGCTATGTTCAGTTTCATGTGCAAAAATAGAGACCTTATGATACATCCGCACATTCACCAAGAAGAGTTTCACAATAAACTAATATTTATTACAATATCTATCATGATTCTGGGATGTTTCCCAAGTTACCTGGGGATTTTGGAGCAATTTCTCCCAGTTCTTCAGTTCAACTTTAGCTACTCTTCTTCCCATCTTCTTCTTCACCTTCTTTTTCTTGATTTTAGTGGTGTTTGGCAAACAATAATATGATACATTACTGCCACCAACCAGTAAGGAGTGTGAGTCTAATTAAGAATTTGCCTTCCCTCACAGCTGCACCCAAATTTCTAACTAACCACCCAACAACCTTCGCTTGTTCAGACATCAACTCTTCTGCATAAATATTTCCCAGTTGCCCAGCTCTGAGTCAGATCCTCCTGTTAACATCCTGTATAAAAACACCCTGGGTCCCTTGTGCTATATTATTTTAGACTCTCCCTGTACTTAAGTGTTTTTTTTCCTAAGTAAAACTAACCTGCTTTCTTCCTGCAATAGGGTGCTGCAATTAAACATATTATGACAATATCAATATGTGCAGGTTCAATGGACTTTTTTATGCAACATTTGCAGTCATTATATTTCATTATATTTCACATGTTCTTCTTCCCAACTCAACAGGATCAATGGCTTCAGGGCTACATGAGTATTACAAAATTTGTCAAAAGCAATCACTATAATATTTATTAACATTACCTAAGTGTTTGAAAGTGCCATCTTTGAAGGTAAGGGTTGGAGGTTATTCTGTCTTGACTACTTGTAAGTCCTGCATCCCTCATGGGCTGCAGTGATGTTAGGAAACAATTTGTCCATGAAGGTTTTTAAATGCATTTGTGACTAATTTTCCTCTGCTTGAGCTGAGCAGTCTTTAAACTTTTTATTTGAATTCCTACAGATCCAGTGAAACTGGTCTTGGACCAAACAAACAGAAGTTGAAGTTATTAGGCCCGAGCAGCAAAGCGCTGCGAAGGCCTATTGTATCTGTACTGTTTTATTATTATTCTGCCCCCCTCTTCGTGTGCCTTTTTGGGGGCTTTATCATATTCAAAAACTCACCAAACTTGGCGGTCGCGACTAGAAAATTTAAAAATTTTGAATTTTAAGGTTGTCGCAAAAATCGCAAAAAAAATTGCTCAACGGCGGCAACTAGCAATTTTCTGTTGACACAATGGTATGAACGTACTTCATCGTAGAGACATGAAATTTGGTACACTTGTAGAGCTCACCAAAAGACTCAGAACTTACATTTAATGTTATAAGCCAACTATCACAGGAAGTCGGCCATTTTGTATTGAACGTCCATTTTTTACCTCGATTTTGACGTTTACAGCCTTCGTATTTGATCGAACTCCTCCTAGGGATTTCGATTGATCGACTTCAAACTCGGTCAGTCTGATCATAAGGCATGTTTGATTTAAAGTTATCAAATTGGTGAGTTTTGGAGCATGTTGAAGGGGGGTTAGCAGGGGTCAAAGTTCACCTACTCGCCATGAAACACGAAACTCTTATATTTCCTATACAAAAACACATAGAGGGACCAAACTTTCAGTGATTGATCGTCATCGGGTGCCCTACAATACCCTATGGTCAAATGATGACATCACTTAGGCCACGCCCCCTGAGAACAGGAAGTGTCATGTTTTACTGTGAACGGTCGCTATCTTAGCCCTTTGACCTAATCAACATGAAACTGTGTCCAGAGACAGAAGACATGTTGGTGTGTTGAGCATTCCAACCCCGACCGGCTTTGACATAGCAGGTGGGCTTGGCGGCGTGGCGAAGTGACCTGTAACGCCGTTGCCATACGTTTGGCTCTGAATTCCACAATTTCGGGCCCAGCTGCTCCAAACTCACTAGGATGGATCCTTATCCACCCACCGACAGGAATTCATAACAAAATTTGGTGGGCGTGGCCTAATTTCTCTATAGCGACCCCTAGAGTATTTTAAATGAACAGCCCCAAGCCATGCTTTAACCTAGAATTACGAAACTTGGTACACATGTGTATCTTGTCAGGACGTACAAAAAAGTCTCTTAGAGCCATGGTCGAAACCCAGCAGGAAGTCGGCCATTTTGTATTGAAGGTCCATTTTGGACCTCGACTTTGACGTTTACAGCCTTTGCATTTGATCGAACTCCTCCTAGGAATTTCGATTGATCGGCTTCAAACTTGGTCAGTCTGATCATAAGGCATGTCTGATTTAAAGTTATCAAATTGGTGACTGTATGAGCTTGCTGAAGGGGGGTTACCAGGGGTCAAAGTTCACCTACTCGCCATGAAACACGAAACTCTTATATATCCTGCACAGAAACTCACAGAGACACCAAACTTTCAGTTATTGATCAACATTAGGTGTCCTAAAATACCCTGTGGTGAAATTATGACATCGCTTAGGCCACGCCCCCTGAGAACAGGAAGTGTAATGTTTTACTGTGAACGGTCGCTATCTTAGCCCTTTGACCTAATCAACATGAAACTGTGTCCAGAGACAGAAGACATGTTGGTGTGTTGTGGATTCAAGCCCTGACCGGCTGCGATGAAGCAGCTGGGTGCGGCGGCATGGCGAAGTGACCTGAAACGCCGATGCCATACGTTTGCTTCTAGATTCCACATGTTTCGACCAAGCTGCACCAAACTTGGCCTCAGTGATGCTGTTGTGATGCCTGACAATGCTATGTCATCATATTATGACGTCATCCAAGCCCCGCCCCCTCAGAATGAATTAGAGAGATCTTCTGTGTAATTACATAATAAACAGTACATGTTCGTCGTTTGTAGGGCAATGCTGCCCTCTGCTGGCCACTGAAATAGTTTCATTATTTCAGTAATTCGACACCAGAGGGCAGCATTGCCCTGCAGATGAAATTCTTCGATTTTGTAATACACAGGAAAAAATGAAAAATTGGTATTTCTAACACAAAAACTCACAGAGACTCCAAACTTTCAGTGATTGATCGTCATCAGGTGGCCTACAATACCATATGGTCAAATGATGACATCACGTAGGCCACGCCCCCTGAGAACAGGAAGTGTCATGTTTTACTGTGAACGGTCGCTATCTTAGCCCTTTGACCTAATCAATATTAAACTGTGTCCAGAGACAGAAGACATGTTGGTGTGTTGTGGATCCAAGCCCTGACCAGCTGCGATGAAGCAGCTGGGTGCGGCGGCGTGGCGAAGTGACCTGTAACGCCGATGCCATACGTTTGCTTCTAGATTCCACAAGTTTCGACCGAGCTGCACCAAACTTGGCTTGAGTGGTGCTGGTGTGATGCCTGAAAATTCTATGTCATCAGATTATGACGTCATCTAAGCCCCGCCCCCTCAGAACAGGAAGTGCTATTTTTTTCCTTGGAAACTTTCATCTATGGCTCTCTTGACCTAATCAAGGTGATTCTGTGTTGGATGACAGATAGGAAGTTGGTCTCGCTTGCTTTAAAGTGCCAAGAGTTTTCAATGGCGGCAACGCCGTTCGTATACGTTTGCCTCTCCATTCCACATATTTTGACCGAGCTGCATCAAACTTGGCCTGAGTGATCCTGGAGGCTTGCCCGTCGATCCTTCATCATCACATTATGACGTCATCTAAGCCCCGCCCCCTCGGAACCGGAAGTGCCGTTTTTTTCCTTGGAAAGCTCTGTTTATGGCTCTCTTGACCTAATCAAGATGATTCGGATGATAAGCTCTGTCAATGCTCGCTGCTGGCTGAACCGTGTGGGCGTGGCCAAATGGCGAATATCAGTCCCTCGCCATATGCATACGTTTGGCTCTAATTCACACATGGATCATCCGATTGGCGCCAAACTGGATATGTATGACCTTTGTTCTGCTCTAAAGAGCCCAACGGGTTTGAGATGTAATTTGACTCCACTGCGCCCCCTAAGTTAATACATCGGCTGTATCTCCTCGACACATCGACCGATCTGCACCAGATTTTTCGACAGTCGTCGGGGAGCGCCGCCGAACGCATTCACGTGTGTCGCCCGGTGGACGGGCGGGGAAAATGCGCGACAGCTTCTGCGGCGGCTAGCGGACGGCGGTGCTGGAAACTGCGGCGGAGCTCCTGCGGTGGGGAGTTGGCTGCGGCTCCGGAAATCGTGCCAGAGCTTCTGCGGTGGCTGGAACCCCCGCGGTGGCCAATAGGCCGGAGCGGCGCTTGCTGCGAGGGCCGCCCGAGGCTGCTTGCAGCTTTAATTTTCTTTGTGATTGGATTAAAAAAGAAATACTGATGTTGAGGAAAGTAAATTATTCACCTGTTCATTGTGCCCCACTACAATGTTGGACATCATTGAAACAAATTTTAAAACCCATACGAGATTTATTTATCCAGAAGAGTTTGTCAACAACATTTATTACTTTCATAACTTTCTAAGCCTATGTCACAAAGAACCTCTCGGAGCGGTGGAGCCCTTCCAGGCTAGTCTTTACTTTAATTAGACAATACAGTAACTGAATTGCTAAGTCTTAGAGTGGTGTGGATATCATGACAGGAAAGAAAACATGGACTACTGAGGAAAATGTGGGTTAACTTTAGTCCATTCATCTGTCATCTAGAACCACTTATCCCTGCAGGGTTGTGGGGGGCCGGTGTCTATCTCCAGTAGTAATTGACCATGAAGCAGGGTAAACCCTGAACAGGTCATCAGTCTATCACAAGACAACACAGAGACACACAGGACAAATGACCATCCACACTCAGACCCAGTCCTATGTTCTATAATAAAAAAAAAAACAATTAAATTAGCATGCCTGCTTCTGGACAGTTCCAGAAAAAACCCACACATACAGGAGAAGAACATCCAAACTCCAATGAAGAAAGACCCTACACCTCCTTGGTGCAAAGCAATAGAGCCAGAAAATTAGCACTGTGCACTTTGAGCATATTATGGACAGAGTGACACATGGTGGCAGTAGTATCATGCTGTGGATATGCCTTACTTGTGCTGGTTTGAGTTAATGTGAAGATGGATTGAGTGAAATATTTTGGAATAGAATTTGTTAGACTAGTGAGACTAGAGTGGAAGTTTACCTGCCAATTATGAGTTAGAATGGCCCAGTCAAAGTCCAGACCTGAATCTAAAAATTCTGCAGCAACACTTGAAAAGTGATGCTTGAGCCAATCTGCAATCTGTTGAGCTTGAACTGAACTACTGTATGTGTGGCTTTGTGTTGGTCTGTCACATAAAATCCCAGGAAAAGGCAAAAGCTTGTGGTTATAATGTGCTAAAATGTAGAATGGGGATAAAGACCCTTGGAAGGCCCTATGTAAATGCTGGAAAGTTCTTCTCAGAAGATCATAATCTTTTGTCTGAATGTCATTGTTATACAATACACTCCAAAGTTTTTACACAAACATCATTCAAAACTAAGTTGCCACATCAGTCAGTGTCACCGACAGAGCCAGCCCCACTGTTACAAACTGCAGAAAACTCCAAATACAGCCCACATCCAGCTTCAACCTGGTTTATTTTAGCAGTCCTTCATGATTTGTGTTAAATTGTGTGAGATTCCTTCCTAAATCCCGGCAATCAATCAAAGCCCTTCCAAAAAACACGCCTTGAGCAACATATTCAGGAAAAACCCAACTGAACGCGAGATCTGCGGAGGAGAAGCCGGAGATAGTGTGAACACCCACACCCTCCACCTCCACCCACCCACTCCGCTGCTCACCCCTCGGATGAATTTGTGATTAATCTAAGTTGTATCAACAAAGCTAATATTTTTGCCGTGCACAAGAAGCACGCTTTGAAATTCACAATGTCAGCTAACTAGACTAATCTATGGCCTTGTATGCGGTTTGATAGATTTGGGTGAGAGCAGAATCTGTCTGGAGAAGCGAGGGCTGCCAGGTGCTTCTGTATCAACACCTCTTTTATCACCTGAAGAGTCATCTCGCCAACTATGACAGTAATTTCACATGAGAGGGCCACACTGACAGAGGTATCGTCACAGCATGGATGACTAGAGTTGACTGTATGCTTGTGAACATGCTTTCTGAAAACTTTCTCTGTGTGCGGTGAACGCTGTCGGCCGATGTTTGGACTCCCTGAATTTTTGCAAAAATTCAGGGATAAAAAGGAGAGCAGAGCAGTCTGTCAGAGCTGACTGCCAACCCCTCTTGCTGTTTTTGCACATTGGAAGTTTCACATGGGGAGGATTTGCATGAAGCTAATCTTCCCACACCGAAGTACACAGCTAATTACAACTTTAGATTCTTGGTACAGCAGACGGCACAAGATTCAGTCAAACACAAAAGCTGATTACTTTCAAGGGTTAGGTAAACAGACTGTCTAATAGTAAGAAGAACATGTGCTGCTTTACACCTGTCTGATTATACAAACAGATATGAAGTGTGTCTCATGGTATAATCATCTGATCAAGTGGTAACAGTCAACAGACATAAGGTGCAGGCAAAATACAGAAGTTTGCCTTAAATAGCCTCAGGGGGTTTAGTAGGTTCATGTGTTCTTAGTTTATTAGAAAGATTAGATGTTTCTGCTCACTGACAGGAACCTAATAACAGCTACTTAAAAACCTGGTGAGTGTGATTGTTTCCCCTCAGTGTTAACGGATTTTTGCCTAATAAACAACAAAAAAGAAAGAGTTATCAGGTTTTAAGACATGCCAGTACCTCATTTACATGTTTCCTCTTGCTGATTCTGTCATGCTCTGAGATGGGGCATCTACACGGTGAAAAGTTCCAACATTATAGTCCAGTTAAAGTACAAAACTTTCAAAGCTTGCTGTGTTAATATCACATAATACTTGGATAAGTATAAAGACTTTTCCCACATTTTTTGCTTTTCATAAAAGCAAATTTAATCTCATTTACTGGTAGATTAAGAAATAGACCGACATAAAATATTCCCTAGTTGTATTGTGGTGGTAAACAAAAACAATTCTCCTACGTTTTTGCAAATAAAAGTCCAAAAGTTGTTGCATTTTGTTCGTTTTCAGCTCTTCTGAAACTAAACTTTGAATCAACCTTTGCCAGAATTACTGTCATCTTTAATTGTTGGAATGGACCCGAACACAGGCAGGACGCAGAATCGTCTGAAAAGGTGAAGTTTAATTTTAAAGAAAGTCCAAAAATTACAAATAGAAACAAATGTAGGGAGAGAAAATCCAAAATTACAAGTTCACAGCATAAGCATTAGAGGAAGCAGGAGAGACACAACAGAGGAAAATCAGATAGAAGTGGATAAGAAGAGAGATGCGCTGGTAACATCTTACAGTTAAGTTTAACATTGTAAAATAAAAATAACAGTGGCTAACTGATTAAAATAGACACAGGCAGAAACAGGGTCGAAACAAACCACCCATAAATACAAGAAAATGATAAACTAAGAACTTGGGCAATATAATTTGCAGTATAAAAATATTTGAACTTTTGAGGCTACAAGTCCTTTTAGGTTTACGTTTCTCATCTTCGCACATCCAAAGACTGAAAACATGAACCTTATTGTGTCACAAGCTAAGCTAGAGGATGTTATCTGTACATTCAGGGCCTTGTCTGGAGGTTGAACCTCCGTTCCAGGATCAAATCATTTGCAAGATTTTATTCCTGAATGACCCTGTTTTTAAAACCATCTGTCTTCCCATCCCCTAACCCTAACCCAAGGAGATGATGAACATTTTGCTAGTGGACTAGTAGGTTCAAGCAGCGTGAATACTTTTGTCACCTACTGTATCTATGAAATATATGCATGATAAGCAATCCTTACTAGAAATTAAAAGAGGCATCATCTCCCATTATGCTATATTTGGAGTCTTGTTGTTTTCACTGACTGACAGAATATTAAGGAACACCTAAATCCCTCTCCACCCCTCTCCGTGAGCACAACATGCCACAGCACAGTCCACAACTGCATGACGATTGCACCTTGAAGAGGAAAAATGCCTTTTGAAATAACAAACGCTCAAAGCCAGCTCATTACTTCAGTGACATTGTTCCTTCCAAGGCAAGCCTGAACGCTTCATCGTCATACAAAACTCTGCCCATTGCTCACACACAGAAAATTTATTACCTTTGCTCAAATCCACTTAGAGCAGACTGTGTGCATTCCTCTGCTTGTTGGCTGAAGCTAGCTCGAGAGGAATGCCGTACGCCAGCTGAGGAGATGTCAGGTATGAAGCCACACCTCCACCTCTTTTTTGACCACAAATAGATCACTGCTGCTAGATTGCTCCACGTTTTTAAGGACACAAAGTAATTTAAGAAATTAAAACCTCAAGGTCTGGCTGTAGTTGTGTATATGGAGGGTTTGAGATAACCCCCCAAATGCACAACTGAGGTACCTCAGTTGGAGTCAAAAATAGTTTATATTAAAAAGGCAAGAGATCTATCCATCCATCTATTCAGCCATCCATCCATCTGTAGCTGGGACAATAACAGATGCAGAGCTGTCAGCCACTACAACCACCATCAGTGCTACTGTGATATGTTAATTAATTAACATAGAGATGCAATGTCTGTTAATCGTGTTGATTCCATACCTGGAAATATCAAGAGCCTGGCATTTCCTCTAAACCTGATCCAAACTCAAAGTCTAAAATGTGTTGTATTTTATTTGTTTTCAGCTCTTCTAAGTCTAAGCTTTGAATCGACCTTTGCCAGAATTACTGTCATGTTTTATTGCTGGAATGGACCCAACCATGTTTCTACATAAAAACATAATCAAAATATAATCACTTAAAGTTTTACTTTTTAGATTACTTTTTTTTTTTTTTTTAAAGTTTGGTCATTATGTTTTTCGCATCAAAGTTTGTTTAGGTAAATAAAGGGGACAAAAATCAACAAAATATAGTAAAATAATGGATAAAAATAAGTTTACTCATTGTAAATGTGGTAAGTCAGGGAAATAATTTATTCATTCACACCAGTGTACTGTGAATGTCTACCACAAATGGGATAAACGTCACAAAAAGTTTTCAAGATATTGAACTCAGTTATGAAAATTATTTCAGGGTGGAAGTTCACTCAGATGTGTTGCTTTGAGTTTAGTTTAAGAGATCCTAGAGACATCTTTTGTTTGTAATATTACCTAATATTAATATAAGTCTGCAAATTAATTTTTCCCACAAAATCTGCTAACAGGTGTGTTGTTTGGGATGCTTGTGTTACCCTGCAACCTCGGATGGCTGAGGCTAATGTAGTAGATGATCTTCCCTCAACGTGTGATGCTGCGATATAGAAAAGACGAGACACACGTTGAGCTCCTTTTACCTTCAACAGGAAGATTTATTCTTCTGGTGATGACCGTACTCCATATACAACACTACATATGCAATACTTCAGGTATCACTGTATAACTTCAACAAATAACCCTTCGATTCAGTACATTACAAATGACTGCAATATCCCTTGCAGTCATTTGTAATGACTGCAAGGGATTACAGTCATTACAATAATTATTTTAACATGCTCCATCATGAATTTTATTGAATGACAAAATATTTGAGATAGCTTTTAACTATCCAAACCAATTAGCTTTGTTTTAACTCAAATATCTTGTCCCTTTTCCTCAGACCTTTTGTATTTTTAACTGTCAAAATAAAAATATATGGATTTGCTTTTAACTATTTTAATAGCTTTTACAATTTTTATTTTGCACAACATATACTTTAATATTTAAGCAATGTAGCTTTTAACTACTTGTTAAAACAGTGTCCACTGTTTTAACATTACAGTATTTTATCTCTTACACAAAAAAACTACAAACTGCTCCGTTAATACTGTCTAGAAAAGACACCAGAAAAATATCTTTTACCATGTCAAAAGTGAAAAATACAATAAGTTCAAAATGAATTCAATCTCTAGTCCTTCAACTGCTTCTCAGCTAGCTCAACACATGTACAGTGTTCGCTCGATTTGCATTAGTTAGCCTCCAGAAATACGTCCCGTTTTCTACACAATGTCCATCCAAAGCTGTACAAAGTGATCCACCAGTTGACTCTCGAGTCTATAACCTCTTAATTCTTGGACACCACATTTATGCATCAACATACATTTTTACTTACCTGCGATATAGAAAAGACGAGACACACGTTGAGCTCCTTTTACCTTCAACAGGAAGATTTATTCTTCTGGTGTGCTCAATCTTTTCTTGGTCACTAACGCGTCAGCGCCCCTAGCGGCCATGTGTAGAATTGCACGGACTAACTGAAATAACACAACAGAACTTATTACGATGAGAAATTAAAGACACAAAATGAAAAATTATATTGGGGTGCCTATTTTCTTGCTTCTTGGTTTTGCTTACTAACAACTTGTTTTTCCACCCCTCTACACTTGTGAGATAAATCCAAGTAAAACTACATGACTATATGAAAGCTACAACAGACATTAAAATGTACTCTACTCAGCTGTACTTATTTGATTAGAAAAATAAATATATATTTACAGCAATCTGCAAATGTGTTCATAGCCCTTGAACTTTTTTACACTTTGTAACACTGCAGCCAAAAACTGAAGAGTATTTTATGTGAGATAGCAAGGCAAAATACAATATACTACTGTAGTGGAATTCAAATGGCACATTGTTTTCAAGTTGGTATCCAAAAATGTTTGTACATCTGCGTTCAGCCTCCCTGTGATAATACTTTGCAGAGCTTCAAGTCTTTTAGACTGTTAAGTTTTTAGACTTTATTGTCCTGAGAGGGAAATTGTTTTCCACAGACCAGCCCCTGGACTCCCATCTCCATCTTTACGGTCTCCACCACCCTTGAACGTCTACTAGAATTGTTGCCCAAATTATCTCTGCAAGATTGTTCAAGTTCAGTCAGACTAGATAAAAGGCATCTGTGAACATTTAGATTCTCAGTTAGATATAGTTCTGTGTTAGTTAGTGTTAGTTTTCCTCTATGTTGTGTGTTACATGTTAGCCAAAAAAAAAATAATCAATTTTGATTTCATCCAAACAGATTGCCTCCCCATCTTCCAAAAGTTTGTTGTGTCCCTTAAAGGTTAGTTGGCAAGCTGCCATGACCCATAACTTTTGGCTTCCTTTGGCATTTTTCAGGAGAGGCTTTGATCTTGCCACTCTTCCACAAAGGACAGATTAATGGATGATTAAAGGATGATTAATACTCATCCTGCCAACAGATTCTCCCATCTGAGGTGTGGATCTCAGTCTTCTTGCTTGGCATTTCAGTTTAGATAAATGGCCATCCCTTAGCAGGTTTGGAGTTGTGCCTTAGGGCAATATAAATTCTCAAATAAAGGATTGAACAGTGCTGCGCATAATGACAACAAATCAAACATAACAACAGAACAACTTAATTTATTCTTGGATGAAATTATACACAGTTTACTTTGCTTTGGAATTAAACATTACCTGAAGGCAGTTAGTTGCATTGGATTTCTTTTTAGGGGAGCAAGAGGTAATTAAACTAGATTAAGTTCATTATTTTTTAGTTGTTAAATAACAGCCATGACACATTTTCCTTCCATTTCACAGCATTTCGCTACTTCTGGTCTAGAAGAATCCCCCCAAAATGCAATGAAGTCTGTGGCTATGACATGGCAGCATAAGAAAATGTATGAAGATTTTTTTAGTCTCTTTGTAAAAAGTGGGCTGCAGAAAAGTGGCAGTACTGTCTTCTTGCTTCAAAAATGTCCTGGGTTTGATCTCTGGCCTGGGGTCTTTCTGTACGGACATGTGCATGTGTGGTTTCTCTCCAGGCACTCCGGCTTCTTCCCACAGTCCAGAACATGACTGTTAGGTTAATTTGGCTCCCTAAATTGTACTGAAATTGTGTCTCTTTGTTGTCGTGTTAGGGAGTGGCGACCTATCCAGAGTATGGTTCAGAGGAACAGATTTTATTGCACTTACTGTGCTGCGTCCCTGTTTTCAGAAGGCAAATTGAATTACCAGTGAATCCAACAAATTGTTTATTAATTTTCTATTGAAGAAACAGTTTTAAAAAGGTCACAAAAGATTCAAAAGGTTGAAGCTGGCCCCTTTAAATACGATTTCTGGGATTGGTCATTTTGATATCCCTATTAAGGAGCTCCATCTGGGTCAGACCCCAATCACCAGCTGCTCCTGGGCTCACTGCTCTGCTGCTGACTGGGACCTCCAAGCAGCAAACATTGAAGAGTTCATGTACAGGAGGAATTCCAGTTGTGAAGCAACAGCTGGTGTTCAGCATATGGTTGCTACAAAATGACCTGTGTGCAAATAGTAATAGTGGTAGAAAAATGTTGATAGTTAACAACTTCACAATATATATTGTCATAAAAAAAATGCACTAAAACACAAATATGTTCATACTGTCATGAATGTTAGCAAAGCAGTCTGGGTGGAAGAACACATTGAGGATTACATCACATATATCCTTGATGCAGAGCTTAAATTTACTCAACAAAATGCTCATGCCTTGCTGATGTGTGCATCCTCTTCTTTTTCTTTGGTTAAACCCAGAAAAATGAAAAAATATTTGATCAACCTGTAAGAATGCCTTGAAGGACAAATACGGAAGGATTTACTGTCAGTTTGAGCATCAAGCTTTATCATTCCACTGAATGATGCAAAGTTTGTATACTGAATATATTCAAACATATACGCATATACAATATGCATCTACACATATAGACATATGTATATACATGTCTTTGTATGTATATGTATGCACATACTTCTACGGTACATGATCTAATGTCTATTTTATATGTGTGTATAAAAACAAAGTTATTAAGACCCAACACAGGACCTGGTGGTACTCCATCATTAATCAGCAAATCAGAGTTATGCTTTTTTTTATTATTATTTGTACAAACTGTTATCTATTATTAAGGTGACTGCTGATCCATGTGGTCTTTAAAACAAGTTGTTGTTAACTATCACAAGCAGCATTAAATATCAGAATATACAAATAAATACTGTCTTCTGAGATTTACTGAAGATTACTTGTGGGGCACCACAAGGCACTGAGCAGAGTTCTATATCTTTATTAACCATGAGTGATATATGTACAGTACAGACCAAAAGTTTGGACACACCTGTGTGTCCAAACTTCTTTAAATTAACTATATTTGCTGAGAACTGTATTAATCAGACTCTCTCCTCCTTCTTTTCATCTAATTAATTTGTATAGTCATATCATGCTATTTTGTAGTACTTACTTTCATTCTTGTTTCTATTTTATTTTGTTTTTATGGGAAAAGAGTACCGTACAAAATGTTTTTGTTTTTTTCTCAGTAGTCTCGAACCAATTACCTGCAAACACAGCTGTCTTGATTTTTTTTTTATCTGCAAGTCTTTTTTTTCCCATGATTGCCACATCTAACTGACTTTGAAGTTTTGATTAAAGTCTTCAAGAATAAACAGCAGCAAGACCACAAAGATCAGAATTTTCATCATGCATCTTTGAAATAATTTTGTGTCATCAGTTCCTGTAGAAACAAGTTGGAAGATAACTAATTCAGGAAACCCATATTAAAGTCAATGATGCAGAGTTTAATAAATATACTGAAAACACCGCCCCGAAGGTAAAATTCTGCTGTAAAGAGGAAGCTTTAAACTGCTTGGATGGACTGCCTTGAAAAAGTAAAGAGGACACATTAAAATGCCTCCACAAGAGGAATGTGCTCTTTTTAAAAAAAGAAAAAAAAATTATTAATGCACCCAGACATTTTCACCTAAGAAGCTATTTGGTTTTTTTGTGGCTTAGAAGGATATTTCTCCATTATAAATCTACCAAAGGTTTTACTTGAACTGAAAAGTTAGACATGCAGCATCGTAACATAATAAACAAATGTTTTCCGGTTCTGGAAGTACAAAGGCTGACTGACACTGTCATGCAGTAGATAGTCATGGTTGCACAGCCAGGACTTTCAAGAGCCTTTTTGAGGCCACCCAGAACTGCATGTTTCACCAAACAATTTTCATCAAGGTAGATAAGCACATAGCCAAAGTAAATCAGATTGTTTTTCTTTCTTTTTCAGATGGAAAGTATTATCACAAAAAGGACTTGTAGCTCAATATAAAACTCACTTCCTCTTTTTACTCAAGATAATGTCCTCAACCTAGCAATCTTTAAATATAATATCATCAGTGTTACAAACACCAACCATCAGAGTAAAGACATTTTTGTTACTCAACACCTTGATTGTTTAGTAAAGTCTAGAAACGATTCAGGAAGTAATTATGCCAAATTTTTCCCACCTTTCAACTGCAGCTCTTTAAATCCAATTCAATAGGTGGCTGCAAAACAACCTGCAGTTATATATAATTAATAAAATTTAATTTAAAATCCAATGTAATGTAATTTTGTGCAGTGTAAATCAAGTCATTGTTACATTCAAAAATCTAATTGCACATTCCAGGTGTCATCAAATCTTAATGCAAGTTTGGTCTCATTTGTAAGTCTATTTTAACCACTGCTGCATTTTTTATGGAGGTGGATGCAGGAGTGCAGGTCCAGACCAGAGGGTCTAATTCTCCTTGCACTGCAACGTAATTTATTCTGACAACCTCACATGCGCACATTAACCATATTACATTTCCTTTTTAACTCCTCTTTTAACTAAAACTCACACACACTTTCAACATTGTATCATGTGAAGAGATGAAATCAGTTCCTCTCACAAACAAAACCCTAATTTGACCCTAAATTTGGGCTATAAACTCAAAAATTTATTTAGGTGAAATAAATCGACAATAGTGACTGAAGACACTCCTTGAATTTTGATCTCTCCTGCTGAGTTATTTGAATGTGAGTACAATCAGGTGTTTTCATGACTCTGAGCAGATATGCATCTGTAGATTCTGGCCAAAGCGTAGGGCTTCATTTGCAGTGAATTGTTGGCTCAGGCTGCCCTCTCTTTGCATACCTGCGCTTGTGCATGATTCTGCATGCATGCATGAATGCAAAGGTCTTTGGGTTTTTCTTGCTCGGAACTTTCATGTACCAGAAAGCTTGGGTTACAAAGCTAAAGGCACACTGATGATGCATTTTGTTGCACACATGCTCTCTCTTATTTCCGTTGAACAAGCTTTGAAAGAAGTGCATTACAATTCACACTGGTCTCTTAACATTTTAGAGGCATGGTTTTGATTTAATGTCGTCTCCTGCTCATCTGTGATTGACCAAAATACATAAAACAGATGAGACTTCTCTTTTAAATCTGGCTGAAAGGAATGCACGTTTGGTCTTTGTTTGCCTTGGGGCCTGTTGCCTGCACCAAACATGTTATTTTTTTTGTTTTGTTTTTTTGCAGAGAAGGAAGAAGACTGATAGCCCCTACTGGGGGCTTCAATAAGTTTACAATTGTAACACAAAACATTGTCTGGTATAACTCCTGAGTCTTTTATGACAGTGAATTTGTAGTTTGAGGCATCATAAATTCAAATGCTGATATAGAATGATGAAGCCAAGAGGAGCTAAAATTAAATTTGTCCTGTGGAAATAAGTAAGCATAGTTCTAACTATTAAACTACTAAACAGCACAAATGTCAGTAACAACCCATCTGATCCAAAAATACAAATAATGAATCTATTTTATGCAATGAAGGAAAATTGCATTGTAATTTTGCTAAAGACTGACATTCTTTATTACTTTCAAGAACCTGGTTGTGGCTTGTTTAGGATGACAAGATGTTCTTTGCACTTCTGGACTGGAACTCAGTGGATTTTTACTGAAACATTTAGAAGCTTAGAAATGTGTCTGTAACCAATTCCATCAGTACACTTTGCAAATATCAGCTTGTGAAGGTCTTGAGAGATGTTTCCTTTAATTTATCAGTGACTCCCAATCAGGTCTTTTTTCAAAAAGATTTTATCTCAAGTAATTTTCTGGCAAAATAATGGTTTATTACACGATTGTCATGAGAAACCTTTTTATAGAATGTTAGTTAGGACTAAACCAGCTGACAATAAGGTACATTGATAGGGAACAAGATGGCTTACCAAATATATTCAGACTGCAGCTGGTCACCTCTTTTCTGCATGTTCTCGGTGCATTGTAAATTCTCTTTGTTACACCAAACTTATTTATGTCCTTATCTCTTTATTTAATTTCTTATTAAGTGTGAATTATTTGAGTTGTTAATGGCATTTTGTGTAAATTGCCTTTCAGTATCTCCATTAGAGATACATTTACTGAGAACATGCTGTTTGACATGTCGGATACTTTCTCCCCCACTGAACTTCACAATGGCTTTATTGTCATTGTCTTAAATCACCCCGTAATTAGTTATTCTTTATTCAGATCCAAAACTAATCTCTCAAGAGGCGTATTCTTCTTCCCAGAACTGACTTTTTAAGCCTATAATGAATCTGTCCTTTAATTTCAAAGTCAGAGAAGGCGCTGTCATTCCCTTGTTATGTGTTTCTGTGTGTATGAACACATACATACAAGTATAGACACGAATGTAGACTGTAAACTTTCACCGTTTTTTTCTACTATATTTCACTGTTTTGACAGTTTTTCTGTGTTTTTCCTCCCTGTGTATCCAGCGAAATCCTGACCTACCAAGACGATGTCCCACAAACGCTGTAAGTGATTCTCTCTAAAGCCCTTTCTCATGAATTCAGCCCTGACCAAAACATTCACAGTTCAGCAGATCCTCATGCAAAAGCTGTAAGTGAGACAGAAAAGGCACGCAGCCTTCCCGACACAATCACAAGTCTAATGAGCCTTCACACCTTAAGCTTCCCCAGAGAGATGTGAAAAAAAAATCCAAATGAAAGACCATCTTAATGAAACAATGACTAAGCTTTTCAAATGGGAAATCCCTGCCTCATTAAAGACTTTTACCCAAGATCCATTGCATTCATCAATTTCTAAATTGTGCCTAAACAAAGGAATTTCCAGAAATAGCACGCACAATTAATTAAAATACTGTTCGCATGGGAATTTTTCAACTTAATATCTGGTGGGTTTTTTTGTGTTGTCAGAACTGTGGGAATGCTACTAAGTTTTAAACGAGGAAGAAGCTCAGATGAAAAAGCTAGAAAAGCTCCTTCGGCTTAGCCTTAACCTTAATAGTGGCACTGTGGGGACACCTAACATAGAATTAAATGCAATTATGAAAAAATGTTTCCAACCAAAGAGGTGCCTGTGAGAGGGAAACCAGAGAGGCTGTGTTCTTCACACAGCCCCAGGTGCCTAGAGGATATGGCAGTCCTTTTCATATTGGCAGCTGTTTGATCAGACTGTGCTCCTCTGCTGTACCGTAGCTTCAGGTCTGAGCTAAACACCTCATCAGATTCAAAGGAGACACTTTGTCTCCAATGCACTCCAGGCTCTTTCCATAAACACACCTGAATGATTCCTTTGAGCCTGCTTGCTTGATTCTGGCCTATATTTTACTTTTAGAAGGCGGAAGGTGTCCCACAGGGTTGGAGCTGGAGTGTTATTCTAGTGTCACAATAACTTGTAGTGAAGGTGTAAGAAATGGTGCCATCTTATAGTTTGCAGATTGATTGTGAGAAATGTTCTGTTCAGTGAGCAGCAGAACAGGGACTGAATTCCCCACAGACGCTGGCTGTGAAAAGAGACTTACCTCTGTGTTGATCATGGTTATCAGCCATACGAGATGGCTGATAACAGAGGTGTGGTGCTCTTCAAGTGTGTGCGTGTAAGTGTGTGTATGTTTGCGTGCACTTGTGCGATCTGAGTGACTGCACAACAAAGCGTCTGAATGGATTTAGTCAAAGCTCAAACGCTGATGCAGCTGCATTCCCGGAGGTTTATGATGTGAAACACCAAAGGAAAGGAAACAATGATCGCATTCATGAGATGTCATTTTCTCCCACTTTTATCTCTGGAATTTGTTGAGTATTTTACCTCTTTTACACAATGTAATGTGATCAAAACTGTATTTTGTTGTTCCTTTGGCAAATGGAAGGTACCGCTGCAGAGGATTCAGATTTACAGCCACGCTGATCAAATATGGTGACAAATAAATAAACCGTTTATCTCAATCGCCAAAGTCATGAGAAAAGTTCTGCACAACATCTGAAGCAGCAACATCCATGCATATGGCTACGTCTGTAAAGGAATTTAGGTGCATCTCACAATACATCCTGGCTTCAGCTTATTGAGACTTGCAGAAACTGATTTATGCACAGGAAGGCAATGATCAGATTAATCCTATGCTATATACATGGTTTCACATGCTTACATATAATGGGCTTTATATACCACTTTAAGTGTATCTAATTTCAGGGGCTGCCTCTTTTGAAGGATCTACTTGATGTGGGATAAGTCATGTCAACTGTTCTGTCCAGTGACACAAGCAGCTTGCACCTCACAATGGCAAATTTTGAGTACCAACTGTGTTCCATTTAAGATTTTCCACTACAGTCCACTAAGTGGCAATAATGCATTTGCGTGCATATGTTATTAACAGTCTGCTCAGAACAAGAGAGGAAAATAATCGAAAAGCAAGAACACAAATGATCTATTATCTGAAAATTATTGCAGTCTTTTTTCATTCTTGTCACAGAGACAGAAATTATCCTCCCTGGGAAAAGACCAGATGTCTCATCAATGCATATCAATAAAGGAAGCTTTGTTGTTTTTCTTCTTCTGGTCTTGATTCTACTTGTCATTTTCTTTGTCTGGTGTGTGTTTGGTGCCACCTTATGACCAGGAATAGCTTAAATTATCTCTGTTTTGTTCAGGCAACACTGCTACAAAACCAGAACTCTGATGGACGAGTACAGATGGCCTTGTTGTCACGTTGAGAGCAAACTCTGAAGTTTGAATTAGGCATTACAGTAACATCTCTAATTTGGATTCATTTATCCAAAGGTTTTTGTTCTAAAAGTCTTGTGTTTAACTTACATACAATTTAACAAGGCTGTGCTGTCATATTTCTTTTAGAGAGAGGAAGCTTTCGCTTGCGAAGCTTTCCAAACAAACTACTGGTCTATTTGACAAATTTTTATATATAACATACTAACTGAGACCTCCAGACTTGTATGTATAGCTTTGCAGTTTCTCTTCTCTTTCTTATATGGTGAAATAAATATTTAAAAGGGTGGTGTTAGGTACGTTTCAGGCACATGGTCTCTTTTTGTAAAAGAACCCAGTAACACTTTTCTTCAGTTGCTATAAAATGCTGTATGTATTAGAACATAAATTAAAAGAAATTTGACACCTTGAAATTGGGCCTCTGTGTCTTTGAGAAGCTTCTTATTTTCCCTACACTCCACTTTTATAATGTCATCATAAGAAGGTTACTCCACTATGCCATTAACCACTATTGTTAGGAGAGTTGGACTGATATGTAGTAATTATGATCAATTCAGCAGACGCATAGTTCGGCCAGGTGTTTCCTAATTGCTGCTGTCGCTAGTCTGGAGGAGCTGATGAGATGCACAGGTGAGTTTAGCTGGAGACTGCAGCTACCAGGGGGTTTGAGGAAATAGGTGGCACTTTGTGTGAGCAAACACTTAGCCATACCTGAATGGCTGCCATGGCTGATTCAAGGATTTCTCAAACATACGTGGTTCACTGTGACATAATACTATAGCACGATGTAAACCTGAAAAAAGTTGATATTAAATAATATCCGCCCTTTAAAACAAGTTTAAAAATTTAGTCAGACATTTATTTTTTACAAGGAATTCAAGAACCACCTCATTACAAAATCAATTGTTTTAACTAATATTTTTATTTAGAACTAATTACAACAAATGTAGTCACTAGGAATCTTTGAAATTCAAACGGGTTTAATTTGCATCCAGTTAAATTGGAGCAAAAAGTAATTACGTTTTAATAAATGCATTTAAAAATGCTGTAAAAATATCAGCGATAAATTTATAGTCAGCTTTTGTACTTTAGATTTTAAAATAAATGTAAAGGACTAAAACCTTTGGAAAGTCATGTCAAGAAAAGGAGAAAGTCTGTTCATGATAAATGAGTAGATCAATAAGTATGTTTGTGATGTCTCGTAAAGATTAATATCTACAAGGCAAAGAGGAGAAATCCACTAAAGGTGGTTCTATGATAATTGTCATCCCAGACATAGCCACCTAACTGAACAGCAACAACATCATTGATCTCTAAATGCAACACAGCTCCATTGGACACATTGTCCTCACGATCAAACTCACAAACACGATCCCCTGAAAGCACTATGGGATCTTCATTCTTGACAAGTCTCAACCTTATAACATCATCATTATACCCAAGTTGGCCGGTGAATCTGAAGTAATATACTCCTCTTACTGGGGCAGTGAAGTAACCTGAAACAATAGGATCAAGAAGTCAAAATGTATTCAAGCAACGTTAATAAAACAATTTTTCCTAGATTCAAGGAAAAATACAATAAGTGTATACCTGTGACTGGGCTGTAGTGGTTTCCAATGTTGGTAAAAACATTTTTGTAGACAAGAGTGGTAAACTCTGGATAGTATGTGTAACCTTCACCGGTTAACAGCAGAGAAGTAGAAAAAGCCACTTTGCTCACTGTAATAAAGTTTGTGAAAATATCACACCATTAGTTTTGACATTAACAAAATTTATAAAAACTTACAATGATAGTAAAAATAAAGTACACGTTCTGCAAATTGTTACGCTTTATTTTTTTACTTCTAACAACTGGTGTATGCAGTCACAACCCAATTCACATTATTAGTGCCAATTAAATAAAGATAAATTCATTCTACAAAAGGTTATGAAAACTGAAGTATATCCAAAACCCAACCAAAAGGGGTTTATTGATTTTATGACTACAGAAACACAGTATCAAAAAACTTGTAACCATTGCTGGTATATTGTAGCTTCTGCAGTGCCAGACTTTGTTCTTAAAATAACCAGATAAACTGTATTAATTCATGAAACAAATGCACAAAACTAAGGACACAAAAATTAAAGGCTAAAACCTTACCTTCCTGTTTCTCCTGCAACTCTTCCACATGAGCTACGTTCACTAATAGCCTTTCCTG
Organism: Xiphophorus hellerii; assembly: GCF_003331165.1. Classification (NCBI taxonomy): domain Eukaryota; kingdom Metazoa; phylum Chordata; class Actinopteri; order Cyprinodontiformes; family Poeciliidae; genus Xiphophorus; species Xiphophorus hellerii. The sequence goes on from NC_045672.1 coordinate 21,588,991, forward strand.
TACGATGTCGAGTTTTTGCTGCGTCATTGTAAGTTCTGCAGATTGAGCTGAACAGATAAAAAAGTTGTGATTGTAAATGTTCACAATTCACACCTATAAGACAAACGTCTTCATCCAACTTTCAGTAGATACCTTCTCCTTCCATCTGCATTTCTTCAACCAGAGTCTCTGCTGCAGTCAGTCTGTCCTTCATTACTGTAACATGAAAGCATCCTTAAGCATCAGCTCCATGCATGTGTTATTAAGCTTAAACATAATCAATGAATACCTGTAATCTCCTCCTGCAGGACCTGAACTAGACTGTCACTTTCTGCCAGTTTTGCTGACAGAAGCCTTAAATCTACTGCTTGTTCCAATACCAAATCTCGCAGGTTTCTCAGCTCCTCCCAGATGTCAAGCTGAGGCTCCAGCTTTTTTTTATTTTCCTCTGATTTGGACATATCAGTCTCAGACGCTTCCTTGGCACTGGTAGCTCTGCTACTGCTGTGTTCTTGTGCCCTGTACAGATTACAGAGCAACAAGATGAAGAAGGTTAAAAAGGCTCTCATGATAAACTTGTTTACTATCTTTCTGCTTGTGCAATGTGCAAATTGGGCTATTTATGTGGGTTATTTATTGGTGACGTCATGTCCACATATGTCAGGACAATATTGATTTACCATTGTTGTGAAACAGCACACCTACGGGTTAGAGTGGTGTGCCAAGTAGTAGAGGATTAACCAGAGTAAACATCATACAAATAATGCAATCTTAGAGGAGCAGGACACCTCTACGATTGCATTAAAACCTTTTTAATTGTTTTCACATTACAAAAAACATAGTTAATATCGACACATGGGGACAAGGAGAGCATCTCAGAGAAGCAGCCAAGAGGCTCTTGGTAACTATGGAGGAGAAAGATCAACATCTCAACTTGTTGTTAGGACAACTATTAGTCATTAACTACAAAAATCTGGTCATTGTGACAAAGTGACAAAAATAAAGCTCGTTGAATTAAAACCACAAGAAGTCCTCTTTAGGGACAGAACATGGAAGACGGCGTTCTGACCAGAAGAGATAAATGCAGACAGACATATGTGGCAGAAACATATGTGGCAGAAAACTAACTGCTCATTTTCCTGAACAAATCATTTACAGCATGAAGCATTGCTGTGCATCACCACACAGTAAGATGCTATTTTTTTTTTTATGAATAGGGAAATTAGTCACAATTGCTGGAAATATGGGGGATGGAGTGCAATATGGGGGAGTACGTACTTCCAGAAACCTTGTCAGAGGTTGTAAAAGAAGACTGATCACAGCTAGAGCTACAACAGAATAATTTAGATTGAAGCACAATCATGTATTAGAAATGCCTGGTCAGAGTCCAGACCTAAACTGAAAAGAGTATCTTGTGGCAAGAATTTAATATGCTGTCTTTGATCCAGTCTGACTAAGCTTTGGCTATTTTTCCAAGAAGAATGGATGCAAATAGTCTTTTTTTTTGGTATGTGAGACATACTCCATAAAACTTGCACCTGTATCTGCAGTAAAATTGTTTCTATAAAGTGTTTCCTAATTGAAGAATACAAATTTGTAGAAAACTATCATTTTTATTTTTGAGAAAAAAAAGAGAAAATTATTTATCATTTTACTTCCACCTCACAACGCCTGACTCCTTTAGTTGCTCACATAAAACCAAGACATACATGGACGTTTGGGGTTGTAAAAGAAGGATGAAAAACATTAATGGGATATGTAAGTAAAGACTAGTCACTGTCTTTATAAGTTTTATTTTTCAATTAGTATCTGTGTTTGATGTCAAATTGTGAATATTTAAACAAATTTAAATCAGCTCCAGATTATTTATCTTAAAAAATTAAACCCTTAAAAATCAGCTGCGACAGAATCTATAAACTTCCATCAGTTTTATCCAAAAATATATGTGAAGTTTAATCACAAGGCCTGCAGGCATGTTTGCAGCTGTTGGCTCTAAATCAACATTTACAGCATGGTTGCACAATTTCATCCTGCATGGGAGTCATGGAAAAAGGTTTGGCTTTCCAGAAGGAGAACTTGACCCAGTTCACAGAGGTAAAGACTTTTCTGTTTGGAATATCATGTTCTACTCAGATTGGGAAATGATAAAGTTGTTTGGCCACAGAAACAGTCAGTATGTTGGTGGTAACTCTGTTATTTCAAAATATATTATTTAATAAAAAAAAAAAAAAAATTCCTGACTGTTTTTGTTTGCAACACAGGGAATAAAAAAACTTGATTTAAATTAAAACTTTAGCTTTAACCATACTCTATGTTGTAAACATATCACCTCAAATTTGACTTATTTCATAAAATAAACTCCACGGAGCTTAGCCATAACAAATACTAGCAATGTTTTAGACATTTTTGAGAAGTTTTAAAACAATCTTTGATAAGGTCACTTCGAAAACTGATTTAAATGCATAAACCCTGAAAGTGAATAACTTTTCTTGTCCTAAATTCAAAGCAGCCTCAACCAGGAGATAATAGTGTTATTGTTTCTTTCTCAGTAGCTTTTACCACATGAAAAAAACAAAATATTTTCTTTATTGTCTAAATGGTGAGATATAGAGACACTCTTACCAAAATCCATTTGGTCCAGTGGCCTCTACACAGACAGTAAGAAACAAGGTGAACTCATCTAGAACAAAGCCCAATCTACTTGTTTTTGGTTTTCAAAGGAAACTCACATTTTCATCTTAACAGAATAATGACTATCTTTTATCAAGCTTTTATTAAATCAGTCACTTATGGTAAGGACATTTTTCTTAAAACAAACAAACAAACGAAAAAAAACAACAAAACAACCTGGACCAGACAGTGAAATGATCCAGCTGGCTGACTGGTGAGCCTTATCTGCATCAGACATCTCTGTACATCGAGCAGGTACAACAGCTATTTTGCAAAATGGCTCTCACTCCATGGAGTTTCAGATTCTTGTCATTAGGTCAAGGTTTCTAGCTCGTATAAGTGTAAAACATACTGTAGCTCTAACAGTTTTATTCCTGCTGCAATAAATGAGTTAAATAAAAAAGCAGCAATTTGTCGCAACCTGAAAAGTGACTAAAACCGAATCCTAATACTAAGATTTGTTTTATATTGTTGTATTGAATTATTATTATTATTATTATTATTATTATTATTTATTTACATTTTACTTTTGCATTGCTAATCTGAATATGTTCTTGGCATTCTTTCAATCAGTACAATCTCTCTGCATTGTATTTTGTTGTAATAGAATTGTGTTGTCAAGTTCTGTCTTGCTCTAGGACAAATTTATACTGAATACAGGTATAAAAAAGTAACATAAACAGAAACTACAGCCTTCGAGCTTCTTGGGGACTTTTGGCCAGAATAGCTTCTGTTTGTGCAGAGACCACCTCATCTGGCAAAAGAAGAGGCAAGAGTGTTGAAGCTGTTCTAGCAGCAATCCAGATCGATTATATGACTGATTTCAGACCAAGTAAAGGACCTTTCTAATTGACCTTTCTTTCTAGTGTTTTTTTTAATTTGTTTTAGAACCAAAAGGAATTCCTCCATTAAACTGCTTCTCTTTTTCAACCTTATGAGATTGATTGAGATAATAATTATTGTAGAATGAAGTAGGAAATCAACACTTACTCACCAGATAACTGCAAAGCAACAAGATCTCATCCTTCCTCTAATGTGCTGATGCGCTAACAGCAGAACTAAATTGCATTTAGCACTTTAGAGTTGTTGCAAACTTTGAAAACGTTTAGTGCACTTAGCTTTCCCTAAATATATTTTTTCCAAATAAATTCTAACGTGCCAATTTATTTGGATGAATGCAAACTTTCAGTTGAATAAATTTTGGTTATCAACTGTTAAAATATTTTCAAGTAGTTAGATATGCATATATATACAGTATATATATATACTCCTATTTAGCAGTGGGTTAAAACTGTTAAGGCAGCAGCTCTGCTTCCTCTCCTTCCGTGATACAATGCGGCAAATCACTTTTATGCTTTACCCAGAATGATGTCCTGATTGTGTGCTTTCTGATCACAGTGGTCAATTAGGAATAATCAGCAGCAGAGTTAGCAATACTGTACAACTATAGAACTGAAACCATGAGTGACAGGTCTGTTTTAAACAATCACTTTCTGAATCACACAGGTAGGTGTGCAATAACAACTTTGACCCTGTTGAGAGTGACATACTCCGTTTTAACATATTGTGTGTCATTGGCATCAGTAGTAGAATTTAGTTATGTAGCACTAGCTTCCAATAGCTATTTGGTCATAGTGTGTTAATAGAGCTAATGTTTTTGATCAGTGTTTAAGGGTTAGAACAACTACCTTTTTAGTTAGTGGTGGCCACCAATGGAGGTTAATTTTACACTAAAAAAGGTTGTGCAAACCTAGAAACCATTTAATAAAAGATGTTAATGTTGATGACCAAGTGTAAGCAGAGTTTTGAATGTACAAAAACGCAAAACAATATTTTTCAATGAGTGGATGTTATTAGCACACTGTTCAGACATAGTTTTCATATTAAACTAAACCAAAAAAGTTTGCAGTAGTAGTTAGTAGTTGTAGTGCCAAGTGTATTTCTTGAGAAGAGGTTCTGCTGCCGCAAACATTTTAGGAAACACAAAGATTATATTTTATCAACATTATTTATTAGCCACCTACCTAAAAGAAATTTCCACAAGTGTTTAGTAACTTTTTTCAGTCAGCTACAGATATGATGACAGGTGAGGTTTCTGCCTAAAGGAACCTCAGACTGAAGATTTCTTGGCCTCCAAGTCACTTAAACTAGCTCTTTTAAATACCAGATCTCTCTGTGCTAAAGCTCTATTAATTAATGATTTCATCACTGAGCATAATATCGATGTTATGTTTCTGACAGAAACATGGTTGAATGATAATAATGAATCGATCGTACTAATTGAATCTGTGCCTCCTAACTACAATTTCTTCAGTGAGAATAGAAAACACAAAAAAGGAGGAGGCGTGGCTTCAATATTTAAGAATACCATAAATTGTAGTAAAATCTCTTTGGGTCACTTCACCTCTTTTGAGTATCTTGGAATTGAGGTTAAAGGCCACAAACGAACTTTGTCTGTCACTCTATACAAAACTCCAACTTTTGTGGAAAATTTCTTTACTGACTTGAATGAACTTCTATCTCTTATATGTATTGATTATGATTGTTTAATAATTGTTGGTGATTTCAACATTCATGTTGACAACCCCCAAGACAGAGGGGCAAAAAAGCTCGCTAATATTTTAGAGACTTTTGGTCTAACACAACATGTCAAACAAGCAACACACACTCAAGTACACACACTGGACCTGGTTATCAGTAAGGGTGTGAATATTTCCAATGTCTCTGTAACTGATGTCACCCTGTCGGATCACTTTGCTGTTATTTTTGAAAGTTCTTTATCTTTTAACCCACTTGGACAAACAGCAACCATCACAAAACGTTCTCTCACTGAAAACACAGCAGAAACTTTTAATCAAATCTACTCTTCTTCCTCACCCTTAAGCTGTAATGATGTAGATAAGTTGGTAAATTATTTTCAGTCTAAAGTCTCAGATATTATTGATTCCATTGCCCCAATTAAAATGAAGGTTGTGTCTGGTAAAAAGAAATCTTCATGGAGAAATGCACAAACAGTTAGATCTGCAAGACAACTCTGAAGTAGGGCAGAACGAAAATGGCGTAAAACTCAACTCCACGTTCATTGTGACATCTATAAAGAAAGACTACGTAACTATCATTTAACACTAAAACATGCAAGAGAGGCTTTCTTTGCAGATGTCATAAACAAAAACATTAATAATGCTCGAGCTTTATTTGCAACAGTTGACAGAATCACAAACCCTCCTGTGATGTTACTGCCTGAATTCCAATGTATTGCCGCCTGCAACCAGTTTTCCAGCTTCTTTTCAGAGAAAATTCAAAAAATCAGAGGATTAATCTGTACATCCACTATAAAGTCAGTACCAATGCTGTGCCCAAACAAAACAAATACAGGAAAAATGACCCAATTTCAACTACTTAATTATAAAACCCTACAGGAAATTATAAGTCAACTAAGCTCCAGTTCCTGCTGTCTGGATGTTTTACCCACACATTTCTTTAAGAAAGTCCTGCCTGTTATTGCTGCTGATCTGATCCAAATAGTAAACTCATCGCTCTCATCAGGCGTTTTCCCCCAGGCTTTGAAAACAGCAGTAATCAAACCACTTATAAAAAAGAACAATCTGGACAAATCACTAATGCAGAATTACAGGCCGATCTCTAACCTCCCATTCATCAGCAAAGTTATTGAAAAAGCTGTGTGTAAACAATTAACTAGCTTCCTAACTATAACCAACCTCTTTGACTCCTTCCAGTCTGGTTTTCGTGCTCACCACAGCACGGAGACCGCCCTCGTAAAAGTGTTCAATGACATCCATATAAATACGGACTGTGGCAGAACCACAGTGCTGGTTCTGTTGGACCTCAGTGCAGCTTTCGACACTGTTGACCATGACATATTACTGAATCGACTGGAGAGTTGGGTCGGACTCTCCGGTCCAGTGCTTAACTGGTTTGAATCCTACATAAAGAACAGGGATTTCTTTGTTTCAATTGAAAACTTTTCATCAAAGAGGTCAAAGGTCACATGTGGGGTACCCCAAGGTTCCATCCTAGGACCCCTCTTATTCAATATTTATATGCTCCCACTAGCTCAGGTTATAACAGGAAATAATATTAGCTACCATAACTATGCAGATGACACACAGCTCTACATTACGATGTCACCAGGTGACTCAGAGCCCATCCAATCACTGAACAGATGCTTAGAACAGATAAATGTGTGGATGTGCCAAAACTTTCTCCAGCTGAACAGAAACAAAACTGAAGTTATTATTTTTGGACCTAAAGGGGAATGATCTAGAGTCAATGCACAGCGTCAGTTATTACAACTGAAAACCAGCGATCAGGCCCGAAACCTGGGAGTAGTGATGGACTCTGACCTGAACCTCCAGAGCCACATAAATACAGTTACTAAGTCGGCCTTCTATCACCTGAAGAACATTTCCAGGATTAAAGGACTAATGTCTCAGCCAGATCTAGAGAAACTCATCCATGCGTTCATCTTCAGTCGTATTGATTATTGCAACAGCGTCTTCACAGGTCTGTCCAACAAATCAATCAAACAGCTGCAGCTGATCCAGAATTCTTCTGCTCGCGTTCTCACTAAAACCAGAAAGATGGAGCACATAACACCAGTTTTAAAGTCCCTCCACTGGCTCCCTGTAGCTCAAAGAATAGACTTTAAAATACTGTTGTTAGTTTATAAATCACTGAACGGCTTAGCACCACAATACATTAAAGATCTGCTTTTATTGTATCAACCTTCCAGACCTCTCAGGTCTTCCGGTTCTGGTCTGCTCTGCATCCCCAGAACCAGAACCAAACGAGGAGAAGCAGCATTCAGCATCTATGCACCACAAATTTGGAACAAACTTCCAGAAAACTGTAAAACAGCTGAAACACTGACTTCTTTTAAATCTCAACTAAAAACCCACCTGTTTAGAATTGTATTTGAAATGTAATCAATTACAAATTTATTGATGTAACTTGACTTAATGATTGATTCTATATTGCATTGTGTTTCTGTGTTTGTAATGATGTAAAGCACTTTGAAATGTCTTGCTGCTGAAATGTGCTATACAAATAAAATTTGATTGATTGATTGATTGATTTTTATCCCTGAGTGAAACCTGGGCCCTTCTGCAAGGCCTCCTGAGGGTGCAGATATATCTGCACCATTCTTGTGGTTTGGTGCAAGATATTGTGAAGAGCTGGGGAAATTTCCCTCTGCAACAGGGCCATTATCTGGGCGTGCTTTTTTGTGAGTCATAAGCGTGCGCATCAGTGACAAGTTCAACAATTAGACAGAAATAACAACAAATCAAGCTGTCGTTGAAAAAAGGTTTCTTGAAGCGTATAAAGAGCTGTAAGTGACATGATTTATGCTGATTGCTGCTTGTGTTTATGAATAAGAATATTGAGCAGCTGTCAGTCAGTATAAAACTGCTCACAGCCACGTATTGCACGATTTACAGCCCATAAGCACACAAGCATCAATCTTTTTATAACAAAACACTCCCAGCGCTCAGGTGAATGTTGTCTTTAGCAAATAACAAAAAATACGTGTTTTCAAGGATTGGCCTAATGTAATTTGTTCCTGCACTTAATGAATTTTGCTTTTATAAATGAAAGACTGACCACAAAATACTTTGCTTTGGGCATAAACACAAACAAATGTACATGTCCCGCAGAAATTTCGAAGACGTGTCGTTTTGGAAAGAGAACACAAGGTTTTCTGCTCCGCTGCCGGAGGGAGCAGAGATAAAGAGAGTAATAGTTAGACTGTGGTCACATTGGTATGCAGACAGCCTTGAAAGCAGCACAGTACCTGTTGCATCTTGCAAATTCATTTGCTCAATATTGTGAAATTTCACCACTTAAATCGGGGAGAAACACAAGGGGGATTGAATGAAGCAGATGCAAATGATGTGGAGTTTCCAGGTAATAGAAGGTCATTTGACTCTTATTGCAATACATAAATACATTATTATTTATGCTGTTTTATTATTTAAAAAATGTATTATAATATTTGGCTGTTTAGGTATGTCAAGTTGCAATCAGACTTTTTTTTTTTATTTATGAGTACATGCACTCAAGATGATTTGTCAAAATACAATCAAAGTTTTTATAGAGAGAGGCAACCTGTTGCTGAAAACATAGTTATTGTAAGAAGAAAATGCTCCCTTTCACAATTACAGGCTTTTACCATATATATCTGTTCTACATCATATTGATAAAATTGGGTCTTAATCAAGTTTAAAAAGATTTAACTCTAACCTCAATTAGACAAAAAGCATGCAAGCCAGATTACAATATGCTATGCCCTCCGCCCACATAGGGAGAATAACATGTAGATATAATGTGACCGTAGAATTTAAAGGGGAGGCTTTTTTAGTCAGCATGACTGTAATTAAAAAAGGAAATCTGTGTCTTGTGGACCTAAATTAAGGTGTCAGGTTTGATGCATGTAAAACTGTAACTAAAAATCCATTCTTACCCGCTCATGGTTACAGGGTCACAGGAACTGGTGTATATTTTTAGACTGATTTGTGAAAAATATTTGAGAAAAATAGCTCTATTTTGTTTATAGAAAAACATTTGAATGTTTTGGGGACAGAAAGTATTCAGATCCCTTTAAATTTGCAGCCATTTACCAAAATTGTATCATTTATCATGAATGCTTGACAGAAAAAAAACAGAAATGTCAAAATCTTTGAGCTAGTAAAGCCATGACCTTTCATGAGAATCATGCAACAAGTTTTTCACACCTGGATTTGGGGGTCCTCTCCCATTCCTCCTTGCAGATGGGCTGATGACCTAACTGATTGCAGGTGTGGAGAGAGAGCAGAAAGCATGCAGGCAGAGGAGAGAGAGAGAAAGACAGAGAGACACAGGGGGCGAGGGAGAGCACACTGGGGACGAGGAAATGGAATCTAACACAATAACTTGACATTAGAAACAAAAAAAAACTAGAGTAACTAAGAAAAGGACAAGACACAAGAAATAAACCTAACTAGAATCATTAAGAAGGAACCGAAGTAACAATAGAAACTCAACAAACTCAAGATCCTGACAGTTTTCTGTTCAAGTTAATGCATTCAATGCATTTTATTGATATTAAAATTTAAAAGGCAAAGTTTATTTGCCAAAGTTCACTGAACAAATTTAAATTGCACCAGATTACATCAAATCATACAACCTAAAAATAGGTGTCCCAAAATTCTTTTTAGATTTATCCAGACGCTTACTGCAAAAGGATTAGATACAGCTTTATTTATTTATTTATTCTTTTTTTTTTGCTCTAAGCTGCTAAACTTTACAAATGGTATTAATGGAATAAGAATTAGTAACTCACTCAGTAACTCACTTATTCAAGCCATAGAAGGTTGAAATTCAAACATACCTGCTAAGTTAGTAAATAATGCATTATTAACAGAACAATTTTGTATTCATACAGAAATACAGACAAGGGAAACAAAAAGGGGTTCAATATCTTCAACAGTCGGTGTCTGCTTCAAAAATCGTAGACCTCTGTTTTTAAAAGCTTTTCCAAATGTTTTAATGAAGTTTCAAACAATTAAAATGTCATAAACTACAAATATCTGTGCAATGTTTTATGTTTATTTCACGCTGGAAAAAAACAGAATGTGAATATAACAACCTTATATCTTTGACTCAGAACCTTTCAGTTTTAGATCAAGTAAGTTATGCTGCAGTCTTTTGATAGTCAAACTATTTCTGGGCGGGGTCAAGCAACTAACGTCTCAGCTTCAAGCTATACTTTGAAAATCTGAACAAATCTAACCAAAACCATCAAAGTGATTGGTGACATATAATCAGCACGTATTGACCCATTCATTACAAATTAGTAATTACCTACCATGTAGACCTGCAGGTGTAATCCTAATTTTAGGGAACAGAAAACACAGTTAGCGGTCTCAGAAGTCACACATACCAAAGATGTTTTGCATAACATGCTGTCAGGAAGGCAGCTACCAGCGCCGAGCATCATCATCTCTGACTCCTCTGCTGTCGGTCAGGAGGCCTGCTGCCAAGGTTACTGACCTGTGATTAGGACTCCAGTAAATCGTCCCACCCAGTGAGAACTGGAGGAGAGATTTTTTCATTAGACATCCGCTCCAGAAGAAATGAGTTTCTCTTTTTTCATGTGTTAAGCTATATCAGCATTTATTAAAATATATATATATATATATATATATATATATATATATATATATATATATATATATTAGTGTGTGTGGAAGCTTTTTAAACTTCCCTGTGGAAGTTGCATTATAAACAGTTCTGATGTCAGACGTAGAATATGAGATCAATTATCAAATATCTCAATAACTGTGAAGAGATGACACTCTGATAAGATGATAGGTTAAGCTATCGGGCGCCTCAGAGTGACAGGCAACTTTGCATACCTTCCCTCATTTTCCTCTTAGGCAAATTCCTCTATGTTTGTTGCTCCTTCTGCAGCTCCTCTGTTTTTTTTTCGGCTCTTATAACTTCCAAATTATCACAGAGACGAGCACAATAACACCTGGTTGTAAAAGGTTTAACCTTTTTTTTTTTTTAAATATCATTATTTTTTTCTGTCCACACAGCTTTCTCATTTTGCATACCTATCTATGTATTTTTTTAAAAAAAATTAATTTATTAGCATTTTTGTTTTTTCTAAGAAAGTCCCTCACTCCACAAAAACATCAATAACTCAGCAGGGGTTGTGGGTCCACTGCAGGTGGATCCAGTCAGAGGCAGTGAGATGTTCTGGGAGATCTACATGCACTGTATGAGGTGGGTTTGACTGCAGGTCGTTAGCCACACCTTTATCTAATGATGCATACATCCCCCCTGTTTATGGCAGCCAGAGAAGAGGAGCGCTAGCCTGTGCTTGTCTGCTGTAGAGAATGCCCATTAATGCTTTTTTCCCCCTCAGGTGATGACCACCTGAGCTATCAAAGACAAGCTTGTCTGTGACACCACCTTCCCCTTCCTCATCCTCCCCCCTCCCTCCCAGCTCATCATCCTCATCCCTCCCTTTGCAATGACCTCCGCCCAAACTGTACAGCTAAACCACATCACTACAGAGCTCTTGGTTTCCCCTTTTAATGAGGACACACTTTTTGTTCAAAACTGCGATCATCATCCTAGCAATAGAAAAACGTTTTCACATTTTGTCTGACATTTCACCAATATTGTAAGAATGCAGTTTTTTCCCCAGAACTATTTCATAAGTAGAAGTTAAAAGCAGTCTATATGGTCATTTTGCAAAAGTGTGAAGATCTATACTACAACGCTGATGATGTTAAACATCTGATCTGGATTGTTTAAATAAGTGCTATAAATAGGTTTACATTGTGACTCTTTTTACCATCTTAAAAAAAGTCACAATGCTGGAAACCATGGTCTTAAAAAATTATAAAGCCTGACTTTTTAAAAAAGTGTTTGTGTTGTTTTTTTTTTATTATCTTAAGTTACTGTTTAAATAATTTTCTGAATTTGTATTTTTTTATTTAATAAAGCAGTAATCCTGCACATTCCTATTGGACGAACATATCAACTCATGAATATGGAAGTTCATTATGAACTCCAGCAATGTGGCATCTGGATGTATGATTAATGAAACAGAGTCTAACAAAGAGCTTAAAGGTCCAGGCAGTTTTATACAGGGTGGGGTGATTACAGAATAGGAACCAGGTGGATGATTACCTGATGAGGTTCAGCTATGAGAAGCAGAAATCTAAGAAACCATGACCAGGGTAGATGGTAAAACATGAATACAAACTGGAAAATCACAAAAATCATCTAGAAATGAAGCATTGACAAACATCTGCATGATTAAAAGTGCACAACCAAGAAAATAGAAACTCAGGAACAGATTTAACTAGAGCGATAGAAGAAAAACGAACAAGGAAGTAAAGGAAACAAGGAAGACGGTTGAGAGAAAAAACATAACTGGAAAATTAATTAACAGCAATGACGTGAGACCAATGAACTAACCCAGTGGTTCCCAAAGATTTTCTGGGCCCCCCTATAGATTACAATAAAATCCCTCCCCCCAAAAATGAAAAAAAAAAAATCAACTGGGCACACACATCATTCAACCAGACATAAACCTATACATATAGTTTGTTTTCAAACTCCACTGAAATTTATTTCACACTTCAGGTTGCAACAAAATACTACAAACCATCTTTGCAGATGGTACATCCATACCGCTTCCCGCGGCCCCCCAATGGCACTGCACCCGCGCCCCACACTTTGGGAACCACTGACCTGACCTAACTTCACGGTAAGATATGGAGATGTAAAAGCTATTCAACACTCGCGAAGGTAAATACAGAATTAAAAAGATTAAAAGCAAAAACAGACCAGAACCAGAACCCCAAAAACTCTTCTCAATGTTGACTCACTTTCTTTAGGTTTTAAGCTAGATTTCTATATAACCATAGCACAAAATCTAGGTATTTTTGAGTTTGGTTAATTATTTGTTGTAACAATGCTTCTTAAAAATTACATGTATATCCTCCAAGATGTCCATTCCTCCACAAAGTGATGTTTAATAAAGCCTACTTCCATGAACGAGGAGAGGATCCTGAACTCAACCCACCAAACACTTGGTATCAGCTTGGAGATGCTGTTTTTACCAAAGAGGTCAATGAAATCATGTCGGCTGACCTGGTCGACATTTTTTGTTTATAGTAAATCTTTGGTTTTCTGCATCTCAGTACTGGTTTAAAAGGAAATCCCTGAGGCAAATTTGCTGTCCGTCTGCTGATTAAGTTAATATTTATTTAATATTTAATTTTGTCTTTCCACAAAATTAGTAGTATTTTCATTAGACTTTTAGTGTACCCAGATTGGATCTTTAGAAGAAGAGGTAACTGACCAACACAAACAACACACTGACAAAATGTCCCTTGGAGACAAATCTGAAGCTCACTGCTAACACAGGGAGTCGAGGAAAGAAGGTTAATGGTAGAGCCACATCAAAAGGCAGTGCTTGGGTCATGTTTCTTGATTTAATGAGTACGATGTCTAAAACTGCAAACTAATCACATTTTTGCTTCCACCACTTACAACTTTGCTTCAAAGCCATCCAGCTGGAGCATCATGAAGAAAGGTGCTGGAGTGTGATTTCACCCTGATGAAAGTGAGAGTATTCTGCATTAATTTTCCTTAAATCAGTTCTTCCCTCTCTGCTCCATGGTTTTGAAGAAAGAAATGTATCTGATGCTAAAATAATGCATCATTTATAGTTGTACTAACATTAGCTGCTTTCAATTGATATATTGCAAAGGAAGCACCAGCCATTTTGGATGCCATTTTGCAGCATTGTGAATGCTAATTATAGCGATTTTGTGGATATTTTCCAATTTGCTACTGCGCATTCACTTCCCTTTGGTGTGAGATGAAATTTCCTGTCAGTGGCCCTTAAATCTTTGACAGATATGTGTTTAGCTCCTCTTTCAGGGGCTCCTTAGTTCTCCCTCTCCTAAAAGGTAGCACTACTTTTTCTTGAAGAGCAGATAAAACAAATTAGAGGAAAGAGACATCAGTCAGTGTGCGGGGCCCTGTCATGAACCATGCATACCAGGAGTAACATCTCAGTCACTAAAGGGAAGCTATTATCATGAGTCATGTGAAGAGGAAGGATTGTTAAAGAAACTGTAATTCATTCAGGTGAACAGAAAACTGATATGTGACACAGATTAATATAAATAACCTTTCTGGTAATTACAGAAGCACTAAAAAGTATGTTTAGTATGGAGATCATTATTTGCTTCTGTTTATACTTTTTTATTTAAATTATACAGAGTAAAATGCAATACCTTTTTACTCCTGCAGGTGGAAGTGCAACACTTTTTATCTCGTGTTAAGTTCTTAAGCCCTCATAATAATAATTGGACTTACAAACACTTCTTTTATAATCCATCATTTATTATCTATGAGTTTCTATGAGGTCTGTAGAAAGGATACAGCTTTATTTTTTTCTAAAATATTTGTATAAAATACTATATATATATATATATATAAGGTCTATATATATATATGTATATATATATATGTATATATATATATATATATAAAACCTCAGAATTCAACATAGAAATATGATACATCTACTTGCAATATATTTAATTACAGGGATAAACATTTTTCCATACAAATATGGTAACATTAAATTAAGTTCTTAAACACACACAGGCAGCAGTGCACGTTGCAAAGTAAGACAAAATGTTAGATTGCTCTGAAATAATCTAGACATCAAAATTTGATTATTAGGTTTTAATCTTAGAGGCATTGAGTTTTGCAGAAAACACGTTTTGAAAATATGAAATGTAATATGACAAAATATAACAAAATAAATCAAAACTGGATGATTTATTGCAGTCTTAGTGACAAAAATGACAGGATGTAATCTTTTTAAAATTCTACTTTTCTAGCAACAACTTCCTCAAACAGTTCAAACTCATCACAACAGAGAACGGCATTGTCAAATGTTGATTGGAAAGGACATACAGTAGTTTACTGTATTAACTGTATTCCATAATGGCCTCACCACAAGCACTCATTAGAGTAAATTTGGTGTGATGAAGACGTAAAGCCTGGCTTGGAAGGTGGCAAATTTCCCCTGCCTCCAAAGTTTCATCTCTACTGTGATCAGAAAATCCTGTGGGCTCTGCACCTGTCGCTGTAGGAACACAGCACCAGTGTAGGCATTCAGTTTCCTGGTGCTGAAGTAGTTTTCCTCATTCCCCTCTGTGATAGTCACAATAACGTTGTCTCCAGAGTAGGCGGGAGCCGGACCAATGCGGAAGATCTGAGCGGGGATGACGATGTTGGACTGGAAGCTGAGGTAGTAGTAGGTGATTCTCTGAGGAGAGTTCTGACACTGTAGGTAGTCGAGACAGCTGATCCGCTCACAGCGTCTACAAGCAACGAAGGAAGGAAAAAATGTACATGGAAGGTGCTGTTGCTCAGTTGTACAATTCAAAATTTTTGGAAATTTATTGTTTGTTTAAGTTTGTTTTTTTTAAACTGTGGGAAAGTGTAGAGTAGCTACAAGTAGTCAGTATGTTACCTACAATAGCATTCTGAGATATCTCATTTTTGAGGATCAGGAGGAGAAGTTAATGTTTAAGAAAAGCTAATAACTATAAAAGATGATAGTACTAATATTTAAAACAAGTCAAGAGTTATATTATATTATATCATGTTATATTACATTACATATTTAACACTTACTGGGTCAAGCAGTTTAATTAGAGTTGAATATTAGGAAGGTATAAACTTAAGGTAGTCTGCTGCCTTCAGTGCTGTCCAACCTCTGTTAGTAAACACATTTCTTTGTTTTCAAAAAATACATTGCCATATTCTAATATCAATCAATTGTCAATTGATAATCGTCAGCCAGGTCATTGAGAACAGCAATTTGCAAATCATATTGGTTTTAATGTCTTGCAACTGGGTAAGGTGCTGCCCAAATTGACACAGACATTAAGTAAAACTGATTGTCTGCTGCACAAGTAGTTTTTGAAAACATTAATTTTCAGAGCTTCAGTTTTTTGGAGGAAGTGTTTAATTTTTAGCCAAGAATTGTCTTAGCAATGCTAATCATCTTAGCTATGCTAAATATTGTCTCAATCAGAATTGTGAGCCGGGACTTTAAATTGTTGCTACAACTTACGTGTCAGTCACTTTGCGGAAGTTTGGTGGACAGTTAAGCGAAAGGCAGCGGTACCCTCCTTGGATGTTGTAGCACTTCTCACCCAGAGAGCAGTTATGAGTCCCCGTGGCGCATTCATCAATATCTAAATCAAGGAGTGAAAGAACAAAATGATTGGTTTATTTGCCAAGTGTTCACTACTGGAGTAGTTGATGACATGCAACATTATGATATCCCTTAAAGCTAAAAAACAAGAAAGGTTACCCAGCTGGAAAAAAAATCAAATTAGCAAGACAAGATTTTTAGGCCAATAAAATTTTATAGAGTGTGTAATTATTGTACCACTGTAAGACTACCAATTATTTTTATCTGAGCAGAACTTTCACACCATACTCTGTTAAAGGTAAATGGGTGCTGTGCATTTTCTAAATTAATTTCAGAGAAGAACTCAGTGAGGCAGACCGGTGCAGAATTAGCTGCAAAAACAGTAAATATCTTCCAGTTTGGTGTTGGGAGGAGGGATTAAGTCACTTACCTCTGCAAGAGCGTCCATTTGGGGACATGGCGTAGCCATATTCAGGACACGCGCACTGGTAATTGCCTGGAGTATTCACACACCTGTAGGTACAAAGGTGGCCAATGCTCTGGGAACATTCATCAATGTCTGAATGACAAAGAAGATTAATTAAATTAAGGTATGAATCTCTCATAAGTCTGGTATGAATTTGAGGTTTGAAGTGCCCACCTTCACAGGTGTGTCTATCCTCCCTGAGGTAGTAACCCTTTCTGCAGTAGCATTGGTAGGAACCATAGATGTTGGCACACTCCTGACTGCACTGGCTAGTCAAACACTCGTTCACATCTGCAGATTGGAGGTTAGAACTCATTAGTGTCACAATTCATTTGATCAAAGAATCTTCAATGTTTTAATCAACAAGTATAAACAAGATGTTGTCATTAAGACAATTATACTTTTGGCTGTGTTTTTGCTTCTAGGCATGGCATATAGTGACACTAATCCAACTAATCAAACTTCCAGAACCAGCTTTACCCTTTAAGCCACACTGTTTGTGAATGTACACAAGCTCACTGTCCAGACATGCATATTTTCACACACAAATCTACTAAAAAAAAACCCCCAAAAAACATGCAGCAACACGCACAAACGCTCAGACCGACTGACATTAACAAAAACACACCTTCACAGCTCTTGCCATCAGCAGATAAGCGGAAACCAGAGGTGCACGAGCATTCATAAGAGCCCGGGGTGTTCTCACAGGTCTGGGCACACAGATGGCCAGGGTAGCGCCAACACTCGTTTATATCTGAGGGGAGGAAGGACCATCATCATCATCATCATCATACCTTGGAAAAGGGCGCTTCATGCATGTTGGCACCCATATGTGCAGGTGCATGTGTTAAAGACAGAATGTGCATTCTTAGCGTCCTGCACAAAAGTGTGTATGTGTGCTACTCATCTGTCTGCTGATAGTCTAAACACTTGAGTGGAGTGTATTATTATGAGAATCACAACACAGTGAAACTCGTGCTGAGAGTGAAGCAGCAGCAGCAGTGATCTGTAATCCACTCGCTTATTCAAGAGGCACAAGACTGGACTGCTTCAGAGCCACAATAATAAACAGCAGGCAGAGAATTAAAATGGTCCTCTAGAGCTAAAGGGTGAGAGTGACAAAATTACTAAGAACTGAAGACAAAAAACAAAAACAGAATAAGTAGAAAACTAGAAAAAATCCTGAAGAAGCACTGACGGTGCCTGCTGATGCTGGTGTAGACCTAAAATGCAATAACTTTGGCCTTTAAAACTCATTAGAAATCCGAAACATTCATGTGTCATAATAAGACCATGAAAAATTAAGAATTTTATTTTCATTTCAACCTTAGCAAAAACTTTAAACAAATTATTGATCACACTTAGGTTAGACTTGCTCACATAATTTGCAATGCCATAATCTAAATCTATCATTGAATCTAACACAGAATTTTTGTTCCTTTTGATTAAGCACATATAATGTTCAGCATACCTACGCACATCCTCCTGAATGAATCATACTGGTACCCCGTCCGGCACTCACAACGATATGAGCCAGCCATATTGTGGCACAACTGTCCCTCTGCACATCGATGCAGGCCACTCTCACATTCATTCACATCTAGGAGAGATAAAAAAAAAACTCATAAAGATGTCAAACTCCCAGTACCCAGGTGCCTAATATGGCAACATTTGAAGATTTCCAGTTTAAATATCATAGAAATGATGATCTTCTCAGTCTTTTACCAATGTGTGACTATTTCAGTTAAGCACTCTGCATGTTCCTGTGAGACAAATCTGTTCTGCTCAAATTGACTTTGAGTCTGTATATCAAATCTGATGATTTGTGCATCTTGTGCAATGATTGCAAATCTTACCAACACATCTGGATCCATCAGGGCTTGCATGATAACCACGGCTACATATCATCTTCCTTTGGCAAATGTATGACCCCGCTGTGTTGATGCAGGTAAATCCTGAACTGCATGGCTGGGTCAAAGTAGTACACTCATTGATATCTGGTATGGAGATACAGAGAGGGAAAGAGAAAAAAGGGCAGAAAGCAAAAGATGGGACGAGAACCCTGTAGCCACACAGACAAGGCACGAGAGACCAGGGGGCATTACTTTAGCCACACCGTGCTGTGATATCAAAGCAAACACATCACACAGTCACATTCTCTTGGACAGCTTTGTTGTTGCACTTTCTCCAGTTTGTCATTTCACAGAGCATTTCTGCTGCAGTCCTTTTATAGAGGCGTCTGCTGCCTTGACATGCCCAAGTTCCTGCCCCTGGGGGCTAATTCCACAGCATCAGTTTGTACTGGAGGAGGACAGAGGATTGGCTTTTATCCACCCCCTCTGCAACCCCTCACAGCTACGGCTCTGATCTCCTGTCTGTGTGGCATTTAACCCCTCTGCCACTGCAACAAAATTGATTCATCTGCATGGCGTATAACCATGCATCTTCGTAGACAGTGAGTCATGTGTGGGAAAATTCCTTGGCTGATTCACTCATCGGTTTGAAAATAAGATAAGGGATATCATAATGTTGCATGTCATCAAATTTCAACACAATGCAAACTTTTTTTTTTTTTTTACTTGTCTTTGGCCTGTCAGCAATTATTCAAACTAGAGAGAAATTTATTTGTGAAAGCTTTTGTATATCCATCTATTTCAAAAAATATTATCTTTCTTTCATTTTATTAACTTTTTCATATAATTAGCAGTGACCAATTAATTAATTGTAAAACAAAATCTGTCTTACCTATGCAGTTGCCCTGTGCGTCCTGTTTAAATCCTGCAGGACAGATAGGTTTGGGGTTGCACCTGAATGAGCCGGCTATGTTCAAGCACACAAGCCTGTCTCCACAGTTGTGATTTCCCATCATGCACTCATCAATGTCTGGGAATAAACAGCAACAAACAAATGAAGACAGAGAAAATCACTTACTGTAAATATATTAAGTGGATGTAATGCAGCATATTTCCACTGGATGGCACTGTAGTTCAGTAGTAAACTGAACTACAGTTCAGATCTACAGATGCATCTTGGAAGCATCCTCTTTGCAAGTCAGTCTTAATACAATTAAAATACACAGAATCTTTCTATTATTATTATTATTTGATGAATACTGCTTATAAGTAAAAACAACAGTGGACCTACGCATCATTCAATTCTTTCTATGTGACATTGATAAATGCAAAACCCTCCTCCAGAATAATCCACCACCTGTATCCTGAAAGATTTATGTTTTCTAAATCAATCTTGCCCATCTGCTGTCAATGTATAAAATGAAACTTTGAAATCTTTGAGGACAAAAAAGTTATTATGATTTTGCTTTGGTTTCTAGCGGGTTTGCAGGATTTTGGCGCAGTAGCAGCTGAAAAGAAGCCCATTAGCTGCAAGCCTGCAACAGACAGGCCTTCACAGATAAGGTTAGTTTTTAGGAGCAGGAGAGTGGGACTGTGCACTTTTCAGTTGACATAAACATGATTCTAAGAAAAAGAAAAACACAAGTTAAAAATGAGTAAGAGAACAGCAACCTCCCTCACAGAGAACAGGCAAACTGAGTAAAATAATGAAACACAGGTTTGTAATATTTGAATAAATTTACCTCTGTCCTAATCCTTTTACTCATAACACAAATGTTGAAAGAGCAGGGCATACAATAATAAAATATGACCCCAATGTTTAAGACAAATGTATCTTTCTGATGCATTGTTAACAATGCTTTGAGATAATCTTCTTAAATACATAGAAGATTTTGATTTTGATGTAGAAAAAACCTCCAATGTAGCAAAAGAGCTTTACAGTATAACCTTGTTATGTGTCTCTAAAGAATCCAGTATATAACAGGAAAAGCAGTTCAAACATTATCCAATACACAAATTTCCTTATAAGACAAGACATAAGGAAATTTGCATTCAGTCAATTGTTTCTTTGTTGTAACAATGCTTATTGACAATAAATCTCATACTGCAGGAAAGCGTGTTTGCTTCCCTTTAAATTTAAAAAGGTGTCCAATCCACCCTGCTAATACTTAACATCTTGTTCTGCCAAGCTGATCTATATAGTATTTGGATTTGAAGTCCACTAAGCGGAGTTGCTGACACATTTTTTATGGGCTCAACCTACATACTCAAGTCTGTGGCTCAACCCCAATTTTTTTTTTTCTGAAGAATGAGGCAACATTTAAGGGAAAATAAATAAAACTAACCTTCTCCCATAAAGGCTTTATAATTCCTCGAGGGAGTACAAGGTCAGCTACACTGAATGTGATTTGAAATCTTTAAAATGAGATGGCCAGAAACCATCCAGAGCAGATGCATCTGTTTTTGGCATAATCTACAATATATCTCAAAATCACAGGTGAAACACCAGAACATGGATGGACCATTAAAGCTAAAGCATTTGTGCTGAGTTGTTCCCAATCCTTCTGTATTTTTCCCTCTGTGTCTTATTTATTACTCATAAACAAGAAATAAAGAAACTTGAACTCTTCCGTTTAAAGCAGAGACTGGGCTTGACTTTGTGCTGGTACATAAAAGGAACTTTAAGACCTTATACTTCAATAGCACCCGTAACAAAATCCCTTGAGTACTTTGAGTAGAATATATCTATTTTGCAGTCCCTGTTTCTGCCAGTTGTTCAAAGATAACAAATAACCACAGAGGACTTGTTATAAGAATCAACCTCCATTAGGAGTGAGGATTAGCTGGATCCATGAGCCTGAACCATTGAACCCCATGTACGGCGGAAAATAGCCCTCATAGTCCATCTGAAACACCCTCATCATGAAGACCCTTTTCTCATGAACACCGCTGCAGCTTTGGGAATGAGACTTCTGAAAGGTCCCAATTTATGGAGCATGGAAATAATGAGACGTATTGGGAGGATTACTATTACAATCTCAAGGTTGGGTGCTGCCCACAACGACCACACAGGCAAGCCTTTTAAGAGTTTGTTAATAGCAAACAATAACAATTGAGGCGGTAAAAAAAAAAGGTCATCGTTATGCTTCCTTGTGTGGGCTGACATTTTAAGTTAAATAATTTGTATATTTGAGGGGATGGGGGGTTTGTTTAATGTGCAATGCCTAACTCCCAGGGGAGGTACAGCAGATTATTCTTGAACAATGCACTTTCCTGACATTGTGAACATCCAGCTATACAAAATCCCTCCCTTGGTAAAATGGTCACAGTGGGTGGAAGTGAGCCCACTGATACAGCTCAGTGCTGATAAAGTGAAGAGTACCTTCACAAATGTCGTTGCTGATTTGGTATCCAGGCAGGCAGGTGATCAGTCTCTGACAGACATAACTCCCCCTTGTGTTCACGCAGCGCTCGTTAAGCTGGCAGCCATGTGCAGACAAACACTCATCCACGTCTGCAGAAAAGAATCAAGACGCTTCAGGATACAAACAATGACAGGCGCATAGAACGCAAGGACAAGTAAAAAGATTTAGAGAAAGCAGACAAGAAGATGTACAATAAATGTCAACAACTGCGAGTTCTGAATGTGACAGTCGGCAGTTAGAAACAGATTAAAGAGACAAGTCAGAGCCTCCTTCAGCAGAGAGATAGAAGACAAAGAAACTGAGAATAACATTTATACAATAAGAAATTTGTCAGCACTCGGAGCCACTCTCTGTGCCACTTTCAACAGCCAGCTGATGTGAAGCAGCAGATGGAACCGTGGTTATGGCTTAAATCTTATAAGTTTGACCTAAGAGACAGCTTGGACAGACACTTCATTGTTCAGGAGATGTTTGGTTTCTTTCCACCATTATTCGGAGAGGAGAATAATGGTTTCTAAGATAGTGTGTCACAGTGCATGGATGATTGGATGGATTATTTTATAGTTATTCTGACAAATTGATATGGTCTGATCTAAAGCAGTCTCTAAAAAAATCTCTGACTGTGTGTGTAGGGTTGTTGTCTGGCTGCAGGGTGAACTTCCGCTCCTGTCAAGGACAGGTTTTCTTCCACAATTACTTGATAGATGTTTTGCTCAGGTCGATACACAGCAGTAGCCCTCCAACATATGTTTGCATGTTTTCCAAAGGTTTTGGTTTCCTCTGACCAGAGGAATTAAAAATTTGAGTTAATTGCACACATGTGAATGTATTTTACAGTAACACCACAAGCCCACTGCTGCCTAAGAGGTTCCACTGTGTTGAAAGAACATCAACAAGACATCAACCAATGTGTCTGAGTGAAGCAGCCAGCAACCCAGATTCAGTTACACCAGTTCATTGATCAGGAGATGATCATTCTCTGTCCGCCATAATTTTTGGTGGAATATAATAACTATATATAGTATGCTGCTGTTGAGATAGACTTTGATGATGTCTGAAAAGTTGGAATAATCCATCAATTATAGACAGTTCAGGAACAAGATGAAAACTTCTCCCACAGGGGATTAGAGCTGTATCTCCTCTGCAAATCGTAAGGCACTGATGAGTGAAAGAGACAAATCAGGGCCAGACAGTCTCTGCAGGACAGCTTCACCAACTGGAAACAAAATTCCTCTGAAGACCGGGGTATGGGATAATTTTCAATCTACTGTTCACATCTGTCACCACAGATTTCCAAATGGAATTACTTTCTGCATTATTATGACATTTCAGCTCATTACCATCGCATGAACGTCCATCTGCTCTGAGGGAGAAGCCTAAGGAGCAGGAGCACTGTGGCCTTCCTCCCACTGGGGTGCACTGTTGCTCACAAATGCTGTTTCCTGAAAAATATTGAAATATTTTGTGTCATTAGCTTACACAGCAATTTTGATACAATAAAACACACAAGAGCCTTTGCAGGAGCTTTTAAAGCTTCACCAATTCACTCTTATGCTGCAAAAGCAACATCAAGGTATACTAGCTTAACAAGCTAACTCATAATAACATGTTTTGATATTCCAAAGCTTGGTCCACACTGGAACTAACCTATGACCATAATGTCATCATAGAGCCTAAATAAGGGCAAGTATCTAAAAAAGTAGTATTACCCTTGAGCTTTTTACCATTTTGTCACAGTACAACCACAAATATCAGCATATTTCATTGGGATTTTGTGTGGATGACCAAAACCAAGTGTTAACAATGTGAAAGTCTGGTATGACCCCTCACTAAAGTAACAACTAACTACCTTCAAAAGTACCTGTACTACTAAATGGAGTCCGCCTATGACTGTAGGTTTTCAAAGTGACATTGGTGAATGCACAGAACCAAGGAAAATGTCTGGCATGTCAGGAATAAAGTTTTGCTTTATAACATAGCCCAGTCTAAGGTTGAAAAACATCTCAAACAAAATATTGTTCAATCCATAATCTGTCAATTAAAATAGTTTGGCACAACTACGCCAACCCACCAAGATGAGTCTAGTAGTTGAGAGATAACTCTAGAAGCACCGTAGAGATCCAAAGTTCAGAATTGTTTTACAGACACTATACCACCATGGTGTAACAAAGTAATAAAAGCTTAGTTTGCAATCTGCCACATTTAGGAGGAGAACCTACATTCAAAGAACAAATATATTGCAAAAGAACTAACACTGCTTCTTTTCCTGACCATTCCCATTGTGAACCATGAAGGTGGCAGCATCTTATTCTGGGGATGTGCTTCTTCAGCAAAGAAGTAGAGGGGCTCAAATTTTCAAAGATTATATTTATCATGTTATGCTTTCACAACATAATGACAGTTTTAACAAATATCTTTAAAAAAGATTGTTTATAAAAGTTAAAATTCAAAGTACTGAATAAAAATTTAAGTATGTGGCTGCAATAAGACAAGCTGCAATAAAGTTATATACACTTTTGCAAGTCACTGTATTTGATTTGTGTTTTTTACACTTTATGGAAAGAATAATTTTATGGAAACCTGTGCAGGCTCCTCAACTGAACGTATTTATTTAGTTTCAAAGTGACAAAATTGCTCATTGTGAGCTGCTCCTTCTGTAATTAAGCCAAATGTCTAACCTTCACAGGGGTTGAGTGGGACAGAAGGCTGGGTGGGAGGTGGAAGTGGAGAGGTGGTTTCCACTGCTGCCTGATTAAACTCCTTCAGACTGTTCTCCTCATCCGTCCTCTCTGCACAAACATGAGTAAAGAAAGAAAAAGAGAAATAAACGTAATTGCAATCACTAATCCCAACCCTCTGTCCTGTACTGTGGTCTTAGTTACAGAGTTGTCAAATAATTGCATTTAAATCCAATAATGTAAGACAAGTGGCTACGGATGGAAGTTGTCACTCCACTGGAGGTGAAAAAGGAATAAACACTGCCTTCAGACAAACATTTGGGTTTATTAGTAAGCTCCATACCTCACTGTAATTTGCTGAGAGCTCTGGCATTAGTATCCTGTTGAGACAGGCTTGTGTTGCTGATTAAAGTCTGCTCTGTTGCAAAGTAGCTGAAAATACCTCTTAACTGTTCATCCGAGCAGACACGTCAGATTTTTTGGCTTCAGCAAGAAGTGAGAACAAAAATGAGAAGAAGAAAAAAAAATGAAACAGTGTTGAAATGCCTTTTGACAGCAGAAAAAGATGTGAGTAAGATCCAGGAACAGGATGGAAGTATAAAAATAGAATAATTGTTATTAGGCCCTGCAGAAAGGAAGGAAACCAAATAGGTCCGAAAAATAAAACACAATGACAGATGGGGTCTTTCTGACATGCATACGAGCCAGGCCGTAAATCTCACTTTAAAGAGTAAATGACACAGAAGGCTGCTCCCGCTTTGTGTGTTTGCGCCACTGGAAAATGTCAGAGACAAACCACGACTTGTGGTCTCCGTTTTACCTTGCGCACAAGTGAAAGCGTCCTCCTGCAGCACGTAGCCGGGGTAGCACTCGCAGCGGTAAGAGCCGGGCGTGTTGATGCATCGCTGGTGGCAGATGTTGCCCTCATATATCAGGCACTCATTCATGTCCTCGATGGGTCCCTCAACGGCATTCTCACCATCCCGCTCCTCGCCGATGGAGAAGGCCTCTTTAGGATATAGGCTGTCTGAGACTGAAGCACAAGGATAATTAATGTTTGAGTGGCCTTTCAGAACATACAGGTGCGCCTCAGTAATTTAGAGCAGGGGTCCCCAAAGTCGGTCCTCGAGGGCCGGCATCCTGCATGTTTTAGTTCTCTCCCTGGTGGCACCACCAACCTTTTCAGCATGTCGGTGTTCTTCTTAGGCCTTCTAACGAGCCATCATTTGATCCAGGTGCGTTAAACCAGGGAGAGAACTAAAACATGCAGGAGGCTGACCCTCGAGGACCAACTTTGGGGACCCCTGATTTAGAGTATCGTTGAAAGGACATTTGAATTCAGTATTTCAATTCAGAAAGAAATATCTATGTGACATACAGCTTCATTATACAGAGTCATGGATTTGAAGTGTTTATTTTGGTTCATTTTGATGATCATGGCTTCAGCTAATGAAAACCTAAGATTCAGCTTCTGAGAAAATAAAAAATGAAAAAAGGAATTTCTTTTCTAATCCAAAAATGATGGCCTCCTGAAAAGTATTTCTATGCACTGTTCAGTAGTTGCACTTCATACTTGGAGTTTGTTTTGCACAAATCCCTTTATTAAAACAGTGATGTATATGAGGATTTAAGTTTTCTTTGTGTTTATTTTAGGTTTCTGTGTCTATCGAGTCTCTGTGTTGTCTTGTCTACCCCTTGATTGTTCCCAGCTGTGTCTCGTTCTCTGATTACCTTCTGTGTATTTAATCCCACCTGTGTTTCTTGTTGGGTCCTTGTCTGTGTCTGGTCTAGCCGTCTGGTTATGTCAAGTTGCCTTGTCAGTCTTCAGTTGTTACTAGTTGTGAGCAATAGCTTTCCGCTCATCTGTGCTGCCTGGATTATTGTGTTTTTGGATCATTAAATCATCACTTCTTCATTCCAACCTGGGTCCTCAGCGTCTTCCTCACCACCTCATCCAACCGCATATCATGACAGAATAGTGAT
This sequence comes from Xiphophorus hellerii, assembly GCF_003331165.1. Taxonomy (NCBI): domain Eukaryota; kingdom Metazoa; phylum Chordata; class Actinopteri; order Cyprinodontiformes; family Poeciliidae; genus Xiphophorus; species Xiphophorus hellerii. The sequence goes on from NC_045672.1 coordinate 21,615,813, forward strand.
GATCAGGTGTTAAGGAAGCCCAGGTTGCTTGAATAGTAGCCTTCAGCTCTTCTGCATTTTTGGCTATGTTGCCTCTTGTCTGCTTTACCTGCTCTTTATCTCTCCACTTCATAGATTTTCTATGGGGCTCAGGTAAGACAAGTTTGCTGGCCATTGAAGCAAAATTATGTCATGGTCATTAAAGCAGATATTAGTGCTTTTGGCAGTGTGGGCAGGTGCAAAGTCCTGCTGGGATCGGCATCTCCATAAAGCTCATCAGCAAAAGTATTTTAAGATTTTCTTCTAAACAGCTCTTCTGACTTTGGGTTTGATCAAACATAGTGAACCAACAGCAACATGATGACATGGCTCCATAGATCATCACCGACTGTAGACTCTTCACACTGGACCTCAAGCAGCTTGGATTCTGTAAGATAAAGTCTTCCTCCAGACTTTATCTTTATTTCACAATAAAATGCAAAACCCAGTCTGAGTCTATTCTTTTCTTTTCCCTATCCAAGGCAGGATGCTTCAGATAGTGTCTTTGGTTCAGAAGTTTGATGGTGGCAGACCATGGCAGGTTGTCCTAAACCTGCAGGTGTTTGGTGTTACTTACCATATTCTATTCAGTTTCCTGCATTTATTATTCTTCAAAGTTACTGCTTCTGTTCTGTTCAAAGTTCTTACTTTCATTAAAAAAACACTAGTTTATCTCTGTAGTTGGGTTTCTGTGAGGAACCTTTTCAAATGCATGTTTCCCATCTATCTATTTGTCCAAAAACATAGTTATAATGAACCAGTAAATATTATATTACAAATAGAGAGAGATAGTTTTGTATTATATTTAATATTTTATTTTATACTTTACTTTTTACAGAATAGAACAAACAAATTCAAAATAATTCACATCCAATGTAAGCTCCACAGCAATAATGAACTTGTTGCTCTGTCTCTGATTCCTTCATAAATCAACTTGCTGCTGGGTGAGCAAAACTTTTGGCATGAATAATAAATCCAAACTATCCTCTCAGTGAAATATTCCTTATCACCCTTGACCACAAGGCAGAATATTTTTCACTTTTAATATGAGTTGAGCCAAAATTTTCAGCTTGCTTAAGCCAACTCAATTTACAGCTGCAACAAAATGCAGTATGTTACTGGAAAAGTACAGAATACAAGGCATAGCAGCACGGGAGATGGTAGATCTCTAAGAATTACAGCACACAGGGTGAGCGAGGCTATTAGGTGCAGCAGGGTGAAAGGACTGTGCGACAGTGATTCATTTTAACAACCATTTCAAGGTTAATTCATTATTCTTACCAATAAGCCGGACACCGTACTTTAGGCTGCATTTAAGACTTTGCATCATTATGTTTGCTAGCTTGCATTACCTTTTACTGGGAGCAGAGTTGGGTCCAGAGCAGGCCTGTCTCTGACAGTTTGTGTCCCCTCAGCCTGCTTGCAACAGTTTAGAGAGACATGATGGCAGTGGAGACCAGGGTACTGGTGAGCTTCACAGCGATGACCAGCTCTGTGGAGCTGCAGCCCGAGAAAGCAGCAACTGCAGCACTCCTGAAGTTCACACAAACCAGGCTTTAATCATGCAGTGTTCAGGTTTTTTTTTTTAAAGCTATTTACACAAATAAATCATAGAAATATTTCAGCTAATGCATTAAGACTTGTGGACATATTGTATACTAAATTAGAAAACCTTCCTTTAATGACACAATAGACAGGCTGGATCTCTTTTGTGGACTTCTGTGTCTGGGCGCTCAAACTTCTGAACTGGTTGTCACGCAGTCATGTTTATAAAATGTTGTATCCAAGCGCCACATTTTTAATGAGATGTTTATCATGGCAATCATTAAATTCTGGGCAGCAAGTGGTCGGCCACAAAGGGACCAGTTTTCTGTCATCATTTGCCAAATCGTGTTTATTGTGACTCTAGCTTTTCATCATGAATTTCCTGCTTCCCCCTAAATACGTTTTGAACTGTCTAAGTGTATCCCAGGGTTTTGCCTTTACACCTCACAATTGACATTTATAAATGTTGCTCTATTAATATTTTATTTCAGGGTCCTGGTTTTATTAAACTCCTTGTTATAAATTCTGTGAAACTGCCCGCCTGCCTACAGATAAATCTGACTCCAGCATTCTGCATTTGGATTCTCCATTTTTCTTTTTGAATCATAAAATATCTAATACCCTAAAACCTATTTCACCTTGAATTAATGCCAACAAAACTGAACTGAACAGCAATATTTGATTATTGAGACTTAAATTTCCTGGACATGGTGAGTTACTGACAGATCCTGTTTTTGGAAGCATGAAAACATATTGGTTCCCAAAGCTTTATGTTAATAATAACTGATTTCAATCTGTCTCTGTCTCTAAATTTACTTTATAGCTGATGCAGCATTCATTTGACCCAGCTTCTCTATGTTAACCACACCTCCCCATCATTTAGCTTCATTAGAAATCTTCCTTTCTTCCTGATGCGGCAAAGCGTGGCAAAGTGCTCATTTTAATGGTTGTTAATTGCTCAGTTCATTTTGAAGATGCCCCCCAGCTAACAAGGCAATATGCATAATGTGACATTTATGGTTACCTGGGGATAATTTCTCTATATTTTCTTGATTACGTATCTTCCCCCAATATGTAGTTGCCATTCTACATTCAATTCAACCAAAAAAAAAAAAAAAATCTGACAGTCTGTGTAAAATGAAACACAATTATTGTGTTTCATTTTACACAATGATTGTCTCAGAATAAACTTTGCCTACTGTAGAAATACTTTAAAATGTGACTCACTTGGCAGCTTTCTGGACTTTTTCAGGATTTGAAATAAAAAAACTAAAATTTGAAACTACTATGTTTGGGAATTTGGGAGAAATTAATGCATGATAATCAGATGTTACAAGTATTATAGATCATGAAATACAGAGCAGGTTGCATGGTGCGTTGCTATTGCCGTACAGCAAACAGGCTTGGAGTGTTTCTGCATGTAGTTTGCATGATTTGTTTATCACAAAATGATCCAAAGAAGTGCTGTAGGTTGGGGTTCCAGTGTGGGAAAATATGGTTTTAAGTTTCTCTACATGTCAAAACAGCAGTAAATTGCCCCTTTTCCACAATTTCATTATTTGTGAAACATACACACAATTGTTTATTGTCAAATTTCTGGCAAAGAGAAGGCTGGCTTTTACAGACCCCCGTAATGATGTTTTTGGCAGGACTGATAACTGGAATGACGTGGGTATTCTGGAGTTAATCAGTAGTTTGATTCTTTATGGAAATGCAGGTGCAGGAACACCTTCATATCCATCTTCCAAAATATGTGAGGAGTTTATTTAGAAGCCTTGTATTCAAGTGAAGTAAAAATGTAAAACATTTCCCAGTCAGTGCCAGATGTGGCACATGTTGATCAGCTTCTGTTTATCCTATATGTCACCTGAAAGACACTCTCAGGATCACTTTGTGAAGTTCCTACTAATTGAAAGTCATACAAAGTAAACTTTACCTCTGTACTCAAGGTTTTGGAAGAGATTATGATTTACATTGCAAACTGCGTGGGGGGCAATGGTATGATAATGCTGCCAACATGCCTGGAGTATAAAGAATACATAAACAAAATCAACCTCCTAAACATGTTTGCTGAACACACCGTGAGTTTGGTTGGAGTCAGTGTTAACTGATGTTTTGAGACAGCTGATTTTTTTTTTTTTTCCCAGTTTGTGTGTAACCTATTTAACTTCTGCTCCCATTCGACACCAAGGTGGAAGGTGGTGACAGATGAACTGCAGCCGATTGAAAACAAACACAGTGAAACACTGAAGCCGCTTTGCAACACTAGATGGCCTGCACATGCAGATGCCACACTTAACTATGTAAATATTCAAAAATTACAAGAGGATTTTGTAAATGACACTAATCAAATGCAGCAACTAGAAATGAAGCAAGATCACATAATAAAAAAATGGGCAGGCTTGAAACAGCCTTCATGTGCACATTGTGGTGTTGCCTTGCAGGCTGTTGAACTGGACCTGTGTAAAGCTGTGGATTTGGAGAGATCCTAGTGGGACTGAGAGATCAGCTTTATAAGTCTGAGTCTGAAGCCAAGTGGCTGTCTCCAACAGTTTCACAAGTCATTCAAACACCAAAAAAAAAAAATACAAAAGCATTTTTGGAAAAAGCACCACCTGAGATTTTGAATTATCAGCTCAATAAAAATTCTTCACCAGAGGTTTTTTTTTTTTTGTGGTGGTTGTTGATAGAAACTGATCACAGGTACACTCCACATGATCATCTCAAGAATACATTTGGCTTCCTGACAACTTCTCTAATGTCACAGTACTAGAGTGAAGAAACAAAGCCATTCATCTCCACTTTAAATATTCAGCTGAGATGGAGCTGGAGTTTGGGGAAACGACTGTCCATTGTATTCATGGTAAAGGCATCATATTTGTTCCATTTTGCTTTTACAGCAAATTATAGAAAAACAAACCTACAGTACATCTTTCCAAATGTGTACATTTCATTCAGGCTTTACCTGACATTCCCTGTCCAAAAGACAAGTGGTGAGGGATCATCCTCTAAGCTTAAAAAAAATCAGACACAGATCTGGAACAGGAAAAACTGAATCATTTGACTCTGGCACTGGACTTCAGAGATCTTGTCAAAAACTTTGCTGTAAAACAAATCCAGAAAAGTAGGCATCTTTTCAGGTTTTTTTGACTCATTATTGAAAGAGTTTGGTATTATTGGTTAGAGTACTTTCAAAGCTGTAGTGTTGCCTGATCTCTCATTTTTAGGAACATTATTTATTTAAAGCCATGTTCTGTTCATGTTCTGACTGGCTTGACATTTATTTCCTTTTCTTTTTACAAAGTACCGTAGTAAAAAAACTGAGTTTAAGTTTTGATACATTTACTTCCACTTGTAAAGGACTTATAAATGCAGTGTTAGTGCTTGTTCATATCGTTTAATAAAAGTATGTCCATTCAAGGATTGTATTTTATGATGCAGAGAACATATTCTGATTTGAAACCCTACTTTATAGTTCTGTGCTACCAGAAACCATTTCAGGGTAATTTGTAGTTTTTGACAAACAGCTTAATAAATATGGCATCACTAAGCTGAATAATATGAGGTCATGAGGTACATCAAGAAATGTTAGAGGAGTGGGTTTGGGAATGTTGTGACTACTGACACAGAGGTTATAATTACATGTTTTATTACTTTAGGGAAGTCAGTTATTATGGGATTTGTTGAGACTTTTGCCCTGGTACCTGTTCCTGGATACTTGCCTTATAGGAATCCATCCCACATTTACTGCTGGCTTCCTCCCTACAGAAGCTTCCTGCTCTGGCTGCCTCAATTCCCGCCAAGCACTGCCGTTCTTTCAGAGAGCCGAGACAGCACTGTTGTTGGGCGGTCCTGACAGAGAGAGGTGCACATGAGAAACGACTGTGGCCATTTCTAGACTGCAACCGTGGCCATCCAGGAGCAGAAACTGTCCTCCCGAGGGTTGCCACAGAGCTGAATGAATTGTGGCTTCAAGTTTCCAGAAGTTTAATTATGAGAAACTTGAAAGCCAGCTAAATAATAAAAGCAAAACTAAATTCAAAATGACTGGTATAGTAATGTAATACTTCTGTAAGGCACATTTTTTTCCCATTATATCACCTTGTTTCCAGGTTCAGTGCTTCTACGTTACATAATGAGCTCACCAGCAAATGGTGCGCCTATCATCCGTGGGTGGCTTCATGTTGCTGCAGTGGCCATTAGCCGAAGCCCATTTTTTCCCGGTCTCACAGCAGGTCTTCACCAACTCTTTGACAGACACTGTAAATGAAACACAAACAGCTTCATTGCACCCAGTGATCAGTGTGCCTGGTCCCTTTTAAAATTCTTGTCAGTTTGTCCCTTATGTTGCTGAGCAAAAGGCAATTTTCCACTCTGGTGGACAAAAAGATTTATTCTATTCTAGTATATCCAATTAGGAGAGAAAAATTTGTTTACACTCTGAAGTTAAAGTTTACTATCTGAAGTCTTAGTGCGTGAGAAGCTGCAAAATTTGATTAGTGATATTATCAATGCAATCATATCTAATGTGTTCTGCAATGTTGTTACATAGCGATGTTCTTATTTGGAGGACTGAACAAAGAGAACTCCAAGTGTAGCATGTATTTTTTTTCTTCTGTACATTATTTCAAAGCAATGCACAGATCAAAACCTGTATCATCCAACTTCTCGGGTAAAATGCACAAATATGTTTTAATTTGATACCTGGGGATTTAAGGATTTAGTCTCTGTGCGACTATGTGACACACAACCAATGTCACTCATATCCACAAAAAAAGGTATGTTTGTTGGCTTTGTTCACATGGTGGCTATAAATTATTTATCAAACAGCATTTCATTTCAGATGAAATGTTTCTCTTCAAATCCCAATGAAAGGAGAGAACACAAACCTTTAGATTCAAGGCAGTCTGCTGGTGTTGAAGGTAATTTCTCTGGAGTTGAGAATGAATAGCCCAACCAACTGTGCTATTGGGAATTATGCAACAAAATTAAAAGAAAAAGGAAAAAAGGCAACTCTCTTAAGGTTTTAATTGGATTCATAGGCTGTTCTGATGGTCTGTTGCAAAACAAGTTTCAAACAAGGGCACAGGTCACAGGGTAATATATACTGACTGTGAAAGATCTGTAAAAAGCTTTAAATAAATTAATCTTGTCAGTTCTTCACCACTTAAGTAATCTATCAATTCCTGTTTCCCTGAAGCACAAATAGGATGTGTCACAAGGCCCCATTTCTCTTAAGCACTCTTCAAAATAAGAGAGAGAACACAGCAGATGTGTGGCGGCCTTTTTAAGTCAGGTAATGCCTAAAAAATATAACTGCTTCCTTGAACTGGATTGTATCTATATAGGAGTAATTACAAAATTTAAAACAATTGGAAATGTGAGAGAGGATCCATAATGATGTGGGGTTTTTTTCCCCTTTGGGAATGTAAAAAAGAATAAAAAAAATATCTTGATAATGGGAAGTTATTATGTCTTTTAAAAGGGTTATGATCCAAAATATGGCCTAGAGCACCCCTACATCCACTGATTTCTAGAAACTGTCTATTCTATAGAGAGCTTTTTTCTTCTGTTTTGTTTGTTTGCAGGTCTGCTGGGGCACCTTGATGCACAGCTGAAATCATGAACTCCTTCTCAGTAGACTGCCAGTGGTTCACACTAAAATTAAGAAAGTGGTGGCAATAAACTGTTCGACAACCATCAGTAAAATCAAAGAAGAAATCAAAGAAGTTGACTGCAAAAAAGTTTCAGTGATCCAGTGCCACACCCCTTCCCAAGTTAAATTTAACCCTGTCAGAACAATTTGATGACTAGATCTACTTGTTTGCTGACCTGTTTAATTTCAGGATATCTTGTGTTTAGATGGTGAGTTTGGTAGGTGTTCTTTGTCTTTTTCTTTCCGCTAGTTCTTTCCTATTTCATGGTAAGCCAGGGAGATTAGGCATTGTACTTTTGGTGTTTTTATAAATAAGGAATATTATTTTCAGTCACAAGGAGTTCTTCTTGTTGTTGTTCTCTTGGCCTTAGAGACCCTAAAGTGTATGGCTTCGCTTTTTAAGTTATGTGTGAAATCCTGAACTGAAAGTTACATCACTTTTATGCTGAGCTAGGTTTTGTTCAGAAGTTGTTGGTTGCTGGATTTATTTTATGCATTTTGTTACATCTCCTAGACATTCATTTTAAAGGTTGTAAAAGACACAGAAAAACATTTAGGGTAAACTAAGGTGAGTATAAGAGAAGAACCAGGACTACTACATACAGCTATATATATAGTGTATACTTTTAAAGGTCAGAACTTCATTGATTTTATGTATTCAAATTAAAGATTTGCTTATCCAACTGCTGCAAGGCGTTTTTTTTAAGACAATGGGTGTCAATAACTAAGGATATTGTTGGACGGACTCAAGCATCAGTTTAGTGATTTTTTTCTCGTCTACCTCCTATGATTGAAAGGATGTTTTTCAAAGAAAAACTTGAAAAGCAACAAAATCAGACCAAAGCAATTACACAGACCAGTGCAAGTGATTGGTGCAATGTGCTTCATTTAAAGTTTTAGAAAGGAGAAAATGTAAACCTTGTGGGCCACCACGGCTCTTTGATACACAACTACAGCGTCTGAGGAAGCTGTGCAGTTAAACAAGTCCCTTTGAACCTGTGTGAAAGTATATTTATTAAAAGACAGCAAACATAATCATTTGCCCTCATTCTTCTGCTTCCTTTTCATTTTCTCCTGAAGGAATCAGCGAACACAACACACATTTTATCCAGGTGTTCACACTGAATGGAGCATGAGGTTCCATTATATGTCAGATGCTTTCTAAGGATTATGCTTCCACAGAACAGCAACTGTGAAATAAAAATTTTTCAACCGCACTATGACAGATCTTTCAGCTGCTCTTTCTCCTTGACAGCACTTATAATTAAACCTGAATCCAGCTGTGCAACAATTAAACACTGGTTTATTGTGCTTCAACAAAAGAGATCCAAGTTACAGTATACTCTTAACATGTCTTTTATCTCTTCTGTAGCCTGTCATTACCTCTTCATTAGACTGACAAGAACACCAGATGCTTTGCTTTTTTATGACAGTTCCAAACTAGTGAGATTATTCGCATTGAAAATGTCGAACAATCAAAAGGAAACAACTCAAAGCACGTACATTTAGCATATACCAAAGGTATATCTAAAAAAATGTATATCCTTAAAAAGTTAAGTATTTTGTCACTTGTTTCACAAAGGGAATTCTTTATATATAGAATCATAACACAAAGTGAAATATTTCAAACTTTTATTTCTTGTTATTTTTGATGATTTATAGATCACAGATAGTAAAAAAATAAAATAAAATTCAGTGTCTCAGATTTAGACCACTGAAAAAGTGAAATATTGGAAACTCATTGTGTCACACCCTAATCAGCTAATTAACTCAAAACACCTGCTATGGTTGCCCAGATGTCCAGAGGACAGTCATCAGGAGGGGAAAAGGTCTTTGTGAAATAAGCTGGATGTTCGCAGAGTGCTGTGTCCAAGCATATTCATAGACAGTTGAGAGCAAGGAAAAATGTGGTAGGAAAAGATGCACCAGCAACAGGGAGAACCGCAACCTTGAGAGGATTATCAAGCAAAATCCATTCAAGAATTTGGGGGAACTTCACAAGGAGTAGACTGAGGAACCCACTACATGGATAAATCCTAAATGGGCTACAAGCATTTTACCGGAATTAAAGAGAAGAACTTAACTGTTGCTCAGAAGACACTTTTTCCAAAGATGATCTTAGGAACAAAAGTAATTATTTCATTCTTTTTCTGTGTTGCCAAAAAGTGGTCACACATCTCTTTAACCCAGGGGTGTCAAACTCAATTTCACCAAGGGCCACTTCAGCATATTGGCCACCCTCAATGGGCCACATTGACGGTATAAATCAGGAATGCCCAAGTGCAGTCCTCCAGACTGCAACTTTTAGATGCGTCCCTGCTAAAACATACCCCAGACAAAAAGTTGACTTCCCTCATTAGCAGCAACTCAGTTCTGTAGAGGCCTATGAATGAGTCAATGATCCAGGTGTGTTAGAGAGAGAACGCATCTAAAGTTGCAGAGTGATAGGTCTGGAAAACTAGACCCAGCATAAATGTATGGAAATACAATGTTAAAAATAAATTAAGCAACACCTCATATTGTTAAATAACTGATTTTATGTATTCAAGTTTTAAATATTACATTTGAGTTTGCATGGATGTAAAATTACTGCTCAGTTTAAAAATTACAATATTTTTAAACTGAGCAGTTTAAACATATGCTCAGTATTTTTAAACTGCTCAGCTAAACTTCACTCTTTAGCTTGTTAGCTTGTCGATGTTTCAGTTTTATTCGCTGGGAAAATTAATCTTTGTCTGCTTTAAAGATAAGCAGACAAATAATAAAAACAAGTTTTGATATTAACTCAACTTCATTCACAAAACCTTTTCGTTATTTATTACACAACGAACATGTATTTCACATAAGAACAAAACAATGAGGTGATGTTGCCTGTCCTTGAACACAAAGCTGATCCCTCTTCACCCCGTCACCAACTCGCACACATCCTCATTGTGTTGTGTTCTGTAAAATAAACACAAAACACAAGAAAAAAAAAATCAACTATATGCATATTCCAGTATACTGAGTTTTGGTTTTACATTCATTCTATTTAAATTTAGTTTGTTCGTGCTTACCAATATTTTCTGGCCGGATGTCTGGCACCGTTTCCCCCTGGTCAGTTCGTCGATGTCTGATTTTAGTTCTTGTGCTGAGGCAATCCGCAAAATGGCGTGTAGGTTTTCGTCAGTAATGCGCGATCTGTGCTTGGTCTTGTTTAAATTCATTATTGAAAACATCTGTTCGCACAGATAGGTGCTTCCAAACATGGACAAAAAACACGAGCTGCATGGAGTCGAAGCTGTGGCATCAAATCAGGGGGCAGTAAAAGTCCTCGATTGAAACATCACTGGACTTCGCTCGTTAGCTTGTCGATGTTTCAGTTTTATTCGCTGGGAAAATTAATAATCAGCTTGAGGTGACTCTGCTGCACTCTAGTGGCGAGAAGCCGTAATGTTGGCTGGTAAGAATCGGAAGGCATTATGGGAGATGTAGTTTGTAGTAAATTCGTGCTCAAAACCTATTTTAAGTCAATCAATGGGGCTGTAAAACGGTGGTGGGGGGGAGAGGGCCACATAAACTGACGTAGCGGGCCACATGTGGCCCGCGGGCCTTGAGTTTGACACATGTGCTTTAACCCATTAAAAACATATTTTTCTGTTTACCCCCTTATGGAGTGCCCAGCTTTAAGTCAGTGTTGACTCAGAAATATTATTTTGTTATGGAAACAACAACTTATGGCTCTAAAATCTATTTTTCCTTCAAACCCACAGCATCAAAATGCTCAGTTGTCAAGGCTTATCATTTATATTAAGTTAATTTTTTTCTGAACCGCTTGCTCTAGTTTCCAAAAGATGCTGCACATTTCCAGGACACACCCAAACCAAGATCAATATTTAGCTTTGTAACATCTGCTTCCTCTGCCTGCCTCCATCAAAAGCGTTTTCCACTCTCGTAAATTGAACACTGGTTCTCGATGTTTTATTACGCCATTTATATTTCAACAGCTGTTTGTAAGCCAGAATACAGGAAATCTGCTCAATTATTCCCAAAGGAAATCCATCCAACTCTTGATTTTAGACTAGACCAATATATAAATAAACACTTCTGTCCTAAACGAGAAGCTTTCAACTTCAAAAGCTATTTTTCACATAGGAAATTATTGCATTAGATTAGGGTGAATTAAACAACTTTATATGAAAGAGTTTGGTTGCTGTAAATGTGGTCAAGAAAACTGAATGCTCAGATTGTATGTCCTCAAACATCTTGCAAAATGAAAGTATTTTTTATTGGTAGTGGGCATTTATTGTATTATTTATCATTTATAGTGATACATTTCCTGTCATGATAAAAAAGTTTGATTTATGCATACAACTGGTGTCCTAAAGATGCATATTACAAATATTTGTTTTTCAAGAGCATTGTCAGTGTTTGTGGGGCAGCGAAAGCCATACAGTAAATGTAAAAAAGAAGTAAAAAAATATTTCTTATCATCCCTTTTATCATTATCATAATAGTACCACAAAATATTGTGATAAAATGTTTAAGTCTATATCACCCATACCTATTTTCTATATGTACAAATGCAGATAAGTTCAAGAAGCAGACTGGGCTCTCGCCTAATGCGGGTGTCTTTTGTGGTCAATTTTCTTCACATGGAGCAATGTGTGCTTTAATTTATAAACACCACAAACATGTGCATTGGGAAAAGAACCACATTGAGGACGAGAGACACTTCTAAAATTACTGCAAATGACCTGGAAGGCACCCCAGATAAACTAGCTATCATCTTCAAACCAAATCTGAAACGACCTCTTCCACAGCCGGTTCTGGAATTCACCCCACTCTTTCATCATAAAGAAAATTATACATCGACTCGACCCACTCCAGCATGCAGCATGTCGTGACAGTTTTGCTGATCAAAACAAGTGCCTCCTCAGTTTGTTTCAGCTCAACCTAGACGATCTTTAATGTGTTACTGCATTTTATCCATTTTTTCCCCAAGTCTGGAACAATTCTAAGTTGAGATCAGCATAATAGGTTGTGTTCCCTAATGTCTGGAAATGGGTGGATGTGTGCTTCAGATGAGGTTATTATTACTAAGAAGATTAGGAAAGCAGCGGTCTCATGGGAGATGGGCAATCACAGACTTGATAGGGAACAGGGAGTAGAGCCTGGCAATCAACCGATAACAGTGGTCTCATTCATCACATGGGAATTATGCCGCTCTCAGGTAAAACCCCCACCACAAAGAAATCCTAAACCAGATCAGTTTAGTATTAGAACTCCTAAACAATCTCATCACCCTTTTGTACACAGACTGCAAAGCAGAGCATGAGTTTTAGTTATAGACTAAACAAAATTATGATTCTAACTTGCACTGTGCCCCACGGGAAAAGAAACCCACTCCTGTTTGGAATAAAATGCCATGTGCTTGTTATTTGTACTTTCTCTTTTCCTGTCCAAATAACTTTGGCATCCTGTGCTAATAGCAATGATAACATGCATTACTCAAAGCCTTTATCAGTGGGGATTTTCCCGTTTGTGTTTTAACATGTCACCATACTGAAAATCTAACTTCACTGTAGTGCAGTGAAGCCTAGATGTTAACTGCTGACCGGCATATTTCAAATCTGAAAAACCCCCAAAACAAACTATCTTGAAATTTAGGTTCTTTATATCAACAGATTAAGTTAATCCAAAAGGATTTAAGGACAGTGTGGGAAACCTTTGATGACAACTGTATAACAGATAAATAAAAAAGGTGGTAATAAATGTGTACTTTATAGGCTCACATGCATTTCTGTGCACTTGAAAGCTTTTAGTTACCTTTAAAGATGTCCTCTGCATACTATGCATACATATAGGTGAAAGGTGTTGAAAAAACATAACTACCTTGACAGGTCTCAATAGAAATTATAGTTCTGTAGAGCATTTTTACTGTGCACTTACTGTCAAGGTGAAATAAGCCGGCTTAGACAGACAGAACATTGTTATTCCATAAAATGTGGTAAATGTAACAAGTATTACACATTATGTCATTATTTGACACCACCACACAAAGTTGTAAAACAGCTACAACAGATACAGAGTTTGATACCATTATTCTTGAAGCTTAAAGTGTTTTTACATTTAGTCACATTACAACTAGTCTGGTAAAAACCAGTCCCTTGTTCCATGCTTTGGTTCTTACTGAGGTTCTGGACCCTTGGCTACTGGGAAAGATTGTTTGCTGGAGGTATGGACTCTATGAAGGTTTTACATTTTACTCAGTTGCTAATATTTGGCCGTGACATACATAATGCATGATTTCAATGCTAAGAAGCTTACCGGAGGTTGACTGCGAATGAGACGGCTGTTAATGTTGATTCAATATTTGGAAATGTGACCAGAATGGACTATATGGCCTCTTCCACTTCCTCTGCTGCCATTGCTAAAACTACAATCACATAGAGGCAGACTACAGTTTTAAAGCCGTGCCAAAAATCTACTTCATCGTTCACATCTTCTCCTTGTGCTCACTGATTGGCCCAGTTGAAATTTCACCATAGAAATCAAGTTCAATGGGAGAAATCCTTGAAGGAGCACAGAAGAGAGATGAGAATCAAGCAGAATTGTGTAGGAAATCAATGGATGGGCTATTAAAAATGTAAAATGTTAAGAAAAGCCAAGCAGAGCATTAGTCAAAAAATAACCAAACGGATCATGTGAACTCTAAAAGAGCTGCAGAAATCTACCATTCAAGTGAAAGATTCAGTTGTCATGAAAATGTTATTAATGCACTAAACAAATCTAGCATTTATGGAAAAGTTGTTTTTTTTTAAATAGCTGAAAGAAGTTCCTTTTGTACTTTAATATAAAATGCACACCACATTTTATAGATTTCTATTTGTCACATATTTTGAAAAATGTGTACTTATAGCAGGACTCCACAAATTAGATGACTTCTAAAATCAAAGTTATTCAAGATATGTCTTACAGTATCAGAATCACTCAGGCACTCTTTGTCAGATTTTTAACTGTAACAAAATTTAAAAGTATGTTGTCTTTTCCTTCCTTTTGTGCTACTTTTTCTATAACATATAATCCCAATTAAACTTTGTCATTGTAACAAGACACAAGGTGTAAACTCCTTAAAAGGTATGAATGCTTTTCTAAGATATTGTAAAAGCACTCTATGATTAAACATCTTTAGAGTCACATTTTTAGCACCAGTCACTTTAAATTACCGGTACCTGCTTTTGTAAAGCTGGAGTAGTCTAACACATCTTCTTTTTAACGAGACATTTTTTACCACCCTTCTTCAGAGTGCGACATCAGTTGATTAAGGTTTGTGGCAATTCGTTCTAGTATTGGCTGAGGTTTGTACTTTAATTGGGCTGGTGCAACACCTCGATCTTTTCTTAGACAGTCTGTTGAGCTTTTTCTTTTATTTTTCAAGGAATGTATTCCTCTTGCATTAATCTTTTGGCCAACCTTCAGCTGTCAGACAGTTGGCACACATTAGGCTGACTGTGTGACTACAAGCTACTCGGACTCTGTGGAAGCAGATCCAGCCCAACTCACCAGACCTCTATGACTGTATCTATCAGCTGATATCAGCTGTGCTGCACATGCCAAACTGCATTTTGGACAAGTTTCACCATTTCCATGGCCAAGTTCATCACACAACTTGGACGATTAGCAAACGTCTTTCATTCTTTTCCATTGTAATTTTTTCTATCATCTTTTAAGGTTTGGGAAATTATCTCATAGGCTTTTCAATTGATGAGCTGCAGCACTAAAACCAATACTGGTATTTTTCCTAACTTTTTCCTTTAATGAAACACCTAAACGCCCAGACCAGTAAACTGACATAGACCTGAATTAAATGTAAGGTGTGATTCTGAGCATATTCTCCTTCATGCTGCAGAGGAGCATGTTTCTAAAAAAAAGTGTGAAGTTGAATTTTGATGTGTTAAATATACACACATGCACACAACAGATTTTTCTATGTTATGAGGTATCCCTTTTTCAGACCCTTGGAGTTATTTCATCATCAGTTTTCATAATAATCATAATAATCTCAATAACAACTTAAGCATAATAACACTATCAGTGAAGAAATGTACAGGAAATAACACTCCCATCAGTTTAAAAAAATGAATAAAATAAACATGATAATATAAAATTAAAAGCTTAATATTACTTGCTATTTACAAGCCTTTGGAGACAAGGTTTTCTGTTTCAAGATGTTCTAAATATTATCATTTGAGAGGACAATAGATCAATACCAACTTAGCATTGCTATAAAAATCTATTTAAATTAAGTATATCAGTACTTCATGTTTGTTTATCAATGAACTGCAATATCAGTCTGCAATATTTTATTAATAGAATCATGTAAATGAAAGGTTTTCTTTAAATTCAGCTGTTATATATATATATATAGCTTAGCAGTACTAATGCATATTTACTAAAGTTAATATAATGGGTCAGAGTTACCTTCTGTGTCTTCCTCCACACCCTGTGAACGGTAGTTGTCGAGGGTGTGAGATTGTCTTTGAGGCTCTTCTCTCATCCTAACTGGAGCTCTGCTGGTGGGACTAAACTGGACTGTGGGGTAGAAACCATGTTCTTGTTTGCCAAGCTGGGACTTTTGCTCCATAGATGCTTTTGCCCCTTCAGTGCGGCTGATAGAATGGGTTTCACCATGATGTCTAGTGTGGCCTCGACGACTGGGTTTCTGTTCACCAAAGTGTCTAACTCCTTTATTTCTGTGTGTATGTCTCATAGGTCTTTCTTCAGTTTCCTGCTTTGACCTCTGGTTGTCAGTGGAAACTACCTGAGTGGAGTTGCTTGTTGTCGATGGTAATGAATTGCTTTGAGTTCCTGTCGTGGTTGAATCCAAGACTCGCATCAGATCTTTCTCACTGCTCCTCACTGGGCTTCGAGGTTTTTCAGCCAGGTCATTTCCTCTTACATCATGAGACGTGAAGGTTGCAGAGCTTGACTCTGGGTAAGTTGAAGGAACTGTAGCAGCATCCTGCGACTTGGCCAGATTTTGAATAGTGGAAGACGTCGGTTCTGCCAGTATGTAGTCATAGTCTTCTGAGCCAAAACTGGGTGGGTCCTCCTTATAAAGTGGGAGAGAGTTTGCCAACACAACCTTGGAAAATAAGCTTGTTGATCGAGTGTCATGACCTCCGCTAATGTCTCTCAGGTGGCTGTTATTTTCAGTAGTTGTTGCCCACGTGGGCTTGTTAACACCACGGAGGTCACAGCCTGGGATTGGGGAGCACGTTAACCTACCCCCTTCATTCGGACAATGGCAAACCTGGCACTGGTCTAACTGAAATGAGTGTCCTGCCTCATACTTCTTGCTGCCATGGGCACAGCCGACACGCCCACATTGTGGACACCCATCTGCAGGTTGTAAAACATCAATGCAGTTGGGGGGAATTTCAGGGCACAGAATGTAAAGGCAGCTTATGTTCCCTCCTCCCTGGGGACACGAGCATTCAGTGCTTCCAGAATCCACAAAATAGGATTCCCCTTCTGGTACCTTCCCGTCGCTGAAGCCTTGTTGCTTGCAGTCGTAGAACTGGTACCCCTCGCAGGTGCAACCTCTTTGTGTACATTTGGGACAACAGGCACCGTCCTCTAAAACTGATTCGATGCAGTTCTGCACGACAGGACATGTCACGCCTGTGCAGTCTTTCTGGCTTAGAGCGACATCCACAGCAGACATTATCAACAAAAAAATATATAATCTTGTTTGCATTTTGCTTAAAAATGACAAAAAATGTCTGCAAATGTCTTTTCAAGGCAGACTTTTCCTTGGATGGAAAAGATTGTTGCGTCTTGAAGCCTGTCAAAAACAAACAGTGATAAATTATTTCATAACTCTACAAATATCATTTGTAAAATGGCTGGATAAAAATTTGTGTCCCATTATTTTACAGGAAATATTGGTAATGCTGGTATTAATTCAACGTAAAAATCTGTCTGCTTTGATTTGATCAGCAGCCAAATGCGCACTTTCCATCCCTACTGTTTTGACACCCCAGGGAGGAAGGCTATGTTTTATATTTAACTGCTCATGGAAATTTGGCTGGTGGCATAGTTTACCTAAGGAAAAAGTACAGTAATGACCCAACAAGATGTAAATGACAAAACCTCTCCATCATTC
Source organism: Xiphophorus hellerii (assembly GCF_003331165.1). NCBI lineage: Eukaryota > Metazoa > Chordata > Actinopteri > Cyprinodontiformes > Poeciliidae > Xiphophorus > Xiphophorus hellerii. The sequence continues at coordinate 21,633,182 of NC_045672.1, forward strand.
TCTGCTTCATAAAAATACAGTATTTAATATTTTGTAATGGGAATAAATAACCTGGCTTCATACATCTGTGTTAAAAACTAAAATGTAATAGCGTCTGACAAATATATTGAGAATGTTGTTTCAGTTAACAGTAAACATCTGTATTAACAATTGTTATTGACACCTTTGGAAATAATGTGTAAAAAGTTATGTTAACAGGTTTTCTTTGTAATAAAATGGAAGTATTCAAATAAATTTATATTTTGCTCTGAAATCCAGAAAATCTAGCCTTCGATTTCAGCAGTTGTATGCAGGAAAATACAACGATAAGAAAACATTTGTTTAAAACTAAATCTTGGCACATCTGTGTTTACCCTTCTTCTTCTCCTATAACATTTTGTAAGGTTAAATCTTACAAAAAGATGGATTGCTGACCATCAGTCTTTGCACAATTTCTCTTCCAGAGTAATGGATCCTTTCAAAAGCTTTCTTCTGTACAACTTCTCTACAAGTTGTTGCTCAAAATTTGAGTTAACATCCCAGCAGTGTCTAGCAAACTACACGAGTTTTCTTTTGTAATCATAGGACATAAAAGAGTTTTTCCAGACATTCCTCAAAATCTAAGAGTTGGCATTTAGAGCTCATTTAATTGTTGACATAAATACTAGATGACTCCAAGAAGCTATTCTCTGCTGCTGCCTTCCATATGCGAGCTCTATCATTTTTTATGTGAGAAATGCTCTAGTTACATTTATTTTGCAGGAATTACTATAGGAGTTACTAACATTGCACCAGCAATTTTGTTCTTAATATGAAATACAGAAATATGATTAAAAAAAATAAAGCATTTTGATCATTTTAATTTCAGAGGGAGATTAGGTATGTTACTGTAATAGAAATCATCTTCCAGTTTTTGGCTTTTTGCACAACTTTACCAGCGGTTCAGTAAAATGCAACTGGAGAAGCACATCCGACCAAATCTCTACATAAAATTAATTTCTGCAACTGTACAGTACCTATAAATGTAGCTGATCAGTTTTACACATAAGCAGAAAAATAAAAGCGAAATAAGCTGTTAACTTCTACTAATTTGCTATGTTATGTGAAGCACAGTTCTTGCACATCAGTTAGAATTAAATCAAACTGTAATTTTTCACATTACTTCAAAATTTAAATATACCACAAATATATTCAAAAGCCAATCAAAGTGCATAGACACATTTATTCTTAGATATTTTCCCACATAACTGTATAAAATGCACTGCAGCATTCATTTAAGGAATCAATGACGTCTTTGTGCAGAAGGTACAAAATCATTTTACCAGATCCTTTTGCCCTAAGCCTCTACTCCAACAGTACTGACCTCAGCTTTAAAAACAAAGTCCAACCGCTAACCGTGTGCCTGCAATGTTCTAAATGAGTGACAGAAAACATGCCAGAGCAAAAGGACACATGAGGAAATCTAACAGAGTTTCAGCATTTGACTCATACAGAGAATCTAAAAGTGTGTTTTTGTGATAGAACGAAAGAAAAAGAAACATTTTTGGGTTGCTGATGTTCCAGAAATTCAAACAGGCTGCAAAAGTTACCTTTATCCCGTGATATGTACAACCATACGCAAACACAAAACACTGTTTCAGCGCAATCCATACAGTACATGCAAAAAGGTCCATGCTCAAATATGTGACAGCTTATGAAAAGGGAACATTTTCTCTCTTTTGTAAGTGAAACACACTGCAGTTAATTTCAGTTTCCAAGCTTAGAGGTGGTTTCAATATATGAAGACCAGATGACATCAATTCACTCAGACTGCTTCGGCACTCTTATTACCCACGAATTAGCGCACCCGTTAAAACCAAGCGACTCTATCCCCTCGTTATATGGACATCAAAATACTGACTGTATGATGCTCATTGACATTCATAGTTGTTATATTCGCTGCTTACCTCGCCTCTCTGATCCTTCGGTGCAGTGGTGCTTCTGAGTTAAACCTGTGCGTAAAGTTTATGTCCCAAATCTGACTCCGGAGGCTGGGAGCGCCTCTCCTCTCGTGGAGGGCGGGGCGAAGACAATTTAGAGAAACATTCCTAACTTCTTTTCTGCCTATCTTTGTAGACTCAGAAGTTTTTCCAAGACGTAACAAATGACTCCATGACGGTGTGTCAGTGAAAATTTGGGAACGTCTCCTCAGTTTGATTCGCAGGATAGCGCGAATCTAACGATCACATCAATTTATTGTCGTTTGATTGCATGTTGAATAACCTATAACGAAGCAAGGCAGTCTTTCTCTGGGATTTTATGTCAAAAAATATGAAATATGTAACTTTTTAAAGAAAACGTTTTTAAAAAATGATCTGTAAAAATATATTAAAGCATTTATTCTGTTTAGGGATGCTGAATTTACTGTGGACATTGAGAAACGATACTCAGTTTGATGGAGCTATGGGGAGATATTATCCAGTGCAGACTGATTGTAACCTCTCAGAGTTCACAGTCAATTGGCAGTGTCTGTCGTAAGCATTGCAACTAGTATCATTATTTTTGATATAGATATATATATATATAAAAACATCACAACAATTAGTGAAATGACTATGATAGAGCTTTTAGGGCAGGTTTTCATTGCCCCTAAATGCTGCCCAATCAGTCTAAGACTCTGGCTTCGTCTCCAGATGCTATGAAGCTACACTGATAAATGAAGTCTGCGGTTTGTGATCTTTCTTCTGACTTGATCTTAAAGGGTCATTGAACCACTTGTGAGAACATATGATGACAAAGCTCTTCTTTCCTGGCTGAACAGAATAATCAGGAAGTCTCAAAGAGTAACGTATGGGGCCAGTGGCCTCTTTGTCTTAGAGGTCTCCCTTGGATGATCAATGACGGAGATGAGTCAATGCCCCTATTATTGGTTCTCTTCATGTGCGCCTAAATGCTGTGTCCAGTGCAACAGCTCCACAATTTTATCCCTCATCTGTCTGCTATGTTCCTTGCACTTAATGATGCTGTCTGTTCACTATGTCCAGTATGAAGCCAATTTACATAAACATCCATTCATTCATAAAGAGACAGATAGATGGATAATTTATTCCTGGAGTGAATTTAAAAAGTGTTCATATTGCTGCGTGACACTGATTGCATAACATACATTTCGCGTGACCACCTGCCATTATTAATCTGTTGAAACACCCTGGAATGTCTTGGCAATGATCGCTTCATAAATTAATTTCCCCGTGTGCCTTTTCAACAACAGCATGTTTCTAATCTAAATTCCACTCTGTCATCAGTATCTACATGGAAATAAATCACAATTCAGAACACGTGAGGCTGTCCTTGTGGTTGGAGGCAGGGACCAAATGGTGAGTCTTCCTCTCCACCCCACACTAGTTGACCCTAATGACACTTCTGGGACTAAAAGCACCCAGTGCTGTAAGGACTCTTAGTGTGTGAGATAATCCACGTTGACACACACTGATGTGGCAGAGCTAATTGCACCTAAAACTGTTGTAATTTCTCATTCATGCACATTTGAATAGTGCCTTGCACCAATTATAACAGCTAAAACCCGTTGACTTCTCCCCTATCTTCTAATTACACTTAATGTGTGTGTTTCATTAAATACAAAATGTAATACTCTATGTTTATTATTTTTTCTTGAAACAAAGTTAAGTCTGTTTATTTCAGCAGCTCCTTAGGTGATGTTATAGTGTAATGTTCAACAAGGTTTCAATAAAAGTGATTCCTATGAATGTGACATCATTGTTTACATGGGTCTTCTAATGCAGCAGCCATTTACGTTATCTGTCCACTGTGTAATACAAAGTTCTGCTCCTCTTTCTTTGTTTAAACAGGTGGATTGGATTGTGTTTTTCACCGAAGTAATGTGTGATGTGCTCCACTGTAAGACAAGAGTGACTCATCCAGGACTGCGCAGCGCCAGGAATCGTCCTTAATCTAATCATAAAAATAAAGTTTAAGATTTGTACCAGAATCCCTGCAATAAGTACTTACAACACCATCAGCCAGATGACTTTTTTTCATCGTTTTCAAGGAACAAACCTCACATGTGGCTGATTGCCTACAAATGTTGTAAGCCTTCTAAATGGAGAAGTATTTTCCCTTCATTGCTCTGCTGTGGGTCCATATAACACAAGGGAGGTGAAGAGAGCGAGGAAGTTTTGAAAGGAAACCAAGAGAGACAGAATACCAAAGCGCCACAGGAGGCTGCACCAAGGGAAATTAAGACCCAAATGTAACGCGGTGAAAGCGACTCCCCACCTGCACCTTGTAAAGACTTTTCAGGGGTTTGGTGAAAGTAAAAGTGTGCTGGTAGGGGCCACCCGACACTGCCTTGACTACTATTTACATAATTCTGCTCCATTACTGAAATAAATATTCAACAAAGTATGTTAAGGTGTGCTTTAGGTCTGAACATTGGTTGAGTCATTGTAATACATAATAAGCTTTGACCTAAACTGTAGATCTACAGCCAGATGCCAGAAGGAGAATAAGTTTTTATTTTGGATTACCTTGTATTTAGCTCTCCCTTTCTATCAACTCTATCCAACTTTCTTCATAAAGAAAAGCATTGCCACAGCATGATGCTCTAGGGATGATATTGCATATCATCTTCAGGTTGATATGTAATATTAATTCTCCTCCATACACAGGAGTCTACATGTAGGCTAGAATGTTCAATTTTGATCTGCAAACCAAAAATGGGGCTTCTCACAAACTTTCTGTGGCTACAATGTAGCTGACACCATCTGTGTGTGTTAATCAGTGAATGTAGTGTAAAGCACTGGAGTCTTCTGACTTGATAACACTTGTGGAAAGTGAAACTGAAGTCAGGTTTAGCAAAACAAAGAAAGCTACAGAATGCATGTACTCATTCCTTAGCTACATTAGTTTAATGATCTGACACGTTGTCAAAACAAAATCTACAAGGAGGGCTTACTTTTTCACCGCAGTGTGAAAAGCAAGCCTTGCACGACTTGACCTTTTTCACTCTGCTTTTTGTGCACCATGTTCATCCATAAGAGAAAAAAAGGTTTTACTTCTTGGGAAAAACTTTCATAAATTCTCTCCTTTCAGTCTTTTTCATAAAAACCTCACCCAGTAGAGGAAATGGAGAGGTTGGGGCCCTTTGGATATCATATCAAAGAGTTTGCGCAAACATAATAATTTGAGCTAGTCTCACTTTCATGCCATCTTTCATATTTCTTAGAACACACATAGTAGCTCCCACAGGCAAATGCTGATTTCACGGGATAGTAGCACCTCTTATTATGCCTACTTACAGCAATTCTTTCCTGTGCCTCACACCCAGAGAATGTTTAAGCTGGGTACTTTCCAAACTATTTGAATTAGTGATCCTTCTTAAGATTATTACATTACTGCTGAAAGCAGAGCCACAGCTGAACACATTCCCATTGTGTAAATGGTAAAGTAAGAGCAGTGGCCTTCTGCACTTGTCTGGGACGGCGAGAATATGGTGGCCAGAAAAACTGTCCTGCAGGAAGAATGTGACTGCTGATGCATGCCAGATGAGGAGACACAAAACAGGATACCAAAGCAGATGCAGTGACTCAGGATGCAGGGAAATATTTGTGCCCCATATGGTTGCCTGGAGCATTAGAGAAAGCCCAAAAACATGTCTAACAGCTTCTGGTTGGTTGAAACTGTAACACTAAAGAACAAAGTGAAACTAAAATGTCAGCCACTGACAAATAATTCTTTAGAAATATTCAACAGTGAGTCACCTTCCTCCCCTAAATCTGAAAGAACTGATAATTCTAAGGAAATATTACTCAATCATTTGAGAACTTCCTCTTTTAAATTGGCCACTCCTGGCAGGAATCCCATAGAAATCTATCCAAAATCTCAAGATCTTCACACTCATTTTCCTTGGAACATGTTTTGTCTTGCATTTTCTACAACTGAGCCTTAATGTCCCAGCTTTAGAGTCAAACATTCAGACATTGTTTTTCATGTTAACAGACATTACATCATCCACTTCTTGCTTCAATTGCATGTTAGCTACTTGTGGAAAGGGTACAAAGGTGAAAATTAATGCAGGGCTGAAGCTTGCACAGACCTGGGCAGTGAAGATAAATGAAAGCAGAATTTTCTTCTCTGGTTTCAGTACCTAGAATAATTTTTGTGACACATCCAATTCCTAAAACTGCTTGAAAAGATTTTTATGATGTGTGAATAGAACATGAGCTACATCACGCTTAGATTGCTGTAGGTGCGTCTACATGACTGGTATTTAAGTCAGCCAATTGGAACGGAACACCGATCGGTGATGGGCTTTTATTGATAACATGCTCTGATCAAACAATATGTCACCTTTGGCATAAAACAGCAGTATGGAAAAGCACTTCAGAACAAGTTGCTAATCAAGTTGTGCCTCTCTTTGTGTGTAAAGGAGGCTGAATCCAGGAGGAGCACTGCTGTGAAACTTCAAAGCAGATAAGAGGATAGATAAGAAATAATGCTGCCAATTTAATTAGAACTGTGTCAAAAATTCATGTTTTCTGTTAGAACCAATTGCAATGCCAGAGGAGGCTCTCAGAGCAGACTGAGGGAAAATATGATTTTGGATTGTTCTACATTAAACTTGTTTTATACAGTCTTTCTTGTTGGAAGCCAACGTTCTTTTATCAAATCCTATTTTATTTGAATGTAACTGGTGCCATGAAAGTGACCTTCCTCCTGCTGCAGATTTTATGTGATATAGGTGGCTGTGAGTGACACCTATGGGTGAAAAGTTGTGTGTTGCATGTGCTTCACTGATGGCCAGAGATCAGAAATGTCAGGTGAGAATGAATCAAAAAGATAAATGCAGGAACAAGTGTCTCCCAGATGATCTTGATGTCTATTCTGCTCAGTTCTTAAGCCTGATTTAGAGGTACATTTATTTTTGCAGGTTATGTAATGAACTGGCAACCTGCCCATGGTGTTTTCTACCTCTCCCAGTGAGGCTGCTGAAATGTGACCCAAGGTAAGGATCTATTAGCTGCAGAAAATTAATTGAATGATCGAATACTTAACATCTTCTACTGTACTAAAACAACAGGTCAAATTTATTTTAGCTATGTTTGATACAGCATTTTTATAACTGAAGGTAACATAGTTACTTGATTGTGCTATAAACTGGCACTTTGACAATACATAATACTGCCCCGTTAATACTGCTATTAAAAATAAGAATGATAAAAACAAGATGAAGTACAGTAGTATAGGAATAGCACCTGAAAAAAGTACATTAATAAAAGTACTGGATATTTTCATGAGTATTGAGCAAATGTGGGTTCATTGCCATATTTGTTATTAATATATTGTTTACTTAATGCACATTTAGATATATGAACACTATAAATGTAGCAATACAGGAATGCACCTTACTTTTTTAGTATCTCTGGTGAACTGATGGCAGGACAAAAATAAAATACATATCAACTAACAACACAATTAAGACAAGAGTACATGAGTTTTCTTATTTACATAAGTAAGCAAGATTTTCTACACTACAATAATCGGTTTAGACTTTTTTGTTAGAAAATAATAATTCGGGGTCAGGATCCATCAAATAGGCCTCCTTTTATTGGTGTCATGTTGGATTTACACATGGTTGCCAAACATTTTTGCTTAAGGATAACCATTTAAAGATAAAATAATTAGCTTTGCTGCTTATTATGTCTGAACTTGGTAAATATTATGGACACCATAACTGTTGATAAATAATGCATACAGTAAAAGCCCTTTTTCTGCGGATGCTTGGGATTGCAACAAAAAATATGGCTTCTTAACTTGAAGAACATTAAAACCATCAGATGTTAATTGTCAATTCTCAGCCAAAGCAATTTATTACTATGTCGTTGTTATTGGTCTCCTCCCTCCACGGAGCAGCTGTCTCTCCATCCCCACAGCTGCGTGCACACACACTTGGTAGATGTTTAATGCCAGATACCCTCCTGACGCAAACCCCATTTATTCCTGAGAAAGAATGGTATTTGAATCAGAAGCTCCCAGGGTCACGACCACCTGGAGCCACTGCAGCCCCCTACTATGAAGTTAACCATGAAATGCTTATTTTCATGTCAGCTTAGCTTTTGCTTACCCACAACAACAACAGCAACAAAACTATTGTATTGCAGGTGTGTGAGAGAGAGGGTGTGTGTGTGTGTATATATACTACACATAAATACACAAATTTGCTTTTTCTATGTTTCTAAAACTAATCTTTTTCTGACTGTACCTTTAAGAAATATTGTACCCACCCTCTTCTGTAGTGACGTCACCTCTCTCCCGGCATGCTCACTGGAAGTCCAATTATTGCTAATGGCGGGTATTGTACAAAACACGAAGATTTTACGCTATTGTTTGTTATCCGGTTGTGTTATTCTGCTGTAGCGATTTTCAAATTATAGTCGCTTGTTTTCTGACTTATTTTCGAGTATAAAGACAACGACGGAACCAAAAAACAGCGCCAGAGGAGTTTGCCACTGTTATCTTTATCATCATCATGTGTGGTAACTAAAGTGTCAAAGTGAAACAGGACAGGAAGACGGCGTGCATTTGAGTTGAGCATTAGCTAACCTGCTGGCTATGCTAACTCACAGAAACGTCTGTTATACTGCTCCGATATCAACCCTAACTTTTAAAATATTAAACTTGATGAGACAAAGAAAGTTAAGCTCGTAAATAGACTCTATATCCCATTCATTCGACCCTTCCCTTGGCTCATAATAAATCTCCGGAGTCGGAAATGAGTCTGGTAAAATTTTTAGTGTTATTTTTTATAACCGTCACACGGGTCTACGGTTCGTCGAAATTAAATATTCCCAAAGTTTTGCTACCACTTGCGAGAAGCACGAAAATTAACTTCACACTGGAAACGACTGAAGGCTGCTACAGATGGTGAGTGAAACTGAGGGCTTGACGGGGGCCCGGTTTGTGGGGCATGGAGGTGTCTTATTACCTAGCAAGAGAAGTCACATGGACTCCCATATACAGTACAGTGGTTTGCTGTAAGAGTCCAGCCGTACTGAATATCAAAAGATTAGTTTAATATGGTAATATTGCATCTTTCCCCCCCCAGAATTAAGTCGCTTTCTGTCAGTTTTCACTGGGGGTCAAATGTGACTTGTGGTTTTTTTTTTAAATCGCTAGTTTCTCTTGTCTAAATAAAATGTTATTATAGTAATTGTTGATGGCATTTAAACTAAAAATGGACAGAAGTTTTTAGGAGGAACTATAAAAGTCATAAAAACGTTAAAAAACTGTGTAGATTTTTTTATCGTAGGCGTAGGTGAAAAAAATTATATTTATGTCTTAAATTTTGTCATTTATTCATTGTATTGAGGACCAGAAGTGCCATAATTCAGCACGTAAATAATTTGTCAAATAAATGCTTGTGATAGTTCAAACACAATTGTAATGTGTACTTTTAGTAAATAAAATTATATACATATTTCTAAATTTGTATATAATTGAACAATTAAATGTAGAAATGAACAGAAACTTTGAATTCATTCGGCATGTTAAAATCATAAGCAGGTATTTCATTATTTATTTAATAATTTTGTCTTTCTTGTACTACAGTTCTTCATGTCAGACATTTCTGTTACTATTTGTTTAACTATAGAGTAGTTAAACAACTATTCTAGTTGGGGGGTGCACAACTTACTGTATCATGATCCTCATGGCAAATGACTACTTGGCTCCCGTATTAGCTTCACACATACTTCCTGGAAAAAAAATGATTCCAGTTTGCATATATTTATTTATTTTTGACATCTTAGTAAAACAGCTAACTACCATACTCATTCTAAATGGACACCAGGGATACGGATCATTATATGGTTGCTATAAATTGAAATTGTTTGACATCCAGGTAACTGTATATGTAACTGTATTTTTATGGCTTTTGGTGTCCAGGTCTTCCACTAGACCTGAGGTTGCAAGCATCCAGCCTGTGGAAGAGGATGCTGACAGAGGCTGCTCTCAGAAGGCTGTCCTGCAGGCTCTGTCCACCCAGCCCACCAGACTGACCAGCATCATTTTTGCTGAAGATGTTGGTAAGTACAACAATGCCATTTTAAATCACAATGTGTGGAAGAAAGCAAGGTTCAGATCCCTTTTGGGTGGCATTAACACTGCCAAGTTGTTAAAATAAATGTTGAAAATTGTGGTGACAATTATGGGACATATTGAGTGTTTTAGCCTTTTCCTCTAATATCAATAGCTGCATTTTGAGAAAATATCCTCAACCTAATGGACTTTTTTTCTCAGTAACTCTGCAGCTGTTTTGTAGTTCAAGTAAATGTTTCTCTCGTTATAGTTTATCAGAAAGTCACATGCAGTAGGAATTTAAATGTTTATTGAACATTGAACTGTCCATGGCACCCGGTCTTTTGCATTAAAGAGGTTGAACTCAGTCAACTAAATAGGAATTAGATTTTTTCCCCCTGTTTTTTATTGTTCCTCTTGTGCTGATGTAATACCATCTGCTGCCACACACCCTGTGAGCAAGTCTATAAAACAAATCAAAGTAACTAAGTCTGAATGTGGGATAAAATTACCCATCTGTATCATATTTACACATTTTATCTCTCCCATGAAATCCCTATAGCTGTTCCAAATATCCACATCATTTGAATACAGTGATAAGCACCCAGAATCCTGCCAACAACTAAAGGAAGCCCCAGAGCGATAACTTCCTGCTAATCATTTGCATATATTTGTCATTGACTATGCTTCATTTATTATAATCCTTTTTCTTACTCATCCATTGGCAGTCTCTGGACAGGTGCTCCGCTGCGACGCCATCGTTGACATCATCAGTGAGATCCAGATCGTCTCTACCACCAGAGAGCTGCATCTTGAAGACTCTCCACTGGCACTCAGAATTCATGCACTGGATTCAGAAGGTGGTACACTGACTTATTGCAGTAGATCAGCTGTCTAATTAAAGGGTAATGGGGTTCTAAATGAGTAAATACCCTGCCTTGAGCAGGTGTGACCCAAAAAAATAGATGTTGTAATAACTCAGCTCTCCAATAATAAGGATCTGTCATCACGCTGTTCATTCGTAGCCTTGAGATCTCTTTAGAGGGGGCTGGCTGCAGGCAGCTCTTTCTTCTCATAAAGGCTGCCACAGTGAAGTAGCTGTTTGTTCTGTGTGACTTGTTCCATTTAGGACAGCCACACTTCGTGTAATGAGCTGTGGCTGCAGCCTGATACTTGCTGATGATGGCTGCAGGGTGTGGTGCTCTGTTTGCTTTGGCGTAAGAGTCCATTTCAGACTCTTCAAACAGAGTAGATAGCAAATGATTGCAATGCACTGTTTAATTAAATCCCTCCCAGTTTTGTATCGGACAAAACAATTTTTAATTTATTATCGGCTAAAGTGAAGGCACCTCTGGCCCTGCAGTGTGGTTGAAAACCTCTGTTTGTAAATATTCTCAGTTCCTGATCAGTTTTTGCATACCTCTTGTTTTATTTTTTTATGAAGTTGCAGTATAAAGTTTTTTTCTTTCCTTTTTGTAGGAAATACCTTCTCTACCCTTGCCGGTTTGGTGTTTGACTGGACCTTAGTGAAAGATGTAGATGTGAATGGATTCACAGACTCCTACAATTCATTACGGTAATCTCTCTTTTGTTAATTCTTTTCTCATCCCCTCTAAAATTCTGCTATGCAGACCACCAAATGTCCCCAAAAGCAATTTTTAGAATGGTTATGCTGTTTGTGTTATTACCTTTTGCATTTTAATTACTCTGCTGAGGCGTTGTTGCTTATTGCTTTTTGTCTTTGTTACCTTCAGGGTGCTTAAATTCTCAGAGTCCACATACACTCCTCCTGGATACATATCTGAAATGGAGCGAGTGGGCAAACAAGGCGACATCATTCTGGTGTCGGGTCTGAAAACAGGACATGCTAAGCTAAAGGCCAAAATACAAGAGTCTCTGTATAAGGTAATAGTTTTATTCATAACTTTGTGGAGAAATTGTTTCTCTTGCTAATAGCATATGGGGTTTCTCACTAGACATGCACCAATCAAAGATTGTAATTTGCCAGGTTTTCTTTGATTGGTGCATTCATGCATCAAAATTATGAACTCCCAACATCTCTGGTCTTTAACTGACTCAACTACCAGCTTGTTCTATGATGCTCTTTTTAGAGTTTAGTTAATACTGTATATATTAACTAAACATATGCTTTGAAAGGTGCTTAAAATCTATGCTTTGTACATGTAACAGAACGTTTTCGTGTCATCTGTAGAAAAAAAAAATTGAGTAGAAAAGAATTGGCACGTCAGACCTCCAAGAAAACTGGAGATCGCTGTCAGCCAGGAGAAACCTGATCTTTTATTGCAAAAGATCACGATTAACTCTGCTTCATTAAACAGCGCATTGTTTATTCTGTTTCCTAGTTCTGTTACTTCGTTCCTCTGTGATGGACTAAAATGTACTCTTAAAAATTGCAAAATGCAATGCAGTTGCAGAGTCTTGTGCAACGCTATTGTGAAGACCAAAGGAGCTCTTTAGCCTTTTCAGATCATTAGCTGTCGTTTTAGTTAAGCTGACAAAGCTTTTAAATGTCAAATTGTGTTATTTCTACATTTTATAACAAACAATTCTTTTGCATGTGATTTGATTTGCATTAGATTTTTTTTTCTTCTTTTGGACACTTTTGAAACTTCTACCCATTTCATTTGGTTTATTGAAGCGGGAATCTAAAGCTTTGTTGTTCTGTCACCATGGTATCTATGCCACAGGATGTGGGTGCTGCTGAAGTGAGACTGCTGATTTTAGAGAACATCCTGCTGAGCCCTGCACACGATGTCTACTTAATGGCAGGAACTTCCATCAGATACAGAGTCCTCAAGATAAGACAAGGCACTATCACAGGTGTGAATATTTAGCTGATAGTTTTATCTTTAAACTCATGATGCTGTACAGTTCCTGGTGTTAGATCCAAATAAAAATGGATTTGTTGTTTAAATGAAATTGAAACTGAAAGAATTTGAAGTGATGACTGATGTCATGCTGCTTGAAATCCACTATCTTGGTCTGTTTTTGCTTCCCCAGAGCTCACAATGCCTTGTGATCAGTATGAACTACACCTTAGAAACAGTGTGGTTGATCCCAATGGAGACCCAGGAGTCAGTGTGGCCTCTCTTGATCGGAGTACCTCCAAAGTTACAGGAGTTCAAATGGGACACATCAATGTGGTGTTGGATCACAAGAGTATCCTTTTGATGAAATGCACCAGCAGCTGAAGTTGTAGCAGTGGTTTAATGAGCCATTTTTTATGAAGATGCACCAATCAATCGCAAGATATTGGGTCTTAAAGCAATTATGATTGATATTGACCAGGAATAGTGTGACCAATGCATGTCTAATTTTCTATCATTCAGTTATAATTATACATTTCATAGCTGAAGGTCTCATTCATGTCTACCTGAGGACGTTTTCTTTAATGGCTTCCATAAAGGCCTTCGAATGCAAGGAGTGTCTCGCCTCCCCAACAGCACGCTCTACGTTGTTGAGCCAGCCTACCTCGGTCTGTCTTTCTGCTTTAACACATATTTTAATTTCCTTGTTTAAAGTTTTAGCTGACCTTTTTTAATCTCTGTATTTAGGTTTTAAAATTCATCCAGGAGAAAGCTGGGTTCTTGAAACAGGCAGAGTGTACAACATTCTTATTGAAGTGTTTGATAAGTCTGGGAACAAAATCTACCTCTCTGACGTAAGTGCAGATCGGTGAGATTCCATGTTTGAAAAAAACAATCAAACAAATACAGCAGTTTTATAAATTGAACAATTTATTTTGATGTTGCAGAATGTCCGTATAAGCACTGTTTTTCCTAAAGAGTATTTTGAGGTCCTGGAGTCCTCTGTGAATGGATCATATCATCATGTCAGACCTCTCAAAGATGGTCTTACTCTTATTGATGCTACCCTAACAGCTGTTGAAGATGAAGTGAGTTCTTTTGGACCGTCGCATTCTTGTTTTTAGCCTTCCTCACTTTTATTCCTCTTCATGTTGTTGAATCTGATAATTTCCTGTGTCCACTGTTCTGCTTCAGAATGGAAAAGTCCATGCACTCGTCAACCCGGTGCACAATGAACAGGATGTGGAAATTTATAACCCTATAGTCCTCACTCCCAGTATTCTCACATTTCCATGGCAACCAAAAGTTGGAGCATATCAGTACACAATAAAGGTAATTATTCTCTTTCAGCCATGCTGATCGGAGGGCTTTGATCTAATAAAGGATACAATATTAAACCCAGCTATTCAAACTTAAAAGGAAAATCTAAGTTATTTTGTTCTTGGCATACTAGCATCATGACTGAGAGTGAGATCAAATTAGGAAATGTGGTGTGTTTGCATCTGATGAGGTATTCTCTGTTGCTTACTCCAGGCAACTGGTGGAAGTGGAAATTTCAGCTGGACTTCATCAAATACAGATGTGGCCACAGTGACTGTGAAAGGAGCGATGACCACAGTCAGTGACATTGGTGTCACTGTAATTTATGCTCATGATCTACGTAACCCACATCACTTCGGACAGATGAAGGTTGGTTGATAATGACACTCATTTCAAAATTATTGTGGCACAAAGGTTGGGTAATATTTGGATTTTTATTACTTTTTTATCTGTTGGTCATGTAGTAACTTCATCGGAAAGCTTGCAGAAACAAAGCTGGTGAATGTGTCAACTCTGGAGGGCTGACTCCAAATTCATATCAAACTTGTAAAACATTTTGAAAACGATCCAGCCAAAAATCCTCTCCACTTCACCATTGCACTTTACTTTGCTCCATCACACAAAATTATGCTAAAATACCCAGATGTTGCTATCGTAACTTGACAAGCAAAATGGAAAAGTTCACGTGTTAATAAACTGTGGACGTTACACATTTACTGTTATTAATCTTGCTCAATCATTCGTCCTGCTCAGGTATATGTTGTTGAGCCTGTTGCCATGGACTTTGCTCCATGTCCAGTAGAAGCCCGCCTGGGCCAAGATCTGGAACTGCCCCTTCGGATCTTTGGGTTGCTGGAGGAGTTGGAGATGGAGCGAGTCATGTTGAGTGACTGCTCCCACTTTGATCTACTGGTCGAGGAGGAGAACCAAGGAGTGTTTGAACTGTTAGAAGGTGAGTCTCTGTGATTTGACTAGGTCAGACAAAAACGGAGGAGTATGTGCCAGATCTTCATGTGAAGTGCAAAAAGTGAAGACTGTAAGAGAAGCACATTGTAAAGAACCTTTTAGAACAAATAGAGTTGGTGTTGAGGAAGAGATACTATTTTATCTTACACAACTGGATCCAATTCTAATTTATGCTGCCTTGCTTTATTTCTGCCTGAACTGAATTAAGTAATTAAATGTTCATAATAAAATGTTTGCAGTACAAATTCTTGGATTTTCCACAAAATGACAATTCACTACAGCTTTCTCACTACTATTTTAATTCTATAAATAATTCACCCTAAGTGTGTCATCTTTTAAGTGGCATCCATCTAGTTTTTTAAAGTTGCAAAACAACATTCCTTGAAGTTCCAGCAGCAAAGTGAGCTGCAGATATTTCTGTCACGTTTGAGATGAGAGACAACTACAGAAGAGCAATTGTCTTTTTCCTATTTAAAGTTGCCATTTTAAATGATCTCATCCTTTGGCTTGTCCCTCTGCGTTTGGTTCTTCCTCAGGGAGGCTGGCTCCTAGCCAGAAGCACTGCAGTGGAGTGCAAGCCAAGGCCCTGACTCCTGGCTACACGGTGCTTACTGTCAGCTACACTCATGGCAATGTGCATCTCAGTGCCAAGATCACTATTGCTGCCTACCTCCCTCTTAGAGTGAGTCTTTCAATCTTATCCTTTCAGGAATTTGCTAATTAGGAGCTTTGACCGTGGCATTTTAATCAATCTGTACATATTACAGATTGATTAAAATCTGTAATATGTCAGCCTGAGAATTCCTCAGGCTGGAAAATTATCTAACAGTTTTGTTTTGCTTTTTTCTCTTTATTTATTTATAATTTCTCAGTAGAAAAAAACAAAAGTGTATGTTTTTGTACTATTTATTAATTAATATCACAGGCTGAGCTCTTTTCTCTTTCGACTTATTTTAGTTCCACATATTGTCTTCATAAACAAATAAAAAATATTCTTTCATGTCTAAGAAGAAATAAAATAAGTTCCTGAATCCGTTCAGATTTTATTCTTTCCAAATTTGCGAAATTGTTGTTTAGTAAAATGTAGACTCCATTAAAGCAAAAATAATGAACTGTTGCTGTATAATTTAACATTTTATAGAACTAAGTATTGTTTGAGGAAGTGGGAATAAATTACTTCACATTATCTGTAGAATTATCTTTGGCTTACAGGTGTGCATCACTAAAGTTTTAACCATTAACATGTTTGAATCTCCTTTGGGCTCTTCAGTTTTATTTTTGTTAATAGTATGTTGTTCTTCAAATATTTCAGATATTTTTGCTATTTCGCTTCGTTTATTTTTGCCCTGGTAGCTAAAGATTGACCCATTTTCTTCTTGTGATGATGTTTTTCAAGTTAGGTTGTGTTTTTGTAAAGTTAAAGATCTTTTTCTTGGCTTTTCACTGTTATCTTGAAAGTTTGTTCATTCGCCCACCCCCGTAATCTGACTTCATTTTAAGTTTTTTTTTTTTTTAAATTTCATTTCAGAACTTACTGATAAAATCTTGTCATCTTTCAGGCGATTGACCCTGTGTCGGTGGCTGTAGTCACACTTGGATCTTCCAAAGACATGTTGTTTGAGGGAGGACCACGTCCTTGGGTTTTAGAGCCCTCAAAGTTTTTCTGTTTTTCACGAGCGGAGGATGAGAGCAGCGTGAGCCTCAATCTGATTAGTCCTTCCTGTCAGAACTATAATCGTCACTGGCTTAGAGCAACCTGCAGGGTGCTGGGAGAACAGGTAAGGGTGATGGAAATCATTGTAGTCCCAGATTCTCTACTTTCTGGCTCTAAAATAGCCTAAATTTCTTAAAACAAAATCAGACAAATTTTTTGTTCTTTAGCCGTATTATCTCTGTCATCTCAACTGTCACCCTCTCATTCTTTAGGTGTTAGAGATCACGGTGGGGAACAAGGCCACTGTGACCAATCCATTTCCAGCTGTGGAGCCGGCAGTGGTCAAGTTTGTTTGTGCACTTCCATCACGGCTCACACTGGTTCCAGTTTATACCAGTCCACAGCTGGACTTAGCCTGCCCTCTGATGCAGCAGAATAAACAAGTGGTGCGTGAGGTTTAAAAATGGTTTAGCATGCTAATTTTTAATCAGTAGGTTGGATTTTTAAAATTAATTTATTTTTACAAGTTGTTTAGATAGAACAATAGAGCATTGTAACCAACAGTAAAAATGCTAATGATATATGTTGTATTATCAAAACTAAATCTGCAAACTTTGTTCTAATGTTTTGGGTGGTTTTTTTGCGCTCATTTGTCAGGTGCCTGTTTCAAATTATCGGAACCCGGTGTTGGACTTGGCAGCTTTTGATCAGCAAGGAAGGAAATTCGACAACTTTAGCTCTTTAGACATTTTGTGGGAGTCATCAAAGGGGTCCCTGGCTAGTATTGAGCCCACTATGCCCATGGACCTTCAACTGTTTGAAGACAGCAAAAAACAGATGAAACTACATGGTAACTTTTTCTTTTTTATTAAGTGGCGTATGATTGTCCCAATTTAAAAATGCCTTCTATGCGTCAAGTCCATTTTTAAAGGAAATTTAAGTGATAGTTTTTATCATTTTTTCTGGTTAGGACGTCAGACAGTTCTTGTCCATCAACAGACAGGAATTGCTGCCATTACTGTGACAGCTGTTGGATACCAGGTTCCACATCTACAAGCTGCCAAAGTTCCCAGACCTGTAAGAAAAACCTATTTCCAAGTTGTATTCAAAAACCTCTGTTTAAGATCGCAACAACAGTTGCAAAGAATTTGAGTAACATGTCGCTATGAGTGTAAATTTGAAAGAAACATAACTTAATCTCACTTACAGTTACTGCTTTGCTCTTTGAAACATTCAGGACCATAATCAACTTCTGTTTTTGAAATTGCCTGTGCTGTAAGCCACCTTCAATTCTATAAGGGTGCAGAAAATCTATGACATTGTTCACAACTTCTCTTTTTGTTCGCTGATTGCCCCAGTTGAAATTCAGCCGGAGAAATTGTGTTCAATGGAAGAAAGCCCAGATAGAGCACTGAAGGGAGATGAGAACTGAGTAGGAAGACAATGGCCAGGCAATTCCCAATTAAATCACCAGATAAATCAGGCTGGCACAGATTTTTTTGGTACAGTGCCGCAGCACTTGCACACTATAAATATTGCACATATGCACCACTGCTACAGAATTAGCAGAATTGTAAGTAACCTGTTGATAGGAATGACCCAAATAAAATCACATAAACCCTTACCATTATGTCCAGACATAGTCTGGATGCTTGAAACTAAAATTGCAACAGATGGCATGACCTACTTTGATTAACTGTAGCAATTACCTGGCTGGATGACAACACTGAGCATTGATATTTCATTTCCAAATAGTTGATTCTTAAATGTGACGGCTAAAAGTAGCCGTGGCATTTAAGAATTTGCAGTGACAAGAGTGATGTCACTGCAAATGTAACATACACCATCCTGTCTCTGTGGAAAACTGAATTCATCACACTTGATCCTAATACACATGCATTATTCTGAATGGGAGTTAATCGGGAGAAGCACACTTATTTCAAAGGCGTGACAGGACTTCAGACTGCTGAAGGGTCGGTTAGTTATTCAGTAACACAAAGCAGCAATATTCTAAAGGCTACTACTAAATTAGTGTGTTTATTCTTTCCATCACTGTGTACATGCATTAACAATATTGCTTACAATATTAAGCAAACAACTTGCTTTTGTGAATGAAAGTCAGATTCTAATAGGTTGAATACGCTTTGCTTTCCTGGACAGTATGAACCTTTGACACCTGTCTCTGCCACACTGGAGCTTCTGTTGGTTGAAGATGTGAAGGTTTTTCCTGAGAGAGTGACTATTTATAACCACCCAGATGTGCGGGTAAGAGCAAAATTATCACTGCTGTTTATTTGCATTGCATTCTTCTGTTATCTGCGCTTTTTCTGCACTGAGCACAGACAGTCACACTGGATTGTATGAAATGTTCACTTGTAAGTTAGGGATGTATCTGGGCCACTCATTACATTGATTTAAAACTTTAGGTTGTGCTCATTTCAACAGTGACTACTGTGTCCAGTATGAAGTCATTAGCCTATAGCTATTTAGGAAATCAATCTGGATTCATCAGTAAAATCTTAGTCACTGTAGGTATAGTTATGTTTTAGTGATTCAAACATTGTTTTCTTTGCATCCACAAAACTCACAAGGCGCTGCTAATATCAAATACATTAAGGTTAACAGTGTGGCATGCTCAATTGAATACAGAGTTATTTATTTTACTTAGCAGTAGTTAATAAATGTCATCTCGAGGCACATTATTAGAAAAACTGGTTCATTTTAATTCAAACTTTACAAAAATACACAGAATCAAATTCATATCTGTTCAATTTAATCATTCAATTACACTGAGTACAACAAGATCTTATGTATATTACAGGACAGATTACGTATTATGTTTGCAATAAACCTGCTAATTGGATCATAGCAAGCATGTGGCGATAGTAGAGGGGAACATTTTGCTTTTTAACAGGAATGACCCTCCAGCAGAGCCCAAAATGTCATTGCAATTAAAGTTTTGTATCACAAGCTTATGTCATTATATTCTAATTGCAACAAAGTAACTGTAGTTTTTAAGTAAAAATTAAGTAAAAAATGTTAAGACATAGAAAATTGGTGTTAGATTTTGTAAAGTTGATGATGACTATTATTATTATTGTTGGGAAGTTTAGTCTTTTGTTTCCCATTTGCTATCACTACTTGGTTTGGATTTGGGGATAAGAAAACGGATTATCCCTGCAGAAAAAAAATATATAAATTAGATAATTTTATCATCAAAAATATTTTGTTTTCCAAATTAAATAAACAGAAATCCAGTATTTTTCATTCTGGCTTATTTAGAATGAATGTAAACATAAGTCACAAATGACACAGTAGAAACTTGTCATCTTTGCTCATCAGAAAATTAAAAACTGCCATATTTGAGAGTGTTCTTATACAGGTGTGTGGGATAACTCATGGTCAGTAAAAATATTTGTAAAATGTGAGTTTCTGCAGGAATCCTCTCTTATGCCTCTTACAGGTTAATCTGTAAGTGACATAAGAACTATGTTCTTAATGTTTTACTGTGTTTTGTCCTGCAGTTGGATCTGACTATGCAAGAAGGTTCAGGGCACTTTTTTATGAACACCAGCGTGAAGGGGATTGTGGATGTCGTGCTCCAAGAGGCGCTAGGCGAAGCTCGGGTAAGAAACATCTGTACTGCGTTCATGGCAAGTTGTCTGATGCCAGACAATACAAAACTGGTGGCGATAAGTATTACTTTCCTGCATATAATGTGAAAAGTAACTGCACCTTTGCCTGCAATCAGTGATGTCTACGGACGCGTTTATTCGTCGGACCACTTTTTTTAGTAACGAGTAATCTAACGTGTTGCTATTTCAAATCCAGTAGTCAGACTACAGTTACTTATCGAAATCACTTTGCATTACTGTGTGTTACTATCTTCTTTTGTTATTTAATCGTATTTCCTCTACGCGTCTTGTCGAGTGACCGACGTCTCTATGCAACAGAAATGTAAACAATGGAGGGAGATGCGCATTTTGTTGGTGGAAAAACTGGAACTATTTTGAGTTTCTGTTGCCAAGTCCGATTATTATAAGCGGCTTTGGGCTTTTTTTTTTTTTTTAAGTCACTTGCAAATTTAATGAGTGGCGGGTTGTGCCTTTTTGGGCTCGTTTTTTAACGTGAAGTTACTCATTTGGGCTTGGAAATAAGCAGAGACTCATAATAAATCCCTGAATTTGTCCGTCAGTAAGGTGTTTTAGTCAGGCTCTCCCTGTCCATCATTTCCCGGATGATCCATCCGGTTGTGTCTTTGTTAATGTCAAGTTAATATATTACCTCTGAATGACGTCGAGCTTCGCGTTGCGCTCCAGAAAACTGCAAACATCGAGACTAATTTGAACAGCGCAATAAACGTGAAAACAGCCACGAATAAATGTGTCCGTAGTTGCCAATAATTACAATGGCAACTTAATGCCATTATAACTATTAATATTAAGATAAGTGTCACAAATCTGTGCAGCCATCTGAGTTGTGGAGCTGCAGGAGGAGCGCTGTGCTTTGACACCAAACGCAGGGCCGTAACGCACAACCTGGAGGCTGGGGGGAAATATGGGGGCTTTAAAATCCTTCTTAGAGTTTTCCAGACAACAGTGGACCACACAAATTACTCACGTTTTTTTTTTTTGTACTGTTGCAACCATTAAACAATCTCCTCTTCAGTTCAACCTTATAAGTAGAGACACATTGCTGATGTTACCATTATAAAATTGCTTATAATTAAGTATTGGCAAAGGTCAATGTCATTTTCACAGCGTTGTTGTTAGCAGCTGCGAAAAGTGACTAAAAAAGTTACTTTTTCAAGGAGTAATCAGTAATCCGATTACAGTTACTTTTTCAAAGTAACTATGCCGTCACTGCCTGCAATGCTTTAGTTCATTTTTACTTTTGATGTTCTTCTGCATAAACTATTTTCTTGTCTCTGTCCAGGTTTCTCCAGTCCGTACAGGGACAGTTTCTGTAATGGTTCACGATCTTTGTCTGGCTTTCCCAGCACCTGCCAAATCAATAGTTCATGTTTCTGACATCCTGGAGGTTAATGTCAGAGTAGTTGACAAGGTCAGTTGAACTCTTTTATTTTAGCATCATAGCCCTGCTACACCACATTATCTTTATTATCATTACCATAAGTACCATGAAGCAAACCACTGATGTGTGGAGATTAAATATGGTTTAATGGTCTCCATGTCACCTTGTCCTAAGCTATATACAGATCCTTTGCACCAGTATTTTGTCCCTCCTTGTGATTGTAATTCTTCATTCTTCTAATATCTTGATTACAGGTGCAGATTGGCAAATTTGTTAAAGCTTATGTCAGAGTGTTGGATGATAACAGGAAGCCCTTCTCAGCCAGCTATTTCCAATCCATGAAATTGAAACTCAAGGCAGCGTCTGTAATAGTTTCTCTGACGTAAGTAATTAGAAACGTTATTTATATGAAACAATTAGCAATGGCTACATTTCTATAACTCTCCCTGCAGTCCTTTAGCAGAGCTGACAGAAAGTGACACGGCAGTGTTCCGGGTGAAAGGACTCTCCATCGGTCAGACCACCCTGTCAGCTGTTGTTGTGGATAAAAACGGGAGAAAAATAGCCTCAGCACCACAGCAAATTGAGGTATAATTTTCAGAAAGTAGGTTCATATTTTTGTTCCGGTGGATCTTGTTAAAAGAAGTAACATTTCACTGCTTTTTATAGGTGTTTCCACCTTTCAAGCTTATTCCCAGGAAAATGACTCTGTTAATTGGGGCAATGATGCAGGTAGGTGTGGTAAAATGGAAAAATGTCACTGGTTCATCTTGCAAAGCGAGTTTGTCTCGTCATTTATCTTTCAGAATTACTCATCTTTACCTTGACATCACTAATTGCGCCTTTTCACTTCAATTAAAACAATTATGTTTACTATGTGGCCTCCTGGGTGCTGAAAATCTTACTTCTGCATTGCAGGATGCTTTGCATCTCTAAAGCTGGCATTTTAAACATTTATGTTTCAACAGGCCTGGCCCTGATTACTCCAAATGAGCTATTCATTCTCTTTTCACTCTTGTTGCCATTGATAGATCACATCTGAGGGTGGTCCTCAACCCCAATCCAACATCCTGTTTTCCATTTCTGATGAGGAAATAGCTTCTGTTAATGCTGTGGGCCACGTTAGGGGAGTCTCTGTTGGGAATGTTACAGTGACAGGATTGGTCCAAGCTGTTGATGCTGAGACTGGGAAGCTTGTGGTCATATCTCAGGTAAATGGTAGTGGTTTGAGCTGTGTATGAATTTCTTACCTTTAGCTCTAAATCTAATTTTCCTTTGACTGTAGGATCAAGTAGAGGTTGAAGTTGTTATTCTGTCGGCCATTCGAATCAGAGCACCAGTTACAAGAATAAAGACTGGAGCACAGGTAGGATTATTTTTGTTTTTTATTTGGTTCTTTCTTTAAGTACTCTTTACAACTTTCTGAGGTTCTTTGTTGTAAAATTCAAATATCATGTATATTTGTGTGTGCACATATAGATGCCAGTATATGTGATGGGGCTGACCAATAGCCAGACGCCCTTCTCCTTTGGCAGTGTTGTACCTAGTCTCACTTTTTCTTGGTCTACCACTAAGAGAGACATTCTGGATGTCCACTCCAGGCACATTGAGGTATTTCATTTTTTTTAATCTAAAAATGCTGGTTCAGATCTTGCAAAGCTTGGTAGTAGGGGCACTAGGGTAGTCATTCTGCACCCTACTGGGTTTTTGAGTTAAAAAATGTTTAAAGTTGACAGGAAACTTAAAATTATGACTAGGTAATTAGGTATTATCGGAGGATATTAACAACAATATCTAAACACCAACTATAAAGTCTTTAAAAAAACGCAAATATAAAACATTTAAAATAATAAATTATTTGCACTTCAGTTGTTTCATCCTAATGAAAGTGTCCAACATTTTTTGATCGTTTATTTGTGACTTTTCATTTGCTGAAGTTGTTGGCATGCAGACTGGTGAAGAGTCAGTGATTATGGAGGCTAGTCTTCCTATGTGTTCACATACTGACCGCAATATGTTGCCTTTGTACTTCCAATCATTTCACCAAAGAGACTCTTTAACTCGTCTTTGCTATCACTGTTAGTGGTGTATAAAAAAACCTAATAAACAAATAATGCTTAGCCTGGTGGGGATACAAGTAAAGCCTGGTGGCCTGTCAGGCTCATAATATACAGGGGAAACCCTGCTGTTAAGTTTATGTTATGGATGAAGGGTGGGATTGAATAAGGTTGGACTTTAACTTTTTCCAACATGTAAAATGAATCTTCACATTTCTACTCTTTCTTATATTGCTTAATTTATTGAGTTATTTTATCTACTATTCACACAACAGTTACTAGTGCTGAATATGAAATATGCAATCATTGACATAATTAATTATTTAGTTTGAACTGTTTTCGTGCCAGGGTTGAATGATTAAATAACATAAGTGATTCTAAAAAACAAGAAAACTTACCATAAACTAGAAGATGCTGGAATGAGTTGGACTGAGAATCGGACTCTTAATTGTACATGTATTTATATCAAAAACATCCAGTACAGCCCTTTTAGTTTGGTTTGGTACACAGCAGCGTTTTGGGTGCAAGAAGTTTGCAGGTTCTCTGCAACTCGCTAAGGGACATTTTCCAAATACTAATGGTGACTTGTGTATATGGTTGAACCTATATGTCTAAATTTGAACTAAATTTTAGAAAATTCTCATGTCCAGAGTTGTATGTTTAATTGTTGCACCCTGAGAGAGATTCAAATCCATTAATAAAAACCCATATTAGCAACATTTGTAGTCACTTCTGACCCCAGTTTAGTGTTTATCAGCCCATTGTTGTCTTTTAGCCAACATGACTACATTTTTAACCGCTTAATTTTATTTAAATATTAAATTTGGAGTGCTAAATATATTATGTAGCTTTTGTCCTATTATAAGCTGAGGAAATGCACCAGTTAACTTTGTTCTGTTCTTGTCACATGCTGTTTCTGTTGTTGAACCATATCTATTTTAGGCTCTGTCTTCTCTTTGATCCTTTTTTCTGATTAAATTAAGATAATGTTGTCTCTCTGTTATGGTGGAGTTTCTAGAACCCCGTCCCGCTCAGCTCAACCGCTTCCTTACTAATAGCCTCTGTCTTGCTCCTCTTTTCTCATCGTTGTTGTCTTTTTTATTAGATTTTCTGCTATTTTTGCCATTCTTCTGATGATCTCTGTCTTCTTCAGGCTAATGTTGAACTTCAGCCAGAGCATAATTTTGGCATGACAGTGACAGGGAGAACAAGAGGCCGGACCGGGCTGAAGGTGGTTCTCAGAGTTTCTGACCCAAATGCTCAGCAGCTAGAGGGAAATGTTCTGGAGCTCAAAGATGAGATCCAGATCCAGGTACGGTGGCGACACATACGGGGGGTAATCTTGTGTAAGAACTGTTCATCTTTCATCTCAGCACCAGTATTATAAATAATTTAAACCTGTTTTATGCACCTCTCTGCTCGTCGCCACTATGCTCCCTGCTGCTTTATAATGTTGAAAGCTTTCTTTGTGACAGCAGAATATTGAAAATGCAGAGGTTTGAAGGATCTTTGAAGAGATAACACTGCAGATTAGTTGAAGCTGAATGCATCTGGCTCCCGGCTGTAATAAACCATGACATGTCACTAGCTCAGAAACATCAAAGGTCCTCTAATAATTTGAGTTTTAACGCTCTTCTTTAATCAAGGTCTATGACAAGCTGCACGTGCTTCATCCTCAAGTAGAAGCTGAGGAGATCCTGATGGCTCCAAACTCTGCCCTCAAGCTTCAGACTAACAGGTGAGTTATCTGTTCTTGTTGCACAATGTGTTTAGTGCATTATTTATAACACACAACGTCATAGAAACATGATGTGTTTGGTTTTTTTTTTCCTGTGTCTAACAGGGATGGTGTGGGTGTGCTCTCCTACCGGATGCTGGATTGCCCTGACCAGCTTGTTGTTGCTCAAGTTGACAATAAGGGCCTCCTCTCATCTGGTTCTCTCACTGGGATGTGTTCTCTGCTGGTCACCTCACAGGAGATTTTCGGTGTCAATCAAACTCTCATCCTCACTGTGAAGGTCAGCTCAGTTAGTTGAACGAAATGATTTTAGGATTTTTGCTTTTGTAACCTCTAGCCTTTGGAGAGCAATGTTGAAATCCATCTAACTGCCTGCCAAAAGTTCAACAAGGTTTTAAAGGCTTAAATTTATAAATCTTGATTTTAAGATTTTTTTTTTCTTTTTAGAAATCAAAAAACAACAACAAAAAACTGTGTTGATAATATTGTTCTTTTGAGGCCATTTTGAAGTAATATATTAATAATGGCATTATAATGGAAGTGTACCCTCTCAAATACTAATAAACTTTAATTTTGTCCAGAACACTCCACACTGGAGCTGTATATTTTAAATATTGAAAATATAACACAATAAACAAAAACAATAAGTTAAAAAAAAAATAAAAATCACACAACTTTAGCCAAGTTGTGTGTGATTATGATGTCTCTGTAAATAAAATTGCCGTTCAAAAAAATCTTAATAAATAGAACAGAAATCATGGAGCCCATTTTAATTAATCATGCAATTAATTGCTTATTGCCAGAGGCGTAACGGTTATGCTATGGGAGAACCATAAGCGCCATGATGCAGGGAAGCTTCATCATGGAGCCATCAATGTTATGGCTATTTTGATAATATAGAACATTAATAAATAATTTAAAAACTGTGACATCAAAGTGAAAAATTAATAATATAAAATCTACAATACCTGCTTGCATAATGGAGCTCACCCTTAAACTATTATTTGTTGAAGCACTTTTTGTTTCAGTTTTGTCATCACTGATGCTGGTCGTCCCCCAGACTGGCAAGAAAAAGATAAGATTTATTTGTCATTGTCATCAACAGATTACAACGAGATTGAGATTTGCTCAACTCGAGTTAAGAAAAGACAAACTTCGAAAAACAAATCAAACCTGCAGAATAAACACAAAAATTTGATGAAAGTAGCAAAGCAAACAGCCCAACTAAAAATGATAGAATCTGGAATCTTGATCCCGTTTGGCTTTGAGTTTGGGCAAAACTTTCCCACTTGCATGTGTGTCCAAAAAGAGTTCCTCCAAGAACCAACAGCTTCCTGGGAAGGAGTTGTTAGGAGGGGCTGATCAACCAGTAAGATGCACACTTGGTTGAATCATGTGTCCACTTGGTGCTCGTTAGCCAACAATCAAAATCTTATTTTATTTTATTTTTTCCCACTCCACATTCTGTAAATAAGTGGCCAGGAATGCAAATAATTTATCATTTTAGATTAAATATGATCTCATGCCAGCAGATGCTACTATATACTCAAGGTTCCCAACATGGAGTCATTCTGTTCATAAAAGGGCAAGCTCACCTTCAGAGTTAAACATGTTATTCACTGTAGGAATGACATACAGAAGGTAATTAATCATCGATTAAAATATTTCAACTTCTAAATTAGCGAAATATAAATATTAATTCAAGAGGTCAGAGACAGATATTTACAGGCATTCATATATTTCTTTTGAGAGTAGCCTTTCATGGTGAAGGCATTTATCTGTATCAGAGATTCAGGATGGTAAGTGCTTGGGATAAAGGCTGTTTTGGCTAAATCAGTAACTTTTTAAGGGACCTTGTAGCAGTTGAAATGTAAGAGTAGCTTTATAGTGTTATGTTCTTAAAATAAGTAGGTCAAAAATATTTTCTTTTTTTAACTTGCAGAAACTTTTTAAACTTTTGTTTAACACTAAATCTGTGCAGAAAGGTTTCAGATAATCTTTTGTTGAATAGTGCTAAAAACTGCTGAACGAGAATTTTAAAAAAAAATTCACGCTGCTGAGAAATATGAGCCTCTTATCTATGTGGCTTCCCCGTTTGTTCCCAAGCCGTTGAAGTGACAGCTGACAGCTACGACTGATTGCAATACCAACCTCTTTTATTTGATTCCTCAGGTGGTTCCTGTGTCCTACGTCCGCTTCAGTGCCAGTCCGGTGCTGAACACGCTCGCTAGAGAGGGCCTGGGCGCCTTTCCTCTGGGAATCCTGCTCACCTTCACTGTCCACTTTCATGCTAGCACTGGAGAGGCCATGCACAGCTCAAACTCCCAGCTTACATTTTCTACAAACAGGTCAGTCATCTCTTATCTTATCAACCCAAATTAAAACTTTTTGACAAAGTTTGAAAAATCATCCCCTTAGTCTTGAAGCCAGAGAAAAATGATCCAAATGTCAGTTTAAAGGTTGACAAAGTTAATTTTCCTTCTTCTGCTGGACACATAAATCTACTTATTTTTTAGAAATTTACTTTTCAATGTTGTCTTCTTTTGTTTTTCATTCTGCTTTCTGAAATGAACATTATCCTGATTTTAATATCATAAAGCACATGCAGTACTTTCATGTGTGTCATGAAAGTAGTCTATGACCAGTACAGAACACAGGAGGGAGCAGTATTACTTTTAGTGTGTAGAGGAATGCATACTACAGGATTTCCATCCTGTAATCCTGCCCACTTGCAAAGTAGGATGGGACAAAATATTGTTAAATGCTCTGTGACCTTAAGACGTGCAGCATTATACACTGACTCTATGCCAACTACAATGTTTTAATGAGGAGTCGGCAGTGCTTGCCTGCTGGAGTACTTATACCTTTTGGTCTCTCTGTAATATTTTGTCATGTTACAATCATAAACTTCATGTTATTGTGGGTTGTTTTTTTTAGAGTGACCAACACAAAGTAGGACAAAATTGTGGAGAGAAATATGGTTTTAACAGTTTTCGCACAGATGTCTAAATACTGTTGCATGAAATTAAGTGCAGAAATCCCCTGATTAATAAATCGTCCACTTGTATGTGTATATTTAAATTTTCTCTGTAGCTGTGGTGTAAAGACCTCAGAGGTTTGTTCCAGAACATTCCTAACATGACAGATGAGTAGAGCATTAATTACAGAAGCAGCCTAAAGGCTCATGGAAGCTCAGGAGGAGTTGCTGAGAGCCACAGTTCAGGTGGATGATTCATTGACAGCACAACTCTTAGCTGTTTATTCTTTATGAAAAGAGTTTTTTTTTTTGCCTTTTTTTTCTCCGAAGAGTTTTTGCGGTGCTAGTGGCTCGTATTTTTTGTGACAGTAGGCAGACAGGAAATAGGGCGAGGAGAGGGGGGGGCAAGACATGCGGCAAAGGTCGCCGGGACCGGGAGTCGAAGGACTAAGGCCTCCAAACGTGGGACGTGCTAACCCCCTGCGCCACCACAGCACGCCCCATGAAAGAGTTTTAAAAGGAAGTTCATTGAGTTGGTCTGGTCTCCATGTTTCTGCCTACAAGTCAAGTGCTATTTGTTGTGGAAAACTAAGATTGCATATTACCCTCAACACACAATCTTCATGTTGAAATGTGGTGGTGGAAGCATCATGCAGTGAGGATGCTTTTCTCCAGCAGGTAGAGAAATTCCAGTTGACTTGAAGATGGATGGGAAAATATTTTGGTGTCTACATGTGCAAAACTGATGGAGACATGTCCAAAAAGTTAGTCTCAAGATTTCTTTTATGACCAATGAGCTTTCTTTCAGTTTACAATTATGCATTACTTTGTGTCAGACTAGAACATGATTGATTACAATACATTAAAGTTTTTGGTTGTAATGTGAGAAAAGGTTATGAATACTTTAGGAATGCAGTATATCTGCTGTGACGAGCGATTACTTTTCAGATCTCTTGAATGAGAAAATAATTTGTTTTCAGTCCAGCTTTTTTGTTTGTGGAGACAGGATGGCTCTCAGTAAAATGTTGATATCTGTTCTTAGATCCTTACTTTAAAACAATGTGTCTTAATTCAGCATTTTTCTCAAAGGAAAAGATTTAAAAGCTCAAAACAATAAATAGAAAAAAATAGAGTAACTGTTCATCTTTATTCTCTGCTGTTTTGCACACTGAACTGCAGACATGTCTCCATAAGTTGTGGAAAATGTTTCCTGTTAATTTGCTTTCAACACTTTGTGTGCTTCTGCTGACTGGATTTTAAACACTTGTTACTGAAAATGACTAATTAAAGTCTTCCTCACTCTGTCACAACATCCACACCAAAGGGTGTTGTAGCTACGAACTGGAAGAGAGTATAATGATGCAGTCACTGATCAGAAAAGCGTTTCTATTTTTTCTTTTTTTTTTTTTTTTTAGTTCTGACTACTCTGTCTCCAATCAAGCTAAAAATTGGCCAATTCTGGCCCTGCACTACATATCTACTAATTGATTATCCATGTGAGGGAAAATAATCTTTCAAACTGTTTCAGAGCCAAATTAGATGGCTCTGAAACCATCTAATTTCAGATGCTGCTTTTTATCTGAAGAAAAAAGCAGCTTAACAGAGCAGCTGGTCATTTACACTTCAATTATTTTTCTTCTGAATAGTTAGTGATACTCTTACACTTTAGTCTCTTATATGTTCAGTCTGATAATAGTTGCTAAGGTCACCTCAGAGTGTTTCAGCTGCCTCCATGAGGAGTTGACATCAATTTCCCAAACTCGACCAGTAACCTCACCTCAGATTTTCTCCTGAGGAAGGAACCTAAATTAATAGTCACTGAACACGGAGTTGCTGCTCTTTCAGGGGAAGCGCCCCCTCACCAACCTGCTCAATAAATTGATACTTTGTTACACTGCTACATTGTTTTCCAGTCCATGAGGTAATTTTAGAGCAAGAGTTGGAAACTGCGTTTTAAAGTCCTAATGGTGTGGGATCTATGAACACTGGCCAGTGATTAAATTCTGCAGAGTCTCGGAAGAACTAATAGGTTTCAATATATGAGGTTTAAACAGTTTTGCCTTTTTGAGAAATGAGACAAAATATAAGATGTATTTTTAAGTGGAGAGAAAATGGATCAGCATCCTAAAGTTAAAAAAAGAAAATAAGCCATAAAACATGCCTATAAATTTAGAATACCAATCAGCTATATTGGTCTAGTTTGAGGTTTTCCTTTACAGATATATATACACCTATTGACTTAGTCCTTAAACTATTTTTATAACACACACATTACAGATTCATCCTGATGTGCAAATTTTATTTAATTTGTATTTTTCAGAGCATTCTTGCATATTAAAAATAGCCAGATCAGAATATTAACAATGGAAATATATGGAGTTGCATGCTTTTTACAACAAACTCATGTTCTTCTTGCTGTGTGCCCATCACCTACTGTGGCTCTGTGCTTTCTCTCAGGGATGATCTGGTCCAGCTGGGAGTCGGCCCCACTAACCACTCAGTGACAGTGAGAACAGTCAATGTAGGTCTCACACTTCTGGCACTGTGGGATAATGAAAACATGGGCGTGGCGGACTACGTTCCACTTCCTGTTGATCATGCTATTCATATGGATGAAGCCAATAAGCTGGTTGTGGGTGATGTGGTCTGCTTCCAAGCCAAGTTAACAAACCCAGATGGTAAGTGTACCATAAATTGCTCCAAGACATTTGTATAAAATGTACCAACATAACATTTAGTAACTCTGTCAGTATATATTTATATGACACTCTTTTGTTTTTCTGTTATGTTTGCAGTTTTTCCCACATTGTTTTTCTTCACCAGTTTTATTGTTTTTTTCAGCTACATACCTTAATACTTTATCAGTATTTCATGCTGTGTAGAATTGTCCTTTACTACCCGATATTTGCAACAGATTATTTTGTTGCCATCTTTTCAGGAGCTCCTGGCACATGGAGTTCCTCTGCAGACGGTATTCTCCAGGTGGACCCTAAAAGCGGGGCAGCTGTAGCCAGAGACTCTGGCGTAGTGACTGTGTTCTACGAGATATCTGGTATTTTGAAAACCTACAGAGAGGTAAATTATGTGTTTTATTATCTCTCATTAAGGCAGATTTGAGCAAATTGCACAACTACAAGTTTCCTTTGGAGATTCATGAATCATTCTTCATCACACAATAATATAGTTTTAAAAATAATGCACAGGTTTTAAGACCTATAAAGTTTATTCTTCATCTATTACAGCAAAGTGCAGTGCATAAAAAAATTTTCTTAACTCATACTAGACAAGAGTAATTGTGAAGACAAAAATAATTTGCTGTGTCTTAGCTTTCAACCTTTTCATTACATTTTCCTGTGAATTCAACTCAACCAGTGATTTAAAACAAATGCAAATAAATAAAAACAAATACATTAGCAGAATGAGACATGGTGATATGTTGTGTTGAGATTTTCTTAAAAAGCTCCTGAAACTCCACTGAACAGTTACAGATAGAGTTTCTGTCAATGTTAGAAACGCAAGAGGTGGTTGAGCTGGTATTGCTCCTTGTTGTGAAAAATGTCATAAGAATTTTGAGTTATCATATTGACAAATTGAAATGAATGATATGTGAGAGTTCAAAATGCTGTCAGTATTTTCTGGGTTTATTTGTCGGTTCCACGAGAATATAACTAAAAATCAATATATTAAAAAATTTGATCAAATGCAGTTGTATTAGTAGCTTAGTGATAAGAATCACACTTTATGTCACTGGCGTCCTGAAGAAGCCTCTTTGAAAATAACTTTTTTTAAGGAGCAGCATTTGTGTTTGTGGAGCTGAGACTGCAGTGACAGCTGTACAGTTACCAAAAAAAGTTAAAGATACTTTTTTGTCATCGTTTTTATTACTACAAAAATCTTGTGATTTTACATCCAGTAGAAGAGAAGAGGGATGCAATATGCCTGTTTGTCAGTGTGTACCCACATTTTTTGCCATTATGTTTCAACCTACTTATGTTTTGTACCCCTCAATTAACTATTTCATACCCTTATACTTAATCATTATGCATCAGTACATTTCTCTTAATAGTAAAGTATTAAATGAGTTATTAATATAAAATAATAGACATAGAAAAATAAAACAAAAACCTCCTCATTTTTAATCTTTAATAATAATGAAAACACAAAAATTGTGCTTGAGGCGTTGTACACAAATTGGACACCTTACACCAGGTTTTTGTGACTGAAACTGGAACTGTTCCGGCAGGAGATCCAAACAGAAATTCAATTTTATGTCTCAAACTACAACAGAACCCAGAACACAATATTATTGGTTTAACTCCAGGGGGAAATTTTGGGGGAAAATGCTTAAGTTGTATATTTTTTTCTAGTCTCCAGAAAAACAACGCCTCTGTCATGGTTGAACCCACTTTTGAGCCGTGGAGATTAAGACTGAACAGAGTGTACACAATGGAAAAACTAATGTTTACTTACAGTTGAATTTGGCTTTGTGGGTGTCTTTTAACATGCTTTGCTTGGTCAAACACAAAGCAGGTTGAAACACTGGGTGAGGATAAGTAAATAACATAGTAAATAACAGTGTTATTTACTATAACATTGTTATAGTAAATTCTTTATTATAACAATGTTATAGTAAAGTAAGTAAAATGCCAATGCATGGTCATGTTGGTGTCTTTTTCGCTAGTTTTTCTGTATTTTTATTATTATTGCAGTTATTTCTGTACTGCAGATGCAAAATGTAAGTCTCACATATATTCTTAATTTTAAATATATTTTTTGGAAGACTTTATTTGAACACTATGTCCACTGACTTTTAAGTAAGTAAAGAAATACGTTTAGGAGTCACATAACCAAATATATTACAGCACGGCAGATAAATAAAAACATATTATAGGCTATTCAAAGACGATATGAGCCGCCCAGTACAAAATTTTTCATGGTGCAGGACCCTTTTTCTCTCCTGACCTAAAAGTGTAAGCGTGAAGTGTAAGTGTGATCAAAGCTACAAAAGTATGAAATGGGAAAGCAGAGAAATGAGCTTCTCCCTTCCAAACATTGAAAGTCTTCCAGTTTAACTTTATTTTCTGTGTTTGTTACTCTGTAGGTAATTGTGGAAGCGCCTACTACAACAACCGCTATGACTCAACCTTCACCCGTCCGGTCTGGAAAGGAGACAAAAGTTCTGCTTACTACCAGAGAGAGAGGAACCAACCTCATCGGTAAAAATATTTAAAGCAGATATCTGTTTTAGAGTGAGTAAAAGAATATGGAGAGCAAGATGAATTTGCTACTAAAATGTTTCTGGATTTAGCTACTTTGTTTTATACTAAATCTAAGTGTTCAGTTATGTTTTAACTTTGGCTACATAAAAATAAACAGTGTGAAGAGCAAATAAGCTAAAATGTTTTAGCCAAACTAGAATCTAATTTTTTTATTTGGATAAAAAGTAAGTTTCAGCTTTCCATTCTGCTTTACCCCCAGGAACCTGTTTGCCTACCCAGATAGCAGCTATTGCAAAACTTGAGCCAGAAAAATCTGTCAGCTGCCTTCTCAGCTTCACCAGCGACACTATCGACTTCTCTCCCAACGATGTGTTCAAAACACACACGCGCTTTGACTCCAGTATTGGTAAGACTCATCTGAATTCAGGTCACAAAGTATTTTCATGACTAAAGAAGCTTCTAAGCACATTTTTTCTCTTTGAGTTATTGCACAAATATACAATTTTCTGATGCATTTGAGGTTAATAGCCTTTGTTGGATTAAATTACAGAAAGTTCAAATAACTGATTCTAATTTTGTTGATGCTTTTGTTTTTCTTTGTCCGCTTAAAGCCTATCATTTGGTTTTTACAGCATTTTGTTGTTTTTAGAAAGTTTCAGACCTAACCTCATCACTCAGTTTTGCAGCAGATCAGAAAATCTATTCACAAGACCATAATGTCGCTCCGTTCACATTCATTTCTTGTGTTTTTTCTGGTATTCTGTTTAAAATATAGAAATAGTACATTTAAATCTATCTTTAACAGTGTTAATGTCTGTGCACTTTATGAGAACGGGAAAATACTGTTTACAAGGACCTAATCAATACTTGCATTGCCCAAGGAATGAATTTTACAGAGGCCATAAAAGGTGTCCAAGTGATGTATCGAACCAAGGAGAGTCCATGTTGCTTGAAAGCATTGATGTAATTGTGTTTGGGGTTTGGGACTCACCCTTGTTGCTTGTTTGTCACTGTTGGATCCATTGGGTGTGTACCACTGTACAAAACTATGGCTTTCTACGGACTTTCTAAATGTACCATTTGATTGTGAACCTGAGGTTAAAGGTTAAAACTCCAGCAACTCTAGAATAAAATACAGTGTTTAGTTTGTCAGTGAATCTTTTCATGTCACAGGCTTAAACTTTTATGCAGTTTCTTTGACCTTTATAACATTGAAATGTGCAAGCTTGGTAAAATTGTGAAGGGGAATGAAAATGATGGACGATTAGACAAACATAAAGTGCTTCTCCCAGAGTCAGTGTTGTTTCTGTACACCTTTTATTGCATAGAGTCCATTATTCTTTGCAATCAGCTCCAGCTCAGTCCAACTAGATTGAGAGGAACTGTGAACTTAGTTTTGCCAAATATTCTCAATTAGATTTCGGTATAGACTTTAATTAGGGCCTTTTAACACATGAATATGTCTTAGTCTGATGTCTTTTGCAGACTCGAACACTTTTCATTCTTCCAGTTGCGCTGCATTTAGTTCCATTCTTGTTCCAACACAGCTGAGTCAGATGACTGGCCCGTTACCAGGCCTTTGCCAAATTTGATGGCATGTTGAAGAATAATTCAGTGATTTTATCCAGCTGTGTTGGAGCAGGGATGCAGTAGATCCAGTAGTTTGTAGTTGCACCATGCTCTTTCAGTTTGCATATGATTGATTGAACAGTTTTCCATGAGATGTTCAAAGCTTGGGATTATGGGAGCCCTTGTTGCTGTTCTATCCCTGGCCTGTTGGTCTGTTGGTGTTGCTTGGTTTTCATAATGCTGCTTGTTCACTCATGTCCTCTAATAAACTGATGCCTTCACAGAATTTATGCTGGGATAAAATTATACTTAGATGGGCTTTGTTTTTTTAATTAGGTGACTTCTGAAGGCTCAAGTTGCAATGGGTTTTATTTAGGGGCATCGAATGAAAGGTAACTGAATATAAATGTGTTAACTTGCTACAAAAAAGAGGGAAAACTGCTCATTTCCCTCTACTATAGAATCATATGCTACTTTGTCTATCATAAAATAACAATAAAATAAAAGGTTTAAAGTGACAAAATATGGAAAAAGTTTGTGGTATGAATACTAGTTGAGCCCTTGTTCCTGTTTTTGCTCCAGGTCTGTACACATGCACAATGACCCTGCAGCCCACGACTAATCAACAGACCCGTTTACTTAGCGTGTCCATGACCAACCTGCTGGTGAAGGCTGGCCTAGTCGGCAGCATTTTCACCGGAGAGCAGGTCAGCACCCAGCTGCCCATCGAGCCGGGGCTTTACTCAGACCAGACTGAGCTGCTGCTCTCCAACCTGCACCCGTCTGCTGAGTTCACAGTTTACGGCCCCCCCGCTGTTCTGTCCACCATCGAGGTCAGGAGTGGTTCAGGAAATATGCACCACAATATTACTCTATGTCAACAGGTAGATGTGAGAAAACACATTTTGTTGTCTTTAGGTGACGTCCACTTCTCCCAGTCTTGTCGTCTACGAGAAGGAGGTCCAGCAAGGATTCCCCAGTTATACGAAGTACATTGTTAACGCTGTGGACCCGCATTCAGCAGTTTCAGCTTCTGTCGACATAAGCAGTGCTTCTTCTGGACAGAGTTTGGTCATCCCTGTCAGTTTTATTCATGTTAATGATCCCAACGCTGCCAAGCAAGGTCAGTCACTGTTTCTGTGCAAATGTTAATCTGCTGAGCAACAAGCCAAAGGATGTACTTTTGTACTTTTATCTGTACTTTTTTTTGTCAGCTCTCAGGAAATATAGCAGACGTAAAATCTTACAGAGCTGTATACAAAATTTGATGGGCTATTAAATTTTGACTTAATGTGCTGTAGGTTATTACTATGGGGGCGTGACTGCCACTTTTTCCAAGTTGATGTTTCAGAAAAAGGTGCAGCCTCACTCACTTACTGCTATGTGGGTTTTTTTTTGTTGTGTGGTTTCTTTTTTACTATTTCACAACTATTAAAAAAGATAGATGGATAGATATAGATAGATAGATATTTACGTAACCCATTAAGTAAGTTAAGCACAAGTTATTCTAAGAAGTTGTTTTGACTAGACCTATGGGAAACAAGGACATATTGATGCAATTTGTCAGTGATAATAAATGCAGGAGTAGAAATTTCACACATCTACAGCATTTTTACAAACTTCAGTGAATTTTCCTAGAATAAGTTAATGTTTGTGTGATGTTCTCAACTCTTCATCAAAGCTTTGACTCTCTTCTCTGCTTCCTTTCTGCAGCGGCTCCTCCTAGTTTCATAGAGGATAACAACTCCTTCCACAGCTTCATAAACTGCTACCAGATGATGTTCTGCACCTTGTTCGCCCTGCTGGCGGGCACAGCTATCATCATCATTGGTGGGTCATCTCACTTTTTTGTTTCCATAATATTGATTTTGTAGGTGGAGGAACTTTTGAAGGAGTCAAATAGTTAAAAGTTTGTGGTATTTTAGTCTATAGTCAAAGAATTCTACAGAATAAGACTTGATGATGTGTTCAGTGTCTAATCTAGACTGGTAGCTTTAGCTACATCAAATATTAGAGGAAAATAATCTAAATTTAATTGGAAAAAGGCAAGTCAGAAAATGGCTGCTTCAAAAGGTCGATTTTAGTGAAAATCAAGTTAAAGGTGTTCACAATCCTTCTACGCTGCCTGCCTTCTGTGGGATATCTCTATCAATCAGATCTTCATTAGCTGGTTGGCTGAAGGATTGGATCTATATCAGACTGTTGATTCGCTCAGACATCCCTCCTCTTCATCTTGAAAGGCAATGTGGCTGCTTGGCACAATGTTTCAGATTGTTTTGCCTCTAAATGATGAAATGCCTGTAAATGTTGATGTATGTGTCTCAGTGTGAGTACAAGATGCTCCTCCGTCAGGCTGCGATTTTTCATACTCTGTTGGCAAAGATAAAATCAAAATGTGCCAGTTTTATTGGCAGCAGCACACGCATTAACAGAAGTACATCAGCGATACACACAAGGTTCTGCTCAGAGTCACGTTCTCTTTTTATCCTATTATTTTGTTAGAAACTTACTCAGGTTCTCCAGAGATCTATAGTTCAGATTTTTTTTTTTTTGTGGAATATTTGTGTATGGCTTCCTGTAGAGCTGCACATTGTTTGGAAAACAGAAAATTGTAATGTTATTTGGGACTTTTGCAATTCTGTAAAATGGAAATAACTCACCTTAATCCCTCTTTTCCTTCATCGCAATGACCCCAATATTCTCATTGAGCTTCAGCACAGCAGTCATTAAGATCTGGGTCAGGTGTGGCTAAGAAAGCTGATCATAGTCTGGCCAACTATTCAGATGTTTGTGGCAAGTAGAGCTTTAAAGAAACGTCCCTGTACTAAATATTACATCCAAGCAGTTTTAGTTATTTCACTGTTGCACACATTGATATGAGTTTCCTGTTGGTACCTGCAGATTAAAATATGAGGATATGTTTGCTTTAACAGTTCTGTTAAAAGAACCACTTAAATCTCATTCTGACTACATATTAAAAGTGGAAAATAAAAAATAAATCCATATTTTTCTTTTAAAAGTAGAAATAATCAAATAATGTGTAAATGTTCATTTGTTTGAAAAGTGCTATATCGATTTGAAGTATAAACCTTTCATTAAAACCTATTTTACTTTGTAGTTCTTTGTTTTCCATTTAGCGTAAAAAATGTTTTTAAAAATGTACCACCATATAAAGTTTTTTTTGCTACGTTTATTGTTTAAATAATTTAGATTGGTTTTATTATTTCTTTTTACTTAATGTATTTTTTAGCTATGTTTTATTATGCATTATTTTCAACATAAAGCCATTGTGTGTGGTTTCGATTAAATCCGACTAAAAATATAACAAGCTGAGGACTTTCTGCAATACAGTCCATTTTCTATACTTTAGTTCATCACTGGAAATTTCTCAGCATTTTCCCTTTAATGTTGTGGTTTTTTTTGGCTGTTTTGTTTCATTTTTTTTTACTTGAATACAAAACTGTGTGAATGAAAACTGCCCAATACTTTTCCCTTTTAGTTTCTTACATTCAATGATTTCTTTTTCATTTTCAGACTGGTATGTTGTATATCTTGAATTTGTATTTTGCCCTGAATGCATAGAACTCTAGAAAAGCTGCAGCATCACTTTTCATGTAAACTCGCCCTGTTTGAAAAACTTAAATAATTTTAATGTCTTTTTTTTTTTCCACGGCAGTCCTGCACTCTTTGTTGTCTCCAAAGGAACAGTCGTATCACCCGGCTTTCATCCAGCGAACACCGCCACCCCTCACTGGTATGGCACACACAATATGACACAAACCTCCACAAAATTACCTAAAAATAAGTCGATTCAGGTGAATCCACCATGAAACACCAGTTCATTTGTCTCGATTCAGTGGTGAGAAATGTGAACTCACTCTAAAGCTTTTTCACATTGTCATTGGCAATATTAGAGATTTTCAGGGACATTGGTAGTTAATAGATTTGTGTAAAGGAAATATTCTTATACTCTGAAAAGTAAAGCAGTGAAGTTCAGTTACACTACAGAACAGGCAGCAACTATTAAAGAAATAATTTGTCAAGCAGCATATTTTCTAGTGGTGCCACCTTTCTGCCCAATCCGATTACATTAGTTTAGATCAGCAAACTAACAGAGGTTCTCCTTTTAATATCAAGATTATGTCCTCATTTGTGTTTCAAAGTACTTCTCTCTCACATTAATTTAACTTTTAACAAAGAAAACTGCCACAAACTGATGTGTTTACAGTTGAAAGCAAAGTGGGAAGTTTCCATTTGGTTAATTTAACGAACAGAAACAAAACAAATCTAATTCCTTTTTCTTTTTTTATACGACTGCTGGTCACCAGGCAGAGCTGATTGAAAAGATATTGCCTAATTCTGATCACTAACTAATTGATTGGTTCCTGAGTTGTTTCATTCAAATGCTTTGCACCAACAAGGCAAACAAAAGGAGTTTCAGCCGAGCTGGTGGCGCTTTAGTTGAAACTGACAGGTAACATGAAACATGTAGCTACGTTTCATCCTGTGGAATAGGATAAAGGTGCAGTGTATTATTTAAATCAGTTGTAAAGCTTGGAAGTATAAAATAGTTATTTCACAACAGTTCAACAGGCTTATCTATAGTATGTTCTACATATGTGTGTTTTAGCAATTGGAGTTTTTATTTTTCAGACAGACTTTGATTTGCTTTCTGATGGTTTGCTATGGTTGACTGTCCCTCAGGTGGAAGAACAGGTTTTCTGTTTATCTTTTTGGCAGAATAGTTCCTTCTCAACCTATATTTGTTGATGTTTTTATAAAATAAATGGAGTCCAAGTGTTTTCCAGTGGCTGCAGCTTGCAGTGCAACCTTGTGTAAATGAATCAAGAAGAAACTAAATTACAAGAAAAGAAGCATTTCTTAGTCTTGGTCAAACCGGATCATCTCAATAAATTATAGTATGACTGACTTTTTTTTTCAGTTATTTGATTCAAAAGGAGAATCATAAATTTTTTTTTGATATACTTGAAGTTGTTTCTCATTTAATATTAATGATTGTGGCTTACAGCAAATGAAAAGCAAAAAATAAGTTTATCAAAAAATTGAAAATTGCATTAGACCTAATAAAAAAATTTTTAAGAAAGCGTCATTGGCCTACTGAAGTCCACATACTTCATAATATGTGCGCTTAACACTTGTTTGGGACTTCTCTTTTTTTCTACTTTGCCTGAATTGACATGTTTGTATTTTCTCCTCAAATTATCACTGAGTGTGGAAACTTCACACTGGACCTCAGTCAAATTGGATTGTGTTCCTCTACATGTTCCTTCAGATTGTGTGACTTTGACTTCTGAAAGAAAAGCAATGTTTTCTTTCATCTGAAAGCAGGACTTTGGGCCAC
Source organism: Xiphophorus hellerii (assembly GCF_003331165.1). NCBI lineage: Eukaryota > Metazoa > Chordata > Actinopteri > Cyprinodontiformes > Poeciliidae > Xiphophorus > Xiphophorus hellerii. The sequence goes on from NC_045672.1 coordinate 21,673,959, forward strand.
TGAGCAACAGTCATATTCTTTTATTCCTTTATGAACGGCTTCTGAGACTGTAGTTGTGATTGCAGTTGCAGGTCAGTGTGTGATGTCTCTTGAAGCACTGATCCCAGTCTATTGGAACCTCTCAAGGATGTGGTTATCCTTAATACTTGTGCACCATTTTGTACCAAATGTTTTCCTTCCACTAAACTTTCATTAATATGCTTTGATGCCACTAAAGTGGCTTCACTTTCATGTGCAGGGTGTCAATGACTGCTGGGTAACAATCAAGTCAGCAGTCTCCAATAAGCCATGACATTTGAATTGGTTTTTTGTAATAAATTTTTTTTTAAAACCATACTCATTAAAATGCTCTAGGAAAAAAATCATCTTGTATAATAAATATGTTTTGATGTGTAATATATGCCATCCATCTGTATTTGTCTGACTTTGCCCTCTAGTCTCTGACCCTGTCAGCCATCTGTAGCTGATCATTTTTGTCAAACAGAACCTGCTCCTCTGTGTTTTGTATACTTCATCAAGTTTGTTTGTCTGACTCTTTCAGGTCTCGACTCGCCCGCAGCAAATTCTTTCAACCGCATGATGCCGAGAGTTAGTCCAAACAGCACGTACAGATCGCAGCTCTATTCTCCAGATTACAAGTCCTGATTGGGCGCCGTATTTACGTCCTCTTCGACACGACACCTCGGGTCATTAATATATGAAAAATGTGCCTCTAACCCTCAGCAGGAAAGCTGTGGGAAGATCTGCCTTCAAATGTTGGTACAGAAACTTAAAAAAAAGAATATATCATTTAAAATTAATGCAGAATGATTGCAAGGCTCTGTCTTTTTCTTGGTATGTTTTCTGTGAAGTGTGATGTGGTGGTTGTATATGAAGAGCTGGTGGTGTAGAAATAATACACACCGTGCTGTTTTGTTGTGTTTTGCCTCTTCGTTAACGACTGAAGTATTTGCAAAATGCTCGAACACCAAATCATTTGTTTGAGCTTGAAAAAATATATATTGTGTTTGCCATTAACTTGTGTGCCGCTTATATTTGACACGTGAAGGTCAATAACTCAGGGAAACAACCCTATCCATTTTCAAGTAACAAGCTGACTTGATATTTTCCAAGAACAAAATGACCTCGGTTGGTTGTAGCTTTGATAACCGTCGTTCACTGAATCCGTCCTGAAAGGTGCCGAACCCTCCAAATGTGTTGAACACCAACTAAGTTGGTCTAATTTCTGTCTTGGGCATTTTTAATTATTATTTAACTGTTCTGATGTTTGAGCCACAATGAATGCAGCTCTTAATTTTTTTTTTTGTTTAATGTGCAACAGTTGCAAATGTGAAGCATCATTCATTTATCTGAAGTAGATGTGTCTTTATAAAAGCACTCACATGTGATATGGCCTCATGTTGGAAAAAACAAATGTTTTTTTCCCCAGCATTTCAAGAACAACGACTTGCGGCACTGTTGAAATGCTGATTCATTAAAATGTGACTTGGTTTTTATGTGACATATTTTGGCATTTGATTATTATTGGCAAAAGATTATATTTATGTTTTCTTATATCTGATTGATGTTATGCCTTACATATAACTCTGAACAGCTTTTTGGCACATGGTTGAAATTAGCTTGTTTGCTTGTGTGAGAATGTGCTTGTTTTTGCTAATTAAAGATTTTACTTTTTATGTCAGGAGTTTGTCTCAAATTTGTCTACAGTTTAACTTTTCTTCACAGAATTTTTCCAGCCAGACCTCTGGATTAAATTACAAATATTTTTTTACCACAGTTGTGTTAAGTTGAAGGAACAGAGACTTAACAGAACTGTGGTAAAAAATATTTGTAATTTAATCCAGATGTCATAGGGTTAGCAGAGAAATTCGGTTTCTTAGACGATTCTAATACATGATGCCAAAAATAAAGGATATTCTGCTTAGCAGTGTTTTAGGTAAACCTACATTTGTACTTATGTCAATGGTTGCAGAGTAATAATTCCAATTCATCTTTAATCTGGATTATGGTGACTGTTTATTTCTGTATGTAAACTGGATCTGTTTGTTTTCTTAAAGTGCCTTGAGATGTTTGCGGTGAATTGCCGCTGTTTGGATAAATTGAACTAGTATCTATCCATAAATCTCTCTATATATTTATACAAACATCAAGAGAAATAATGTTTTTTTATCACCCAGGTTCTGTAATACCCTTCGGCCACTGATCCAGTCTGTCTCCCATTTTTCAGTGACTTTCCCCTGAACTGCTGTGGTGTTAGTCACCAGGCTCATTTGTATGCCCGCAGCAGCAGCCTGTGTCAAAAACCGCTTCACAATCTCATGTAGGTGAGCACACTGTACACTACGATATGATATGGAAGGCAGCATAACATCGAATGGGCTTCACTTAAGCTGTGCAGCTGTCAAAGTGGCTTATTTTGAATGTGTTTTTTCATGCATATTTTCACCTTTTAGTTGTTTGGAGAGCTGAATGGTTGATGCTCTCAAAGAAATGTATAGATGAGAGAAACCCTATAGGAGGATTGATTTGGTGAAATAGTTTCTGTCTGAAAGTCCCAGTTTACAAATGAAATGGTAAAATATTGTAAGAAAGATGTTTCATAAGAAATATTTGAACCTTTTTTCTATTTTCTGATTTACCTTACTGTACACTCTAATTATACAGCTTTAGGTTTGTGATTATTTACCGTACACTGTTTTCAGATTATTGAGCAAAGGGATCAGATGCACAATGATTAAAGGAATAATTGTACTGGCAAAACTTGGTGGAAAAACCTATTTGACTCAGTACTTTTGCTTTGACAAAAAATATTCCACCTAACCTACTTTAGTAAAGTTAGAAGTTGATGTAGAGCTGAAATTGCTCTATCAAAAAATCTGCAAACTAATTTCCAGAAGTCAAATAATGTTTTACACATGTTTGAAATTGTAACCTTTATAAATATACAACTATTTTTGATTTGCGTCCAAAGCTGCTGGTATGGTTAGAGGTTCTGTTACCGTACAAAAATGATTCGGGTTATCGAGGAGTTTCATTCTAAAAGGTTCTCCCAATATTACAGAGCTTGCCTAAAGAAAACATTAAGGACAAATTAAATTTCTGCAGTAAGTACAAGAAGGGACTATTTGATCGCTCCTTCTGATTTCATGAGACAACTAGAAAATAGCTTGTCTGTAGAGAAAAAAGTCAAACGGAAAACATGATGAACCAAATCATTTGTGCTCATTACAGTTACTTTTCACCAAGCTGAGTGGGTATCTATTCAGTTCTGCCTCCAAATACCTTCATAAAAAGAGTGGACTGAAAATGTCAGCAACTTCTTACATACAGTAAACAAACTGAGGATGATCAGTGTATTTCCCACCATGTTGGATCAATGTGTCACAAGGCTAAAGTTATTGGAAATGTGAGTCACAGATCCCAATATCGAATTTTAAACTCATGGTCAGAAAACCCCACAGATCTTTAACCTATTTAAGAAAATTTAGGAGCATAAATAGAAGAGAAGATAACTGTGGTCCACTGAAGGCATTAATAGGATGAGAATGAATCAATATCCATTAGGATTTGTCCCAGAAGCTGATATGAAGCATGTGGGTCAGCACTGTAAATACTGACTCCAGTGAGTTGTATGTAATTTTTTTCTTACATATCAATGAAATTCTTTAACACATAAAAGAAACACTAAGTAATACAAAAGCTGTTTCACTGCTCCTCACTTCATGCTTAAAATGCTCTTTAATTGAAATCTGTTAAGCTTTAACTGTGTCTTTTGATATCGGGTGAACCACAGACAACCCGACCGACATAAACTCATCCAGACATTCTGGGCTATGGTGTTTGCATTTTCTCCCACATGCATGCTTGAAAGCTGTTTATAAAGCTCTAGAGGGGCTCTGTGGAGCCCTGAGTGTTGGTCTTCTGCACAAACTGGCTGATCAAGAAGAAAGAAAACATGTAAACAAGTGAATTGTGCAAAGAAGCAAACAAACCAGCTCACTGGCTGCCCGACTACTTCAGCAGATGGTTATCGGAGACATTTGTTGCGAACCAGTTTTAATTAACTGCCGCCTGGGATGGGATGAAATGCAAAAGTGAAAATGACTGTTTTCCCCATCAATAGGTAGTGGCATGTAGGTTTTCAAAGTGACTGCACTTTCTAAATGATTAAAGCAGTTACGGAGGCTTAAATGACACTCAATTTATTCTTCCCATTAAAGCATGCAGACCGCTCCAGCCCCTGATGTCAGCCTGCCGCACTGATCCTGCAGTGAAGGGAAACTGTTCCACATGGCTTACTGTGCTGTCAGTGGAGGTGATCAATGAGGGCCTAACTGAGTGAACCTGACCAGCCGGGTTAGGCTGCTTCTGCTGGACTTTTGAAAGAAGCTTAGATATAAATAAAGCAAAACACTTTTTGTGACACTTACTGATTTTCTTTTGTTGCTTTTTTTTAAATCACACTTAAATACAGTCAAAAATGAAATACTATTAACAAACTTGATCCTATGTGGAACAGTTATCATCCCCTAAACCAATTTACTGATTGTCCAGCCCTTGGCAGCAAAAAGAAATGCTGTCAACCACTGGCAATGAGTCTACAGAATCCCTGAGGAACTTTGATCCACTCTACTTGGCAGAATTGTTTTAATTCAGCCACACTGGAGTTTTGGAGCATAAAATGCCTAGTAAGAATCATACCTCACCATCGTTTCAGATTTGAATACATACTTTGACTGCATGACTACAAAACTCTTTTTTTCTGTTTTCCAGAAGTGTAACTTGGAGTACGCTTTGCTTCTTCAGGATTTTTTCCAAATGATGTACATCAACTTTTGCCAATCACTCTGAGTGAAGTTGCCTCAATCCATGACAAATGCCATCACCGTATTTCATTGTTAAATTCTGTTATTTTATTGAAATGTTATACTTGTTTAATTATGACTTTTTGACATAAATCCAGGTTACAGGAATGTTATTTTTTTTATCTTATAAAGAAATAAATTGGAAACTGTATTTTGTATTGAATTAATTTGTTTTAGTCTGATAGAAAGTTTCTCAGATGGTCTCAGATATTTTGGTGACAAAAACACCAAAACAGAAGAAATCTGTTATGGGGCAAATACTTTTTTTCCCAACACCTTTAATCCATTCCCAAACATCGTTTGGGAAGAAGGCAGTGTGTTTCCCCAGAGTAAGAGCTGCCAGGGTGAGGAGAAAATTGCTGAAGAGGATTTTTTTTTCCTCATACATTTCACACAGATCAATTTAAACCTAATCAAGCTTCGTGTAAATTATTGCTGCTTAGGACTGATGCTGTGGCACAACTGAGGAAAGTCAATGACACGTTTTGTTTTGCTATTAACCGTTTTAATCGTGGATTTCATGAAAATTAAGGACACAGACTACACGGCTTATTACATTCTTGGTGATGGAGATTCAGTGCACCACAGACTCACATTTACAACTGGGAAACTTACTGGAAAGTTTTCCACTCTGCCCTTTCAGAATAAAATTTTGCTGACTGAAACCTGCTCTCACTTGGGCATTTTAGCTGTGAGCCAAAAGTGTGAGAGGACAAGCCTATATTAATGATGAGTAACAAAGTGTTTTAAAGTGACTTTTTTTTGTGTGTGGGTGCTAGCATTCTTCTCATAGGAGTCAAATTCTGCTACTTTTAAAAGTTGCTATCAATTAAACGTCTGTAGAACCTGCTGAGCCAGGTGGTTTGATGGTGTTATATGTGCAGTGCTCTGGACTTTTTTTACATTTTCTCCTGTTACAGCTACACGCTGTGATTTATTTCCTTTGGATTCCATGTGACTACCCAACACAAAGTAATCCAGAATGAAAGGAATGAATGTTAAAAACGTTTTTACAAATTAAAATCCAAGATCCAGTGCAGCCAGTTGCCTTCAAAAACTATCTGACTACGAGGGGAAACGAAAGAGAGCAAACCGCAGCATGTAAATATGGAGAAGTTTAAAACGGGGTTAGGTAATAAAATATCAAGCTATGAGCATCTTCTGGAGCGCTGTTTAACCCATCATCTGAAACTAAGAAAAAATGTGTCATTATGAAAAACTACCAACACATGGCTGCCCTTCTAACAGGCCAGACAGGGAGAGGATTCATCAGAAAAAAATCATCTGTAAGATGAGATCAAAACTTAACGTTGAAGTTATGTGTTGTGGAAAAGTGACACAAAGCATGTACTATTTACTCTGAGTACAACTTCCTCACTTTGAAACGAGGTATTGGAAGTATCATGCTTTGGGGGTGCTTTTCTATTTTAGGGACTCGTTAGAGCAGCATTTCAGACCAAAATCAAATTGAGAATTTGTGGCAAAACTTTAAAATGGCTGCTTGACTGTGGTTGAGTTTAGAGTTGATGGTAAAAGATGTGATCTGATGGTGGAATCTTAGATCAGAAATAGATTGTCAGGATTACAGGATTATTATTTCATATGATGTTTTATTGGCTTTACTTGATTCTCTTTTCTGTGTTTATGCTTTTTTTTAAAACAACATAGTTTTGATATTTTTGGTAAAAGATGGTTTATGATGCAATTTTGTGCATTTAAATGTTTGTTGATTTCCTGTTTTCACCGACTAAAGCTATCCTGGTGTTTTTAAAAATGTAAGCTTTTTGTTTTTAGTGGTTTTTGCCCTTTTCTTTCTCTTGTGTACTGTAAAACGTTTCAGTTTTTGTTGTGCAAAATGTAAGTGTGAAATTATCAACACTTTGCTCTCATAGCCTAAAAATTAGATTCCATTTTTTTGTTTACAACATTACTGTATTTTTACCCACCCCCCCTAGGACCACTTCACATTCGCTGCTAATAGCTTCTCCTACTTCATCTGCATCCCATGTTCCCATTTTGTTGCTGCCACTCCCCCGCCACAATAAAGCTCAGATTTCTCAGATCATATAAACACAGCCTTCAGGTGAAACAGCATGAAGACAAAGCATCCAGTTTCATGGACAAAGCACTCATCGTTCCCACTTTCACTTCAGCCCAAGCCAGGAACTGCAGCATTTCAAAAGGGCCTTGAAATATGAATCAAAAGAAAATGAGAGCAGAGAGAGAACTAGAGCAGCAAAGTTTTTCATTACTACTCTTCAGAGCAGATGTATGTTGCTTTGATAAAATAAGCCCCGGTGACTGGAGAAGTTTGGTCACATGCTGCAGCGTAAGCATCATTAACCCTGAGCATCCGAGGCTGCAGCCCTGAACATCGTCTGATTCATGTATTAAACATTTAAAAAATAATTAGGAAATGTCTGATCAAAAAGCATGTAGTTTTATTATTATTATTATTATTATTATTATTATTATTAAAAGCTAAACCTAGATTTACTTCACTCTACATGCACCATGAAAAGCTTACACTGCCTCTTATAGTTTAGTTCTGGAAACTCTCAGTGACAGGTTGCTAATGACAGAATGTCACTCTCACCTCCTGTTGAATAAAAACTGGCCTGAGAAAGGAACCTTTTCACAAAAGTTTTGAAAATAGGCGCAAAAGAATCATAAATTATGCCAGACAAGGAACCAATTAAAAGAAACTCCATGTGTTTTCCTGGGATGAATGGCCACATCAAAATCAAAAGCTTGTTGATACTTTGAAAAAGCTTGTACTTTAAATCCAACTTGCTAAGGAATGTCTAGCCATTTATTAATGCTGGTATGTTTACATAGTTTAGCATATTTTATTTGATCAACAATAATTTCAAACCTGTGAACCAAATTTCTTTCTTTAATTCTATGAATTTGTTTGTTATTTTTTCATTCCGCCCTGAAAAATATTCAGATTCATCATTAAACTCCCTCAAATTATGTGATATTCCTGCACTATATGACCTCAACTCTATACATGGTGAAACAAATAGAAAGCCACCAGGGAAATCATTTTTGGCTTTCGCAGATATACAGTGGTGCTGGTGACAGATGTATTATTTTCTTTCCTGGGTCAATTTGGTGAGGCCAGAGGAAGAAGAAGCTGTGTCTCTTTTACTGATGGCAGCAGAATCCAACGTCATCAACTATAATCTCAACTTCCTGAAAACAAGCTGAATCAGTGAGTCTCTGACTAAGTAGGGGAGAATATGTATGAAGACACACCTTTACTAACATGTTTTTGATTTTTTTTTTTACAAACATTGGTAACTGTGACTGATAGACTTTGTTTTTGACAGCTTTGTCTGCGAGACATCCTTTCCAGTCAGACTGTGGCTTTCTCATGTTTGAGCAAATAAAAGTAACCCAAAAACATAACAAAAGCTCAGATTACAGTAATGATAAAATGATGTAACCTAGTTATGAACATACAGTGAGCAAAGAAGAAGCAAAAACAGAAAGCATCTAAATAAATCACATTTGTGCTTGAACTGCCTGTGTGGCTGAATTTGATTCCACATGAAATAAACTTATTTATGACATCAGTTTTTAGTCTAATTACGAGATGTATAAAAAGAAGAAATCTATTTAAACTTCAGCTCCTTTGTGATTGTGTCTTTGTTTTTTTGAGCAGAGCTTAGGAGATAAAAAGTGAAGAGGAGGAGCAAGAAAAGACAAGACGCAGAGGAAGATGTTGAGATGCAACCCTGAAATAATACAGTCTGCTATAGTTCAAAAACATATGTCACACAAGAGGATTACAGACTCTTAGTTGTGCTGTTTGTTTATTTACTAACAGTTTTCCATTTTTGGCTTTATCTTTGTTTCCTAAATATGCAAATAGTGCATCAATTATAGATGACAAAAGTATATATTCAAAGTTTTCTATGTTAATTCACTTTGGATGCCAACAAAGTTAAATAAAAAGTAGGATTATGACAAGTTTACATGTAAGAGAAGGGAGTAGAAGAGTAGGAGAACAGAGTCTGGCTAACAATAATGGAACAACACACCTTACAGTTATTCTCTCACTTTTTTTTTACTTAAAGGTAATTTAACACAAAGATCCAGAGATAAAGACATTGACGACAGATTTTTAAAGCTCCCATATTCCCCCTGTGAGTTGCATTAAGCAGGGTCACTAATGTAAGCCACCATTGCTCGGACTCTTTATTGATTTTCCTCTCAACTCTTATACAGATGTCTGTGACACCACGTTCTGCAGGGGTGGTGTGTGTAATGGGCTGACTGGTTGTTGTCCCCCCCCCCCCACCTACCCACCCCCCCCAAAACCCACCAACTAACTTCTGGTTAGTTTGCACTGAAGTCTCTGAGATCATCCAGTGCTAGAAGGAGAAGCGATGGCCACCCAGTGAAAACTTCGACATCGATTTTTGCTTGACTGAGCTGCTGATCGGGAACTCATACTGAGCTCAGCTTGTGCAGAATCTGCAGCTCTACACTCATTTATGCAGATGTGCTCAGTGAGGGGTTTTGATGCATCCGATGTAGTTCAGCGCCCTGGACGCCCTTCTCTCATGGGCTGCAAAAGGAGAGAAAAAGAGGTTTGGTCAGTCGTAGCCCAAGCTGAGTTTCCTGTTGCTTACTTTGCATCCACAGAATGGGGATCTGGGGCCTTCTGTTATTTTGCATAGTGAGAAAATGAAGCTGTGCAACAATGGTTGAGTGGGTTAATAACTCTGAAGTTCCGCACTAAACAAGGAACATTTCACTGTGTTTTTATTTTCTTTTTACTGTACAGTTCAAAAAAATAAAAGTGCTTAACCGGAACAAAATTGAACTTCTTTAATCAGCTCTGAATAGAGACAGTTCAAACACAGTTTCAGATTTATGAGTCACTTATTTTATTTGCAAAATCACAAATAAAAACTCAGGCCACTGAAAGCTCAAACACGTGTTCATGTAACAGGAGAACCAAAGTTTTTCCAGAAGAACACTGTCAAAATCATCACACTACATCTGCCAGCTTACAGTCTTCCCAAAGTACACCTGGTTCAATGTGGTTCCCTTCTGGTCATCGAAAACAATAAAACTGAAAAAATAAAAAATAATAATTCATGAATATAAGCCCAGATTTTCTAAAGCTGTGTGGTCCTGATTTTGATGTTGAGTCTGCAGGGGTTAAAATGGGCAACCTGAATGGTCCACAGATATATGATCATATGCAATAAAAGGAGATACTCTGTATTTCTCGTTTTTTTCTATTACATCCACCACTAACTTATTCACTAATTTGGACAACAGTAGGTAGCCTTCACTCCCCGTGTGCATCCAGAAGCCTTTTCCTTAAAATTATCTTCCTGATATTTTGACTGATTTTCTATTTGTCCATGTTGTCACACAAGGAAGCAGCGTGTGCCTTCGTGTAAAATGTTTTGAATGAACATTAGAGAACTAAAAACTAATGACAACATCACCTGAGCTGTCCTAAATTGTACTTGGGCAGCTTCTAAAAATATACAGTATGTAATCCACACCTAACTCTCTATGTTGCAGTTATTTTTATTAGAAGGGACACAGAGCTCTGCTTTGTGATCGTAAACAGCTCTGATGGAGAGCAGAGAGGCACTTTGCGTTTACCAGGCTGCGCTGCAACATTAAACCCAGAGAGAGCTGATCGATGCAGCAAAGTTACATTGAATCATTTCCCTGTCTGGTGCGTTTTGGGGGATGGAACAGAACTCGGTGCAGTTACACTTGAACTCAAATCTGCAACATCGCAGCAACACCTTGACCGCTCACGGAGACCTGCAGATTCATAAAACTTGAAAGCCCCGCCCACACCGCACGGCCAGCGTCTGTTTACGAAAAGTCACGGGAGCAGCATGGAGCGAGCGGAGAAATGTCACAGCGCGCTGCCAACAGGGGGAACAGTCAGACAGACATATGTGAGCGGACAGTCAGCTGTGTTCCTCAACATGAAGTCTGCCTCGCTCATATGTTAGCATCCGCTGACATTCCCAGCTTTTACACGCGTGGAGCTTCGTGGTGACTTGGACACGCGTCTGCTGGGAGCATTTCTGGTTTTCTTCTTTTAAACTAATAGACTTAGAGAGAAGAAAAAGAAACAATGACGAGGCGTAAAAGGCTCGACCTACTGAATTGTTCCGCCTAAACCCAGCCAGGACCAAACAGCTGTCTCTTTCTCCCCCTCCTCTCGCCCCAACCTCACGGCTTCTTCGGGGGGGAAAGCTCGGCGAAAACACATAGAAAGGAGTCAGGGGGGCGACATGGATTGTCCGACCGAGAACCCTACCAGGGCTGCGGAATATCTGAAGGAGCTTAACAAGATCATCGAGACCCAACAGGGGCTGCTGGAAAGGCAGAGAGGGAGGATAGAGGAGCTGGAGCAGCAAGTGTCCGACTTGTGCGCGGAAAACGCCTGCCTGAAGGAGCAGTACCAGCGGCACCTGGCAACCTGCAGGCTGCTGCAGGGCACCAGCAGCCTGGTCACACTGGGAGCCATCAAGGAACATGTCACTCACGACAAGTAAGAGATGACAAATAATCATCCCTTTTTATATATATATATATATATATATATATATATATATATACATACATCAAAGTTAGATAGCCCCCGCTTATCAGCATACTCATTAAAGTTGGGAAATGTCCCCAATGACAGGCTGCCACGCTCTGATCAGCAGTTCATTCTGGGTTTGGTGGTGTCTGCTGCTTAAAAATGGGTCGCTCAATTACACAGAATTGCAGAAAATTGCTGTAGTTGGGTTGTAAAGAGCCATGAAAATGCGTGTGAGAAAATGCTGGCCATAGCAACCACAAGCCATCCCTCTGTGTGTTAGGATGAGCACATAGTAGCAACCACACGTTTTAAAACACAGAGCTGCATTTTGTCTGACCGACATATCACAGCAGATAAACACATTAAGATGGGATGTCAGTTATGCGAATGTGGTCGGTAATGTTTGTTTCGTTTTTTTTTCTCTCTGATCATCTATTCAAATATTTCCCCTTCGTCCCAATCATATTCAATCATTTCTGCTGCTAAAGTTGCCATACTTTTCAGTAAAACTCACTTTGCTGCGACCAAAACACATTTGTTTCGCTGTTTAGTGATAAATCATCCACACACACACCCACACACACACACACACACACAAAAACAAGCTTCCAGGTATATGAATTTTGACATAAGGTGTCCTTTTTTGTGTTCATTTGTGTCTTTCTTTGTATTAAAATTCCTCTTTCTAAAACATCTACTTAAATTATTGGCTGCTGCAAAAATGTTTAAGCAATATTTGAGAACACCTGAAATTCAGGAAAATTTGGCAAAGATGAAGCAGAGGTTTGAGGATGACTAAAGCAATCTGGAATGGTCAAATTTAATTACCCCAAATTCTCTGGGACCATTCAAGCCACGTTATAGACAGAAGTATAACAATGCATCCAACTCATGATATTAGGTTCATTATAGCAATATTTTTATTCATTATGGAAGCTAATATTTACTGATGTCATCCTAGTGACAAAATATAATTTCTTTTGTTTTCACAAATTAAACAAATTATCTTAAACTGTTTATTTTTTAAATAGATAATTATCCGGTTTAGGTTTGATCACTATATTTTAGATTTTGAATTAGATATGCTCAAATGCATTCCTAAAATACTTTATCAGCATGGCACTGACGATAAGCTAACTTTATCATCTTTGGGGTTATCAGAGTCAAACTCTGGCCCAAATAGTTGAACCCCTGGCAGCCCCATTGCTTCAAAGTCAATGTCAAAACTAATAAAAAGTTGCCATATGTTCACCAATATCAGCAGATCAATGTATTTTGTGTGCCTCTTGTGATGTCATCAAGTCAAATGCACACAAAGCCGATTACGCTGTTTGTTTTTCATTGAAGGCTTTTTGAATACCATGTAAAAACATCAGTGGCAGTCTCTATTTCACTACCTACCTGTTTTTTATTTCCAATGCACATTTGTTTTTGGTTTTAAAGTGCACTGGATATTGTCTTTAAATGTTCTGGATAAACACATTAGTATCTGTGAAATTATGTAACAAAAAAAAGGGACACAAATTGATTATGCAGCTATGCTTCAGGCAAGGCAGTGGGTTGAGCTTCAGGAAGAGGAGAGCAGATAGAGTAACATCATTGAGCATCTGGCTGTAGTTTCTATAAAAGACCTTTATAGTTGGGCACCGTCAGGATTTCCCTCCCCGGTTAAAGTTCACTGTCGTTTAGCTGGATTCCCAAAATGCCTCGGCATGCAGACATTTGACTGAGCTTCTGACAGCCTGTAGGATCATGTGAATGTGCCTGACCTTTGTCTCCGGGGACATGTCCATGTCATGGGGATCAGTGGCAGCAAATCAATACTTTTGACTCAGGGGCTGTGTGTCTTTGCTGGTTGATAAAACTCGACTCATGAGATTAGGCCGCTGACCTTTAGCATACTTCCATCTGTAAATCTTGCTCTAGCGTCATGAAAGAGCATTCTGTGGGGCTTCTCCATAAAATCAGCCTTTTGTCATCTTTGATCCTCTAAGGCCTCAGTGGCTCTTGAGTGTTGAATTTTACTTAGAAATCTGTTTACCTCAGCAACTCCTGATGGATATGTAGCTGCTGTTTGGTTTATGGAGAATGAATTATTTAAAATGTTAGTTATGGAAAGACATTTAAAAAGATACAGAGACCTTCAGCAAAAGCTTACACCAGAGATATGCAACTTTACAATTTCTAATATGCCTGTGCCTTGCAAGTATGTGTAGCTCTTAAACATTTCACATTTCCTCACAGTAAATGTGAAATGTACACATATATTGTGTACATTTAAATGGAGTTTATTTTTTAAAGATAATTATCCAGTTTAAGTTTGATCACTGAGTGTGTAATAAGTTTTTTTTATACCATAAACTTATTATATATTATTGGAGTTCAATGTGATAAACCAACACAAAGTAGTAGATAACTGTGGAGAAGAAGGAAGTTGCTTTTCATATTATTTTACAAACAACAATTGGAAAGGTGCACCATGTATTGGTTTTCAGTCCAATATTTCTATACGCTATAGAAACTTCTTAAACTGCAAAGACAGCTGCAATCCTTGGGAGTACCTCTCCAGCAGGTTTGTACGTGTGAACATTGGAGAGCATATAAGCATCTCAGGCATTTCGGTTAGCTGGATTCCCAAAATGCCTCGGTAGTAAAAGAGATGTGTAGAAATGCATAAAGGTATAATTTATTGACACAGGTTTTCAGATGGATTTAGATCTGAACTTCTAAAACATAAGTTGCCTTTGACCTACACCTTTTTGTTGTTGTTCTGATCGAATGTTTAGGATTGTTTTCTTGCTGGGAGGTGAATCTTGAATCTCTGCTCAGGTCTAAAGTCTTTTTGAATTCTGTAAAATGTTTTCTCCTGGAGTGGTGGATCTCTGTAGCTCCTCCAAAGTTCCCATGGCCCATTAGGGTTTTTCCTGACAAATTCTGTTTTTGCTCTGCCTATCTGTTTCGGTGTTGGTATCTCTACACACATGCCAGACTGTTTCTCTTTTTGAATCATGACTTGAATAGTACTCCAATAGAGGTTTAAAATGGGGGATTAATGTTTATAACATAATCCAGCTTGAAACTCCACACTTTCTAGGTTTTTTATTAGTGATAAAAAGTTATTACCATGCTTACTTTTTCTTCTATTGTACAACTACCCTACTTTTTGTATTAGTATATATATAAATTTATATATATAAAAATACGGCGTATACTGAGAACTTACTGTAGTCTCTTCTTTCAAATTAAACTGTTTAGTCATCAGCGAATAGCAATGGAAGCAAAAATATCTTTTCCTTAGTCCTTTGTTTACCTTCAGGGTTTTCCAGGAAGGTCCATGCTGAAAGTGTTCTCTGTATCTGACTTTCTCTGCATACTTTCAAAGTAAGTATGGAGCAGCATCAGAAGTGCCAAAAGGCGTACAACTATTCAAGTTCTGTGTTTTATCAAAAAACATTGAAAACACCCCAAAATCTTAGCTTTATACATCTCTATACATCTCTTTTACTGCCAGGAACTGTAGTTTGAAGGCAGTGCAAATGCTGATTGAGTAAAAAAAAAAAAAAAAGCATATTTGACATTTATCATTAGTGTAAGTTATTTTGGTGTTAAGAATTTTATTCTTTCTGAGGCGGTGAATGCTGTCTCTTTTGTTTTGAGCCAAAATTGATTTGAGTGTGTGAATGTTCACACATATTTTGGCCACATTATCAACCGAATAAACACTCCAGAGCAAATGAAGGATCACGTGTCTGAAAATCAACACTATCTTCAAACAGCAGATGTTTGAAGGGACACACTTCAGTCCATGGCATTGCCTTTATTTCCTCTAAAATGAATGCTGTGCAGGTTGGTGAAGACAAAGCATATCCGGTTTCTTGTGACAGGACACACTGGAGTGTCTTTTCAACAGTATGCTAATAATGTAGACAAAGCTGTGTGTGGTGTAAAGACTTTCCTTTTGCTTGTTCACTGTATGATAGCTGTCATTGCTGTGACTTACAGGAACTGGATGAGAGAAGCAAGTAGGTTTTCCTCCAGTTAAATAAATAGCCTTTTCCTCGGTCATTTGTCTAAATGTACAAAAAGTCTTCTCTTGAAGAAAAACAGGCTTTTTTACTATAATTTTTTTTTGTCTTGTGTCAAATAAAAAGAAAAGGATATTATTGTACATTAACCTCTTAAGAACTTTTGAATATTTGAATATTGGAACAAATTGCAGAATTTCTCAAGTACTCAACCTAAATCTCAGTCAATTTGCTCTTTCCTTTTCTGGGTTTAATCTGTACAAACAGTGAAGTGCTGGAACTGTTAGTCCAACATTCACCTTGTTGTATAAGGATCAGAATGGCGTAGAAGTCCAGGACCCCAGAGGAAGAGAGGATGTAAATGCATGGAGAGAAATCTTAAATTAATTTTAAGAACTTTGTATTCGTGTGCTTTTAGAGCACTCTTTGATGCACAATATATTGATATCAACATAAGTATCAACAGAAACTTTTTTTAACATATTGGTATCTGTCCGATAAGTAAAGCTGAGCTGATATGAACAACCAGTGTTTATTTCTATTTTGTTCTTGCTTGTGTTTCAGGAGGACAGTGTTAGTCATTTGGTATTTGCTAGATCAAATACCAGCCTTGTACTGTATTCCATACAGGATTGTTTAACTGAAGCAGAGAAACAATGAAGGCGGTGTGGTCGCTTTTACATGGTGCCGAAAGAATAGGGAAATATATATACAGTATATATTATGTGTAATTTCTGGAAATCGGCCACAGCAGTGGTGTTGAAATCAGACATCAATATTTGCCCAAATTGTTTAATCAGTGCATCCCTAGTTTATACAAATACCCCACTACACTTTCTAATACCTATCTTCTATGGTGTATATGGAAATTCGCCGGTTGAGTAAATGACGTGTAGACATAACCGTTTTTAGGCACCTGTATTGTAGCACAATGTTTTCTAACTTTGGTCCTGAAGGCACACTGCCCTGCGTATTTTAGGTGTTTCCCTGCTTTAACATGCATGATTGCAAATGATGGCTGATTAGCAAGCTTTTGTTGAGCTGCAATTATCTGAATCAGGTGTGTGCCAGGAAACATCTAAAACATGCAGGACAGTGCCTCGAGGACCAAGGTTGGGAAACGCTGCGTGTAGCATATGCAATGGTGCTCCATATACATTTTGTCCATGTCAGAAGATTCTGTGGCATTCACATAACAACTTGCTCTGCTGCTCCAAAATCTTCATTGTTGCTATGCAAAGTTTGTGGCAATGAGCTGATCATAATGTTGAATAAATTCATGTACGGTAATATCATGCAGATCATTTGTCAGTTGCCCCCTGTTTCACTTGACTTATGTTGAGTCTGCGATGTAGCGATGACCGACAGTCGCGGCTTGGCAGATTTATAGTAGAAACCCACTGCGATTGGCTCAGACCTGTTCAGCATCAGTTGGGCTTAAAAAAGGAAACTGAAGTAAACCATGAAAGATGTTGGACAGATTTTCTGTGTAATGCTTTATATCAACCCAGCTGAGTCTAGTTCCTCACCTCCACTGGTTCCACATTGCTTGATTAACCACTGAAAGCTGGATATCACCGATAGCACTTGGAAAATTGACCAACTCTTACAGCAGCTCAGACAGACGCTTGTCTTTGCAAGTGTGCAGAGCATGAGACTCTCAACCCCTAATGACTGGTTGGTTACCAAATGGGGTGAGGGAGAAAAATAAAAAATGCTGCATTAGAAGTTGCTTTTTTGTTTTTAGTAGATTACATGCAACTAACTTGACATAAATAAACCAAAAGTTGTGCTAAATAACATTTGTGGTTATTGTTGTCTAAATCGGTGTGTATCTAACAAACGCCACTATGGTCACTGTGGTATAATTATACCATATTATGTAAAAATAAGACTTTTTGATTTATTAGAACAAGCAGTTCCTCTTCTGCTGTTTACTTTTTACAGCTAGTATGGCACTGCCAGAAATCACAGGGGGTATTTTGTAGTTTGCAGATGTGTTTGTAGATATCAGTACACACTACAGTCTACTTCTTTAATGCCGGAACCTGCTGACTCAACATTTTGAGGTGAACTTGAAACGAAGTGTAAAAGCTAATGGCCCTAAACAAGACATGCACATAGAGTAGCTGAGTTAGGGACTGTGTTTTTTCACCTCCAAACTTCCAAGCTTGTATACACTAACTCAGTTTCTAGCTGTAAATTGGACAGTGTTCTGTTTGATGAAATATTTTTCCTGTGCACATTGAAAAACTAGAACGGTAATGAAGTTGTCAAAGAAATGCAAAGGCTCAAAGCCTTGGTGGACATGAAGTGCAGTTTAAAAGTTTTCTTCTTTTGTTGTCACTCTTGCATTTTTTCAGACCATCAAAGAAATGTTAATACCAGACATAGATAATCTGAGTGAATACAGAAAGTTATTTTAAATGAGATTTTAACTATTTATTGAATGAAAATAGCTAACCAAACAACCCTGGCCCTATGTGAAAGTAATGGCAAGTGGTTCTGCCACCCTTTGATAGCAATAAGTGCCATCAAGCACTTGTGTTAGTTTTTATGTCGCTGTTAATCTGTTGGGTTTGTAAAATACCCAACATAAATGGCATGCATATGGCTATGCTAATCCACTTCAATCCAATTTAAACCTATGCTTTGTTTAGGTCACTCCCAAACTTTTGTTTAGTGGAGGGTTTTTTAGCCATTCAGAGGTACACTTACTAATTTGCTTTGGATCACTGTCTTGTTGGATGTGTAACCCAGGAGCAGTTCAGCTTAAGGTGATGAACCAATGGGTGGGGATTCTTCTTTAAAGTTTTAAGGTAGAGAGAGGAATCTATGGCAATTATGTTGACCTGTCCAGGTCCTAAAGCAGCAAAGCAACTCCAGATGATCACACTTCAGTCTTTTCACGTCTTTCACAAAGGTCCACTTTTGTCTTGTGGATATCCAAAAGTCTTGGCGATCATCAGTTTTATTTGGTAGATCTGACACAGGTCATTCATTATTTTCAGTCAATAGTGGTTTCATGCATGGTGATCTCGCATTAACACCATAATTTCTCAGTCTCTTTCTTATTGTTGAATCCTGCTCACTGATCCTAACTAAGGCAAATTAAATCTGCAGTACTTTAGGTGTCACTCTGGATTCTTTTGTGACTTCATGGCTGTGTTGTTGACTTGCTCTTGGAGTCATTTTGGGAAGCCAGTTACTCCATTTTTTTCCACATTAAGTATATGGGGTAGATTTTTTCCCCTTTAATAAATGAAATCATCGTTTCAAAACTGCATATTGTAGCGTGTCTGATAATAACATTTGTTTGATCTCAAACATGTTAGTGTGACAAAATTACAAAAGCAAAAATAGAAATCTGTAAGAGAGCAAATACTTTTTCATTGCACTGTATGTCAACGTGCAGTTGTTATATAAATTTCTTCTGCTTTTTACCTACTGCAAATACAGCACATCCTGTTTGTTCATAGTTTATGTGGAAATAGGTGAGCTTTGCTTTTATTTCCAAGTCAGTTCAGAATGAAGATGTTTCAAAATCTCTTTTCATGTTCGGAGAAATATAAAGGAAGGGAGAAAGGAAACAGACTGTGCACAACCAAACACGTGAGTGAGTATTTCTTCAGCAGAGAGCTCCATTAATGTGTTTGCTGCTATCTTGGGTTGACCTAAAATAGGAAGCTATTTTCCCTTCGTGTTGTGTCTGTATTTCTTCCCTTGACCCTTTTTTTTTAGAAACAAAAGACAGAGAGCCATAAATGTGATGCGCCACAGATTGTGGAGCTGGTGTTGCCAAGTCAACAGATTTATGAGCGGATTGTGCAGAACAAGCTCCTGTGTAACATGGTCAGTCCAGTTCTATGGGCATACACAAAGACTGCACAGATTTAGGGGACATACTGTAGTAAGCACTGATCCTGATTCTAAACTGTATGATCTGTCTTTGGGGATTGGCACCTGGTATGTAAAAACAATTTGCAACATTTTGAGATAAGTTAGAAATAACATGCCACCATTCTCTATTTACATTTCTGACTATCTAGTTTTCTTTTCTTATTTACAGGTAAAAGCCAGTAAATTAGAATATTTTGAAAAACTTGATTTATTTCAGTAATTGCATTCAAAAGGTGTAACTTGTACATCATATTTATTCATTGCACACAGACTGATGCATTCAAATGTTTATTTCATTTAATTTTGATGATTTGAAGTGGCAACAAATGAAAATCCAAAATTCCGTGTGTCACAAAATTAGAATATTACTTAAGGCTAATACAAAAAAGGGATTTTTTAGAAATGTTGGCCAACTGAAAAGTATGAAAATGAAAAATATGAGCATGTACAATACTCAATACTTGGTTGGAGCTCCTTTTGCCTCAATTACTGCATTAATGCGGCGTGGCATGGAGTCGATGAGTTTCTGGCACTGCTCAGGTGTTATGAGAGCCCAGGTTGCTCTGATAGTGGCCTTCAACTCTTCTGCGTTTTTGGGTCTGGCATTCTGCATCTTCCTTTTCACAATACCCCACAGATTTTCTATGGGGCTAAGGTCAGGGGAGTTGGCTGGCCAATTTAGAACAGAAATACCATGGTCCGTAAACCAGGCACGGGTAGATTTTGCGCTGTGTGCAGGCGCCAAGTCCTGTTGGAACCTGAAATCTCCATCTCCATAGAGCAGGTCAGCAGCAGGAAGCATGAAGTGCTCTAAAACTTGCTGGTAGACGGCTGCGTTGACCCTGGATCTCAGGAAACAGAGTGGACCGACACCAGCAGATGACATGGCACCCCAAACCATCACTGATGGTGGAAACTTTACACTAGACTTCAGGCAACGTGGATCCTGTGCCTCTCCTGTCTTCCTCCAGACTCTGGGACCTCGATTTCCAAAGGAAATGCAAAATTTGCTTTCGTCAGAAAACATGACCCAGGTGAGACGCTTTTCGCGCTGTTTCTTGGTCAACAGTGGCTTGACACGAGGTATGCGGCAGTTGAAACCCATGTCTTTCAAGCGTCTCTTGGTGGTGGATCTTGAAGCACTGACTCCAGCAGCTGTCCACTCCTTGTGAATCTCCCCCACATTTTTGAATGGGTTTTTTTTCACAATCTTGACTAGGGCGCGGTGATCCCTATCGCTTGTACACTTTTTCTGACCACAGTTTTTCCTTCCCTTTGCCTCTCTATTAATGTGTTTGGACACAGAGCTCTGAGAACAGCCAGCCTCTTCAGCAATAACCTTTTGTGTCTTTCCCTCCTTGTGCAATGTGTCGATGGTCGCCTTTTGGACAGCTGTCAAATCTGATGTCTTCCCCATGTTTGTGTAGGCTTCAGAACTGGACTGAGAGACCATTTAAAGCCCTTTGCAGGTGTTTTGAGTTAATCAGCTGATTAGTTTGTGGCACCAGGTGTCTTCAAAATTTAACCCTTACACAATATTCTAATTTTGTGACACACGGAATTTTGGATTTTCATTTGTTGCCACTTCAAATCATCAAAATTAAATGAAATAAACATTTGAATGCATCAGTCTGTGTGCAATGAATAAATATGATGTACAAGTTACACCTTTTGAATGCAATTACTGAAATAAATCAAGTTTTTCAAAATATTCTAATTTACTGGCTTTTACCTGTATACCAATAATATATAAGATTAGTTTAGATTACTTCTAAACTAATCTAAAAAATGTATGTCTCCTTTTCCTGTATAAATCCAGTATAAAGTCACTGCTGACAGTGGTTCTGATGAAAGGTTGCTGCTGGTTTAATCAGAGTGCATCACTCACGATATTAACCCGTCTCTGGGGTATGTGGGGGTATACTCCATGCAATCACTTTTATTTCTTATCTCCTAACTGCTTGGTGCATCTGCCTGTCCATGTTTAGCATTCAAACTTTGTCCCAGGCTCAGATAGCCAACCGAGTGTAAACAATATTTGGGATGCTGACCTGATCGCTGGAGAGATAACGTCTTCAGCAGGGGATGGAAATCAGCTGATGTGTCGTTTCCAGAAAAGCTGTATTTGAATGCAGATCTTCAAACATTAAAGAGAAGCTCTTTAATGCCTGGTTTGGCAGCTTATCTTGTGTTGCACAGAGAGAGGCATACTCGTTGTTTCCTGACAGAATAAAGGAAAATCAGGCATCAAAAGGGTGTCATCTCTCAAGTTGTTTTTATCTAAGTAGTCATTTAAATTTCTTATAAATCTGAGTGAGTAAAGAAGCAAAATTAGACTTAAAGATCAATTATTAATGAATGACGTGAGAAATCTTTACAAACTCCAGCACCCATCCTGTTAACGCACTAATGAGCGTTTCCGTGCTGACGAATGTGCATCAAAGCTATTGAGGTGTCAATTCATCTCGACCTCGATGTGTAAAAAGATGTCTCCCTCCACGTTCTCATTTCTGCAGGTTTGTGAGGCCAGGCTGTACATACAGTAAAATAACGTTTCATGGTGTTTATGTTCACTTGTATATTTTTGGCTGTGATTAAACTGAAATTGCTTTGATGCCGTAGCCCTGCAGTTTTTATGTTCTTGGTGAATTCAAGCAGCTGCATAATTATGCAAATAGCAATTTTTGATCAAAAATGTCTTTACTGTAGTCATTTAATTTCAGCAAAAAGTTGGACAGCTGTTCAAGCAATTTAGCTTGAAGCATTTCTTAAAAAAAAAAAAAAACTCAATGTAGTCATATCTCTGGAAGTGGGATGTTTGACCAGTCCCAGTTTTAAAACTAAACAAAACAAACTTATTTTGCATTTGTATTTTTTTGTTCAAACAGTTTTTTCCCTTTAAACCTATTCTATTAACATGCACATAATATTATTGGCATTGTCATGCATGATGCACAAGTTGCCAGCAGTTTACATGTAAATTCAGTAAAGTTAATCAATATTTATTTTTGTTTTGGAATATAATCATAAAACTTTTACAATAATGTTGAGTAGAAATAACCACAATATATATAAAGTGATCTCTTACTTTTGTTATACATGAAAAAGCAACTGTTTTAGTGTTGCAAAAATAATAGATTGCATATTTTAATATTAATTATTATTATTATTATTATCAATTAGATTTATTTATATTTAAAAATATTAGTTTATTAACCACTGTTAAGTTTAATAGCGGTATTTCCAGAGCTTATTCTGCAGAATAAAACTGCTTTTTGTCATTTTGTTCCACAAAATGTACCACAAGCATAAGAAGCTGAGGATTAGATCTAATTAGGCCACCCTACAGCTCATAGTTTGCTCACTGTAGTGTTAAAGCAATGTTACTTTAATAATTGTAATCCGTGTCCCTACTTTAGTGTCCACATCATGATTGTGTGTACTTTTTTGGTACTGGAAATAGTAAAATATGTTTTTCTTGGAAGCCAAAAAGAGTGTAGCACCTTTTGTTGTTGTTGTTTTTTTTCAGCCAGCTGAATGTCAGCACACAGCAACCGATGTGCCAAGGACAGTGAAGCTCTGTTCTGTGATCCATGTAGCAGGACAAAGCCCTGTTCACGCTCCTCTTTTCTATTGTACCCCATTAAAATAGCTTCAAACTGCAGGCGCAGCATGACAGAAATCTTGTGGGAATTTGAAATCATATTATTTTTAAATCTTGGTGTTTCTTGATTCACCTCATGTCTACTTTTGTAAATAGTTTGGAATAAGACTGTGGATAAAAATATTAGGTTGGATAATGTTAAGGTTTTCCCCTGCTATTCTGTTCACTCAGGCTACGGGGAAAGTTGAAGCCTGCTTAGAATAGGTTTCCATAAATATCACAGGCAATAAGGAAAAAAAATAGATTTTAGGTTTATTAATTTTTATTTAATTTCTCACTGAAATTACACATTTTTCATTGTTGTCTAATCTTCCGTCTCTAGTTCAATGTGGAGTAAAACTTACTTGTGTCCTAATATATCTAAGCCCTAAGTATGTTACTCTAATGGGGAAATTAACATGTGCAGCTGGTCAAATTGTCTGTGTTCATAAATAAATAACTGTGCTGTCTAAATTTTCCTCCCGCATGGTTGCGCAACATCTTCCAATTCGTTTGTGAATATTGAAAATGTTGAATTTGCAGCTGAAGATCTACTTTTGGTCTAATCAAATGTTATTTACTTCAACTGGTCCCATCCACAGCTCTTTTAACCCTGTGGTGCTGCTCAGCATCTGTTTGGATGATAGGATTTTTATAGAAAATGTATGCTTTTCTGTTGAAAAGTTGAAATAATTTCAAGACCTACCAAAGGTTTCCTCAAGTGAAATGAAATTATATTTCCCTAGATATAGCGACAGTTGAGCAACTTACCCTTAATAAAATTATGTTTTCAGCTGTTTTCTTATGCTGCCACCTTGCTTTGCAGATATTGCAGCTAGCATGCCTTACGTTCTTTTAGCAATTTAAAATTTCACAAGGTTCATCATAGTCACTGAACTTAATGTAGTTACCAGTCTCACTAAATAACACATATCATGCGCTGTGGCAGCATCTATCAATTGTACAGGCATGTCTGAATGAAGCATGAGAACATCAATAGAGAAGTGTCTAGTTTGTGATTGACTTAATGCTCCTGCCGCACCAGATCAATGCAGCCATTAATTTTGTGTAGAAACGGATAAAGAAAGATTAGATATCCTACTGGTCTCTGAAGCGACACAAAGGTTTCAAATGTCGTCAGTTTAAATAATTGACTTTACAGGATTGTACTTTTAGAAGAACCAGAGGTCAACTGGGAGTATCATTAGCTGTTTATTTTATGTTGTTTATTTTGCCGTGCATGCCATCTAAGGATTTTTAAATGATTCTAAATGTGAAGAAATACTGTACGATTTGTGACTTAAATTCTGTTTTATCTGAGAGGTTGGGGTTAGTGTGTGTTGCTTGTTGCTTATGTATTTCGAGCACGTCTCTGGACAAAGCGTGCTGAATTTATAATGCCTTTCTTCATCAGGGCAGTATTGCATACTTTATAATTATCTCACCATCCAGGGATGAAAACTCTGTGCTTTGAACAATCAGCAACAATTAACACAATTTACCAGAAAATAGGTTGGACTACAGTGAGTAGGAGCCACTGCAAGCCTTTGGCTTGCTGTGGTGAGTGAATCTTGATGAGAACAGATGAAGCATCTGCATCCTGTGGTTAAATAATGTTGTCAGGTCATTGTTGCAACATTTTAGTAGCTCGTGCAGAACGTCTCTGTGCCATATGAAATGTAAGGTTTACCCATGTGACAGAACTTTCTTTACACATCCAGAAAACCTGGGGCAGCCTCACTTTGCTGATAATAAACAATTTATGCTATAATCTCAGATGTGTTGAAAGAGAGTTTTACTGAACTAAAACAGTGGGTTTTCCTATAGAAATTCAAGGCAGATATGCAATACTTGGACATGGTTGTAATGCAGATAACCACAGGACAGCTTTAAATACAAATAGTGTGGTTTAATGAAATAGGCACCATATATTAAAGTTTTGCATAAGGGCTGTTTCAGGTTGTTGATTTTGGCCTATGCATATATCTTCTTAAAACCTCTGGTGGCTTTATAATTGCCTTTATTAGTTATAATCACTGTGTCTTGGCTTCTTTACTGTAATTTGCTGCCCGAGGAAACTTCAGCTGCCCTCACTAAGCTCCTGGATAGAGCCTGTGTACTGGAGATTGGCAAGTTCATAAACAGTTCACCCTGAGCCACTGTAACAGTGTTAGCATGTGTCTTGAGGCCCCCTCAGAAGGAAATAATAGCATAATGGGGAAAGCCTTTTCTTGTGGCCAGTGCTGTCCACTCGTTTACCCAGTGATCTGCTGAACAATCAGTGCGCCAAACAAAATTTATGAGCACATACTCTCCCTCTCTTCAGCAAATGCCTTCTAATGAAATACCCTTGATAGATCAATGTCTACACAAGAATGATTTGCATTCGGTCTAACCTATAAATCTTCGGCAATGGCCAAAGACATGGAGCTTGCTCTCAAAATCAGCTGCAGGCTCCCTTCATCTCTAAGAGACCATGTCTCTACGAGCATTTTGGTGTGGGAGCAATCCTGCTGGAAGAAAGCCACCAACCGCTGACCCATTGTTACCTGAATCAAGTCTTTAATGTGGAGTTAACAAATGCTTTGTGTACTTTGATGCTGCATGTCATTTGCCTCAAGGGAAAGCATAATTAAGTCTTAAAGAGCATTCCTTAGGTTACAAGCTAGGGAGTGGGATATTACAGTTTTATATGGCCGTTAGTGGGAAAAGCTTTACTGTTCTTAAATGTTTTTTGTTGTTGTTGTTGTTTTGCAAAATTCCTTCTCATTTGCCTGCTGGCCAGTCTCTGCTTGCAGAAAGAACACCCCATCCTTGTTCTCAGCCCTGAATCTCAGTAGTAAAAATGAAAATATGACTTGGACCAACTCGCCAGCCAGCAGCAGTGGGACTTTAAAGTGAGAGGAGCAGTTAGGCTGAGGGAGCAACAGAGGTGATAAATCTTTAAGAGTCCAGCTGCAGACCTCACTGCAGGCCACTTCCTGTCACATTCACAGGCTCCTTATGAAATGGTCATTACTAGACAGTAGCTGGTCACTGCCATTTAGGTATTTCAAGGTTTTAAAAAGTTCTGAACTACTAAAATTTTGAATGATATCGTCCGTACTGTTTAAAGTCCTTTTAGTAAAAAGTTAGAGAAAGTGCCAGAGTGGTTGGCGTTTTGCTTAGCTTTGAGCATGAATGCTGCTCCCCCACACTGTTGTGGTCAGCTGTTAATAATTTTGCATTAACATTGATTATTGTGATTCTATTTGCTTTCCTATTTGAAAAAAGGGAGATGTCAAAATGACAGCATCTTTTCTGCCTCAATCATATTCTGTTTGGTTCATCCAGCTGCTGGATGGCTTTAATTGTAGCCAGCTGAACTACATCAGTACAATTTTGCAGTAGAACAGATGTTTATGAGTGTTTACCTGCTATTCAATCCATAGTCCAGTGATTCCTGTCATTGGTAGTGGTGGGTGTCTAAAACTCTGCCTTTAAAACTAGGCTTATCTTTTGGCATTTTGAAAAGGTTTTAACTTTTGCAGTAGACTTTTGCAAGTTGCCATTTCTTGCAGGTTTGATGAAAGAACTTGGTTTTAGGAGAAAAGGGCTCTTTGCTGACATTGCTCCAACGACTTACTGGCTTATAGAGGACACTTAGGGGTTGCTATAGAGCAGGGGTCTCAAACTCCAGTCCTCTAGGGCCGCAGACCTACAGTTTTTAGATGTGCCACACACAGGTACAAAACACTGGAATAAAATGGCTTCATTACCTCCTCCTTGTGTAGCTCAGTTCTCCGAGCCTTTCTAATGACCTAATTATTCTATTCAGGTGGTGCAGCAGAGGCACATCTAAAAGTTGCAGGACTGCGGCCCTCGAGGACTGGAGTTTGAGACCCCTGCTATAGAGACTTTATGACCCCAAAATCCCACGGGTAAATATGACATGACATGGAGCCCCATTTTTATTCAAACTGCTCACATATTTATTTTGCCACAACTCGGTGAGCAGGACACTTTCGCAAAAGAAAAAAAAAAATCAAAAATTTCCAACAACTAAACAGATACTTATGGATTACAAAAAGATATTAGTTGTATCTATTTTAAATTATTTTTAGGATTTTGAACAATTATGCAACTGGGGACTGTCTTTAAAACCTTTTTTTTTTTCTTTACTGAAGAAATGTTCTAAGATTGAAGTTTGGGATTTTTCTAAAATTGTGTCAATTATGAGGGGAATCTTTGCAAGAAAATAGCCTTTCTTGATGTTGATGCACTCCACGACTGGTTTTACTTCAGCCTGGTGAAGCCCCACCATACTCATTCCACATTGTTTCATTATTCCACACTGTAATCAACACTAAAACATCACACTTGAAGGGGCCAGGAGGCCGAAGTGAGGTTGGCTTGTTCATTCTTTATTTCTTCACAGTTGAACCAATTATCCAGCTCTCAGCTGTCAAAACCAGCTGATGCAGCAGCCGAATCGAAGGCAATTTGTTGCGTAGTACCTGTGGAGAGCCATTTGAAAGGCTGCCACTAGTTTTCTGCCAAGCAGGGGTGTGTGCGTGCGGGCGTGTGTGTGTGTAGCTGACAAGGTGGAGGCTGAGTCAACAGCTAAACACAGATGAGGATCTGCTGCTCACACATCTTCTTAGTCATCAGGGAAATATGTCAACACAGACTTCCTCTTCTTTCACCACACAATGTTTGGGTTGAAATTTCAGTGAGAAGTAGTTAGTACATGTAAACAAGTTAATTTAGACACACAGTGCAGCTACTGTAGTTTTGGTTTCTGGTTTGTGTTGAGTGAGAGGCAGGTGACGAATATCAGAGTGACTTGCTGGTTTGCATTGGTTTTCTGTCATTCCTACGGGGCTGTAACTTGTTTCCACTCGGCCTGCTGGTGTGTGCACTTATTTTCTCTTTTTTTTATTAACCCCGGACTTTGTAAAAAACGCTTAGGGCTTGTTTAAATCCAAGCAATATTTTCAGGAATGCATCCAGAATAAAAGTGAGATCTCCTGGTGTATATGGCTCCATGTGTCAGGTCCGCTGTTTAGCAGGTTCTCAAATTAAGGTAGGATAAAGGTCAGCCAGTTTTTCATCGAGAACAAACGCTTTAAGGGAACCGAAATGTAAAAGTCAGAGCTTATTAACCTGTTCCAGTGCTTTCTTATATGAAGCAGAAGTAGTTTGTTTGAAATAAATGGAGGGTAAATAAATTTATTATACAATGATAAGCAAAAACAGTAGCAATACTTTTGAAGTCGTCTGGCCAATGTGTAAGAGTGAGGCCTTCCTTGAGGGGATTTGAGAATGTTGTGCTCATATGTTACCATACTATAAAGTAGTACGTGCTTCAAATGAAAAAAATACCATAATAAGAACAGGACTACTATTTCTTGTAATTAGTTTCATGGTTTTGGTTTTGGTTTTAGTTAACATTTGCTATTCTGAAAAACTTTCCAGATGGTTCCCTATGTAGTGCTGCCTCACAGAGTGGATTCAAGTTATAACATAGTTTTTTGCATTAGGATGAATGTCAAATATGTCAAAAACAAGTTTAACCACACATTTACATAAATGTGGACATGAGTGCCATATTTATTTCTAGCTTTTAATAACTAATTTCTTTCTTTTTTTTTTTGGAAGACTGATATGATTTGAACAACTTGAGTGATTTAACCTCCCCATCCCCCCCTCAAAAAAAACAACTAGTATTTGGTGCTTTGAATTTGCAATGACCAAGTTTCTCTAATTTACAAATGATTACAACTAGACATCAATCCTTCATCCTCAACCGCTTTAACAGAAAGAAACCTCCAGCAGTTTCCTGTTTTTGGGGTTTTATAAGTGTGCGGTTGTTATTGAAAGAAAATGCACCTTTAAATGCAACTTTAAGGGTGACTAGAAGCAGGAATGAGAAATTGGACTCGCAGCTTGATTTGTAAGTCAAAACTGACAAAGTAGAGGGCATTTTCTTGGAAACCCACAATATTTAGCATTTTTCATGCTTTATTTTGTGGTTGGATCAAAAGTGGGAATCATCTTTCATTCTAAATTTATGACACATTTAAAAAAGGATCAAAGAAGACTCGCAAACATAAAAATTATGTTTTCAATCACAAGGGGACATATTTCCATCAAGGTAATTGATAATACAAAGAATTTACTTCAAATTGTGGCAGTAAAATCAATACAATATATTCATGTTTTTGGGCAGAAATGAGATTAATGTGTCTTGACTTCAATTTAAATGACATGTCACCAGGTCAGTACATCAATTCTTTAGGGCCCAGTCCCTCTGCTAGTGCATCTCACACTGCTTGACATTTATCTAAATAATGTATTGGCTGGTAGTGCAGTGTCAGAGTAAATAATGAGAAATCAAAGCAGGTGAAGGAAGTGGGCAAACTATTTGGAACAGTTACCAGAGTTTTGTAGTAGTGGGTGTGCATGTGTCTGTGTATATTTGTGTGTATGTGTTTGCGACAGATTGCCACCCTCATTTTTCTGAGCCAGACAGCTATTGAGGGTCACGCACCAGTAGCTCCATCCAGATGCAGTACATAATATGAGAAGCAAACCTCCACAGAGGAACTCTCTTCCACGTTTGTGCTGCTGATTTCTGCAGAAAACATGAATGCTAGATGTATGTCAGAGCTAACAATGTGCGGTTCTGTAATATAAGTACTTCACTGAGACAGTGTTGCAATAACGCATCCACTCCCCCACAACCACGCATCTAGGGGAAAAAAAGCACAAACTCCTCTTTAGGAGTAAAATGCTGTGCATTATATCATGACCGCAGTGAAAATTTGATCTTTTGAAATATTGACAATAAATGGGCTGAAATGTAAGACATGATGAAGCTCTGCAGCAACCTACCAACATTAATGATCTGCTAAATTTGTTTGCAGGTTCATTGATCATTTTGTGACATTGTTGTGAATGGAGGCAAATGTACAAATATTGTGATTCATTATGCTTTTATTCTGTCAGCGAGGAGTTTATAAGGGACAGCACATACTATTTCATGGTTGCTGCTGAAGGAAAAAAAAACTTTGGATAACTTCAATGATAACCGTGTGGTTTATTAAGCACAGTTTTGGATGAGTTTGGAGATACATGTGCCAATATACCTATATATTTTTAAGGTAAAAGTAGAAATAGAAAAGGATTGTTTTTTCTTGTAGAAAAATATGCTATTTCTGTTTATAATGCTTTCTTTTTTCATTTTTAAATTACTTTGCATAAAACATTTGACACAATCTCTGTCCTATCTCCTCTTTAAATATGAACAAGTTCAGTTTATTTCATGATCATTCTCGGTTGCCTGGACACCAATCCGGTCCCTTCATTTCAAGGCTAAATGAACTCTTCATCTTATTTTCACTGCAATATTTTTTTCTCCCCCGGTGTATAACTTAATCTCTTTCTATGTCTCTCTCTTGCTTGTTTATTGAATTTTAAAGGCTAAAGACACATTTAGTTGACATCTTTATTTACTAAAAGTGATGCCCTGATCAGGGATTCGTGGCAAATTTCAAGTCTACAATAACTAGACAGAATGTTTTTGTGTAAAATAGTTTGTCATGAAGTTTTACTGATACCCAAATTGATTGAGAGTCTTACCGAAAATAGCAACTTCCACATCAAAGAGTGTTGCCCATGTCATAGAGTTTTATATATGGTTTATTCACTGATCAGAAAATCTTTGGTCGTTTGATTTTGGGATCGGTCAGTCACTGGTCGGGGCCAATCAGGTCCAAATAATACCCTGATTCCAGACGTCAGTAGATTACTTGCTGTCACTAAATGATGATAATTTTTTCACAGCAAAAAGGTGACAATAGACATGTTTTGTTTTTTCGTTTTGTTTGTTTGTTCACAGAAAGGACAATATTTGTTATTCGGAATTACCCAAGAAATCATCTTTTGCCATTTTTGTGGTTTTTACAGAAAACCTCATTAACTCTGATGTCACATCATCACATGTTCAATCACAGTTGAAGCTGTCGGTGTCTTTATGTAACCCAGACATTGTGACAAACATGTGGAGCTCTTCTGGTGTGTATGTGTTGGTGTGTGTGTGTGTGTTTTTTTTAAACGTGGCCTGTCAATGTTTCACAATCAGACAGTGGTATTAATCTGTGTTCTGAGTTTAATATTTTCTCTTGATTAGCAGGTGTGCATATATTGGAAATCACTCAAATATTCTTGGTCCTTAACTTTCGTGGGTGATGATTCTTGTTTTTTGTCATGTTTTTGGCTTCAAAATCATGAATTGATCAGAGCAGAGCCACAGAATTACATTGCTTTGAAAATAACCATGCAAATGGTTGTTCAAGTTGACTGTTCAAACTACTGCTTTTCCTCTGTTGCATAGTCAGGCTATTTTAGATGCTTTCAATCTGAATAACTTGAACTTCCTAAATACTTGCTGCTGTGTAGAATTCACCAACTATGTAATTAGGCAACTTTTTGTAAAATACTTGTACTAAATTCTATTGAAACTGATGTGCCAACCCTGAAAGGAACACATCTGTTTGAATATTTAGCTTTGTTTACTTTTCTCGAAACAGCTGGATAAAGCAAATTGAGTAGGAGGAGACGATTAAATGTGCTTAAAACGCCACACTTGTGTCTGGCAGTCTACATACATCTGATTACCTTTTGTCCACAATTTCAATAATGAATGCAGTACAAATTGTGTGTTTTGCCACTTAGTGACAGATGTTTTTTTTTTTTTTTAGAGGATTTACCTATCTTCTTGTAAAGATAGGTACAACAAGATAAATCAAATCAGTGCTGTAATGCATCAATTTGTATTTGATGTCCTTTTTTGTATGTTTTTATTTTTTGATACTTTGCCTTTTTTGGGACATGAATAAATCTGAATCTGAATGTGTGATTTTTTTTTTGTATTTGTAAATGTGGAAAAAATAATCAGCAAAATAGTGTGATGATTAATTGGTAAACTAAATTGCACTTATGATTCAAATTGGTCTTTTACCTGGTTCTAAATTTATAAATTTATTGACATCTAACCAAAGACAAAGAGACACATAATAAAGAGACACATTTTTTCACATTCTGAAGTTAAATCTTAATTTCTCTTATCTTAAGTCAGGTAGAATTATCAAAATTATTTCTATTTGCTTTATGCCACAATAATGAGAGAGCATGTCTTTAAAATGTGAAGTTTGCATACAGAATGAAGGGAAGCCCAGACGATGATGTCATGGCTTTGGAAACTTCTGAATGGTTAACTAACCGATTGGAGGAATACTTGTCTTTTTAGGGCCACACCTGAATCACACTGCTTTGTTGTTTGACATGACTGGAAAGTCAAAAGAAATCAGTCAAGACATCAGGAAGAGAATTGTGCAAGTCTGGTTTAGCCTTTGGAAAGATTTCCAGATGTGTTTAAACAATTATATGCCATTACATGTAGACATGATGAGAGCAGGATGGTAGCATCATGTTGTGGTGCTGTTTGGCGGTTACATTTCGTGAAATAGATAAGGAAAGAATATTATGTAGAAATATTGACAAAACATCTAAAGATATCAGCCAGGAAGCTTGGCCAGAGATTGGTCCAAATGGACAATAACCCTCATCATACATCCAAAATGGCTTCAGGACTACAAAGTGAATGTTTTCAGGTGGCTTTTACAAAGCCTTGATCTCAGTCCTACAGAGAATCTGAAAAGGTGTGTGTGAGTGAGGCGGCCTATAAAAATTTGAATCAGTTACATCAGTTCTGTCAGGAGGAATGGACCAGATTTCCAGTGAACTACTAAGAAGCTTGTGGAAAATAAAAACAAAACTTTTGACCTAGATTATGCAGTTCAAAGGAAATGCTGCCAAATACTAAGTGAATCCGTGAGCGTGAATGACTGAAGTGTGAAGCATTTTGGGGTCCTCTGGACTTGATGAGGTGCTACACAAGTAAAAAGCCAAATGTGTGTAAATTTCAGATTTTGAAGACATTAATAAAATAAATCTCTGAGATATCCGTTCTATCTTTATTGTGGCATTTAGCAAACTTGGTGTTAGTAAAGTTCTGATTTCAATTATGTCTATGAAACATGTAAAGCACTAGAATGTAAGAAAAGTGTTTTTCTTTTTGCAGTAACATTTGATAATCTTAAGACATTGTCTCACCTTAAACAGGCTGCTTGAATTGGGCTGCTGTTTTGTGATTTCTGCATTGATTTTGGCCGTTGTAATCAATTTGTCAAGGGATTGAAGAGAATGCTGACACAGCAGTTTGAGGTCACATAATTAACCTGAGCAGCTTCAGCTAAAAGAAACAAGACTTTATTTAGGCTGCTAGTTCACTCACTGCTATTTATATCTTCTTCTGATAAGATATTACTCTTCGTGGACTGTGTGAGATGCTTCCAACAAGTGTTGCTGTTAATTCATTCACATGTATTAGTCAAATGTCACTAAGTGATTGTTAAATGTTTTGTTGTAATTAGTGCCCTGGCAATATGTGACAATACCAAGTATTTTCATAGAGTTTTATTGGTTCTAGAAAAATGCAGATAGTCTAGAATAGGCGTGTCAGACTCCAGTTTTCGAGGGCCAGTGTCCTTCATATTCAGCATGCATGATGCAAGAGTGGAAAGGAGAAATGCTCTAGAACAGGAAGGATCCTCCAAATTTTCACACTGGTAATCAGATTTCCCTTGACTCTTGCAGTGGAAATGCCAGGGGTTAAAGCAGGGGTCTCAAACTCCAGTCCTCAAGGGCCGCAGTCCTGCAGTTTTTAGATGTGCCACAGGTACAAAACACTGGAATGAAATGACTTAATTACCTCCTCCTTGTGTAAATCAGTTTTCCAGAGCCTTAATGACCTAATTATTCTGTTCAGGTGTGGTGCAGCAGAGGCACATCTAAAAGTTGCAGGACTGCGGCCCTCGAGGACTGGAGTTTGAGACCCCTGGGTTAAAGTAATGGACCCAGGAAATTCCATGGTTCCTGGAAAAAGGGTTCTGCAGTGGAAATACACCAAAAGAGTGTAAAAGTATTCCACTTGTAAATGGGATTCTCCTGCAAAGAGCCAGTGCAAAATCACTTTGCAAACATTTCACCTAAATGTCATGTAGTAGTAGCTGGCAAGCCTGCCGCAAATAATAGCATTTTATAGACGTTTTGTTGATGATGTCATCTTGCATAAGTTTTCTTGAAAGAACAAATATAGTCAGAAAAGTAACAGAAAAGTCATGTTTTTTTAACTCTTTATTTTAACTCTTTTTTATCAAAAGAAAATCAACTATATAACTTAAAATAAACAATAAAAAAACTGTTATTTGTGAAAACATGACTAACATTTTTTAAATATATTTGTATATTTTTTTTGTATTTCCTACTATTTTTTTGTGCTTGTTAAATATAAAGGACCATACTGCCAATGACAATACACCAAACAGTTATTACAAAAATTTTGTATAATCAAAAATGCTTTATAAGTAGAATAAACATATCTCATGATGGCATTTCCAAATTCAGTTCATAATCATTTGATTTAGCTTAGATATTTTACTTTTGCTCTATCACAGCAGCGATTTGATATACCTTCAAGCTTTTATCCATACAAAGTGTAGAAGAAAATAACTTTATCTCAAACATGCTGGCCAAAGCAAAACAGCTTTTAACAGAACATGTTTAAGATGCATAACTATATATATAAAAAAGTATATTGAAACACAAGTTTAATGCACGTTTAAAAGGAGTAGTCTCAGATGGAGCGTTGCCCTGGGATGCAATTCAGTGCTGCTGCATGGCCTGCAGTAAATGATGTTCCAGTTCATTTGAAGCCAAGCAGCAAGCTATGATTAAATGAGCGAGGCTGCTGCATTCCTGCAGTCGTGTCCGGTTGCACTTACTCCCGCAGAAAGGCAGATTGATAATTTCTGAGTCAGCATTTTCCTTGCTCGGTGTGCCCTCTGTTCTTTTCCACCCTCACAACAGGAAACAGGCTGTCCTCATAGCAACAGATTATGTATCTGAGGTAGAGGAAACGGGGAATGAATATACCCGCCCCTGTGGGGCAGGGTGATGTCACTGACCCTGCAGGAAAAGGCAGAACTTTAAGATTTAGTTTAAGGAAGTGGGTGGGATAAAGTATTAGTTTTACCACTGCAGCTTTGGCTGCTCCTGGTCCACCATGGGAGGAAGCAATCACACACCTCGCGGAGGCCTTGCTGTGGAATAATGCTTCCATTGGGATTTGGCCTTTCATGCATTATTTAAAAGGCTTTGGGAATGAACCTCTGTGAGCTTCAGCAGACTGTATTTCTACGCAATGCAGGAGAAAAAACTGTTTAATTTCAATTTGAGCTTTAATTTAGGTGTACATTATAAGCTTGATGGATGAGGGACAAAAAAAATAATAAAAACTTTATTTTTGAATAAAAGCATAGAGATTTCACTGTGTCAAGACACACATTTACCTTAGAGGCCAAAGAGCAAATATTGGGAGAGTAGACTGAATCTAACTGAATGCTAATGCTTCAATTTAACTATAGGATAAATAATTAACTAGGAGTTTCGATGAGGTTGGGTCCTATTTTTCTGTTCTTGTATTCAAATAAGTTTGTATGCTATTTCAATTGAAGATAAGAGTTTTATTTTCACTTCAATCTCACATCAAAACCAGCAAAAAAAGAGAAAGAAAGATGATATTTCAAGTTTTAAAATGATCCAGCTGGAGTCCAGAACCAAAAAATCTCTCAGGTCACCTGACGAGTGAATAACAGATGTCCTCACAATATGATTGATTTTCAGAGCGGTCTAACATTACCA
Organism: Xiphophorus hellerii; assembly: GCF_003331165.1. NCBI lineage: Eukaryota > Metazoa > Chordata > Actinopteri > Cyprinodontiformes > Poeciliidae > Xiphophorus > Xiphophorus hellerii. Next base: position 21,709,782 of record NC_045672.1, read on the forward strand.
AATCAAGCTGAACGCTGAAGTTAAATAAAAGGTGATTTAACCAGATATTAGTTCAAGTGTGTGTTGGATTAACTTCACTTTTAAAATGAGTATTTTAGTATTTTTCTCCCATAGATATATTTATTGAATTTGTTGAATTGTACAAGATGTGTGCCGTATACATGGTGGAAAACGTTTTAAGCCACAAAAATGTGGACCTTGACTATTTATGCCTCCTTTGGAGATCCATTGTATTTTATTAAGATGTTCTGACCAGGTCTCTCTTGAAAAATACATTTTAATATCAGTGAGACTTTTACTATCATAAATAAAGCATATAATAAAAGCAGGGGCACACCTGGTCGATTTATCAGTGCAGATTTACTTAAGTTTGGGAGGTTAGTGATTGGCTACTTACATGTGAAGTTGATTATCCACCGATAATTACCTCAATCTTATCTGCCTCAGCAAAGGTGTAAAAATCATCCACTTCCCTCTTCTGCTCTCCTGGTTTGACTGATAGGCCGGCCCACCAGATCATGCCTGCACATTTGCAGTCAACAATAGTACTGTTGCCAATTCAGCGACTTTCTTGCTATATGTAATGACATTTCAGACAAAAAAAAAATGGTATCGGACAAAATTAGAATTGGCAGGTCAGGACTTGTAAAGATCGGCGATCGGAGATCGACCAAAGAACTGCAATCGGTGCACTCCTAACTAAAATATGCATTTGTTTTGTCCTAGTTTACTATAAAAAGTAAATCATTTGTTTTAACATCCTTAATTTTTTTTTAAAAAAGCATGCAAAACTAAATTTTTCTTGATGATATGTCGGTGTTTGCTTTGGGCTGGTCTTGAAGTGGCCAAGAAGGTTTGAACTTATCAAGCAGCAGCTCAGATGGGCACAAAGTGACGTTCCACATGAATAACAGTGACTGATGATGCGTCATGCTGTGTACGCTGCAGCAGACACTCCATCTGTCTTCTGTGGAAGTGGGACCCTCATTGCAGCGTCAGCATACTAAAACAAATTGTAACGTAAACAGCTTTGGTGTTTGTGATAATATTAATGGTGGTGATAGTAGCCTGAAGTGTTTTTTTTTTTTTTGGTTTCAGAATGTAATAACTCCTTCCATTTATGGTTTGCATATAAATGAGTGGGTGGAGGGCAGGTTAAAAGATGGGTGTATCATTCAACAACTGATTAGTGATTAGTTTGAGTTTTTCCATTTTTTTTTTCCTGTAATGTGTTTTTTACACGGCAATCAATAGCTTGAGTAATTGCTGTTGTACGTGAACCGCAGAGAGTGAATCAGTGAATCTCATCCACCCACAGTGTTTCACTGACACTTCCGCAGTCTTCACCTGAACTACTTTCTACAATCTCAACATTATAATGTGCACAAAGAAAAACCGCTAATACCATGTTTTTGTTGTGCTTTGTGGGAATTATTAAAAGACAATTAGGGTCGCTTTACAGACACTTATAAACAAATGTTTCTAAAATAGAAATGAAGTTGCAGAGAGATGTTATTTCCCGAACAGTGCAACATTTCTGCACACAGCGTATAGTATTTAAAAAGTCCACATAAAGTCAAGTCTGTGTGGACTTTACTTCACTGTTTTCCTCCAAAGTGAGAGGAGCCAACCAGGCGGCTCATAAATTTGGCCTGACGCAGCCATGCAGTTGCTTTATTGCTCCTCAGTGCTATGGTTTGAAGAACAGGCTGCACATTTTATTTCTGCATGGTGAGGAGTTCTTTCCCTTTCTAGTGCAGTCATTTCGACTGCAGTGGACCCCTAATAGTGCCTTTGAAACTTCTTAGCAAAAATTGAGGACTAATAGTGTGTAAAAATCTGATGATAGTTATAGGTGCTGAAGGTATAAAAAAAAAGAGAAGAGTTCAACTCTTAAGCACATTCAGCTCAACTCTTTACTAAAAGCTCAAAATGTAACCTTCCCAACCAAAGTTAAGCAATATAGGAAAAACAAATTGTGTTTTGATTGATTGATTTTTATTTAAATGGGACAGTGCATATTAATGAATGTACAGTACATCGTTGTCTTAAATATACCGGAAAATGCTAAATTTCCGTCCATAGTTCCATAAAACCAGATGCACCAGATGCAATCATACAATTTCATACATAAAAAATGCAGCAAAAACAAATACAAACTATATAGGCGGGAAGAGGCTATTTTAAGAGGCTTATATAAAAAAATTTTTTTTTAAATTTTTTATTTTTTTTACAAAACTGTCAAAAATAAAATCTCTAAATTCTTTAAAGTACCTAAGTTTCAATGATCACATTGCTGATAACTAATGAACCATACTTTAAGCCGGTAACAGGCAGTGTGTTCCTGCAATGATATTCTTAAATTGATAGAACATTCTGTGAGAACGAAGACTTCATAGTCCCTGCAGGTCGACCTAGTGTTTTGTAAACCTTTTTGCTTTTTAATAAAATCCTCTACAGGTGATGGGACCTTACACACAAAAGACTTATTTTTTTTATACATAAGAAAATATTTAATTTTCAGTTATCTGCTGTGTTTATTCGCTATTTAATGCAATTAAACAGTATTATGTATCAGAATTACAAGCCACAACACAAGATTTGTTGGTTCCACATCTTTGATGTTAATATCCATTTTGAAGGTGCTCTGTTGTACTGGTCACTACAGAGGCCTTAGGAGTACAGCGAACTCATTGTTATATTCTACAAACCAATTTGGAAGGATTTAAGTTCGTAGTCATGGTGCGTTACTGCAGGAAGAAGCCATCAGAAGATGGGTATAGTGTGGTCATGAAAGAATAGACATGGTCAGCAACAATCAATGGTTCTCATTATAAAGAAAGAAAGCCAAGAAAGCGTCTCTCTTGCTGTTACACCATCAGCACCAGGCCGAGCCCTTAATACAAGGCAAGATATCTTTTTCAGCTTATTCTGTGTAGACTTGTATGTGAAATTCCTTTTAGATCAGCAGGTTCTGAAATACCCAGATCAGACTCTGTCAATGGCAACAACAGCCCAAAAGTAACTAAAATCCCATTTCATTTTGATTCTGATGCTCAGTTTGATCTCGAGAGGTCTTTTTTTATCATATCCAGAGTCCTAAATACATTTAGTTGCTCCCATGTGATTGGCTAATTCACTCTTTTGCATTGACAAGACATACCTAAAAATGGCTTTACATGTTTAACTTGTAAATCTCACTTCCATATTTCATTGTGGGATTGTAAATTGCTACAATCTCTCAGGAGATCAGTTGCAGTTCCACACTGCTTAACTCGATCTCACCTCTGATGTCACTGAATCAAATTATTTAATTTATTTTGTGTAGCAATATCTGAAGCTTTATTCTTGAAATATTTTTCTAGTTTCAATTTGTTTAAACAAAATTAACAAAAATTTTTTTCTACCTTACAGATTGGAGTTTGACCCCACCAGAATGGTCAGGTAGGTCAAGCTGCTTCTTGTGATTCCAGTTTTTATGATCAGTAATAGACTTCTGCAGATTTTTTTCCATTACAACATCATTTTGCTTTGGACATCCTTGACACAATATTGGGATTGGGTTTCAAAAATCTCAAGCTGTGGTTGTGTAAAAGTAAATAACAGCAATCAGAACACTAGTCGGGGTGATACGTTTTCTTTTCTCTGAAGGACAAGAACAGACCTGTACGACAGAGACAGAACTTTTGTTTGTGTTGCTGACTGGTAGATTTTACAGAGTGAAGAGAAAATGATGGGATTTTTTTTTTTCATCAAGGCCCCTTGTCTTTGTTTTTACTTGTTGGCAGTTAGAGTGGTTCTGCTGCCACAGTTTTAAAACCGAAGTAAACCGATCTTTACTGGGGACATAACTGAAGAGTATAAGCCATGTGCAGAAAGTAGATGGGTTTTGCTCAGTGGTAAACACATTCCTTATCAGCTGTTTTTCTTCAAGCAACCTCCACCTCAGACAATCTCAGACTGCTATGTGTTCATAGCCAAAGGCAGTCTAAGTACGTTAGAAAGAGTGTCACACAAACTGTCTGCTGTTTTAGGTGAAAAAACCCCCAAAACGTTTCAGGTTTGTTCTGCAGTCTAGGCTCTCCCTGCGGTATTCTTCCACAATAATTCCTGCTATAAAACTCGTGTGTTTATGTTGTTTATGTTCCGTCATGCAGCAGACTGGCAACATTACCTGTTACAACAGTTTAAAGAAATAAATGAATTCTAGATAAAGAAATTCAGCTGAAAAGACAGTTCTCACTCTGCACTATTCGTAGTAGATTCACAGCTATTGTTAATATTATTGATTTTTACTTCAGAAGATCAGATACATGCTAATGTTAATTCCTTGTAGGTAGTTGCATATACAAAATATCTAACAGTATTTTCTGAAGCTGATGCATAATAACACTGTTGCGTGCAAAAACCTGGAAGAAGTTATTCTTGAAAGTAACTTATTTACCTTTACTTACAATTCTGATCAAAAGTTAAAGCCCACTCAACCTCTATGCTATTTTCATATTAATTTGGGGCTTTTCACGATGCATTAAACTTCTTCTTTTTCTTTGGCTGGAGTGGGGCCCAGGTAAGGTCCTTCAGAGACACAGCTTCAAAATTTTTAAATGCTGGCTTGAATATATTTAGTCCCAATGAATGAATGTTTATCACTTAGCAAGTTGGGCCTCAACCAAAGAAATAAATGAAAAGTTTTTTCAAACCTCAAACAATCTTTTTGTATATTTCTGGCATATTTCAGCTCTTAAGCATAGCCCATTCATTTTTAATGGTGTTGTTTATCCCAGAACCTTACTTTTAGCCTCATTTATTTATGTACAAGACCAACTTTGATGTGTTTGCACACATTGTTATGCAGAAACGCCAAAACGTGTTGAAGTTTCACTCCTCCAAATCAAGCCGTTGCCTCAGCTGAAAGGAAATTGGTGAGGATGTTTACGAATAATCCAGGAACCCAGACTCAAGTGCCTCATAAACTGGAAGCTGCTGAAACAGAAGTGTCGCTGTCCACCATGAAGCAAGTTTAAAATCAATATGGACTGAGAGTCTGCTGACCAACAAATAAGCCCCTTTTCCAAAATTGACACCTTCAAGCTCTGCTGAAATTTGCAGACCATAAAACTGGGAGGTTTTATGGTCAAAGAAGACAAAGATTGAGCTGTTTGGCCCCAAAACAAGAAGAATGTTTGGAGGAGGCATGAGTAGACTATTCAATCAAAGGGCCTTCACAATTTATTAAAAGCATGGCAGTAATAACATCATGTTTAGTCCATTTTGGTGGTGATATTTCATCAGGTGGAATATTAAAGAAGGCGGGCTGCCTTACATGCACACAGTTATTTGGATGTCTCAAGAAGATCCCAGGCAATTATCAAAACCAGTAATAGATTGAACAAAATAAAAGACTAACAAGCTACAGGTATAGTCTAAACTAGTCTAAAACCAGTTTTGTATATAATTCTAAACTGGTATCAATGGTCTAAAGCTGTACCCATACAGAACCATAACCCAACCAACTGGAAAGATCTCTATCAATTTTCATGAGACAGTTAGTCAAATATCCAGCTCGAGATATGCCAGGACTGTGCAACAAGTGGGTGATTTTACTGCAACTTCATGAGGGATGTAAAACCAAATATGAATTCTTGGAAAAGCATTTAACTAAACCAGTGTGTATAATTTTGAAACATAAACGTAGCCCTAATTACAATCTAACAATTGAGGATTTTTAGTAACATAATTTCACACAAAGTTCAGCAGCATTTGAGCAAGACCATATTTCTGAAATACTAAATAATATAATGTTATTTGTCTTCAGTGTAGTTGGCCTGTTAAGCTCAAACACCTGTGAATCAATTTGTTTTATGACTAGTGCTAGAATCTACTGTACTCTGTAGCTCCCAGCATTAATAATAGAAGCCTGATATAAAATATTTATTGTAAAAAAGTGATTACAGACAGGAAAGTATGTTTTACAGAATGCTAAAAATGGAGAGAGTATTGCTTTAACTATTTTCAAACAGATAAATCTATGTATTTTTTTGCTAGTTGGTGTGGGAATTGAAACTAAAACACAGACAGACCGTTAGGGGAAACAGAACTTTGATTTGATGTGGTTGGAAACCAAACAGCCTCTGCATTCTTAGCTGTTGTGCTTTTATTGCATTTCCTTAATTGGTACTAAGCTCACAACCCAACACGACATTCTCATTCTGTAAAAAGAATGATGGATAAGTGCAACCTTTTTGCTTTTACAGCAGACCCATCAGGTGTAGATGCGGCTTAATGTGAAACAAGAGGTGATGTTTCTGAAGACAGTTTGATAAATAGAACGGACAAGAAAATAGGTGTGCCAGTGCAGCCAGGGCTTCATTAAACATCATGGTTCTTTAGCTTCAAAAGTAGACCTGGTCGAGTACGGCCACTGAGAGCTTTTTTTTTATGAATGCGAAATAGAACAGCAAAGTGGCTTCACATCAAAGACTCATTCATTATCATCATCCTGTGAAAAGCAGGCACATGTTTTGATGAACATCCTCTTACAAAAATCCATGAATGAGTTGTGTTCCAGCAGTGTGCTCTGCTGTTTATTTTGGAACAGCAGAAAGATGAAACAATTTTTTATTTTTTATTTTTTACTTACATCAACATGTTTACGTTTTCTTAACAGTTCTGCTATTCACAGCTCTGACATGTTGAGACATCAGCAAGTGTTCACTGGTGTGTTACAGCAGTGTGGATGCCTATTGTTGTTGCAGATGTTTGATTATGTTATGTACATCTATATTAACATATAGGAGCCACAAATCATTTAAAAAAGTCATATTTAGTTTGTAAAATTTGGATCCAAAAATGTAAGTCGAAGCAAAAATTGATAAATGGTGCAAATAGAGCAACAAAAATCAAGTATTATCTCTTTTCTGAAACTGAAAAAGAATGGCTTTTGTCAACAGTTTATTTTGTCAGTCACTTATTTTGGTTTTATATTCCTTTTCATGAGAGGAATAAATAACCTTAACTGCACAATTATCCCAAGCACACATCTAAACAGATTTTGGACTGAGAAAAGTGAAGCTTATGAAATGGTTCTTCTGAAGTCCCAACCTGAAAATGGTTGTACAGGGTTGTTTAATGCAGCTAAAAGTGTCAGGTTGAGGTACAGCTTGCTAATGGGGGATTTAAACTAGATGTTTACATTCTGCATATAAAGTTTACACTATTGGCTTGTCATAAAGTTTGGCCATGTAGCTTAAACTTTTTGGTGTGCTTCCGTAACCAAATCTTTTCTGCGTTTTACTGGTTATAAGTGAAGCATTTGCCCGTGACAAAGTTTGTCTTTGGAGATGGACAATTTCTCTATTTGTCTGACAAGAACGATCAACAACAACAACAACAACAAACAAACACATAGCCCACTCAAAGTCCAAATAAACCAAACAATTTTAAACAACAAAACGAAAGTCAATCCTTGTTGGTTCACAGTCACAAAGTCACTCAAATACTCACATTATGTATATACATATACATAGATAAATACAGTGTTTGCAAACATACTTTGGTAGCAAACATGAGTTAATACAGTCAGAAAAAAATTGTCAGACATGTTTATTTCTCCTCTAACCCAGCAAACATCTGTTTTTTGGATTATCTGAGTACCCATAGAGAACCCACACTTGCACAGGGAAAACGTTCAGACTCCATCCATAAAGACCTCAGCCCAGATTTAAACCTACACTGTCTTGCTCAAAGGCAATAGTGCTACCAGGATGTTTCACTGGAAATGTTCCAGTGAAGCATAAAAACTACTTTGAAAGATCTCCGTTTTGATTATAAAATCATAATTTTACAGTTCAGTAAATGCTTTTATAATTAGTATGTAAAATATCCTAAATAAATCTCTTAATAAGAATAGCGTGCAAATCTGCTGTAGCATCTATTTGGGAAGCATCACAGTTATCTGTCATTGTGATTTTCTCCCTCCTTTTTTGCTGTTCCTTGTTTGTCACCTGAACCGACAGCAGGATAAACTGAACTGTCATAACAGCAATCTGCTGACAGCACACAGAACCCTTACAGTTGCTTACATCTCACACCTTGTTAATATGCTACAGCATGACACCAGTGAGACTGGCAGTTTTTAAAAAAAATTTCTGTGCAACATGGCTCGGTAGGTTTCATTATCATTAATAATGCAGAAGCCTCTGAACTTGGCACTGGCGCTATAAATAAATAAGGCACGATCCTGCAGGATTGCTTTGCACTGGTTTGGAAGAGGTTTGTGTGGGGGGAGACGTCAGCAATGCTGGCTATACTCTCCACCACACTCCGTACTTAATGAGAGAGGATTACCAACATGGTTGTGTTTAATTGGTCTGCTGTTGTGAAATCAGAATGGATGGCTTTATTCAGACGTGATTAGAAGTTGGCTGAGATATTCAGGCAGGGGATCAACAGCTTCACAGCGACCTGCTTTCATTGGATTGTTCCTCATTGAATGTTCCCACACTGTCGCTCCTCCTCGTGCCCTTTTCACTCATTCATAAAAGTGTAGCTGCTGAGCTTTGGGATGGATGGGAGTTGTATTTGACAGAATATGAAAGAAATTATTGCTAATTGAAATTTCATATTTATTAGAATTGACTCCAAATAAGACCGGGGGATCTTGTGAGAGACTCTAGCATAGTGATTGACTGCATGCATTGTAGAAAAACCTTGGACTGTGGCTTTTATTTTCCTTTACTCCTCCGCTGAGACTTGGAGAAAACAGAGAGGCGAGGATTATACAGCTCAACCATTATTATAAAGATGACAGTGAAGAGAATAAAGCTCTGCTGAGCTGATGTGTTGGAGGTCTCAACCTCTCTCTTTTGGTGTGTTTCAAAACCACAGCAACAAAGCACAGCGTGTCCGATCAATTGCATCATTTGCTCTATTCATGGCATTGTTGTCAATGGAATGTGAGATAATTAATGAAGCGGAATATTATGCCAAAGGAATTAATGTAATAGATTTATAAAAGGGAAGCACAGAGGATGCACACTTGCAGTTTCTTTTCAAGGTAAGTTATTGCAGGAAAACCCTTGGAGCAGCGGTTTTCTGCAGCTGAGGAAGCGTTTCTAAAACAGCACACGGTGTGGACGAAACGGCGCTTAGTTCACAAAGATATTTAACCTTAAAAAGTCCTTTGATGTAGTGACAGAATAGCTGAGCTGATATTTATCTTCAGGGACAGGAAGTGACAGTGCTGTGTTTCAACACCTGCTGTAGAGCTGTCTCACACCCAAAGCAGGAATGGTCCTCAGGGATCACTGAAACCCGTCCTCTGCTGCCGACAAATACTCAACTTTGGTGTCTAGGGCTCCAACTGTGTCCTTTGTTTCTGTCCTTGACAAGGGTAGAAGTCCCTTTTGACAAGCAACCTAAATTTTGGGCATTGTTTTTCAAAAGTGTGACTAAATAGATTACCCTACTTCAATACAGTTCATTTTAACCTATCTTAAAATTATTTTATTACTCTGAAGTGGAAATTAGGTTTGGATTTTAGAGATTTTGATTTTCCTTATTAGAGAACAAGAAACTGTATATGTGTAGTTAAAGGATATCCTTGTTTCCTGACTATTTGCTGCTTTGTGTAAAGACTAATATTTCAAAATGAATTCTGAGCTCAACAGGAAGCCAGTGTGAAGAATTTAGAACGGGGGTTATATGATCTCGCTTATTGGAACATGTCACTGACCTTTCTTCAGCAAAGCAGAAGCTTTCTACAGTTAGGTAAACGAGGCATCACAATGCTCTGAACATTTTTAAGTGAATGATGAAAGACCAAGAGATTCATTTTATATGCAAGTCCAGTGAATGAAAATTTAGCCAAGGTTATAAATGTTGGACTTCATTAATTACTTGATGTATGAGTAGATTCTAGGTGGTTCTATAATCATTGTTTCTGGAATTTTCCAGAAACAATGTTAAAGTTTTTAAATTTTTTTGTTGTTGGTGGTGAATATATTATTAAACAGACATTGAAAACACAAGTAAAATTCTTATTTATTTTTCGTGGCAGTTCGTTACCAGAAAAAAAAATAAAATCCTTTTTCATTTTTTCATTAACACCAAATTAATTATTGTTTATGAAACATAAACTCTTTTGAAATACTACTTATCCGCTTAGACACAGGAAATTTACAGATGGCAAATTTTGCAAAAGTAAAAATCAGATATTTACTTCATGGCACTTGGCTACCAGAAAACACGTTCATCACTTAGCAACAGATTAATAACAAATCTTATTGTTCAAAAAACATAAGATTTCTTCCGCTGTTTTGAAATACTGCTTATCTTGTACTACTTAACAATTATTGTGCAGTTTGTGAATTTTTTAGAAAAGTTAAAGTTTTTTTTTTCTTTGTTGTTGGTGGCGAACATATTATGAAACAGACATTCAACACTAAAGTAAAAATTTGATTTATACTTCGTGGCACTTCGTTACCAGAAGAAAATGCCAAGATCCAGCCACATGTTTTGATGTGTATATTGTGGGAATGCACGCAGTGGTACGAGCCGCATTATTGCTGAAAGGAAGCGGCAGTTATTTTGAGGTGTAGAGTATTAGGTGCCTTCCATGCAATGCGAAGCAAGGCATTCCGTTGCTCTCCTATGCTTTGCTATGGCAGGCCCCAATTATGGTCAATTATTTTTTTTATCAGCTATATACAAGTTGAAGCATTGAAATGCATTTTCAGAAGTCCTGTACAGGAGAAAAGTGTGGTAATCACTATTTGTGATCCATTACACACTTAAAATCATCCCAGATCTTTAATAATGCTGTTTTTTTTTTGTACCCTGCCAGGGGGTCTTTTTGTGGGCTCTAGTGTCCCTTATTTTTTGAAAGTAGGCTGACAGGAAATGGGGAAGGAGAGGGGGGAAGACATGCGACAAATGTTGCCGGGTCGGAAGTCGAACCCGCGACGGCTGCGTCGTGGACTCAAGGCCTCCAAACATGGGTCGCGCTATCCACTGCGCCACCACGGCACGCCCAATAGTGCTGTTTTTGATCTAAAATTAGACTTATTTTTTATGACTTGACTCTATTCATTTTAACTTTTAAAACTGTAAAAGTTCAAATGTGACGTGAATAGATTCAAAACTAACTTTTCTAAAATTTTACATGAAAATGTAAACTTAGACATCGGTGTGGAATATGAAAGGATGAATGTAAGGGCCCTTCCGGTTAAATTTAAGTTTCTTAAAACATAAAAGAGGAGTTTTTGCTGCATTGATATCCATCCCCCAACTCATATGTAGAATCTAAAGGAAGCAACTGAAGTCGCTACTCCTCCAAATGTCAAATAGTGTTGGATGATTTTTTATGATGGACAAAAGCCAAAGTGGGGGGCAGCCTATAGGACTTGTTAGACCAACAAGGCGAGAGGAGTGCTATTTAAATCCACTCCATTATACATGAACTCTATTTACAGTAACCTGTGTATGCGAGAATAGTACAGCAGACATAGGGCTTCGTCTGCAACACATCTCTGTCTGGGAAAGAGAAGCTTTCTAAAGCAGCTTTGCCACTTTCAGGTTTGAAAAAATCTTCACAGCATTTGACTTGGTGTCACCCCTGGAGTAGCTAAAGGTGAGAAACTGAGTGAATTCCTTCTTAGTTAGGGTCCATAGCTCTGAATCCTGAATTTGCATATTTCAAATTAATATTTCATTATGCAGAAACAGCAGCAAATGGTGGTAGGCATGACACAATCAGCCTCTGCTGTCTCTCTGGACTTCAGAGCTGGATTTGTGTCTGCAACTTGTTTTAAACAATAACATTAATTTAATGCTTGGAAAAAAGAAAAGCAGAGAATAGATCTGACATAATGACATTATCCTCTGAGTAGCATGGGCTGGTATGGGATTCTCATGACATGATAACCTTCAGTTAAAATACCAGCGTTTCGCTGTATTCACCCAGAATTTCAAAAACAGAAATATACAGATGCATCTCCTTTAAGTAATTACAAAATATCCAAGCGTGTAAATTTAATACACAAAGCATTTATTTAAGTGTTTTTAAAATATTTATTTTAAAAATAAAAATATTTTAAAAATATTTTTAAAATATTTGCTTCACAGTCCTTAAGATCTCTGTAGCTTGTGCAACCTTTTCTACAACACTTTTTTCTTCCACTCAACTTTCCATTACTATGCTTGGACAGAGCATGCTGAGGGTATCAGGCTGAGCAGTGTTGTACGTCAATGCTGGTCAAAAGTCATATTATAATATATTCCTTTTTTATGAAGGACTGAGTTTTGGTATTAGTTCTAAGCCATAATAACTAAAGTTAAAAGCAATAAACGCTTTACATTTATAAATAGTTGATTGAGATTCAGTTGTATGACTTGATCAAATTGCTTTAATGCTCCCAAAATAATACATTGATAATAGAATTTTACTAATGTTATTTGTAGCATTACATTTTAATATATAATTAAGACTCATTAATGCTACTAGATGCTTTTGTGGTCTTTAAAGAGTAATACAAATATCTGAAGGTATAACAGTCTTACACCCAGCTGCACAGCAACAAGTGGTGGAGGGGCAGAAATTATCTACCACCCTGATATTTTCTCTGCCATCTCATTTAAGGGAAGAATACGATGGAAAATCGTTGTGGTTTTGATATAATGTTGAATAAAGTTGGATTTCTCGATCTGGTACTGAAATAATCGGGTTACAACTTTGTTCTTAGTGTTGGGCTGCAAGCTTAAGAACTGTGCTTCATCCATTTGAATCAACCAAAAGGCTTTGTTTTGTTAAAGCATTAGTAAACAATAGATGAGAGAGACATGCCTCTGAGGAGATCTCTATATACAACACTGTTGTGTAGAATACAAACAAAGCTTAAAAGTGAGGTCACATGCTCTACAATTAAACCTAAGTCCTATTGGCTTTTCCTTTCTGTGATCCTCCATATTGGACAAGATTATAATTTCTATTAGCCTGTTATTGCTGATGAACACTTGTTTAGAAAATGTAACAATGAAAATACAGATCAAGAGAAATTTTGCACATCATGGTGTATATGATTCATAGCTGATCAACGAATGTACATTATCTAGTAGATAATGTTCAGTGTTTACATTCTAAAATGTAAATACATTAACATTAATGTATGTACATAGTTTTAATATATTTAATATATATGTATGTGTCCGAAAAAGTGAATGCCTTGCTTCTTTTCTAATGTTTTTGGGACTAGATGATATTATTGCTCACAATTCAGTTTCTCTCAGTCTGAGCAGACTGGGTTTTTCTGAGAGATTGTGTTTTATACAAAGGGAGAACTGAGAAATGTGGAGAAAAGTTCAGTTCAAGAACAATAATATTTTCAAAACTAAGCCATATGAGTGATCTACCAGCTTAAATTAATACAGTTAGGTTCCTCAATATCTGTACAGCTAAATTTTACTGTAATTTAAAGAGTAAAACGTTGGTAGTGCAATGCAGGTGTATTTCACTTAATTGCTTGGAGATGGTGTAAAACCAATCCCAGCTTCCTAAGAAATGCTGTGTAAACGTCAAAAACAACCAGCTCAATAGTTGTAGTGACTTTTTACAAAATAGAAGAGAGAAAATTAAAATAAATGCCTCAGAAATAACAGAAATATGATCAATAGAACATAAATTAAAAAAGAAAAACAGAATACAAACTCATTGCTCTTATTGACGAGCCGCAGGCAGTAACAGGTACAGTTTATACGTCGATTGTAGTTGTTCATAGTGGGACCTGTGGCCATTTCTCTGTTCCTATAGCTTATCTTTTAATATGTTAAAAATGAATTCAGGTAATATGCTTTAATAGAATTATTTGTGCCAAACTGATAAAAAGATATTGTTTAGCAAATTACTTTTTTTTCCTTTTGATGACATATTGTATCCATAAAACTGAAATGTGTCATTTCCAGTTTGCAGTTTATATCTGAAATGTTTGATTACTCCTATAAAAATGTGTTATTCCAAAACAAAATATTGGGAAAAGTGAAAAACACAAAGAGAATTAGTCCTTCAAATAATTAATGCTTCATCGCCAAGTGGCAGTTTCACACTGATAATTTTTCTCCTCAGATCTGTCATCACACGTTTGCAGGTTTGTGTTGTGCTGTGACACTGTTTGTCCTTTTTTCTTTCTTTTTTTAGGAGGCATGCATCACTGCCGGTTGAAGCCACAGAAAATCCCGGGAGGTTAGGATCCGAAGGTTGCAAGAGGGTCATCCCCTGCCGCAAGTGGAAGTCTGCGTCCTTTGGGTACAGTAAGATATTATTTGGTGTTACAGTTGTAAATGTGCAGTGTGTCTCTTAATAAGAGCAGCGTGTATATATCACATCCAAACACCAGTGGCTTTCTGTCTTCCTTCTGTCATTGTCTAGAAGTTGTCCCAGCTAAAATCAATGCCCTGCTGTAGTTAGCCTTTCTTCGTCAGATGTATCGGGAGTGACAGCTTGACAGCAGCAAACTTTGCCGTGTCCTAATGTTGGAGGCTTTGCAGCTGTTCTCCAGTCATCAGCGTTTCATGAATGCAGGTCTGGGAGCCTCTGTTTTGTTCTCCTGATGTGTACGCTCATCTTTTTGTGACCAAGTGCACTATAGGAGGAGATAATCAGATTCAGCCTTAATGAAATATGATCTCGTCTGAAATGAGCCTTCAGTCCTGCTGAGCCATTAGCCTGCATTGAGCTCAGACCTTCAGAAACCTTCTCGGCAAGCAAGGAGAAAAAGGGAGCAGTCTGTCAAATCTGTGGGACTGACTAGTGGGAGCTTCAAAAGACTTGTGAGAGTTTCAGAGCTGCCTCCTAGTGCTTTGTGCTTCATCATTAAAAAGAAATATGCGCTTAATCCATAGCCCACTTTTGGCTCATGTGCAGCCCAAAAATAAATCATTCTTCATGGTTTAAAAAAAAGAAGTTCTACAAAAAAAGCTGTTCAGTGTCTGATGAGAAACATTTGCAAGTTGTTTTTAGACATTGTTAAATTACAAAAACGTCACTGATTAATTCACTTATTTATCCGCTCCTCTCGTCTTGGCTTGATTGTTGCTTAGTGAGTAATTTTTAAAAACAGCTTAAGGCTATTAGGTTAAATGGATTATGATGACTGTAAGCAGCTGAGAAGCTTTGTTTACTGTACAGCAGGATTATCCTGGCACAATTACAATCAGCTGATTGCTAACTGATAATGGCTGAATGCTGTGTGCCTCCATGAAAATCTGTTTCTTTGTCCTTGCTGGATTGTTTCTCAAAAACTGCAGTATTATTTGGAGCTAAGAGTTGTGGAACATGGCAAAGAAGCTAGTTTTTCTTATCAAAAGAATAATGGAACCTCATCATACCATGCTAAAAGCTATGATTTTGTGGCTGGAGAACATGACAATCCTTTTTGCTTTCTATACAGTCGACTGGGAGTTTCAGGTATTCTGACAGTCAGCATAGTCTGGTCCGAAAAAAGGTTAGCATTAGGGGTACAGCGGTTCACAAAAATGAATCAGAATTCTTGTTAGGTTAAATTCTGATGAGAAGGAACTTTGCAAAGGGACTCCATTATGGTCATATTTCTGCTGGTATAAACAGTTTTTTTTTTTCTGGCTTTGGTCTGGTTTGAATTCTTTGTTGCTGCAGTTTTCTGGCCTTGCACATTAGCTCGTTTCTTTTCATCTCATCAGTTATATTTACATTTTTGTGTTTCAAGTTGGTTATTCAGTTCATGGCGGAGTCAGCTTGTGGTGGAGCCAGCTGCATAAATTATCAGAATTGTTTGTGAAAACACGTCGGACAGTCAGACATAACCAACGTAATTTATTACTGTCCAGTGAAAAACTGTAAATTGTCGGACATGTTAACTGAAATGCTTTTGTTGTAACCTAGCATATGTATTGCAATTGTCGTGGGAAAAAAAAATACTATTTCCAAGCACTGTTCAGGTGAAATCACTCAATCAGGTTTATTCATATATTACGCACAATACAAAGAGCTCATATGACAATCAATAATGAAGCAGGTCTGGATGAAAAGCTCTGTCAGGCAGAGACAACACATGAGTTTTATACCAAGGATAAAGAATTAACAACAAAGGGCGAGACAGCCTGGTTCTGATGCAGCTGTAGAAAACAACTTCCAACCTTCTACATGTAAACCAAATATTGCTTTTGGTGAGAGTTCATAAGCATTTCATATAACATGACTAGCAGATGTGACCTTATTGTAATTTTTCCATCACACAATTAAAAAATATATTGGCCAATTATTGTACTGATGATGTGCTGCTGCTTCAGGCATTTCTGTGTTGTGTGTTGATCATTGTATTTTGCTATAACATGTTGCTATTTATGGTTATTAAGGTGTCTAAAATGTGGTTTTATCATTTATTTGTAAAAGTGTTCCTGAGTCAGTGTATACAGTAGAAAGTCACATTTTGCTCCAGCTGACAATGAAGTTTGTGAAGTGCAAGGTTAATGTTAGCATGTTAAATCTTTTTTTTATTTTTTTAAATATGACTCGATCATTCTTTTTATAAAATATTTTACTGTGGTTTCAGTTAATAACGTGGAGACACAACTTGCAGAACAAGTTGCTCTCATTCTTCCATAGCTTAGCGATTTGCTTTGAACATCTTATAATTTAATATTTCAGATGCTCTCTAGGAGCTCTTTCCTACTCAGCAGCTGTTTGTGGGCAGCATACAGAGAAGGTGACAAGATACAGAAAGGCAGAAAGGTGCACCAGTCAATACAGTCTCTCTGTCACTGTAAATTTAAAAGTCAGTGGTAACTTAGTGATTGCATATGCATTGGTTCTAATATCAGCAGCTGAGTAAAGATAACACTGCTGATAAGATGGGGGAGTATTTCTGTTCACATTGAAACAAATGTGCAACAAATGGTGTATCAGGATCAGCTGTGAAGTGTTCTCAGAAACAGATTCACTACAGGCTGATCATTCATCTAATTCACAAACAAACAGTTCCATCCTGTTTTCCAAATGGATTTCCTTCAGGGATTTATACATCAACCAACACCAACGTTTCGTTTCAGGTTTCTCTGGCCAGAAAAGGTAATTTGTGCCAGTCTTTCCATTCTTTCTGTATTTTCTGTGTCAAGCATCCGTGACACTGTGAAGCTCATTGTTCAGCTGTTTATTGTGTCAAACATTTCAGGCCAGTTTGAAGTGTAACAATGAATATGAGTGGGCAACTTGCTGAATGCATGCTTTGGAAAACACAAACACACTGTCCATGGCTGAAGGAAAGTTTAAAAAATGAATAGCTGCACGAAACGGATTGAAAGCAAATGCTGAGGCCTCCATCATGACTGTCTTGTTATGAATTATTTTTGAGGGATGATTTCCTTCGGTAGTGGAAGCTCTCTCACCACAACGTGACAAAGGTCATGCACCAGATTTGAACTCAGGATGTTGCATTGATGTGGAATGTAATGTTGACCATGGAGTCACTGGAAAACAGCATTTTTCACATTGTGTTTGAAGCGAAATGAGGAAAGATGTTGTGTAATCATTTCCCGCTGAAGCTCTGCGGCTGTGTGAGACTCCTGATGAGTGACTGATTCTTGCAACTGTGTTTTCTGACTGTGTTTGTGTGGTGTTAATGTGAAACGAGTGGGTGAAATATTAATTACTTTGCCACTTCTGATATGCGGTGCCATGCCCGGCAGCGTGCTCATTGCCTCGCTTGGTTTAAATGTATGTGTGTTGCATAATAGAACATGCTGAGGAAAAAAACTTTAATTATCCAAAGAATTTGGAGGACTGAATTATTCATTACAAATTTGTGTTGTTTGGAAAAGGGGGAGTCTGACCTGTGTTGAGTTGTTGTTGCCCAGTCATTTACAGTAACGTTCGAAACTTAACTT
This sequence comes from Xiphophorus hellerii, assembly GCF_003331165.1. NCBI lineage: Eukaryota > Metazoa > Chordata > Actinopteri > Cyprinodontiformes > Poeciliidae > Xiphophorus > Xiphophorus hellerii. The sequence goes on from NC_045672.1 coordinate 21,727,692, forward strand.
CTTTCAGATTTTTCACATTGATGCTGCAAAATTTTGGAATCTTATTTAGGTTGTGTGTGTAATAGAACATCACAAGGTAATGGCTAATTGGGAAGTGGAAAGTAAATGACTCATGTTTTTTTTTTAAATTCACCAAAGTCTGAAAACTAAAACCGCACATCATTCTGAACACAGCATAGCCTTAGTCGAAATGGTTTGGAAGATGGATAGAGCTAAACACAGGGTAATCCTGGGAAGAATTGTGTTTAAAGCAGCAAAAGACTTGAGACTGGGGCAGAAGTTCACCTTCCAGCTTGAATACACAGTCAGAGCTACAATGGAATGGTTTAGATCAAAGCAGAAATGATTCAGTCAAAATCCAGATATAAATATTGAGCTCATTTGCAAAGATAAATGGACATAAATTTTTGCCAAATGTTGTAGACATTCCCCAATTGCAGTAAAACATGGTATTAGTTTGGGGAATAAGTGATAGTGCTAACATTTCAGATTTATAGTTGTAAAAAAAGTTGAAAACTGTCATTTGTGAAGTGTATGGCTGATTTCACAGTTTTTACAATATTTTTATGTTTTCATGATGTAAAGCACTTTGAACTGCCTTGTTGTTGAAATGTGCTATACAAATAAACTTGTTTGATTGATTTTACTCCCACTTCACAATGATACACCATTTAAGCTAGCTGATATTAAAGCGTGAGAAAATGTGTAGAAGTTGAAGGGGTATAAATAGTTTTGCAAGGTGTTATATGCTTAGGTTTTCAGAACTCTTATTTTTTAATAGCTCCATGATTTATTTTAGCCTCTGAGTTCTGAGCTTGAGAAGATATTGGAAATTAATATATGAATCTTGACGTTCGAGCCATGCTACTCAGAGACGTGCTCACAGCTGGAGTCGGAGCAATCTCTGGAGACAAGCAGTCAGATTCAAAAGCAAGCAGAACGACTGCCTTACTGTAATAGTGAAAAAATACTCCAGGGATATTCTTGAATCAGGACTGCTGTTGTATTCTTCTCCTTCCATCTCCGTACGTGTTTGCACTCCTTGTGTCTCACCCTGCTGGTTTTCTTTTTCTGTGCTCAAGCTCTTCTCTTGCTTTCAACAATTACATGCATAAGACACATTTGATCTGCATGTGTAAGGGACTTAACAAGCGCTCTAAAGGCTTAGATGTGATGACTTACTTCCTGTGTCGAAATGTATATGAATCAGTGCATGTTATGATGATTCTGTGTGCAAATTTGTGTGCACAAGTGAGCACCTCACTGCAACAGTTGCAACCAATATTTAAGATTGGAGCAAAGATTTATTGTTTCACTTTAAAGACCAAATGATCAACTGACCACTGTTATTGAAACCTTTCTTGTTGGGGTTTGCTGTAGAGAAAAGAAATCCTCCTAAACTGTTAGTAACTTCAACAAGAAAGTAAGTAAACCTTTCAGAAAGATAAATTCCAGTGATCATCCAGAGACAGCATGACAGATCTTCAAATAATAGTTATAATAATAAAAAACAGATTCAGATGTTCCAGAAAGAACAGAAGTGAGCTTGTGGATAGGAATACGTTGACAATTTTCTCAGGAGACATAATCTTGATAAATAAGTCAAATTTCTTCCAGCTTTGCTGACAATTGTCAAGTGATGGTGATATACAAGCAGCGTTAAGAGACTGCTGGGAGATTTTTCCTTTATTCAGTTGAAAGAAAAACAATCCTTTCAACTATTACATATATTACGCTGTACTATGTATTCATTATAGGCTTGTGACTATACAGGGATTTGGGAATATTTGGGGATTTTTATTTATTTATTTTAACAACCAAAAAATGTTTTAAGACTTTTTGAAATTCTTTGCAATCAGCGAGGAAACTATTTGCAGTGAGCAGCTAACTCTACAGTGAAATGTAACACTGGCCATATATATTGGCTTATTGGTATCAGGATTGCACTAGCATGATCTCAAACTTATAAATATAGAAAAAAAACATCCTTTTAGTACATTTGTTCAGTGTTGAATATTTAATTTTAATATGCTCAGTATTTATGTTTCTTCTATAACTTTTCACAGAGTTGGAGCACAGAGAGAAAGGGATTTATGACTATTTATTTTTCCACAATCTGTCTCTATCATCCACATGTTTTCCTCGGGGTTTAGCACCCTGGACAGCAACATGTTTGAGCTGATGTAATGATCAGCACAGGTAAATGAAACATGCACTATAATGCTTCTGCTAAATTAGCATTTCTGAACTTGACCAAATGCACTAAATTACCTGATCTCTGTCATAACGTCCTCATCAAATTTATAGACCTGTTCCTCGATGTACAGTACAGACCAAAAGTTTGGACACACTTTCTCATTGAATTCAATGAGAAAGTGTGTCCAAACTTTTGGTCTGTACTGTATGTAATGTCCTTTCTCTGTAGTTTTTGTGTGCGTTTCTCATAGCGCATCCAGTCAGGAGCTGACAGTAATCCTGAGCCAGCAGGCCACAGTGGGAGAGGGAGAAATAAACTAAAAAAGAACTGAACATTAAAAGAGTAAATATGGAATAAACCGAATAAAAATGGACATTACCTGAATGTGAGTTTTAATTGTTATATTTTAGCTCCCATTAGCTTAAAAAATGTCTCACCGGCCAATAAGTTAATACAGTTAAAATGGCTTCCTGAGAATGCCAGGCTGTGCAACACTTAATCTCAACAAAAGTCAGAAAATCTACACTAAAATATTATAATGAGACCCCAAGGGAGGGTGTTGTCCTAAACTGACCTGACTCCAGTCCAAAGCTTGCATTTTCTTTCACCTATTAATATTATTTGACTATGTCCTTCTGTGTGATGACGATCTGCAACATTTTTCACACCTGCAGCTTTTGTTCTAAAAATGTTTGGCTGTTTTGTTTTTTCTTGGCTCCATGGTCGCCCTGTTCTCCAGTGTCTGCTGAATGCTCTGTGGCATTGAGAGATAAACGCAGGAAGTGTGTTAATGTCAGACTGAGACTGTAAAAGTGGAGTGGTCAGGAAGAGTAGACGTCAAAAAGCAATGTTAGACAGGAGGATAGCTTTGTACTGCAGGGTTTACATGAAGAGAACAAGGTTTTTATAGAATATATCTCCAAATCTTACAGAAGTACAGATGAACTCATCAATTAAGGAGGAAACAACCTTCCTGTCCAAGGCACTTCCTTGTCATCATTAAATCCAAGAGAAAAAAAAAAAGTTTGAACTGATTGGTGTACTGCCTGTGAAGTAGCTGCTGCATTCATTGCCTGCAGCTGCCTTCTAGTTCAGTCCTGTGTAGAGTTAAGACCTCCCTGCCTCTCTGCACCCATCAAGTCCAGCTCAAGGCTGAATGAAGGCTTTTAAATACCCAAGATGCTTGCTGTGCTTCTCCTTTTTCCTGACTTCACGCTTCTCTTTTGATTTCCCTTTTCTCCCCCTTTACTTTAGATTTTTCTCCTTCCTCTGTCGAAAAAACCTCTGGCAGGTCTCAGTTCTGCCACTTTCTCCGACTCTCCTCGTCTCTCATTCTGTGTCGTCAGTAATGAAAAATCTGATTGGATTTATAGATATAGATATAGATTATAGGCTTGGCATCACGTATTTATACTCCTCTCTGTGTTGCGGCGCAAGGCCTTTAATAGGGTTAAACTACAGTAAGTTATATTTATGTTCATATGTCTATCAGTCAAAATCAGTATGGAGATTTAAGACTTCCTTTCCATGAAGCAATGTGTAACATTACAATAAAATAAGCAGGAGAAACAAAAAATTTGACGCTTTATTTGAACACCAAGTCATTACATTCATAGCCTGGTTTTCTAAATGAACAACATAAAATTTTAAATTTTGCTCATCTAAGAGAAACCTTTCCCAAATGATAAAAGGTGCAGGAACGACTAGCGTTGTCGTAAACTCAGACTACATCTGGCATGCATAGCAGTTTGTTTTGACTAAATCTATGAACCCTCAAGGCCATTTAAAGTGTCATCTCTTGAATGCTCCCAAAACATTTTAAGCTCACTAGACATTCGGCACATATTTAGGTTACACCTCCTAATTGGTTGGTGATCATTAGAATGAGCCGCATAAATAACTCATACGCATTATGTTCTTCATTACAGTGAATGTCCATTTCAGGACAGAACCTGTGATTATCTCCAGGCGTTTTGAATAATAGCACTGCAGAATCAGAGCCTATCGATTTAGAATCGCGGAGACGCTGCCTCTGCTGCTGAAGCAGCTGCCCTGTTGTTTGCTGACTGCTTGAGGCAGAAAGGCAGCTCATAAGAGCATGTCGCAGAACTGAACACGGTGGAAAACGACACGCTGTGGAAGTGGAAACGTCTTTCCATGTGTAGGTTCATGAACCCCGCATTGTGGCATTAATTGTAACTATCTCACCACATCGTTTCCCCTTTGTGAGGGATGACTATAACTGAAGTCATTTTGAGGCGGGCCTTAACAGCACAATAAACATTTATTGTATGTGGCAGCAGACAGTGTTTGGTAAATAAATGAGCAGTTATTGTGGGGATGAAATACTGCTGGGCCAAAAAAAAAAAGGAATAAAGAAAATGGCTTCTGCTGAACATAACATTCCACCAGCTGTAGGAAATCCATCTTTATTGGGCTTTTTATTTACTGCTGTTTGTATTGTAAAATTTTGATGCCACCAGATGGGAAATCACAACTTCACGATTATTTAATAGGCCTATAGAACCAAAGACCCACTTCAGTAATGAGTCTGAACTCCTGGGAACGCTGTCTTTGAGGTTCCCAGCTTCTGTTTCGTCACCATATTCCCCAACAGTTAATTACAGGCTCAGTTCGGTACTCTGAGGCTGGATCTGAGGAAATGCATGCTTCTGATCAAGGAGCACATGGTTTTTCCTTTCGGCTTAGAATAAGTTTCTTTGACCGAAAGTCAGGTGGGAGAACGTTTTTGCAGTGTTCCTTTCACTTCACTCAGTCCTACTGATGATCCTATCGGCATTATCTTCTGCTGGGACCATGCACAGAGTGCGTGGTGTGTATGCACACTATTTTGCCTCTAAGCAGCTATGCCATAATATTTTTAGGGACTTTGATGCAGTGAAAGGTAGGCAGGAATCAGCTATATTGATTACCCTTTTATGTGCATCAGGATTAACTCATTTCCAACTTTGATTTCAATAAAAAAAATGCTGTACTGTTTCTGTGCCAGATCTGCTGACTGATACCTTTGCACAATGACATAATTGTTGGTACTTTTTAGCATGCCTGCAAACTGTAGCTTTAGAAAAAGGACGTAAAAGAGCACGTCAGTAAAATTCGACTAGGACTGCTGAACTTAATTTTGAACTTAAATGTTCAGTGAGGTTGATGACAGGAAAATGAATCACTAAGACTGAATCAAAACAGTGTTAACGGTTTCACATTTAAGCAAACCTTTGCAGCTTTTCTGCTCATATCTTTCTACTTATGCTATTTTTGTTGTTTCAGTTGAATTGTACATAGTATCATCATGTCACCTTTTACTGGAAAATGTTTTGAAATTATTTAACATATTATTAATATGACGTCACAAAATCTGTTTGAATGGGGTTGTGTTTGCTTTTTATCTCCACTTTCCATTTGTATGAGTGAATAAATGTTTTTATTGTCGCTGAACGAGGACAACAAAACTTGGTGCACTGAACAATAGCAGAACACATGAAAAAAATGTGGTAAAAACAGTAATAAATAACTAAAACATTTAATATTCAGGAATCTAACCAATACACAGTATGGATGTTTCATGGGAACTGTTGAAATTATCTTGATTTACACTTCTCTCTATTCTTAAAAACCCTTAAAATGATGGTTCCTAACATGTTTCTATTTATAAACTGTATTTCAGTTTGTTCTGTTCCATCTGGTTTAAAGGCGAAAGCTGTCAGCATGAAAGTACGTGATTACCTTCAGTCATAATAACCAATTTGTCCTTTTACACACTATTATGGTTTCAGCGAGCACACAGCCTGCTATCTGCGTTGCCTTCAACCCCCTCGAATCAGATATCAGGCAGCAAGCCGTCTCTCTGAATTGCAATGTCATTATCAAGACAACTGCTCTTGTAAAATATTAATTTCAATTTCTCTTTTAGCTGATGGGGTGGAAAAGAAAACTTTTCAATCTAAAAACTGCATGCATAATCAAGCAATTTGATTATAAAATCAGAATCAATCACAAAGGTGGGAATTTGTGTTTCATTCGAGGTTAAGAAAGGGTTGCAAGTCCACAGCGATCATATTGGTTCAGCAGTAAGTACCCAGATAGGTGCGTGGTATGTTCATGTGATGTTAGTGTGATTCACAAAGCCTCAGAGTGAAACAACATGAAACAGATGTTTCACACTGTAGCAACGACGTGTCATGCTTTTTTTCCTCTTTCCCAGCTTCACTGCCACCATATTATCCTGTGCCACTTCGGTTGGATAATTAGATCAAGTGATAGATTAGCGATACTGCAACTCCCTCACAGCTTATCCTTTCATCAGCTCCACGCACCAGTGATATTAGGCAAAAGAGCCTCAAAGCGTTTCAGATCTGTCTGCCAGACTGATAATAGAAATTTGCTGTTCCAAAGCTGCTCAGATCGAGCAGATGTAACGAGAGCGTCACACAGATCAGCTAATAGAGCAAGGTGTGTCACACTTTTCACTAGTTTCCTAAAGATCGGAGAGCACTCACGACCGATCTCAGCTGATTTTTCAAGGATCCTGAACATGTGCAACAACTTATTGACAAGAGGGTTGACCTGGATATATATTGGTGTGTGTTTGAATTTGTGTTGTATCTTTGGATGGTGAACAAAAAAAACTATTGATTCAGATAGTTATGCTCTAGATTTGTGTTTATCAAACTTTTCAGCTACAACTCCCCAGAATACAGAATACCAGCGACATGTACTTGTATCCCAGACTACTGGTGGAACCTACAAGCATCTCCACTAAATCATGTAAATCAACAACCGACTTAGTGCTTTTATCTATTTGTAAGTCCTGTTTTTAGCTCTTCTCACATTTTAGAGCATTATTAGACTTTGTCATCAATAATATTTTGGATTTTAATTTCTGATGAGCATCTTAAGATGTCACACCAGAGCTGTTGAATTGACATAATGACCCAAGTCACACTTTATTCACAAAAACAGATTCCAGACCTGACTGACTTTCATCCCCAGAACTCAAGACTTGACTTAGACTTAAGCTGTGAAGACGTTCATAGTCAGACTATAAATGGCATGAAAGTAGAAATATGTATTTAATTAGAGACTTGAGAATTGATTTTAACTTGAATTAAAAGAAATAAAACTTGACTGGGAATTGCCTGTGAAAGTCTGATGCGAATTGGACCTAATAAAAAAAAAAAAGACTACTTCCTCTCTGCATACATGACAATTTTGTAAAATACTGCATATAAAAATGTGGACAAATCTCAAAGTAAAATGTGAAAATACTACAGGAGAGACTGAAGGAGAAAAGAAAATAAGTTTTTATCTAATAGATGTGGTAGTGAATTTATATTACCTGGTTATTTAAACTGAAACAAATAATTTTAGTGTTATTAATTTGACTAAAATGTATAAGAGGTATTCCATAATTACTTACCAATGTTGAAAAGCTGTCCTCCTAAGATGGGCTTTGTTCAGTGATCAACAGGCCAAGTATTTGGAAATCAAAATTTTATTTTCTGTTCATTACAATAAAAATAAATAGAAATCAAAAAACTCTCAGTCAGCAAATCATCAACAAAAAGGATGCTCTTTGATGCCATCTGATTTTTTTTTTTCTAATATGTTATGCATTTAAAAATAGTATCTTTTTACATCAGTTTACTAGTGTTTTTGCTGGGATAAAAGTATTCGAGGTACATTTTCTAAAACTAGTACAGTTGTGTGTGTGAGGTGGTGAGTGGCTTTTTACAGATATCAGTTCATCTGCTGATATCAGCTTTTCTACTGAAGTCTAAATCTTTGTGATGGCAGCAAAGAGACTCAGCTGCTGGCTGGGGGGGGGTCACGCTCTTGTCTCTGTGTCACATTCAGACAGAGAGAGACAGCGCTTTGTTTGGCCTGCCAATGAAAAGCTCGTCTGTCTTCTACTTCTGATCTTCTCAGGCTTGAGGCCAAGCAGGGAACAGAAGGAGCCTTTGCACAGCGGCAGAGCCCTCTGCCAGTGAGGCGCAGAGAGGCCGTGCAGAGCCATAACATGGAAAACAGCAGGGGAACTAAACCTCTCGTCTCTCATGCCCAGAGCAGGGCGGAGAGGTCTCTTATCTAAACACGTGGGGAGGCGTTTAAACGCTGTTACTGGGGAGGTTGGAAAAATATTTATATGGAACAAAAAAACTTTATGGGTGTGTTTTAATCAGAGGAAGTTGCTGATAACTAAACACATCAAAGCTGAAATAACGAAAGTGGCGATAGGTTGTTATATTTTTATTTTTTTTGTGTGTAACTGCAATAAAAATGTTTGAGATCACATACACGTAACTGTTGTCTAATCCTGTGATACATAAACACTTCAATTAGGTTTTTTTTAACAGCAGCATTGGTTTATGGAGAGAGAGAGAGAGAGAGAAAGGGACAGCGGCTTCCTCAGGCAGAGTAGATCATGCACTGCCATCTTGTGGTTTGTAGCATGAATCGCCCAGGAAATGATTAGCTCTCGCCAACTCTCTGTTTTGAAGATGTTTGAATTAAGAGGAAGCCTCATGAGAGGAGGCCAAATCTCTACAGAGCTGCATGTCTTAGAAAACAAAAAAAATATCTCTCTGTTTGGTTTTCACTGTTAGAAGATTTTTCTTAAGCGCTGTGGCTGCCACATAAGTATGTGTGCATATCAGAGCTTCCTTGGGTTCATACACAAAATAAAGGCAAAGACAGGTTGAATTGTCTGTTGTTACAAAGTGGTGAATCAGTCTGTTAGAGGGCAAACACAAAACATGGTGTTTCTGACCTTCAGTACTTGTGTTATCTGTGTTTATGTCAGCCAGATCAACTCCCAATATCACTAAACTAGGTGAGCAAAGGGTAAGAAACCTTGGATGGTTCGCTTATTATTTTGGGAAATGAACACGCTGTTGGTATTGCCTGATTACTGACTACATGTATTATAAAGTGTAGGGTTTTTTTTGTTGGTATTTTTTAGATAAAAATGCAATAAAATAAATTTGACAATAGTGTCTTGCAAAAGCTCTAATATCCAGTTGAATTTAAACATCACAAACTTGACTTTATTTAATCATAGTTTTAGATTAAAATGGGGCATAATTTGGAGGAGGAAGGAAAAGATGCATGTTTTTTAACTTTCCTACAAATAAAATCCGAAAAGTGTGTAGTGTTTTTATATCTGGCTCTTCTGAGTCAAGACTTTGTAAAAATCAACTTTCACTGTAATTCCAGTTTTTTTGGTTTAGAGACTGATATTGCTGCCTGTTCTTTGTAAATTAGTTTAGTCTTAGTCAGATTGGATAAAGAATGTCTGTCAACATTAGTTTTCAAAGGATATTTCCAATATTATAAATCAACCACAGATTTCCAGTTTTGCTGCTTTGACTGTATGTTTGTGTTGATGTACTGCTTGAAAGTGAACTGCCATCCCAATCTTATCCTTGACCTGTCAGGTGTATTCCATAATGACCTTTCTTGCTTTTTATTATAAACCCTCCTAAATTTTTTAATTTTCCTTCTACTTCAGAAAAATGCACTACCTCATGTTGATCATCTCATCACATCCTAATAATAGACCTTGAGGTTTATGGTTGTAACGTGACAACCTGTACATACTTTTTAAGGCCCTGTAGTTGTTTAAATGGCAGGAAAAAACAATTTAAACTTCTTTGCATAAAAATATGCTTAGATGGTTTATAAGCCATTGTCAGAGTTGGCAGTTTTTAATCCTTGTAGGCTTGACTCAAAGGTTAATTGTCTCAGCTCAAGTGCGAGGACATGACTCACCGCTGTTAAAGATCTAATGAGGCCGTCTGGTGTCTCACTCCTTTTTCTCTGCTTTTTTTATTAATCTGATCTGAGCATCCTCAGTTTTACAACTCACCAGTGTTTCTGGTCATAACTGTCAGGAAATCTGAATAATTTACTTAGTTTTTACAATGTTCTTAAATAAATGGAAGCTAAAAATTTGACTAATACTTCAAAAAGGGTTTGGTATTGTAATAAAAAAAATACATAATGTTTAGCTATACTGAAATGATTGTACTATTGGGAAAAGGGAACGGAGAATCCATTTGTGTGAATAAGTTTTTTAATAAGGGAAGGGAGCAAGGATAAGAGTAAAGATCGGTGTGTGTGCATTTGTTTAGTTTTTACCATTTTCATCAAGAGCTTTCAGATGACCTCATGAAATCAGTGGAGAGAGAGAGCTGTACTGTTGTGATGAGTGTCGTCTCATGATTGGGTTCAGTTCCTACCAGGCGCTGCTCACTGAGCAGCTACTGCTCTACAAGAAGGAGGTCAAGAAGGACACAACTGCTGGAGAAAAACAAAATCCACCCACTCTCACAAAATCTGTCATATAGCTTCTTGGAAAAAAAACAATCATCTCTATTGCATTTGGTTTCTTTTACTTTGCTACAAAAACGAAGATCACAGATTTGATGCAATTATTTATTAGCTAAACATTTTTTATTTACAAGACATACTTCAAAGGAAAATGATTTTGTCAATTTATAGCTCACCTTGTTTTCTGATCAAGTAGAGGGGAAAAATTATCAATTCCAACATATTTATGAAAATCATGATCAAAGGCCACGGTTAGTACTTTGCTTCCTTTCCTCTGATTTCTCTAGCAGCTTTAATTCTCTGAAGCACAGATTTTTCTTTATCAGTCAGGTTCTAATGTTCTCATTCAGAAGCTGACAGGTCAGCTTTGCAGGACTAAGCTCTTTGATCGCCAAGTTCTCCATGGCTGATGTGCTACAAAACAATCTGACCGCACATTTTTAAAGTTTCTTTTGAAGCTTAGGAATTATAACGTTTTATGTTATTTTTTCAGTTTAAAATTGCTTATGGTTTCAAAAGACATTTGAATTTTTTAGGAAAACTTCAGACCACTGTGAGAAATAAATACTTCAAACTGCACAAATAAACTATGGAAATTGAGAATATACTAATAATTCAGATTATTATGGAGGTTTTTGTATTTTTACCCTAATAAGAATGAGTAGCTGTGCATGCCATGGGTTTGTGAATTGGAGTGCATGCCGTCTGTGCAGTCCTGAACAGAATCCTGCAGCTAGAGTTAAGCAGCTCACATCGGACTGTTCACCAAGGCCAGCTGGATCAAAAAGGGGCCATATGGTGAGAGAGGACAGCGGGGAGGTTGGGAGAAGAACACCAACATGTGCAATATTTGTACATCTAAAAGCCCACAAAGCAGCTTCCACAAAGTTGGACCCTCTGTCAGTTTTTTAAAGGGTCCCTTTAACTTTTTGTACATTTGCAGTTTAGGTTTACATTCAGGCCTGTGAGGGATCCAATGCCAAGGGAGATTATATATCGACCATGGAGTAGTTTGGAGCTGCCTAGGGGTCGCTTCGTACTACAGTGTGGGCAGATGCCAAATCCCACTGGAAAATGAAATCAGCATTTCCATAAAGCTCGTCAACAGAGGGAAGCGTGAGGTGCTCTAAAATTTTCTGGTAGACGGCTGCACTGGCTTTGGACTTGATAAAGCACACTGGACCAACATCAAGAGATAACATGGCTGTTCAAATCATGACCGAGTGCAAAAAAAAACCTCACATTGGACCCTAAGCAGCTTGGACTCCATACCTCTCAACTTTACCACCAGATTTTTGGGTCGTCATAAAAGAAATGCTAAATTTGCCTGAAAATTTAAGTCTCTGAGCAACAGTCCAGTCTTTTTCCTCCTCCGCCCAGGTAAGACACTTCTGATATTGTCTCTGGTTCATTATGGATATAGCAGAAGCAATGTGACATTTGCAGCCCCTGGATAAGTCAGTGTGGTGAAAAGAATTGTACAACAAACTCTCTGATGGACTTTGCTGCACAATTCCCTCAAAGCAGCAGTTATATTTGTAGTGGGTACAAAATTTTCAACAGTACTTCTTCCTGCCAAGCAACTATTCATCAATATATGTAGATACAGCACCAGGTTAAATGGTAAGCTTTTTACGGTGTGCCCTTTTGTAGCTTAAACTCCAATCTGCTGGACAATTAGCAAGCCAGCAGATCTTGATAGTCCTCATGATTGTATAGGCCATCACATGGCCATAACATAACAATGTACTTTTGTTTTTGTAATTTACAGTTAGCTAAAGGCTATAATTATCTAAATTAACTCAAAAAAGTTTGAAATGTATCACTGTGTCTCAAAAAATAGATTTGTATAACAATTATTGAAATAAGTTTTAAATTGGGTTTTTCTGTGCTGTCTTATTTCCAGTCTTCCTCAAAGACTGCATCACACTGTTCCTTTTTCTTTTGTTGAATTAAACCAAACCTCAGTGAACACATGTTGACAGACATAAAATAGTATTTTGTATCCTTGTATTTCAATTAGCTATTGGCATACAGGGATGGTGTATCTCAAAGGTCCTATACCCGGTCTTTGCTGGATCTTAAAGACATGACTTTCAGTTGTAGAGTTGAGCTTTCCTCTCCACTCCTGTAAGAAGCCATTGTTCACACACACCAGCACGTAGTACACACATTATGCAGCAGTGAGGGCACGCAAATTGGCCTGGAAGTGAAGTTACATGTCAAGCTTTGGTGGAATTGTACTTGACATTTAGAGAAAATTCCCACAAATTAACTGTCTAGAAGTGACATGAGAAGAGCTGCATTACAAGAGTTAAGCGGTTCAAAGTGCAGTCGGAGGCCCCAGCATTCAGAATATCGAGTGAAATAAAAGGTAGAGCTTGTTTCAGATGTAGTGTAGCGCTGTGCTTGTTCACACATCACACAGGGTGTCCTATCGCATGCACAGTCTCACGCAGCACTTCATGATCAGTATGTCTGACGGCGGAAAGAGCTCTCATGCTTGATGATTACAGACTGAAGCAATTACGCAGTGGATGTAATCACGATTAGATGATGTGCATACACCATTACTACACCAGACAGGTTCATTAACAAAAAAGACAGAGGTCTGATGTTATTATTCTCTTTGACCTTAAAGATCAAGATATCAACAGCACTGCATCAAGCATACCGCTCTGGAGACGCTCTCAGTCTCCAGGCTGAGACTGGAGGCCATCAGCCTGGGATTTCTGTTCCATGATTGTGTGTAGGTGTGTGTTTCTTTGTTTCCTTTTTATGAACTTTTCTTGTATTTTCATTAACCTTCTGAAGACAAATAGGCCTTACAGCAGGGGTGTCAAACTCCAGTCCTCAAGGGCCGCTGTCCTGCAGTTTTTAGATGTGCCACAGGTACAAAACGCTGGAATGAAATGGCTTAATTACCTCCTCCTTGTGTAGATCAGTTCTCCAGAGCCTTGCTAACGACCTAATTATTCTATTCAGGTGTGGTGCAGCAGAGGCACATCTAAAAGTTGCAGGACACCGGCCCTCGAGGACTGGAGTTTGACACCTGTGCCTTACAGGGACTAAGTCCTGGTCCTAATGCTGCAGATACTTTTATATTTAGAAATATACTATGTAGGGTTAGAGTTACAGACTAACATACTGGAATTAATCAGAGTCCAAACAAAGCCCTAATATGAGTAGAACTACAAACTTGCGTGTAGTCGTGTGTGTGTGTTGTGTGCGTGTGCACGTAGGAGTCTGTTTTTCTTTTCACCCTCTCCCATCCCTGACAACCGTCCCGCTTTAGTTGCTGTTACCTGGTGAGAGCTTGAACAACATTTTCATCTGCATTATTTAGCAGAAGCACAGCACAATGTGGCTGCTGTATGTATTTTACAGCATCAATTCTGACTCATTTTGCAGCCAAAAAGTCATTTTTCAGTTCATAATCAAAGAACTGAAATAAAATGTCCATTGTTTGGACCTTAGCAGAGCTTATCAGACATCCTCTCTGGTTTCATGATGCAACCTCTGTGCAAGCCATACATCTCTGGGCATGTCTGGCATTCTAAAGCTCAGAGATGTTAGCAGCAACTGACTTGTAAAATATTTAAGTAGATAAGTTTTTACTCAGTTTCTAGTGCCGGTCTGAGATTTTTGTGGTTGATCTCCAACTACCAAGCTTGAAACGTTCTTGTCTGCTGATAGCAGTTTTATCCAATAATGATTTCTCTCAGGAGTTTTTATTTCCATCAAATCAGCAGCAGTGCTTAATGGAAGCTAGCGCTGACTTGGCACCGGTTCTTTTGGTTTCCACTAAACTCTGCCTTGAAATAGATTCTTAACTCTCAGTTCTGACCCAAGCCAGAGGAAAGAACCACTTTTGGAGACTAACTAGAATGTTGTGTGATGTTTAAAACTGAAGTAAAAAAAAGCAAAAAACAACAATAATAATAATTACCAAAAGGTGAGATGAGCAGTGAAAAACATCGCCATGAAAATCTATTTCTCATCCTAGAGATTCAGTTGTTTCATCCTCCACATTGAGCCAATGTTTTTCAAATCAGTTAGATTTTCATATTGAGAGGTAATGCATCCTTCTCTGAATACTGAGCTCAAGTGCTTTTCATGTTCTGTTGTTACCAATCAAAAGGATTCTTCATAAAATGATAAACATTATGTAGCTCACTGATCATCCTCTTCTTCAGACTGCTGATATCAACAAAATGTCTTAAGTCGGAGACTTCTTCAGATTCGCTGTAATACGGACTGCTACAGCAGATAATCTGCCCACAGCCAACAACATCTACAACAACTCTTTGAAGAATCTTGGAGTTATAACAACATGTGGGATTAATAACATACTTTTCAATTGACCTGAATTGCCAGGAATGATTATTATCACAAAGAAATAACCAACCAAGCTAAAAATGTATTATTATTTGTGTTGAATTTAGATTACAACAGGTTTTGTGCTTCTACTGAGTTTATTTGTAACAGCTCAATAAACTGAAAATAGCTCACTTTGTGTTTTCTTATTTCTAAAATTAGATTTACCTTACCGACAGCCTCCACTCCAAGTAGTATTTTTGTTGCTATGATATGGTGGTGCATTTGTGTCGCGTGTTCACTGACTGGAAACAGATTTTTTGGTCATTTCTCCTTGTCAGAGCTGATCACCCCGGTCCCTAGCAGATTTTTCGTTGCCTACTTTATTTGATTTACGTTTCCCCCTAAATGTAATATATAAAAGAAAGCATACCCACAGTCCATACCCAATAGGTATCACTAGCTTTCTGGATCATAATGAGAATGTGTTTTTAAGGACTCTGCAGAGAAAAATCATTAATTCCAGTGGAGAGAGGGATGCTGTGGTGGGGAGAAAAGAAATTGGAGAAGAGAGTGAGAGAAAACAAAAAATGGGAAGGAGGGGAAATAGGAGGCATGATAATGAGCCCTACCTCTGACACATCCTCTTGTTTCTATGGAGACCTTGCAGCCAATCAAATGGCCCCATCTGAGGACTGTACTACTGAGAGTAGATGAGAGGGTGCAGAGAAGTATCCGCAGATGCTTCCCAGTATCTTTGAGATGCACAGTAATCCCAGTGAACCTCCCAGCAGCCTCCCTGCATGTTGTGCCCTCTTTTCATTTATTTATGTGTGGCAGTCGCTGCCGACACTCCTACCTGGGAAGAATTACCAATCATCCTCCATGCCTTAGAACAGAGGCTGCACACCACACGGCTCATTTAGCTCCCGGGCTCCACATCCCCTCCCCACTCCTCCTCCTTTCTTGCTGGTCCTCCACACCCATCTGTACCTCCCCACCGTCCGTCAGCCTCTTGGATACTCCTCATTACATCACGCACGCACTGCTCTGTGGCAGCCCATGTTTGTGACTGGGAAGGAGAGTGAGTGTGAGTGAGTCTGCGTGAGTGAGGCTGTGTGCACACTCCGTCCCACCATCACGTCCCGTTCACCAGAAGACAGGATGGACAAGCCAAGCGTGTGGCGCGCTGTGGTGAGCAGCACGGACCCCCGGAGGACACGGGACCCTGGGTCCCACCCGAGCAGACCGGGCTCGGCCATGGGCTACAGGCTCTATGACATGTGAGTAAAGCCTGA
Organism: Xiphophorus hellerii; assembly: GCF_003331165.1. Lineage (NCBI taxonomy): Eukaryota > Metazoa > Chordata > Actinopteri > Cyprinodontiformes > Poeciliidae > Xiphophorus > Xiphophorus hellerii. The sequence goes on from NC_045672.1 coordinate 21,743,853, forward strand.
TTGTTGTGAAGACGGTCGGACAGGTAGACTGGCAGGCGGGCAGGCTCGCCTGCCTGGGCGGCGCTGGTACGGCTCCCATTCACAGGCAGAGCAGTCAAGTGGGTGGCAGAGGAAAACACTGTGTCTGCCCACTCCACAGTCCATGCTGAGTCACCTACGGCTCTCAGACCTTGCTGTGTCTCTCCTGTTCCCTTCCCATGCTCTTTATAAACAACGTCTGTGTTCTGGGGAGGGGTGGTACAGTGCAGTGTGCTTTTGTTTGGATGACGGTCTCCAATAGCACCAAGATGCATGAATGCCATGTGTGTTCATGTAACATGATAACACCTCAGAGTTGTTTTGTGTTTGCGGCGCTGCCGTTGTAGCTGTGATCACAGCAGAGTCATGTGAGAGATGCTTTTAGAGCCTCGGGGAAACATGACTCATTTCTGCATGATGCTGTGACAGCTCGTACTGGGCACATGAGTCCCTTTCAGCCTCTGCTGTATTTCTGTGGGAGTAATTGTGGTCCTGTGCGTGATTGGTACAATCTCAGTGTGTGTGTGTGCGTGCGGGGGCGTGTGTGTGTGTGTGTGGCACAGCTCGTAAGTCGGCGTGTGCGTGCAAAATGCGGCTGGGTCTTTCATTTTATTTTAGGATGGATCCTACACATAGTCGGTGTGTTGCAAGGCTTGCAATTCTTCCAAAGTAAACCATCTAGGAATCCAGTGAGGACAAAAGGTTGACAAAATGTCACGTTTGTTTTATTACCGTTGGGCAGTTGTGTAACAATTCTTCAAACCGACTTCTGCTGCTTTGTGCACAGTACAATCAGCTGAATAAGGTTTTTTGACTATATTCCTCTGCAGAGATTCAATTAACTATCTTGTTATACCAAGTCAGCTCTGTCTTACAGATCCCTGTAAGCATGTGCGCATATATTTTGCACATGCATGTACAAGTTGATGGGTAATGTTAAATGACCCTGTCAAGGCATGATAGGTGGAGCTCTGTCACCTTAATGAATGTGAGACCTTCACTGGTGTCCATTTAGCCTTCTGTAGGCAAACTGCTGCTGCTGCTCTTTTAGTGTCCTAAATCACTGCCTTGCATCTTTTCTTGTATGCACCAGGCATACAGGCTTTAATATTTAGCTCATATTATCACATTTTCTTAGTTTAACAATGTGAGGAAGAATTTACTACATTCCTAAATCTGATATGCTTTTGGAGCTGCACAAAATGCAGGTGGACATCTGTTTCTGCAATGACTGATTTCTTTCTCTGTCTCTGGTTCAATCTAAGAAAAGCCTTAGCCGTACATAGTGATGTGACCGGTTCAAGGGACAAACCTCACAAAGATGATGCAAATCCACTACTTGGTTTAACATTGATTCATGGAGGAAAATTGGGATTTGTGAGGGATGGGTACTAAGACTATGTCTTGCCAATAACGCATGGACCTTCTGTTGAAAATCACATTTCATCATAGCTGGCAGCACAGCAGCCCTCTGGATTCCTAAAGCTGATTGTACCTCTTTGGAGGGCCAGAAGCAGAGATGTTTCTCGAGCTTTTAAAGACGTCACTATTTTGACAGACAAAAAGGCAGATCAGAACAGCTAGATGCTAGCCATTTTCAGTTCTGTACAAACAACATGCAGATAAGGTAAAGAAAAAAAAGCAACTCTGGCTTTTACAGTTATATAAATATCTATAAAGAACAAGATCCAAGGAACTATTCTAGTCCTCCTTAATGATTTAGACTACGGGTAGAGGCGACGTCACTGTGTGTGTGAAAGACCTGTCACTGTAAAGCAGTTTAACTATTACTTATAGACAAAGACAAAATTATTAAAGTGTTGACATTTTTAAAAGGCTTTTGACATCTCAGTAATTAGAGTGGCTGGCACAGGTCAAATTTGAAAAGTCAGATTTTCTCACATTCCCTACAGAATGTAGATGTAAATTCTTACCTTAACACACCAACCTATCCAGTATGTTCCAATACACAGTGACTCTCAACCCTTGTTCTTCAGAACCAATGTTCTTCATGTTTTAGAAGGGAATCTGTCCAAGCAAACTTGATTCACATAATTGAATTATTTCTTAAGATTGCCATTAAGTTCTGCAGAAGCCTGGTAATCAGGAATTTATTTTTATTCGGTTGTGTGGGAGCACACAAACACCAAAAACAAGCAAGGCAGTCAGCCCTGGAGACCAGGGTGGAGAAACATCAAAAAGAAAGAAATTTGAATCTACAAAATATAAAAACAGAATAATTTTGTACCTAATTCCGGTTATCTTCTGAAAATCTCTTTGTCTTGCTCTTGATGGCCGGAATAAAACAGGTAAATTGGCAAATGTCCTAGAAAATAGAAACTTGAATATTTTGCTTTTATATAGCATATTTTGCTTTTTATATAAAGTCCGTGTTACCATTGTCATAAATCGTCATCATTCTAAACACTCTACTGATCCTTAGAATTGCCAACATTGAGTCTTTCCTCAGAAATAGCATCCACAACAAAAAGTGTCACTGGCATCATGGTCAACGAGCACTTATCTGTTGCATTCACCGATTCGAAAGAAGTTGGATATTTGAGTGTCCAACTAGTAAACAGCAGATTTTTTTTGGGTGCCTCTTTAGTTGTTATACACTTTGCAGATGTAGAAAATATTATTTGGCTTCAACTTGTGTTGTATTTTTATGTTGCAGGTTAATTATATTTAGTAAATTTATTAGACTTACTGGTAGTTTTTGTATAACTTGGGCTCAAAAAAGAACCATGATTTCTTTTTTTTAAGTAGCCTTTAGATCTGATCACAGTGCATTGGTTGGTTTTCTATCCATAACAGCATTTTTCTAATCGATTCCTTGGAGAAGCTGTACTATTTAATCTCCAGATAAACACCGCTAGGCTTTACCCTTCAACTGATATAATGTCATGTATCCTCAGAGGGCAGCCGTGTTATGAAACGTTTCCAGGAGGAATGCCCTTTTCCCCCATCCCTGGCGGAGTCATACTTAATGCAGTGCTCCTGTTCAAGTGACGCCAGCGATGATGAAAAATAGAGTGCGTCACCAGAGCTGTAAGGCACTGACAGCACATTCCTTTGCTATAAGCTTGAGCCTTTTGACAACACAGTGTGCTTGGTCTGCAGACTGAGGGAGTATGCAACTGGCAGTGCTGCTCTGAATATGCCTCCACCGCAGACTGCAACTGTAGGATGCATGGTCCAATTGCATAAGACAACACCATCCAAGGTTGTGCAGTGCAAGCACATGATCTGGCATTGAGGATGCTGTCAGCTCACATATCAAAGCATACAGAGCCTAATGCTGCAACGCAAGATGTGAGGCAATTGTTAAATCAGAAAGAAACTCAGTTTGATATCAGCTTTGGCTTTCTATTGCAATAAACAAATACTGTCATGTGGCAAGGTGGACATAATCACTTTCGTTGGCACTGAGTCATTATGCTTAGGACTCTATAAAGCACAGCTCAGTCTCCTCTGTTTCTGACTAGTAGGAACTTCGTGTGGCATTTCTTCTCCGGCTCCATCAATTATTCGATGAACGGAATAGATTGGATGAGAGAGGAATTGCATTTCCTCTCTCATCCAACACATTAGTCACTATGTGTTTTGCATAAACCTCAATCAGCCCCAGTGTAGCTTGAAAGCTGTCATTTCCAAATGAGAACTTCAACTGCAGGACATCTGCCATCTGTCTTTCAGCTTCCAGGAGCTGAGTCTGCAGCTGGAGCTGCGTCAGCCATGTGGAAAGATGGTCAAAACCAGCAATGGCTGCAGTGCTCTCAGGGGAGCATCTCACTGAGTTAAACTTTCCTCCGGGGAGAGGCGCTTACTGATGCATCCGTGGTTTGAAACGGCCCATAATAAGCCCCTGCCTTTGCCAACGGCAACGTCAGAAGCGACAGCACGAAGGAGTGAGGGGTGCAATGGAAAAAGGATGCATTTCCAGAACATTTTGTTCCTGTGGATGCATATGAGGATATATTTGCGAACAGCAATGTTGTATAAAGGAAACCAGATTAAGACATGAACAAGCATTTCTCGTTTTCTTCTCCTTGGGTTGTAATTAAACAAGCTGCAGTTGTGTGTAATGAGTATTTTCAGTCAGAATTATATTTTGCATGCACATGCATTCGCTTTTATGACTTCAGAATTTCTGCAAATGTTTCATTCCCATGCAGCACCACGAGGCATGATAATCTTGTTAGGCTTTGATTGGTAAATCATATTGATGTGCTAATGCTGACTCAGTTCATTCAGACAACTGTGTTCAAAATAACTGCAGTCCAACATCATCAACCAAATCAATTCCTGTTTATGTTCCAAGCTACAGTATATCTTTACATGGCAAGAAAGTAGCAGAGTAGCTGGTGTAGCAGAGTAATAGAAAACCTGTAAACCCAACAATCATGATATGCAGTTTGCAGATTCTGTGTAATGTGTTAGAATGTGGCCCTCAGTAAAGTGAGCAGGCATCATGATATGAGGGTTGTTCCTAGCCCATTACTGTAAAAGTGGACCCACATATGACAGAGGAACTCGTATCCTGCATCAGTGTTAGTTTAAGTTTTCCTCTTTGCTAGTTCTTCTATGCTTTCTCCCTACGGACCTTCTGTTCTGTCATCTCCTTCACTCCCTCCGCTCTACATGGCTACACCGTTGTACTGTAGGATATGTGTGAGCTTTTATTAATGCATATTACTGTGCTGTAATTTTTATGCAAGATTGGCCTGAGTAAGAGCTGTATGATGATTGTTAGTTGTTAGCATTGTTGCCTTGCAGCAAGAGAGTGCCAGGTTTGAATACCAGCCTGGGGTCTTCCTACACAGAGCTGTAGAAAGTGAAAAGCTGTTCATTAAAAATGATATTACCTGTCCTGTTTGTAATAAACAGAATGGTGTGGTTTTATTAGATCTCTTGTGCTCTGCGGTTTTAGTCCATTTATCAAATTTCTGTGCCCGTTTAAGCCTTGCATGTTCAAGGGTGCGGGGCTGGTGCCCGTCTTCAAAGGGCGAAATGTGGCGCAAGCTCTGGACATGTCATAATTTCACCTCAAGTAGAGATGCAGCAGAAATCAATCAGCCAGAGATTTAAATTTGCCAGTTTTACATCTATCGTCTCTGATAAAACAGGTGCACTGTTTTATTTTTTTAATGCATCAATACTAAAAAAAAATCACACAATTTCAGTTCCTAAATATCAAACCAACAGCATGAACTTTCAAGTACATGTTAACAGCCACATAAAGGTTTCATCTGGGTTCATCTGGATCAAAAACTAGTACCGTTACCCAAGAATATGAAGCACATTCTTCTCTTTCATGTGGCATTGTTATTAGTAAATCAGTCAATATTAAGATTGATTAGCCTGTGCACAGAGAAATTTTAAATTGGAATCAGTAGGAAACACTCTGATTGGTACATCTGTAGTCACAGGGAAACAAACATGCAAAGGACATGCATACGTGCACATGCATATTCTGCAGCTTCTCTTGTGCCATCAACAGTGTCATCCTGTTGGGTGCTTGGTGAGGTTGACATTTGTAAATTTCCATTATTAAAATCTCATTCTTATAATTTTTGAGGAATGACACAATGTGATTCTACCTATTTGGTGTTCACTGAATGCTCCTGTGGTGCGGTTTGAATGGGAAAAGAATATGGTACATGTGTTCAAACACAGTCGGGACTAATCCCCAAATCCGCCAGACTCCTCATTCCTCCCTTCACAACATCAGCTCACTGGCTCCTCAGCTCTCAAAACATGGAAACTGCTGTAGTCTCACCACCAGGGGGTGAACTTTTCTAACACATTTATTCAGACTCTGTTCACATTGGCTTTAATGCAAGCTCTGACTCTTTATTAAACATTGGTATAACTCAAGGAAGAATTTTTCATGTGCTTTTACCACACAATTTGAAAGAATTTGGCAATCAGTATTTATCCAGTCGGGAAAAACGGATTATCTTACATGCGTTTCCGCCCGTTTTAAATTCATTTCAGGGTTTTAGGAAATGAGAGGAATGCTTTCTGTTTTGCTTTTTCTTTTCGCTTGTCTGCCTCCTCCTCCTATGCCGTGGGGCCCAGTTTTGATTGATGTGTTTATCGACTGCACAAGCCTTGCCCAAAGTGAGCCATCGTGAAATCCACAGGGCAGATAATCAGTGTCTTTGTCACTGGCAGAGGGAAATGTGCTCTCTTTTCTCCTCAACCTTCATATCAGCCCGGCTCCCTATACAGCAGTGTAAAGAGGCAACAAGGCAGAGGAGACATTTTGAGCAATTCAGGTGGTTTTTCAAAGAGGTCATTTGTTCAGATTGATGGTTGAACAGCCATGATAGCGTTTTGATGCCTGAAACGGGGAGGATTTATATTGATTTGCCTGCAGTGCAATGCAGAGGGATTTTAGAGAAAAAACTTAATAAGGCATTAATATTTTCTACATTTTTCTATATAATATTGACTTATAAAAATAATCTGAAGTTCTTTGTCATACATTAGATGATTAACTTTCACTACAGGCTATTCTGACAGTCTATTTAATGCTCAAGTAGACATGCACATTTTGAAAATTTTTAAATGAACCAACTTAGTTACACATTCCACACTGTTGCTGTTTTTTTATATAACTACACTGTATTTATTGTGAAATTTTGTCCTTGTGCAATACTTTTAATCTTTATTCCGAAAATCTCAGAATAAAGATACCAAGACAGTAGACCTGTAAGTGGTACGATCAGTGAAGATTTGTCAAATACCAATCATTTAAAAAAGTCTTAATTGAGACCTCAAGCTGACGACTGGAAGATCCCCATCTGCCTTGAAACTTTTGAATTAAGTTTCTGCCATGTTTTCTTTCTCTAATGTTGAAGCATTGGTAGTAATCTGACTTGTGTCCTGTGGTACTGTAGCTGGCAAAACTTGTGTAGGTGGACCTGTGTGGTGCTGGACTTGGAGAAAATGTCCAATTAACCGGCAGCTTTCAGCTTAGTCACATGCCTGCCATTTTGAACCACCAAAACAAAAACCGGTTATGCTCTACACACGTTTTCTAATCTCTTTCACTCAAAAGGAAAATTAGCTTTTCTTTTCATGCAATATGAATGAAAATGTTCCTGCTCTGACTTTTGAGTGACAGACTCAGCAGGGCTTAAACATGCACTCACCTCTAAAGTTAACATTTTGTGAATTAAAAAGAAAGGAACTAAAAGGTTTCTACTTGAGTGAATCATCACAACAGATGATTCATTATGAGCTTTGGTGCATATAATTTAAAGAGGCTTTTTCTTATAAGTGATTTAATTGTGTTTTATGACTTCTGTATCTCCAGCACGACAGCTCTTTTAAAAATATAATACAACAGTTTTCTACCAATACCCTCCATTTGTTCCCAACAAATACAGGGAGCATAGGGATTTATTTTAACAATGTCATATCATTACATTCTGTAAAACTGTAAGATAGCAATTTCCGGTTTTTTTTAATTGTCATAAGACAGAGATAAAATGCAGTAATAATGTGTAGACAGTAATGGATGTTGGGTTTCACATGAAAAAGTTTACATTTTGAGAAACTGAGGGTCCCATTATTTTTTTCATTATTACAGAGTAAAAGATTCACAAATCACCAGCTGTGTTTTTAAAGAATCTGTAAACCCATTTTTAATTTAGTTCAAGCTCAGCATCATTAGCTGCTAATGGTTAGCATGTTTTTCTCTTTTCACAGTGAGTCCAAAATATTGATGTCTTGTCTTAAAGTTTCTTGAATTAGATTGAGTTTCTGTTTGTACAATTTTGCAAGCTTATATTATCCTTTTTGCTAACTTGTCGATGAGAAACAGAACTCATCAACAGGTTAGTGTTAGTACAGAAAATTAAAGAAGCTGATAAAAAGCTGATAAAAGGTTTTGCTCACCTATGTGTCTGTGATGCTGGGTTTTGATCAAGAAACAAAAATGTCTTTTCTTCATATTATAATATGGTTGAAATTTCATTTTAAAACGGTAAAGTTAGTATACTGCAGTAACATTAGAACAGCATTATATTGCCACCCTAACAACGTAAAAGCTAGTTTATGAAGGAAAAGTAGGAAAACTAAATTTATGCCCGTAGGTACGAGCACAGGGGCATAGAATGAATGTGTTCTAATGGCGATCCCACCAGAGAAGAAATATCATGTAACAATAATTAACAGTACAGTCGAAAGAAAATCAGATTTGATTTTAAGTGTCAGAAATAACAAGCAACATGCTGAAGTCCTTTGATACATAATAACTCTTCAGGATATGACCTCCTGGTCTCTCAAAGTGATTTTTCAGCCACTATATTGCTGAAAGATCATCCTGTTCCTGCAAAATAGGTGCAACCTGCTATCTGTAAATTTAACGACACTGTTACCCGAACCAAAGTGTGGCAATAAAATGAAGTCGCAGCTATAATTTTATTATCTGATTTAAGTTATTATAGTTGGCATTCTCTGCTATGCAAGAGATTGCTTACAAGTGTGAATGCTTGTTACACAAACCCTGTTCTTATAAACTGTGGTTTATGAAGAAAAAGGTGGGTAGCTTGTCAGCTTGACAAGTCCCTCATTCGCCAACTCTACCAAACCAGCAGAGCAACTCAAGAACTACTTGTTTTATATTGTAATTATAGATTTGTGTTGTTGAGCTTAAAGCACTCTTCTTTATATCCAGGGGTCATAATAATAGCTCACTTAATTCAGCCAGCAAAAGTCATCCTCTGACAGCATCTAGATGACTCTTCCTGAGACAGACTATTCTTTGACAAGACAAATCTTACTTTTTTAGCTTCACCATAGGTGTTCATTTCATTCCTACTGTCCTGACTGTATGGAGAGCGCCGAAACTGAGGCAGAAGTCCGATGGATAGCACATAGATTATTAGCATCTCCCTGCTGAAGTTCAACTTTTACCAGGAGTTGTGTGGATCGACTCGTCAGAGCCAACAGATCGAACTAGCGATTACTTTAACACACACGCGATGATGCATGTTTGTCTTTCTCCGGTTTGAGTATTAGTGCGTCCTCCTCTGTGTAAATCCATGAAATCCTCGATGTGTTTGCGGACACTGTGAGTGGCTGAATATTGATGAACACTACCCCCTCCCCACTATCCCCATACATGCCTGTTTCCCACGGCTTCTGGGTCAGAGTGGCACTGTAGCGTGGCACTGCATCCCAGGCAGAGAAAGAACAGCACTTTGCTCGTGTTCAAATGCAAAAACCCTCTTTAACTGGAAAAGAGGGCAGTGAAGCAGTTTCTAAACGCTGCAGCACTTCTGAACCTGTGACTGATGAAGAAGGTTGTCTAGGTTTAAAATGGTGGTTTCTTAGTGCCTTGTAATTAAAATTTTAAGTTTAATTGTGGATAAAAAATAATATTATTTTTATAGAATATATTATAGAATAAACATTAGCCTCGCATTTACCTGTATTTCTTGCTTAAAATGACAAAAGAGTGAAGAATTAAAAGCTCATTTATTTAACCAAAGATCCTGCATGAACTCATGTGGTTCTACAACATTGCAGCAGCCCCTCCCTATTTAAAGGCCAGCCAATCGCAGGCTGCTCGGCTGCCATTTGAAGCTTCAGTAGTACGGTAGTGTTGCCCAGCAACGGGAGTCGGCACATTTCTCGGAGGTCCTGTGTGGATGGCTTTAGCTGTAACAGGGAGAGGGAGACAGAGAGAGCAAGACATGGAAAAGCAGGAGAAGGAGAGGAAAGGTTCATGGTTTCAAGGTGAGGATGTCTAGAAGCTCAGAAGAGGGAAAAAAAAAGCCCTGTTGGAAAGTTTGTTCTTGCAGCAGGAGGAGATGGATCGGAAGAGGGGTTTGAGAACCCCATTCAGTTGTTTCAAACTGAGATGAGGGAGTTTAGGAGACTTTCACACATTCCAGTACCAGTGCCGGCTGGAGGGGCGCCAAGCTTTGACCGTACCGTTACGTCTCAGAGGATCCCAAGACGTGTGGAGAGGCATCCACAGAGGACACACTGACTGACCTGGATAAGATTTAAAATAGAGCCAAAGCAGCCAATGTACTTCTTATTTTGGGAGGTGGATCCCAGACATTAATACTGAGTGCAAATCAGTCCACGAAGACTTCTGATCTTTTTATTTTTATTTGGCTTTTAAGGCTGTGACCACGTCCAGGATTGATGTGGTTGTTCTGGGCGGGTTAAAATCTCTCCCTCTGTCATCCAGCGGCAGTGGTGAAGCTGGAGTTTGGAGAGGAGGACGGAGCTGACGTCCATGCTTGGGATTTTCTGCCTAATAAAAAAATTATGAACAGCCAGCTGTGATTCTGCTGCAGGGATGCCTTGTAATATGGTTGGATACTCTTCTACCCTGTTGATTCTCTGAACTGAAGATGTGGAAATTCAAAGCGTTTTGCCTGGACTATTGGCACGTGCTTTGTCTGCACCCACACAACAACTTTTACAAGAGGTATGTTTATAAACAGTTGCAGCTGGCCATCATGTTTGCCTTGCATGCAGTTACATTTTTTCGTAAGCCTGTCACTGTTTCTGCGTGTGCTAAATTGCCACCTACACTACATCACTTAAAACAAGAGTGCAATTACTTCATCAGGCTATTATCAGTGTCTGAGTGAATCTGCTTTGGGCTTTTTTCCACAAACTCTTGGCTTAAAAACTTTTTGTTCAGAAAAATCTAACGCAGCATTGAGCAGATTGCATTTCTGTCCACCTCTCATCTGGTGGACACTCGGTTCCTCATTTTTGACCCTATCTTTGCAGTTTACATCAAATTATTATTTTTTTTAATCTGACATGCAAATCATGGGATCACACCAAATAAAATTAGAGATCTTTTGCCAATGTTTCAATTTGCAAATAGTAACAGAAAAAAATCACAAGATGCGCATGCTCAGAATTATGGTTATTTTTTATCTTTTAAGCTCATCTTTCAAGCTCACCATTTATATTTTCACACCTTCTGAGCTTATTGCCATGTGTGCGTTAGTAGAATATGGTGCTCCATATTCTGTATGTATGCTCTACATTCTCAGACTGAGAATGTAGTCTCAGCAAACAAAATGCAGTTTGATTTGTTTTGCACAAAGCCTTCAACTTTTAGTATTTGTAGAAGACGTATATCTGAAAAAATTCTCTCTGCTACATTTAGGATTTCTAGCTGTGTATCTTTGCGGAAATTTCCTGCGATCGCTCCCCCGTCATGCAGATGTTTGATGTCAGGAATGGAGGCGAGCCGCAATGTGAAATATGTTTGAAATCAAATGCTGCTTTCTGTCTGTATGCTAATCTGTTCTCACGTTGTTCACACACACATGCACACGCAATTTTGATGTCTCATGAACTTGCTCCATAAAAATTCAATCAGAATGCAGTGTGTCCAGGATTTATTAATAATTTATCATTTTTAGCCTCCAGCCTGCAGGGAAACTCCTGTCTGTAGGTTGTGTTGTGCTTCTCTGAATTTGAAATAATCACTTTACTAATTTGAGTTCACAAGAACTTCAAAATGTGTATGTTCTCCTATTTTTTTATTGTTTGGAGTTTGTGTTCCACACAGCTTTTTATTTTGTTCTTCTGTGAACTTCAGCTACAAATGGCTTACAATGTGTTTCCTACTTAGGAGCCCTTTCTTATTAAAATAAGACGCTTATATCATCTTCTCGTTCCATCAGGTGGTCGGTCTCGCAAGGTCCCATTCTCGGTCCACTCTTGTTTTTTCTCCGTCTTCCCGTTTTGTTTGAATTTAAAGAAACATAATTTTTCATTTCACAATTACGCTGATAATTCTCAGATTTTTCTCCTTATCAAAAGAACTTTGCAGTTCATCTGAATAACTCACTGGATTGTCTGAATGATTTGAAATCATGAATGGCATAACATAAAAGAAAATAAAGCCGGTATAATAAACTTAATTTTTTTTTTTTTGAAAAACCCAGTTGATATTTTATTTTTAAAAATCTTTTCCAAACTTCAAAACTTTGGGAAAATTATTGCAACTTGTTCAAAACACTTCAGCTTGACCTCCAAAAGGCAAGTGCAAGCGAGGCCAGATCTCGACTGTCATGGCTTCTTTTCTGGTTCCCTTCATTTTCATTTTAAATTTTTAAAATGTGCTTAGTTTCTTAGTTTGCTTAGTGCTTGGTGCTTAGTTTTAATAAAGATTAGTTCAATAAGGATTTATTTTTGATTCTGTTCCAAGATCAAATATCCAATTTTAATATTTCACTAAACTGGATAGTTTTAATTTAGCATTTAGTATTGCTTTTGTCATATATATATATATATATATATATATATATATATATATATATATATATATATATATACTGTATATCGACTGTTCAGAGTCGAGGCGACTTAGGGTGCAAAGAGCATTACCTTAGAGCATAAAGGTAAATAAAACTATAGTTTTATTGGGGTGTAAATGTTGCTAAATAGTCTAAAAAGATAGCCACATGCCTTGACAAAATCCCCCACTAACAAGCTTTACTGCTTGCAATGCTAAGTAGTTGTTAGCAGAGCCATTATTGTGTGTGTGTGTCCATGACAAACTGAGAGAGATTATATAAAACAGCTCAAAAGTATCCAAGTTTTGCCTAACAAACCAAAGGGGACCTATCTAAAAATCTTTTTTTCGTGATTAGCATGTGATTAATTACTTACTTCCCTCCTCTCTCTTGTAGCAAACTGTCCAGTGAATTTGGTCTTCCATAATGTGTATGTCATAATTTGAATGTATGCCTTAACATTTGTTAATATACAGCATGAGATTACTATGAAATTTTGGTTTAATTATGCAACAGTGTTCTGGCGGTCAGCTTAATGATAAAATCAGTCACAATATGGCTTAGAGTAACATTACACACATGGCACACTACTATAGCTGCACCAAAACTTTGCAACAGCCTGCTTTAATATGTATGTAATACTAAGTATTGATATAGTATTGCCTGTCACAAATCAACGTCATAAAGGTCTTCACAGCATAAACATTAACACTTGATTCGATTAGAAATCCTAAATTAGGATACTGTTGATGCTAAACATTTTCAAAACCAGTAAAAATCTAAATTGTGTTACTCTTCAAAACAAAGTTCTAATATTTCTAGCTTGATTTCTACCATGTGGAAGATCTCGGCATTTCACAGCCTGCGAGCCACATTCAGTCCTTTAAATGACCTTTTATTTAGAAAAGCAGAACTTATTTTCATTTCTTAGCTCCCCTGCAGTTGTTTTTGTTATGTATTTATGCTAAAATGGACTGAATTTATATAGCACTTTTCTATGAATACTGACCACTCAAAGCACTTCAGTTGGGTGACATTTATACACCAATGCACATTGGGCAGCTTGGGGTTAAATGCCTTGCGATGTCCCATCCATAATTGACAGAATGCTGGAATTGAACCATGTGAAATAAACATAATGTATCTTTTGCAGGTTTAGTACATCACATTATGTTGCTCAGTTGCAGAGTGCAGTGTTGAAAGAAGAGGGTGGAAAAAAATCTTATTTATAGTGTATTAATAAATGTTAAGAAGTTTATACTTAGAAAACATGTTCTGTACTTTGATCAATTCTATTTTAAACAGTTCTATTTTTGCCTACATTCTCTTATTGTGCCATTTCCCTTGCATATGCATTGACATATTATGCATACAACATCTTGGTGTACTTCCACTGTTTTTCCAACATTGTTATAAATAAGTTTAACTTTGCATGCAGCTGTCTATGACTCAGTGTTCTCTGGAATTATTGGATTTTTCCACCCAATCTTAGCAGCTCATTATATGTCTAATTCCGAAGTAACTGGAATATTTTGGTCAGTGGGTGTAACTCATTACAATGCTTTGACTGTAGCATAGCGTTGTCTGTGTCCTGAGACTGTGCTGTTTGAGCCAGGTCGGAGAACTAAGTGAAAACAGCCTCTCCTAGCTGCTGAACTGGGGTTCACCCTCCCACCCCGCATGTCCTTCCTGCTGAGAATGGAGTGATTGTTGGAGCCATTATCATACACAATAATCAAAATTTATTGTGCTTTTTCTTTTGCTTTTAAAGTTTTTACCCCCCTCCCCCAAAAGAAAAGAAAAGTGAATGCAGGGCCTGCCCGTCACTGTTGGGAAGCAAGCATCCTGCAAGAAGCAGCTGAGTGAAGGATTGCATTGGACAGAACAGAACGGAACAAGGAGTGTCTGCAGAGGGGAGAACGAGGGCTGGTGTGTTGGTCAATGTGGGTGGAGAGCTTTTGTTAAGAAGAGAGATGATTTTTTTTTTCTTTACATACTGGTCCTTTACCTTACTTGGTAATCAGACAGATTGCAAGAGCTGCAACTCTGAGCCCAACATAAAGTGGGTCAGGGAGGGCTTCGGAAAGGCAAAGACAGAGCAACTTTTAGCAGTGAAAGAATGAATCTCACTGTGGCTTCGTCTATGGAAAGTGAAACATGTGGGGTGTAATTTGTGGTTGAGGAAGCAGTTTGCACAGACTTTTTTTTCTTCTGCTGCTGCTTTTAGGGAGCAGTTACTGCACTTTGAGACTTTTTTTTATTTATGGAACTGCCTTTGGGTGCCATGTATGTGTTTTTCTGATGTCCACGCTGATGTCACCGTCATATGGAACAAGATGTGGAAGTACTGCATTGCCAGTCGGACTATAAGGTAGGACAGCATATGGCGAAGAGTGTTGATGGCAGTGGCCTGCGGTCTGAGCACTGGTTGTTTTTCAGTCTGACCGCAGCAGTTTGTGCAGATATTTCTGATCAAGTAACATTCCTGTCCATATGCTCACAAGCCCGGTGGTTTCCTCTCTGAAACCATTGGAAATATATTATCAGCCAGCTAAAAAAGGCAGGGAGGAAACAGTGGAGACATGTTCAAGGTCTTTCCTGGTACTTTTTTCTTTGTCAAGGACATGTCTTTGACTGTAAAGGCATAAAAAAATAATCTGGATTTTCTTTTATTGTCTTCCTTGAGCCCTATTAAAGTTTTATCTTTGTCTTGGAGTAGAGGACTTCATCCAAGATGTTCCCTGACTTTTTTTTTTTTTTTTAAAGGAACACAGAAACCAGTAAGGAGAAAAGCTTTTCCTTGCTCTGTGTGACATCCTTTTCTCACTAAATCTAGTGATATGATTATTATTGTATCAATTAATCGTTTTTTGGTTTTTTTTGTTAGGATCTGCATTTTTTGCTTCTATCAGTCCTGGGTATAGGACTGATAGAAAAAAAATATTCACTTGTGCAAGCAAGTTTTTTTTGTCTTTCTCAAATATAGATGTAGTTTAAGCATTTCTTTTCCTGCTTGGATCAAATGATCTTTTATAACTGATGAATAAAAGGACACACACAGAGTAGTTTCTAATATTAATGTGTGTAATGATTAACTCATTATGAGATCACTGCAAAATGCATTTAATCAAGCAAATATAAAGAATCAATTCTCTTGGACTAAAATACCAAAATGTGCTTCAGTCTGAGGCCTCCACAGATTCTCAGTTTTATTGTCATCATGGCAACTGGCACTTAATGAAAAGAGGTAAGCCAATACATCACGGTGAATGGTTCAATCCCCAATCTAATTACAAATAGGCTTGTACTAATTAATTAAACATTTAATCACAATTGCTTCAGATAATCAAAGTCATGCCAACATAATTTCTCTAAACATTTTTGTTTACTGGAGTTTAAAACAACTGGGTAACGCATACACTCACGCATACACTTGATCTATTTTGAGAGTTTTTGCATTTAAATTGTGTTAACTTATCTATGAATTTGCACTATAGATATTTTCCCACACAGATCTCCCTGGAGCTTTTATTCATCTCACCCAGTCAGGCACAACGTAAACTAAAAAAGACAAACTTTAATTATACTTGCTGGTTTGTAAATAGCTGTGAAAGGCAAAACCTATAAGTCAGTCAAAAACCATTTGGGGCTTCACAAAACCAATCAGGTGTTGGATGGAGGTATTGCTTTTAGCACCATTGCTTCACAGCAAGGAAGGATCAGTGGTCAACTCCGGCCCTGTGTGGAGTTTTCTCGGCTTGTGCTAACCTGGCTTTTCTACAGGTACCCTCCACAACAAAAATGTAGTACTCTCAGGGGTGAATACTTGCATGCATGGTTTTCTGTCTTATAGAAATCCTGTGTAACCAGAAGACATACAGAGCATATTGTTAATACTGCATTCAAGAAGAATTTCAGGTACAGTTTTAGTTGGGTACTAAAATGATGCTGCTGTCGGTAAGTGAGACTTTTTGTTTTGCTCTATATGCTGTATATGTGGTCAATATTATGAACATTAAAGAACTATGAATGCAATATTTAGACATATATTATATTACATCAAGTGTCTCATGTTCATTTGTATTTGGCCAGCTAAATGAACACTACTGTAACTCCTCCTAGTCCCTGCAAAAAGTATGTCTTTAACGACTGAGGTTCTGGATCTCAAAGGAAGTGAACACATTTTCTAGTTGTGAAGGAAGAAAAGTGTCCTCTGAATGATCAATATAATAAATTCAGCAGCAGTATTGCAGTTCAATACTTTCCTGAAATCGGTGGTGAATGTCTTTAATTTAGCGTGTTTGATTGAGCAAATCCATTCTTGTATCCTACTGTCTTTCCACCTGAGAGCGATCTGGTTTGTGTCAAGTCCAAAAGGAAAACTCAGACATTTCTTCCCTAGTGAACTTCTCCCAACATATTTTAGAGATTCTGGGCTCTGACAACTCTAACTCTGATGAAATGCTTCATATAATCTCCGCTGAGTTCTCTTGATGCAAACGTTGAGTCCAGTCACCTCTTGCTAGAAGAGTCCTATGAGCCACTTGTGTCTGTAATTTCAATCTTTCAGTCATAATCTTTTTTATTTTCATTGGTGAGGATAGGAATGTAGACAGATAAATGAAATATCAGCAGATAAATCAGTGGAAGCAGCACCAGAATTCCTGCAGAAAAAGAAACAATCCATCTATGCACTCACTGCTCCATCCTACCATCCATCATGAATGAGGCAGACTGCAAGATAATTGCACTCCTCCACTTGAGGCAGAGATTGACCACTGACCTGGATGAAGCAGGTCACCTCTTTCTGTTTGAAAACAGCAACCTTAGATATAAAGGAGCTGCCTCTCATTTGTCTTTTGTTTGTGAGATTTGGCAAGAGCTGGGAGTAAAAAATGGCTTTCATTACAGTGTGAGAAGATAGAAGTCTATCTATTAGTCTTTGAAATAGGAATTGTTGTTAAATGGGATGTTTATCTTGCGTTTTGCTTCCTTGACATCGTCAACCTCACCATGGTTGATGGACACCATGTAGGCGTCTCCAGGAGACAGTTTTAGTGAATCTCCAGTGTTTAATTTAGTTTTTTGTGCTCCTGACTTATCAGCTACCCCTAAAACTTAGTTGTGATTTCCATAAACAGCAGTGGTAAAGTTAAATAAACACTGTTCGAAAGCCGATGCAGCCAGTGACGACTGACGGTAAGTGGAAATATCTTCCTGTTGGGTGGCTGACATATTACAATAACAGGGCTATGCGCAAATATACATGAATACATCATGAAACCTTTAGCTGTGACACTTTAGACACCAGGGTGCATTTGATCTGGCTGCTTCAGTCGTCTCAGTGACAAACACGAGCCAGTGTTGAGTTTCAAGAGCGCAATGACGAGAGCATTATTTATTCAACGGTGCTTGCTCGTCCCGTTGTGAATATCCAAGAAACTGAGCAGCAGAAAGAAAACTCTGACAAGAACCGGGATGTTAAAGCACCTCCTGGCAGCCTCACAGTGCTTCATAAAAGGTAAAATAACTTAGTTGTGATCTTAACTGAGTGTGACTTGATTAAAAATAAAATGAGAGCAGGCTCTGACCTTGTGTTGGTTTCTTTGCCTTAGTGTGCTGGCTTTAAGACAACTTACAAATTTTTTGGGAAGAGGTTTGAGAGGAACTGTTGATAATGGAAATGTACTAACCTGCCAACTCACAGTTCCACTGTGGTGAGTGGAGAGGAGGGGAAAAAAAGCCTCGGAGGTGGAAAAGCTGAGACGTGTCTCAAATCGAGGCCATGTTCAACTCTGAAATATTACCTTGGTGTTGGTCAGCTTCCAGTTAGACATGACAGAAATGTTGACCATGTTAAAGGCTTTACCATTTGCTGTTAAACATCAGATTTGGTCCTGGTCAGAAAATAATTTAGGCATGAATCTATTTGTCACCCCAGGTAAGGCGTTCATAGTCTATTCAGCACATCTAGATTCACTTGTTGTCAAACATTGTTTTTGTGCTCATGCTTCAGCGTTATGCTCCATCAGTAGAGGCTGCCATTTGAGTAACTGTATATCAGTAAATATGCCTCAGAACTGAAGTTGCACTGACCTTTTAGGCTAATTTTAGGACAAAGTGTAATATTTCCATATAAATAGGCAATGTGCAACACTTGCACTACAAAGGAATAATGTGCAATAACTGATATAACTATAATATGCAATAGAGTGGATCCCCGGTATTTATGAGATGGGGACTCTAACCAAATGTAACTAAAATGTATTAATTCTTGAGACTCCTTTTTAAAAAAATGCTTTTAGTTGTTTGTTTTAATAATTCAAGCATCAAAAACGCCATATTGTGTATTAATATTCACAGTAGAATCCATCTTGGTACTAGCACAGAAGCTAATATCTACAGTCTTGGGTGTAGAACCAGTCAGCACCATGGGAAATGAATGGCACTCCTGGAGCAACTATTATTTATATTTCAAGAATAGTCAAAGGACAGAGATAGATACTTAAAGGGTGCACTGGCGCTCTTGTTTTCTGTTGAGCCTTCCTGTTATCTGCTGAAAGTCTCACGCTCTTACCATTTGGTAATCTGAAAGAACCGTACATACATCTCGAGTTTACTTTCCTATTAAATGACTTCTAAAGATGTGCGCTTTAATTAACTTCCTTTTAAAAACCTGCTTGAAGTTTGAATTTTATTCCCTCATCAACAACTTCCACACTTTAAGTGTGATATGAGAGTGCTTACATGTGAGTCTCTGATTGATCCGATTTTTCATCGTTGATCATGACAAAGCAAGAAAACGGACCAATTTCAGTTACCTGCAGACTTTTATAGTTATCCATCTCTATGGAGCCTTTCATATAGATATACTGTATATCTCTATACAGAGATCTAAGCTTGAGCTGCCGCCTCTGTCTACAAGCCACTGAATATTTTATATGCATGTCTCTCCCAGAGGGACACAAGCAGAGTGTGAGAGGTGATTCTCTTTCCCTTTTTTCTAATTTTGTTTAAGAGTTATTATTTTTCTAAAATAGTTTGTAGCCTTTAGCACCAATAATGTGTGCATATAAATGAATCGCAGGAGAACAAACTACATCCATCACGTTCTTTTCACCTGTCATGGCTGCAAGGCTGAAACATTATGGGGGAAGGTACTTGGGAACACTGCTTCTGGTGCATGCTTAAGCTGTGAAGCGTTTGAAATGCTAATCATCTGAGGAGGCTTGTTTGTTTACTTTAATGCACAAGAACGCCAACCTCGCAACAGAGCACATTTTTATGTCGTATTCATTCCCATCGACCCCCCTCATCATCGAGGTGTCTGATCAGAAAAATGCACATGAATATAAATGATTCATTTGGAAATATTGGCATCTTTCTGTTTTGTTTCCCAGTGCTGTTTTTATTTTTATAGACACACTGTATGATTAAAGATGAGCAAAGAGATATTTCGCCTGTGCTCTGCTCTTTTTGATCAGTGGACTGTGACAGCTCAGAAACACGGGCACCATCTCTTTCTGAGAGCTTTGTTCTTTTTTTTCTTTTTCTTTTTTTTTTTTGCTGTTATTTTACTTTTGATGACATGTTCTTTTTGCATCTCCTCCCTGTGCCTGCTTGGAGAATAATGAGGCTCGTTGCTGCATTAACTTATGTAATGGCGAGCAAGCAGAGGGCTGAGATAGGGGGAGGTAGGGGAGTGAAAGAGGAGGAGGGGGGGAAGTAGAAGAATGATGAGCTCATGCTGCTGCACTGCAGCTTTTATAGACACTCTACACCTATTGGCTTCATGCCATATGTTGTTATGCATATTGAGGTCCATTTATGCAATTTCCTTTTATGTTCAGTAATTGTTTGATTGACGATTTGCATGAATGTGGTTTCTAAAAAAAACGTTTTCTAGCATAATGTGAAGCTCTGCAGGCAGGTTTTCCATTCAGTTTCTGTATTAATAATTCTAAAAGGCTTTGAAAGATATTATATGTGACACTGTCTTTTACCTGCATCACTGATGATACAGAGAGACGATGCTCAGCCATGATCAAACTGAGCCAGCGTAGCTCGGCAATCACTTTTAGGTTCACCAACTCTTTTTTTATGTGACAAATAAGTCCCTCATTATCTGGCACATGTTTTGATTTATGTGTGAAATGTGCAAAGAGAAGCAGGGTCAGGTGATAGGTGTGTGTAATAGTGACACAAGAGCTATGCCACTTGGTTTTATGGCATTTTTTTCTATTAAACAGAGTGCTCCTTCATCAGGCCTTTCAGCTGTGTCTCATCCTGTACTGGAGAACAAATGGATAAAAAATTGTTTGCCAATGATTTAAGTAGTACAAAATTATAGTTAGCAGTTCTCTGCATCACACTATGCCTTGATGAAATATTCATAGCCCTTGAGGTCTGTCACACTTTGTCGTGTTTTAACCACAAACTTTTATGTCATGCCAACATAAAGAAGTGGATATCTGTGGGTTGGTAGGGAAAGGATATAATTTAATTTTTTGGGATAATATTTCTGCTTCAAATGTTTCCAAAATTGTCCCTGTCCTGTCTCTTGTGTTCATTGGTCTACATTAAGTTTTTTTTCTTCATTAATGTTCTCCAACAAAAGTGTGAATGTAATGCTTCTCAAAATATCCATAAACCTGATATTTCTTTTTACCAATTAGCTGACTTCTGTCAGTAGCTGTTTGCACATGACTTCATTTAGGGACATCAGAGTAAAGAGGACTGATTAAGTCCATATGTGTGCCACATTTTTGCAATTTTTCTTTGTGAGATTTTGAAAAAGAGGCATTCTTTTCCTGGCATTTCATTTATTTACTTCTTTGTGTTGGCTGAAATGACTATTTTCTCTAGAATAATACTCGATCAGGAGCAGTTTTGTTTTTCTCTGCCTTGCATTGTGTGGGCTCATTACTTGGAAAAATAGCGCTTGTCTGTTCTTCAGAGTGAAATAGCAGAGCTGTCAGGGGGGCTGAGACTTTGACTGGTAAACAGTCATTAAACTTAAATGTTTATCCTTACTGGATTTACAGCTGGAGGCTGTGTGTAGATGGAAGCAGATGTTCTTGTGTGAATGCATGTGAACATATTCACTGCTGTTCAGTGAATGGTGGGTCTGCTGTAGCTGTTGCCTTGACAACTGGCCTTGGATTTGAGCACGTGCAGTTGTGATAAATCCTGCTCCCAGTCAATGAGCCTTTATCCACAGAGTTGTAGATACCTGCATCATTCAGGTTCTCACAGTCACCTGATTCCTCCTCAGAGACACTCCACTGCTCATACATCCTGCAAAATTGCAACTATACTTTGGATTACGGTGCATTATAATTATTAGTATTAATGTATTTTTACGTTTTCCTCAGAAATTAAATAATCCCTTTTGTTCAGTGTAAGCCCAACAAGGCTTGAAATCATGGAGTTATGAAAATTTGGACTGAAACACAACTTTCTGCAGTTTAAATGAGCTACTCTGCAGTTCTCAACCCATTTTATTGTTGTTTTAGCTTGTTTTTTTTCTCTCTTTCTCTCTCTCCTCCCAGTTCTGCTCTGTTTTATACCATCTTGTTTTCCTGCCTCCTTTCAATCAAGATGAATGAGTCCATTCGATCGGTCATTGCATCCTGAAGCCCTGCCGGTTCTTGTGTGCACTGTGCAGTAGTGCCATCTGTTGGCAGAGACACGTCAGGGCAGGGAGCAGCTCCAATGCCTCCAAACAAATCTCTTGTGACTTATCGAGGCCTTATGTCAATAAGGCTCCTTTTGAATGCCTATCTTCAGTTACAAGCCATCAAAGTTATGAGACTGCTAATGACCAGTTTTTCAAACAATTCAGTCATTCTGCGTAGAGTCAAGAAATAAAACAATAGTGGATATTAAAAAAAAAAAAAAGAAGAAGAAGAATTTCTGTTTGGGTCATAAGAGGAGGAAAGGAAAACAAATTAAGGCAGATGGGGGCTCTTGCCTTGTCAGGTGTCCTACCGTGGCTGCTGCAGCCGGATGGGCCCATCTGCTGGCTTTTTTCCCGGATAGCTGCTATTGAGCTTCGGTGCCAATGATTGCATAACTGTTTTAATACAAGAATGTTCATGCCTGGCAGCTACTATATCTTTTATAAGTTAGTAGTTTGTGGTTTTAATTCACAAAGGAGTTTTCTCTTTTTTTCCCGTTTTTATTTTTAGAGAATCCTACTTCCAAATAGGTTTAAATGTATATATTTGTTTCTGAGCTTCTACCCAAAGTAAAAATAAAGTCTTGTTTCCCTTAAATTTAAAGACATTGCTATGTAAGTGCAGTTCAGAGTGTACTCTCGCTGTCTGCTTGAGAGCTCAGTTTTCCCCTTCGGCCGCACCATGTGTCCTAACGAGGAAAGGAAAGAGGGAGAAACAATTGGTGACCTTGCAGAGCTGCAACACGCAGGCTCCAGACCCGTCCCAGCCGAGCCACAGGCATCACAGACACTAAAGCCGCTGACCACACAGAGGGGCAGAGGGAGGTTTGAAGGCGAGCAGAAAACTAATTGTAAAAATGGGAGAGATGGAAAATAATGGGACATATTCAACGGCAGAGTGAGGCTGTGGGCGACACAGCTGAATGAGGCATGGGGAGGGAGCGGGGAGTACAAATAGCCTCTTTTTCATTGACGCTTAGGGAAATGTGCTGATTTGCGGAAAGTAAACCAGTCAGATGGTGGTTCCCTTTCTCGCATGCCTGATAGAGCCAGGCTAGCTTTCCAGTCACCACGGTCACCTTACCTGTCTGTGGCTTATCACTAGAGCCTGGATCTGGTTTCACGTTGCACAGACCAACCCAGAGGCAGATGTGTGGAGGTAGGTGGGCTCTACTCTGAGTCTGTGATCTCTCCGGCTGTGAAGCAAAGCCTTCCTATAGATTCTACAGCGTTAGCAGCAGCTGTTTGCATTGTTCATCCCTGCAGGTGTATGACAGGCTGGCATGCTGCATGTCGAAACAGTAATTACCAAAAAGTTTGATAAATGGAAATGTCATTAATGAAGCATAAATGTCAACGTTGCGGGAGGGATGACTTTAATGTTTGTTTTTTTAAATGACTTTTGTGGGACTGTGATTTCCATCCTTTTATAGTATTTACCCTTTTCAGCTAATAATACATTTATTGAATGAGTAATTGTTGGTCTGTGTTTGCATGAGGTTGACACATTTATTAGAACTTGAGGCAGATTTCAGATATGTCAACCCAATTGACAGATTCCCGATGCCCTGCTTAGCTGGATTTATTTTATTTGCTTTATGCAAAAGGTCAAAAACATCTTAACTACATATTTTAAATATTATATCTTAAAAATGTTTGATTCTTTGGCTGCTTGATTCCTGAAATGAGAGCAACAGTGAAGCCAGCTATCAGAATTGAACCCTGGGTTATTGTCCTAAAGATGAGAAGACACACATCATCAGGCCATTTGAGATTAAAAGCAACAAAGACTTCAAATTTAATGCACTTTAAGTATTAACTTCTCTTACTCTTGCTATGAGAAACTAGCCTTCCTGTTATCCACCTGAAATGTTTTGTGCTCTTTGGCAACATGAACAAACTACAGACATGTTCCGACAAGTTGCTGATAATAATTTTCTTCACATGTCATTGTGTGCTACCTTTGACTTCATTTTTAAACACCTTCATAAGATCTTCTTTCCTCAGTTATGGCAGTTACACTGAAGAATGTTGTTGTTAGCTTTACTGGTGATAATTACTATTACTTTTACACTGATAAAAAAAAATTGTCAAATGTCTTGTACTTGTATAGAATTTCCCAAAGTCCAGAGTATCCCAAAGTGCTTCATACTACTTTCAGTCATTCGCCCTGTTCACAGCCTTATGGTGGCAAGCTGCTGGATAGTAGCCACAGCTGCCCCGGCACCACCGGGCATTCTGACCACCACCAGCAGGCAAGATGGCTAAAGTGTCTTGCCCAAGGACACAACAACAGAGGCAGACAGAGTGAGAATGAAACCGGCAACTCACTGTTTATCTTCTACCACCATCAAATTTCTGCCTGACCCAGTCAAGCTAAAGAAAGTCTCCTGATTCTGGCTGTTATCTGATTTCTCTATGGTTTTCCCTAGTTCGCTGATTTCCTATAAACTGCAGGAATTTAATGAGTTGTGTCCCTCTGACAGCACATCCCTTATGGTCGTTTGTTACATGATGCACCCTATTGATGTTTTCCAGTGCAGCTAGAAAACATCGCTGGACCTTTTACTGTGTAGACGCTTGCTTTGTCCATCCCAA
This sequence comes from Xiphophorus hellerii, assembly GCF_003331165.1. Taxonomy (NCBI): domain Eukaryota; kingdom Metazoa; phylum Chordata; class Actinopteri; order Cyprinodontiformes; family Poeciliidae; genus Xiphophorus; species Xiphophorus hellerii. Next base: position 21,768,447 of record NC_045672.1, read on the forward strand.
CTTCCTCCCATTAGTCAGATTAGTAAAATAAATGGCTTCGTGAGGACATCATTAGAATCTATTAGCTGCACAAATTATGAAATGGTTTCTACCTCATTGGTCTTGCTGAACAGTGGAGCAGTGGTTAGAGGATACATAGCTGCACTATGCTGAACACACCCATGCACATGTTGTGGCTCATCCCTTTTCTTTCTGTCCTCCCCTAAGTTGTTTTTGCTCTAACCCATCTTCAACATGGCAGATGGGTAGTTGCTGTGCTGCATTTCATGGTACAACAGATAAAAGGAAATACCCTACAGGGACAAATGGTGCCTGCTTCGAATCTCTGGAGCAATTCACTACACAAACTTACGTGGTGCTTCATTGTGAAGTGGAAAACGCAGTGACCTGGCTTTTCAGCTTATTATTCTGCATTGGACATGGCTAAAATAACCTCCCAAAGCTGCTTATACACAATGCACCGAAGAGCGTGTTTCCTGAATACATTTAGTTTATACTGAACAGATGTTTGTGCATTTGTACAGGAGGTCAGGTGTGCGTTATTGTGACCCATCGCACTCACAAAAACCGTCCTGTGGAACTCGGAGCGCTTAGTTTTGAAAACATGTGTGGATTATGAGTAAAAAGGATCTCATCCCTTTGTCAGGGTTGCTCTGAGCTTGTAAATCCCTCACTCTGATGCTGCTCCTTTCAGCTGTCACCGCAAGCTTGTGGTGGTATGCTGCACGGTTTACACAAAGTTTAAGTCAGGCAGTTGACCTTATTTACACAATGGATTTGTTAGACAGCAGGGATGATAGTATATCTTGAAAACTGACAATAACTAAAATATGCTTCCATCAAAACAATGTATCACTGTCTGAATATTAAATTAGTTTTTAATAGCATTTTTCCCAATAAAGTTTTTAAGTTAAAATTTGAAATTTAATGTGAATAGAAGGAACCAGGTATAAAAACCGAAGTGGAGTTGCATTAGTGTATAAAGAATATATATTACTATCAGGGATGGCAATGTCTTAAAACGCAATAATGATTCCTCTGTGTTGCCCTGCTCCAAGAAGTCTTTGGCTTCAAAATATTGGCCATTTATTAGATTGATTCTCTGTGTGTTGCTATTCTTATGAAAGAACAATCAGTAAGAACAATCAGTACCTGTAATAATCACCTCATAATAGTCACCAAAGATTTATACACTGTAATGTTAAACCCTTCTGTCTTCTCTCATATAAACTTGAGCGACATCCCGTTCTAAATGAGCAGGGTTTAATATGATGCTAGCCAGTCTTTGCGGTTATAACAACCTCAGCTCTTGTAGAAAAGGATTTCCAGGAGGTTTAAAAGTGCATCTTTATTAATTATTAATGATTCTTGAAAATGTACATTTCTGAGGACAGACAGTGACGTTGGACGAGAGAGCCTTGTTCAGAGTCTTTGCTCAAATTTATCATATTGGTTTGAAGTCAGGACTCCATATTTGTTCATCCAGGTCTTTATGGATCTAGCAAGCTGTCTTGTTGAAACATTCCCCTTATGCTGTCCCCACAAGTAAGGGAGCATGAAATTGTCCTGGATGTCTTGGCATCATGAGGCCTTAAAGGTTCCATTCACTGGAACTGAGGGAGCAAACCAAACTCCTTAAAAAAGGCCAACATCATCATCCCTCTGTAACAAACTTTACAAGTGACACAATGAAGCCAAGAAAGTTCTGAACTCAAACATTCAAATCCAGACTCATCCATGTGATTACCAAATTGGGAGGCATGATTTGTCACTTTAGAGAACATGTCTATACTGCTCTACATTCCAGAGCTGGTATGGTTTTTTTCCAACTGCTTCCAGTGCTTTAGATTGTACCAAATAGGTCGGATGCAGTGTTTGGCCATGGGAACCCATCCCATTTAGATTTATGTACCTGTTATTGAGCTAATCTGGAGGTCACCTAAGGTTTTCAGGTCTGTAGCTTCTGACTGAAAAATATTGCCAACCTCTACACATTATGCTCCTCGACATCTGTTGATCCAGATATGTGATTTTACATTGCCTGTCACATTTATGAGCTATAATTCCCAATCAGTGCCACTTTAATGTGATACCACTAACAGCTGACTGTTGAATATTTAGAAGTGAAGAAATTTCCCTGTTGGACTTCATCCTATCATGGCACTGACCAGCCCTTTCCTTCAGAAATGTTTGTAGAAACAGTCTGCATGCCGTGGTGCTGGATTTTATAAACATGCCCATAAAAGTGATTGAAATACCTGAATTCAATGATTTGGTTGTGTGAGTGAATAGATTTAGAGATCTAGTGCCTTTTAGTTCATAAGGGCCAAAATGAAAGCAAAGTAATGGGTCATGTTGCGATGCTGTGTCAGAGCCTTTTTCACATTGTCACGCTAAAACCACAAACCTCAATCCATTTCCTTGGAATTTTGTCGGAGAGAGCAACACAAACTACTTTATACATATCAAGTAGAAGGAAAAACACCAGTGTTCTCAAGGAAACTGTCTGACTAGTGATAGATAAGGGGTTAATGCGGAGTGTATGCCCTGCATTTATATTCACATCACTGTATTTGTATTGCCTTAAATAAATATCCAATGCAACCAATTTCCTTTAGAAGTTACATAATTTGTGAAAAATGTTCACGATGTATTAAGGCTTTTGCAAGACACTGTACTCTTACTTTTCATTTAGGAGGATGCAGCTACCAAGAGTAATTGGTTCTAATGATGGCCTAATTAATTCGGCTGAAGTGAATATCTCAGGTTGCCTGCCATGAATTCCTAATTATTTTTGCTTCTTATTACCTGCTGCATGTTGATGTCTCTGCTTACCCTGGCTTTGATGTAACCCAATCTCAGGCCAGGGTGTTGGGTCTCATCAGATAAACAGCAAGAAATACCACTGCTTCTTATAGATTAAATACATATTTTTCAAATATTAACTTCCTTTGCTGTGGTTTTGACAGGGAAGTTTAGAAAATCTTTTTTTTTTTCTTGTACTTCAAGGTCTTGCTTTGAATCATCTTAAGAAAATAGACTCCACCAGGATGGAACACATTTTCATTTGACCTTTTCTTGATTTTTATGTCGGTCGTAATCACAGCGGGGATGGTGTGGGCGTGAGATTCAGCCCCCTGCTTTTCACTGAGGGTGATGGGAAGTTTTCTTGATTAAAATGACAGAATTGGTTTTGTTTTTGTTTTGTTTTTTTATGAAAAGAGCCCAAAACCAACATGTCGGAACATGCAGGTCTCCTTGTGTACACTCGAATTCTCAGGGAAAAACTGTGGGATGCCAGAAAATGGGAGGTGGAAAAACATCCTCTGTTTTCTTAAAAGCCTGCTCACTTGGAAGTGTTTTGTGAGGAAAAGCTGTACAAACATATATAGCTCTTGACATTTCTAACATAAAATTACTATCACAAATTTCTATGTATTTTATTGAAATGCATAATTTTGACATGGAGAGAAGATGATACACAGTTTTTTTTAATACAAAATCTCTGAAAACTAATGTGTGTGTTTGTATTCAACACCATTTAGTTTAATCCCTCCTTTGCTGGGGAAGTGAACAAATTAGTAAACAGAGTCTATGTGCGTGTGTCTCAGTATAATTGCAGATGTTCTGTGAAATCCTCAGAGATTTGTTAGAGAACATTAATGACCAAACAACTTCACAAAGACCAAGGAACACAGCAGACAGGTCAGAGATACAGTTGTGCATAAAACAACATCTCTTGGGGTGCTGTTCAAACTATTTTTCCACAGAAATTGGAAAAACAGTTAAAATCCTAAAGGGACATGGTCATCCATCTAAATTTACAAGCTGGTCAGGGAAGCAAATAGTGAGAGTAGTTGCAAGGAAATCTATGATAACCCTGGAGGAGCTTGAAGGATGTAAAAACCTCATGTGGGACACTTGGTGCACAGGACAACTATTAGTCAAGTACTCAACAAATCTGAGTGTCAGGAGTAAAGCCATTATTAAAAGAGAGCCCAGTTTGCCAGACATGGTTGCAGAATACTATGTGCATCTGAAAGCAAACCTGAAAAGAGGATGGTGGCAACATCATGCTGTGGGGATGATTTCCTTCCACAGTAATGTGAAAGCTGGATCCACTTCTTGGCAAGATGAATTGAGCTAGACAGTCCGGAAAGAAAACCTTTTATAGGTGTCTGTCCATTTGAAAAAGTAGTGTATCATTTTCCTTCCACCTTTCCAGTATACAATAATTAGTGTTGGTCTGTCGCACAAAATGTCAGTGAAATGTGTTGTACTTTATGGTTTATCTCAATGTGAATTCATATTTTTGCAAGGTTGTGTAGAAGGCATGTTTTAAAAAAAACACCTACCAGTATATACTGATTTATTTTATTTTGTAATTATCCCAATCGCTTTATTAGAACTTGAATTAAGAAGATCCAGCCAAACCCATTCTCTGTCATGGTGTGGTCTTGGGAAAGCAAGACGGAACTTTTAATAAGTAACTGAGGGGCTTGGGGTCGATAATTCTGCATCCTGCAGACATCTGAGAAGTAATTGTAGTCGATAATATAATAAGGCTTCTGGAGCATAAGGGCAAGCTCTGGGGATTCAAACGGATATGTGGCACATTTGAAATTCCTTGCTTAGCAATCAGAGGAATTTATTTCTTTTTTCAACATTTCATAATTTTATTCATTCTGGTGCTTTTGTAAATTCTTCAGAAAAGACTTGGTTGTTATTGACCCCCGCTCAAACGCAAAAAAAAAAAAAAAAGTCAGCTAAGCCTTGGTTGTGAAGCCAAACATCATTAGCTATCGTCTTGTTCATCACAGAGACAGTGAATTAATCTGTGCACTCCTGCAACCCACCTCCCTCGTAAACGGCTAAGGAGGTCACAGGAGGCATTGAGACTAATGAAACCATAGACACAGCACTGATTAACCTCTCCTTGAGGAGTTGTTATCATAAATTCGAGTGTGCTTGTTGTTCTGCATGAAGCCCCGCATCGTGTCCTGCACCGGTTCTGGCCTGTCTGAATGGAGCGCAGGTTGAAATATAAGATCTGCTGACGTGCAGGCAGCAGGTCTTGCAGAGAGGTGGTATGAATGGAACTTGCAGACTCAGGATATCTTGTTTCTCTGGAATATGTCAACATGAATCAATTTCTCAGCACTCCTATGACCTGCACAGAAGGTGTTTTGCAGCTGCTTTTTGCATTTTGTGTGACGAAAGAATGAGTCAGGCGCGCCTGCTTTATCTCTGTGCTTTTGTTCTGAGATTGATTGCTTTCTGGTTGTCTGTGTGAATTAATCTCTGACCCGATAATCTCGTTTTTTTCATAAATGTGACTTTTTGGCATTTCATTCATTGTTTAAAACCCAAAAAACGTGGATGACTTTTTTTTTTCCATAAATGCATGGACAAGTGAAACAAGATTCATAAATTATTTCTTCAATAGTTTTATTTCTTTAGACATTTCTAACTGTGGCCTTGAATTAATATTTAAACCCAGCTGATCAAGTTCTCACTGTGGGGAAAATTTATCTTTAGTTTTTTCATATTCATTCTTAAAAAGCTCAGTTTGGAATGAGACCTGTTTTCTGCTTGGATGTGCAAAGTTTTGAACAAAAGGGAAAAGAAAGCAGAGCAGCCAGGATTTCCTTTGACATTTAGAGACCCTGACACACCATTTCTGCTGAGGTACAGACTTTTATTACCCTTCACTAGAGACAAAGGAAAATAACAGAGGAAAGTTGTATTTATGCCTTTGTAATGCCAAATCCATTTAATCTGCTTGACTGTACAATCATAAGTCATTAACCTTTGCTTTCTGATGTTGTCTGATGTTGTTTTGATGCTCATCAGGTAAATTGCATTCAACAGGACAAATAACATATTTACAGTCAGAGCAGCAATGACACGGTTTGGGAATTAGAGCATATTTATATGCTGAGTGGCCCAGTCAAAATCTATACAGCAATAAAATTGAGAAACTGAAGAGAGACTGCTGTTGACAGATGTTCTCCATTCACCCTGATCAAATTTGAGCACATTTATGAAGAATAATGGGCAAAGTTTCAGTCTTTATATATGCAAAATTTACCCAAAGTCTTGAATCTGTAATTGCAGGAGATAAATTTTGGGGGTTTTTTGTACTGATTTTTTTTTTGTACATTAAAATCAAATGAAGATTGTGGTATTAATCTAAGAATAGCTAGGTGGGTATGAGTACTGTAAAAATTAGTTTCTCACAACGGACCCAGGTTTTAGGTCTTCTAGTTTTCGTCATATTTTGCTGCCATCACTGTTTCCTAACTCAGTTTTTCCCTTCCAGTCCAACTAGATCACACTTTATCAAAGCAAAGCAGAAAATGAAAAACTGTTTCTGACTGCTGCTGTATACACCATGTTCCAAAGTATTATGCAAGTGATATTTTCTCAGATTTTCTTAAATGGTCAATGCAAATGATGGTCAGTATAATTTTCAAGTCATTAACTATTACAGTATAAATCAAATTTTACTGAACAAAGCTCCCCATAAGAACAGTATTTTTTTTTTCAAAAATAAAAAACTCAAAATTCACTGTTAAAAAATTATTATGCACAGCAGATTTTCTAAACATTTTATGGATTATAAAGAACTGCAAACGGTCATTCTTTGAATGTGCAGCATTAAGTGGTCACATGTACTAAAATCAAAAGCTATTTCAATCAAAAACATCTCAACAGACCGAGTTACATGTTAACATAAGACCCCTTCTTTGATATCACCTGCACAATTTTTACGTCCATTGAACTTGTGAGTTTGTGGATAGTTTTTGCTTGAATTTCTTTGCAGGATATCAGAATATCTTCCCAGAGCTGCTGTTTTGATATGAACTGCATTCCACCCTCACATCTTCTGCTTGAGGAAACTCCAAAGGTTCTCAATAGGGTTGAGGTCAGAGGAAGATGGTGACCACATCAGGAGTTTCTTCCCTTTTATGTCCATAGCAGCCAATGACACAGTGGTATTCCTTGCAGCATGAGATGGTGCATTGTCATGCATGAAGATGATTTTGCTACGGAAGGTACAGCTCTTCTTTTTGAACCATGAAAGAAAGTGATCAGTCAGAAAGTCCATATACTTTGCTGAGGTCATTTTCATACTTCCGTGGGCTCTGAAGGGGCCGACCAATGATTCTCTCCCCATGATTTCGGCCCAAAAAATGACTCCACCACCTCCTTGCTGACGTCACAGCCGTGTTGGGACGTGGTGGCCATCCACCACCAATCCACTACTGCGTCCATCTGGACCATCCAGGGTTGTACAGCAGTCATCAGTGAACAAGTCTGTTTGAAAATTAATCTTCATGTACGGCGGGGTCCACTGCGACTGTTCCTGCTTGTGATCACTGGTTAGGAGTGGCTGAATAGTAGGTTCATGCACCGCAAGCCTCTGGAGGATCCTCCACCTTGAGGTTCCAGAGGCACCAGCGGTATCAAATAACTGTTTGCTGCTTTGTAAGGGCATTTTAACAGCTGCTCTCTTAATCCGATGAATTTGTCTAACAGAAACCTTCCTCATTATGCCTTTATCTGTACAAACCCATCTATGTTTTGAATCAGCCACAAATCTCTTCACAGTACGATAACACTTCAGTATTTGTTAAATATTTAATGTTTTCATACCTTGTCATACGGCTCTACACTATCTAATGATTTTCGGCAGCAGAGAGATCCTTTCTCTTTCCTATATTGCTTGAAACCTGTGGCCTGCTTAATAATGTGGAACATTCTTCTTAAGTAGATTTCCTTTAATTAAGCTCACCAGACAAACTAATCAACCCAGCTCTCTGAAATTAATTATATTGATTCAAATACCCCTGACACACAATACCATCTATAAATTTAATAGCACAACAAAAATGTCATCTTTATGACACTTAAATCCAATTTGCATAATAATTTGGAACACGGTGTATGCTCTCGATCAGATGTTCCCAAAGGAAACAATAATATTGAGCTATGAGACATGTTGACACATTGATGGTCATGACAGAACACCCCTTAGTGTTCACCGACTGTTTGTCTGAATCAGGCACATTAGCACATATGAGAAAGCCACCTTCTATAAGCAGCGCCAGAACAAACAATGACTTTTGCCAGTGAACTTGAAGGAGCTCTTTTAGGCATCTGTGGGTCTCAATAGCTGCTGTGTTTTTGCTGTGAGTTTCATATGCAATGAGGCAGCGTTATAAGGGTGGAGTTCAGGAAAGCAAACTGTGATTTTACGGTAATCAGTGGAGGTGAGAAATGGTGACGTCTAACTTTTCATCCTTTTTGGTCTGTTTTGCCATCATATTTTTCTGAAGTATATTGCATCATATATAGAAATGAACCAGTCAGGCTTTTTTTCTGGTTTTCTTTGAGGTGTGACTACTGATTTCACATTTCTTTCAGAAGGTTATAATGAATACAGTCATTTATGTGAACTTGTTTCAGCTGAGCAACTTCATAAATCGTTGACCTTAAAATTCAAAATGTGCTGCAGCTTCCTTGATGAAGGTAAAAGAACGAACAGAGGGCAATATTAACTACATTCATTTATCAAAGCACATGTCTCTAGGCTTTATGCGTTTTGCTTAGCTCAAAGAACATAACGGGCATCAAAGAGCATGCTGCTTTTGAAACACTTTTCATTTTTTGTTTGAAACACAAAGAATGAAGGATTTCCATTTAGGTGCATTTAGTGAACAGGATTGTTCTTCATTATAGGAAAATTCAGGTTTAATAGCAGCAAAGACATGATGTCTAACTAGCCAACTAATCAACTACCATCATCTTGCGAAAGTTGTTTTAGTCAAAAAAATAATCAAAAAACGGAATATTAATGTGTGAATCACAAAAAGCACTCAAAAACAGCTAAATTAAGCAGATTATTAGTATCAGTTTTTGTATTTCCATTTCTGTCAGGCGATAAAGAAACTAAACATACAATAACTAATATAATTACGCTATATTTGTTATTGTAAAGTATAAACAAAATATGAAATGAATCAAAAATAAAACCAAGCACATGATTTAGATAACTGTAACGAACATGTTTTACTATTTTTGCACTAATAGTATATGAATGTTTCTAAAAGCAATTAAGTTGTTGCTTAATTTTTGTTCTAATACCCTGAAAACTGTGATTTTAGTCAACCATCACACCACATGGATCTCATACTAACCCTACATACTAGCCTCTTGCATTATTTTTTATAGAGCGTCGATTCTATTGTAATGATTGCATCTATTTTCTGTTTTACATTTAAAAACATACAAGTACTTTCTAAAATACCTGGCAATTTGAGTGCAAAGATGTGTATTGCAGAAAGATGATTTGATTCTAAGCCCCTCATATTAAATGCTACAGTTTTAAAGAAAGTCCTGGTGTCCCTGATTTAACTGAAAATAAAAAGGAAATTGGATTGAAATATCAAGTTTATTTGTTTGAACTGTAAAATTTGTTCATCCATTTCACTTCCTGACTCTAGAATCATATTTGAAAAGCACTCTTTGTTCTGTGAAATTTCTAGTTTTTAACTAAAGATGGATACATTTTGAATGGGCTTCAGAAGAAGTTATGAATGGCCTCCAGAAATCAATCTTGGAATCAGGACAGCAGCCAGATGTGATTTTTAAAGGGTTGGTTGTCTGTTTATTGATTTTATTAGTCACCATGGTGTTATTAGGCAGGAAGCCGAATCATTCAGGGAATTTTATGAAATTGATGACAACAGATGAGCATATAACAAAACCCTGTTTACTACATTTTACATGTTTATGTAATTTTTTTCTTGTTGAAATATTCTCACAAAGCTTAGGATTTGAAGTGAAGAGGACTCAAATGCGGTGATTCATTTTCCTGACCTACCCTGCTCTGTAAACCACAGGGCTGTCGCTTGAGACAGGTGTGAGTCTGCTGCTGCCACAAATAGATCACTGCACAGCCCCCATGACCCAACCCCTCTGTCACCTCACACGCAAACTTTCCCCTACCAGAAAAAGCCGGCTTGCTGCGTCCCAGTGCCTTTGAATAATACCCCTTTTCCCCCTCCCCGACTTGCATTCAGAACAGAAAATATCTGACCTCAGTCATCCTGAATGACATCGCTGCTCTGAGACCCCCGGTGCTCCCATCACCATCAGGTTTACAATGCATCTTTAAGAGAGCATGTTGTGTACTCTATAACCAGAGGGAGGCGTTGTGACACTAAGTGCACATTCTGGACTGTGTCCCATCCTGCAAGGCCTCTGTTTTGTCATTTAGGCTGCCTGGCTGTAGTCATTATGGCCACCATGAGTATTTATACCCACTGTGGGCTTTGTCGCATTTAGAAATCTTGGCTGCACTGAACACCAACCACCAAACAAACTGTCTTGAGTCCCGCTTTGTTTTCAGATTTTACAGTGTGGGTCATTGGGGGGAAAAAAAGCACCTCTCATCAGTGTGTCAAAAAAGAGCAAACAAGATGGAATCAGCAGGGCATTCAGTGGCTTTTCCATTGTGTGAATGTGTATTCTTTGTCTACTTCTTTGCAGCTTTGTGTTTAGCAGAGCGTGTCACCTCACATGGATCTATTTTTAGCAGAGGGAGAACTGTGCTGTAGTATGTTTTTTTTTTTATGTCGGGGTGGGGCAACTGTGAAGAGCTTCAGAGAAAAGCGATAAATGGTAACGGGTTGGTTTCAGCTGAACAGGACAAACACGGCCCACTTCTGATAATCCCAGCAGAAAGCAGCCCATGAGCTGTAGAATATCAATAGAATTAGCGAAATAAAGAGAAATCGGGGAGAAATTCAGCTCTCAAGCTGAGCCCATCCAGCTGCAATCACAGAAGGAAAAGGCAAACGTGGTTGAGTTGTAAAGTACAGGTCTGCTGTTTCCACTGAAAGGGTGTTATTTAATTCTTGCAATTTTGCTGCCCACTCAGTCATTTTAAACATTGCAGAGAAATGCCCAGGAGCTGGTCACTAGTGGCCCGCATTCATATTTTAGTGCAATTTAGAGTCTGCACCTGGCTTGGATATGACCTTGGAATGTGAAAGGAAACATGCAGCCACACCAAGAAAGTGCAAAATAAATCCACTCAGAATTCTATTTTGTGTGGGGTTTTTTTGTTTTTTTTAGCAAAGCAAGGATCCAGTAACTTATGCAGATTTTTTTATTGCAAATGTATGAATTAAAGAGGATTATTTGGACCAATTCTAAGGATTAGGAAGCAAGACTTTTTTTCTCTCTTTTTTATGTGGTTGAAGACATGATGGTGTTTACAGCAACACATTTCCTAGAAATGCACCAACCAAAGTTGTGACTGATTGCCACTCTGGTTTTTGTAAAGCTTTGAACAGCTTTACCACAGCATGCTCAATTATTCTGTCATACAGTTTTATCCTAAAATAAACTGCATCCCAATTTTATATTTGGGAGGAAAAAGCTTTTATCTTTTTTCAAATGTGTTAGACATTTTTTACATTACATTATATATTTAACCATGTCATGAACTCTTTATTTTAGAACCGGTTGCAAGGATTACATGTATGTTTTTATAAATAAGACATCGGTATGACTCGGTACTACAGGAAGTAAAAAGATTTTGGGCTATTTCCACAGAAACAAAATTATTATAGATCTGTTACATCTGTTACAGTTCACTACATCTTTTCTGTTCAGCATTATTTTAGTGCCAACATTAACACCCACCCATGTTTGTATTGTCAATATGTTAAAATATATTTTAAAAGTGTCTTAGCCTTACTTTAATTTCTCCTCCTCCAGTTTGGGAGGAGCTGGTTTACTGGACCAATGTCATCCCACTCCTGTTGTTTGAAGTCCTTTTAATGAAATGGTAGAGAAAGTGACAAAGTATCTTATGGAGCATAGAATGACACAGGCCCCTTCCCCACCTGTTGTTTGCAAACAAAGATGAAATTATATCTTTCCTGTTGTTGATAAGTGAGGACAGTCAGATACAGAGAATAAAAATCACACAACTAATTAACCAACTAATATCAGCTTGTTATACTCTAGAAGCCCATGCTGTAAATGAAAAACAGCTAAGCTTCAACAAGATTGTGTGTCGTTCGAATTATCACCTTTAACTGTGGTAAACATTCACTTCTTGACAAAAATATTTTTGAGTGTTTAATAGTTCTGTCTTCACTCAAGCTTCCCAAGATAATGCCAATATGGTTAGTCGACACCACAATGATCTATTCCTATACATGAGACAATTAAGGACAAACATCATGTATACCAGGGTCAGCCAGAGATTTTACAGATGGACCCAGTCAGGACAGGATTGGGAAATATTTGTTTCTGCAGTTTGAAATAATAATCGGCTAATACTAAGCTAAAACAGGATAACTTCCAGCTTCACTGCATCTGGATACATGATTTCTGTTCGAGTTGGAAACCATTTCTACTGCTTACTGCAGAGACGCACAAATGGAAAAAAAGAAGAAAAGCCTTTCAGATATCACTTGCCTCTTATGTACTTTGATGATTCCCATAGGATCCCCCTGCCAACACATCTGGTCCAGCTTTGCTGCCAGGATGTGATGAGCAGAGGCAACATATCCTTTAATTACTTCTAAATCAGCTCTATTTATAAATCTGCTGCCAGATCTTTGTTATGCACAGACATTCTTTGTTCCTGAGAATCTACAGGACTCTTTCTTTTTTCTTTCCCTCCTGTCTTACACAAAGTCTCTCTGTGTTCACAAAGCTCTACCGGGCCACTACATCTCATTTAGTATGCTGTTGTATCAAACTATGACATCAGCCTGCTCTAATTGTTTCCAGACCTGAGAAGGGTTGCGTTTTCATTCTATTTTTCCATTTCTCGGCGCAGGCCTCGCTTCTCTGCATCTAGCAAAGGGAAAAAATAAAAGATGAGGAGAAACGATACATGATGTCATGTAGACGAGACACATCGCGCCAAAATCTTGTGACCAACTTTCCAGGAAGCTATCACTTTCCCCTCCCGTTTCCTTTGCTGTATTTTCCCCTTCTCTGTGTTTTTTCATTCTTTTTACAAAAGCAAAGTCCCAAGTTTTTTTCTTTTTTTCTTGGTTCCCTGACAGTATTCAAGCAGCACATCTGTGGGAATTCACCAGATAAAGCAGTTTTCAGCTGCTTGTATCTGACTCGCGGATGCCTCCTTGGCAACAGCCCAACTCTAATGTATCCAGCCTCAGCTTCTCTTCGCTCTGCCATGACTGTGAAGATTAAAAGAAGGGCAGAGTTTGAAACCAAAAGGAGTTGATGATTGAAAAAGGAGCTGAAATCCAGAAAGACCATATGTATTGAGTTGAAGAAATGGTATTTTATGAGCAGTGAGTGGGCCTCTGCTTGGAATTCTCAATGACATCATGCTGGAGCAGAGCGGCGTGCAGTCAGGACTCCGGAGATGGAGTGGGCCTTCAGCAGATGGGACGGCTAGACGGCATCGTAACTTTAGAAGAGGAAGCAAGACACGAAGGCCAGCAGGCTCAGAGAGCCACATAATTCTAACTAATCCTGTGAAGACTTTAATTTCTTAGTTTACATAAACTCATCAAGTGGGAATGAGTTTAGGAAGAAGTCTTTTTGATTCCGAAAACAATGATGCCCCTGAGCCTCGTGCTAAAACAATCAGGGGGTAAAACGCCAAATGCATCGTAATTTTACCAAGAAATTGCTTCATATTTCTCTCTCTCAGTAGGACAAATAAACTCTGGTTAGCTGCTCCCTGTGGTGCTTTGCCAAAACAATCCAGACGCCGGGGCTAATATCTGATGTAACGCAGACATTTCCAAACAAGGCGCTTTGTGCCTCTGTGTGTGGAATAATCAGAGTCCCAGTTTAATAAAGAAAAGTTTAAATGAGTCACCGCTGTTTTGTTTTGTTTTTTTTGTTTTTTTTATGATGAGTAGTTGCATGTAAGCCGAGCCAAGTGTCTGCACCTCCACAAAGCATTAGCAGCTGTAGTCATCTGAGTGCAGGGCCAAGGTTTCAAACTGAAATAGATCAGCTGGTCAGTTGCTGATCTATGTCAGCAGATAATCCCCCTGCTTTGGTCAGACATTTATAGTGGATTGTTATAATATCTTTTACTTACCCTGTTTGGCTATGTCTTTAATTCTGCGTCTTTCATTACAGCCTGAGATGAAAACAGGCGACAGAAGGTGATCATTTCAGGGGCTCAGGCCTGTAATTAGAAGAATCTTCCTCTGGGTGTATGTGTGTGTCTGTTTGGATGATTGGTGTCCCTGTAAACTGGCTGCATGTGGGAGCCATTCTCCCCTGTTTCCTGTGCTCGTGTCATTCCTCAGAAAATACTTTTGACTGGGGGGAAGTTTACCCCTGCACCCCTAGCCTCAGAGGAGTGATTCATCTGTGGTCTGTGAAGTGTAACAACAAGGGGCTGTCAGAGAACAGTCTGATGCATGTTAGGCATGGGGAGTACATACGCCAGTGTTGTAGATTTGCTGCAGTCCGCTAGGAGAGGTACAAAATGTCACGCTACAACCCCAAACTCCAATGAATGTTATTGGGACGTTACAGAAAAGACCAATGCAAACTAATTTGTAATTGTGGGTGGAAAGAAAAGGATCCATGACTTTGAAAGCTTTGTCCAAACAAAAAAATATATATAAAAGTATAGTATTTATTTGAATTACACTTCCTTTTAGTATGATACCTGTGATTAAAAACCATGGCTCAGTAAAAGTCTCTAATTGTCCCTAGCCAATCTGGTTTATCCTGAGATATAAATGTATATTTTTGTTTTTGTTTTTTACAAAAGAAGGTAAAAAATGTGTGTCTAGCTCATACCATAGGTTCATGGGGTTGTATTTAAATGCACACATAGATTTTCTTTTTGTTAAGCATCCCAAAAACTATTGCACTCTTAATTTTTTAATGGGTATGAATACTTTTGAGGCACTGTACATAAAGTCACGGAGGTGAAAGAGATTCTTTTTTTCAGCTAAGAGAGATAAAATCTCTTCAGGCCCTTTTTCTTCTCCATGTCTCAGACCTGAAAGGCTCTATTAATAGAGATCCACTTATTTGCTTTTATCCCCCCAGTATGTTCCCCTTTTTCTTTTGTGTGAATCTGTAATACATTGTTTTCTTCGTCCTCCATGGAGGATGCATCCTCTTGCCTACACCTTTTCCATCCATATGCTCAGGGTTTAAACATATAGGCTTATATACACTCCCTCCTGCGTTGCATCTTTAGCACCTTCCTTCATCACACACCCTGCTCTCTGTGCTGTAATTTCTCCATTTCACGTGTTCATAACATGCCCGAACAAACCTTTTATCTATCTGCTTCACCTGCTGCCTCGATCTTTTGCATTACATGTGTTGCGTGATGTTTGACACCAACAGCATATTTCTTCCAAATCCTCCACAGCTAAAAGCCCCGTCCTTTCACACCCCCTTTCTCTGCACCCCGCCCCCTTTCCAATACTACTCAGGACCTGGCAGACACGCGCACACTCCCCATGTTTCCAAGCCTCCACCCCCCTGGAAACTCCTACCAGCCTGGCGTGCAGAGGACGTAGAGGAAGAAAGACAAAAAGAGAGAGCTCGGTTTGTCTGTCAGTGATCGCAGACTGCCACTTAGGTCTGACTTAAAGGTCTACCATCTATAGGACGGGAAAATAAATGAGAGTGTTGGTGAAATGCAGTCAGCTGCAGCCTGGCGCAAAAGATGGTTCTGAGATGCATTTACTGTTGGAATAGTGTTGGCAGTATGGGGATTCATGAGGGAACCCACTGATGTTTGGAGTACATCGTCTTGTGATTGCCGGCCAGCATGTGGTGTTTGCAGTG
Organism: Xiphophorus hellerii; assembly: GCF_003331165.1. Classification (NCBI taxonomy): domain Eukaryota; kingdom Metazoa; phylum Chordata; class Actinopteri; order Cyprinodontiformes; family Poeciliidae; genus Xiphophorus; species Xiphophorus hellerii. The sequence goes on from NC_045672.1 coordinate 21,784,287, forward strand.
TAATTCAGAGAAGACTCAGTCGCTGCTGGAACTGGAGCTAAAGGGCTGGTAAGACTAATAGAAAAGTGGAAAATGTGCATGTAATTTTTTTTTCAGCTCATCTGTGTATATTTATTTGCCTTTGAGTGAGGAAACGCTGGAGGGTTTTTTTTTTAATCCTTTTTAGGAAAATGAAAGAGGCTGGTGTTGTGTTTTCAGAGAATGACTAGCTTAATGCAAATCTTTAAGATCTATCCAGAGACTGGTCCCCCTTTCTAGGTTTGACTCCCTTCCAATGGAAAACAGATCAGATCCCTGCTCTGACTCACTGTATGTGTGTGTTTAGTCTTACTGTACAGGATCCATCTGGGAGCTGGATTGCATTGCATTCCTGTGGTGTGTCGTGGCCCCCCAACCAACTGACTTTGAGCTGGTCCATAACTAGAAAGGCTCAAGGACAGGTGCTGAGGATAGTTTCAGGCATAAGCCTTATTCTTCTCATTTAAAATGAAAGCTCGTTCTGTTGTTGTTTGATCTTGTGAGGAAGGAGGAGGAGAAATCCTTGCCTTGATCACACAGAATGAGGCCTGGTGGATAACAGGAGATTAGCACTGATTTCTGATTTCTTCAGAAGTCTATGGATGGTGACAACAAACAGATAACTTACTTCTGTTGGCAGCATGAATTTTATGTGCTGCACCTGAACTACATGAATATGTAATGCTGTCATTTGATCAACAAATAATGACTACTGATCAACTTCTAAAATAGGAAAGAAGCCAATCCTGTTTTGTTTCTTTTTTTTGGTCAAATTAAAATATTATGTGCTTGTACTTTCAGTAATGCTGAACTACATACTAATTGTTTTTTTTATATCTCAAATGAGATGTGCCAAAAAGATAATATTTGCATCTCTGAGGACAAAAAATTCTCAAAAGTGTCTAACTTAGCTCATGTTCTGCAAAAAAGTGAAAAATAAACATGAGTGGAAGCAGGTAAATGATTATTCTAAAATATATAAACAGTACATGTAGTGTACTCTGAAATAGTGATATCATAGAAAGTAAGGGGGGAAGCCGAAAGGGTAACAATTTATGTACTTTTTTGACGTCTAGTGACATCTAATGAAGGATGTTAAATATACAAACCAAGGCTCAAAGATGTCACCTAACCCTTACATTGCTAAAAATATCGGGGGTTAGCCGCTGTTTAATATTTGTTTATTAGCTATTAATTTCTCCATTTCTGTTTTGACATGAAGCTAAGACCAAATTATTTGAAACAAAGTCCCATTAAAAATGTTTTTGTAGCACAAGACAAACCTTTTGGGTTTGGATCTCAACTTTTTGTTTGATGCATGGCCTGTAGGGCACTGTTTAGCTTCAATTCAAGATAACTGAAAAGAAAGTATCTAAATTTAAAGTTACGTTACCTGTAGACAAATAATTCCAGGCTGCACATAGCCGCTGGACGTTTTGAAACTTTCTCACAAGTGATTAATTCTGTCTCAAGTTTTGGACTGGTTTAATTTTTGTCTAATTTTCACCATTCCTAAATATGATTCACAACACTAAAATGTAAAACATCTGATTTTTGTTTATCATTGCATCCCATTCTAAGTATTCAGAAAATACAGTAAACAAGGTATGTTGCTGTATTTTACTCAACCAATGTTTGTGTTTTTCCCCTTAATCTTTCTGCGCTCCTTTTTTTAACCCACTTTTAAATTGCATTTTTGCTAATAATGCTATAATCTTTCTAGAATTAAAATACATTTATTGAAAATACATACAAGAACACAAATAACAGATTTTAATTTATCTTTCACACTTGTGAAAGATAAATTCATCAAAGAAAAGCTTAGCTTGTTTTGAATTTGTGCCAAAGTTGTTACTTCAGCCAGAATATATTAACCCATAGATTTATTTCATTACTCTTTTAATTTTTGGAACACCCAGTTTCATATAGCCTTGAGCTGAACTCGAGGCTTCATTCACAAAACAATGAGTGACATTTAGATGACTAATACACCTCCCTTTGCTTTTGCTTTTTTTACAATCTGTGGCCTTTTTTGCCTAAAGACAGAGCCAGTTGTGTCCCTTAAGAGATTCAGTTACTGCTTTCCTGTACAAATAGCTACCAAAAAGCCATTTTTGATCCATAGAAATACTGTAAAACCCCTCAAAATGAAGTACAGAGCTGACAGTAGTTATCAATCACGAGTAATAATGAGACTCCAGTTGACTATTTACAGTCTGCAGAACACTCTCAGGAGCAGTACTGTCAGTCAGCTGGCCAGTGCTCATTCCAGTACACAGCCAGGTCAAACTGTAAAATTGTTAACTTGTTCCTCTGTGTGTGTTTTATAGCAGCTGCAGGATAATTCATTAGGCCACTTATTGGAGCTGAGACAGTCGGGTTGCCTCTGTGTTTATTAGCAGCTTCACCTTTTAAACGCTGGACTTGATTCATATACTACCATGACGTCTCTTGAGCTTCTACCTGAAAAGTCTCCTCACTTCTCCATCTGCGTGCTGTGAGATCTGCTGGGTGCATCTGTATTTATGAGCTTTCTGAGTCACTTTGAAAAGGGTGAAAACATCTGTTTTGGTGCTGCTACGAGCACATCACTGCATGTGGGATAAGCAGTGTAACGTGGAGGTGCTGCTTGATTTTTATTGGAAGGGTCACCTAACTGCTTGTGTTTATATGCACACATAAAAACTGGCATCTTTAAAATGCAAGGTTAAAGGGGGCTGTACTTATGGATGTACATTAGTGGTGCAGAGATGAGGTTTGTTTCTTCATAGCTGATAACGGCGCTCAAGCTGATGAAATATAGTAAGCTACTGGCCATCACCTCTCTCATTCAGAAGAGGACAAACCCTTTTTTTATTACTGTTCAACAAGGAAAAGAAAATAGAAGGTACAATCTAAAGCACCACTCACCGAAGCAATGGAAGAATATGAGCTGGTGAAAATGCACAGAATATTGATGACCAGTCTTATTGCTTCATTTAGCAGCACAAGAAAAATGTGGGTTTCCAAAGACCTATGTCGTCATAGTTGTATGGTATGCAGCAGAGTCCAAAAACCATAAAAAAAAAACATTACTCAAACTGTCAAGAAACGCTCACAGCATAGGACAGTCAGCCGCTGTCAAACCACCGTCAGCCAGCTATTTGTTTTTTACAAACACATACTTTATTTACAATTCAATAGAAAATAAAATAAACTCTAGAAAAATGTTCCTCAAAGTATTGTGTTTTTAAAAGTTTGAATACTCCACCCTTTTAGATAACTATGCTGATGTGTAAATTTTAACAAAGCTGTGCTCTCAACAGTCTCTGAGTGATTAGACCGCACATTTTAGAGAGGCCTTTTATTGAACACACACACCTGTGCAATAACCATGCTGTCTAATCAACATATTGATATGACACACCTGTGAGGTGGATGAATTATCTCAGCAAGGGAGAAATGCTCAGTAACCCAGATCCAGACAATGTCAACGTAGATTTTTCTGCATAGAAAAAGTCTTAAATCTTTCAGTTCAGCTCATGCAAAATGAGGGCAAAAACAAGTGTTACGTTTATAATTATTCTGAGTGAATGTCTGAAGTTTTCTCCCTTGAACATTTCCTCAATACTACATCTCACTTATTTGGCGTACATTTGTTAATTTCAGGTCAAGTAAACCTGCAATGAATTTTTGTTTTTCCCCTTTAAGATCTGATCTGTTCATGTAGATTTTGACAGTTTTCTTTCCTAATGTTTCCTGTACATAAAAGAAAAAATATGGTGCAGGTTCCTCTAATAGATATGGTAGGTTGTAATCCAACAGAAAAGAAGGAATGAAAATATTTATGTATCAATTTTATGTCTAACATTTATTATTTTCATTGTTGAAAATAACGGAAATATTATTTGTTGATGCATGTATAAACCAAATATGATGCAAATTCTTAGTTATAATGCCTTTACTGAATATGAAAAACCGATTACACTCTTCTGACCATTGCTTTTCATTTATATCTTCTGTAAAGCTCTCTTTTGTTAGACTTGATGTATTAAGAAAGTTGTTTCAATAATAACAGTATGTTTTGAAAGCAAATAAGTGAAATAAGCCAAATTAACTGGTCATTTAACTATTTAGTCAGCTTCTTGGTAGAATGATTTGCATTTGTGTTTTGTGGTTAGTATGAGTGTAATATGCTTGTTTGCAACATTTCCTCTGAGCATACATTGCGTTTTTCTGAGCCACTTTTCTTTCCATTTTCTGAAAAAAAAAATCCACGTTGAGTTGTTTGGTTAAAATTAAAAACATTTAACACCCATTTTATAATTTAACATCTCTGTCTTTAGGGGGGAAACGGAATCAGATCTCATATTAATATCTGTGTCTTTATTACAAGAAGGCTTGCAAAGGTATGGGCTACTGTTGTGCAGACATTTCCTAAATTTTTCCGAGAGCTGACTTTTTGTGACTTTGTTTGGGGACTAAATTAGTTCCAAGCTGTAGCTCACTCTGCCTGCACCTCATTAGCTTTCTTCTTTTCCCAGAACTCCTGTTGATGTGACTCCTCTTTTCCGGGATGTAGGAATGTTTTCCCCCAGGTCCTACTGATGAAATGGGTTAAGGCCTGGGCAAGGGCCTAGGTCTGCTCACTCAGGATGTTTAGAGGGGACAAGGGTTATTGTCCAGTCCCCCCCCACGGCTCCTGATCCCACTCCTCCAAATCGTTTAATCTGAAAATCACTGCCAGCCGTGTTGCTGTGCTTCCCTACATCATAAGCAAGAGGGGCTCCAGCTGGTTAGAGACCCTAAAGCTGGGACAGTTGCTGTTTGACAACTTTGCTATCATATTTCAAGGGCAATACAGTCATAATCAGGAGATGATGTGGAGATCACATCACTGCTTCCTCGTTCATGTCTTAACAGCGTTTTTTATTATTTCAGTGTGCTTTATATATATGACATCATGTTAATATAAATCATAACATTTACTGTTTGCTTCTCATAGATGCCCTGCCTTTTTCAACCTCTCCTTTTTTCTCTCCAACGTCCATTGCAGCTTAAAAATATGAACTCCTCTATTTTCTGTTCTCCACCTTCTCCCTCCGTTTTCTCCATCAGGAGCAGCTGACCTCACTCAGTCAAGTATTCAGTGACCTCAGAGCAAAAAGCGCAGACGCACTTACTCATACTTTCTTACTTCTCCACGTACCCACAATCCCATACCGGTCTGGATATTTGGATGGTTAAATGAGAAGCAGAAGAAAGGCACTTAAGTGAAAAACAGTTCTGGCCCACGAGCCTCAAGGCAAAGCCAGCTTTGTAGTTAAAGTTTTGAGTCAGTGCTATTAATGTTCTTAGTGTCGATGGAGTGAGACAACACACCCAGTGACTCATCCATGCAGTTTGTGTCTTTTTGTGATTTAGATTGACCCCATAACTGCCATGATGACACAAGTGTCCTTGCTGCGCCCCCAAGGTCTAGGGGCGGTAAGATAAAAATGTGTCCAGAGAAAAAGTAGAATGTAAAATGATTTATTACAAAAGAAAATGGTGTCACAAAACCAAAACACAATACACTTTTACCCAATTAAAACAAAAGAAAATGACTAACAAATTCAAGAATTGTTAAGTGCAAATTAAATTACAAAATGTTCAAACAAGTCAGTCTAAAGTAAACTCAAAACAACCCAAAAGAAAGGACAAAAGGGAGCACTAAACCTCCCAAACACGAGCTTCTAGCTTGTATCAAAACAATCTAGAGCAGACACAAACTGCTTAACAGAACAAGCAGGAACAAAACAGTGCCCAAAGCAGTTACAAGCACCAAAGGTGGGGGAACAGCTTTACACAACCACTTCCCCCACCCCTGAAGGAACGATTTCAGGTGCCTTTTATAGGGAGCAAGTGAGGCTCATAAATATCTGATTGGCTTGCAAATCTCTGCTGGTCCAATGGGGTGGCTGCTCTCCTGCAGCCTCCAGGCAGCCAATCCAGAAGGTGTGCCCTCACAGCTGAACCTGCATAACAAAAAAGGAGCCTGCACAGCCTCAAGAGGCCAGGGGCCATAACAGTCCTCATGGACCTATTGACTTAGTTATAAGTGTTTTGAGGATGACAGTTAAGGGCTTAAATTCAAAACTTTGTCATGTTACTTAAATTATGCCAAAGCACGAGGTTGAATAATTTTGCAGAGGTACAGTTTACCTGTCTTAGTTTAGCAGAGTCTTGTTAGCATTTGCTGAACAATCTTACACATAGTAATAAAGTAAATTGAAGTTCGCAGTGACGACCTGGGGCGTAAAAAAAAGAGATTTCAGATGTTCATAAGTCATTTTTGTCCAAAGGAAGCTTAATGTATCTAATTACTGAAATTCATTTTCACAGTCAGATGGCTTCTGTCTTGTGTGCCTAAAAAAAAGAAGTGCTGTAGGTTAAGAATTCAAATTATCATCCTTAAGCCTAATTTAGATTTAACATATTTATCTGTTTTCAGAATATTACCATGACAATTAGTATTCAGTATGGTAATTAAGTGGGGAAAACGATCATTTGCTCAAATAATATAAAAAGCAACTCAATTGTTGCTTTTTATATTAACAGCATTTCATATTTTTACAATTTATAGCATTTTATATTTTATTTTTTATTTTTATTTTATCTACAACTACTACTCAGTGGTAGTTGTTATTGTGTCTTGTCTCTATGCTGTAACTGCGAAGTAATTTCCCTGCTGGGATGAATAAAGTACTTCTATTCTATTCTATTCTATTCTATTCTATTCTATTCAAATGGTTCACTCTTACTTTCACCCAGGATAACATGAGATTAGCTTGTTTATGAAACTTGTGTCCTAAACAACAAGTCTTTAGAGTGTAAGTCAAGTTTAAAAGTCTAATTTTGTGACTTAAGTTTGACTTGAGTCTAAAATCTTAAGTCTAAAAGTCAAAGCCCCATCTCTGGTTCTCATAGATTCATTTGAAATCTGTCCTCAACTTCTAATTTATACTGAGAGGCAAACTGTCCACCAAATGGTGGTCGTTGTTGCTTGCAAAATAAAAAAAGCATTAGAGCATTTCTAACTTTCATTTAACCACATGTCTAATTAAACCTCTATTGACTGCTGTAGAAAATCCGAGATACCTCTCTGCCGTATTTTGGCTCTGCGACAGAAGGCAGGGTGTCACTTTTAACTCACAGAATAGCAGCTTTGGAGTGCCATGACAGATGGCTGGAGAGATTTGTCCCAGTGGTGATTATGCAATGAGGTTGGATTTTCAGTGACTTGTGGTCGCTCTGGTGTTGCGGCAGCAGTATAAAAGCGTGGCTCTTTTTTTCCCCTGCTACTGTATTCTTAATCTCAATTAAACATTGTCTACATATTGCCCTGAAAAGAAACTGTTAACAGTTACTTTCAATTAGTTATTAGTTATTACTTATAATGTATCGGATTACTTTCATTTGCAGTATTTTTGCTAGCCACATTGTTCTTTTGTTCATCTTATGATTTCCCCTTAAAAATTTAAACATGCCCAGAGTTGTCACTGACTGTTAATCCAATGTGATGATGTCATCAGATGCCCATTCAAATTCCGTGGGTCAAAATTCAAAGTTTAATGTCACACAACAAGAATTTTTGTCTAAGACAGATGGGAAAACAAGGATATAAATACCAAAACAATATTAAAATATGATTTTCCTTTAGGTTTTAGTTTTTTACAAGTAAAAGTGGAAAATCCATTCAATCCCATGTGCACACTTACAGTATGATATGTGCTGGTAACTTAGCAACCGCTTCCTGTCAGCTTGTTTTGAGCTTTCACATTTAAATACTTTGCTGAAGCAAGATCACAAAAATTCTCCAAATGATTTGCATTTATCTCTGAAACTAATCAATCTGCCCTACACTCTCACAAAAATGTAGCCAAGCTTTTCAATTTGGCAGTAAAAGCAGCATAACTACAGAGAAAAAAAACATATTGTTTGTGTTAGAAATACACTTCCACAAAGAAGCAAGGAAAATTTGGGTCATCTAAAGGTGCATCGAATCAGATTTATTTTTGTTGAAAATTTCAGAAAGATTCAATAGTGCTTTTAGTTGTTGTCATTTCACTGGCATGCATTTCAAATAAATTAATCTGTACTATGTTGAACTGCAAAACTGCATGCATCTGGTATCTGAAGTCACTCAGTTCCCCTTTTTTCACTCAGTGCAGATTCCTCTTGTTTGATAGGCTGCTGCCATTGCTGAATGTTGATTTCAGGCCCCTCTAATGAAGGAAGTGGATTGTGTACACTGTTTGGGTGTGTCAAGTCACAGTTCAAACACATTCGCCTGTGAGTGAACCGTGGGCACACCATACCGTGGCAGAGAAGGAATGTTGGTATGGTGTGACTGATTGAGCAGATCGGCAACTCGTTCAGCGGCATCTCAAGTCGCTTAAGGATTTACTGAAAGCTGTATTTGCTCTGTGCTTCTGCTCTAAACTGGACTTTGTAGCATGAAGTGGAACAGTGTGTCGTCACGCCTGCACACATGATGTAATTCCCCACTGGTCACTGATTGGCCCTTAACTTTGCATAAACTTTGGTTTCCTGGAGGAGCCTGTGTACTCTGGACTTAACTTGACTGAAAGAATGGTGGACAAGATATGGAGGAAGAGTTGGCATTTTTTTGAGAACAGACGATCTTTTCGCAGTAAGCCATCGCCTCGTAGGGTTTCAGAGCACAAGAGTGTGTAAGTAAAGAAAGGAGTTTGTGAAAAATAATAGATGTCTAACTGTTTGAAACTGTTTACGTGGCACTGGTGTTTTCTGATTTAAACATTTCAAAGGTTATTGTAAGTAATGTTTTCTAACTTTTTTGAACTTAATGAAAGTACCTCATTTCATTAGACTTCAGACAGAAAAGATGTTAGAAAAAGCATTTTCTCTTGTCTACCTTATAAAAATACATCTGCTGGTTTCAGTACCTCATTTGAAAAAGCTTATAAATCCCTAGTGTCAACCTGCTTTCTACTGTCAAAATAAAATCTCAATATATTCAGACCCAAACTTTAAAGTATCTCTGTCACTCCTTTTAAAATTGCTCTCTATCCCTTTGCTCTGATTTCAGTGTGGAAGGAGATGGACGGCCCAGTGAGAGCGGTCCTTCCTTGGACGGCAGAGCCAACTATGGCCAGGGTCCCGTAACTCACGGGTCAGCCATCAGCCCCGATCGATTCGACGGCCCGCTTTACAGCCACGGGGTCCAACCCGGGCCGCAGAGGCCCCGTCGACCCAAACTCCAGCACTCGCAATCCATCCTCCGCAAGCAGGCCGAGGAGGAGGCCATCAAGCGGTCTCGTTCTCTCTCTGAGAGCTATGAGCTCTCTGCTGACCTTCAGGATAAACAGGTATTCCTAAAAGTTATCTGGACAGGTTTCTTCTTGCCAAGTTTAAGTTTTTTGTAGTTGTAAAAAAATCTAGAATTTTGAGATTTATCAGAAAACCAGTTTTGTTAAGTGTTTTGAGTTCAGGAGGCGCAGTCTCCTTTTTCTTTATTCCATCCACCATTTATATTACACCAGTACATCTGGTACCAAACTAGCTCATCAACAAAATGGTGCCACCACCATGCTTGACAGCTTCTACAAGCTGCTTGTGTGTGAACTCTTCACCATGAGATCATTTTGGAGCACAGGTGTATTTTTTGGTTGTCACCCACTCTTTATTTACTACATACGGTTATATTAGTGTTCTCACAGCTTCCAGTTCATTGGCAGAGTGAAAGTTTGTTAGGATAGTTGTCGTATGTTTGGAAATGAATGTTCCAATAGAAGGAAGGAACATCAAAATGGAATGGAAAAAATAAAACTTCTGGCTTTACGAAGCCCCAACATCTTTATTGTTGGGGCTTCGTAAAGCTTTGTACCTTACTGAAAATTTACAGCTTAAAAGCCAGATCCCCTCCAGAAAAACCAACCAGTTTAAATGACCTCTATACCATTTCTGATAACAGTGGTTAAATATTGAAACAGAACTCTGTCAGAGGCTGTTTCTTACCCAAAAAATGTGTGTGGTTTACAATTTTCTGTGGGGCATTTAATTCTAATTAATATTAATAATTAACATCTGAGGTGACTATATTGGTAGACATTAGTCCTTTATTTCAATTTCCAAACATTGTGATCAGAGGAAAGCCACATTAAATTCAAACCTGTGCGCTCAACTACTGTAGTGCTCTGGTGGTGGTACAAGTTTACAGTTAATTTTCTCCTTCCTTTGTTTAGGTGGAAATGCTGGAGCGTAAATATGGTGGAAGGTTCATAACTCGGCATGCAGCTCGCACCATTCAGACAGCCTTCAGGCAGTATCAGATGAACAAGAACTTTGAACGTCTCAGGAGCTCTATGTCAGAGAACCGTATGTCCAGACGCATCGTTCTTTCTAACATGAGGATGCAGCTTTCATTTGAGGGCCCTGAGAAAGTGCACAGCTCATACTTTGAAGGGAGGCAAGTGTCCATGACAGAGGACGGCACCCCACTGTCCATGGTGCAGTCTGAACGTGGGGACGTGGAAGTCCACCAACAGGCAAACATGACGTCACACCCGCCACCACAGGCTGACCTGACCGATGCCATCACAGAGCTGGAGGATGCCTTCTCCAGGCAGGTTAAGTCTCTGGCAGAGTCCATAGATGATGCGCTGAACTGTCGTAGTCTTCAGGGGGACGAGGGGCCTGACCCTGAGACTATGGGCTGCTCCAAAGTGCAGGGAGAAGTGCCCTATCAGATGAAGTCCCACCGTAGGCCAGCTGGTCGGATGCGAGATGAAACTGTTGCATCGTATAGTGACGTTACTTTGTTCATCGATGAGGATGACATGTCCCATCCTGCTGCTCTGAGGTCAGGAGACCAGCCGTCCAGTACAGAATCAGACTTAAGGCTGCAGTCAGTAAACTCCTCCCAGGAGTACTGGCCTATTGACTCTAAAGATGAGGGTCGTGACACAGACACTAGCTGCCGCAGCACTCCTTCTCTAGAGTGCCAAGAACAGCGTCTTAGAGTGGATCACCTTCCTCTTCTGACTATAGAACCTCCAAGTGACAGTTCAGCTGAGCTCAGTGATCGCTCTGACCGCGGCTCTGTCAAACGACCACCTGTATACGAACCTCACGGCCACATCGTGACGTCCTCCCAGGCGAGCCCCAAACACATATCCCACGGACCCCCGCCACGAGCGCCCTCCCGCGACGATGACGCGCCTCTGCGCCATCGCCACCGGCAGCTAGAAAGCCATCTGGCAATCAATGGCTCAGCAAACCGGCAAAGCAAGTCTGAATCAGACTTCTCAGATGGGGACAACGACAGCATCAATAGCACATCGAACTCAAACGACACTATAAACTGCAGCTCCGAGTCCTCATCGAGGGACAGCCTCCGAGAGCAGACGCTAAGTAAGCAGACCTACCACAAAGAGACTCGAAACAGCTGGGACTCGCCAATCTTCAGCAATGATGTGATCCGCAAGAGACACTACCGCATCGGCCTCAATCTTTTCAACAAGTACGTACTCAGCTGTGATGGAGCAGCTGCTTGACTTTTCTTGTTAGTACCAAGAAAATAGACTGAGTGATTGCAAAGCCATTGGAGAAGCTGTGCTCTCTCTTGCTCTATTAATTGCATCCAGTTGTGTCTATATCAAGTACAAAGTCAGTCGTAAAGCCTCTTTTTGAAAACAAAATGTCGATTTGTGTTTGTTGTGTAATAGAGATTTAGTTTTGTTTTGCAGAGTGTTACAGTTTGTTGTTAGAAGCTAAGCCTAGCTGACTATTAAATTACAGACATATTGCCGATTAGAGGTTTTATAACAGATTATTTTTAGTTTTAAAACCTTGTGAATGTTTCTCCATTATCCAAATGATAATGAGAACTCAAGGAGCAATTAAAATTAAATGTATCATTTTGCCCATCTCAAAGATCAAACGCTTGACTGAAAATTATCAACTAGCTTGCCTGAAGATGTCTTCAATAGGAATTTTCAGAGAACTCAAGCAGTAACAGATCATTCTCTCCAGTTCTGGCATTAAGTATTAAAATTGTGATTAAAATTCTAACATAATGCTGCATGTTGAAATTTCAGGAAACCCGAGAAGGGCATCCAGTACTTGACCGAGCGGGGGTTCATTCCTGACACGCCGGTTGGTGTTGCCCACTTCCTACTTCAAAGGAAGGGGCTCAGCAGGCAGATGATTGGAGAATTTTTGGGTAATCGACAAAAACAGTTCAACAGAGATGTCCTGGAGTAAGTCGGATTTTTTTCCTTCTCTTTCTATTTAATTCTCCCCCTAATTTAAATAACAGGAAACTTTTATTCAAATGTATGTTATTATAATGGTCATTCTTTTAAGCTAACAAGTGAACTTTCCAAAAATGTTCATATTTATTTATTTAAAATGAAACAAATTGCATCTCAGGTTTGCAGCTTGTGATATTTGCATTGACTTTCATGTCTGAATGTCAAGAACGGAGCCAAAAGTAGCCATGGGTCATGGTGTTAAATTTCCCCTGTGCTATTTATTCAGTGAGAAGGAAGACATGTTATCTGAAAGCAGTGTCTTGGAGACCTAACATACCAACAATGCACCCAGAGATTTAAAAGCGTTCTGTGGCAATCCCAGTCTGCCAGCATTTCATGGCAAATGGTTGACTGTGAGAAAAACTGTAATTAACAAAACATCTGGCACACTCTGCGATTTCTACTACAGATTTGACCAGATGTCACTCTGACGTGTTCTTTTTTCTCCAACTGTCTGGTGTCACCAGAAATTTTATATTTGAGAGCCAATCAGTGGTTGTGAACATTTCACTTTTCTCTGCATTACAAATTTGTGTTATATATCTCAGTTTTATGCTACACTACGTTAATGGAGCTACTGTTGTTGGTCTGGATGTTAACTTTCTGCTAAATCTGTTTGAAGTAGCTGAAGCACGAACTTTGATGAAGAGGGATCTTCATCCCTCTGCTTTATGTTGGTCCTTTCTTGAAATATATGAGTCTAATTGTAATCAACTCCTTGGACAAGTGCTTCATATAAAAAACAAGCACTCTTTTTAATGAATGATCCCTGCAGGACTTTCCAGATCACCCTACTCACTATAAATAAACTCTGTAGCAAAACTCCACTTTGTTTACAGCCATGTGACTGTAGGGTTCTGTCTCAAAAGGGTCTTTTTGTGTCAGTGTTTTAAAATAAAGACCCATTGTAGTTTTAATTATTACTATTACTGTTAAGAATTTGTAGGTTTTATAACTTTAGCGTGCAATATTTAGTGTGTAAATTTGATTAAATACTCTTAAATTCTGTTAAAATCTATTTTGTGAAAACAGTCACATTCTGTGTTTATTAACTTTACTTTTGGAAATCCATCGTCTCTCCTCGTGTACCAGCTGTGTGGTAGATGAAATGGACTTCCAGAGCATGGAGCTGGATGAGGCCCTTAGGAAGTTTCAAAACCACATCCGTGTCCAAGGGGAAGCTCAGAAGGTGGAGCGGCTCATTGAAGCGTTCAGGTCAGACTACGAGCTACAACTTCACTCGTAAAAATATAAAACAAATCATCAGTAGTTGTTTTGTAGACAAAGAGGACCTTTTTCATCATTACTTCTGCTTTCCTTGAACAGCGTTGAAAGTATTTCCTCACAATGAAAGGGATCTGAACACTATGTGTTCTTTGTTGTAAACTGATGTGCTTTCACATGTTCAGCCAGCGGTACTGCATCTGTAACCCCACGGTGGTGCGACAGTTTAGGAACCCTGACACCATCTTCATCCTGGCCTTCGCCATCATTCTTCTCAACACTGACATGTACAGCCCAAATGTCAAGCCAGAGAGGAAAATGAAACTGGAAGACTTCATCAAGAATTTAAGAGGTAGCAAAGTAAAAAAATGTTTATTGATGTATAAAAAAATATGTTCCATGTAATTAGGGTACAAGGTTTGGTTTTCCTGTCCTGTTCTTAAATGAAACTTAAAATGCGCTGACACAGCAAGTCATCTGGATAAAAAAAAAAATTATACTGTGCTTTTAAAAAGCAGTCCAGGAAGATAAAGTCTTGTTGCCTCTCCCCTCATTGAATGCAGACATTAGCAAATTGTAGATCAGCTCAGACAGAGAGTTGCTCCACCAGGTTGCTCTACAGATGTAGATATGCATCTACTGTTGCAATGCCTGAGTCACTGCTGTCCTACAGCAATAACTGCAGTTCTTGCAATATCTGTCTATGATGAAAACACTGAAAAGGGTCAGAGTTAAGAGAAAGTCAAACATTAAACCTATATGTGTGTGCTGGTACATGTGGTTCTTACTATTGCTTTGTGATTCTCGTCTTTAGCGTGGCTTCCTCTGGTTTTAGAAAATGGCCGTTATAACTGGCCTGTTAAAATACGCCTATAGATTCTAGGCTGTCTTCGTTTCTTGGTAAAATATGCAACAGCCCTTTTACAAGCTTTCATTCCAGTTAAAATCTTATAGTACATTTTTGTGTTTATAACTGTAGGAAATAAAGGGTTTTTCCAGTTTTACCTACCCGGCAACTGGTTTGCATTAGACTGGACACTTGATGTTCCTAAGATGTTACTGTTTGGTGTAGATCATAACCATGTGCCAATTTTTATCTTCCTTCTTCTTATTTTGACTTTGCACAGTGACATAGTAAATAAATGTCCTCAACCAGTCTTGCTGTCACAGCGTATTTGTACCCCAGGAAAACTCAAAGTCATCAATTACTAATAAGAAGTCCCAAAATCTGGGATGAACTCTCCAGTGTTAAGTGTAAATTAAAAACAACTTTATTTGCTGATGTGGTATCATTAATGATTATTGCTTAAAGTAGGATTTTACCCAGACTTAATACATGGAATCAAAAATAAAGGCTGGATTCATTTTCAGTATTTAAGTTTATTTTAAATAAATTTATTTTAAATCATTCTGCATAGTTTACCACAAAATGGCTAGATATAGAGGGGTGGGTTTTTTTCTCTGGACGCTTTATTTCTGGAAGAATGTTAAGATAGTCTCCCAAACTGTGACTCCAAAATATAACAAATGCATAGTATAAATCCTTTTTAATGTGCTTGGTTCAGTAAATCAAGTCTTTTGTCTTCTCCAGGTGTGGATGATGGGGAGGACATACCCAGAGAGACTTTGGTCGGCATCTATGAGAGGATTCGCAAGCGAGAGCTTAAGACTAATGAAGACCATGTGTCACAGGTGCAGAAGGTGGAGAAACTCATAGTGGGAAAGAAACCAGTGAGTAATAATACTTGTTTTACTATTACAGTCATAGAGATGTTTACATCATCATCAATCTCTTCAATTTTGGGTGAAATTGAAGAGATTGATCTCTTACCTAGTTACTCCTAGTTAGGCTGAAATGATCTTTTATAAGTCGAATCAGAATTTTCCCTGCAGTTCTAGTTCTTAAATTATAAAGTTTGGGAAATGTGAGGAATTTAAGTTTAGGAATGGCACGCATTCCTTTGGCTACTCTTGTGAAATTACTGACATGTCTGAGTATAGACCTTCATGCTGGTGATTTTAACACACCCAAAGCCCTTGAGACGTGCTGCCCAGTGCAGCAGTGCTGATTAAAACAAATGGTTACATGCCTCCACCTTGACGCACTGTAGAAACTATGAGATTTCAGAGAAACTTACCTGCAGTGTTGAAACACTGAGGCCAGTGTTATTTCTATATTTAATTGAAACTGTTTCCAGATTTGGATGTGTTTGAGCCTTTTATCCTTCCAGCAATGAGCACAGCTCCATTATTCTACATTGTTCTGCACTGCTCAGCATTCAGTGCTGTCTCTGTCATCTGTAAAAGGGTAAAACTGTGACTGACCTGTGAGACCTTGCTAGTGAGGTTTGGTTTGCATAGCAGCAATGTTTTACAAGGTCAGCCTGAACAAGAACTAGTTCTATTTTCGGATCAGTCTGGTCAAAGCTGCATTTATCCATGACCATAGTTCACCACCAAAATATTCAGATCTAAAGTCACACTCCCAGCATAAACCGGATTCTGTTCATTCTGCAATCTTTTTATGACATAAAAGAATTTGAAAAACAGAATAGACTATCAGATGTTTTTAACATGTTTAATTTTGTAGCACTTACCACTCTGCCTTGATTTTAAAATCTGTCTAATTCTTTCTGTATTTGCTTTCTTTGCAAAACTGCATTTCATTATGGCCAAATTCCTCCCAAACAACTGTCCTCCTTCATGCTTTCGCACATCACTTGTCAGAAAGCAAAATAATCTGAAATTGTTACTAAAAATCAAATAAGTTTAGAAGCACTTCTAAACTTATAAAGCACTTTTTGTTCCTCACTTCAATAAAAATTTGTTTAATTGTTGGAGGTTTGCTGACAAAATTGTAAATCAAGTAAATTAAATGCTGCATTTGTGCAGTTTTGCCGGCTACAATGATATCAATGCCACTCATGACAAGGTTCGTCCACCACATTGCTTAGAGGACACTAATCTTACTTCTGCACTACTAGAAATCATGAAATCTATTAAAACGTGACCCCTGAGTGAAAAGAGTGCCTTTTTCATTCTTATTACATGTTCTACTGACTCTATGAACTAAATAGTTGTATTATTTATTATTATAGTGTTATTGATGTATTTGTGTCGTTCAAATTCAACAAAGAAAATGTTGCAAATATATTGTTAAAACAATCATGACCCTTTTTCCCCCCTAGATGCAAATTTGAGTAATAATCTTGGAAACCTAACTAGCTATTTATCGTCATAATAATCACGTCAGAAATTACTGACTCTCAGAAATTGGTTTATTTAGCTGGTTTATTTAGATCGGTGATCTTTTTAAAGATCTCTGATCTTTAAAAAACCTGATAACAATTTTCTTTGTCTGAAAAGTTGCTAAATATAGGACAAAGTCAAAGTTAACTGCTCATGTGTAGACATGACCTGGTTGGTGGGTCTGTCAGTCACATAGCAAAAGGGGACAATGGAGGATTTTTAGACCTGTACAGAGATAGATAAGATTAGTAAATAAGATCTTTTTCTCATGCATGAGCTGATTTCCCAAAATTAAGGGATACTGGGTTAGGTTATCAGTCGGCATATTTATCGGTTCACCCCTAGTTTTATTGGATGCACAATTTTCAAGAGTTATTTATAATGGGCATTGACTTAATTAAGAAATATTTTTATTTTACCATTAACTGAAAAATAACAGCAAAATACAACATTTTCTGTCCTCTCTACAGATTGGTTCACTCCACCATGGACTGGGATGTGTAAGTAGCCTATTAATCTCATTAATTATTTATGACTCATCCAAGTTGTTGTATCTGCAACACACTTATGTTCCCTATTAGTCTGTAGACTGAGGCCATAATAACCTCTAAAACGTTTGTGGGGACTTTGGTTTTTTTTGGGGGGTTTTTTGCCTCGTAGGTGCTGTCGCTGCCCCATCGACGTTTGGTGTGTTACTGCCGCCTGTTTGAAGTGCCAGACCCCAACAAGCCTCAGAAGCTGGGCCTTCATCAGCGGGAGATCTTCCTGTTCAATGACCTCCTTGTGGTAAAAGCCGTCTGCTCTTTCCTCCGCCCTCTTTGTTCCTTCTCCGTCTTCCACCCCAGGCCCATAAAAACAGTCTCCTTTTTGATTTCAGGTAACAAAGATTTTCCAGAAGAAGAAGAATTCAGTTACATACAGCTTCCGTCAGTCCTTCTCTCTGTATGGGATGCAAGTGATGCTGTTTGAAAACCAGTGTAAGAGTTTCATATGACAGTTTACATCCCAGAGGTTGATAAAGCCAGTACGCTTGTCAAACTTCCCAGACTCAAACTGACCGGTTGTAAATCGCTCCCTCATTTTCCAGATTACCCAAATGGAATCAGACTTACATCAGCAATACCAGGTGCAGACATCAAAGTTCTCATCAACTTTAACGCACCCAACCCCCAGGACCGTAAGAAGTTCACAGACGACCTGAGAGAGTCAATTGCAGAGGTCCAGGAAATGGAGAAATACAGAATAGAGTGTGAGCTGACTTTTTTATTTGTCCCTCCCATCCCCCCTCTCTTTCTGGCCAAGTTAAACAGAAACAGGGCACGGTCTTCATTATTCAGCTGCTTCAGTTTATAAGGAAGTAGATTACAAGAATTTACAGCACGACTCAGATTATTCTGGACATGCAGAAGCGGTGCTAAAATAAAGAGCAGGATGTTGAAAGGTCTTTGTCGGTCGAGTCCCTGTCACTAAACCCCGGTGTCTCTACGGTTTGTTTCCACAGCCGAGCTGGAGAAGCAGAAGGGGGTGGTGAGGCCCAGCATGTCTCAAAGCTCCGGCCTGAAGAAGGAAGCCGGGAACGGGGGTATGAACCGCGCCAGTCTGGACGACAGCTACGCCATGGGCGAAGGTCTGAAGAGGAGCGCCCTCAGCAGCTCCCTGCGGGACCTCTCTGAAGCAGGTAGAGCGAAAACACGGAGCTTGTGTTCTGCCAGCAGGTTTTTACACTGAAAGAAAAAGCAGTTTGCTTTTCTTATTCTCCTCTCTGCTGAGAAGTTTAAGGGGATAAAAATAGCAAAATGTTGTCACTGCACCATACATTGATTTTTAAAGTTCTCCTCGTTCCGAATTCATTAACTCACTCGGGATTGGATGATTTGGTCTAGAAGTTGGGTTTCTCGTTCAGGGTTTACAGCAGGGGTCTCAAACTCCAGTCCTCGAGGGCCTTTTAGATGTGCCTCTGCTGCACCACACCTGAACAGAATAATTAGGTCATTAAGGCTCTGGAAAACTGATCTACACAAGGAGGAGGTCATTAAGTCATTTCATTCCAGTGTTTTGTACCTGTGGCACATCTAAAAACTGCAGGACTGCGGCCCTCGAGGCCTGGAGTTTGAGACCCCTGGTTTACAGTGTCTTGCAAAGGTATTCATTTCCTTTGAACTTTAACCCATTTTGTCAGGTTACAACCAGAACTTTCAATATGTTTTGTTTGAATTCTATATGATAGACAAACACAAAGTTGTGCATAGTTGAAGCAGAAGAAAAACCTTGCATGGTTTTTCAATAATAAAGAAAAAAAAATCTGCATTTGTGTTCAGCAGCCTTTATTCAAATAACCCCTATATAAAATTCAGTGAACCACTAATCCTCAGAAGTCACCTAATTAATAACTTGAGTTCAGCTGTGTGTAATTTAATCTCACATAAATCCAGTTGTTCTGTGAAGGTCTCAGATGTTCATTAGAGAGCAAACAGCATCATGAAGACCAAGGGACATACCAGACAGGTCAGGGATAAGGTTGTGGAAAAATTTAAAGCTGGGCTAAGTTGTAAAACAAGATCCCAACGTTTTAACATCACGCTGTGCCCTGTTCAGTTGAAAGTCTGAGCCATTTATCTAAGCTTTTAGTGAAACAGCAACATTAATAAAGAAGACTCATGTTACTCTGGAGGAGCTGCAGAGACTCACAGGTCACCCCCAGGGCAATCTGTCAACGGGATAACTGTAGGTTGCAAGAAAATTGTTTGCAGCTTTCCATCATCCACGAAGGAGACCCAGCTAGAATGTGGAAGAAAAGAAGGTGCTGTGGTCAGATGAGTCTAAATTAAACTCATGCGTTAATGTGGACAAGTCAAGGTCTACATCTGAATTCAACTGAAGCTCTGTGTTTACTAAAGCTCCCCACCTAATCTCACTGAGCTTGGCCTGTTGTGCAAAGAAGAATGGACAAAAATATCACATTCTAGACATGAAAACTGATAGACACGCCCCAAAAGACCTGCGCCTGTAATTGCAAAGTATTTACTCACTTAGGCTAAATGTAAATGTAAAAAAAGAAATATATATATATGTATATATAATTGTCTTAAACTTTATAGTTATGCACTACTTTGTGTTGGTGTATCCCATAAAATCCTAATACAGTACATTGATGTTTGTTGTTGAAACCTCACAAAATGTGAGAAAGGTCAAAGGGTGCTCTTTCAACACACTGTATTTAAAAGTGACGTGATTGAAAAAAGGTTTAGCAGCTTTAGCAGCTTTTGAACATTTATTCCTGATCAATAAATAAACTGTTGGGCAGTTCTCAGTCGTTTTTATTTGATTAAATTTCTTTCTAAACATCTTCTCATTCTTATGATTGCTTATTTTTTTGTTCCCAAGCATTTTTGCATTCCACAGTTTTTTTTTGTTGTTTTTTTTAAATATCTAAAGACATTTAACACACGTTTTACTCAGAAATCCCATGCCGTCTCCTTTCACCTGTAAGCAAACTGCAATCTGAGCAGCAACAAGAAGAAGATAGTCTTTGCATTGAGAATCACCCCATATCCACGTATGTCAGTGTGTATAACTGTGCCTTAGAATCAGGAATACATGTCATTCATTACAAATAACAGCTATGTGAAAGTTATCAGGTGATTAACCTGATAACACGATGAAATCCAGTTATGGGGTCTGCCTCACAGTTCTGAGCATGAGGTTTCTTGTTGTATCGATCGACCCTCAGGGGGGAAACTCCAGGTCAGGTAGTTCATAGTCGTCCCTTTTGCCCTCCTGTATTCCTATGTTTTTTGGGGGGGGTGGGGGGGTTCTGTGCAGGATGTGGCATGTTAGTGGGGTCATTTTTGTTTGTTTTATTTTATTTTTTCATACTCCATTCCACATGTATTTTACTGTCCATACACATCAGGTATTTTCCTGTTTATGTGTAATTATTGGTCATATATCACTGGCTGTGTGGACCCTAAAGCTCCACCCTCAGACCTGGATGTGCCCACACACCGAATGTGCAGCAGCCACAGTTTTGCTTCTGATCTGTCTTCTGCTTTGTGACTCTCGCTGAGACTGGCTTTTATTTATTTATTTTTAATTTTTATTTTTGCCCTGCCTGACAACCTTAAGAATGAGTTCTTTCAATTTACTCAAGAAAAAATCTGTTGATATTTTGCTTCGCTAATGAACCTTTTGACGGGATTTAGAAATAACCCTGGGAGTTAGGATCTCCTGATACGAACTCAATTTAGACTAAAACGTAATACAAAATCCGGCTAAAATTACGTACATTTTTTAAATCTAATTTGACTTGGAAGTAAAAAAAAAACAAAGCTCCTCCCGCCCACCACCTCCCTCTCAGACCCGAACGCCCTTCTCTCCATCCCCCTCTATCTCTCGTATTTGGATCTTATTCACCGTCACAAGCCACTGCGCCGCCCCACCCCACCCACACCCTCTTTTGGTTTTGGGCGGCCGGAACGTCTGTAGTCGACCCAGGAAGTGCTGTCGATCTCTAATCTCTGGTATTGCATGTCTCGGGCAGGCAAGCGAGGGCGTCGCAGCAGTGCAGGATCACTAGACAGCAATATGGAAGTAAGTTGGAAGCAGCTGGTATCCGAGCTCCTCTCTCTCTGTGATGATGTGCACTGTGAAACACTCTATTTATTTTTTTGGTCTTATACTTCCTTTGCTTCATAGACTCCAGTCCATTTGTTTGGATCATTTATTTTTCTTGATGGGATGCCTTTATAACCTGCTTGCCTCAGTTAGTGTGCATGCATGGGTTGCTTGCCTCCCCTCTTGTTTTTTTTTTTATTTGTTTTTTTGGTTGGTTTTTTGGAAGCCAGAGATCTCCTGTTTGGGTCATGTTATATGACCAATATACACTCTACCCTCAAACAAGCATGACTCCCACTAATGCCTCCTCTGATCCCTACCCCCTCCTCTCCCTGTCGCCTGTCTCTGTCTTTCATTCAGTCACATCCAAGCGGTTTTCATTTGGTTCTTCTCTTTGGCAGGGTGGTAGCTCTGAAAGACACTAGGAAACTCTTCATTTCCTGCAGCCCCTCTCCCTGTCTGGGTCTGTCTTTTATTTTTTCCTCTTATCCACAACTTTTCTTAGATGCTGTAAGGTTCAGCAAGGAGTGTAGCCTTCATAATAAGCCATGGGCTTCACGCACATTAGAAAGATGTGGATTTCATCCATTCATTGTGCACTCATTCCATGTATTCATGAGTCAAAATGTAGAATCTTGGAAATTATATGGTGCAAATGCTGTTTGTTCAGCTTTAGACAAAGCATGGTAAAGAAAAAAAACTGCTTTTTTTTGCACCCATGGAGTAGTTTTGGATCCAAAACAGGAGGCAGAGTGCCCAACCCTGTTGTGAAGTCTGCACACGAGTGCTCAGTTCCTTCTGCCATCTGACTTCTAGTTGAATGCTGATGTGTGAATGATAAGTTTGCCTGTCACACCCTCTGCATGTGGAAACTGTGCCTTCATTAATAATGCCAAGTTGCATGTGTGACTTGTTTTCTTAGAGAGTTTGGCACAAAACAGAAATCTAGTTTTCCCAACTTCCTTCTCTTTTGAATATTTATCCTTGTCAAAGTATTTATCACAGATTTACTTTTTCAAGATGATTACCTGTATAACAGCAGAGCTTCTCTGAAAACGGGTTCCCTTTGTGTCATGAAAGCTGAAATATTCCTGCTGCTGCCTATCATGACATTTTTAGTTTTTCATTTGCATGCTATATAACATTTTGCTACTTCTTTATCTGAGGAAAGAAAACAGTAATTCAGAGCCTCGCAAAAGTGTTCATACCCCTTGAGCTTTTTCAAGTTTTCACGTGTTACAACCACATGCTTTTTTTGTAGTATTTGGGATTTCATGCGATGGACACAATGTTGCGTTTAATATGCAATATAAGAAAACATGATTTTTTAAAACATTTTATAGATCAAACTATGAAATGTGTGGAGTGATAAGTATCCCCTTTTTGCCTGGTACCCCTAAATCCTTAATAATTCACCCAGTAAGTAGTTTGCCTGTGTGTAATTTAGTCTCTGCATTAAAAGCGACTACCCTCTGAGGAGGTCTGTTAAAGAACATTAGTGAACAAATTGTCATGAAGACCACAAAACAAATCAGATGGAGACAAAGTGGTTGAAGTTTAAAGCAGAGTTAAGCTACAAAACAATATCTCAAGCTTTGAATGTCTAAGGGAACGCTCTTCTAACATTTAAAAATGGAAAGGTTATGACATAACTGCAAACTGCTATCGAGATAAGGAGGGCAAGGAGAACATTCAATCTTGAGAGAAGCAGCCAACAGGCCCATTGTAACGCTGGAGGAGCTGCAGAGATAATCAACTTAGGTGGAATAATCTGTTGACTACTATTAGCATTGAACTGAACAAATTTGGTCTTAAAGGAAGAGTGACCTACAGAAAGTCAGGTTGAAAGAAATTCAGGAGGCATCCAAATCACAGTTACCTGCAGGCCATGTATGGGATACAGCAAATATGTGGGAGAAGTTATTCTGTTCAAAAGATAACAAAACTGAACTTCTTGGCCAACATGGGAAACCAACACTGCACAGATCACCCCTGCAGTTCAACATAATAAAGGCAGCATCATTATGGGAGGCTTTTCTTTGGTAGAGACAGGAAAGCTAGTCTGTGGGGATGGGAAAATGGGTAAACTTACATTCAAGAAAGTCCTGAGAAATAAGCTTTTCTCAAAAAAACATTGAGACGGCACACAAGGAAATGTTGTAGGTCAGGGTTGTCCAAAGTCTGTCCTCAAATACCAGCGTCCTGCATGTTTTAATTCTCCCCTTGGTGGTCGTACCTCCTCAGCATGTCATGTCTTATAGAGGCCTGGTAACGAGCAATCATTTGATCCAGAAGTGTTGAACCAGGGGCAGAACTAAAACATGTAGGATTCTGACCCTTCAGGACTGACTGCACATAATTGGTGTAGGTCAGCATATATTTATATGGCCTAGTCAGGGGTCCTCAAATCCAGTTCTTAAGGGCCAATAACCTACAACTTTTAGATATTCCTCGTCCAACTCACCTGGATCAAATGGCTGCATTACCTGCTCGGTAGGCAGTCAAGTTTTCAGAGTCTTGCTAATGACATCATTACTTGATTCAGGTGTGTTGAAGCAGAGATGTACATAAAAGTTGCAGGACACCGGTCCTTGAGGCCTGTTTTTGAGGACGCCTGGTGTAGTGCTGAATCAAATTGAGCAATTGCTTAAAAAAAGCAAACAAACAAAAAAAAAGACTTGAAGACAGATATTCATAGATTACGCCAAACTAATCTAACTGATCTTAAGGTGTTCTGCAAAGAAGAATGAGCAAAGCAATTAATCTCTGGATGAGAAAAGCTAGTAGAGACACACCTCAAATGACTTATAGCTGTAGTTGCAGTGAAAGGAGGTTCAAAGTTTTCACTCAGAGTGACCGAATATAAATCCACACCACAACACTGCATCATTTCCCTTTAGCTTCCCAATTATACCTTTGGTTTGTGGTTGTAATCTGATAAAAGGTAGAATTGTTCAAGGGATCTGAATAGTATTGCAGAGCACTATAGTTCTAGTAATGCTTCATAGCTATAGTTTATTTATTTGTTCACTTTTTCCTCTTCCAGGGGTCCATCATTAGCAGTCCGCACACACGTCGGAGACCTACAACAGCACGTGAGGGCTCCTCCCGCGCCCATCCCTCCATCCCCAACTCGGCATCAACGTCCATACTTGGGTCGCTCTTCGGCAGCAAGCGGGGGAAGCCCTCGTCTCAGAGCCAGCCCCCTCTGCTGCCGCCCGGCCACCCTACCCTCATATCGCACAAGCCGCACCCGACCAACCTGCACCACACGGCCCAGGTGGTGCACACGGTGCAGGCCCAGCTACATGGCCCACATCCCCAGTACTGCCAGGTCCCGCAGAACCCCCCGCCTTACCACCACCACCACCACTACCACCCGCCTCCCCACACGCAGTACCACCAGCACCCGGCCTACACCTCACACTCGCACCACCACACGCAGCACGCCCACTACAGCCAGCACTCTCACCACGCCCAGCACTCTCACCACCACGGCCAGCAGGCTGGCCCAGCACACGGCGGGCACAAACCTAAACACAGTGGCATCAGCACCGTAGTGTGATGCTCCTCACGCGGAGACGGGAAGACAAAGGAGGAAACTTTATGAAGGAAGGACAATCGCTCACACCAAAGGGACTGACAGCATAACTCTATGGCCTGTCCACTGTGTTTCCGCTGCTGTGCTAGGAAGCAGTCACACCCAGACACCGCTTTCACTTCCAGGTCCAACTGATATGCAGGATAGAAAACGGATTCAAATCTTCCAATAGGGGCCTTCACTAGTTTGCCTGATTTGGGGCTTCTGCGTGTGGAGGGTTTGGGTGGTCTGCACAGGAAGATGCTCTTTAATTTCCACAAGCTCCAACCTGCTGCTTTATCCCCGCATTTACTGCTCCTACCATTACATAATCAGGAGGAAGGATGCCCTACGATGAGAACATGTTTGACTGTTTTTTCACAATTTCAGAATTTCAGCTGTTTAGTCTTTGGTTTTTGCAAATCCTGCCATCATGTGAATGCTATTTGTTGTCGCCTCCTCTAGAGCTCATATATAATACAAAAAAAACGTAGATATAAGCATTTCACACTGTCAGCGGACAGCTAAACAACTCATAGTAGTTCTAGTGCTGTATTTACTGTACACCACAGCTATGCGTTTTGTGTCTTAGCTCTCATTAAATAAATGTGCCAATTATTAACGCATAATCTATTTAGTCGAGACTTCATGTACAGTATATTGTGTGTAAAGTAATTTGTAAGATTATACTTACAATTATTATCAGCAAAAATGGCGTCTATCAGTATTAAGCTGACTCCAGTGATGGGTTGTAGATCTGAAAAAGGAGCAAACTCCCATTCTATCCAGGCCTGGTCCGGTCAAGGCCTATGATCTGTTTTAAAGGTTTTTTTTGCCTTTCTGGTGAATACAAAAAAACAAAATAAAAACACCCAAAACAAAGCCCATAGATGGTAGCTGCTGTACATTTGACATCTAAAAACACAGTTTGAGCAGAGCTGAATTCCTGAAGGAGATGTTTCCCCTAAAAAAGTGCTCAGAATGAAGAATTTAGTGCAAAACTATATTTTTAAAAGGTAAAATTTCTGTTTCTGTTACAAATAGTCTGAAATAAAGTCAATATGCAGCAGCTGTTTTCTTTGCTTTCGAAATCAACTGAGAAAATATCCTGAAATCTTTGTTTTTGCCTTGTTCAGATTATTATTTTCATTCGCCAACTCGATTTTGGTGGATTTCTTTTTTTTGTTTTTCTATTAAATGTGCAATATCTTTGTACTGATTTTGTACATCAAGAGCAAGCAAGGTCTCCCCTCCTGTTTGAGCGTTTGTCATTTTGCGTCATTATTTATTTATTTTCTCTTTGACCCCATGTTTGCGTCGTTTTCTCTCTGTAAATTGTCCGCCTATCCTCGTGGTCTTATGAGGGGTACAGACTTGGAGCTCAGTGGAATGTCTTGTAAGGGTTTTGTTTTGCATGTAATGTTTTTGATGTGAGGCTATCCTCTGCACATTGTATAACAAATCAGTGTTACCATGGTAAGTTTAAGTGCAATCATGCAGGCTTGTACTTGAGGGTGAAAGTCTGTCGTCTTGTTGTCCAGGATGAGATTCAGGTGAAAAAAAGAAACTTTTTCTTTGTTCTTTTAAAAAGACGTAAAAGTACCTAGACACTTCAGAGTGGAAAGAAGAATGTGTGTATATATTTTAATAAAAAGGAAACTGAAATATTTCGCTGGACAAGCACATATAAAAGGACAGTTCAATTTTTTTCAGGAATTGCAGTTATAACCTACACAAATGCAAGCTAAACAGAAGAACTGGGTATATGTAAAGATTATCTTTCTATATTCTACAAATAAGAGTCTATTCTAGTGTGTAAATTAGTGACAGTAAGCTGTTTGTCCCAATATTCAGGTTATAAAATGTATTTTAATATTCATGAAGAAATCCACAGAAGTTGGGCTCACACATTATCTTATTTTTGTTTTTCCTTTAGACGACAGACATATCACACGCGGGACATTAATGATACGCTGAATGTGTCTTTTTCTGATAATTTCATATCTTTGCTATAATTCTGAAATTTTTGGAAATGGTGTGAAACTGATGCAACTGTTTATTTTGGTGTGTTGTCGTGCTTTAAATGTTTGAGGTTTTTTTGTTTAGATTTTTTTTTTTCAAAAGTACCCCAGCAATGCACTGCATGGATCTGATGCATCATGCGTCCTATTCACTGTGAGCTGATGGGGAAGAGATCAGCCTATAACATGTTGGACTTCTTTTCTTCTTTTTTTTTTTGGTTTTGAATAAGTTGGAACTTTACGATGGTGGCGTGTCCTTGTCGTTCCATGTTTTTTGCCTGGTAGTCATTGAAGCTCAGCATGCATTTCATCTACAAAGCCATTTTGTAAATTACAAACATGGAAGAAAAAGAAGAAAAAAAGAAAACATTGCACTTCCTCGCTGAGGGCTTACATTGTGTAAATAGAGGAATCTGTTGTGCAAGCTGATGAACTGCTTGATTAGAAAGTTCAGCTTTCTGAAGACCGTAAAGGGACCAAAACTGGGGTAAAAGGAGATGTACATAATGTCTATACTTCCAGTGCTCTACTCTGACATCTGCAGTTGAGATCAGGATGTACATGTCGCCTCCTGAAAGGATTGGAGCAGTGCTGATTGAACCGATCGACTCTCTCTTCCTCCAGCAGTTGTGAACTGAGATTTGCTGTGGAAATCAAAACCAGACTGTTATAGGAAGTGTGCTGCCATCAATTACATGCAGTTTTCCTTTCATACATACAAATACATACAAACACATGCACACACACACAAACAAATGTACACACAACCGGCTGCGAGCTGTTTGATCTGACGAGTGACATGTTTTGAAGAAAGGAAACGACAGGAATGGCCTCATTTAAATGTGCATTCTGTTTGTACAGTGAATAGTGAGTCAGTAAGACCCCAGTTATTGTAAAACTTCAACTGTGACAATGTTGAGAACGCAAAATAAACAAATATATGACTTATGGTACATTGGCTGTGTTTCTCCGTTGGTCAATTTTGCCATTCAGGGTGGAAATTAATGGACTTCTTTGTTGTAGCTTGCTGTAAAACAAAGAATGAGTTGGGAAACAGATATTTACACAAATGGTGAAAGTAAAACCTTTTGCTTTTCTCTACATCTGAAGATAATATTTGACTTCACTTTTCCAGTTTGCAGTTAGAATGATCCAAATTATTTCTTGTTGCTAAATGCCAGAATAATGACAGATTAAAAAAAATAATTATTATTATTCCGGTGCATGAGTTTGGTTACAATTTTGTAGTATTTGGTAGAATTGTCTTTTAGGTTGTATGACTTGTCTTGCATCAAATGCTTTTGACAGTTTTTCCATTCCTCCTGATTAGGCAGGTGTGACTGATTCAAGTGTGTACACTTCAGTCCATTTCTTAGATCAGCATCTTGTTCAGACTCCCCCTCCTGTGTTTAAATTTCATGTACAGAAACTTCTGCAGGCCCGTATGTAATGGATAGTGAAAAACACATTTGACAAATTAGACCAATTATACCTACTCATTTTACTAAAGATTATAGTATGCATCTTCTTTATGTACAGTAATAAAACAAGATATGAATCTTTGCTTTTAATATCCTGTCCTGACATTGTTCTTTAAAGATTGAATTTGAAATCTATCAACAAAAAAAAACGATTCTGCATGCAATATATCGGTTATGTACGGTGGCCGACAGGTGCAAATGCGCAGCAAAAGAGAAAACATGCAAACAAAAAAGAAGACACCCCCGAATGAAATGCAGCAAACAAAAAGAGAGACGCAAACACCCCCGAATGAAATGCAGCAAACAAAAAGAGAGACGCAAACACCCCCGAATGAAATGCAGCAAACAAAAAGTGTTGAAAACGGAAGTGCTCCAGACCACGAGGGGGAGTCAAAGAAAATAGTATTCATTTCTATGGGACCAGATGCAAGATTCAGAGAAAGAAATTTGAAAGAAAGTAAAGGTATCTCTCTGAATCTTGCATCTGGAAAGTGTGATTATTGTGAGAAGTCTGAAACAATAGAGCATGTTATTTTAGAGTGTTGTAAGTATGAAGAAGAGAGAAGATGCATGCTGAGAGAGTGTGTAGGTATTAAAGAAAGGTTTAATTTAATAGAATTTTTGAGGAGAGATTTCGGGAGTAGACATATTCAAATAATTATTCGGTATCTTAAAAAAACAAAGCTATTTCATAGGATATGAGTAGAGCAAGTTGGGTGTGAATGTGTAAAGAATATCAAAGAGGGGTATATAAAGTTATAAGCAAGTTGGATAATATAAGCAGGTGTGTATGTGTGGGGGTATGTTTAATCAGGAGTTAATGGAGGGAAAAGGTAGAAAGTGAAAGTTTATAGACCATCTCGAACCACACTCCATACTGGTAAGTGGCGGTAATGCTACTGTAAGTTTGTTGCCAACCGCCAATAAATACCAAGAAGAAGAAGAAGAAGAAGAATCTTGCATCTGGTCCCATAGAAAATGAATACTATTTTCTTTGACTCCCCCTAGTGGTCTGGAGCACTTCCGTTTTCAACACTTTTTGTTTGCTGCATTTCATTCGGGGGTGTTTGCGTCTCTCTTTTTGTTTGCTGCATTTCATTCGGGGGTGTCTTCTTTTTTGTTTGCATGTTTTCTCTTTTGCTGCGCATTTGCACCTGTCGGCCACCGTAGGTTATGTCCTTGGTAAAAATGTTTGAAAGAGAAGGGACACGACCAGGTTAGAAAATTCAAATCCCCTCAGCTAAAGTGAGATGTTTAGTGGATTGGTACTCAAATGTTTGTGATATTTGACGATTTTCATCAAAAGAATAGTCATATTTAATTTCATTTCCAATATTGCTTCAGTTTTGATCTGGAATAGAAAAGATTCAGGAACTTTAATTTCCACAACAGGGGAGCATTAAACATCACTTTCTACATTTCCACTAGAGGGCATCTGTTAAATTTAAATCAAGAAAAATTGGGACCCTGCACTGTTACGCCACCCATAGGTCAGAAGTATGACTGCAGCATTTCTTTGGTGGAAGTGTATAATCTTACTTTTCTAAACTACATAACTGAAGCGTATCTTTAAGCTCAGATGGTGTAGGCTTTAGCACATAAAACCTACACCATTTGTACTTTTCCATTATCCCCATCCTCAAGCCATGCAGTGAATGGTTACAGTGCATTCACTGCATGGTTGTTTGGAAAGCCTCAGCTAACATATTCATAGATAACTCTTATCACTTCAAAGCAGATGGATTTCCTTCATGTCATGTGAACTATAACTGTGCGGTGCTATTGGTGCATTCCTCACCCTGACGCTGTTCAATTTGAGGTTTTATATCTCTGTGCTCACTACGCATCAGTTAGGAGGGGGAAATGTTTCAGAAGATCTTCCTAATGCTCAAACTGGACAATAGCAGACAGTTCATAAGGATGACTGACAGTGGCAGAAGAAATCTTGAGATTGGCCTGACACAGAAAGGTTTGTTTTTTTGATTTCTGAAGTCAAACTACTGTTACATTTTTTTTCACTTGTTGTGTTTAGTGATATTTATTGAAAGTTATAGGCCTAGCTCTTTTTGGTCTTGACAGTGTCAGTCAAAAAATGTAAATAAACTCGTCATCTGCATGAATTTCATAGAACTTTTAAAATTTCCATTTTTCATCTGAATCATTTTTGAGGGGGGGTGGAAATATGATTTTTTTAAAAAGGGGGATTTATTGTTTCCACACAGGGTCAAAATTATGCATACACTCCACTAACATTTGTTGCAGAATTGCAGATAAACATAAATTGTAGACATCAAAAAGATTCTGGCAAAATTCATAATTCTGGCTGAATATGTAACTTGTATTCCTTTGCAATTGGTAAAATCAATTAGAAGTGGATGGTGTCCCAGCATACAAGTTGGTCCCACTTTAAAGCATAGTCCAGAAGTTTTTGCATTACTACATTTCAGACCAGGGACATTTCATTTGTCCTGAAAACCAGTTTTGATGCAGGTTTGGGATGATTGCCATTTTGGAACACATAGTGATGAGAACATTTTTACTATTCAGCTGTTCATTTGAGAAGAGTCACTTATCTACCTTTAGATAAGTGAATACTATTTTGCTGTTTTCTGGCCAATCACCAATCTTTAAAAAGCCTCACCTGCCAATTTTGATTTTGATCGATAATTAGTTTTTATAACCGATACACCAAGGTGTTATAAGATCACAATATGCCTCCAATATTCCAATCTTCTTTAATTGAAAAAAAACGTTTAACACTAGTCATGAACTAATACAAAATTGTTTTTGCTGCACACAGTAGTGCTTTCATATATAAAACATAAATGAAAAGTTTGCACATGACCTGGTGGCCAGGTCTGTCAGTCAGTCCTCTCTCACAGCAGAGCAAAAAAGGACAGTGGCTGATTTTCAGAGTTTTGTGAAGGTAGATAAGATTAGGGGATGAGATTGATTTCACATGCCGTATGGGCCGATCATCGATCACTCAGAATTAAGAAAACCTGGGTTGCTCAATCAGTGAACTCATACAGTCAAATCGGCTCACCATGATGCATTTTTTAGGCCATAAAAAGTCATTTTGATTCCTCCAAACAGTTCAATCTTTGGACATATTTAGAAAACATCTGGCTTTATAATGTGGGCAATAGATTGCAATCTTGCTGGAAGACATCATTTTTGGAACAGGTGCTTCCTCCCTGGTCAGCTGTGTCTTAATCCTATAAATGCTGCACATTCTTCACTGCAGACTGTAGTTCTGGTATTGAAGCATCTTTTGGTTTATGATAGACTTGAACCTGAAGTGGTTCTTGTTTTCGATTTCCTTGGTTTAGATTTTAATTTATTTTTATTTAATTTCCCTTTGGGATCAATAAAGTTTTTTTTAATTGAATTTGAACTGATTTTTTTTTTATTGTCATAAATATTACTTCATTGGAGTGTGACAGTTTGAGTCAGTTTGAGAGAACTTTGACACAATGGCACAAGGACCTAAGAACATACTTCACAAGTATTTTTTTAATGACCCAAAGATCCAAATCATTGAACTATATTATCCTCTTCATTTTCCATCTCATAGATAATTCTTCAGGTTTGCACTTCTATGTTTAACTTTTTATTGAGTACATGTAGCCACTAACAGAGCCATACCTACAATTAACTTTTCTTTAACATAGAAAGTACTTCTGGACTAGTGCTTTTGTGTTTAGTTTAGGTTCTGTGTTTCTTTAGATAACAGTTTACCAACTGACAAAATATGTCTACTACCTTTGATTGTGTGGTTTAATTATTAGCCTTTACCTTCACTGTATGCAATTGGCCACAAATTTGACTATATGTTTTGACTAGATAGTTACAAATTGCAGTTATCTGAACTAAATTTGTTCAGCGAAATTTGGAGCTAATTTATTGCTGTACATGTATAAATTGAACCTATCCAGGTGCCCTTAGCTGATATCGCTTACAATTTGGTGCAACATAAATGTGATGAATTAAACAAAGTGATAGAAGAGAGTTCAAAGTTGGAGATGGAGTGTCACTCTGACCTGATATCTTTTTAAAAAATTATTTTAATGTTTGTGTCGGGAAACCAGCTGGTGTAAACAAGTTCAACTATTTCTAACCTTAAGAATGGTCAAATATCCAGCCAGAATTACATGCAGATCTTGCTGACAGCTATAAAAAATGTGCTTAGCTATAAATCTTAAGGGACATTACACTAAATATTAACTGCAGTATATGTACATAATATGTGGGTATAGTTTTGTCTCTAAAGATTTTTTTTTTTTGCATATGTTAAACACCCAAATTAAAAATGTAATTCATGCTCAAGATGTGTATGTAAACCTCTGACTACAAATGCACCTTATGAGCTGAACTGTACAAAACCTTTTATATTGAGTTATAATAATTACTATTATTATTATTATTATTATTATTATTATTATTATTAAGCCATTACTTGTTCCTACAGGATGCTGCTCCACAGTGTGACCTTAGCTGTTTATCTTCTCCTGACCTCATCAAGTGCCCAGACAACTGTCCAGTCCTGTGTGTTTTCAGAGCTCCAGCCATCTGGGTTGAGAGTCAACTGCAGCTCTTTAAATCTCATGGAGTTGCCTCATCTGCCTTCAGAGACCACAGAACTGTTTGTGCAAGACAACCAGCTTACCTCAGTGCCACCAGGAAAGTTTGACCAGTTGACTAACCTTAGAAAGGTGTCCCTGTCTCTGAACCCGTTCCGCTGTGACTGTAGCATCCAGTACCTGAGGAACTGGATGCTGAAGAACAGGGCTGTTGTCTCAGAGGAGCCTTTATGTTCCAGTCCAGTCTCTGTAGCTCAGAAAGCCATCACTGACCTAAGTGATACCTACTTCTCCTACTGCACCTTTCCACTCTTACATCAAATAAGCACCTCAGGCTGTGTTTATGTCTCTTACAACACCATTGCATCGGTGATGCTGTGCTGCATTATTATTCTGCTTTTGTGGAGCTTAATACTTGCCAGAAAATCTACTTTCACCATATACGTGGAAGAGCGACATTCAGGATTTGAGGCGGACTCTCTGCGCTCACTGAAACCCAAACACAGGAGGAGGCTGCACACAGAACTGTCAGGGTTCAGCGCCGACTCTGGTTCTGTCATTTTGTCAGAGGACTTGGAGAGGCCTCTTATCAACACAGAGTTACTTTCACAAGTGCTAGAAACATTACAGAAGAAGCACAATATAAAGATAAAGGCCACTTAACAGACTTTTATTCATACTTTAGCAGAACTACAAATAAGTAAGAAGTGGGAAGTGAGGCTGTGAGTGTTTGCAAAGATGCTAGATGGGTTTTTATGATTTGTTTCCATTCTAAACGGCACCAGCCTATTTATCAGAAACTTCACCTCTGTGAGTTTTATTTAATTTGTTTTTATATTTTACGATCCAAACTAATTTTGCTTAAATAAATGTGAAAATTTGCTTTTGAATTTTTCTTCAGTTTCTTACAATCAATTCCAATTTGCTTTCTGCTGTCAATATTGAACTATTTACCTTCCATAAACATCCTAATGTAGGGATACTTACTATTATTTTTCACAATTTATTATGATCACATGTTTTCTTTTTCTCTAATAGCTCTTAAGGTTTTCATTGAACAATGACTTTTTTCTTACCACTCTTCCACAAAAGCCTGATTTGTGTAGAACATGATTATTAACTGCCTTGTTCTCAGAGTCTCCTCCAACTTTACCTAAAACCTTTTTACTTCTTTAAATAACATTCTCTGTTGTGTCTATCAATCTAAGTGGGAAACCATATCTGGGTAGGTCCCAAATAACACCTATTTCCAGATAGATTCAATAATGCTTCAATCAATTCAAAGCTTGGTGTAATGTCTGTAATGTTCCTTCAGCTCCATGATGCTGTTTGTTCACTGATGTTCTCTAACAAACCTCTGAGACCTTCACTAAGCAAATGCAATTATACCGAGGTTAAGTTGCACACAAATGGAGAACTTTACTGTTTTGGTAACTTCTGAATCTCCTAAATAAAGTAGATTTTATTTAGGAGTTTAACAGTAAAAAGGTTAAATACTTTGTTACACTTATTAGAGTTTTATTTATTAAAAAAATAATCTGTTTTTTTCCTTTCTACATCAAAAATTTGAGTTTTGTAAGACAAAAGGGAAGGTCAGTACAGCCTACTAGCCTGTGCCTGGACATAGCTTGTTTTCTTCATTGGATGGACTGATTTGGCATAGCTCATAAGCTATGTTGACTGGTAAACATTAACGTAAATCAATGGAGCACCAAGTGAGGGAATCCTAATCAAGTTCAACAGTACAGACAATTCATCAAAGGAAACACCAACCATTGTTTGTTGTTTTTTTGCAACTGTTTCATTTCTGTGTGTGCATGGGCTTAAGCTGGATAAAAACCAAAGTCAGTCAAATAATTATGTTGGTTTCTCACGCTACAGCCTTGAAGGTCACAGCTTGCAAAATCTGTTCCTCTTAGTGGTCAGTATTTATTACATAGCACAGAATGAGCTGAAACTAAAGATTTTAGAATGACTAAAAAAAACAAAAAAACATTTAAGTACAGACATTAACATGTCAAAGAATTGTAATTCTTAAAGGGGGCTGGGTATTATGTAAAAACAACTTTTTTAGCTTTACATCATGTTATGATGTTGTTCCCTCATCAAAAACATACCAGGTGTGACGATTTGACTCTTTCATGCATGTTTTAGATATTCTCTGCCATGTTTAAAAGAATGGCCGCCTCTTAAAGAGACAGAGGCTCAATTTCAAGACATCAAATTGTGAAGTAAATTTTTTTTAAGTTATGTTTGGTATATACAGCATTTTTATAACAACTGATGTTGGAATAGTTACTTGATTGTGCTATAAAATTGCTCTAAACAATTGCCTAAATTTTGTATATCGATTGAACAGACACTGTTTCCCTTCTATTGTATCCACAAGTCAAATACAATTAACCTAATTTTAATGCTGTAATACATAGCTGAAATTAAAAAAAATGTCACTTCACTTTTGACAAAAAAAATTGTCAAATCCATCTATACTTGCTTATTATGGTAGAGTTGGGCAGGGTAGTGGGGAGCTGGTGCCTATCAATGGGCAAGAGATGGTAAACACTCTTGCTAGGGTCATGGTCACTCACAGACACTGAGTGTGCATGCATGGTTGTTTGAACTCTGACTCAAGGACAATTTACAGAAACTAACAGTAATGTACCTGGAGAGAACCCATGCATGGGGAAAACAGGCAAACTCCTTGCAGAATACCCCGACCTCGGACTCCATCATGGGTCCTTCTTGCTGCAAGACATGCTAACTATTTTGCCACTATTCAGCCCATGTTATCCAATCTAATACATAATCAAAAGAACATGTTTATTTGCTCTTTTTAAGAATTTGCTAATAATGTGTCAGAGGAAAAATACACACTAAGTTCACTTTGCAATTATTCTTTATATTCTTTTCCAAGGTAAGGTAATTACAGCAAAAATGAGTTGGTAAAGGCTTTACGTGTGACTTAATTGATGTGCTGTTAGCTTTTGTCTCTGGAATAAAAATCTGAGAGCATAAAACAGAAGTTGGACACTAAACAATACACGTTATGGCAGGAAAACTGAAACTGTTAAAAGTCAAGAATCTGTGCAAATATTGGTTATGGCTCTCATAGCAACACAAAACGTGGATTGACAATACAATTTAAGGAACAATATTGCACATCAAACATCTGGAATTACAGTAAGACTATTCCTCTTGTGTTCATGCATAGATCTTTAAGGGTAAACTGAGTAAACATAGGTCTAAAAAGGGAGTAAAGAAAGTCAAATTTTCTTGTAATACACTCTCCTAAAACACTGGTAAAATCTTGTACTCTAGATAAGCTGATCATCTAAAAACTAACCATGGTCAAATAAGGCAGCTATAACACGTTTCCATACGAAAAACACACTGTTAAAGACGATACCGAAACCAAATGGTGGTCACAGTTAAATGATTCATATTCTCTTAAACCTGTCTTTAAGTTGAATTTTAGAAGATGATCTATATTATGTTAATGCCCTGACTGTCAGTTCATTACTCAAAGTCCACAGTGATGCCCTTCCAACAGCTTCTTGCATTAAGTATTAAGTGGTGCGTTCCCAGCTTAATGCTGTACCACACGTGTGCTCGTATGGCACAGAACCTTTCGGGACTCGAATCACTAACGAGACACAAACTTTTCCTGCTGGAAGATGAGGTCCACAGCTTCTGCCACGTCCTGCACAATGTAGTTTGGCTCCACCAGCGCGGGGTCAAACCTGAAGTCCCGGTGACCGTGGAACACGGTCTCTTTGATGCAGCGACTTGCGTCGGACGGCACCTCTGCATTGGGATTGTAGACCCCCGTGCAAACTAGGATGGACTTACAGGAGGTGGCAGAGGGCAGAGCAAGCTCATTTTCCCACATGCTGTCGAACTCCTCCTCCCCCCCGGGCATGGCGGTGCTGGACCCGGTGGCAGCCACCACCTGGGCAACAGCTTTGGGGTTCTTAATAGAGGCTCTCTCCTCCAGGAAGCGACTGTACATATTGGCTCCGTATATATCAGTCATGAGGTTATCACTGGAAATGGAAAAGGAGGGAAATTAAAATAAATTAAAATGCCACAAGTTTGTCTTCTATTGATCTGTTTAACTATGATAGTAATGAAAAATAGGGAACAGTTACAGAATCATACTACCTTGCAGATGTATTGATACCCTCTGAATGATTTTTTTTTTTACCTTTTATCTTGTTATAGCCCCAAAATTCAGTGTGTTTTATTGGGATTTTATATGATAGACCAACACCTAGAAGGACGTCACAGTAACATGAAAGGAAAAGGATATACAGAAGGGTGACCCTGAGTTGTATTTGTTATGCAACCTTAAGAAATAAGAACATTGTTAGTTATATATAAGAAGATATGATGCCCACTGATGAGGTGTATAAAACAAATTCACTTTGGAACAGAAATACTGTTAATACAGTCACTGTCCAGAACTGGGTTCCACTCAGCACATCTTAAGGATGACACTGAATGAAACAAAGAATGGTGTGTGTGTTTTATCTATCCCTGATTCTATGCCCTGGGTAAGAGATGCTGACCTGTCTTTATCAGCTTTATATGTATGTGACTGTCTCCAGCCTTATATTTTATGGTTATGTAAGCATGCAGCACTGTGTGGTTAAAGCATATGAAAGTGATAGAGGAAGGACACGGAATTATACATCCATAAGGATGGTGTGGCATTTATTTGTATTTAGCGTCCGTGAGTCAACACTTTGTAGACCCTACTTACACTGCAGAAGTATGTCTCCACCAGCTCTACTGCAGCAGAAATTCAAATATTAGCTCATTCTAATACATGTTTCAATATTCCATGTTTGTGTTCAGGGTGATGTGCAGTGTTAGGTTTCAACTACTCTCAGACCAAAAAGTTCAGTTTTGGTCTGATTTGACTAGAGCTCCTTCTTCCATTCATTCACTTTGTCTCCTTTATCAATTGTGGCAAACTGGATGTTTTATTACTTTCTTTCACCCACTCTTTATATAATGCAGAATTAATAGTCAGAGTTCTTGCATATCAGTTAAGGTGCCCATGTTTAGATAGATTTGCAGGCGTCCCATACCCCATTATTATTTTTGGATGATATATTAAGCAGCACTTGTCCAAATGTTCAAAGGTTGGGGCATTGTTTAATAACTTAGTCCTTCTTTAAACTTATCCGCAATATTTCCCTCGCCTATCTGCTGTGTTCTTTGCTCTTCACAAAGCTGTGTGTTCACTAATGTTCTCTAACAATCCTCTGAGGCCTTCACGCAACACATGAATTTCTAATGTGATTAAATTATACAAAGGTGAACTTTATTTGCCAATTAGGCAACCTCTAAAGCCGATTGGTTGAACTAGTTGAACATATTTAGAATTATTCGTTTGAGTAAAATGGGAATACAATAAAGTTATTATATGCATTACTTTGTGTAGGTCTATAAAATCCCAATGAAATTAAATGATGTTGTTAAGCCCGTCGCAATAAATCAATTAATTGCTTGATAAATTAAAACGAGCTCAATAATTTTAATTTGCAGAAATTGTTTGTTTTTCTTGTCTCTCTCTTCTTCCTCCTTACTGGATGACAAAAGGTTTGAGTCCGATGCTTTGGTCTCAACTATCCCCTTTTGTGAAGGGCAATTTTGTTTACTGAGACTTTAGTATTCATTTTATTTGTCATTTTAATTGTTTGTTTACTTATTTTATACATTTAAGATGTCTTCCAGTTCCAGAAATAAATGTTTGTTGGAAATTAAGGTTTATTGTTTATGTTAAAGTGGTCTTAAAACAATACTATCAAATTAACAAGCTACGAGTTAAACTGAAACATTACTTGTAGTTACTTAAACAGGCTTAATTATTTTTCTCCATTTATTCTGTCAGTAAATTATTTTGTACCATTTCAGTCAGTAGTCTTTGGCTTTCTTTCTATTTTTTGATTACTTAGGTGGGAACTGTCATTAGGATTGCCTGTAGAGATAAAAGGCCTCACCCTATAGCATAAAGGGAAGTGATGGGAAGTTTCCATTGCCTCTGCATGGCCTGGCTTCTGATGAGATACTCCGCAAAATGGTAGGTCAGCTCGCTGGGCTTTCCCATGAGTGCGTCGTACTTCAGGTCTTTGCCAGTTATCTTTTTATAAATGTTCTCCAGGCACACAAGAAACGTTCCATGGCCAAACCTGAAAAATAAAAATAATAGTAATTAAAAAGACAAAACAACATTTGATTTGTTAGCTGTAAACATTAACAAAAACACCCCTATGTCAACATCAGTCTTTACAAGAAGATTACCTTGGAGAGTTTGCCTCTGCCATCCACATCAGGTCCATGTTGCAGGCCAACAGGGGGAGGTGAGGTACTGCATGGGTTTGGTGAGGACTGTTGAGGTTACCGTGGGTCAATAAAATATCAATTATCAGCTGCAGGTTTGTCTCCCATCGGATTGGCTCCCCGAACAAAACCACAGCTGCACATAAGGTTAAATCAATGAATACAACATCTGAGATGGCAAAAATATAACACTGAGAAGGAAATGCAAGAACATTTGTTCATACCTTCAACTGTAGGAAGGCTGACAACAGGAGTGGACTGAAACAAATGAGAATAATCTCAATGCATTTTGTTTTATATGATAAAACATATTTATTATATAATTAAGATATGGGGTTTTCTATGCAAAACATCTAATTTTCAGCAAATATTGCAATATCTCACCGGCAGTTTGGGACGTCTGTTGTGATCCACCATGTCCAGCAAGGGGTATGACTCCCTCACCATATCAATACTGACAACATTCTTAAAGCCAACACTAAATACAGGAATTTAACAGAGAATTAGTTTAACCTTTAGGTCTTGCTTAAAAGATAAGAATTAAGAAGCAACGCAAAAAGGGTAGAATTTATTAATACTTTTTAGCAATTTCCAGGACAGGCCCCTGTCCCGACACCAGGACACATTTATCATGGAATTTCTTGAACATCCTCAGGGGACTATGGGACATGATGACTTGGTCTTCTGTAATCTGACAGTAGAGCAAGTAATGTTAGCAGAAACATCAGGGTAAACCAGATCAATCAAAAGGACAGAGTATGTTTTGTAACTCACAGGCACTCCCAGGATGTGAGAGATCTGGTCTGCTTTTGTTTGTCGGAGGCAGTTCCCTGCGTTAGTGACAAAAACAACTGGCACCACAAACCTTCCCTGAGAGTCGACCAACTTCTCAACAGCCAATTTGGCTGCAGGGATTAGCATCCGTCCTCGGACGAGCACGCCATCAATGTCGAACAGCAGCCCAAATCTTGGCTGTGGCTGAAGGGGAAAAAAGAGCGAAACTGTTGCATGATGTAAACTGCAATAAATACATAGGAATATTATTGAGAAGTTGTATAAAATTTGGTTTCAAAAGTTTGATCCAATGAAGATCAATGAAAAATCACAAAGATTACCCCTGCTAGGTAACTTCTTTTTATTACCAACTCAATCTGCACTCTGCCTCCAACTTCCACTCAAAGGTTGGTATTTCTCAATATGATGTTTAAGAATTCAGTAATCATTCAACAATTAGACATTACTTTTCATTTATTTCAATTATACTGTATATTGCCTTATTAGGCCACAAATGGTCTGCATAATGTCTATAATTGGTTTCCACTGCTGTTCTTTACAACAGTTTAGTGATTTAGTTAAGTAGGACATGCAGTAATAATAAGGGCCAGTTACATTTGACAGAATACTATGGCAATACAGCAATACACTGGGGGATTATAAAAGTGACAGGCTCTAATTTTGTCTCTCAGGATAATTGCGCCAATCAACAAATAATTTTTAAAAACTAAATTAGTATTTTATACAGTCACACAGAAAATTATAATCTAAATATTCTGTAGATGTCTTATGGAATAAAATATGTTTATTTATGTGACTAAGTTTAAAAAGTATACCTAGATGTCAAGTAAAAAAAAAACGTATATTTTGTGCTAAAGGTAATAAAGGAGTTTAAATTATTTTAAATGTGCTATTAAAGGTTCATCTGAAACTTAGAAATGAGAAAGCTTGAGTTTGATCCTACAACAAATCTGGAGTTTTGAGTTCTGTGTTCTCTCTGAGAAGAGCTCTTGGGAGCCCCCTGCTGGTCTGGGTGGCAAACAGCAGCAGCTTAGTTTGCTTGTACCTTTGGCCGGGTCTAACTATTACTGCATCACAAGTCATTCAAAGATTTTCCAATCATGTTTATAGCACATCAGAATGTGCCTTCCTATCATTTGAGGCAGAATTTCCTGGAAACAAACAATATATATATATATATAAACAATTGTCAGGACCCTCCTCTTGCTTCATTGTCAGCGCATCCAGGGTTCACAAAGTTCCGTGAAACATTTTACACCAACGCCTATTCGTTAGATTGAAACAAATCGCCGAAACTACTTGAAGGCCCACCCTGAGTTCAACAGCGTTATTGTTCTTCTGAGCCGAGGAGGAGCAACAGCTCGGACCGTACCTTGTTCACAGACTGAGTTCCGCAAAGCCCGCACCGAGAACCGACAATCCCAGCCTTGCGCCTGGCTTGACGGTTACTCACGGTGTGCAGGCCCCGGAATAACGGCAGGAGTCCCCTCATCTCCTTTGCTTACCCCTG
Source organism: Xiphophorus hellerii (assembly GCF_003331165.1). Classification (NCBI taxonomy): domain Eukaryota; kingdom Metazoa; phylum Chordata; class Actinopteri; order Cyprinodontiformes; family Poeciliidae; genus Xiphophorus; species Xiphophorus hellerii. Next base: position 21,826,027 of record NC_045672.1, read on the forward strand.
AGGGGGTTCGAAAACAAACAAATAAAAAAAAACGGCGTGTATATAAATAAATGAAAACGACCCCCCAACATGAAGCTGGAGCCGGCTCACACCGGCCGCGCTGGCTGGCTGCTCGGCTTGTTTTTTTTCTTTAAAATGTGACTGGAGCAGAGACGGTGACGCAGAATGAAGAGGAGGAGGGTCTCCATGCGCTGCATCTGCACCGCAACCCCCGCTGCCATTTTAGACACCCGAGGTGGAGCTTGCCAGCTCTTATTCGGACAAACAGCGTATTTCATTCATCAAAACCAGTTTGAGGTCGTCGTATTTTCTGCATGTAATTAACGGGGAGTTGTCCTCATGTCCTAAATTCACGACAAAAGAATCCCCCACATTAAGCGCAGTTCCCCCAAAATTATATCGCTACATATTAAACTGGAAACATGGTTACTCTATGAATACAGTATTGTAAATATTTACGGGAGAACTACATAAAACTGTCACATTGTACCTCTGACAATGCATTTTTCTTAAAAAGTTTATATGGAAAGCAACAGCACTTAATGACGTTGCTTCTTTAACTTTACCAATAGATATCAAGCTGAATATTGCTGCATTTTATTGAGAATGTCCATGTTTGTAGGGTTGAATTTCATTACGTATTTCAGGAAATCTTAATTAAAATTGGACCAATTTATTTTAAAAATGACATTCACATTTAAGCTGGTGCTGTATTAGTATAATTATAATGAAACGTTAAAACTTTGAAACATTTTGCAATGAAAATCAGACAAAAACACTCCTCCCCGTGCTCCTCCAGCTTTATTGATAGTTTAAAATTACATTTCTATTTTCTAGGACTTCAGTTGCACTTTCCTTCCGACTTAAAAACTGAGTACAAGCAAATGGTATTTATACAGTAGTCTAAGTGATATTGTACAAAAATAACATTTCGATTTCTGTGAAAACATTTGTCATTCCCAAATAACTCCTAATTCTGCTGTTCCGACGACTGTTCTTGATGTTAAATTTTTGCCAAGGTAAAAAAAAAAAAAAGAAAAAAAAAAAAAAAAGGAAACCAGAACATTTCCAAAGCCATTTTTTTTTTAAACAGAAAATCTACCTTGGACTACCAAAGTGATATTTAAATTGTAAACAGATTTCTATAAAAGAGCGTGTTTCTTTAATACCTCCAAAAAATTTTTTTTCCCATATCTTAGTAATATAGCGTTTGTTATCGCCCACTTGTAGCTGCTTGTAGGGCTGAAATGCATCATGTTATGAACTGTTTCCATGTCAAACTCTCTTGGCCAACTCATATTCCACTAAAACAAACCAAAATAACCACACATGGATGTTTGGTTTCCATTTACTCCCGTCTTCCATCTCATTTGACTGAGATGCACGTCCACAAGCTCAGAGGTCCTATAGATTCCCATATGTTTAGTCCCGTTTATTCCTCACTGATCACCAGTGGCCTGGAAAGGGGGAGGTTCTTTAACAAAGCATTATACATAACACCGCTACCAAACTAAAACATTTTTTTGTATTGAATGCAGAAAGATATTTTTTTATCACCCCTTTCTTTGTATTACATATCGAGAGGCTCACAGGCCTGGGACTAGCCTCTGTCAGCCAACCTTTGGCCAGTGAAGAGGATTCAGAGAAAATAATACAACCAACCATCAATCTGAAAAAAAAGGAGGGGCAACAGAGGGTGCTGATTATGCGGTTGCTTCGATGGTGCACTCTTTTGCCAGGTGGCCCGCCTTTCCACAGTTGTAGCAGTTGGTCTCGCTGGCTTTACTGCAGTGCACAGCGACGTGACCAATCTCACCACACCTAAAGACAAAAAAAATAATAATAATTAAAAATAAGAATTTTATATACTAGTACTAAAAAAAAAAAAAAAAGCTAAGCAACTTCTTAAAAACTCCACTTACCGGTAACATTTCACCTTATCACAAAGCTTCTGGATGTGACCAAACCCACCGCAGGAGTAGCACTTCTGCTCGTTGGCGTGGTCGCAGTCACGAGCCATGTGGCCGGCTTTGCCACAGGTGTAGCAGAGCTGCTCTCTCTCCTTCCTGGGCTCCTTGCAGTCCCGGGAGATGTGACCACTCCTGTGGCAGTTGTAGCACGCTGGACACAGAGGAGGTGGTAAAAAAAGGGTTATCACTTTAACACCTGTGAAAAAACAACTAATACAGAAAATAAAAATAAAAAAGAAATGTTACATACCATCCTCAGTTTGGTCACAGTCCCTGGCCATGTGTCCCTGGTCTCCACAGCGATAACAGAACAGCTCTGTAATGTCAAAAACAGTATGCAAATAAGGGTATGTATGTTGTTTTTTTTTTTACATTTTTGGTTAATTGCCACTAGAACAATACTCAGTTTGTAATACTATTGCAATGTATAAATATGATTAAAAACAATGAGTAGGGTCATATGATTGTTTTCAATTCGTATTCTAAAACTAAATGGGACAAGTTCTGAAATCCTGAAAAAAAACCCCAAAACATAAGATTGTATTATATCTGAAACCAGAATAGAATATGCAAAGGCCCTTAATAAAGCTCAAATATTTGAAACAATAATCTTATCCTCGATATGGAAAAAAAAATAAAAGAAACGCATACAGTACCCTTTCCTCGTCCCCGGCCCCTGCCACGTCCACGCGCACCACTGGCATTAGGACAATGCTTGACCCAATGACCAGAGCGGCCACATCCAAAGCACTCACTGTTGCTGCTCATCTCCATAACCTAAACAGAAAGAAAAACAACACAGAGGTAAACACTTCTCTCCAATACAGTCATTTCCTGGAAAATAGTAACAACTTTACTGACTACTTAAATTCGCAGTAAAATGTGCTTAAACTCACATGGATGTTATTTATTTTTATTTTTTTTACAAGTTAGGATTATAACTAAAATTGAATTTGAAATTAATTTGTCTATAAAGTTGTATTGACTTTTGTAAATGAATAGAATAGGGTTTGTAAGTGGCTAAGGAGAATATTTGTAGCAAATTAGAATATTTGTAGTAAATTGAAGCTACATAAATAAACAGAATCAAATAATTCTGATTGCTTTAGTTTCTAAAATACATATTTTAATAGCTGAGAAAGTTATTTTAACATGGCTCTTCAAGATTCAGTCAAACCAACAAAATGACTACCATGTGGGGTTCTACTCTATGATCGGGGAGACACATTCATCAGCTGCTGTGTCTATCATCAACCATCAGACTAACTACTGAGCTAACTTACAGAAACTTCCTCAGTGGGATCATGATGTGATCGCCATAGGTCGACCTTCTGTTTGCTGAAGACATCAGGTCAAGAAGAGTGGAAGTTAATGAAGCACTAACGTGAATACTAAGTAAGGTAATCAGGCTCCTAAAAATAGGACCTAGCATAAAGTCACAAAACCAGGAGGCTGCAACGTTTAAAACGGGCAACTTAAAAAACTCTCTGTTGAACTTATACGTTTATATAGGATAAATTCAGACACAATGAACTTAATCTAAACAACCCATGTTAGTGGAAATTTGCTGACTAGCAGAGGAATAACTGCGAGAGCACGCCGTGAGTAGCGCGTTGGTTGCATCGTGTTATGTGATGAAGCGTGTTCAACAGCAACAAAGCCGCAAGTCTAACCGTCTAAAACAGAAAACAAACACCTCGGAACGCATAAACGGATTAGACATTCCAGGAATTTAGACAAGACGTGAGAATGCTAAATGTTTACCGGCTTGCAAAACAGAAAACAAAATGCCAAAGGTTGAAACTCCGCTAACGTTGGCCTAGTCACGTTGATTTTTCTCCTGCGTACTCGCGAGACAGTAGCGCCAGCTACGCTAGCTGCTAGCAAACACTAGCTCAACACCTCACGACCAAGAAACGCGCTTCGGTCGACGATCGAGCCACATTGCACAGCAAGAACCAGACGATCCGTCATTAATTGTAAGAAATATACACAATACACGCATTTTGGTGGGCATTCGGGGAAATATGCCTTGAAAACAAAATTTCCCGCCAGGGCGCACACACCAAAGTCGTTGTGATGAGCTAACGTTAGCAGGCCGGGCTAACAGCCCGTTGCTAGAGTTTTAGTGGGAGCAAACATAATTAAAAGCAGAACCTATTAACGGGAAGAATCAAACCAAACAACAAAGTTCTTGCCACAGGTGATTTCAACACGCAATAAGTGGAAAACGAATGTACATAAATAGTGTCATGATTACGAGAATTAAAGCCGTTTTATTGCTTACCTTGATGGCTACCTAGCTGTGTCAGTGTTTACGCCTCCTTTGCGCTACATGCGGTGCCAGCAGGAGTTCCTGAATTGTCATTCGCATTATCCAGTAAAAACCCTCACAGTCATTGGCCGCGGATTCGCCAAGCAACCAATAACATGCGAAGAAGTCTGGACACCGCCTCTACATATTAGCCAATCAGAAACACGGAAAGGTCCCATTTTGCCTTCGGTACATTTAACTTCGCTTTCTTCTTTCAAACTGAAGAAATGAAGCAGTTACTCTCAAACTTTTAAATATACGGACCACTTCAATAATTACAAGCAGGTTTTTCTTGTACCAGAATTTTCTAACAGTGGTACGCTGAGATATTTTTTGGGGGTTGTTGTGTTGTCATGAAAACATGAAAGAGAAAAATAATGTCCGTTAGCTTTGCACGATTGATTGAAAGAAACAGTTCAAGCATTCCAGTTTACTTACAAATCGATATTTCCAGATTTTAAGCTACAAAAATGAAAATAAATATTTTTGGATGTTAAAATTCTGAGTGTAAAAGTGAGCGGTTTCCCATCAACCGAGACCTCAAAATCCACAATAAATAGAATGTAAAAACTTTATATTTGCATTTTTTACAATTTGGATTTTGTAAAACTCATTTGCAAACTAAACCTGTTAATTAGATGTTTCTACAGAGTTTTTAAAAAAATCGATAAATGCAGTGTTTTAGCTTACTGATAGTTGTAATCAAGCTTGGACCTGAAACTCATTTGATTTGCTTTTGATTTCATTCTCAGATTTAAATTTCAACCTCAGATATTAATGGAACAACATAAGTGGCACCAGCATTGTTCATAATTCAATGATGTCCACCTCATAACATTTCATTTGTCAGATTTTGGAATCGGACAAATTGATCGGATTTTGATCAGCTCTGATCCTTAAAAAAGGTATACAAATATCAACACAGTAACACAAATCTAACGCAACTGGCATGACTTTCATTTTATTTCCTACTTCACAGAAAGTTCTTGCTGTAATATTTCGTGTGTTGAGAGCATCAAGATAAATACCACAATTTACAAATGTATTTTCGAATCTGAATATTTTATATGACAACACATATGAGCCACTTGATAAACTTTAACACTATGTAGAAATCCAAACTACTATGGAGCACTAAAATTCTACATGATTATGTTTCAGTTATGTAGTTTTTGTAGCAAGTAACAAGCTTTTAGCATAGTTCTGTCTGGATATGCAGTCACTCTTGTTATCAGAAGCGACAGATTTTTATGCATAATACACTAATTTTCAACAGACTTAAGGTCAAGGCAATTCCAGAAGCTGTTAGCCATCTTTTCCATCCTGAAGTTAGTTTTTATGTGTGTGTTTGGGATCATTGTCATGTTGGGACATCCAGTAATGGCTAGGTTTAAACAATGTGGCCCAAACTATCACCCTAAGATGAAAGAAAATCTTTTAGAGTGCTCAAAAACAACATAGGAACCAATATAGTTTAACCACCATGAGCTGCAGGAACACCGGTCCACAATGAAGCAAGTTTTAGCTCCTTGGATTGTGCTGTAGTACCCAGGTCCCTTTACCAGCTCTGGGACCCAACCAAAACCCCTCAGTGTCAATACCTTGAGAAATAAGGATATTTGGTTAAGTATAAAACAGGTGTTAATGCCAAAAATGATCAAATGTTGAAAGAAATGGAACAGATACAGAGAGACATTCACCATCCAGAGCTGGCTCCACTCAGCAGACCTTTAGGGTGCCATCAAGTGAAGCACAGATTGCAGCGTGAGTTCTGCTTCGGTCTTCTCATTCTGCACCATCTCTAGCGGGAGTTGGCCTGGCTTAATCAGTTTGGTTTATGTGCGACTGTCGCCAGTCTTATATGTTATGGTTACGTGAGCTATGTAAGCGTGCAGCAGTGTGCATGTGAGCAGATAAAAGATAGAGGAAAGAGAATCATTATATCCATACAATTGAAATCTTGCAGCTAGACTAAAAATACCACTGTCCACATGGACTGCTTCTGGAGGAGGGTTTTATGGAAAAATAAGACAAAGATTGAGGTATTTGACTTCAGTGATAAGAAGCATGTTTGTAGGAGTAAAGTCAAGGCGAGGGTTTAAGGCCAAATTTACCAGCTGTGTAGCATAGTGGTAGCATTATCATATGCTGTGTCTGTTCAGCTGGAGAGCACCGACTCCAAATTCTTTACCTCAACCTTAACTGAAAAGCTGAATGGTTGCAATTTGGAGACAGCTGAGTGTTTCAACTGAGCTGTGATCCCACATCGTGTCTTGTGGGGGAATGGAGAATTCTGGAAAGATCGTGACCTAAACCTTATGAAGCATTTATGAACTATGCATAATACGCTGCGTGTCCCAGGAGACCATTCAATTTACTGTAAATATATTGAACTATTTCCAATTATTTCAGAATTATTTATTTCATGATGGTGACAAAAAGTGTGTAATTTCTGTAACTCTTGTAAGTACATTAAACCAAATATTGATGAATGTATGCATACATTTACAATAGCATACATAATTTTAACAATGTTAAAATCTTAGAGAAAATCCCAAATTTTTATATGCAACATAATTCAATGAGAATTTCCCGAAAACAAGATTTTACTGCATTTACTGCAGGTGTTAAAAGGGCACATAAGCTTCTTTCCCCCTTATTGCCTTCAACTCTTGCATGCATAGTTTGTTGAAAACAAGAGGACTGACAGAAACACTCATTAGAGCTGGAAGCATCTCAGCTAGGAGTGCTCAGTGAACGGATCAATAGGTGGAAGAGATGCTCTCATCTGTCTTAAGGTGGCCTTGGATCTAAAGCTCTAGCGCTAGGTTTTCTGGTTTCTATTATGGTAGTTTTAGAAGCTTGTAAACTTCCAGTCAGGAAAATAACCACAATAGCAATCTGTCTGGCATAAATTCAAAGCTGATTAAATCCTAATCCAAGTAAAAACAGTAGCTCAATTGTATGAGGAGAGGGATACCTTAAAAAGCGTCACAATGACAAAGCCCTGCCCTCATCTGCACAGAAACATTAGTTGGTGTTTCTGTTAGTTGTTGGATTGATTACTTGCCTGTAAAAATGCCATAGGTATTTGGAAAGTTCAATAAGTCAAAGTTAATGCCTATTGTTGCTTTTGAACATAAACACAGGTTTATGTTTTAATCTCTCCTCGGAATTGTCTAGAGCTGCCTTATGGAAACAATATATGCTGAACCCATCAGGAGATGCAGATACAGGATGTTAACAAAGCTGCTTCTCTCTAAGGTGGTGTCAACTCCAGCCTGCTGAAGGGACCTCCGGGCCATCTGTGATTTGGGTACCTCAGGGGACCCAGACCGGGATGCCACAGACATGATGAACACATGGTGAGTGGAGCTGGGTAGCTGTATACAGTTATATATTGTTTCAAGGTCAATTTCAGAGAGAATAAGTCATTTTTGTGGATAGCAAAAACAGTGATAATATTTGAAAAACATCACCTACACTGCAAATAAGAGGTAAAATGTGTTTATGTCTGTTGGGCTTTAAGAGAATGTATTGCTGGTGTAACCTGCATGCACGCCATCTTCTGTTTTTATTTTTTTCTTACCAAATATTTCCAGTGTAACATGAAGAGTGGTAATAAAAGCAAGCAATTTTCCAAAGCTAAGATGTCACAATACCCACATTTCGCCAGCAGAGGGCGCGCATGATAATATTATGAGTTACTCGTTAAAACAAATCGCTAGTTGCTAATTTCCTCACTCTTCAAAACAAATGTGCTTTCAAACTGACTAAACTGTCCGATTACATTGACTTTTCAAGTGTTTTAACTTAACCAAAAGGCGGCTATTGTTCTTAAGCTTTTATGTGCACAGCTTTAAAGACTACGTCGACTATTCAGCAGGACTTTGAAGTGCGTATAAGTTAGATGCGATTATATCAACATGCGAGCGTTTAAAAAAATTAGCTGCATATCTTACCGACGTAAAAGCATCAGTGTGGCCTCGGTGGGAGGGTTTAAGTGTGTGCAATGCTTGCGCAGTGTGAGCGATGTTTGCAGGTCTTGTTATGACTGCAAGGTCCTGTTTCAATCACTGGCGTCAGACGGACGCACAACACCAACTCAGCCCGCTTCACCTTCTCCCCAAACAACGTAAATATTGATTGGAACAGCGCCGCATTACGAAGCACTTCATCGGACTTGTACTTTGGAAAGTGCTTCGCTGGAGACGAAGAAAATCCCTCGTCGTATGACTTTGAGGGACCGGAGTTTTTTTCTTCCCCCCTCCTTTTTTTTTTCTTCTCGCATATCACGACTTGCAGGATTAAACTTTTTCCTGTTGTTTTAGGTGGTTCGTGGAAAAAAAGAGACCCACCTGTGACCTCCCCTTTCCTTGATTAAGGCAATATTCATCCGCTGTAGGATTATTCGATTCAACATCGGGAGCTTCACCAGCTTTGACTCCTTTTTCCTCCTTTTTTTTTTCTTTGAATGCGTTGCAATTATGATGATGTCACCGACGCCACTTTTCCCTAAAGTTATGGCGGAGCACAACTTTTTTAACTTCTCTTGGTGAGCACACAGAGCCTACAGATCCTAGCACTCACTACTCTTTGAATTACGCTTATATAGGCAACTTTCTTGGCTAAAACGCTTCGGTTTAAAGCTAATGAACTGCAGCACAGAGAGAAGGGACGTAAAATGTAACGATACGGTCTGCTTATGACGGCCTTCTGGGAATGTTAGTGTTTTAACTGGAACAACCAGGCCTGGTGGGGGAAAAAAAAAAACAAAAAACAAGCAGCTACATTTATGATTACCTTTTTATAGTTTCAGAAATGACTGCATGCGTTTTAATGGTAGTGGTTCATTTTAGTTCTTTTGTTACGTTTGAATGAGAAACGGTCCCGAATCATAAATAGGGCTAACACGCTGACGATGACTATGGAGGGTTGAAAGTGCCACAGTGTAAATCATGCATCTTTGCAGACTATTTGAGAGTTGTGTGTCAACAAACAGTTTCACCTGACATGGCAAGAAGATTCAACCATAACATTTTAAAAGGTAAAATTATGTGCTCATTTATTTAACGTAAATTGGACTGAAACCCCTTGAAATGTCGTGACAAAAAAATACCTTAATGAAATTTTTTTTAGACGTTATCAGCTTCATGTTTGATCAAATTTCTTTTGTGCTTGCAGCGCTGTCGGCCATTTGACTTGTAACCGTCTCTTTATTCAGCCCAATTCTAATGTTTGCTGGAACATATTTTTACAATTTTAAAGCAGTAGTAGGAGATATCCTGCCTGATCACAAAAATGCCATTGAGCTTGCGTTATAAAGTTTACAACAAAATTTTGACCTTAAAATGAAAAATATAATAATACTGCTAATTTTTTAGACATTATCCTGGATAATGAAGTACGTGCTTACATATCAAATCAGTTTGCTTTTTGGAAAATTGCCACACGAAAACAGCTAAAAAACTTAAGCTGGCTGAATTTTCCAATTTGTCATCCCGAAACCTAAACGATAATCCATGAATGTATTGCTTACAAAAATAGTTTCCTGGTTTTGTCTGGAAATTTTGCAACCCACAAGGTTAAACAAAAAGCTTTTTAAGGGGGAAGCCAGGAATATAATTGCCAGTCTAGTGATTGGGTTTAAATGGTACCTTCACACTGAATGATACCTAACATGATGTTTGAATTACTCTTAATTTTTTTCTTCTTTATGAGAAAGTTAAAGGTAATTAGATCGAAACTAACTAGCTGTGCAGATCAGTAAATAATATGTTAGGGTTTTGTACCATGAAAAATTAAATATAAATATAGTATTAGTTAAAATTGGTATTAACTGTTGCCCACTTTAAATTACTTCATTATGTTTCTTATGAAATACTAGTATGTTTAAATAGTTTTAAAGTGTCCTATTTTTTTCCATTTAAAATTTTATTTCAAATCTATGTCACATTATAACCCTCCACAGTTTTCTCACTTACTTCTATAACTAGAGAACCATGTAAAACTTCTCATTGTATTACAGTGCAATTTATACTTCCTTTCATATGTAGTTCTGTTTTGTATTTGTGCTGTTTTCTGATACAATGCAGCAGTTATTGATGCAAATCCAGAAGCATGAAGGAAAAGGGTAAAAACCCACCATTCCCAAAAAAATCTTTTTTGTTTTAAGCTTTTCTGTACATCTGATGACTCAACAGGCCTGCTGGAACAGCTAACCACTGACAGCAGTTAAAAAAGAAACATCTCTCCAGGGTCAGCCGGTCCTTGTATAAATACAGCAGTGGTAATTAGGGGCTATGCAAGCCGATGGTGCTCATGCATATGGGCCAAGAATGAGTGAAAACCTTTGTGTATTTACAATATAGCACTGCAGTTTGTAGTACAAACAAAGCTGAAAAGAGGGTGTGTTTGGTTATGAGGGCCTTACTTTTTTTTTTCTTTTTTTTTTTTTAAGGACCACATAGTCAACTTATTTTTGTCCTGTTCATGTTTATATAGTTTGGCCCTGAACACGGTGGAAATTTCATATTACATTGTTTCCTGAAAACAGAGGGAAACGGTTCAGTATCATATTTGCTTTGAGTTTTATATGCGCAAAGCGAAAATAAGAAATTTGAACATAAATATTCTCTTTCTTTTCTTGCATGGTTTTATTAGTTGCCGTTACTTAAACCCTAAAATTAAGCTAATCATTAGCATAATCCTAGAGGGTTGCTTTCAGCAAGATTATATGTAAAGATTACCTCTAACCTTACAATGCCATAACCCACATCTCCTCTTTTGCTACATTTTTTCCCCCTGCAGACAAAAACAGTCGCTGTTGTAATCAGGTAGTGCTCAACCCATCTGTTGTGGTTTCCTTGGTGTTGAAATAAAGTGCAAGGTTGAACAATTGGAAAGTTTGAGTATTTTGTGCCCTTTCCTTGCATGCATGCATTTTATTCTTATCCTTTGTTCTAAATATATATTACAGTATTGTCTGAGTAAAGAGAGAATGTGAGTAAATGTTTTCTTTTTCTCTCTCTTTTTTTAAGACCATTGTGAGTAATTAGTTTTAGTGATGGAGCAGTTTCACGGAGCGTGGAAGACCCTAAGCAATGGCTTTGGAATGAAGGACTCACCATTTGAGGGCCCCTGCCTGTCCCCTACCATGGTCCAGGGCTTCACCTGCCAGCGACGTGCCTCAGACGACAGCAAGATGACGGACTCCAAGGCCAGCAGCACAATCCGTGTCTTCCTCCCAAACCAGCAGCGCACTGTGGCAAGTCTTGACATACCAGGTTCCGAATGAGGCTTCAGATTTGATTGATCAATATCGTTAATATTAGTTGTTGGTCTGTTACTATAGGTCAACGTGCGACCAGGTATGACTCTTTACAGCTGTTTGATCAAAGCCCTGAAGGTGCGAGGTCTGCAGCCCCAGTGTTGCGCCGTCTTCAAGCTGCATCCCGGACAGAGAAGGTAAACTCAGAAAATCCTCCAACCAGAGCTTGTAAATATTATTAAACCTTCTGTTGTGAGTATTACATATGTTTTTTTTGTTTGTTTACTTATATCCAAATCAGTAAAAAATCCCGGATGGACTGGAATACCGATTCAACCTCACTGATAGGAGAAGAGCTCCTGGTTGAGGTTTTAGATCATGTTCCTTTGACAACGCATAACTTTGTAAGTACTCCAAACAATTACAGCTTACTTTGTTCTCAAACGTTACTGCAAAAAGAAAATTTGCACTTTTTCTTGTTTTTAAATGTAGGTACGGAAGACCTATTTGAAGCTAGCCTTCTGCGACATTTGCCAGAAGTTTCTCCTTAATGGATTCCGTTGCCAAACATGCGGCTATAAATTCCATGAGCATTGTAGCACCAAAGTGCCCACAATGTGTGTGGACTGGAGCAACATTAGACAGCTTCTGTAAGTATACAGGAGGAAAAAAAGTCATGTTTATAGCCATTTCTAGACTGGACAATATAATTTTGAGTTTTTGAGCAGATAAAATTGATTAAAAAATCAGAATAAAAAAAAAAATTCTTGTGCATTCACTGATCATAAGAGCCAACTTTTCTTCATCATTATCACGTCTGCATGCAGATGATCATAATTGGATGCAAATAAAAATGGGTTATACATATTTGTGAGGTAAGTTTCATAGTCCTGCAAAGATAAAAAAGGGAAGTTAAACTTTTCTGGTAGGTCATTCTGACTAGGTCATTCTCATTTGCATGGCTTTCCATGCAAATGAGAAAGCCATGCACTTTGAATGGAGACCTTTATGTTTTTTGTGCTGGATGTAGAATCAGCAGTAATAATTAGCAAAGAGGAGAATCCCTCTTTACCTGACACCCACTCTGCAGGTGCATCTAAGTAAACAATAATATTATTTCTTCTAGAACATTTTCAGAACTAAGAGTCAAACTCACATTATATTGTATACTTGCAGTGTGCATTCCATGTTTCAAACCTCTTCTTACAAAGAAATATCCTCAGAGGTGTCTCACTTGGGCTGAGGAGAAAAAAAAGACTGGACTGTTTTCTGAAATGTACATTTTGATGAAATAGTAATTCGCTGTGATGTACCCACGGCCACCTAATGCACTCTATTACCTGTTTACTTCTTTTATCAGGTTGTGTCCAACACCAGGTGAGAGTGGCTTCCCGTCCCTGCCACAGCTCACATCCCGACGTATGAGAGAATCCCTAACCCGGCTTCCAAGGTGAATAAAACTTTGTTTCATCAAAAACTAAAAACTGATAGGTTCTTCTATTTTGTTTCTTCTCTAAAAGGGATGAATAATACTAAGAAAACATATTAATAATATACTACAGTTTACTATTTCAGCAAGGATATGGATTTCAGTTGAGCCAAGTTTTCCTCTATACTCTTTTCTGCTCCATCATTGCAATGTCGCCACTTCTGTCCTCCAGCTTTTGCATTGTGCCCACTAAGACATAAACCAATTGTTAGTGTCAACGACAATGAAAATCATCCCAACTTGCCAGAAATATAGTTCACAATCAGTTCTTATGTATGACCACATTTCAGTCTTCAGAATTTTGCATCAAGGCAGGCATTTGCGATTGAAATATTGCAGACCCTGAAACTGCAATGGCAATTATGATTAGATATCACTTCTTTCCTCTAAATGTAACTGCTATTTTTTTATTTTTTTTTATTTTACAAGGGAAGGAAGATTAAGTCAAACCATGTAAAAGTTTTTCTTTGGAGTATTGTTTTTACTACATGAATCATTTCAATCAGGTTAATGACAAGTACTTTTTATGTGGGTTTTTATGTGTGGAAGTTGTGGTTTTTATCTGGTTATATAATGGTTATCACCTTTCAGGAACCGAAGTCATCGCCGTGTCTTTCTTGTTTATGTGCAGCACAGGTGCTGTCAGATTTTTGCAAAAGTTTTTCTAGATTTTGTTTTACAATCACAAACTTGGTGTAGGAGGATGTTTTTCTGATTCAACAACTGCAGAGTAGTGCATAATTGTGCTCACTCACTTCCAAGATATACATCTGTATTCTGGGTACTTTGTATAACCAGAATACAAATACTGGTTATAGAATTGTGTTTTGGGGTATTTCTCTTTCGGAGACTTAAAACGTCTTTGGAACTTCTTTGCAAAATTCTTTACACGCTGTCAGAATGCATAAGAAGCATCTGAGAGCATTTTATAATCAACATGTTTTGTCACACAAGTTTTATTTGATTAACCCATTCTAACACAGAACTATGCATTTATTGAAACAGTTCTATTGAAGTGTGTTTAGCGTCGTTTCCTGCCAGAATGTGAATCTTCTCTCCAATCTCAAGTCTTCTGCCCCCTCCAAAAGGTTTTCTTTCAGTGTTAGCCTGTACTTTGCTCCCTCCATTTTCCCATTAACTCTTGACTAGCTTCCCGGGCCTTTCTGATGAAAAGCAATCCCACAGTGTAATGCTGTCACCACCATGTTTCACTGCCTCAAAGGTGTTTTCCAAGTGTGGTGTTAGTTTGCCGCCACACACACAGCGTTTTGCATGTAGGCCAGAAATCATTCTTGTGCTACTTCCCAGTGATGGGCTGTTTTGTGCACAAAACTGTTTGCAGTTGTAGCCATCCAAATTTGAAAAAAAAAGTTTAAGCTCGTGAATACTTTTGCATGATGCGATGTGAAATGAGTTCTGCCTTCAGTGACTTCCTGTGTTTAGAGACGCTTATCTGTGGACGACCTGATGAAGTGCAGTGTGAAAACTTTATTTTGATAAATGATAAAATGGTTTACAAGCTTTCTGAGCTCACACAGTGAGTGTAATATTTTTCCTTCAGATAATATGCTCAAATTTGTTAGTGTGTACTAAAAGCTTTCAGCCAGATTACTTTCTGCTGTTCTGCTCTAATTATACCTTTGATCTACTGCAGCAGCCACTGTATGCCTACGAATATTTGAACTTGCTAAAATTAGAAAGTGGATGGCTGTATGTCCAGACTTCAGATCTGAGCAGCATTCAGGTCATTTTAAGATTAACATATCTGGCTGGTAAGCTTTGTACTCTTTAACTGGGCCAGCGCAGATGTTGGCAAATTGCCTGTGTAGCTTCGAAGTAACCAACACTGGCTTAAAGAGGAAGGCCGTAATAAATATTAACCAATAAGTTACTTCCCCAAAAAGCTTTTACTTACCTTGTTGTTTGCAAGCTTACCTTTTGAGTTAGGTATTTTTCCTGTGCAAAAACAGTGTGGTTGCAGCCTAATTTAAAAATAAATAAATAAATAATGCAAACAAAATACTCAAATGGAGAAAATGAGTAAACATGACAGAAATGAAACCAGCAGCACCCACAGCCACCACACCCACTTTGGCCCAATTTTTAAAGAAGTTACCAAAATAGATATTTTACTGACGGTTAAAAGGCTGTTTCTCTGCGGTTCTGCAGCGTAGTCTTAATTTAATTTTTGCCCCCTCTTTTCAGCTCGGCCCATCGAAATTCCACCCCTCATGTCTTCAACTACACCACGTCGTACCCACCCACAGGCGGCGGTCTCTCCCAGAGGCAGCGCTCCACATCTACGCCCAACGTCCACATGGTCAGCACGACCCTGCCTGTAGACAGCAGCATGTTTGAGGTAAACTGCTCACCATGGGGGCCAGCTGATTTCTCCCGCAGGGCGAGGGTGCCACACCTAACATCTCGGGCCTCAAACTGTTTACATCTCAGGGATTCTATCTGTCTTTGTCTCACCTCTTATCTACCGTGGCTTTAAGTTGTCCACTTGAACAGGGCTGTGTGTATTTATGTAAGCCCCAGATGACATCTTATTCCAGCTTTTTTTTAATACTCTTGCACATTTTGACTTCCCCATGTTCAGTTCCAGTTTCTGCTTTATCACCACCACCATTGTTGCATAATCAGCTCGCGAGTTTATCATTTGTCATACCCACTCTGTTATAAGCCCAAAACATGAGCTTTATTTCATCCTCATTATCTTTAATTCTGTCCTTTCCTTCCTGTCCCTTCATTGCTCTGTTGCGTTGCTTACTCTGGAGTAGCTAGACTGTCTGAGTACCTCTCCCAGTTCCTGGTGCCGCAGATTCTGGCTGAAGAGGAAAGTAGGTATTGTGCACTTCTCCGAGTCAGAGAGTGCCGAAAAGGTTAGAAAGCAGAGTCATGTGTGAAACCTGAATTGCATGCCTTGCAAGTGGGTTATCTGCACTTACATCTCAGAAGTGCAGTTGTCAAACCATGAGTGGCAGCATGGCGTGTATTTTAGTGTTTGAATAAGCTTACCAAACCTAATCTGTGTTTTTTTTGTTGTTGTGTGCGTGTCTGTGTTTTAGGAAGCGATGCGGGATCATGACTCAGGTGAGTTCTTTTCAGCATTTCAATATGCATATTTGCATGGCATGCTTCCTATAAAATTACATCTTATCCATAAATGATCTACTCGTATGTTTATCATTTTACGTGATAAATTAGTTTGATCATATAAGGAAAAAGAAGCATACTATTTTAGGGAACTGGTTGAAAAAGGACACCTTTGCCCTTAGTTTTGGTATTTATAATTCAAGGGGATTTTCATTTGTGCTTCCTCAAATGAAACATTCTCTTATAGTTGCTTTTCTGCTTAGAACATTTTTGATTGGAAAAGTTAGATTAAATCACCTGAAGTGAATTTACATGAATCTCTTTTTTGAGATACTAAATGACCTCTGAAATGAGTGTGCAGTACTTTGCAAAGGTATTTATAGCCCGTGCACTGGTTCATGATTTGTCACATATTATGACATATTTAAAATTATACGTGATAGACTGGAGCACAGTAGTGCATATTTGTGAAGTAAAACATATGTGGTACAGGGTTTTCATTTTTCTTAGTTAAAAAAATAGACATTTGCCCTCAGTACTCTGACACCACTTAATAAAACCCAGTGCTATTGATTGGCATTATAACTCACTACATTAGTAACTAGGGCACAGGTGTACGATTTAATGTCTGTATGAGAATAATGGCTGCTAAACAGTGATTGAGTCAGGACAGTAAAAAAAAAAAACTCTTGTTGGGGAGGAAAAAACACCATTTTTGTTTAGAACTTGTACAGAACACCTTTAACTATATGGAAGAAGTTGCTTCTCTGAAAGTTGAGTGCTACCATTTAATATTGTTTTTTTCCCCCTAAAGCTGGAAGTTCCCCCAGCCAGAGCCCCACAGGCTGGACCCAGTCCAAAGCTCCAGCACCATCCCAGCGAGAGAGAGCCTCGTCCTTCAACACTCAGGAGAAAAATAAAATAGTACGTTCTGTGTTGCATTTATGTTTAACCAGCTCTTTTTAATAATGTGTCATTTGTGAAACTTGTGTTTTGAATACTTGCATCTTTGGTTTCTGTTCATCCAGAGGCCGCGGGATAAGCGAGACTCGAGTTATTACTGGGAAATTGAGGCCAGCGAGGTTTATCTACATTCCCACATTGGTTCAGGCTCTTTTGGAACAGTATACAAAGGAAAATGGCATGGTAAGTATCTGTTATGCAGGGCACAGTCTGGTATAACATTCTCATGCACTATAGATGAGGTAAATGATGCATAAATTGAGAAAAAAGTTGAATGTTTCCTTTCATCTAACAGTATTTCTCTTGTAGGTGATGTTGCGGTGAAGATTTTAAAGGTTACTGATCCAACTCCGGAGCAGCTCCAGGCATTCAGAAATGAAGTCGCCGTCCTGAGGTAACAACACACAAGAATACCTTTTCTGTCTTGTATAAGACTTTTTTTTTTTCTTACAGCTGCTAAAACTGTGTGAATCATCTTCATTGCAAACTTTTATCTAATAGTATCTTGATTTCCTCTTCCCCTTTGCTTGGGCTGCAGGAAAACAAGACATGTCAACATCCTTTTGTTTATGGGCTACATGACGAAGGACAACCTGGCCATCGTGACCCAGTGGTGTGAGGGCAGCAGCCTGTACAAACACATTCATGTCCTGGAGACTAATTATACCATGATCCAGCTTATAGATATCGCTAGGCAGACCGCTCAGGGCATGGAGTAAGTTGTGAAGAATGGAGCTCTGTGGGCGATGCTAATGAGAAATGTCTCAGGTAGCATTAATTATTTTCCCTTTCTTTTGTTTTTTTCAGCTATTTACATGCAAAAAACATAATTCATCGTGACATGAAGTCCAACAGTATCCTTTTCTATTTCTTTGTTGTGGTATTAGAGTGAGTAAAACATAAAGACCAGTTTTCCTCAGTATGTTCAGTTATAAATCTTTGACATCTGTACAGACATCTTCCTGCATGAAGGGTTAACAGTAAAAATTGGGGATTTTGGTCTTGCGACTGTGAAGTCCAGGTGGACCGGATCACAACAGGTGGAGCAGCCCTCTGGATCCATTCTCTGGATGGTTGGTACACTTTGATGCTCTTGGTCAGAAGAACCAATCAGACTGACATTTAAATGTCTGGTTTGGAACCTAAAAAACCCAAACTTTTCTCTGACACATCATGCGATTTGGTGTGGGTGCACTTACTAAGAACTGAAGACTTGACACTAGCTTTTCAGTATTACATAATTAAGAATTAAGACAGAGGATGCTCAAAATATGTAAGAAGCTATTAAAAGAAAACCTTTCTGGATGTGGAAAAAGTGCCATCAAACACAAAATGTCTATTTGTACCCTCCTCAGGGATGTTTTGTTCAATTGGCCTGGAGGCAACTTAAATAGATACCAGAAAGGCTGAAAGTTGTGCAGCTTTTATCTTTTTGGACTTCCAGCCTCTGTTTGCTATGAAGCATGCTTGAATGGGATTTTTTTTTAAATATAAGAGGTAAGGAAAAGAAAATACAGCCACGAGAGACTGCATGCACACTGAAGTTTGCACCTATTAATGCTAATCATGCTAATTCAGGTTGAGCCCATAGCACAGCCTATGGAAAGACTGCCTGCAGCCCCTTACTGAAATTCAAGAACTTCATACAAATTTAACCTGGTAACACAGATATTTGTTGCGGGAGGAGACATTTTTTGAGATTTTCACTGACAAATTAGAATCTCCTTAAGAGGAAAATATTAAGTACAACAAAATATGTCTTTTGCTAGGCTTTCACTCAACAACAGACTTGGGCACATCCGCTCATTAACTGTGGCTAAATACAGCAAGCAATTTGGGAGGAAAAAGTCATGTATGACCACCTCTTGTTGCCAAGAATAGTCTAAAAATAATTCAAGACCACTGGAAAAAATCTTTGGAAATTGTGTGCCTTTCTTCTAATAAGGCACATTTATGAGACCCTTTTAATGCTTTGAATTGATTGAATTTTAAAGAAATTATGTTTTCTTAAAATGATTTCAAAATCACACAGTGTCACAGCGCCTCTGCTCTTAAGATGGACATCTTGACAGTACTGTTTTGATGTTCTGTAAACATTTTCTTTCTGTCCTTGGCAGGCTCCTGAGGTGATCCGAATGGAGGATAACAATCCGTACAGCTTCCAGTCAGATGTCTATTCCTATGGAATTGTTCTCTTTGAGCTGATGACCGGAGAACTCCCCTACTCCCACATAGCAAACAGAGATCAGGTAAAGTTGCTTACATTTGTCTGGCTCTTTTTTGGGTGCTAGTATTTATATGGTCCACTTTTAACAGTCCTAAGCATTTAAAAGGACTGTTTGAATTGGTAAAGTTTTTCTGAAGTTGTCATCAGTAATGGATCTCTTACCTGTAGCAGACAAGTGAGTGAAGTATATTTAAGAGATTTTGCAGGAAGGTCAGGGGGGGGGAGAACTCGTAGAGATGGTCGGCTCACAGCTAGCCGAACAGATGCCCCATGTTTTACCTGACCCAGCATTCAGGCTGGAAGTTTTAGTATTTTGTACGACAAATCTTTAACTCCACAATAAGACATTTGTGTAAGTTCAAGTCCTTGATGATGAAAACCCTCTGCTGCCATCTGAAGGGGCTGGTCTATGGCCTGACAGACCGACGACACGGAGCCACTGGCCTAATTTTAGATCTCGTAACATAACCCTGTGTGAGAAAAGAGGTTCTCAGGTTTGCATTTCAGAGACTGAGTCCTGTGTTTTTCTTTTTCTTTTTTTTATTCTTTAGAGCCAAAGGGTTGGCTAAATAAGATGTGATTCCACATCTGTATATAATCAGACTAAAGTTGTATACAAATTGTGCCTAAAGAAGAACCTGTTCTTCTTGATCCTGTGAAAATACTTTGTACTCGGCTGATCTGGCAGGCACATTGAGTGCTCCTGTCATCTTTTATCTCTGAACCATCAGGCCCTCATACCTTTACAATAGCTCTAGTGTTTTAGATGTCTGTCACCTTAGTCTAACTCGCCATATTTAAAAATTGCATGTGTTAGAATGACCGCTGCTTCAGGGTGAATGTAGGCCTCTCTCACAGTTGTTTGCCTTCAATAGAGAGCCTTGCAAAACTTTTCATGTCGCTTGCATTTTTTTTCAATACATGAAGAGTTTTAAGTTTAAGATGGCATTGACAATGTACCACTATTGGTGTTTTTTTCTAAATCAAGATGACATTGTAAT
This sequence comes from Xiphophorus hellerii, assembly GCF_003331165.1. Taxonomy (NCBI): domain Eukaryota; kingdom Metazoa; phylum Chordata; class Actinopteri; order Cyprinodontiformes; family Poeciliidae; genus Xiphophorus; species Xiphophorus hellerii. The sequence continues at coordinate 21,846,360 of NC_045672.1, forward strand.
GTTACAAATACATTTTTTAAGTTAGGACCAAAGTTAAATGTCTGTCAGTAAAGCTTTAATTTAAAAATATTTGCAAAATGTCCCTATCATTTTCAAATTTGATCATGCTTTAATGGAGTTCTGTGTAATACATTAACACTGCATGGAGCATGGTTGCGAAGTGGAAGAAAATGATTAGTGACAATAAATATTTTTTGTAAATCTAACTCAGAAATGGCCGTTATTGAGGTGAGTGGTCATGTTTTGATAGTTTTATGGAAGTTTAGTTTTATAACCCAGCCCAACTTTCTCAGTGATGTCTGGTGTTTTCTTCAGGTTTTCTTGAAACTTTTTTGCATTAATCTTCCAGCCAGCTTTCACAAAACAGTAGCATGTGTATTTTGATTAAATTACACTAAAGCTGAATTTATTTACTTAAGTGACCTCTCAACATTTTTTTTTTTTTGTTGCTTTTTTAACACATATTTTTATGTAGGTGCTGTAGAGTACAGGTGATTGAATATGAATACACACCAGAGTTTCTAGTATTTTAATTAATAAAAAATATTTTTGAGAGACAAGCATCATTTTCACCCACTTCACACTTCTCCATGACTTTGTGTTGGTCTGCTACATAAAATGCATTGTGGATGTAAAGTGGCACAATTTGAAAAAGTTTCAGGCTATAAATGCTTTTCTAAGGACCTATAACAATCAAATGTGATCAGTTTTCCTCTCAACTTCAACAAGTCTTTTTTTGACTCCCTTCCCATTAGATTATATTCATGGTGGGAAGAGGCCGCTTGTGCCCAGACCTCAGTAAGCTCTACAAGAACTGCCCCAAAGCAATGAAGAGACTGGTGGCAGACTGCATCAAGAAATCCAAGGAAGAAAGGCCGCTGTTTCCGCAGGTGAGCTGCTTTTCTACTATTAGAAGCTGTTGGGTTAAGCCATAAATTCCTCAAAATAATCTCTTTGCATCTTCCCTATATCTGAATTTGTTCTCAGATCTTGTCCTCCATTGAGCTCCTCCAGCATGCCCTCCCTAAGATAAACCGCAGTGCCTCAGAACCGTCCCTGCACCGAGCCGCACAGACCGAGGACATCAATGCCTGCACTCTGACCACCAGGCTGCCTGTTTACACATAGGCTCCTCCTTAGCAACGAGATTATTCTGCTCCATCAGTAAACGCAAATTCCCTCCTTAGAGACATTTGTATAGATCTATACACATGCAATCATACATAAACCAATGTTAGTCAATGACTATGTAATTAAAGGAGAATAGTAGGAGGAGGAGCATCTGAGATTAACTACGGAAGATTACAATCGGATCTGCACAAGGTACATCACACATGCGTTAAGAAGTATGTTGAGGCTTCGCGTTCGTATCGTATTTGATTTTAGTTGTATACAGAAGCACACATGCCTACCTGAAACAACAATGAATGGACACTGAAGGAAGCTTAGGTGATGTTTGTCTCCTGGTCCGTTTTCTGTCCTGCTTTCATCAGGCATGAAGAGAGGACTACTTTAGCTTAGCTGCCTTATGAGGAAACAAATCCTGGACTAAGTTTCTGAAGAACTTCACCTCCTCTGTTTATCAGAAAGCTACTGGAAGCAGCCCATCTAGTTGCACTGTAGCTGAATCTGCTTTGTCTTAAAAATCAGTCTTTATTTTTGGGTTATTTTTGATAAGTTGTCGTGTCTCACTGCGGAAGGGGGTTTTATCACATTCATTGAACAGATTTGTTGATGCCTATACACTCTATAGACTATTGTTTGGTTATCATGAGCTGGACATTCGGCACGTGTCTTAAATATTTAAAGTAATTCGGGAACTAATTTTGGCTGTCACCTTGAGGAGGTTAAATGTTTTATTTTAAACTTGGTGGAAAATTCATCTATTCAATATTTTAATAAAGTTAAGTTAAAAAAGTCCTTTGCCGAAATATGTTATTGGTTTGTATTTTATTTTTTTAAATGCATCTGTTATTACTCTTCATGTCCTGTACAGGTCCATCTCGGTAATTTAAAATGTCATCAAAAAGTTAGTTTTTTAGTAAGTTAATCCAGAAAGTAAAATTTTTTACAGATTAATCTCTTTGACGGATGTACCTCAAATATATGTCAATTAAGATATTAAAGTTTACAGCTAATTAAAACCCAATATCCAGTTTCTCACAGAATCCGTCGACTAAACATGACCTATTAGAAGTATTTTTAATACAGAAAGTACTTTTTAAATATGTGGAAGGGAATAAAATAATAGAACAGTGCATTTTTAGCAACAACAAAAAAAAAAGTTAAGAAAAACTACAACTGTAAAAACTGCTTTTTTATTTGTGCAAAAAAAAAGGCTGTTTAATATATAAATTTGCAAATAAACAGCAGCAGAGATCCCTTTTATTTAGGTTTTGAAGGCAGTGGTAGTGGCAGGTGTAACCCTGTTTGGCCTCCTGACACAGTAAAGTCCCACACAGGTGCAAGACTTTGCAGCAGGGTGTAATGTTTGCTGTAGCGCTGTGGCAACGTGGTGAAACCTCACTGGGGACCCAGTCCACATACACCACCAGGGGATTCTGCCATTGGCGGACGCCTCTGTGTATGTCACAGTCACTGGCGCGCATGCTGCAACAACAATCTACCAGCAGGCAAGGGGGCAAGGGATGGAAAGGGACAGGACACTAGTATTTTGTTTTAGTGTAAACATTTAGCGGGCTGCTCCTGTGGGGTATTGCCACTCAGCGTTAAGGTTTACAGTAAACATAAGAGCTAAATATGGGAGTAGCTTTATTTTGTGTTTCATGGACCTTTGAATTTAGGCCAGGGTTTAAAAAGCAGCACGTTTTGCAGAGGGTTGTTTGTGTAAAACGTTCCACCACACGGGTGATGTCCAAATAAGATGTGTTTCAGCAAAATAAAGGCTTAACAACAGCATCATGTGGATTTATCTGCCCTATTTCTGCATCCTGCTGAGCTCAGTGGCCTACTTCTGTGTCAAGCAACGGCACCATCTAGTGTTGGTTCTGGCACCATTTTTGAAGAATCTACATGTAACCAATATGTTTACTGTTACCTCTGGTAAAAGTTTATAAAACCTTAAAGTATTTTTTATATTGTTATTGCCCATACTAAAAAAAAAAAAAAAAACACTGAAAAGATGTGAAAGAACTAATTATTTTAACACAAACTGCACTTATTGGCATTTTCAATTCCTATAAAATAAAAGCAACTAAAATATGTTTTGCTTTGCATTTTTGAAGTCAGTCACAATCTCCAGAAATATTTAATTTGTATTGACAGAATTTTTGTTTCATTGAAGTAAAAATCCAACTCTCATAAAATAAGCTCAAGCTTTGAAATGTTTTTTAGGAGTTTGTAGATTTTGCACAGAAAATATTGCTTAATTGGAAAGTGGATGGAAAATTATACATACAAAAGTAAAAATCTGAAAATGTGACATGCATTTGTATTTAGCCTCCAAGTCTTTATATGATGGAGTGAAAACTTTCACCCACTACATATGCAAATACTTTGGAGTGTTTTTAAAAAAAATTTTTTATGAACTTTGCACATTCAGAGACAAATTGTTCCCCCTCAAACTGAGTCAGGTTAGATGGAGTCTGTGAACGTAGATTTTTACATATCTACATCCAAAAACTCTTTGCTACAATTGGATTGAGTGTATTGATGTAAACACATTTTAACCTTATTTTAATTAATCAAGGCGTTCTTTTTTTTGAGAAAGAGATTATCCAAATAACTGTGGAGCTACAATTGTTAAGAAAATTACTTCTGAGTCACTCTGGATTTTATTTAGGGACTAAAGATCAAAGCACATCACTCTTTTCTAATTACGTGTTAAACCATGTGTCCTCCTTCTACTTCACAATTCAACTTTTTCAAGGCATATTTTTTGGTTCAGAACAATATTAGAGCAAATGTTCTTTTTAAAACCTGATCAACATTAATTATGTTGCTTCTCACTGTGGTGAGTGTGTGAGTGAGTTTTTATGTCCAGACAGCAAGGACACGACTCACTGGACCGGACTGGACAGCAGCGTTCCCTTCGGGCAAAGCAGACTCTGGGGGAAAGAAAACAACTCTTGAAACAAATGTGACATGACAAACACATTTGTCAGTTGACAAACACTGTGCAGAATCCCATGATAACTTATGTCTAATGTCCTCCAGTTCTTATTTGGTCGCTAATAATAAAAGCTGTCAGTCATATGCATGGTAAAATAATGTAGTCATGATTCTGCAGTAGAAGAACCAGGAGGTACAAAATGAAAAAAACTGTTGATTGCTGCGATAGATGTTGAATAATTTCTACAGGGAGCTCAGGAGACGATGATCTGTGGTGGGATTCAGTAAGTTGCCATAGTAACCAAAATGCTGCAGACCTCTTGACTTGTAAATCCACTCCACCAGATGGCAACAAAAATTCATAAATTCACCTGGATTTTTTTCCTCGTTTCGTTCTCTAGTGACATGGCACTGCAGAAGTCGTGTTAATGCATGTCAACTTTTCAGTAAATTGATTAATACCTATGTTTTGTTGCTTTTTTTTAATCTTCAGCTTTTCACTTATTGAATTGCACCTATCAGATGATCACACATGCTATGTTAAACTGAAAATATAGGAATTTTTTATTTGGATTTTCAGCCAGAAATATCAACGAATTAAAGAATGTAATTAATCGTGAATTGTGGGAATCTATGTCTATTACCTGAAGTTGCATCTGTGGTGGATGACATTTTGTTCCCTTGCAGGATCTCTGATCATTTCAGATCCCTGGATATTAATTGGAAACATGCTGTACCTATGGCACTATTCATGCAGAAGGTGCCACTGGATTGCACATTTATTAGAGATAAATAATCAGATCTAAAATAGTTTCAAATGATAAAACGTAATGAATTGTAAAATTTTCCACTGCTACATTTAGTGTTATTTTACCTGTGTGTTACAACTGTAGGTAATAGTGTTATGAAAAATCTCCGGTCGAGTTTTGCTATGATTGAATGCTTCCCATAATATTTAAATATATTTATCAGAGACTCTTGTTACTTAACTTCATTAAAGGATTCAAGTGCTCGTCTTGTGCTGTGCTCTTCAGCAGATGGTCAGCACTGTGTCCCCCCCCTACCCCTACATAGGACACGACTTGTTTCATGTAGAGCAGCAGCTTGGCAGACAGCTGGGAGGAGTCTAGACGGAAGCCTTTCAGCTGGAACTTCAAAACCCAACACTGACTTTGCTCGGAGCTCCTCTGTACCTCTTATAGGCTTTGGGCCGGGTCAGTCAGCTTGTTAAGATGGGGGAAAAAAAATATCAGTACCATCTGGATGTTTGACAAATGCCTCTTGCAGAACAGATTGTATCTGTTGGGAGTAGCTTGCTGATGTTTGCTGAAAGACTGCTGACATTTTATGAGATAAACATGGCAGCTTTTTGAGAGCAGCTGTAGTACCATTGAATTCTCTGCAGTGTTAATGTTCCTGCTGTCCCAGTCAGGCATCTGCAGTGCTATCAACCTTCTGTGGACAGGTCTCATAAGAGTTGGCAGAGATTGAGCCTTGAGTCATAAAGATAATCAAGGTATCATAAGAGAGAAAAAGACAATAGAAATATGCATGATTACTTTGATGAATCTGGGATGAATAATACATTCTGGCTCAAATTCCCTTATTTACTGAGGGAAATAGTAAATAACACCTTTTTTATATACAGTATATATATATACTGTATATATATATGTACATATATATATTTTTTTTTTCTGTTTTTAGTTCTGGCTGAACTTTTGTTGTATATTTGACCTTTTTGAATAGCTTTCGTTTTTAATTAGTTGGATTCCGCAGGACTGAATGTTGGGGCTTTGAGAAGGTTATTCCAGGATCCTAAAGCCCTACTTTATGTGTTTCAAAACCAGTTCATTTTTCTTAGACATTTTTTTCCTTGGTTCAAGTTTGCTAAACACAGTGTTAAAATGAAGAATCCGGCCTTGCAGAAGAGATGCATTATTAAAAGAATTTTTTTTTTTACTAGGATGGCTGGGAGTTTGTTTTAGCTCTCCTAAACTGAAGATTTAAAATACTTAAATATCTTAATTTTGGTTCAGATTTCAAGAGGAAAAGTCACACTTCTTCAGTATTATACCTATCAGTGTTATTGCTAATATTGCCTGTTTTTTTGTTTTGTTTTTTTCAATTAGAACCTCAGCAAACTACGTATAAAAATTACTTAAAGCTCTGTCTTAGTGTGGAACAATGACACTGTTTGTGAGTTCAGGGACTGACCTATGCTGTGAAGGAAGAGAAAGCTGAACTGTTAGTGAATCAATTTAAAGCTGTTTTTGTATTGATTTATGTTATCTATGTTTGGAATTAAAATGTGTTTGATGATGCTAAACATGGTATAAAAGATAAGAATGGAAGAAATATGTAGAGAGTAACATATTTTTTCACAGCATGGTATTGCAGTAAAAGTATAATGTTAAAGAAATAAGCATCTCATTGGTGATTTTGTTGAAAACATTTTATTTTTCAACATGGATTTTTTTTCTGAATAAATGTACTTGAAATAAAGTTTGATTTTTATGGTTTGCAACTGCAATTGGAGATGCATTTATTTTAAGTCTCTTTACAAATCTTCATCAAATGTGCAAATAAACTTAGATATATTGGTCTAAATGTTCCCTTTACAAAAACATTAATGGTAGCACACATCAAGACACAAAGCAGCTATTGCAAAGGAAGCTTTATTGCCAGTGACATAAAGAGTCCACACATTATTGTTTTTTCCAGATGTGGGTTTTTACAGCTTAACACTGCTTCTCAAAGTTGCTGCCTCAGTTCCAGTATCAATCTGCAGCCAGAAGTATCACTTCAACACGAAGGCCAAATGACAAAGCTCAGATGTATTTAGTTTCCAAACTGAGGCCAAACAACGTAGCCGTCACCGACTTGTGTCTCTCTGCTGGTCAATGTCATGGCATATTTCCTAATAAACGGAACAACACGTCCATAAAGCCTCAGGCATGGCTTTCTACAGGGATACACTCACAGATAAAACAATGGCACTTATCACAGCTTAGAAAAAGAACTGCACGCAAAGCTCGCTGAAAAGATTCTTGTTTTTTTACAGTTTGGTTTTTTTTCACCATTTAGGATATTGGATAAATGAGATGGCCTTCTGAAGTAAACCACTGTACAACAGCACATAAAGACAGTAGAACAAAGAGCCACTTAGTAAAAAGAACTATTCAGGGTGTGGGTGATTATCGCTTTTTGAAAAATATTTAAATGGAAGATCTGATTTCATGTATACATTTGTATCTCAATAAATGTAAATATAATCAAGAGTCTGATTTATTCAGTAATTCATTCCAACAGTGCAGTATTTTTTTATATATTCCTTTTATCCCCAGAAACATTTTACTTCAGATTTAACTATAGGTGATTGTTCTTGATTTCACTGACTCCAGCTGCAGACTTCACCTTGTGAGTTTTCCCCAATCTCTTACATGACCTTCTCAACAAACTCGATGGCTCCAGTTATCATTGTTGCTTGCACCAAATGTTTTCCTTCCACTCAACTTTCATTCAATATGTTGGTATTTAGCAGTCTTTGAACAGACAGCTTATTTAGCAATGACCATTTGTGGCTTACTGGACAATTCAGCCTTCTCTACCATGATTCTGTAGGCTGTAAAATAACAGTAACATAGCATATCAGGTTATATTCTATTTTTTGGAGTAGATTCCTTCATATCTTAAGCCATGAAAATTTGAGTGAATGAAGTATGCATTGATAATATGTGAGTTTGTGTTTTCAATCGAATTAAAGAAAAATAAATGTAATTTCTGACAATATTCTAACATACTGAGATGCACCTGTCAGCATACTGAATCGAAACAAATAAGCTTTCATATTGCACTTTCCATCAACTCCCAGCAATGGCAGTAATCTGAGCACAGCAGTGCCAGATAAGGCGACACTAGACCTCAGAACAATGACTGTTTCGATAAAAAGGCCTCCTCAAAAGCTTTTATAAAGTGAATGGTAGAAGCGAGACTTTATATTTAACATTTTTCGGATGACACACATCACACATAACACATTTTGATTATCAGAAATAATTTTTGCCTCCAAACAACAGAAACAGAGCTTTGATACTTAATCAGATCTGAAACAAGGGGTTTAGAAAGGACAACTATCAGATTGTACCACCGTTAGTCCATTAATCTGCACTGCCCACAAGCAGGGTTAACGGTCCTCTTATTCTTATTTACACTGTTAGTTTCTGGAATGCAAAGACTAACACTAAATACTATATTCTTTGGTTCAAAATTCTACAATTATAGTGAAGTTCTGTGTTTAGAATCTTTCTACATTATAAAATATTCAATAGACCTTTAGTTTTTATTACATGGGCATCAATTTATATTCTACCACTAAATAATCTAATTTCTAGAGACAGCACTCTATGAGGAAATATTGATTTGAATAAAATAAAAATACTGCATGAATCTCTTAATATGTATCTGTTGTTACATACACATTCACAATGTAGAATCACAGGAAACACAGCTTAGTTATACACAGCGATTTAACAGCCATGTTAGATAAACATCCCACATCATCAGACGTTTAAGACTTGCACCCGTCTTTGTGTCAGTCATGCAAACAAATAAAAATAAATATCTATCAGTATAAGTACAAAAATATTCACCACTACAACCATACACACACATTTATCTTATACATATTAAGATATACAAGTTCAAACTCCATGGTTACCCACAGTTTGAATAATAACTAGAGGGACACACCAAATTATGTAAAATGAACTGAAGACACAGTGTTAGGGGGAAATAAAAGCTTCATAGCCAGGTTAGAAAGTTAGCACAGAGCAGCACTGAACTCAGTGTAGGCACAATTTTCATTTTATATTATCAACAACAGGCTCAAAGAAAATAAGAAAACACACGGCTGCTGAAACACAAGTGGCCTATACAAGCACACAAACCAACAGGTGGACAGGTAGACAGTACATGTTGACACTGCATAGAGTTAAGAAAAAACACAGGCCAGGCCAGCTCGCAGTTGTACCGAGAGCTCACACCAACCAGATCTGGTTCTAGCTGCCAGCATTCACCAACACGTCTGCACAGCTAGGGGGCACACCGCCATCCATCCAGACGCTGAGAACTTTTCCCTCTGCAGGTCTCAGTTGGCCTGGACTGGTTTTGGACCCACTGCAACGCCATTACAGTCGAGAATGTACTGCAGGCAACCTTGAGGTGGACGCCCAGCACCGTTCTTAGTGAGTTCGCCAGTAATCTCTCCTTTCTGGCCAGTTCCCTGTATCACGTTTAAAAAATTAAAAAATAGATACATTAGTATCAACAGATCACTTAAAGGTGATTAGCTCAAGAACAGAAAACAAACAAACAAACAAAACATGCTCCGTTCAGTGTATTTTCATACCTGGGATGGTTGTATAGTTGTGGGTCTCTGGGGAGCATTAGGTTCTCTCTCAGCTGACTGGTTCATTTTTGCCAGCACCAAGTCAGCAATGAGCTGCCGGTCTTCAGCCTGGTGTTCTCCAACCAGCGGCATGGAGGAACCAACCACCTGCCCCACATTGGAGATGGTTAAGCCAGAGGAATATCACAGAACAGTGTGATACAATTATTAAAGCAGTAAATGGCAGAATTGAATAATGCACTTATTTATTATTCACATGTTTTTGGAAGAAGATCCTGGGCTGCATATACGTAGTTCTGCTCAAAAGTTTACATATGCTAATTATTGGTACAAAGCCTTTTTTACAGGGACCAATTAGGTATATTCATTTCATAGAATTTGAAAACCAGGAGTCTGTGTCATGAAATCAACCAGTTTAATTAAAAGAAATTTTGAAATCTGTGCACACAATAGTTGGAGGTTTTAATGGGACTATATTTATTTAACTAAACAGTTAGGTATCTTCCGAAAGAATAATCCATTTGGAAGTTTCAGGTCTCAATTTGATATCCATTTATGTCAGAGTTTTACCTCTGTGATATAATCTTTGCCATCTTTCCCATGGATAGCTTTAACTGCACAAATGTCCAAACCCCCAAAGATCTCACAGCAGGTGTCCACCCATAGCTTGTACCTAAGCACAATCAAAATATTATTCAGAAGCACTGGGAGAAAAATAAGACAATGTGCTCCAATTATCAGCAGAAGAGATTGTCAGACATTCAAAAGAATATGTTTTTTTAAATTAAGAAACTAAGCACATTTTATGACATAATTCAGCTTTAATATTTGATACAATAATAGGAATGAATTACCTGTCAGTCATGGCGACCTGCTCAAGCATTGCAGAGCCTGTGTTTGTCTTCCAGTTTCCAGATATAGATGTTCTCCTGATGAATGTACAACACAAATAAAAAATAAAGATTAGTTTTGTTCGGTTTGATGAGGAGTAACAACAGCTTAGTTATACCTACATGTAAGCTTTGTAGTCAGCACCAATCTTCTGGATTCTGATGTCATACTTGGAATCAATAAGAGGCTCTGTGGTGGTGTAGGTCTGAGTGAGAGCCACCACACTGGCTATGTCCTGGAACTTACTGTGGTTGTCTACTTTCACCTGTACATACAAAATGTCAAGTAAAAAAGATGTCTCTCATACTCTTATGCAATAAGGTGATCCTGTGATCTTCCTTTATTCACATTAACGAAGGCTTAAATGAAAAAAGCAAGTGCAGTGCCTTGCAAAAGTAGTCATACTCGGGCTTGATCTGCAGAAATCCACTGCTCTGTTTGGAAAACTTGTTTACAGGACTGGTTTTAGTCGCTCCTCAAACCTGAACTCTAATGAAGGGTGGCAAGAAGAAAGCCACTCTTATAGAAAGTCATAGGAAGTCCGATTTGTAGTATGTGTCAAGCCACATGGGGCGTACAGCATGACGAGTCTGGACAGATGAAATCAAAACGGAACCTTTTGGCCCACATGCAAAACATGTTAGTGGTAGCATCATACTGTTTTCTGTAGGGTCGGGGAAACTGGTCAAAAACTAATATGTGCAAGATGGAGGGAGGTAAATAATGGGGGAAGCATAAAGGAAAACCTGTGGGAATGTAAAAAAGACTTGAGACTGGGGTGGAAGTTCACCTTTCAGCAGGATGAGACCAAACTTACTGACAGAACTGTAAAGGAGTCCTTTAGAGCCAAGATTATCCAAGTCTAGTCCTCTAAAGCTACTATTCTGCAACTTTTGAGTGCATCCATTTGTCAACACAACTGACACAAATGGATGAATTCCCTTGTCTGCATGACCTTCAGCTTGATAGGCATGGCAACGAGCCATTCATTTCATTCAGGCGTATTGAAGAAGGAATATAACTTTTACAAATAAATCTAAAAGTTGCAGAATAGCTCTTGAGTACTGGGCACTGCTGCTTCAGATCAAACCATATTTATGTGTTAGAATGATCTAGTCAGATCTGAAAAGCTAAGAGAGATACCAAACCAATGTGATCTGTTACTTCAATGAAAGGTGACTATACCAAGTACTGACTTATGAGGGCTGAAAACCAAGTCACAGTTACAATTTTGAAAAACAATCCAGTGTATCATTTTTGTTTTTGATTAACAGCTGTGCACTACTTTTTATTGGTCTATTACAGGAAATACTTATAAAATACATTTAAAAGAATTTTGTTTTTGGATTGACTTTTCCAAATAACTTCAGCAGATATGAATACTTTTGCAAGGCAGCGTATGTGTACAAGGATTAAAGCAAAAACAAGTGACACGTCACTATACCTTTCCCATCCCAGAGTGAGCGTGTCCAATCTTTACAACAACAGGAAATGAGGGCATGCTCACCTAATTAAAAAAGACATTTACTTGTTTAATAATTGTTGAAGTTTTGTATTATTATATCACTGTCACAAGTAAAACAAGTTTGCATCTAGTAGGATGCTCACCATCTCCTTATAGTTGGGATAAAAGGTCTGTTCAATGAGGGGGAACTTCTCAGGTCCCAACTTCCTGTAGGTGTTGATTAGCTGAGCAAACTGGATGTGCACACAAGTAATTAATTTGGTAAAAAATTAGGAAAGGAAATTTATAAAAACTCTTAAAAAATGCAACCATGCAGCCCAGAATGCAGAATAGATTTTTAACTCCAATACGTCGCCTCAGCACTTACTGCCCACGGCTTGTCGCAGAGGTTATAGATGGATTCCAAGGAGTTAATGCTTGGAACACCCCCATACTGCAGACCGATGATCAGGTTGCGAAAATCTTCATTCTGGGTCATACTGAAGGCATGCTGGCGAATGAGAACAAAGTCTGGCTTGAAGGACCTGGAGAATGGAATAGCAATAGAAATGTAAACAAAGCTGTGCCAAGGGATAATAGCAATGTGGGTGAGTCAGTCTGTGGGTGGACACAGAACAGTCAAAACAAAGAGTTTCAGTTGCACACTAGATTCATTTGGAGTTTGTTTGTCTGACCTGACAACCTTGGTGCCATTTCTGAGGACTTGCATGTTTACGCTGCATGTACCGCTGGCTTGGGCAACAACGTTCAACTCACTGAATTCAGCCTAAACGCAGAAAAGGGGAGAATGTAACACAGGGAGAATAAATTTAATCCTCTTTCTGGTGCATAAGCACATGAAATGAATCTAAGTGTCTTCATTAAACATACCTGTTCCACTTTGATATCATAATCCCCGTGAACCTTCTTTCCTTTCAATAATTTTGCCCTGGTGGAGAAGAAAAAGCATTTTTTTTATTAAACAACAGAACTACAGGTGTCCAGTAAATGCCAGATCCAGTGTGAACATATCACTCGATTATGTTGACTTTGCAACAAGCAGAAAAGTGAGTCATTGCTGAATAAATGGCAATCTGCTGAGTGAACCAAAGAAGAAAGAAAAACCCTTCTGTGCTTTTCTCAAACTGCTGAAACACAGAAATGCTCACACTTTCTCACTTCATTCTGACAACCAATAAACATGAATTTACTAAAAAACACTTGAAAACAGGAACTTTCATACGTAGTCTTTTTCACATTGTGTCAGCTCATAAACTACATAATTTATCATTATTTTAAAACTCCAGTCCTTGAATAACAGTGTCTTGCAACTTTTAGATCTACAACACTCTTGAATCAATCAAATTGTTGAACTTTGTCCTCACCATTCAGTCAAGTTCTACAGAACCTTGCTCACAGCCAAATGATATTTTCAGATATATTTAAGAAAAGTGATGTCTCACCGACTCTGAAGTTTAGCTCCTATGTGATAAAACAACACCAAATGGAGAATAACTGTGAAAGGAATATGACTGATGGCTCTAAGAAATTTTAATATGAAAAAGTCTGAATATTGCGGCAGCCTCCCAGAAGCAACACTATGCAAAAACAACCCTTCGCTGCAAATACAGCTACAACCCCTTTGGAGTATGTCTCTACAGAACACTTTAAACACTTTAGATTTTCAATTGGATTTTGGTCTCGACTTTGACAGTGCCATTCAGACCTATGAATGTGCTTTGATCTCATTCTCATGTCACTTAGGTTGTATGTTTCCAGTTGTTGTCCTCCTTCCTAGTCTCAAGTCTTTTGCAGCCAATGACAGATTGTTCTTTCAGGACTGCTCTGGATTTAGCTCCATCCATCTTCCCGACCTCGAGGTTGCATTTTTCTCCTCCAGAGTTTCCTTGAACCTCAGTTGGACCTCATTTACTTCTATGGGTTTAATAAGTGTCTTCTCAAAGCAATTGTCTGCACTGGATTTAATCAAGGTATAAAGGGGCTTTATGTAAATCCATGTTACGATTTTCTGACTTCATTTGTGAAAAATATGAAAACCTCTTCACAATCACATGCCACTTTGTGCTAGTCTGTCAAACAACAGCCTAATAAAATAGAGTGACGTTTGTGGTTTTCACATTCTAAACATGTAAAAGTTAAATCAGGCTTATACAAATAAAAAAAACTTGTGACATTTCATCTGAATTCAAGATGCCAGAAAATTATTGAACTTTGCCTCACTCATAATTTAGCGCTTGTGAATTCAAGAGATTGCTCAGTAATGACAGAATTTGATTTATTTTAACATATGTAAGTCACCTTTGAAAGCATCTCAATTCCAATGAATTTCACTGCATTTCATTTACAAGTGTTGTGATAAATTAATATGCAGAGGGAAAACCTAACAACATACGTTTTGATAAAAGAAATGGCCGATATGTAACCAAATAAGGGGTTTTCTACAAAACCGTCTTTCCCATGAATTTCCTCGAGTTGCCATGGAGAATCCTTTATTTTGGCATGTTTTTTCTACAGCTCAGCCTTTAAACTAACAGCATATACTGCAGTGGTACATTTTGTACTATGTGTGGTGACAGCTCAACCCAGAAGAAATCTGATAAACATACATACTTTGCAATGCTGTCTTTACAGTTTTTTTCAATATACTTTAAAATCGCTTCCATCCTTTTCCTCATTAGTCTATGCCGTTCTTCTGTCACATTTCCTGCTGCTGCTGCTTGTTTGTCAAGGAAAAACAACTGAATAATTCTGTCACAGCCCAATTAGGGCATGGGAAGGAAAATAGATATTAAAATATGAATTACAGCTCCCGCACATGAAAAGCTGAAAAGCATCAACGCTTGTAATTCAACATACAGTGAGAAAAACATGAGCAGCGACCAGAAAAGGGCCACAAAGAAAACAAGCATACGATTTCCTCCCTGCTATCTAAATAGTAATCTTTCCCAGCATGAGGCTGAGTAAGACGGTGTAGCATATGGTGATTTTTGTTTTTTTTTCATTTCAGTATCGCGGCGCAAAAGACAACTAACAGCATACTAATCAGAGGTAGCACATTCAACGATCCTTTAGTGCATGGATTAATATGCAGAAAGGTTTATCAGTTCCCCACAAGAGCTAGGTCCTCCGATTTTGGAAGGACTTTGATTTAAGCTGTTAATGTTACTCCATATTTGAAACGATCAGGCACAGTTGCATCTAAATATTAACACTGACTGTATAAAAAGACAAATAGCATTTTTCCCTCACTGTCTGACATTAAGTCAGAATAAGCCTGTTTTAGGCTACTTAGGTTTACCAAATTTATTTGTTTTCTAATTCCAGAATAATTGGAGCGTTTTTAAATTTTTAGATTCAGAAGTTTATATACATTTATTTAATGTTTGGCAGAATAACCTTACAAAGAGGACAACCTGGAATAAACATTTTAGATATCTTTTCACAAGCTTCTCAATTTGAGATTTGAAATAGAATAGATATACAATAAATACATTATTGCATATCCAACTAAAAACGTTTAATCTAACTTAATGCTACACAGTGAGAAAAATGAGTTTTGTGTCTGTTTTATATGGAATATTCAAACATCTGGTGTTAGATGCATCTAGCAAGCTCGGTTATCTTAAGAAATGAGACGATATAAAAAAGTAAATCAATAAATTAGTCTCTTCAATTTTTCTCAAAATTAATCTGGAAAAACAATTCTCTTGATTAAATATTTCACACGGTACTGTGGCAGAATCTTTCATTCAGATGATTCACCCGAGACCTAGGCAAGCAGTAGACCTTGCTGAATTTTAATGTCTAATTACTTTGCCTGTTCCACTCTCACTTCCCCCTTGTGTTTGCATAAGATTATGCTCCTAGTACAGGGCACATTTCTGCTGATATTCAGTTGGAAAGGTGAAATTTATAGATCAGAACATTTGATAAATCACAAGAATCTGTCAATATCTGTACTTTAAATGACAACATATTGAATTGCAATGAGCAAGACAGGGCTTCACAGCCATCAGTCTCATAAGTTACAGTGTTTCATCTGCTGCTCTTGTCATAGGAGTAATTTATAACACAGTATTCCTGGAACTATCCAAACCTGTCTGGCTGACTGGTAGCCTCATCTAAAGCATTAGACATTGGCTGGATGACAGAATGTTTCTACATGGCAGCAAACCCATTTCATGTATTTTTCTGAACCTTGCTTATGTAAAATGTATTGCATAACAAACTCACAGTTAAAGACACATCTATTTAGGTAGTTTGTATTTTCTAATTTATTTTGAGTCTGCCATCAGTATGATCTTACATTTTTATCATTTGCCCAGTGTTTGCTGCAAAATTATTACACAAGATGTCAATAAAAATGACACATCTTAATACAAGTTTCAGGTACTTACTTCAAAAATAGTTTGTTTTTTTTAAATATACAGTACATTCAGGGGTCGAAAATGTATTTTTTATGTTCAGCTCTTAGTTCTTTAAAGACATTGAGTTGTTGGGTGGTTTTCCCTTTTGACTTCCTTTTCCTATTCATAGAGGCCCTAAGTGTCTGGAGATTAACCAATGACTGATCCAACTCTATTGATCTACTTATTAATGCTGTATTTATCATCTACTGACCACATGTTGTTGTCTCACCAGCAAAGTACAACATAAGAAAACATTCCGGTCAAGATACCTTGTTGGGGAAAAAAAATCCTAAAAGGAATAAATTCAAGAAATACTATTATGTCTTTAGTACATTATTCAATGTTTCTATTTCTTTTTCCATACAAACTCTGTAACTTCTTTAATGAATACCATATGTTTTCTTAAATTCTCCTGCCTAAACAAATATTGGCACTGTGTTCAATATTTGTTATAACTACATTAGTAATTTACTGTTTCTGTCAATTTGACCAAATTTAACCAACTGTTCCCATCAACTTACAATACTTTACTATAATTTCCTTAATTCCTGAACCTTGAATATACCTTTCTCTGAAAGTATAGGAAGCAAGCAGGGTCCTTTTGGTTTTAATTTCTGGCAGGACACACAAAAACGCCAAAGTACAGCTAGTCGCATAGTGAGTTAAAGATCATAAATCCCAGACTCAAGATGTGCAACAACACTGAGAACATGAGGAGCCTGCCAAAACCACAAGAAAATAAAGAGCTGTTTCATCCTCCCAGGGCTTGCCAACAGCTCAGTACTTTAGAAAACTTTCAGTCCTGCCAACAGGAGCACTAAAATACTAAACTGGTTGTCTTTTTAAGCATCAGTAATCTTCTAATGTTAATCCCTTTTAGCTGTATTTGCTGTTGTTTTCTTTTCGTACTCAAAGGATACTATTTCAAACTGTTTCGTTACATTATCTAAACAGTGTAGGAATAACACATTTTTCTGCCATGTTGAATCAGAACCACTGGGTGAAAGGTCTTGTAAAAACAACCCAAAGAAGCCAAACCAAGTCAAACACCTCCGCATAGTGCTACTGAGCTGTCATTAAAAATAGATGCAGCTCTCAGACAGAGGAAGCCCTGTAAATTAATTATTTTAGCACATCTCCTACGTGACTGTGCATTTGATGCACATTAAGGAAGATAAATGCTATGAGCACCAGAGACTGGTACAATAAGAACAAAAACAATGTCAGAGCAACAAACTGCTCACAGAAACTGGTTCAGAGCAGATCTGGATAAAAACCAACAGTGAGAATGAGGTCACACAGAAATCTCACTTGACATAATGTACATCAGTTTGCGTACTGATGTGAGTACATTTGAGCACCACAATGTGAGCCTTCCTTCTTCACAAAAAAATAACATCTTTTTTTTAAGCAATAAAGAACATATGAATACACATGGCTGACATCCATCCTGCAGATAAGAGTCTGAACTAATCATTGCAGATTAATGTTTCCTACATCATCATGTCATTATTTCCTCACTACTAGTGTACTCATCTACCAGCAGGAATATCGATATCCTGCTGAAGTAGTCTTTAGAAAATGGGTACAATGTGGTCAAAAGGGATCATGAACATGGTGAACACCAATCCTCAGGGTTTGGCATTTGAAAAATGCTCATTTGGGACTAAGAGAATCAAAGCATGCCAAGAAAATAATCCCAAACAATTACACCACCACAGATTTAAACTGTGGAAATAGAGCAGGATGGATTTATTTATGCTGTTTATGCCAAATCTCAGCACTAACATCTAAATGTTGCAGCTGAATTCAAGACTAATAGAAACAGACAAACTTTTCCCAATCTGTTATGGTCTTGTTTTAGCAAGCCTTTGTGAATTACACCCGGTATGGTTTCAAGCTGCTGCAGTCCATTTGAACCAAATATGGCATTCAATCAGCTACTGTTGCCTTTCTATCATGTTGCCCATACTCATCTGAACTCTGACATAAGGCATTATTCATCTACTCAATTGTCACTCACAATATAGTTTCTCTATTTCTGGCCATAATTGTGAATGTAAGGGATTGGTGCATGCAAAAACCTCAGCAGAAAGCATCATTTCATGGCCAAAGTCCATTAAATCTTTTTCCCCATTTTTATGATCCATTTTAACTTTACAAAAAATCATCTTCACCACATCTTATGCATTGAGTTCCTGCAATGTGATTGGTTGAGGATTAGAGTCAAACTTTATGTCTCAGTAAGTCTTCTGTTTTTTATCTAAATTAAACTGCAATGAGGCAAATACTTCAGCACACACATTCAAGAGGAAAAATCCTCTCTGAGCCTATACAAATGAAGAGTCATCGTGAAAGGATTCAATTACCATGTATTAAAATTGCATAGTAATACTACTACATACTACTAGAAGAAATATACTCACTTTATTGATTTTGAGTCCATCAAGCCGACAGTGATGTTTGTTTATCCTATATCTGAGCAAGATCCTCCTGGACTCTGAACACCATTAGGCTTAAATAATTAAGGTTCCCCCAGCTTCTTCATATTAGTGGCATGAAGGTCTGCTCTTGGAGCAGGACATGAAACTGATACAACAACGATCTAATATTCGTTCTGCTTCCTTCTATTTTACACTGCTGCTGTCCAGTAAATCAGGGGTTGCAATATCTTACATTTAGCTTCTCCTTTAATTGTGCAATGCATGTATGACATGCAATTGGTGAGCAGGGGGGGAAACCCCATTGATTGAGGGAAAACACTGCAGTGCTTTGAAGGGAACAAGAGGAAAAAAAAAGGTACTTCTTTTTAGGTTCAGCACAACCTGTGGCACAGCAGCTTTAACATATGTGTAGCATGCCATGTTACAAAGTGATGACATCATTAAAATGCCACATTTAACACCAGAAAATGATGTATGAGAAGAGACAAATGCAACAAAATAGTAAAACAAATAGATGAAGAAGGAAAACTGGAATCCTCCATCTTGGTGTTATGTCATTACAGGACCATTCCTCAAAGCCAGAATATTCTGGCTCAATAATTAGTGGCAGCAACTGAACACCAGCAGGTGACAATAACCGTTAATATTTACTGTGCATTTGACAGAAATGCTGTTATAGTAGTTTCTAATCTTTACAAAAGTACATGATACCCAAGAGAGAGATAAAAAAGAAAACTGACACTAAGGATGGAGCAACAATAACTCACAAAAATAGCTCACAATAAACTAATTAGAAATGGAAACGTATTGTCTTACCACTCCTGCTGGGGTTCATCGATCACAAGCAGAATCTTAAACTTCTTGGGTGTCGTGACTTGGGTCTGCTCCACGAGCCCTGCTGAGGCAGCTGTCTGCTTTACAACATTTGTGATGGAGCTGAAGAAACCAGCGCTGGTCGACTGAGACGTCTGAGGCTTCCTCTCAGGAGCAGGGGAAACGGCTGGAGGTGTCGGCCCGCTTGTTGGAGACTTGGCAGGGGTGGAGGAAGCAGGTGGAGGAGGCTGAGCAGGGTCAGGCCTCTGAAGGTCTGTCATGTAGCCGTTGGGCAGGTTGGAAATGAAGGTGCTGTCCGAGAGACGCCGCCGCAGGTAATTCATGGCTGGAGAGGAGAAAACAAGAGGTGGGTGTGGAAATTTATCCTGCAGGGTTCTCCTGGCTGTGAGTGTGTAGCGGATGGAGGCTGGGGTCTCTGTACAAACTCCTAATGAATGTAGTACCTCCCAGCTTTGCAGAGCATCCTCCAAGCTCTCCCTCACTGGCAGTGACGCTACAGCTTCCAGCAGCCAATCCCCTCACCCTGTGCTTTCCTCAAGCATAGCACATGATGCTCGACTGTGCCTTCCTCCCGTTGTCCTCTCTCCTCTCTCTCTCTCTCAGTGGCATGCCTGATTTCCCTACCCCTCCCCCATTTTCTGCTTTACAGACATCATCCTTTTCAGAACCACAGCATGAAAAATTGAGGGGTTTCCAGTGGAGGTGCAAGGGGTATCCGAGTTATACATCACAATGGCTTTACACCTCCTACCCATGTTTGGTAGGATTCTCTGCCCACTGTCTATGAAGAGCATTTCTGTCAGCCACAAATTCTAAAATGGCTGTTTGGACCTGTGGGCAGCACTGAAATGGGAGGAAGCATCAGCAGCAGTCCCTTGAGGCACAAATGCATCCAGTAAACAATCTCTGGTGTGGGTTATCAAACCCTAAAGCTACTATTTTTGTTGTAAATATATTTGCATTCACAAATGCATGCACAAGTAAATTGTAGAATGAAGTATAATGAGAGATATGGATGTATGGAAAATGGTTGGGAAGGAATTCACTTAATCAATAGCTTGTGGTGTCCAGAGATCAAAACAAATATAAGTAAAGGCCAACATAGTTAGTCTCTGACAAGGACACTCAAGAGCAGTTAAAATAAAAAAACAAAACAATAAATATACTTTTCTTACTACTTACATTTTAATCACCCAGATTAATATAAAATATTTATAGTTTGAAATTAATATTTTCACCTGACTCTCATTGTGTTTTTCATTTCAAGAGAGTGATCGTCAGTCTAAAAAGGAACTTAGACTCAATATATAATATAGTTGAATTACACACAAAATCTTGTTTTAAAGCCTTTATTTATGTTAAGTATGCAAAAGACAAAGGTGTTCATATTCAGGTGTTTTTTAGATACACTCTACTTTAGGCTGCAGTTGCCTCAGAATACATCTTGTTTTAACTTGTACTTTGTATTTTTCGGTGATGTTATAATTGCTATTATTACATACACATGCTGTGAGTTCCTGTGGTTTCAAGGTTTTATTCTTTTTTCTCTTTCTGAGGGTGTAGAAGCAGATTTTTAAGTTGTTGACTTGCATTTTCTTTCGCTACTCTACTCCTATCTCCTCCTGCCATTTAAGCATTTCCTACCACTTTTGTAAATATAAAGTGTATAAATATAGACTTTTGTATATAAATGTATATAAATATATAAATGCCGAGATATTTTGGGTTTGACAGTAAGTAGAGAGGTCTCTTTAGTTTGCAAATATTGCAGATCCCAGGAATACCAAAAGGTGTTGCTGTGAGTTTACTGTGTGTGAGAGGGACACCAACTGGTTGTTTTACAGTAGTGCAAATTGAAGTCAAATTGAAGTATTATCCAGTTTATATGCCAGAAAGATCCATAGGACAGTAGAGTGTGATCCAACACAGGCTCAAGTGGTGACTGAGCATCTGTATTTTAAAATCCCAGCCTACAGTGTTTAAGCTATTATCCTATTTGTTGAATTTACTGTCATAAACAACATTTTTTTTGTTTTTTTCTCAGCTAATCAATGTTTTCGTAACTTATAAATATACTTCAGCTTGTCGAATCACATGATTGTGATTCAGGTGCGTTCATAAACATGTCTCGTCTCTACGCCTGGGTGGGTCTTTTGTTTTGGGGCTCCGCCTCCTGTGATGGGAAAGTACGCGAAGCACAGTACAAACTATGGTTTTGTTGTTGTAAGACCAAGATTATCGATTGAGTAAGTATCATTAGAAGCTTGCCGTTATCCTTTTTGACATTACGTTTGTTGAGTCAAACAAAGTAGATTGTCGCTAACGGGTCGTTCAGTCGTAGTTTTTAGCTGAATGTTAACTTTTTGAGCCAACTGAGTTTGCGACTGTGCTAACATTAGTTTTGTGTGACTTGAGCTAAAGTTAGCCATTTCCTTCGTTGACTCGTGTAATTACGCTTACAATATTTGTAGTTTTTTGACATTTTCTTGAACAATTACTTTAACTTTGTTTCGGGATACAGCTATTGATATGAAGTGTTAAAATAAACCAATTAGAGCTAAGTAATGTTTTAGCTGCTAGCTTAGTGGTTTGCGGTTGGTTAGCTGTCATGCTAGTCGTGGGTGTTTGAGTCTGTTACGACATACAATTTGCCAATGGAATATTACTCTTTAATAAATTACTTTTCTTTAATGTATTTTGACTTCAAGCGTGTTCTAACATTCTTAACTTTTTTTTTTTAGGATATACTTTTGCGTTGTTGCCTTGGATAGAATAGCCTGCTAATGTCAACGTTAGCAACTAGCCTGTACATGTAAATGCTGTGCACTAGAATGGACCTGTTGAACTCTCAGTTCCTGGACAAGATGAACAATAACATTGGGAGACTGCACTACGACGGTAAAGTTGCCCTTTTATTTCTGTTTATATGACATTTTATTTCTGTTTATGTGACCTCGACTCTCTTGCTCTTATTGCGTTCCCCTATTGGCAAGTAGCAATCAATTGCTTTTAATTAAACAACCGCGTATTGGTGCGCGGTAATTAATTGCTGCAGGTGGTGTTCAAAGTTTCTTAATGATATGTAAGACGTTTTATAACCGGGAATGGTTATTATGGAATTTAGATTCAAATCTAAAAATATTTTATTGTTCCCGAAGGGAAATTAAATGTTGTTGTAACTCATGTTATTTCAAATTCTTCAGAGTTATTGTAGATAGTGATGGCTGTTGGCAGAAAAAATCTCTTGTAGCGTTCTGTATCACAGCGAATTTAAAGAAGCCTCTGACTGAAGATTCTCTGTTTTCCCAAGACAGTCTCATAAAGACTGGTTATCCATAATTTTCCTGACTTTATGAAGAATCACAAACAAAGCACATACATAGTTGCTTGGTCACTTTTGGTAAATACATAAAATGGCCCTAATTCTTGTTGTTCAAATATAACTAAGAAATATTCTAAACAGCTAAATTCATAATTGTCTTTGTTTGTAGTTATTTGAAAACAATTATCTCAATTGAAACTACGTCAGCAAAAACAAGTCTTTTAATACTGTAATTAATATAGGATGTAAGAAATAAATTAACTGCTGACCTTTTTCCACAGATGAATCCAGGATTCCCTCCCTGTCTACTGCTGTGTCAACCATAACTGGGCCTTCCCCACACTGCCCAAACAAACGGAAGTATGGGGACGAACAAATGGAAAACAGGCTCAACTGTGATGATGACCACATGACCAAAATGAGCAGAATGTTTGCTACTCACCTGTAAGTGCACTTAAGAGCAGACATCACAGAATTAAATTAAGTCTGCTGAAGTTTCTTACTTTTGATTTTGATTTGCATATAGAAGTTGTAAATCAGGGAAATTGTAAATCAGATTGAAGCATAAACGCTATGCAATAAACACATCCTCTAAAATGTCAAAACCCCATAGCAGTTTTGCAGCTTAGCTTAAAATTCCTACATTTATGTTAATGGAAGTGGAAATAAATTGAGGTAAAATTGAATCCTTTCAATATGGCCCTTTTCCTTTTTGTAATATCACTGCTTCTCTAATCCTCATATTACACCTTCTAATGTCAGCTCATAAATGTCAGGGAGATTCAGAAATATTTGCTGCTGACTCAGTTCACAACTGTACTTTTTGTTACATTTTAACTTCTGAAATGGGTGTTGGAGAAAGCCTGCTTCTTTTCAGAGTAACCTCTGCTTGCTCTATATTTTTATTATAAAAGTAAAACTGGTGAGCTGTAAATTGTCCGCAGAGATGCATCAGTGAGGTTGAGTTTTGATCTTCGTTTGTTTTTCTCAGCGCTCGTCCGTCTGCTGGAGACAACCGCAATGAGCACTGGAGCCTGAGCCACAGTCCTGTGGAGCGGCCTAACCCATATGCAACCATTTCTGGCTACGCTATAGACCAGCCGCTGGCTCTGACCAAAGACCACAGTGACACTGAAGTGTCGCGGCCTGTCATGAGTGGGGCCGCAGAACGGCAGCAGGTGCGTCCGTATCGACTGAAATGATCAGTAAATGGTATTGTATGAACTGTTATAGTCCTCTTGTTGATTGAAAAATACATTTCAATTTAGTTTTAACCAGTTTGTGGAACAAAGCTGTGAATGAAATTCTGGCATTAAATGATCATTTTTGGTGATCAGAGCAGAAAACTTCTGCATAAAAGAGATTGACATTCTTCTGCAAAATTATCACTTCACGTCTATTATAAATAATAGATGTTTGGAACCTTTATTCAAAATGTTTATGTTCACACTTTAAGCTTCAATTTTTGAGTATAGTAGTTTGGTGGTTTTTAAAGTTCCTTAGCAATCATAGATAGGGTTAGATCAAAAATATTAATACTCATCAAGGTCTCCTTTAGTTTGTTGTATGAAACTTATCAGATTTTTTCATTTTCCTGTTTCCCAGAATCGACCCTCGGTTATCACCTGTGCTCCAGCAAGTAACCGGAATTGTAACCTCTCACACTGCCACATGAATGGCTGCACTCCTCCCCCACCTGACAATCAGAGAAAGACCAATGGTAATCTTTGGGGTTTTTTTTGTATTTTGTACTTTATTCTCATAATCTTATTAAATTGGCTCATTTAAGCGAACCATTATTTTTGAGACACCAGTGTTGCCAGTCCACATTTTTCCCCTTAAGTGGTAAAAAATAAAAATATTCATACGCATTGGACAGCAAAGTTCTGAGATTTTTCAGTGCAGAAAACCTCATCCTGCTTTGCCTTCAAGTTTCAGTAGAATATTTACATGAAATTAGTTATAGGGTGGACATGAAGACTTGCTGTCTAAATCCACTGATGTTTCTCTGAAAGTTCAAATTATCTCTTAAAATTAGCAGAAATGATGACAGGATCTTTTATAACTTAGCCAAAGTTTAGTTTCCCACCTAAATTATATTGTTTCACATTAGTTGAATTAATTTACATTTAAAACTAATTAAGTTAACTTTTTTGTTGACTTGAAAATATTTTCAAGTAACTATTTTAAAATTACATCTTATGGCTAATTCCTCAATTACTTTTTTTTTTTTTTACTTTGTAATTGAAGTTCTTGTTAATAATCTCGATCTGTCTTTGTCCTTGTTTTTCCAAAATGTTATTTTTAGCTAAGACCGTATGCGATCCTGTCATTGAGGAACACTTCCGCCGCAGTCTTGGGGAAAACTACAAAGAAGCCGAGGCTGTGTCCAATTCAGTTTCTATCACGGGTTCTGTTGATGATCACTTTGCGAAGGCGCTGGGAGATGCCTGGCTTCAGATACAGGCCAGAGGTAGCAGCCACCAGACTTCAGAGGACGACCCATAATATGGTGGGGGGAAGGATTGAAAGGGATCATTTTATTATTTTCACTTCTTGCCAAGAATCAACTTCTCTTAACCAAGAACAGTGTAAGACGTGTGGTGCTCACATAGGTGGTTCCTCTTTGGACCTCAAGGTCAATCTCGTAGAACACTCGGCTCAGTTTTGCCACTTAAAATTGGTCATTTTCACCCACAAAGAAGGAATTAAATTTTGAGTCATTTGATAGTTGTGGGAAAATTATTAATCACACTGTAAGTTTCTGAATATAGATTCCCAAAGTTGTCAGTTGTCGGCATGACAATAGGTTTTTCACCTACCTGTCATCTGATTTGATAGCCAAAGACCTTTCCAGCCTTTCTCCACCAGCCTGTAAGCCATATTATCTGTTCTTTCATTGCCACTCTAAGATCACACTGCTTTTCAATCAATATTACTTGAACATGACAGCTATGTCTCTTTTGCACTATTATGTTCTTAACCTCTGGTGTTACAGGTTACCTGTTGGAAGTAATGTGCAACAATGCGTTTTGAGATTTATATGAGAAGATTACTGCCTTGGCCTTGTTGCTTTCAGAAAACACTAGGTCAAACTGTCATTTTTATGATGGTGAACTGGACTTATCCACTGTTTAATAACCTTAATTTGCTTACGCATTCACTAAATCTGATTACATATTTCCACTAACATCAATTATAGTTGAACTTTAATTAGAAAGCATGATTCAAATAGCTGGTTTCTATTACAAACTTTATCCTTATTCTATGTATTTAGCCAGATTTTATTTTTATCTGTGATATTTTAGAAATAGTCACTGCTGGTACAGTTGTACTCTTTGTATTTTTTTGTATCTGGTTTTTATGACTCTACTTAGGTGCATAGCTTGGCATCCATCAACAAATCGCAGCCTCTGGCAAGGCTGTCTGCAGGTTTTACCAGCTGCATTATTGTTACTCTGCGGAGCTGGATGTTGTAGCTTAACACATGACTGAATACGGCTAAATCTCCTCCTCTGTATTATAGTTGATAAGCAGTGACTTTATTTATTCTCAACATGTTGGTTTTTATTGTGAAACTTTTGCTTTGGAAAGGATTCCTAAACTACTTCATTAACAAATAAGTTGATTTTCGGTTTGTTATTAATACAAGACAGAAGTAGCCTTAGTATTTAAGTTGCATTGAACATTAAACCAATGCTGCTGTTATTTAGTAGTCACACCAGTTGCTTAGCTGGTAATGTTACAATATTACCAGTTTGTGTTTTTTGTTTTCCCCTAAATCTAAGTAGCGTTCTATTGTTGCCAAATTTCTTATTTCATGAAGTAGGGCTTAATAGAGTGCCATATTTCCGATATAGTTGATGTTTAATTCCTAGATTCGAAAACGTATTGACTTTGAAAGGTCTTCCTACCTTCTCATATTTGGTTTTATTAAAATCAGAAATTTTAATGTCTTACAGTTTTAATTCAACTTTTCATGTCGTGTTGAAGGACAACCACAAACAAAAATGTTTAAATGGGATTTTACATGACAGGTGAACATGATGTTTGACATAATTATGATGTAGAGGAAGGATGATGCAAAATGTTAAACATTTTTTACAAATATGCCTCGTGCCTTCCTGATACTTTATAAAAGGTCTGGACTGGATCATTGTAACAATTGTACTTTGATCTAAATGTTTCCATTACATCAATGTTTGTGGTTCTAATGTGACAAATTTGGGGGATTATGATACTTTTTTTTTATGACACCACATGTGACGGTGTGACATTTTTGATAACATTATTTGATATTCTAAGGTTCTTTTTCTATTATTAACAGTTTAACACCCATGTTTTTATTAATATTGATTTTTTTTTTATAAACTATATAATCTTTTCTATTTTATTTTACACATACAGGACCATCATTGCGCGGTGCGGAATGATCAGTGTTTGGTTTCCTTTCGGCGTCATCTACTTACGCTGAAGTAGATGACGCTTCTACTGTGTAGAATGACACAATGCAGATTGTCTTCTTAAATTTTCCATTAATAAGTGCAGAAACAGTTTTCTGACATTGAGGCTTCCTTTGTGTAGACTTCTGTAACAGGTTGGAGTTTCAGCTTTCTGTATGTATTTGTAGAAGTGAGTGATTTATGGGATCTGCTTGTTTGACACAAGTAAAAGTTTCACTAATGTATTTGCCGGTTTTAGGCCTATATTTAATTTTTTTTAGTGTACCTGCATCTTTAAGACTGTATAAAGTTCTGGTTTTAGGAGTCATCCTGGTAGGAAAATATAAAGGGTTTTTCATCTTTATTTCTCTGGAAGAAAACACTTTTTGTACTTAAATATTTTCAAAATAAACTTATAATAGCTACATTTGCACATTTTTGTTGTCAGTTTTTCCTGCAATACTGTATATTTAAGAGAAAGCTGTCACATCAGTGCCTAATGGTATATACAGTTGAACTAAGTAAAGCATTTGGCTGGAGTTGCATTACAAAGTATCAGCATTTTTAGGTTATGACGGTGATTTGAATGTCCTTTCCAAACACACTTCTTTTCACATTGGATTTAAAATGCAGCAAACTACTCATTTTGTGTAAACAGAATGATGGTCTTGAGTGGAACTAGTTTTACGTGTAACATGCACTCAGTTTATGTAAAAAATCCCTGATTTGAGCAGAACATTGAGGACTATCTGAAATCCTGTAGTTCAGAGAAGTGGGTACAAATTTTTAATAATTGACTGTTGGCTTTATTATTTTTAAGCTTTTATGCCAATCTCAGGAGGAATCCTCAACTGTGGGTAAGAAGGAAGTCTGAACCTTAGCATCTACCATAGTAATCTTAGGTATAATAACTGAAAGGAGCAATGCTCTAATGTTTTAGGAGACATTTTGAAATTAGTTTTGATGCAGAGGTTTACATCTTGTTGCTTCAATAAATGCCTTGCTGTCTGCCTGGTGATCCTAAATTTTATCTGCTAGATTCTGCCCAGTTGGGTGAGTTTCATGCCAATCGGTTGCACGGCAATCTCTGACAAAAAAGTGGCATGGTTAATTTGGAGCATTTGCAGTGATGTTTCAAGAGCAAGTCAAACACAAACTGCTCTCACCTCGTGTCCCTACGGTCGTTATTTGAAAGTTTCTGCGACTCACAGATGTGCTTTTCCACAGCCTAACAGTCCTGTTGACAGGTCGGCTTCGTAACAACTGTTTATTTAATGTCTTTCTATTTTCTACTTAATGACCATGTGTGTGCAATACATTCTACAGCCAGGCTGGCTTATTCTCGACAAGCAGCTGCCATTTTCCCCTGGATGTCAGCTGCAGTCTCTCTGTTTGTTTGGTGCCATGGTAACTGACGATTACAAATCTGCAAGTGTGACGCGATGAAAATGTGATTAATATTCTGCTTTTTTTTTTTTTTTTTTGCAAATGGCACCTTTTTATGACTGTATGTAATTGAAATACTTTAACACTGGACAGCTGAGTACAGTACTATGGCTTTATGGGTTTTTCTCACTGACCAGCAGATGGCACTATTATGCTTCTCTTGAAGCGCTTTAAAACTCCTGAATCTCTGGAGACCAAACAAAGAGGATCATCATCCCCAGACAATTGGAATGGATGCTGCATATCTTTGATATGTCTTTTTGTGTACTAAATATTTCCTTTTGATACAGTAGATATCAAATAGGTTAAAAAAAGATATTGTGACATCAATTTAACATAGAACATGTAAAGATATTTTGCATAATTTTGTGATGGTGTTTTTAAAACACCATTTTAGATTATTATGTTTACATTTAGGGAACTAGACCATGCTTAATTTAGCTTTGCAAATACGAATTTTCTGTGCAATATTAAGAAATACAAATATTTCAAGCAAATGACAACAGTGAATTCATTGCATTTAAAAAAAAAAAAATTTTTCTCTTTCGACCCTTGTTCTCAAATCTGCTGAAAAGCCCCTAAAAATGTCCACTGCCTCCACAAGATTAGATGCCGCCATTCAGCAAATACAATAACCATCATTGTTGCTGCCATGCCTTCCATGGATGCCTGTTCTTGTGGGATTATGGAGAGGAAATCTAAATTTTTCTAGTTCATGTAAAAACAAAAATATAAAACAACCCCTTTATATTCCTGTATGGACACACTCAACGCAGGCACGCAAATATCAGCCCACATCGGTAGCCGACATGAGGCGAGTGTCTTAATCAAGATGACACTTCAGGGTCATGCCAAATTCGGCTTGGCCTCTTCAATGTGTGAAGGCTACAAGGAGCATGACATCTGTGCTTGAAATGGAGGCCCGGTCTCTCGGCCGCTGCCTTGTGTCATTTCCCCAACTGGACAGACTCTGCTGCTTTGAGACACACAGTCAGGACACACATATGTCAAATAGTGTGCTCCGTCGCCTTCGTAAAAGAACTGAGCCAATGAGAAGAGCTTAACATGGTGTACTCTGGCCATGGTATGGCGTATAAATGAATCCAGTTGGATAAATGCATGGTTTCACTGCAGGCTAAATAGCAAAAGTGTCTGTTACAGTGTCACACATGTTGACTCACGTCCTCTGTACATACTGTCCTGCACAAACGCCTGATAGAGATCTCATTCATTCGTTTGCATAATTCCAAATTTGTTGTGCCTGAGCAGAGTCCAGGGCTGCACCCCTATCCACAGCATCTGTGAGTGCACTATGTCTGGGGAATTTGCATGATTGCCTGTAGATTATGTGAACATCGTCACCTCCCCCTCTTCCTCCTCCTCTTCCTTTTTTTTTTTTTTCCAGTTTTTTTTTGTGGCTCTCCGCTGTGAGGATGCACACACATCCTTGGGCAAAAGAATCTAAAATAGATCATACGAGCAACTGGAGTAGATGCACAGGCACAGGAAGCAGCTCACGGGCAGACTTGAGTCATGCTGGCAAGATCATGCACCCTGAGCTGACAGCCCAACACACCCGATTACCAATCACGTCACTTGCAAAATGCAGCAGCAGCCGTACTATATGTTGTAAATAAATAGAGGAAAATGTTGAGAAGCCACGCAGATTTCCCTTCATATAGGACTTCTTAGCGATGTCGGGATCTAAAGGGAGGGCCGTCTGTGCTTCAAGACGGACCTGATGAACATCTCCGGCTCACGGAGCAGTGGCTCATTCAATGTGTCATGTGGACTGCTGGCAATGGCATAACCTTTGCAGAGGGAATGGAAGACAACACGGTCACTCTGGATAACAGTCTCGCAATGAACAAAAACAGACCCTGTCAGGCCGTCTCAGCATCAGTTTTAGGCTGCACACCACCGCAAACACAACCTACCAATCGCTCTTTGCCTTTTCCTCAATCCTCCCTCCTATCAGTTGGTACGGCTCCTTCTCCTATAAGGCGTGCACTTGATTTGCCGGGGATACTAATAATACTCTTCTGCTTTACATTCTCGTACACTATGTGCTGCCTCAGCTCCACGTTTGACCCGCTTTGTTGGGAACATTTGGCCTGCTGCATCACCGTATGGTGCTTGACACAGCCAGTGATTTCTGAGATATGGTTGGCATCGGCGGTACAGTGTTATCTATTATTGATTTGCAATGATTGATTTAAAGAGCCATCTGCTGCAAAAGCATGCCGCTTCTAATTTCTGCAAGAGAACAAATCAAAAATCAACTGAGGTACAAAATGTCTAAAGAAAAACATAAATACACAAGTAGCAAACATTTGTAAAGATTTCCTAAACTTTTTGAAAATAAAACTCTGAAAAGTGTGACAAGCAAACATATGTTTACTCCTGTTTACTCTGATACCCCTTGATAAAATTCCCTGCAACTTTTGCCTTCAGAAGATAACAGAGTCCACCTGCAAAAAACCTGATCTATATCAGTGAAAAAAAAAAGTCACTTAACAGTTTTAGGAAGACCGAAGAACTCAGTAGACACAAATACACTTGCGGAAAAGTTAGACTCAGGATTAAACTTTAAATATATTACCATTCTAAAAAGAAAATATTTTAGAGGCAGCAAAAAGCTTGTCAGTAGGTTGCCGTTCCCCTTCCAGCAGGACATTAAACGTACAACCAAACCTAGATCAGACTTATTTGGATCAAAGAATGGTCAAGTGTCAGAACAACCCAGTCAAAGTCCAGACCTAAATCCATTTGAGAATCTCTAGCAACACTTGAAAGTGGATGTTCACAAACATTCTCCAAAATACTTAGATTACCATTTGCTGGAAAAGGTTCTTGTGCAAACCTTTAACTCAGGGGGACCTAAATACAAACTACAAAAACATGCAGTACATGCATAATTCTATTTCTGCTTCATTATGTACACTTCAACATTTGGATTACATAAAATCCCAGTAAAATATATTTTAAAAGGTTTTTATGGCACTAGGAGGCCTTTAATGAACTGTAGATGGACAGGAAAAGGGGCAAAAAGAAAAGAATAAGACATGCAGCATATGGCTTGGGGCTGGGAATTGAATCGGGGACAATTGCACTGAGGACCATACCCTCCGTTTATGGTGCGCCTGCTCTACCTCTGAGCCATGTGGTGCACCCCCTGGCGCCCAGTTAAATACATTGAACTTTGTGTTTAGGACTGGTAAAATGCAGAAAAAAGTTCAATGGATATGAATACCTTTTAAGACACTGTACTAATGACAAGCTAAAAATTCTCAAATGCTACTTTTTTCCCCCCTACAGGGTCAAGCCTCCATGTAATCATTTAGATTTCCTCGTTTAACATCAGGCGAAGATGATGTGCGTTGAGACGGCGTGTTTTGGGCAATGAACAGCAGATGGATGTTTGAACCATTACTAAGGGGCATTCTCATGTCTCATTATGAGGCTTGTTAAGGCCCACATTACAGCTGCTTGACTGAGCAGCCTTAATAAGGAAAGTGACCCAACACCAACATGAGCGGCAGCATTTTACCTCTCACTGCCATCTATTTGCTCCCTTTGTGGCCCTATCACTTTCTCTTGCCGGTCTGCCTCCCCCTTTTTTGCCACAGCTCCGTCCTTCCCCCCTCAACTCTCCCACCACAACCACCACCGCCACCACTACCTCTCCCCCCGTTGTGTGTTTGGCAGTCACACAGTTGGCCATGTGTGTGCTGAAGACGTTACATAATGCCCTCCTTTCACTGCACTCCAGATCAAAGAGAACAATCCAGCACAGAGAAATCGCTCCTTGCTGATTTTTCCTCTCTTCAGCCCTTACATTGTTTTTTCAGACTTCTGTACAGTACACTGCATTATAACCAGCTCCAGGATTCCTGTGGAAAACCAAACAAAGAGACAAGGAAAGATGAAAAAGAAAGGAGACAAAAAAGCCCCAGATTAGGCTGAGTAGGTAATACTTTGTCAGAATTAACATAACATAAAGCGATTTGTTGATTTTTTTTTAAAACTGCCTTAAGAAATTGGTGTAACTTTTCAAATGTAATCTACTTTGCATTTCCTCTATCTTAAACCTGATGCAACTCTGTTGAAAACATCGCTCCAGAAGCATTTCCGTTCAAAGTCTCTTTCCTTGTTATGAAACGTTCAACCGCACGTGATCACACGCAGACAAAAAGGGGAACAGGCCAATGAAAAGAAGCTCTTTTTCATCCTGAAACAAAGATTTTCATGAAGAGAAGGAAAAAGCGATACAGAGAGGGAGAGGAAGGGAGAGCAAGAGTGCATTAAATGCTGTCAACGAGGCTCGGCTTGTCCACATTTTTATGAGCATTGAGATAACGAGGCTGTGCTGAGGGGACGTTTACCTTCCATAACAAATTGTACACAGCACTTTGTGAGACCAGAGGCTGCAGCTGTTAAACTGCAACTGAAAAGATTATGTGCTTTAAATACATGGTGGGAGATTTACATTCTGTAAAAAAGGTTTTGTCCAATAAGAGATTCAGCAAATTTGAATATCAGACCAATATAACATGACAAACATGGCCTTGTTTGAAAAAGTCATTGCCCCCAATCCTAAAACTGGTTGTGCCACAATTGGTATTGCTGTGGACAAGTTTTAGTTCTGAGAAGAATTGTTTGGATTCAACCACGGTGCAGGGATTTTGGCTCAAACAGACTGTTCACTGCATCTTAATCAGATTCAAGCCCAGATTTTGAATATGCCACTCCAAATCCTTCCTTTTCTTCATTTGTGTGCTGATTCATTCAGGTCTAGATAGGCTGATTTGCTTCAGAAAATAAGACTGCTTCATAATCCAAGTGTGCATGAGCCTATAGTCACAAAGTGCTAATTTGACTTTCTCCTTGATTCTTCCATCGATTAAGGCAAATTGTCCAGGTCCTGAAGCACTAAACCAGTGCAGCCCTTGTTTCATGTTTTGTACTAATCTGCCATTGTCTTCCTATGCATTTCTGCTTAATTCTCATCTCCCTTCAGTGCTCTGTCTGAGTTTTCTTCCACTGAGCTCGATATCTCTAGCTCAATGAAAGTTTGGAATTCTGTTTGAATTTCAACCGGGTCAATCAGCGAACAGAAAAAGAAGTTGTGAACAATCAATTTTCTGGACTGGTTTAGAATTAAAGTTTGCCTATGGTTTGGCAATGGCAGCAGAGGCAGTGAACAAGTCATAACACTAATACTAATTCCAAATATTGAGTTAACAAACAGTCATTTTGTTGGACTTGACATTTATCTCTTCATGATGGGAATGGCTGTTTACAGTGCAGGCAATTCTTTGTAAACTTCACAGCGTCGAACTGGCGCATTGCATACAGTATGTTACATTCAAAATGTAAAACTTTTAATAAAGTCCACACCTTCTGAAAGCGATTGTTTCTCAATAGCTGAGGGTTCAATTCCTCTGTACAAAGTGAAGCGTGGAACGAGGGGCTGGTTTTTACCAGGCTAAAGTCATACTAGATGTGAGGAGAAAGTCACTTTCCAAACAGTTCCAGTTTGTTTTGTCTGTACACAAAATAGATGTTTATCGGGTAAATTTGAGACAGATATGCAGCATGTGCTCTTGTTGCTCAGCAACTTCACCTTAGTCCTTCTACCATGGATGCCATATTCTTTCATATTGTTGAATCAAGAGTATTCACCTTAGGCAAGTGAGTCATCTTGTGCTTCAGATCAATCGTTCCTTTATTTATATATTTAAGTCCTTTTCATACACAAGTCTATATTATTAGAGAATGTTGTTTTCCGGGATTCACGCAGGTCATGCTGGTTTCATAACCCATAACCAAATGGTAATCCTGCAGATGTCCATTGTCTTCCACTGTCCAGGATCTCTTTGATGTTAGGAAGTCAATAGTATGTGACTTTTCCATATAATGCTGGGAAACACAACTGTTTTTGACTCACCATTACATTGTAAACCGATCTCCCGTTTGGGGAGCAAAGGGACAAATGGCTGTTCCACGATGCTGTAATTACTGCAACCAAATGAAAAACTTTGCATTTTGCAGGGACTGTTGTGTGCGCGAATTCTCCCTCTGCATTATCTTTCATAAAACAGTCAAAAACCTCAAGGCAGCTAATTTGGGATTTGGCTTGGGCCAAAATTATCTGATTTTTGGACCAGCCTATCTAGTCTTGGACTTGCCTTTGAAATTATCTGGTCTTGGACCAGTCTTGATTTTTTTGATATTGCAAAGGCAACATAAAATGGTTTATTTAAGATAAATCGACCGCACATGGACAGGCATTCTTGGGATGCCTGTCCATGAATAAATGGGCAGCAAGTTATTGGTGTAAAACGCTTATTATTAGACTGATGCTAAATATAAGAGGGGAAGGAGGAGAAAAGAAAGCACATTATTTGAAGTGTTCATGGTTGAGCAAAACAGGAGAAGAGTCATAGGTTGGTTAACGCAGTGACACTATGTTATTCTGCTAGAAAATATGTGACATGGCTCGACAATTTTATTGGGTCGTCTTTGGTCGGCAGAGCATTGAACAGTAAATAAATCACCAATTGATCACCGACCAGAGATTCGAGCACACAATCAGAGATTTTCTCCCAATTCTTTCTCGACCACAGATAATAAACATTTTATGTATAGGTACATTTTAAGACTCAAGAACAGCACATAAAAGAGAGATCATTGAAAAAATAAACAGAAAAATATCGCAAACTGCTAAATAAAACAGTACTCATAAAACATGAGGAAAGTGCAGAGGTGGTAGTTGGGATGTAGTGAACATGTGGGGTAGACCAGACGAAACACCTTTGGGTTTTGACATGAGTCTTGAATGTTGATAGTGAAACTGTACAAAGATAACTGCTAGCTGCAGTGTCAATCACACAGTCAATTTGTAATCTGAATTTTTTATAAATCATGACATAATCTGCTGCTCTTTGAGATCTTTTAGCCTACTTCAGGTTGTCGCACCACCTGATCATCTGATTAACTCTTGACTTCAGAGTGAAATTGAACCAAAATATATGGTTAATTTATCATTTAAAAACCACATTTCTTATTTACTCAGATTTGCAACACTTCATATGCATATATCATTGTCTCTGACTCAAACTACTATTTCCAAAATGAACCCCAGTTGATGGTGAGGAGGTTTTCATTCCCCTCAAACAGCTGGGATCAGCAGCAGTCCTTATCTCTGTAAAAGCCCCCAGTGATGGAGACCGGGTGGCTGGTCGAAGGGAGCAGAGCAGCTGGGTTATCTTTGACCCTCAGCCAGGGGGGAATGAACAGGTAAACCAGAAATTAAAGCATCTTTAGGACACAGCATGGGCTTGTAGAAGTGCATGGCTGACCACAAGCTGTGGGGCTGCAGCATTAGATGAACTGTGGGGGGGAACAGAGGAGTGCAAAGCTTCAGAGTGGGTTTGGTGCTCAAACCGTTATCGCACCTGACAGCGTCTGGTTTGGGATCCAGTGGTGCACTCGGCATACGTAAGCAGCTGGTCATCTGTTGGTCAGAGTGATAGGGTGTGACGTGTCACACGCTACATTGGAGTCGGCCACAGGATGGGTTTGACATTCCACAGAAAATTTAGTCCATCACAGAGCTGTGGTCCCACTCATGATGTAAAACCAGATCCAAGCCTGCGTATTAGATCTCAATAACTATATTGATTTCTGAAAATTTTGGCTAGATTTATGGCTCAGTTTCAAATGAAATATGTTTAAAAATGTTAATCAGATTTAATCTTTTCTCTGTAGTTTCTATTATCAGAAGTATATTTTGGCCAGCAGTTTTAGAGGTGCGTGACTATTCTTTGCTCTTGCTCATATCAGTTGCCTACATCACTTATCAGATGTTCACAACTATTCAACATGGGCATAAATGTTGTATTGATTTGGACCTTTAAAATTATTTATTTGAAATGTTATTTTTCTGGGTGGAATGATGATACAACCAATTATCATCAGCAGCTGCAGAAATGCTCTGCTCCTGGTCAAAAACAAACAGTCGATCCGAGACAGACAGGAGGGTCTCACCACTGTCATTCATGCCTGTGTATGCGCTGCTCTATGTGCTAACGGCAGAGAAACAATTTACCATTGCAGGAAAATTGTTTATCCACCATTATTGGTGGCCGTGCTAGCTGGCCTGAGCCATCACGGCAGGCTCGCTATGGGGAAGTAGCTGTAGTGAAGCAGAGAGTAAAGGGAGGGGTATGAGTAGTGTGTATATGGGAGTGATTGACAGCTCTGATTAGTTGTTTCTGAGCAGGAGCTGTGTATTTCTGCAAATGGCAGTAGGACCACAGTGAGAAAAAGGAGGAGTTATTTTATTTTTTGCAGATTACATTATCACAACATAGAGGCCGTTTTAGCAAATATTTTAAAAACGTATATTTAAAAAAATAATAAAAGTTTATCTGAATTTCTTTGTTTCCCCTTGACTAAAATAATTAAAACTTCAAAATGGCTATAACATTTTTCCCTCTCACTGGAAATGTGAAACATAGAAATACACTATGAGTATATTACTTCTGAGTATGAGTGTCCACAACACTAACCTGTCTCTGTAGACTAAATAGAAGTTGCTGTTCCTGTGTGCCTTAGTTAGGAAGCTGCTTTCTGCTTGCTCCACTGTTTAGTGTTTCCTTCAGCTTCCCTGATCCTTTTGCTTGCCTCAGCCTTGGGGTGGTCAAAGTGTTCCTGAGGATGTCTTACCTGTCACCGTGCAGCTCAGGGTGCAGCAGCTGCAGGACCCAGATGCCTGAGGAAGGCAGGACAGAGTGGGCAGACTGGGCCGCTGTGGATCAGCCTGGGCCGACTCACCCATCACTGAGCACGGTTCCCAAACCCCTCTGACAGATCGGAGTAGAAAGCACGTACCACATCATAGCTGTGATTCACCACTGCCTCCAGACCAAGCATGCCCAGAAGGCCGCCAGATCTCTTAATCATCGCGTATGCATGTGTGGACGTTGTTTACGGGAGAGAGCGAGACAGACGAGGAATGAATGAGCTTGTTTGCGTATGACAGCGCTTCTATAAAAGTTGCTTGTGTGTTTTCTGTGTCAGAAAGAGTAAAGCACATCTCAACAGGCCTTCAGAGTGTCTCCCAGGGAACAGCAATGAGAACTATCTCATGCGTTTGCTACACTTTTATTTTTATTTGCTTCCTCTTTGAAGCAGCATTTATCCATGTGGGTCAGCCTTAATATCTGTGTGGATTCTGCAGAGTTACAATGTGCAGTCAAGGGCAAAACCTCATGAGAGAAAATGTCGGGCTAAGTATGGGGAATGAATTCAAGGCACGCACGGAGGTCACTTGTTTAAGTTGGGGTATGACAATGTGCCAAAAATAATCAAATTAACATGTATTAGTATGCAAACATAAACACAAAGATTTCTTGTGCAAAGCATTCAAGAAGCAATTGCCCATTTCATGCAAATAATTCCAGGATTTAATTTTTCAGAAAAACAGCAGTTTTGTGTCATAAATTTGATTACCTTCCACATTTAGTTATGAATTCTCATGAACTGAACAGATTTAGGCAACATCCCGAGGAGTGACATGTTAAGTTGTGTGCTGGCGTAATCTGACAGAATTTATTTAGAATGCAGGTCTTTAGTAAAGCTGCGCCTGAAGCAGCTGCCTAGTCCTGTCTTCACGCTTAACAGGAGCGTTTGTGCACATCCGCATACAGTAACTTCATGCACACAGGCTAACAGAAAGACAAACTGCACACGTTCACCCCTTCACACGGATGCAAGCTTGAGCGCTTACACAGCACATGCACAATTAGAATAATTTGCACCTACAATGTGGGTGAAGCATGGCTTCTTGATGTAGTTTAGGTTTCAGTACTATGAAAATAATGAATTTGAGAACAAAACAGTGTGTTTTTGTTCTGTTTTAATCCCTTTTAAATGATAAACTGCTGAAGTTTATCATTTATTTTTTATGGTTGGTTGCATAAATGGGAGTAAGGAGACTTTGGGAAGAAAATTTGAAAAGGAAGTAAATAGCTGAGTGTTACTTACTTTATTTACTTTATTAATAACCCCAAAAATGTTCAGTGCAATAAGTGTCCTTCTGAAGTCACCCAGTAAGTCCAGCGGGGTGTAAGCTAATAATGTGAATATAACTGTTCTGTGAAGGCCTCGGAGATTTGTTAGAGAACATTTTAGAACTGCTGAAACTGATCTAATTGCAGACATGATCAATATGGCAACCACACAGGACTACTTGGGTGCAATACTTTGTAGAAAATTATATCCAAAGTATCATGCATTCAAGCTCTGCATATCTATAACATGTCAGGTCAGCTGAATGAACTCTAACTCCCATTACTGCCCACACCAAGTGTATTTATTAGTGACTGAGATGCCTGTGCTCTTGGAGTGATGGGAACATTTTGTAATGTCGAATAAAGAAAAATATCCTTAAGATTAGGTTGTTTGTAATCAATATTGTACAATGCATTTAAAAAGAAAAATCAGTGATATTGCAATTGCATATTTTCCTGAAATCCATTTTTTGTATAGTGCTTTGAAACAATATTTGTGAAATAAAATTACATAAATAAAAAATGAATTATACTGAAATGCAAAACGCTATGTTTAGGGGAAAATTAATTCTGCACATTACCTTGAACACAACATTCCGTCGGTGAAACATTGTGGTGACAGAGATGCCTTTCTCCTGCAAGGAAATGGACACTGCAGCATCGGAATTGAGTAAATGCAGGACAATCCTAGAAGGAAACTTGTTAGAAACTGCAAAACACTTGAGACCAGGGTGGAGGTTCACCTCCAAGCAAGACAATGCCCCTTAGTCAGAGACATCATGAAATGATTTACATGAAGGCATATTCATGTGTCAGAATGTTCCAGTCAAAGACCAGACCTAAATCCAGCTGAGAATCTGAAGAGATACTTCAGTCTGATGTTCACAGACATTCTCCCTCCAGCCTAAGATATTTTGCAGAGAAGAACTAGTGGAAAAATAAAAAATTTATTCTGCAAAAGCTGGTACTGCATAAGCCCAAAACACTTGCAGCTTTTTGCTGCAGAAGGTGGTTTGACAAGGTTTTGAGTTAGGGCACTAAACACAAATGCGTACAGAAATTTTCAGACTTTTATTTTCCCTCTCATTTCCCTTTTATGCACATGCCTATGCTGTTCTGTCAGATATCACCCCAATATGTTACATGAGTATTTACAGTTACATTGTAACAAGATGAGAAAAGTATAAGAGACCTGAAAACTTTTGTATGTCACCATAGTTTAATCTATCTTGAAAGATGACATTCAGACAGATTCAAGAATACACACACATTAAATGAGAATATTAGAACAAAAGCTGCCTCCCCTTTAGACATATTCTGCTGCCTAAATCTTTTCTCTGTGTTTCACTCGGCCTATTCCTCTGCCTGATTTGCATTCCTTTTTTGACCCAGGCAGTAATCTACAGTGACTCCCCCATAAGCCGCTGGCACATTGGGGAGATGTTATAAGCTGTGACAAAAGACAAGAAGTGCTGGAGCCAACTGAAGGTAGCAGAGCACAGGCTCCTGATTAGCTAAACTTATTTTGATTGCAGTTATTTTCACATATTGATTGACTGAGTAAAAAAAAAGATATGCTGCCGTCAGTTTGGATTTTCAGTTCTTGACGAGCACAGAGTCGGGTAGGAATTCAGATCAGGGAGACTTTATTTTCCCCAATGTTGTTACAGGTTGATGTGCTGTTAAAATAGGATGTGGATTAATTCTTTCTCTGTCTGTGGAGCTGGTTAAAGAGGCAGATTTAGTTCTTCAAGCAGGAACACTGTAAACATAATTTGTCAGACTCTTCTCTTTTACATGCATACTGAAATCACTATGTCATGAAAAAAAAAAAATCCTCATGTCAGTACAGCACGATGTGAAGCAGCAAAATCTTTGGGAATCCACAATAGGTCCCAGTGTGTACCCATTCATCTTGGGTCTCCATTTACAGCATAAATGCAGGGCTTAATGTACAAGCAGCAGTGCAGCTACTGTGCATTTGCCAAAAGACACTTTGTGAATTGGAAAACAAGTTTATTCCAGCAAGGTTCACATTCAGAGTGAAAAAAGGGAGCCAGATTAGCATATATGCAGAGAGGCTTTGCATGCTTGACATCCTCTCAGCCCCTGTGCTGGAAATAGCCATGCATACAACTTCCTCTGATTACATTGATATGTAGATTCATGCATCTGCGTAGATTAGTTATTCATTAATTTATTTGCTGTGAATTCTCGGGTGAGAGTACCTCAGACAGAAAGTCTGGGACAAACCAAAAGCGTCTGAGCATAAAAAAAAAATAAAAAATGTTGCAAATAATCACTCAGAATAAATGCCAGAAATGTGAAGGTTCAGTGACCCAGAACAACATAAATCCAGATTTGGCATTATGATTTAGAAACTCTGTGGTCATCAGGGTTAAAACAGAGAAAGTAGAATAATAATTATCAGCCTTTTCATCTTCACAGCAGAATTAGCTTCTCTTGCTCTAAATGGGCTATGAGGATAAATCATGGCGGCGTGTGTTTGCGTGTGTGTGTGTGAGTCTATAAGCTGCAGAGCTCTGTCATCCTTTCATAAAAGCATCATGGATCACCAGTTTTTGCTACCTCGGTGTCCCTCTTTCCTGCAGCCACACTGTGAGCACTTTTCAACTTTAAAAATAGTCTCTTGACAAAGAGTGCCAAGAAATGCTAAACACCAGACAATG
Organism: Xiphophorus hellerii; assembly: GCF_003331165.1. Classification (NCBI taxonomy): domain Eukaryota; kingdom Metazoa; phylum Chordata; class Actinopteri; order Cyprinodontiformes; family Poeciliidae; genus Xiphophorus; species Xiphophorus hellerii. Next base: position 21,887,863 of record NC_045672.1, read on the forward strand.
TTCCAGCGCTCAGATCTGGCCACAAAATGGAGCCGGCTCGCCCAGAGACACTGTGCTTTACAAGACAAAAAATAGAAACACATTAATTTATGGCATCTGTATCAATTAACTCGGGTAGCACTGATGGGTGTAGCTAATGTACAGCGACAGTTTGTGGTCAGGTTTGTTCATATAGCAAATTAATCACAGAGTCAATTGGTGTCACATCTTCTGCCTTATGAAACAGGAAATGAAATGAATCCCTGCGGGTTCCCAGGGAGTTCCCTGCACTCGTTTAACACGGCCCTTTGAAGAACCAGAAGCCATTTAATCGTTTCGCAGGGGGAACAGTGTTAAGGGATGGATTGACAGGCTGGGCATGAGAACTTTAGTCACTTTTAAATCAGTGCAGAACAGTTGCTGCTGCAGCTCATAGTAACATATAAAAATGTGAAATTGACTAAGATTGATTTGGAAAATGTTCAAAAGTGAGCCATTAGTTGAATGTTTGACTAATTTAGAGAAAGCAAACTAATACATTTTAAAAATGTAGGATTATTTTGGAAAACATGTTTTAAAATACTTTCGATCTGGTACACATTTTTACAATATTATTTCTTCTCCCCTCTATCTTTTTGTTAAGTTACTTTTTAATTCAATTGAGAACACAAACACTTCATACCTGACCATTAACATACATTTTATTGCCTCCACCAAATCCCTTGACAGACCATTTAGATAAGCTGAAACAACCTTATGTCAGTATAACATCTTTAAAATCTTTTAAATGTCTACATTTATAACGTCTCCTGATTGTGTCTTAAGTATTTTTAATGTTAACGTTTGTTTTTTTTTTCAGAATTTTTGGGAGAAAAACTTTAAAACAGAGCTGCACTGTGGTACAGTGGTGCTCTTGGTAGTACTGTTGCCTTGCTGCAAGAAGATCCTAGATCAGTCAGTCCACAGTCCAAAAAATGACTCCCAGATGAGCTATGAAATGTGACACAGCTTCAGTTAAAACATTTTTTTCTACAATAGTAGTTTTACATTTTTGCTTTTCCTCTCGTTCAAAAGAATGTTTAATTGGAATGTATTTGAATTTTTAATTTCAGAAATCTGTGCTTCTTTTTCACATAAGTATAAGTATATCTTAAATATCAATTTAGGATATACAGACTGTTCTGACAAACTGTTCTTATTACATATTCTTTAAATGTGTAATAAAGCAGGCTAATTAGGGATGAAAGAATGAAAGTTGATAGATTATGAGAGTCCCAGAGTGTCTTGAGTTTTTTCAATTGTATTAACTTAAGATAAAATGCAGCACTAACTCTATTATTCCTGTACACTGCCAGTCAATGGGCAGAAAGTATAGTATGGTATCTTTCTCCTTCCTTATAAGAAAAACTAATGCTTTCAGTTATTTTTTAACCTACAATTATCGTCTGAAATCTTTGCACCCTCCATCCAATTCAGAAACATATTGGTATTGGCAGATAATTAAATCAATATATTAGGATTGGATCGCAACTTCCCAAAAATGAGTCTGGGTCTTGATTGTCTGAGAAACAATGTAGAGACTCATTGTAGAATCAATATTCATCTTCTTACGACTTGCAGACACCAGAGGATTTTGGGTGAGCACTGGCTGGTATTTAGATGTTATAATTTCCAACAAACTCTAATCCCAAATCATGAAGCTACCACCACCATGTTTCAGTGTGACTATTCTTAAAGTAGTTACACAGTGAGGGTTCTTTTTTGTACAAACTATACCTTTAGGAATCAATTATAACACATTCAATTAATGTTTTCTTTGGATTTTTGTTGTTGTTGTTTTTTCACACTTACCCTTCAGTACACATGCATGAAAAACATAGCTAACTGTTGCCACAGTTAGTACAGCAGCTCAATGACCACTTTCTACCTTTTTTAGTCATTGTTTTGGGAAAAAAACACACAATTTCAGTAATGACATTGTTGTTCCATATTTTCTTCAATTTATGAAATGCAACAGCTACTCTATTTCTAGGTATTGGGAATCAATATAATTGATGTTTGGTGGTTAGCCTGTAGAGGACTATGGATAATTTAGATCAGAAAGTGCACAAAACAATAGGTCAACTTTTGCATCATTGCAGCTTTTTTTATTTATTATTTTCTCCCCTTAAAAAATTGTTTTCATTTGAATTGTGCAGCAGGTATACCACAATAAAGATTGAGACATTTTTTTCTTGGTCTAATTTTTTGCATTACAAATTTTAACAGAGGTGGGCAAACTTCTGAGAGTTATAGAATATTCTCACATAGAATATCAACAAAATCTTGCACAAGGGAAAACATGAAATAATAGTTAAATAAAGTGAATCACAGTGTCACTGTGGAGCTGAGCGAAGCTGCTGTCCCGCATCCCAGGAGTATCTGGATTCTGCAAGATTGCTCCCAACTAATGAAGATCTTCTGCCTCCTGTCGTCCCTGGCCGTCAGTGATGATCTATGCCATCAGCGGATGTAAGACATCAGTCTGGGCTGTCAAACAGGTGACTTGTTTTTATAGGTAATGATGCTAAATTACACAACAAGGAATGAAGGAGGCCACCAAGTAATCCATCAATTGGGTAGTTTATACGAGCTGCCATAGGGGGCATTTTTCAAATCCCGGTCCACTTAAACACGCAGCCCTCTGTCTCCGACCTGTCTCTATTTCTCCTTCTGTCTCACGCAGAAACGAGCTCACGTCCACAAACGCACCAGTTTGCCACGAGCTGCTGGAGGGGACGTCTCATTCTTTCATCCACGGCGAGTCATTGTGGCGGTGTCAGCTGGTGCCGTCTCTTTTATCACACTGGAAGCTAATGGAAGCACCAACTGGGGGAGGTGGTTGGAAGGCGGGGAGCGTGGGGATGCAAGCAAAACACACACAAACAGAAACACAAATACGCTCAGAACCATCAGAAGCAGAGGAGACAGGGCGGGCGGGCACGCCAGGCCCCCGAGGCGAGAGCTGTTTTGTGGTGATGCTGAGACCTCTCTCCCTCTCAGCTTGTGTTTCTGACACTCCAAAAAAACACACACACACACACACACCCCGATGGGAGCCAGACTCCTTTCTCTTTTGCTGTTATGATCAGTTTCTTCTATCCCCTCCTGGTAAAGTTAAGCTGGATGTCATCTTAAAACCCAAACTACTGAGGAAAGGATTTACTTAATTCTGCACATCCCACCTGGCCTACATGTAAAACTAAGAAAGAGATGAATCAAGCGTTGCATTTTCTTTCACTTAATCCCTCTTTTTAAGTTTTATTAGGTCTCAGAGTGTTTTTACATCAATTGACGGGAAATACTCTATGGAGAGGGCTTATTTACAAGAGAGGAAACAACAGCCAATTACTGCAGGAGGATTCAGAGCAGCGTACATCTTTTAATAAGATAGCTGACCTAATTTTCTGGTAGCATTGTTACCAGAGACACTGCTACATTAATGACACATTGTTTTAGGGACATATGCCAGCCATGTGTTCTGCTTATTTTATCTATAACTCTTTATTTTTTCAGTCTTTTTCTGTTTGTATAACATAACAATCGTGCTTTATCATTTGACACCATTTAGATACATATCATGTTTATATTATGTTTTACATTAGGCAGTGAGACAGTTAAAAATATACAAAACAATATTATTTTACTAGACATAATTTCTATTTTTAATATAATCATCAGTATCTTCATTTTTCATAATCATTTCTTATATCTCTGTCAGATATGTGCTTTAGCTTCTGTGATCAAAATATTATTGCAGAAAACAGCAACTCCATATTTTTTTTTCTTTTTCAACATTTAGACAATAACTTCCAATGTAGTACAGACATTCACAGTTACATGTTTTACACGGTACAGTTTTACAACAAACTTCCAGAGAAAACTGTGGTAGAGTAACTTTATACAAAATTCACAGGACATGAACTGTAGCCATTTCACATTTTCGCTCAGTTGTTTTGCTTTTCAAAGTAAACATGTTCTGTTCAACCACATGCCTTTCAAGGTAGCTGCCACAGAAGCAAACTCACATTGTCCTAACACGCCATGGCAAAAGTCTGGGAAAACCTAAAAAGCTTTTGTGCTTTTTGTTCTTTTTTATTTATTTTTTCTCTCTCCCCTGGTAAAGCAAAGACAACGTAAACAAAAAGAGAAACAGACCACTTTGCGGACTGGTCTGCACCTAAACATCTACATATGTATTGCTGGATACATATTGATCGGACTATGATTGATCATGACACATAGAAAAAAAGAAAACATGACTGTACTTAAACACAGAGTTGGTCCCGGTTGTTTTGTGCTAGCATATAAAGTGTAAGTATTTTGTAGATCTGCCCAGTCATGTAAACAGACTATCGCTTGGCTGAAATTGGTGCATTGGCTTAAGGCCATCTTTGTTCTTCTTCTCTTTTTTTTTTTCGCAGGAGACATTTGAGAAACTTTTCAATGATGTTCCTGAGGAAAGCATGCAAAACGTAAACAGGATTGACTGTCAGCATTAAGGGATAGTCAATGTTTGCAAATCACTTTTCTAACCGTGTGCTTCTTTTTTTTTTTTTTGTTCATTGTACTTCTTTGTACCCTGTGCTTTGCCAACCGAATACTCAATGGCATAGTTTTTGCTTTTGTCTGCCTATTGATTTTGGTCCTCCACTTCAACATACATAGTATAAAACATCCTAAAAATAATTCTAAAAATGCTTTGATCACATAAAAGTTTTATCTCTTTTTTTTTTACACTGAAAAAATAAGGAAAAAAATAACAGTCTCTCTCACACACAAAATCTTTTGTAACAGACTCTGGACTTCTCCAGATTGCTCCTAAACACGAACATCTTATTGGCATTGTGCTTACTCCGAGCTCCCAGTTCGCCTTGCGGCTCATAGTTTTACCTCACAGAGAGCAATGTTTGGAAAAAGAGACAACTGTGTGAGGTTTGGTAAACATCCTCAAAGAAATTGACGGCATCCCTTGCATTCTTCTTCGATGTCAAGTTTGTTTAACTACTTAATCTACTATATTCACACGGTATTTACTTGATTCATGAAGATATTCAACAAATCTCTAATCTATAACTCTATAGTTTTTTTTTCTCTTCTCACAGTATTACACAGTATGTTTACATTTTTTTTTCTTGGAATTACGGTTGTATCGGTGAACACTAACAGTCTTTGACTTTGTTTTCAGAACGCAAACCAACAATAAGACATCATTGGCTTGATTTAACAAATACAGAAAAATTAAGCATGGTTGGAAAATCTGTTTTGATCACAAATTGCCCCTGGAGGTAGGTGAATCAATTAAAATCTTGGAAGTCCTTTGTATTGTTGTCTTTTGTTTACATGCTCCATGAGGGTTTTGTTGTTGTCTACACATTGGCCTCAGCATTGGTCAGGTTAGAGGACGGGCTTGTTGGGTTAGGGGGATTAACAGGCTCTATTGGGCTAGTTGGGTTAGGAGCTGGGCTGGTCGGGCTAACAGTTTTGACAGTCGGGTTAACCGGACTGGTTGTAGTGACAGTGGTGGTAATAGTGGCAGCGGGACTCGTCGTCGGATTTACCGGGCTAGAAGCTGAGGCTGGGTTTACTGGCGGAGGAGCCGGGTTGGCAGGTGTTACGGGGCTGGTTGAGTTTAGAGGTGCTGTGCTGGTCGGGCTGGCTGGGTTCGCGGGAGCTGGGTTAGTGGCGCTAGCAGGGTTGGTAGGATTGGCAGGGCTGGAGAGGTTGGCAGTGTTGGTTTCCACTTGCAGTTCAGGCCCGTTCTCCTGACATTTCCTGACAACTTTGGGAGGCTGGAACATTATTCGAAGTCGCTAAGAGAGAAAAACAGAGCGAATGAGAATGCTATGCTAGCTTACAAAATTAGTTCTAATAATTCAGGTACAGATGGTTTTCTTTGGGTGTCAGTCTCTGCATTCCTTGATCATTTTGTACAACTTTTAAAGAGATAGAAATAGGTTGTTGTACATTCAATCCACCTTTCCAGGCCTCGGCGTACATGCTTTTATACTCATGTAGTCATCTTTAATTAGCTCAGTCGAATCTCCCTGGAAATAAGATGAATGTGTGGAGAGTAACCTAATCTATAGTATGAACTACAGATGTTAAGCTGTTGCCACACTGTCACCTGTCTCGCCTTGAATGCGGGTGAATTGAATAATCTGTATTACGTGTATCTAAATGTTAGAAAATGTGCTGTATTTCACTCAACATCAAATTCTGCCACAGTTTTTAAGTGTGTTCCATTTGAAGTGCTCCCTTTCTTAAAATACATTTGTTAAAGTTACAGTGTTCTGCTGTGGCGGAACAAGGTACATTACTTTTTCCATGATTTCATCATGCTGTTTCATTCTTCTTTCATATATAATGAACAACTGACCCTCTGATGACGACATATTAATATTCTATCAGTGCCTCAAAGTGGTCAGATAGTCATTGTCTGAATTATTTTTAAAATTGCATCAAGCTGTTGGTTTTCCTTTAGTTTCAAGCAGCCAGCATGCTGAAATGAGTGAATTTTTATCAATGCAAGCAGCATAGTATGCATAGGTTAAATCATAATATTAAGTCATTGAGTTGTATAGCTTCTGTATCAGTGATGCACATGTGCAGCATAAATGAGCTCTTATAAGAAGTAAACAGATAAAATATAGATACATAGATGTTTATATGCTTGCACCCATTCTGATGCGATGAAGGTAAAATATTTTTAATAAACCTCTGGCAGACTGTTCTTTCATTGCCATTCTCACCATGAAAGCGTAAATATTTTATCAGTGGCAACTGCTAACTCCTTTGTAATGTTCTATTTGAAAAACGTAACAGATATATAATGCTAAGAATCCTGAATTAAACTTTCAATATGATTTTGGAACCTAATCAGTCCAGTACAATTTATTTCACATGGATCACATGGTTAAACTTTTATTGCTACTTGTATGGCACATTGGTTACAAATGGTGCCAAATAGTTTAAGGTTTTTGTCCAATATTTAAATAAAAAAACGAAGTTCTACCATTATTTTTGATTATTTTTAATTATATTCAAAAAGAGACCAGTCAGTTTTACTGTTACAATGTCTACATTAACAATGAGATTAGTTTCTCCATCCTCTACATGGCCATAAATTGATATTTTCTACCGAAGAGCCATATTCAGAATCCCTCAATGGAAGGTTAACTTAGCTGTACTTTTCAATGTGCACAATCTAAAATAATACAGTTACCTTCTATGCTGAATACCTCACAAGCACATCTGTTGCATCACAGATTTTTCATATTCCACTGAGGCTCAGTGTACTATTTCTACATTTCAATGCTTTTTAATGAGACAGATTTTTATCTTTAAACAATGAAACACTTTATTTTCATTTAGTTGCAAATGTTTATTTCCTTGCATCATTCTAATTTATCATTTCAATTTTAATTGTCTCATTCAGTTGAATCAGCAAATTAAATTTTCATTAAATACAAAATTATCACGCATGTTTAATATGTTGGTCAGTTTTTTTGTGTTTCAAGCTACCAAAACTGAGATACCAAACCCTAATGGTTACAACTTCGGTAGATGCGGGGAATGAAATGGGGGAAGAAAATGAACCTTTTCATCTCACCTCCTTGTAAGTGCCCTTGAGCCCGAGATACATGTAGACCATGTATCCTGGTATGAGAACCATGGAGGACAGAGCCATGAGCCATCCCACTCCCTGACCCCAGCCTGGGAACACATAGTCTCCCATCGTGAGGGGAACCATTTGTACGGCGCTGAACAAGAACACTCCCTGTGGGAGACAAGAGACGCTTTATGCATCCTGACACCTCTGACTACAGGCAGCGCTGCCTCAGCCTGGCATGGCTGCAGGCAGGTAATATTGACTTTATTTATTGTTTCATCTTTCATGTCGTGACTTTAGATGTACTATCCTATTAGCTCAAAATACTCACAGCGACAATGAGAGGGGTGAACACGACCCAGCACAATTTCCACCATACACAGGGTTTGTAGCCAATCATCTCCTCGATGTTGTCGTAAAACTTGTTCACACCTGCCGGACAAATGAATGCATGACCAAAATATTCACATCTGATTGGTTTCTGTCTTCTGAGATCTGCCATGCATGATGATGAGGCATGACACATGAGTGCTCCCGACCTTGCGGCTGAGCAGACTTTGAAGCAGGTAAAACATGACAACGCACTCGCACTTGACCAAATTTAGTTTTCCAGAAGTCATTTTTGTGGTTATATTGAAATGAAAGATAATATAAAACACACCATAACACCAAGATATGGAGATGCACTCAAAGAAGACCAGGAACAGCAGACACATCCCACTGGCGGAGTAGTAGTCGAACAGTTTGAACACATAGATTCCACCCTGGTTACAAATAATAACAAAAAAAAAAAAAAGAAATATTAGAAAAGGCAAAACACAGAAAAAAGCTCATTGATTCAGAACTGCCCTGCTGTACCTGTGTGATGTTTGAAAGTCCAATCACATAGGACACAAGGCAGACAATGGCGATGAAGATCTCTCGTCTGCCTCGAAGAGCTCTGGGGAACTCGTCCACCAGGGCGGTAATGAAGCCTTCGACGGTGCAGAACTGAAGGACACAATCACAGGAACAGCTTGAAACATCTGCCTGGATATGTGTACTGCTCACACCTGGGTGCTTTGAGATTCTTTTTCTGTTGTTTTGGAAATATTTTGGATCAGTGTATGTTTTGGTAATTACCACTTCTCATCAAAATCCAGTCGTGAAAAACAAAAGTAAGCGGAAAAAATGCTGAATATTAGATTCAAATTCATTTCATTTTTGGTATGATCAATAAGTTGGCATAGAATGGTGATTAGTTTTTAATTATTTCATTTTATGTATCAAATGAAAACAAAAACTGTAAAACGCTGGCAAAAAGAAAAAAAATGGTATAATTTTTCATATTACTAGATAGTTACAGAATTCTGCTACTATCCTGGTCTCTTACTGTAGGAGGCGCTATTACTTCTGTCCACCTCAGAGATGTTTACAAATACAGATGAACAAGAGCATGAAAAATAATCGAAAAATTTTAAAAGTACGGTTGAATATATATATTTTAAACAGACTTCTGCTGTATTTGTATTGCATGTCGAGAAACACCTTCTGTAATCTGTGATGTCACAGGGTGAAACATAAACCCAGCTAATGAAGTCTGGAGTAAAGGTGTGGAGAAGATCTTTCTTTGCTTGTTATTATTATTTTTTTAAAATAAAAAAAAAATTAAATCAAACCTAATCAAAAGATTTTCAACATAATTATTACAGTATTACCATTAAAAAAATCTTTTGAACAATTTGTATTTTTAAATGAAAACCTAACAATCCATTTGTTGTTTGTTTTTCCAATTTTTTTTTCATCATGTCAAATATTTTACATGCTCAAACTATTTCAGACTTTGTATCCTTGACATTAATTTTACAGATTTTAAAATAGACATGAATACAAATAATCCATTATCTCCACATAAAAAAGCTATTTTTTATACATTTTGACACTGTCCACTCCCCAGTTTCACATCATTGCCCATATTTCACTGAAATCAGGCATACAGAACAATGACAAATGTTTTTAATCATTATTATTCTTATCCTCATTCAACCTCATTAATATGTTCTTTTATGTTTTGTGGTGAAATCTGTGGAGATTAGAAAAAAAGGCACAAAATGCAGTCAGACTTTGCAGAATCGGGTTCTTGTCAAGGAAATGAGAACAGATAATTTGTTCCTTTATCCTTCCTGGTGTTTTAATATAAAACATGAAGTTAATCAAGCCACAAGTATTATTTTTGATTTAATATTTAATATTTGTAAATTAAAAAAAGGGCAACTTTTTTTTATTAATTTATTTAATGCTCGTTTCTGATGAGAACATCTGATTACACAAATAAGAAAGAATCAAATTATGAGAAAAAGAAAAATCAGTCATTTCTGTGTTTTGCTTTGAAGCCTGTTTGGTCACGGCCATTTGAGGCCATATTAAAATCACACACACAAAGTAAAGAAACAGTGAAGCCTGCAATGCAAATGGAGGTGATAAGGTTGCATTTAAATTTTTTTTGACAACTAATGTCAAAGCTCAGCCACAGCTATCTGTGAGGAGCAAATTGCATGCTTATCATGCAGCGAGCAGAGGTGAGCTGCATGATATGTAACTGCTTTTAAATATTTAGGTCAGCCCATGAGCAGATCATCACCAAGCCCCTTACCTGACTGTCTATCCCCAGCATGAGCAGCATGGAGAAGAACAAAATGGCCCACAGAGGTGATACGGGCAACTGGGTTACAGCCTCTGGATATGCAAGGAAAGCTAAGCCAGGACCTGGATAGTAAATAGGAAGCATTATTGTAAAATTTATCACTCTTGAAGCTGCCAAAACAGCATGCTAATGTTACGATTATTGGGGATAGCAGAGAGTAACAGTGACTGAAGCCACTGCCATGTGCAGTTACCTGAGGCTGCCACGTCCGCAATGTCTTTCTTAGTCACATGCGCCATGAAGCCAACAATGGAAAAGATTACGAAGCCAGCAAACATGCTGGTGCATGAGTTGATGCAACACACAATGACAGAGTCTCTGGGGAGAGGAAATAATATAAATATATATTTTAAAAAATGTGGATGTTGTGAAAGGTTTAAATTGACTTTTTCTCTCCATTCTATGCTGACCTTTCTAAAAAGGAAAAAAGAGTGCAGGTAAACCAGAAAGAAGAGCCATGGGAGTGCTTTCACTGCAAGATTTAACGTGAAAGTGCAAACCTTGTGGATGAAATACACATGTTCTGTTTGAATGAAATGGAAAATTATCTTATATTGAATAAAAGTGAGAAACAAGCTCATTTGAATGCAACTATTTTACATAACTGATTATATGACCCAGAATGAGGGGCTGTTAGAGAAAACATTCAGGCATCACAGTAATAGTTTTTGTTTTCACAGAACAGAACAGAAAGAAAGAGCCTTGACCTCAGCCACAATAGTTAGACTTTTATTTTAAAGTCTTTTTAAGCATCCTTGAATGGGGGGGAATTTTTGTACACCTTTCTGCAATATCTGTTTTCAATATCAGCAGCTTTTTCCCTTGTGATGTTATAAATCAAGTGTAGTTCACGAATCATCAGCAGCACTTACCTGTAAACATTGTTATTGAACGTGTTGTAGCTACCCAGAGCTATAAGCGACCCCAGCCCCAGTCCATAGGAAAAAAAGATCTGCGTAGCTGCATCCAGCCATACCTGACAGAGGAGCAGGAGAGTTTAGCTGTGTGAGGCCGGGCTCTGCTCACTCGAGCATGCGGCACGTAGGAACAAATCCCATAATAACATGTCGTTACCTCAGATTCTTTCAGCTTTTCAAAGTCAGGGGTGATATAGAACAAGATTCCCTCTCTGGCTCCAGGTAGGGTCACCCCACGTATGAAGAGAATAAACAGCATGAAGTAGGGATACGTAGCCGAGAAGTACACAACCTGGAAGATGTGAGGAGGTGATCAGTGGAAATCCATGAAAATGTTCAAGCTGCAACGTATATTTTCATGAGGGTCGCAACGACAACAACAAAATCATAGTTAATCTTCAGCCACCTTTCTGAGATATTCAGAAAGCAAATTATTAGATTGGGGGGCGGAAGGAAGGGGTCTGGCTGTGACCAAAACTAATTTTGTTTGGCATGGTCATGTGATGAACTTGACTTTTAAAATGTAGCGCCACATGGGGGAGAAACTGCTCTGAGCGAGAAGGGGGGATAAATCCAGATCGAGGGGGTATGGCTGATTGTTGCTCCTCCTATCAGGAATCCACACTCGGAACGGAAAACATGTCTGGAGAATTGGAATTAGAGGAGCCAACCAAGAGGCCGGAAAAACGGTATTAAGGGGAGCGTGAGTTTTATTTTTAAGATATCTTATTTAAAAAATCAATTCCAGACCATGCAGAATGCAATCTGAAAGATTGATGAGCAGGTATTAGACTTTTTAATATTGCATGGAAGCTGCATGTTCTTATTAGAAACCAGCATAAATAGGTATTGGAAAGCAAAAAAAAAACAAAAAAAACATTTACCTTCCCTGTCCAGCTAACCCCTTTCCAAATACAGAAGTACACAAGGACCCAGGCAATGGCCAGTGTTACTGCCAATGGCACTCGGAGTTGGCCTGGTTTTTCCAAGCCATCAGTCATTTGATGCACATTGCGCCTGTAAGTAGAGGCAAACAGCGATAATACTATAATATACACAGGGCAGCAAACAAGCAGCAGAGGAGGCCATCTTTTGATATCGCTCAGGGAGGCATGCAGAAAAAAAAAATCAATATCTTACTCCCAAAACTCAACCACAGCGCTGGTGAGATTGGTGGTATCTGGAATGGAGTAGTTTGTGTAACACTTTTCTGTGTTCCATATATTGTGACATGAGCTCCATGGAAGTTCCTGGAAAATGCAAAAAATAAAATAAAATAAATAAATACAATTTGCACCCCATTTTGACCAGCTTTGAGATTTTCCTACACACTATTTTTCTAAACAATACTTACAGTGGTAAATGAGTTGTACAGGTAGTAAATGGCCCAAGCAATGATTATAATGTAGTAGATGTTAAGCCAGAAGGAGAGGACAGCTGCAGCAAGGCCCACACCTGACGTTCAAAAAATGATTTAGATGTGTTTTAAAATAATTTCAAAAGGATTGCATTTGCATTTTGAATTTATTTTTTATTGTACCTTTAAACATAGGAGCCAGTTTCCACACACCAAGCCCTCCAATTGAAGTGTACTGACCAAGAGAGCATTCCAGTAGGAACAAAGGGACCCCAGCAAATATGAGAGTCAGAAAATATGGGATCAAGAAGGCTCCTGGATGGACAGAAATGCATCAGGTTAAGGAATTAAAAATGCAAACCTACACAAATCAGTTGACATACACCAAATTAGCTTCAATTCAATTTAATTATGCAGCACAAATTCGCGACAAATGCCATCATATTCAGAAGTATTTAATCAAATCTGCCCAATCACGTAGAGAGACTCAGATTTATACATTCAAATGCATAATAGTTATAATTCAGTGCAGCCAAATTCAGTTTATATTGATCAGCACAGGGTTACACACATAGGCAATGCTTTTTTCTGTTCTGGAGTCGCTAAATTATAAGCTCCATCATGTGCATCGTTGATCTGAATGGCTCACTCAGTTTGCATACATGAACAGTGAAAGAAGTATTTACCTCCGCCGTTTTTCCCGCAGAGATAGGGAAATCTCCACACGTTCCCCAGTCCAATTGCATAACCCACACAAGACAGGAGGAAATCAAATTTTCCTCCCCATGTTTCTCTGTCGGGGATGTCTTTCTGCTTCTTCTCGGTCTTCACGTCCAGGGACTTGGGCTTGTCGTTGGCGGCCACCTCGTTCAGTTCTGTGACCTGTCCATCCGCTTTGGTGCCGTTCGTCGCCATGTCTCTGGATTTGGCAAAGGTCCTGGCAGTCGGACGGGAGGCTTCAGCACCGGTCCACGTAGACAGCAGCTTCGCGGTTTTTTCCCCCCCTCTTTTTTTCTACAACTAAACCTTCGGACCAAATGTCTGGAGATGGAGCCTGTGCGAACACGACTGGTCAGTCGTTGTCAACCTAAGATCGTGGATAGAGTGATTGGTTGTTTGAGGGCGCAGGAAAAATGTTTACCTGTTTCAACAAAGATGGACACAGAATGTACCACACTCATTTCCTCTAAATCAACAGCAGCAGTTTAAACAAATCATTTACTTTTCAACTCCAAAGGCGCATTTTAAAGTGCAGACTGATTCATTCTCTGTTCTTTTGGCACCAGAACATTTTTTTTTCATTCATGTCAAATCACTGATGGCAGAGGCATGCTGCCTTCCCTCCACACAAATCAGCTTGCACAGAATTTAGCAGCCAAACAAACAAAACAACAGACGTGGTTGTCTAAACAAATTCTGAATTTAAATATGCCAAATTAAGGAGAAGTGCACAGTGTTCCAAAACATGCGAGTTTAAGCGCAGGACGCACCGTAGCAATGTAGTGTCCAGCCTATGAAAATGAAGCTCAACGAGGTCCACCAATTAACACCTACAGATTGTCTTGTCAGTTATTTTTGTGGATAGCTGAAAGTAAGCGTGGACAGAAGGACGTCTCTAACACGCTGGAAAACAAAACGCACCGTGGAGACGAGAAAAAAAAAAGAAGAAAAAAAAGGGATGTCCAAATGCGTAAAAGCTTTACGCATCAGGCTGCACACATTCTGCCATGTTAATTGGGAACTCTGCGCACCAGAATGCGACTCTTTGCATCTGCAAACACCAAGCAGACAGGAATCAGCCCCGCATGTTCGACTGTTGTTTTGAGATAAGTGTGCAAATATTTACTTGATCCCCCCTTCAGCAGCAGAGCAGCAGCCTCATTCACAATCCAGTCAATGCGACTGCTATCGGAGGGGACAAATAGCCGAGCCGCGTATTAACAGGTTCCCACAGATAGACAGCAAATATTTACTATTTTTTTTACTATTTTTACTCACAGTGAATCTGGGATCCGCACCGCCGAGCCTCCGCTGACTGCCACAAATCTCCAAACGAGGGATCCGAAGATTCCTCCCGCGGGTCAAGTTGTAAACTCCCGGTGTGTCTTGAAACATAAATAGATTTTACTTCCATTAAAAGACATTAAAGGGTACCATGCGGCGTTCGTGGGGTCCAAGCGGGAGCTGTCCAGCGGGGAGCAGTGCTGAAGACCAGAAGGATGAAGGAGGAGGAGGAGGAGAAGACAGAAAGAGAGAGGAGGAGGTTGAATTAACACGGGCAGCAGCCGCTTCGCCTTGTGCGACTGTCTAACATCAACAACCAGAGACTCAACTCCCATCTACACAGCCTCAATGTCATCTCAAAGTCGCCCCCCCCCCCCCCCCCCCCCCCCTCCGTCCCTGCCGCCCCCCTTACCTCCTCATCCTCATTCTCATCTATAGGCTGAGCCGAGATCACATTATTTTGGATTGACTCCGTTCAAGTTTGGATTATTTTCATTTTTTTGCAAGTACATTTTCAAAATCGCTGGGAAGTTTTAAGACTATTACCAAATATTAAAATGAAACATTTTTATGTTTATTTGTTTTTATTATTTGCATTGACACCAAGCATTTCGAAATGTGAGCCCTCTCCTAAACCCTCCCCTCATTCTCTGCCCCCCACCAGTATGAGAATATGGCCGAGGTGCAAAATGGCAACATATGAGGGGTAAATATAACGCAGCCCCCGTCGTGTCCAAACGCGTAGTTTGGACACGACGAATTTGGAGGCTGAGGCCAGTCGGCGGCTGTCTGGCAATTCTTGGCAAATTGAGATAAAGGGAGCCCGTCAATAAAAGAAAGGGAGGGAACAGTGACTGGCTGTCTAACTCAGCCTGTGAAAGCCCGACGCCTTCACAAGTGCTGGGATGATATGAGTAGGATAAACTGGAAGAACTTAAACTCTGGCAATTATTTAAAAAAGTAAAGAAAATACAAAAGATGGAAACAGCACCGAGAGGAATGCGCCGAATTTTCTCCTTTTCCTGCGTTTTAAATTTTGCTTGTCGTAAAAAAGAAAAGGAAGTAGAAGACAAGACAAAAAACAAGAGGATCTAACTCTCTGGTAAGTGATTTGCTTAATAAGCGAGTCAACTTGTTTGATTTTCTTGAATATTTAACGCAACTTGTCTTTTCTTTTTTTTTTTACTTGAAGTTTTTGCAATTTGCCTCCACTCTCTTACTTTGTGTCCCACATGAAACACGTGTTCTCGCAGAAATACACCTTTTTAAGAGTTGTGTAGGAGGCGGCGCGGCGCACACTGTGATGTAAACTGCTGGAAATGCGCTCTGGCACAGAGAGACATCGGGAGCGTTTACAAGTGCGGTGTGAACGCTCCTCTCCTATCGTGGGGCTGAGAGGGCACCAGATGGTAAACCAATGAGGGGTGAACTAACCCACTAAATGTTGCCACATGAAATGCAGCATTTAAAATCCCATCTGGTTTGCTGTCCCTGCGGACATGAAAGTGTGAAACATGACACATATTTATACACCTGCTGACGGAGCACGCAGGCGTGTCCAATGGGGCTGGTGACATGCACACGCAGCCAGCTGACCCCTGAACCCCGGAGCTTTTTGATTTATCTCGCTGCACTTTTCCACCAGCGGCCCCTCAGTCTTTTTCATTTTAGCAGGAAGCCTTCATGTGGCTCCGTGTGACTGCCGTATGTGCTCCATTAGGCTGGAATTACTTGTCCTCTGTTTTTAATGGCTTTCAGTGTGCCGCTTAGATTGAACCGCTAGTTCCCCATTTTACAGGCCCAGTGGCTGTAAAAGCGGTGTAAGGATGACGGCAGGGGGGAGGAGGGAGATTTGTAAAAGGGGGAAACAATTTTTCTTATGGTTTTGTACAAGACGTAAACACGTCTTTTAAAAAAATATTTAGAAAAAGACCAAAGTTGTTGAAAAAGGAATATTTTTTGTGTGATTTTATTTCAATTACAAAAGAGTGGAAGTACAATAAATTATGGTTTTGGAATTTTTTTGGAAGATAAATTCAGAAAACTGCAATTAAATTCTTCCCTTTTTGATACCGTAAATAAAAACTACATTAAGAAGTTGCCTTATTGGTAAATACAATCTATGAAACCTGATTCTTAGTAGGAACCTGAAGTTTGTGGGAGAACATTAACAGCATCCTGAAGACCAATAAACGTACCTCACTGAAGTTGTGAACAAGTTCAAAGCACGGTTAGGTTTTGAATTATTTCTCCAGGCTTTGGAGATGATGTGATGAAGCACTTCTCCTTCCATCATCCAAAGAGGACAAGAGAATGACAAAGGTTGAAAACCTGCCAATGGGTGCCAAGACAAACAAGAAGAGCAAAAGTCAAAGAAGTATCCCCAAAGATAACCCTGGGGGATATCAAGCAAAGATCTACATCCCAGGTGGAAGAATCGCTTACTCCACAAGTTTGGTCTTTTTGGAAGAGTAACCAAAAAGTAATAATGAAAGAAAGGAAATATTATTGAATGAAAACCACAAGAAGTCCCACTGTGGAAGAAGAAAATAGTTAATGTGTGGAAGACGATGCTGGGAGGTCAAGCAAAATGCTTGGAGGACAAACACTACAAACCTCCTGAATACAACATCCCTATAGTGGAACACGGTGATGGTAGCAGCATGATGTGGGGACACATTTTGTCAGCAGGGACAGTGAAGGTGGTCAGAGCCGATGGAAAGATGGATGGAGCTGAATATGGACGATCCTGGAATAAAACCCCTTTGCCGGCCGTGGCTGGAGTTCATCTACCAGCAGGAAAACAACCGGAAACGTACAACCAGAGCCGCAATTCAGGGCTTTAGATCACAGCATGTTTATGTGTTAGAATGGCTCACTTAAAGTTCAGGTCTAAAAGCAATTGTGAACCTGTGGTGATCCATGAAGATTGATGTTAACATATGCTATCTATCCAATTTGATTAGATGTTGTGCAAAGAGACATGCAGCTGTAGTTGCTGAAAAGAAGCATCTACAAAGTATCAATGAAAGGGACTGAATGCAAATGCACACAACTCACTCAGCTTTCATTTATGGAAAAAAAAATTCACCGAAACCCTTTGATGATTTACTTTTCACGTCACACTTATGTATTGTGCTCTGTTAATCTATCACATCAAATCCCAACAATATACTTTGAAGTTTGTATATGGGACATGGCAAAATAGGTTTCGTTACAAGGGATAGGAACACCTTTGCAAAGCAATGTAGCCTAAAGAAAAACAGGAAATGCAACAAAGAAAACAAAATTACATTATACCAGTGTCACAAACACTGGTCCAATCTGTTGCTACAAATTTCTGGTTCTACCTCCACTGATGCCGACAAAATCTAAACCTTTTAAACAGCCTCGCCGTAAAGCTATAGCATTACAGCCTCGCTCACTGGTCTCCCTTAAATTCTCAGCGCATTTCTCACTTGTCAAATGCATCTTCGTGGAGTCATATTTTCCAGCGCCAGTCTGCAATTTCAGTCCCCAAAATGAACTAATTAGCATGATGATTAGTCATTAGTATGCTAATCATAAGCAATTCACATATTTTATTCATGTTGTCATCCTGTTGTTTTTCCTCCTTTTACTGGATTTGTGTACACATCTCGCTTTATTTTCTCACTGCGGGTGTTATTGTGATGACCGATGGAATTTGGGGTTTTAAGTAAAAACCTTATTTGCATTTGAAGATAATACGGACGATGTCAAAGAACCAGAAATAAATTACTTATCAGTCATTTTTGTGACATGAGTTCTTCCTTCTCGTAATGAGAGCGGTAAGAGAAGATTGCAGATTCCTGCAAAGAAGTATTTGCGACTCCTTTGCAGGAAGTATTTGGAGAGAAAACAGATAAATGACATCAATCTAATCCTAAATCAGCAAACAAATAGTAAAAAAAAACCTTAGCTCTGACAACAAGGAGTCTGCCTTAGTCAATCTGAAATGTAAACATGCCTTGTGAATTGATCCCACTCAGAACGTTACAGTCAGAAACATTTTTCTGTTGCTGGCATGTGTTTATTTTCTCTCTGATTGCTGACATATGTTCTTCTTTGGTTGTTAACACCTCTCTGGCTGTTGATGGAGAGACTGGCATATTTTCACTTGGGAAATAAAGAGTAACCAAATAAGGGCTTACTCAGTTTTTCTCTGTGCAGCCTAAATATAATTTAGTCATTACACACAGGGATGGTTGATGAAATTTACCTCACACCTTCACATGATGAGAGTTTTAGAGGTTTACCGCATGAATATGCCGTCTTACATTGCAAATCGCCACACTGTGATGTCAACGTTTGAGACAAAACACAATGCAAGGGGAAGATGCTTTTGTTTGTCTGATTTTCTTCTGTGTAAGGTTTTGTTTGCCGTGACCTAAATTTCTGTGAAGAAAGTGCATCAGCAACTCTGTCTCGCCTTTTTCCTTCCCTACGTCTCCTTCTCTCTCTCCTTCTCTGTTCTCTTTCTATTCCTCCGGCTCGCTTTCACTCTGTCCCAAACACGCTCGATTTACAAACAAGCAAAAGAAGCTGAGAGGACACTTATAGCTGATAACAATCAGCTTCAGCCAGATTAGTCACGTAGAGGTATTGTTGGATGTGAGACTCAGAGAGCAAGCTGGCTGCAGATATTTCAGGAATACCAAGTGGAGCGTCCTCCAAATTTGGGGAGTCTTCCACTTCTCTTCCTTCTTACCTTTGTCAAAGGGATCAATTATGCAAAGAAGTTAAATCCAGCATCTTTAAATCACCATTTTCCCTCTTTTAGGAATTCGTATGTGGCACTTACCGCTAAGTCAAATGATTTTTTTTTTCAACAAATCCAGTGAAATTGAGCAGCATCTGAATGTATCTGCATCAGCCTGCCGGTGCGCACTGATCAGCAGAGAGGTACTCTGTCTGTTTACAGCTCTGTGTGACAGTCAGCACACGGTGTGGATTTTGTAAACATATGACCTCCATGATAACCAGTAGGGGGGTTCTAAATCATTTCAAATTTTTGTTCATGTGTTGCTAGGCAACAGTGTAATGTTCTCAGTCGCCCCCCTCCCCCCTCACCTCCTACCCCTTGCATGACTTTCTGCTGGGATTGCTGAGCTTCTCCCGCCAAAAATCGTCAATTAACTTTGACAAAAGTCCACTAGTGATAAACATTAGGCTTCTGAGGGTCAAAAAGCAATTATATGGCTACACACAAGTAAAGTAGAGTGGAAAATGCAAAATGTATTTTAAAGATCTAAAGGATCATTTTAAACAAATCATCCCAGAACCACACGCTTTGTCCTACTCCGGTAGTAACAGCTTACATGCTTCTGCATGCAAAAATATCATAGCCGTCATACAGCAATGTGTGGATGCTTTTCTGTTGTTGACAAACTAGTTTATAAGAAATAAAATCTTTAAATGATTAAACAGTTTGGTAAAATGCCAAGCACCTGCAAAGTACATACACAATTGAAACCAATTGAAAAAAAAAAAAAGACCCTTTCCTGCCGTCTGACTATAAATTGTATAAAACATTTCCTGTTTCTTTAAAAGCAAGCATCTTGTGACGATGCCTGCTGAAAGGCTGCAAGCCTGAAAACATCATTCAAACTCTAAATGCGTTTAGAGTGTGGGGGTGGGCCAGCAGCATCACCATGTGTTTTGTTGCTGGAGCGACAGGTGTGCTACACAAAACTGAAGGTATCATGAAAAAATGAGAATTATATGAAAATATTTGATATCTTCTGAAGACACCAACCATAAAATTACAAAAGGGGCACAAATTGTATTGCAAATAAATAATAACTTTAAGCAATAATAACTTTACACAGAAAAATAGGTGGGAGTTTTGTGCCACATTCTTATACACAAAACTGCTTTCTTTTACACTTACGGTGGAAGAGAACTATGTTGTTGTAGATAAACTGAACCAATTCTTTAGATGACTAATTTTCAGCTCATCAAAGCTGCAGTCAGATAATTACAAGAATTACTTATGTTGTCTTTATTTTCTTTTGCTGCTCTCTCTTTCAATCCCAAAGCTGCTTATTTCCTCCCACTGTTCTTGTCCATTTAAGTCTCATTAAATTGTTATAAATTACGGGATTAGGGGACGATTTGATGAGAAATAAATGCAAAATACACCCTGGTTATCAATTGTGTAGAAACTTGTTCGCTTTTATTATGTTAATAAGATGTTACTGGAAAAAACCTACACAACATTTTAGGCCAATAAATACAAATTACATTATGGGTAGTGGGTAGCCTAAATGCCATCCATCCATTTTCTAACACCCTAGTTCCTAGTGGGGCCAGGAGGGGTGCTGGTGCCTATTTCCAGTGAACAATTTGGGCGAGAGGCGGGGCACACCCTGGACAGGTCGCCAGTCTGTCGCAGGGCAACACAGACAGGACAAACAACCATGCACACACACCTAAGGAGAATTCAGAGAGACCAATTAACCTAAGAGTCATGTTTTTGGACTGTGGGAGGAAGCCGGAGTACCCAGAGAGAATCCATGCATGCACAGTTAGAACATGCAAACTCCATGCAGAAAGACCCTGGGCTGGGAATCGAACCCATGCCTTCTTGCTGCAAGGCAACAGTGCTACCAACTGTGCCACTGTGCAGCCCCAGGTAGCCTAAATGACGATTCCTAAAAACATTTCAAAACTCGGATGTAAATGCAAACACAAATACAAAACGTAAAGAAGGTTAAAGTATGTATTGCTACAGGGAAACAAAAAGTTTCATATTATATTATTGAATGTGTATATTTCATTGTCTTCTGTAAACTCGTCTGCAATAACAGCTTTATTTTGGCATGTTGTCCAAAGTGAAAGAGATTGCAGTTTCTGTGTGTGAAACGTGTCTGTGTCAGGGAAAAGTGTCGGGGACCAGAGGTAGCTAAAGGTCCATCATCATGCATATCCAAACAGGAAGGAGCTGTGACACTGAACTCTTTAAATGGAGGCTTTGACAGCAGTCTGCAATCCTTTCTCAGCACACTGCCCCTGCTAATCTGCTCTATTCAACCACATCACTATGGAAACTGAGTGGATGTCTCACCCTGGCTGCCTAACTGGTGCCATGCAGCCATGTCCACCACTGACATGAAGGTTGTTCAGCAAAATTGCTGCCCGATCATTGTTCTAGCCATGCTGTGACATTATTGTCTGCTTCTCTGACACCTGGTTATTCTTTTTTTTATCTGAAAAATTGCACTGTTGAAGACAGCAAATATAAGCTCAAAGGCTTGCAAGAGTAATTCCCTTTGGTGTTAACTTGGCTATAAGATGGAGAGTTTTGGGTGGTTGAGGAATATTTTTTTTTCATTCCTCGTGCCTGCTACCTTTTTCATTTCTGTGCTTTGCCTCTGGCGAAATTGCAGGCGAATATTTGTCATGGTTTTAAAGGGTTTATCAACTTCAAAGCTGAGGGAACTGGTTGTCCAGCCCAACAGTGAGACCACACAATCCTTCCAGCTCTCGCAAAGAATGGGGTAGAGCATGTGGACAAAATTTTCCTGCCAAGCTTTCAATTCAAAGCTTCTACATAAAGCTGGGAGAGTCACATTTGCATTTGCCATTGACGTCAGATTTAATCCAACCCAAACCACTTCTCCAGGCCCTTCAACATCTGAGAGAAGAGCTTTGGTAATTGTTAATTACGGCAAAAAGATGGTTGTAATCACTTGCTCCATCAGGCTGATCAGCACTAACACTGGGCGCCGAGGAATGAGCAGAAAAGCAAATCCCACAGGTAAATATAATTCAAAAGAGCCACTAAGAGGGTTGTGCAGCATACATCTCAAAGTGCTATCTAACCTAAAATATTCACCAAACTACTGGCATTTATGACAGACATGATGCACGTCTTTAAATTGCAGTATGAAATTGAAGGTATTATCACCCAGAAAATGTAGAAACATAAACTCAAGAAAACATTCAGAAGGCCTTTTATTGCTGTGATCTACTATTTGTACTAGTTTGAGGATCTGAAAATACTTTGCTAATTTTCAACTGAAGCTGCACAAAAACAATAAAACAAAGTGAAGTTATGGAATAGCGCTAATAAATCATGTTCAACTGCCTTATTGCTGATAGGTCCTACAGAAATAACCTTAACTTGAGATGAAATTATTGCATATATTAACTAGATTATTAACAAATTCATCCAAAATTATATAATACATTTTTTTTATGTTTACTGTGTCTGCTCCACCTGAGCAGTGTATCTCTGCAGCTCCTCTACATGGACCATGAACCTTGTAGTTGCTTCTCTGATTAATGCTTTAGTAAAGTTGTGAAGCCTGTTGCAATAAAACAAACATTATTTTTCCTCCACCTTATGAGGAAAAATAATTATTAAAAAGGTTGCTCAGCCATGACCATTAAGCTGATCTTACTTAGGAATGTTTCTGTTTTACTTCAAAATGGTGCTAATTAGTTTCATGTCAGCAGCAGGGAATCACTCATGTTTAATCCCTTCTACAGAAAAAGCTGTTTGTCCGAGTGAGGATTTAGCCGAAGGCACTATGTAATTCCCACCGGATTCTCCAGGAGTCACAGAAACTATGAATCAAATTGGAAGTTATCACTGAGTACACAGAGAAACCTCACAAAGGAAAGACTCACTAAGCTAATTCAAACCAATGAATGTAAAATTTCTTGACCACCTTTGATTATTAAAACATTTCAGTTGTTAGCAAGATTTCTAATAACATGGCTCGTTTAAGCTACTCAAGATCCTGAATATCTTCACAGAGCCGATGACGAATAAAGTGGTGAGCATCAGCTGTCAAACACTGCCGTGCAAAACTGCCACAGCTAAAAACTGTCTTCTTATTATTTCTGTTCGTGTATTGAGTCCCGCTGCTCCCAGAGAAAGATGTAAAATGAGCTGTGCTTATGTAAAACTTGTGTGTTAAGAATTAGTATAATGTGAAAACCATGGAAACCAGCAGCCTTGTACCTCAAACGACATGGTTACCTGGGTGATGAATGTTGCGCCAGGTGCCGCAGGAAGAAAGATGTGCTTCTGTGAAAGTTAGAAATTTACTCACTGAGACCAGAGGAAAGCTCAAGTGTGACAGTACATTAAAAAAAAGAAAAAATCCCAACCTAAATTATTTCTGCAATTTCCATACTGCCAATCATTTTTTAGCTTATACACGTGTTTTCTGATTTTTAATAAAATAAGTGCAGCCTTGAGCTAAACTAGTGCAGAGCTAAGAATAATTCAAACACTGCAATGATTTCACTGAAGACCTAAAGATCAAACACAAGTATTTGAACAAGAAAAATCTGTACTTTTTGTTCCTCCTATGTTGAGTGAAATTGTCCATTTGTCCAATGAAAAGTGAGAATTTATGTGCATCTCATTACACTAATTAGCAAATTACTTGCTAGATTAAAGTTAAAACTTTGACTAAGTCTCTGCAAAGTATATTTTTTCTCTTTATTGAGCTTTTTGGATATGGACTTACATGGGATTTAGATCAGTTCCCCTTTACCAAACAAGTGGCCTTTATTAGAAAATTTTTTGATAGCTTTATGTATTCCCATTTTTAGTACAATCAAGTACATATGTTACCTTCCCTTATGATGAAAAGGCTGTATCAAAAACAACTTAATAAACTTGACTTTGCCCTGCGACAGACTGGCGACCTGTCCAGGGTGTACCCCGCCTCTCGCCCGAAAAGTTCGCTGGAGATAGGTACCAGCTCCCCTCCCGAACCCACAAGAGACAAGGGTGTACAGAAAATGGATGGATGGATAAACTTGACTTTGCATCATGAAGCCTAGAAATTGTCCATCTATTGAAGATGTCAACTACTCAAAAAAGGCAATTTAATCCAAAAAAGAAGCAGTTTGTATTGCTGCATTCCATTTACATCAAAAGTTGGAACTCAGAGCTGGGTTTGACCTCATATTCAAGGAACAGCGTCTCATTTAACATAGATGGAGAATTTGTTATTTCATCATGGCGACGCCCAAGTAAACACAAGTATAACTAGAGGGTGTTTTAAATTAAAGAAAGGCAAAAAAACCCATAATAGGTCTTATCAAATTCCCAATAATTTGTAGAATCTTAAATTTCTCCTAGTGAAAAAACGGCCAATGATCATCTACTTCTTCCAGAAAATCAAAACACTGACAAAGGAGAGAATGGCTATGACTGAATTCTAAGGAGGAATGACATAATGACTTTAACATTAGATGGTCTTTCCTTGACATTTTGCAGAAATTTCCCCATTGTACATTTGGATGACCTATGCATACCCAAAAGCTTTAACTGTACTGCTAATGTTTTAGGGTATTGCTTCAATATTTATTGTTCTTCCCTCCTGATATCTGTTTCAATAGCCTGTCACAGCAAATCACCTACAAAACACATGTTGGCTTAGGCTTTCCCTTTTTCTCTCCAAATGCACGTTTGGGAGACTGCTTTAAATTTGGAAACTTCAAAAGTTTAAGGCTTTGTCACCGAGAGCATTTGAAACCTTTGACATTGCTTATTTACCTTTCTTTAGAAAGCACAGGACACGTTTTACTGCGCCAGCTTCAGCCAGCACCTTTGTTGACACTCACATCACATTTCTTACTAAAAATGACCATCTCCAGGACAGAGAACAGTGGATATAAACAATTGTTATACACATATATACACAGTTGTTGGAACAGATTCCACCTTTAGGCATCTGAAATGGTACCCAGTGATGAACCAATGATACACTGCTCTCTTCGTAATGTATTGGCAGATTCCTTGTGATTTTCCAATGATGTCACAGAAGGAAACATCGTGTTTGAGGAGTTACCTTAAAATATTTCCACTGGTGAGCCTGCATTTCACTCAGAAGTTGCGGATTAAATAGAAGCTTGCAAACCTTGACATAATCAATGTTAATGCATGCAAACCTCTGACTTTGAAGAAAATAATCAAAAGATTTTTTTTTATACATAGAAAAAAAATGTGTGGTCCTTCACTGTACGGTTCGCTTTCTTAAAAATTGGAAACCTCACTCCGTTTCGCCACTTCAAAGGTGACCTCAAGTGTTCGAGATGCTAAAGAAATGTGTCAACCACATGAACCTGACATTGTCAAGAGCCTTCAGTGTCTCAGAGTGAATCTTGTAAAACTCTTGGTGCAGGGTGACATTGCTTTAAAAATGTGATTGATTGATCCTTTATATTAGTGTTGGTTCATTTTTTTCCCCTTTTGGTTGTTTGTTTACTTAGAATAGTGATGCATTTTGCTAACTCTTTTATTCATTTTGACTTTTTAAAATAGAAACCTCTTGCTAAATCTTGCATGAATGGATATGCACTCCAAAAGAATCAACAATCCAGAATGGTTTTTTGAAATTTCTTCTAAGGTGAAACTTGTGAATCCATATATGATTTTAACCTTTTGCACCCAGTCAGGGTAAAACGACATGGGTCACAACTTGCCAACTGAGAGATGATGAAGACGTGCTAACACTCTGCTTTCAGTGTCAGACATGACATGCATGAGGAAGAACCCAGAGGTTGTGATTCACACCTTTTAGTCTGTCTGCCTGTGTGTGATGTGCTGTGTAAACATCAAGGTCTTTTCGGTGAGCTCGTGCTGTATTAACACTTTCTGTTTGGTTTTATAGAAATGTAAATAATTGGTGCCGAGTGTAAGTAGAGTTTTGCTGCACGTCAAATGTATTTATCTGCTCCAACGGGACAAACACACAAGTCACTCAATTTAGTTGTTAACAACGGCATCACGAAACATTGACCTTTCGTTCGAGCCTTGAGGCCGCAAAATGAGTCACATGACAGCCTAGATATTTACAGTGCTCCTCATCACTAGCCTTGTCAAAT
This sequence comes from Xiphophorus hellerii, assembly GCF_003331165.1. Classification (NCBI taxonomy): domain Eukaryota; kingdom Metazoa; phylum Chordata; class Actinopteri; order Cyprinodontiformes; family Poeciliidae; genus Xiphophorus; species Xiphophorus hellerii. The sequence goes on from NC_045672.1 coordinate 21,914,328, forward strand.
CACAGCACACTTCACTGCTGCCTACGAGGCCCAAGGCTGGACTTCAACTATGCAAGCTGATGCATAGGTGGATTTTTTTTCATGCGTTAGCTCATGCGCTCCGCAAGCTTGTGTAACACAGATATCGTGAGCGTATTCTGGGACATTAATGCACATTAGCATGCATTTGTGGCAGCGTGCGTGAGTATGTTTGCATGAGAAACAGCAGAGCGTATCATAAAGGAACACTGCATGCAGGACCAATGCATTTCAGACTGATTAGTCTTGTGGGGGAGCTTCTGGAGAGAATCCAGGACAATTTCTTAAGTTGTAAAACAAATAAATCTGTAAAGATCAGGAGTCTTTTGAGAGCTAGCGCCAGCTTCTCTGCATACATTGGAGGGCTTGATTTTCTGCATCTTTTTGGAATTGAAGACTTTGGAACTAAATTTAAAATATCATGGGCTGAAATAGGGATGGAAATATTTGTGAATGTATTTTTTTTGGATGCACAGTTTTTCTGTCTAAAAGCTAAATACAGTTTTCACTATTTATCTTAAACATTGAATGTATATTTTATCTCCCTAAGGATGGGTTTAATTTCTTTCTTTCCTGTCTTCCTGAGTTTTATAACAGATAAAGAGAATTCCAGTTGCTACTTTCCTCCGAAATATAGCTGTCAAACTAAAAGTGGAGCAGTAACTGCTTGGAATGAAGATGATTTTGACCTTCTTTCCCATCCAACTCGCTCACAGTAGAGCCAATTGTTAGATTAAATAATTCTGAAGCTGCACCACTGTTCATTTCACTTGGGAATATCTGAGACATTGTCCGACACCCCTAGGGCTGTCGGATTACTTTTCAGAGAGCAGCAATTCAAGGGGAAGAGGTGAAGGCAACTACTGCGACAAGTACAAAATGTCTGCACGCTACAAGCCTCTACAGAAAGACTTTATATTTAGTACTTATGCATAAGCATGAACAAATTTCTGATATACTGTATTAAATACTCTACACCTATTGTTTATATTTCTTTTATCCAGCCTCACCTAATAGAGGTGTAATGATAATATGTGACATTCAATTAATAATATTTAAAAAATGTGGAGAACCAGTTTGAAAGAGTTTGAAAAACTGGTGCAGGGGTGAAGCGTGTGAGAACTCATCAGTCCTCAACTTTACATAGTGTGGTCTAGTCATGAGGTGATCCCAAGATTTTCATGGTATGAAAACTTTGCGCAAAAATATTACAGTTTGTCCTTATAACAATATTTGGAGAGAACTAAAAAATTGCTAACATCATTTCAAAGAAAAATGTAACAATTGTCCCCTCTGCTGCTACAAAACTTCAGTTCAGAAAGTTACAGCTTGCAACATAGACTTAAGCAATATATAAAATATAAAATAAAAAGCCACTAAGCTTGTTCTTTTCAATTGCTTATTACACTGACCATTATACTTTTTTCTCTAGCTTGTGAATTAGTAGTGCTTTGTGCTGACTGTGTAAGAAATATGCAGTTAATGGACTTATTAAACAGTGAAATTATTTCCATAGCATGACTGTGCTTTTTTATCTGAGAATATTCATTCATTCATTCAGTCATTTTTTTCTATCATGTAATCAAAAGAAAAGTTGAACAACGTTCTTTCGGCCAATCAGCACAGCTTCTCCTTCTGTTTGCTGATTGGCCTGGTAGAAAATCTACAGGAGTCAATCCAAGTGAGCGGGAGAAAGCCCCGACGGCGCATGAGGCAAGATTTTTTTCCCAGTGGAACTGCACAGGAAGGTAATGGTCAGCCTGGTGTTGTAGAGGCTGACTGTTAATATTTAGATACTATATAGACACTGAATTTAACGTGCTTAGAATTTTAAAGAGGGCATTATAATTTGTTGACTCTGCTGTTGTGTTTTCTACTCATCTTTCTAAGAGGAGCATGGAGTAGAGAAAAAACTGCCTGTCTGTTATTTGATTCCATCTTTCTGTTTCTTCTAACTTAGAGTGATCTTACCACCCTCTTCCAACCAACATATTATAATATTATAGGACATTTTTGTGGTTTAAAAACTTTTTAGAACTTGGCATACCTTAATAATATTAACTGAATCAGGAAGTCATTGGGTTGCTTGGTTCCTACTAACATAAAGGCTTAGTTCTGACAGCAGATATTGATTCATGAACTGTACACTCTCTAAATAATTTATTAATAAAATTTAATCCAGCAATAACTTAAAACAACAGTACAGCTTCAAGTTATTATATAATGCATGCTCGTTTTTATTGTTTTACTGATTCAGACAAAGACAATGCCAGTAAAGCAGTGACAATACAGTAAAATCTAAATATGTGGAGACGTTTTGTGACCATTTCAATATGTCACTTTTGCCTGTTTCTTCACAGTTAAACAAATAGGAGAACCTAACGTAGAAGCAGACGTAGAAAAAGATCAAGTGTTTTTCAGTATCATATCAGAAACTATAACAATTTCTTTCAGTATTTTGCCATCTATAAAGCATGATTAATCTTAAAGACACACCTTGACAGCTCTTTTAGCTGCCACGTAGCAGAAAAACAATTTTTCTGTAGCTCGGAGGGAACCTCGGCTGCCATTAATCTGAGAAGAAATCTTTGCCGGGCCTCTCATACACCATTTCAGAGGTTGGGAGGGGTAAGGCAGGGAGAGACGGGGAGGGTGGTAGGTCACTTGGTGGTCCAGTGGACTGGAAAATGTTGCAGGCCTCTGGCTGGAAGTTAGTGCATAGCTATGTACGCTGGAGCTAATGTGACCCCTGGCTCATTGGAGCTCTGATTTAAGGAACGCTGTGTAACACGGCCAAATGCCTCAGTAAAGACGAGTGTCAAAGACAAATTACAGAGGCCAGTGAAGCAAAGTGAAGAAATTGTTCCCCCTCGTCTCTAATGGGAAATCCATAAATTTGGGTTAGGCAGTGAAAAAAAACAACAAAAAAAAACAAAACACAGATTTTATAATAAATATGGCAAAGAAACCAACAGGAGAGGTGGTCGGAGAAAAGAAGACTGTATCATCCAGTCACATGCAGGGCGCTCTCAACCTGCTACAACAGGAGCTGCTGACAGGTTGGTCATCAATGAAAGGAGGCGGAGAAAGAGGAGAACAGAACAAGGGAGAGGAAAGAAGGGAAAGGAGAAGAGAGAAAGAAAGGGAAGCTGACAGGTTCACCCCACCTCCCCTCCGCCCCCACCGTCCACAGCAATCAAGGAGGTGAGGACACAGAGGGGAGGAGAGGAGAGGAGCTTCAAGCTCAGCTGCATGTCAACCCAATCATTACATCACATGACCAGTTAAATTGGCATGATGGGTGCTGTGCAGTGGAGTAGATTTCCACAATGTAGTCCTGCTGATTAGGAACTGTCAGCATGAGATGGCATGGCTCCCGCAGGTTGACATGTTTCACACTTGAAACCTGTAGTTTTGGTGCCTAAAACGGTTTTAGATGATGGTAGAAATCTCTCCAGTGTCTAGATGACCAATCCTACTGAAACTTCCAAACATGTCACCAAAAAAACACACAAAAAACAAAAAAACCCCACTGGAAACAAATAGGAGACAGAAACAACACCAGGTAATATGTGATAGTTGTCCAGATTTGTTTGCATTACACCCCACGTGCATGCTTCGCAGCGCGGACGTATGCAAATAGGAGGCGAAGAATGGAGAATAATATAGTCACTCTGAGGACAAAATGTGGTGGCAGCGAAGCAGGGAGGGCGGTGGAGGGGGAAATAGCCCCGTTCATCTCCTCTCATTTTCTGCCCGCTACTACCCGGCAGAGTTTCTATGGCAACCCCTCAAAAAGCGGTGTGCGGTGAATTGTGGATTTGAGATGCGCCGTCTGATTGCGCTGTGTGGAGGAGATGGCTGGCTCTTTCGTCAGCCCTTCCCCGTGTAAAAGGAAATTGGTGAAGGGCTCCAATGAAACAGCACTCCATATGCTTTATTTGATCTGCGTCTTCTGGCTCGACGTCATGTATGTGTGTGGGGTGTGTGTGTGTGTGGGTGTGTGTGTGGGTGGGCGTGTGTGTGTGTTGGGGTGCATACAGTGTGCAGAGCGGGCTCACCAACGCTTTACATTAGGAATCCGGTGCCCGCCTTCCCTCCTCACCAAGAGAAGCCGCTTGTCACTCTTGGCACCCACCAGACATCGCTCATAACTAAAAAAAAAATAAAATAAAAATGAATGAATGAATTTGTCTGGCGGACCGTGTGGACTCATCAGTATGCTTTGACTTTCAGCTGATTGATTCGAAGCCACTGATGATTCACTTGTCTGAATTCAAACAGCAGCGTGCAGCGCAGTGCAGTGTGTCCTGAGTGTGAAATTATGACAAATGGAATAGTTTCAGATCCCCGCAAGCCCTCCCCTCCCTCCTCTCACCACCTCACTGCTTTTCTTTCTTTCGTGTCTTTCTTTTTTTTTTCTTTCCCATGCAGGCAGGAACTTGTGCCCGTGACTGACATGCACTGATGCGGGGGTCTTTGTCACAAGACCCGCTCCTTTCTGTGTACGAGTAGGACATGTATGTTGTTCAGTGGGAGCTCCTTCTCTCTTCTTCTGAGTGGCTGTATGATGCTTGTAAGCTGTGCCAGTCCCCATTAGCATCCCATTATGAACCAGCATGATCACTCGTCACTTAAAATGCCTGCCACAGCATGCACTATGTGTGTGTGTGTGTGAAAGCTTTTTTTTTCCCTTTAAAGCACGTGTGTGAACGTGAAAAAGAATCACAGTCAAGTGATTGAGATGGCCTTGTTTCAGAAGAAGAAGTTTAGAAAAAAAACCGGTAGCAGAGCCTTGCAGTGAATGCAATTTCATTTAAATGTCTCTGCAAGTGTTTGGTTTGTTTGACCCAGATTTCTCACCTACCCCGCAATTGATAAATTGGATATCCGGAGGCAGCCTTGTGCAGCTATTCAATGTAGTTTCTATGTAGCGAGCAGCGCCCTCTGCTGAGTATACCCGTGTTGCACATGATTTGTTTTCGAATCTACAGCCATGTGAAAAATATAACAGCCTGTTTTCCTAACATATGGGGGCATATGGGTTCTAATGATTCATTTTAAAAACTGATGAAAAATTTAGGTAAAATAATCAAGCAAGTAAGACTAAAAAATATACAACTTTCTGGCGAGGAATAAATTAGGAATACTCCCACATTTAGTTCCACAAACGTAAAATAGCTAAAATCACATCAGGACCACAAGATTATAACAGTGGTCTTCAAAGGAGGTTTGCCTTTTTGAACCTGAGACATTTAGTTTGCTGTGCTCCTGACTGTTTGAATTGAGAGAAGGATGGAGAGAAGGATGTTAGAGCTGTCTGGGAAAAAAACCTCAAATTAAATGTGAAGCATGGAGGGGGAAATCTCATGGCTGGGGAATGCCTTATATATCTAAACAGCTCAACATCATTTTCCCCATGGATTGCGCCATCTATCGAAGGGTGCTTGCTGAACATGTGAGATCATCTGTCAAAATAAAAAAAGCTATTGCAGTCTGTAGTGAGAAACCAGGTAAATAGCCTTCAACAGTGCTTTGCGCATGTAGCTTTGATCTCAATATGTTGCAGTGGTAAAACTTGATTCAAAAGTGCTTACCAATAGATCTTCCTGCTTTATTTATTTTGTCATGATCATGAAATTGTAGGTTCTTTGAAGGCCAGTATTGCTACCATTATTTCGGTGTGACTCCACAGAGCTCTGCTTGTCTCCTGTCACGGTCTGAAAACTTCTGCCTGCACCCACAGTCACAAATTCTTTCGAACTCACTCAGGTCTGGAGGAATGTTGAGTGTCTCTAGCCCTTCTCCCTGGAGATTAGAGCTCCCCATGCATGGCCTCTCTCCTCTCCTCATACTCATTCCATAGTGTGCCCCCTAAGAGCTGCTGCATTTTTATCTGAGCCCGGTGATTGTGACAGATTGGGCCAATGATGCACGCACACACACACATTTGAGTACACACATGTTCGAGGCTCTATCAGAGGGGAGGTTGCTTTGCCAAGGGAGGGACAGACAGTGCCAGGCTTGGGGTATAAAACCCTCCCAGGATGAGACCGGAGTCCTCCCCTAAGCTGGACTCTTTCTCAGTCCTTTGTGCCAGGACACTGTCAGGACCGGCAACAGACGAGCCGCCAGCATGAATGACATCTACAAAGCAGCGGTACGTTCTCTCACTCAGCTCATATGCTTTACGCTGTGTGTACAGTCAGCTCCTTCTGATGAGGCGATTTGGTTTTGCTGGATAGTCCCCAAAACTCAGTGAGTGCTAATCTGGGAGGAGAAGGATTTTGTTTGCACATCACCACTCTTACCATTGATTTGTAGAGAGAATTTGGTTTATTCTGTAGAAGGCTTAGACAGTTTTGTGATTGTTTAATTAGCTGGAAAAAGTCCCATATCTTTTTGACTAACTGCTGGTATTTGAATCCTGCCAGTGTCTGTTCAGTGTGTCCCCTCCATCACCAGCTGGTATCAAACATGTTTGTGGATCTTTAACCATATTGGAAGAGGTGGGAGCCATTTATTGGGGTCAGTGAGCGGACATGTCCCCGGTCATCACTCTGCTGCTTCATTCTTGACTTCAAATGGGCCAGTCCTGCCTCCCAGGGCTAATTTTGGCAAGTTGCTCAAACGATTATGCTTCTGCAGTGCTCTGGTCCCATAGAGGGCCTTCAGGTTTAGATAAACTCCTCCTCCACTGGATTCCAGCATTATCTGTGATCTTGAAAGCTGTGCTGTCGTGTGTCGACCCCTGTCCTGCTGGACAGTGGACCCGGTCGTCCTGTTCCCTCACATCCCAGCTGAGCAGGACATCTAAGACAGTAAAGGCACCCAGGAATGTACATAACATGTTTGTTTGGATACATCATTTCATATATCATCACTTGAGGACTGTGTTTGTTTACAAGTGATCATCTGAATGTATGGCTGTTTAATTTACTACAGACGACAGATGATAACTCTTATGTAAGCAGCTGTCTCCCTCTTTCGCTGTAGCTTTTGCAGGATTACTGCCCCATTGTTATGGGTGATAGCCACTGCTATGCTAATTTAACGCACTCTGTGGCGGGTTCCTTTATCCGTGGTTCCCGATCATGTTGTGTTTATTTTTAGCTCCCCATCATTCTGGGTGCCACACATGAAACATACATTATGTGTTTTAATTGCAGATGCAGCAATGAAAAATTTTCCAGCGTATTTCCAATCTAAAGTTTTTGATGACTGGAAAGAAGATCAAACTTTTAGTTTAGCATTGTTAGCATTGATCAAAGCTGATTGGATGTGTAATCATCCAGTCACCATCTAATTTCTTGGAACATCTTTGGTTTAACCAGTATCCGTTAAGTCAGAGGAATACCACTTTTGACTGAAAAGTTATCAAAACAAACATGAGTAAAATAGTGTGACATTTGTTGAAGATTTCAGGTCCAGATACCAGAACTAAAAACTTTCACAGTGAAATTAAATTGTTAATATGAGACAGTGTAGAAAGGGGAAGACCCCACTGATTTTGTTCAGGTGGTTCATTCTTTTAATCGTTTCATCTTTTACAGGTTGAACAGCTGACAGATGAACAGAAAAATGGTGTGTAATTTTCATTTTATTTTATGAATTTTATGGGAACAGTTTCACATCATGTTCCTGCTTGCTAAAGAAAAGCACAGTATGATGGATAGTTAGATGCATCTGATGCAACTAAATATATCTTTTAAGTACTTTTCCTTTACTGTTGGGGTGTTGCAGAGTTCAAGGCCGCCTTCGACATCTTTGTGCAAGACGCAGAGGATGGCTGCATCAGCACCAAGGAGCTGGGAAAGGTTATGAGGATGCTCGGTCAGAACCCCACGCCAGAGGAGCTGCAGGAGATGATAGACGAGGTGGATGAAGATGGTAAATCAAAACAGGCAAACGAATGGTTGACCTCTTATTGCCCATAGTTCAGCGACCTGGTCTATCTTGTTGTGCATACGGAGCATCAGTCAGACCCTCTATACTTAATGTCAAATGCTAGTCAGCGGTCGTAACGACATCAGGATGTGTCAGACTGGATTAAAGGGGAATTGTTTATCAAATGATGCACAAGTCGTCTTGAATTTTCCATGTGATGTGATGATCAAAGGCAGAAAATAACATTTTGGATTTACCTCAGAAAGGTTTAATATGTGATGTACATTTTGGCATGCTCTCAGATAAAGAATAAGAATGACATTTAAATGTCGCAACAATTTCTGCTTGTCATTGTGAACTATAGGTATCTTCTTGTGTCAGAAACATGAATAATCTCAAATAAAAAGGGTTGCACATAAAGTCATTTGTGCATTGTTTAAATTATCTGAAATTCCGCTCTGAAAAGGTGCTTTGAAATGTGTGTGTGTGTGTGTGTGGGGGGGGGTGTGTGTGTGTGTGTGTGTGTGTGTGTGTGCAGGGAGCGGCACAGTGGACTTTGATGAGTTCCTGGTCATGATGGTGAGATGCATGAAGGACGACAGCAAAGGGAAGACAGAAGAAGAGCTTGCTGAGCTCTTCAGGATGTTTGACAAGTATGTTTTTATTCTTGAACCCTACTACTATCAATAAAATATTAATCCCATAAAAGCAGTTAGCTGATCTTTGAGTTATCTGACAAACAGACGAGTCAAATTATATTTAACAAGTGGATGCTTTCATCTCAGAACCACCGCAGCCTAGTTATTAAATTGCACTTTAGTGTGGTTGCAGCAAAGTATGCTCCCCATGTGCAAATTATGAGCTCTGACAAAATGCCAAGTAGCTCTGCAGAGAACTGCATGTAGTTCGCTCCTTAATCGTTTTTGACAGTTCTGAGTATTTCTAACACCCCCTAGCATGTATGCCAGACACCTCGTCTGAGCATCAAAGAACAAACGCCCCATTCCTTACTCCCATCATGGTTTTGCAGAAATTTTTAAAGCCCAAGATTTGAATTTTCACATGATTTTCCTCTAATGCTGCCCTTGAAGCTCTGTGTGAATTCTATGAGAGCACAACATAAATTGCACTGCTTTGGCTGCGCAGAAATGCAGATGGTTACATCGACCTGGATGAGCTGAAAATGATGCTGGAATCCACAGGAGAAGTGATCACTGAGGATGATATTGAAGAGCTGATGAAAGACGGGGACAAGAACAATGATGGCAAAATTGACTATGATGGTAAGGGGGTTTAAGCTCCTAAAAACAAAGAAGCGTAATGACAGAAAAGCCTCTAAAGGTTTCTAAAAGTCTTTGTCTTGACAGCAATAATATACCCTGTGATTGTCTCATGGTGTGTTTGGTTCAGATCCTGCTTAGCAGACTGGTTCTATGTTGTGTTAATTGGCAATTATACATCTAAATGAGCAAAGACCATATGTGGAGTTTCTCAAGGCTTCATTTTCACTCCGCATTAATTCAACGTTATATGGTTTATTTAGCTTTAATTATGGAGAACCAGAAGATCTCCTGCAATATCTATCCATCCTGGAGATGTACCATTTTATATATCTGTGTCATCGCTTGATTATAGTCAGAATTTTCTTTAACTTCATGCAAAACATACTCAAAATATATGGTTAGAGAAGAGCAGTCAACTGGAATCAAAGAGGCTTGAAATCTGAATGCTGTTATGGATTTAGAGCTGTGTATTACCTTCTGGATAAAATACACAACTAAATCAGTTTATTAACATCTTAAAACCATAACCCATCAAAACAAGACACAGTAAACCAATTTCTTCATTGCCCTTGAACTATCTTGTTTATAGACATTGATTTATAAAATATCTTTCCTTGATTTACTGTTTCATACCAATTTGGCAGAAGTTAAGCAGCTTTCTGAACACGGTTTTCTTATTTTACAGAATTCTTGGAGTTCATGAAAGGAGTGGAGTAACCCTGAGCTGGAGAGGATAAAAGTTATTTTGAGTGTCATTGTGACTCCACAGTCATCTGTGGAAAACTGGATTTGGCTGCAGTTGATGGAAAACAATGGGTCAGCAATGCAAACACTGTATCTGATTTTTTCGTCTTTTGTATTTTCTATCATATCTTCCATTGTTGAAGACACAATTTTTGACTTTCAGTACATTGAATCTGTGTAAACGTGTCTAGATCACTTAAAATGTTTGTTGAGACCAAATATTATTTCCCCCATATAGCTGATTTATGTTGGGTTTTTGTATTATGCTTCTAGGTAAATATAATTTTTCAAAGGTTGCAGTCCAGTTCCCAAAATAATGTTGAAGATGTAAATAAACGCAAAGTAAACTCTTGTTGGAATAATCATTTTATCCATAAAATGCGCCGGATCCAGTGAGTGTGCATGCCATGATGTACAGTTTCTCTGTGTCTAAAGTCCCATCAGGATATTTCATTCTGTCCAGGTATGACTGTCTGTTGCACTTGTAAGGTGCACTCATGTAATAAACAAAATCCGACCAACAATAAGATTCCTCTGTCAGTGCAGTGATTTTGTCTGGTTTGACATTTTTCATTTCTTATATATCTAGCATTAAACTTTTTTTTTTCTAGAAATTAAATTCCTTCTGCTTCCTTTTGATCCATCTGTGTAATTTCTACTCTGTATTGGATCTTGTCTTTGAGCATGTGAAGTATTCTCATGGTTGTATCCAGTTACACAGCCTGTTTACAGAGGAGCTATTTATGTCTAATCATGTTAGTGCCCCTGTCAGAGGATCAGCGCCACCAGTTGACAGTCAGATTCCTTTTTCCTTAAAAAGAAATCTGTTGACTACAGAGAGATAACAAGACTGCTATTAGCACAGCTTTAAATTTGGCAGAAATGTTAGCACTTCTGAAGTATCTGAACAGTAAGAGCAAAGTGATGAATCTTAATGTCTGCAAGACTTTTACTTGTTTCGAAAAAAAAAATCGACATATTTTTCTAGGCTTTTCTTAAGTGTTTTTTTTAAATGAAAAACTAAAACAACCTTGTAACATACTGATAACTGTGTGTAAGCCATCAATCTGACTCACTCTTTGTACAAAATCGGGAACCCAGCCATGCAGTTATAATAACGTCCACTTGATGTCAGCAGGACAACATAGACCCATGTTTTGTTTTGTGTTTTTTGCTTGTATTCCAGTAAGCCCAGGAAAACAGATTGCTTTGCACAATTACACTTCTCCAAATATAAATAAAAGAATAACACCAAATTGATATAACACAAGAATAATTCCAGTTGGCTTGAAAATAAAACTATCAATCCAATGTATTGTAAGTGGCACAAGTAATTTGCAGTGCAATAAACAGCTGGAGAAAAAAAAAAGCATATTATAAACGTTTTATTAAGAAATTCTTATTCAGAATCACTTAACAATTCCAAATGACGTGACTTTGTTTTATTTTGTTAGATTCCTATTTATCTTATCCTTTTTTTTCTCTCTTTTGTAAAAAGCACCTTGTTGAGGATTTTTGTATTTCGGAAGGGGAATAACTGTGTGTGAGCAGCTGACGTCAGTGGCCTGACTGATGACAACATCCGAAAGTTCCTCCTATCTCTGTTTTTTTTTCCTGGTTCCCTGAAGGTGTTAGTTTGGTGGCTTCAGGGGATCAAAAAACATAAACCTGCACTGAACTAAAATCCCTCTGATGGGATTTCTTTCTTGAACAGTGTGACTCATTAACATTACTCTCAGTAATGCTTGAAAAGTCTTTTTGTGTTTTTGCTAAACCAAATAGTAAGATAAGGCACAAAATGTCCTATAAGAAAGCTGATGTACTCGATATCCTCACTCAGATTAAACCACTCTGCTGGCTGAGTTCATTATAGGCTCTGCAGACAGGAACAGGATGAGCCACGCACTCAGCACCATCAATGAGAGGCTGGGCAGCCGCAGAGTAGAGTGTGAATGAATTTGGGGTGTGGTGCACTATAGCTGCAAGTTGGGTGGAGAAGTGAACCAGTTACGTAAGACCCACTTGATGACTCATGCCTGCTGTTCATAACACATTGCAGATATGAGGCACCTTTGAAATTGTAGCACTTGCCCTAAAAGAAAGAGGATGTGCACAACGTAGGCTGCAGTAAGCCACTAGCATTATATAACCTCATTCAGCTTAATTCTGCTAAATGGCATAATCCATTGACAGGGAGTGAGTCAAGCAGATGTATAACTTTTTAAAGTAAGAATAAGATTGCTGAACCGCTTTTCATAAATGACTTATTGAAACCACTGGATCCAGTAAAAGTGTGTTACTAAACCATGCCAGGAG